>NC_141697.1:578172727-579459347 GCF_964263255.1 Lissotriton vulgaris
ACCGGCCTATGCGTAGTGAGCACCGGGGTGCCACTCAGCAGTCACCTTCCTGTAAAGCCCTGCCTACCCAGGATACACAAAACCATGTCTGGGACGGTGCTAGCACCGCCCCTGACAGGAAACCCTTTGTCCAGGCTCCCCTTGCTGGAAGGACTCCCAGCTACAGGGGGTCAGACTCGTGTCTGTGGTGGCAGCATCCATTTTGTGGAGCTGAGGCTTCAGTTAACTTTAACCGGGGTTCACAGTTACATACATGTCGTGTCCCTCTAGAAGGGTGGAATGCTAACCCCGTCGCCAGAATTGGCGAGGGGTTAGTATTCCAATTCGTATGACACCTTACTCGACATGTTTTGATAAAGCAATACCAAAGTTAGCATTTAACCGCGAGGATTATAATGCACTTAAGAGTATATGGTATGCGATATCATGGAACAGCTATTAGGACTTGGTTCCGCAAGCTGCAGACAGGCTCAGCTCATGCCAGAGCGCCATCTCACACGATTCCAAGCACTCTGCCTTCAGGATTGTCAAGGCCTGCCATAGGAGTGACTGATAGGAATCTGTGTGTCCATTTTAGGGTTAGGTATAGGCATACTACACCTACAGCAAAGCGTGTTTACACGACTTTGCCCCAGCTGTCATGCAGCCAGTTGTGTCAAATTTAAGAGGCCAGCCAGGGGTGGCATAATACATGCTGCAGCCCCTGGCAGCCCTGGGTACACCCATGCCCTGAGTTACAGGGTCTGATAGGGTGGCCCAGTACCAATTGGAAATGCACCTAGGGTACATGGAATCCATTTTACAGAGAGAGCAGTAGGCCTGGGGTCCTGATTGGCAGGGCCCCAGGTCGACTATATCAAAAACCAGCTAAAACACAGGGCAAAAAGTTGGGGGCAACCATAGTCAGGAGGTACCTTCCTACACAACCCCCCTCCCCAAACGAAGGGAGATAAGGCTATCCTTGTCCAGGTAAGCCTCTATTACCTAAGTGGCCATATAAGGAAGGACCAGCTCTGGCTTGGTTTCCCCCTGTGTCATGGTCCACTAGGCAACCCCTCACCCTAAGGGTATCTGAGGATCTCCACCATAGGGAATCTCTGTCTCTGGTGTGTCTTGGGAAAGAGAAAGGCTGATGCTGGGATGGAGTACTGAAGTGAGGCTCCTCTACCTTTGGGCTCAACTTCCTCCAATCACCATTCATCATGTGTGCCTTTCTTTCTTTAGCTGAGATGCACTGAGCTCTCAGGGTCAGCCTCTGGCTACCTAAAGCTGGAGGCTGAGTCCCTCTGTTTGGCTTACTGAAGGGACAGGTCAGGTCTGGGGTTTTTAGGCCCCATGTTTGGCTGTGCCCAACAGTGTCCAGCTGTGGGAGTTCCCTAACTACTTTTAAGGGGGATCCCTCAGGAGTCTGTTCTATTTTCACCTGGCTAGGTTTACCAGCTTCAGTGATCCTAATCTGCTGATTAAGGGGTTATTTTGGACAGGGGGCCCTTTTGGGTCCACCACTGGCCTCCCTGATCTCTTCAGCCCTGGGCTGACTGAGGCAGGGTAGAGAGGTGCAGGTTACCTGCTCCAGACTGGGTCCCACCTGGGAAGGGTCCACTGCCATCAGGGGTTCTGCCAGGCTAGGCCTGACTACCTCTGGGGCAGTTCCTTCAACAGGGGTAGAGTCAGTTCCCTGAGGAGGCTAGCTCTCACCTAGTGTCTGGGAGGGGGAAGACTCTTCTTCCTCCTCAATGCTCTCTGTTTGAGTGGAGTGATCCATTGTTTCAGGCTTCACAACCTCACTATCTGTCTGAGTAGAGGCTGAGACCATTTCAACCTTGCCAACCTTTTCAGGAGGGCACTCAGTTTGTGTTTGGGCTGTGACTGTCACAGCCCTCCTATCCTGTTCTGGAAAGTCTGTCTGAGCCTGGGCAGTGGCTACCACTGCCCTTCCAACCTTTTCAGGGAGGAATGGTGCTTGGACTGGGGCGGTAGCTATTACTGCCCCACTAACCTGTCTGGATAGGCCTATCATTCTGGAGTGAGTTTCTTGCTCCACCTCAGCCCATGCTGAGAGTTCCAGGTCATTCCCCAGTAAGCAATCTACAGGTAGGTTATCTGTCACTGCCACTCTCATGGGCCCTGTGACATTACCCCAACTGAGCTTGACTACTGCCATGGGATGCCTTCTCTTCACTCCATGAATGTCTGTCACCTGATAAGTAAAACCAGGGGTCAGTTGAGCAGAGGGGACCAGATGGTCACTCACCATGGTGAGGCTGGCCCCTGTGTCTCTGAATGCCTCAACTTTCTGACCATTCACTAAAACTTCTTGTCTATACTTTCCCAAAATGTGGGGTCCAGTAGTGAAGTTGGCAAACCCCATGCCAGTCTCACAGACAAGAGTGTGGTCAGGGAACCTGGCTAGGCCATAGTCCTCCTGCTGGCCCAAAGTAATGCCCACCACATTCTTGGGGGCACTCCCACCACCTGGGGGATTACCACTAGTGGTAACAGGAGGTTTAGGAGTATTACCTGGGGGTATATTTCCATTATTACCATTTTTAGGGCAACTGGCATCACTTTTGTAATGACCCACCTGTTTACAGGTATGGCAATAAGGTTTCTTCTGTTCTGAAGGAGTGTTCTGGGACCCACCACCCTTGTTGGAGTTTTGGGGCCCTTGGGAAGTCTTCTCTGTGGATTTATCCCCACCCTTCTCTTGAGGCTTGGTTGATTCCTTTTTCTGGTCACCACCCTGGTTTTTAGGCCTGACCCTGGTTCTGACCCATTTGTCTACCCTCTTACCCAATTCCTGTGGAGAGGTCAGATCAGAGTCTACCAGGTGCTGATGTAATAACTGGTTCTGACAATTATTTAAGATTTGCTCCCTCATAATTAGATTATACAATCCTTTAAAATCAGTAACCTTACTACCCAGTAGCCAGCCTTCAAAAGCCTTAGTGGCACAATCAACAAAGTCAGTCCAATCTTGAGACTGAGTTTTCCGGGTGTCTCTGAACAGCATCCTGTATTGTTCAGTGGTTAAACCAAACCCATCAACCAGTGTATTCTTCAAGATTTGGTAATTGTTAGCATCCTCCACCCTTGTGGTGAGGAGCTTATCTCTACCTTTACCATCAAAGGAGAGCCACAAGATAGCTGCCCACTGACTTTGGGGAACACCCTGCACAGTGCAGGCTCTCTCCAAAGCAGTAATCCATTTGTGGATGTCATCCCCTTCTTTAAAGGGGGGCACTATCTTATTCAGGTGCTTTGTATCAAAACTCCTTTCCCTATTGCTAGGTTTATTGCTGCCACCAGTGGGCTGTAGCCCACATAATTCTTGCTCTCTAGCAAGGGCAAGTCTCTCTTTGGCCAGGGCAAGTTCTTCCCTTTCAATCCTCAGTTTGATTGCCCTTTCTTCAGCTTCATACACTCTCCTCTTAGGGGAAGACATCCCTCTGTGAGAAGAGTTGAGAGAGCCATTGGTTCGAAGGGATCTGTTAGAGCCTCTTGATAGAGACCTAACTCGTCCATTCCCAATGTTAAGCTGACCTGAGAGTGGGCCCAGGAGTCCCCTAGTACCAAGCTCATGTCTGCTTAAGTTGGACCTGGTTAGTCTAATGACTTCTACCTGTCCCTTGTCTGCCTCATCTCCAGAGGGATCCTCATTCTCATCCTCCTCTACATCTTCATTCTCAGTTGAGAGGTGGATGAGGTCAGGGTCTCCTCTGGTTCCCTCAAACTCATGGAAGCTAAGCACAGTATATCTTGAAGGGATGACCTGTGGAGGGTCAACTGACACAAGGGGAGACTCAGAGTTTCCTCCTTTGTCCGACATACTGTTTCTAGTGTGGTGTAAGTGATGCACCTACCTACACTATGTGTTTACCTACTGATCCCTTGCTAAGAGTTGTAGCCAAGGTGTGCTAGGCCTTGAGGAGCTGCAACAGCTGGTTCAGTAGAACTCAGAGTATTCTAAGCTTAGTTATATGTACTAACAGTACTTATGTGATCTTTCAACAAGATATTCTTAGGATACGTGTGGTAAAACAACAGCAAGCTCAAATCCCAACCGCTGCTCACCAATGTGAGAAGGTGGCCTGATATGCAGTGGTCACTATTCTAGTGAACACTATGTATCAGTCCAGCAACCCTTATTGATGATTGGTTGTAAGTCAACCTTATAGACCAGCTATCCTAGTAGCGTGGATACGAGCAGTCTAAGGCTAAAGACTCGAGAGGGCGTGTTAAGCCAGCTGTTATACCACATATACCCCTTGAACACCAAGTGAAAGGACACCACACAAGTGTTATGAAAATAAACCGTTATTTATTAAGAATCACAACAGCCCTGTACTCTTTATGAGGACAGGGTACTAAGCACGAACCAAAACTCTTACAAAAATACTTAAGTTAGCACAGTATATACAAATGCCTGAGGGGCACGGAAAACCATATACTTGAAAAGTGGAATGCGAAATTACTAGCAGGTAAGTACAGTACTAATAGCCTTTGGAATCGCTAGGACTTGACTATAGAATCGTTAGATTACTTCTAGGAGACCCAGGGGACTCGGGTGCAGTGTGTGCACTCTCACGCGAGATGCGGGACAAAGTCTATGGTAGCTAGGAATTGCAAAGTTAGTGTTCTCGGGCGAACCCGACCTGGTAGGGAGAAAACGAAAGTAGATTCTGACCCTTGGATAGTGAGGCTATGCTGGGGCACCGAAATGCCGAAGTTACCTAGCCCAGGGGCTGCAGCTGCATAGGACTCAAAAGACGTCGGGAATCCTCGTTGACGGACCAGGAGCCTGGAAGAAAGAAGTTGCTGGCAGGCGACCAGTGAAGAAAGTTCGGTGGATCCAAGCCTGGATCGATGGAAGATGACACCTGAAAGCAGAGGGGACCAAGTTCGAGACTACTAGCCAGTAGTCAGTGGGCACCAGGAGGGCACCGGATGGTAGCCACCTCGACAAGGTGAGTGGGTGACGCTGTGCTCGGAGATCTCACGGACCAGGAGGCGTTGTCGGCGACCAGGAAGGAGGATCGAGCTGTCCCACGAAGATAGAAGCTGTCGGCGTCGCTGGACCCAGGATTGGGCAACAAAGCCTTGGCAAATTCAAGCCCACGCGGTGGACCTAAAATGGCGTCTGGAGTGGACCAGGAGGGTCCGGGGTGCCTCTCTTAAAGAAGGAAGCAAGGGCCAGTCTGGAGCAACCAGACCAGCAGCAGTGATGTCGTCGGGCGTCGTTCAGAAGGCCACAAGCCAGCCGGCTAGTAGCCAAACAACGCGGTGCACAGCAAACAGCAGAAGGGCCCCACGCAGATCGTGGAGATGCAGGGAGGCTGATCTTGGGTGCTGGAGCTGCGCAGGGTTGGGGCTTGTCGGACCCCAAAGCACTCACCAGTGGAAGACTCGGTGGGCTTGTTACAAAGAAGTCGTGCAGTCTTGGCGATCGTCGGTCCCTCGATGTCTCGTCGCACTCACGGTTCTCAGCTTTGCTGTAGAGGTGAGTAGAGGTCAGAGGTGCCAGGGAAGCCGGGTCTCGTCGAGCTGGGTCGTCGGATTCGTGATGAAGGACTTGCAGCAGACCGCAGTGTTCTTTAGGATGGTGCCTGCGGATGCAGGGTGACTACTCCTTAGCCACAAGGGAGAATCTTGATGAAGAAATCTTGAAGTCCTTTCGCAGAAAGTCGTGTCTTGATTCCAAAGATGATCTAATTTGAACAGGGGGCCCGCTCCCATCTTTATACTAAAAAAGGGGGCTGACCCGGTGACTAGGTCCTGCCTATGGGTGGGACTAGGTGGGGGGTGGTTACACCCCTCAGCCATGCCGGACTTCCCCAGGCCAGGGGCTGGTGTGCCCCTGGAACTGGTTCAGACCGGCCTATGCGTAGTGAGCACCGGGGTGCCACTCAGCAGTCACCTTCCTGTAAAGCCCTGCCTACCCAGGATACACAAAACCATGTCTGGGACGGTGCTAGCACCGCCCCTGACAGGAAACCCTTTGTCCAGGCTCCCCTTGCTGGAAGGACTCCCAGCTACAGGGGGTCAGACTCGTGTCTGTGGTGGCAGCATCCATTTTGTGGAGCTGAGGCTTCAGTTAACTTTAACCGGGGTTCACAGTTACATACATGTCGTGTCCCTCTAGAAGGGTGGAATGCTAACCCCGTCGCCAGAATTGGCGAGGGGTTAGTATTCCAATTCGTATGACACCTTACTCGACATGTTTTGATAAAGCAATACCAAAGTTAGCATTTAACCGCGAGGATTATAATGCACTTAAGAGTATATGGTATGCGATATCATGGAACAGCTATTAGGACTTGGTTCCGCAAGCTGCAGACAGGCTCAGCTCATGCCAGAGCGCCATCTCACACGATTCCAAGCACTCTGCCTTCAGGATTGTCAAGGCCTGCCATAGGAGTGACTGATAGGAATCTGTGTGTCCATTTTAGGGTTAGCTATAGGCATACTACACCTACAGCAAAGCGTGTTTACACGACTTTGCCCCAGCTGTCATGCAGCCAGTTGTGTCAAATTTAAGAGGCCAGCCAGGGGTGGCATAATACATGCTGCAGCCCCTGGCAGCCCTGGGTACACCCATGCCCTGAGTTACAGGGTCTGATAGGGTGGCCCAGTACCAATTGGAAATGCACCTAGGGTACATGGAATCCATTTTACAGAGAGAGCAGTAGGCCTGGGGTCCTGATTGGCAGGGCCCCAGGTCGACTATATCAAAAACCAGCTAAAACACAGGGCAAAAAGTTGGGGGCAACCATAGTCAGGAGGTACCTTCCTACACAGGGGCACACCAGCCCCTGGCCTGGGGAAAGTCCGGCATGGGAGAGGGGTGTAACCACCCCCCTTCCTGGTCCCACCCCTAGGGCAGGACCTAGTCGTGTACCCACCCCTTTCTTTAGGATAAAGGCAGGAGCGGGGACCCTTCCAAATTAGATCATCTTTGAATCAAGAAACTACTTTCTACGAAAGGAACTCTCGACTTCTTCTCAAGATTTCTCCCTTGTGGCTAAGGAGTAGTCACCCTGCATCCGCAGGCACCATCTAAGAACTCTGCGGTTTGCTGCACGTCCTTCCTCAGGAATCCGACCGACCAGCACGACGAGACCCGGCTTCCCTGGCACCTCTGACCTCTACCTACCTCTACAGCTAAGCTGAGAACCGTAGGTGCGACGAGACCTCGAGGGACCGGCCATCATCTGAACTGCACGACTCTTATCCAGCACGACCGCCGAGGGATCCTCTGGTGAGTGCTTTGAGGTCCGAGAAGCCCCGACCCTGAGCAGCTCCAGCACCGAAGTCCAGCCTCCCAGCATCTCCACGATCTGCGTGGGGCCCTTCTGCTTTTTGCTGCTCACCGCGTTGTTTGGCTACTAGCCCGCTGGCTTGTGGCCTTCTTAACGACACCCGACGACATCACTGCTGCTGGTCTGGTTGCTCCAGACTGGCCCTTGCTCCCTTCCAAAAGAGGAGCACCCCGGACCCTCCTGGTCCACTCCAGACGCCATTTTGAGTCCACCGCGTGGGCTTGAATTTGCCAAGACTTGTTGCCCAATCCTGGGTCCAACGACGTCGACAGCATCATCCATCGTGGGACAGCTCGCACCTCCATCCTGGTCGCCGACAACGCCTCCTGGTCCGTGAGACTGCAGAGCCCAGCGTCGCCCACTCACCTAGTCGAGGTGGCTACCATCC
Source organism: Lissotriton vulgaris (assembly GCF_964263255.1). Classification (NCBI taxonomy): domain Eukaryota; kingdom Metazoa; phylum Chordata; class Amphibia; order Caudata; family Salamandridae; genus Lissotriton; species Lissotriton vulgaris. Next base: position 578,180,435 of record NC_141697.1, read on the forward strand.
GGTGCCCTCCTGGTGCCACCTGACTACTGGCTAGTAGTCACGAACTTGGTCCCCTCTGCTTTCAGGTGTCATCCATCTTCGATCCAGGCTTGGATCACTCGAACTATCTTCACTGGTCGCCTGCCAGCAACTTCTTTCTTCAGGCTCCTGGTTCGTCTACGAGGATTCCCGACGTCTTTTGAGACCTGTGCAGCTGCAGCCCCTGGGCTAGGTAACTTCGGCATTTCGGTGCCCCAGCATAGCCTCACTATCCAAGGGTCAGGATCCACTGTCGTTTTCGACCTACCTGATCGGGTTCGCCCGAGAACACTAACTTTGTCTTTACTAGCTCCCATAGACTTTGTCCCGCATCCCGCGTGAGAGTGCACACTCTGCACCCGAGTCCCCTAGGCCTCCTATTAGTAATCAGAAGGTTCAGTAGTCAAGTCCTAGCGATTCCAAAGCCTATTAGTACAGTATTTTCCTGCTAGTAATTTCGCATTCCACTTTTAGAGTATATGGTTTTTCGTGCCCCTCGGACATTTGTGTAAATTGTGCAACTTAAAATATTTTCTTAAGAGTTTTGTTGTGTGCTTAGTAACCTGTCCTCATAAAGAGTACAGGGCTGTTGTGATCTAAATAAATACACTGTTTATTTTCATAACACTTGTGTGGTGTCCTTTCACTGGGTGTTCAAGGGGTATATGTGATGGTATAACAGCTGGCTTAACACGCCCTCTAGAGTTTAGCCCGAAGACTGCTCGTATCCACGCTACTAGGATAGCTGGTCTATAAGGTTGACTTACAACCAATCACCATAAGGGTTATTTGGACTGATACAAAGTGCTCACTAGGATAGTGAACATTATATACCAGGCCAACTTCTCACATTGGTGAGCTGCGGTTGGGATTTGAGCTTGCTGTTGTTTTACCACACGTATCCTAAGAATATCTTGTGAAAGATCACATAAGTACTTCAGGTACATATAACTTAGCTTAGAATACTCTGAGTTCTACTGAACCAGCTGTTGTAGCTCCTCAAGGCTTAGCACACCTTGGCTACAACTCTTAGCAAGGGATCAGTAGGCAAACATATAGTGTAGGTTGGTGCATCACTTACACCACACTAGAATCAGCATGTCAGACAAAGGAGGAAACTCTGAGTCTCCCCTTGTGTCAGTGGACCCTCCACAGGTCACTTCCAGATATGCTGCTCTTAGCTTCCAGGAGATGAGACAAGTGTGTACCTCCAGGAAGCTAAAACAGGGGTCTAACCCCACAATTCCTTTTCTGATTGGCCTCTTAGAGACTTATGATGCTAGGAGGGCTGGTAACACAGAACCTTCTCATCCAGATGGGAACATGCCTCCCCTAAAGGGAACCTCAGGTGACTCTGACCTTATCCATCTCTCTGCAGAAGGTGAAGAGGAGGATGAGGATCTAGAGCCATCTGGGGACGAGGCAGACAAAGGTCCAGAAGTAGTTAGCCAGCTAACTAGGGACAACTTAAGCAGGCATGAGAATGGTACTAGGAGACCCCTGGGGCCCCTCTCAGGCCAGCTTAACATTGGGAATGGACGAGTTAGATCTCTATCAAGAGGCTCAAACAGATCCATTCGAACCAATGGCTCTCAGGCATCTGCTCAAAGAGGGATGACATCCCCTCAGAGGAGAATCTATGAAGCCAAAGAAAGGGAAGTCAATCTGAGGATTGAAAGGGAAGAACTTGCCCTGGCCAAAGAGAGACTTGCCTTTGCTAGAGAGCAAGAATTGAGTGGGACAAATCCCACTGGTGGCAGCATTCCCCCAAGGGAAAACAGGAGTTTAGACACTAGACACCGGAGTAAGATAGTGCCCCCCTTTAAACAAGGGGATGATATCCACAAATGGACTACTGCTTTGGAGAGGGCCTGCACTGTACAGTGTGTTCCCCAGAGTCAGTGGGCAGCTATCTTGTGGCTCTCCTTTGAAGGTAAAGGTAGAGATAAGCTCCTCGCTACTAGAGTGGAGGATGCTAACAATTACCAAGTCCTGAAGAATACACTGATTGATGGGGTTGGCCTAACCACTGAGCAGTACAGGTTGCTGTTCAGGGATACCCAGAAAACTCAGTCTCAGGATTGGTCTGATTTTGTAGATTGTGCCACTAAGGCTTTGGAGGGCTGGTTGCTGGGCAGTAAGGTTACTGATTACACAGGATTGTATAATCTGATCATGAGGGAACAGATTTTAAACAATTGTCAGAACCAGTTGTTGCATCAGCATCTTGTTGACTCAGATCTGACCTCTCCCCAAGAATTGGGAAAGAAGGCAGACAGATGGGTCAGAACAAGAGTTAAGCAAAACCAGGGCCAGAACCAGGGTGGTCAGAAGAAAGCAGACCAGAAGGGTAAAAATACTAAAGGTGAAAATGACCAGAAGTCTTCGACAGGTCCCCAACACTCCAAAGACGGTGGGGGTCAGGCTTCCCAGAAGAAGAAGACTCAAGAAGGCCAGTCAAAAAGGTGGTGCCAGTACTGTAAAAGTAAAACTCACTGGTTTAGTGAGTGCACCAAGAAAGGAGGGCAGACTCCTACTACTGCAGCCCCTAAGGCACCTGTGCCCCCTAGTACAGCCAGCAGTAGTAGTGCACCTCCCAAGGGTTTAGTTGGGTTAACCTTGGGTTCTGAGGGGTATGACAACTTAGTTGGCACACTCACTCAGGCTGTCCTTGTCTGTACAGGGGATGTGGATATATCCCCTGATGTCAGTCCCAATACTTTGGGCAAATACAGACAGACACCTTTTATCAATGGCAAAATGGCTCAGGCCTATAGGGACACTTGTGCCAGTGTCACAATGGTGACACCTAACTTTGTGGACCCTGGACAGATCATGCCAGGTACAGATTTCCTGGTGACCAATGCAAGCAATGTCACTACCAGTCACAGTATGGCAATTGTTGCTTGCTCCTGGGGAGGGGTAATTGGCCAAAAGAAGGTTGTAGTTAGCTCAGACCTCTCAGTGGATTGTTTGTTGGGCAATGATTTGGAGTCATCACAATGGTCAGAAGAGGAGCATCGGACTCACATGGAGATGTTAGGCTTGCCAGCACATGTGCTTGCTGTGACTAGGTCACAGGCCAGAAGATGCCCCACTGAACAGGTGCTGGATCCTGGAACAATGGACCAGCCACCTTCCAAGAAGAAGAGCAGTAGGGTTAAGGCATTGCCTTCCCCCTTGCCCCAGGTTGAGGATCAAGTCTCAGAGGAGGCTGACCTACAGGAACTGAGGGAAACTGAGCCTAAAGAGTTTGAACATGATCAAGTTGAATTCCTGGGCTCAGGGGGACCCTCAAGAGAAGACCTGGGAAAGGAACAATTAGACTGCCCTTCCCTTGAACCCCTCAGACAGCAGGCTGCTGCTGAGGCTGCTGGGAACGCCACAGGTACCCACAAGGTATACTGGGAGGATGGACGCCTGTACACTGAGGCAAGAGACCCCAAGCCTGGCATGGCCAGGAGGCTGGTTATCCCCTTGTCTCAGAGAGGTTTCCTTCTTACCTCGGCCTATGAGATTCCCTTAGCAGGACACTTAGGCCAGACAAAGACTTGGGACAGACTTGTCTCACACTTTCACTGGCCTCACATGAATGAGGATACCAAGGAGTTTTGTCGCTCCTTTGTCACTTGCCAAGCCAGTGGTAAGTCAGGTGGCACAACAAAGGCCCCCCTTATACCAATGCCTGTGGTGGGGGTGCCCTTTGGAAGAGTGGGGATTGACATTGTTGGTCCAATGGAACCCCAGACAGCATCAGGGCACAAGTTTACACTGGTGGTAGTGGATCATGCCACCAGGTATCCTGAAGCTATTCCCCTTAGGACCACTACAGCACCTGTTGTGGCAAGAGCCCTAGTTGGAGTGTTCTCCAGAGTGGGCTTCCCTAAGGAGGTTGTCTCCGACAGAGGTGCAAACTTCATGTCAAGCTACTTGACTGCTATGTGGAAGGAATGTGATGTCAACTACAAGTTCACTACACCCTATCATCCACAATGCAATGGGCTTGTTGAAAGGTTCAACAGGACCCTAACAGGGATGATTCATGGACTACCTGAAAAGCTCAGGCGTAGATGGGATGTCCTGATACCCTGCCTTCTGTTTGCTTACAGAGAGGTCCCACAAAAGGGGGTTGGCTACAGCCCTTTTGAACTTTTGTATGGGCATCCTGTAAGAGGACCCCTGTGTTTGGTGAAGGAAGGATGGGAGAGACCTCTCAAAAAGCCTGCAACCAACATAGTGGACTATGTACTTGGTCTCCGCTCCAGGATGGCTGAGTATATGGAGAAGGCATCTGAAAACCTTAAGGCCAGTCAAGAACTCCAAAAAGCTTGGCATGACCAAAAGGCTGTCCTGACTGTTTATCAGCCTGGACAGAAGGTGTGGGTGTTGGAGCCAGTGGCCCCAGCAGCACTCAAAGACAAATGGTCTGGGCCCCACACAATTCTCGAGGAAAAGGGAGAGGTCACCTACCTGGTGGACCTTGGAACTCCCAGGAGCCCCCACAGGGTGCTCCATGTAAACAGGCTCAAAGCATATGTCGACAGGAAGGACATGAGCTTGCTCATGGCCATAGATGAGGGACAGGAGGAAGAGAGTGACCCTCTCCCAGACCTGCTCACTCAGAATCCTGATGATGGATCAGTGGATGGTGTTGTCTTTTGTGGCAGCCTCTCTGAACATCAACAGAAGGATTGTAAACAGGTTCTTCAATCCTTCAGGCATATGTTCTCTCTAACACCCAGTCAAACCAATTGGTGTACCCATGAGGTTGACACTGGTGACAGCTTGCCAGTCAAGAGTAAAATCTACAGGCAGCCTGATCATGTTAGAGACTGCATCAAAACAGAAGTGCAGAAAATGTTGGAGCTGGGAGTCATTGAACCCTCAGATAGCCCTTGGGCTAGTCCAGTAGTTCTAGTGCCAAAACCTCACACCCAGGGTGGTAAGAAAGAGATGAGGTTCTGCGTAGACTACAGGGGTCTCAATTTAGTCACTAAGACTGATGCCCACCCAATACCAAGGGCAGATGAACTTATAGATAGATTGGCTTCTGCCAACTACTTAAGTACATTTGACCTGACAGCTGGGTATTGGCAAATCAGGTTAGCTGAGGATGCCAAGCCCAAGACAGCATTTTCAACCCCTGGTGGGCATTATCAATTTGTGGTAATGCCCTTTGGTCTGAAAAATGCACCTGCCACCTTCCAAAGGTTGGTGAATCATGTTCTCACTGGGCTGTGTGACTTCTGTGCAGCATATCTAGATGATATAGCTGTCTTTAGCTCCACCTGGGAGGATCACCTGGTCCACCTGAGGAAAGTGTTAGAGGCACTGCAAGCAGCAGGTCTCACTATCAAGGCCACCAAGTGCCAGATAGGGCAGACACAGGTTGTATACTTGGGCCACCTTGTAGGTGGAGGCCAAGTTCAACCACTGGAGAGCAAAATACAGTCAATCAGGGACTGGGCTCCTCCAACCACCCAGACTCAGGTTCGAGCTTTCTTGGGCCTGACTGGTTACTACAGAAAGTTTGTCAGAAATTATGGATCAATTGTGACTCCACTTAATAAACTGACAAGTAAGAAAATGCCCAAAAAGGTTCAGTGGACAGCAGGCTGTCAAAAAGCATTCGATGACCTAAAGCAGGCCATGTGCACAGCACCTATCCTCAAGAGTCCAGACTACTCCAAACCATTCATTGTCCAAACAGATGCTTCTGAGTTGGGTGTGGGAGCTGTTCTATCGCAACTGAATTTTGATGGTCAAGACCAGCCCATTGCTTTTATAAGCAGAAGGCTGACCCCCAGAGAGAAAAATTGGTCAGCTATTGAGAGGGAGGCCTTTGCTGTGGTTTGGGCCCTGAAGAAACTGAGACCATACTTGTTTGGCACTCATTTCAAGATTCAGACCGACCATAAGCCCCTCTTATTGCTAAATCAGATGAAGGGTGAAAACCCCAAACTGCTTAGGTGGTCCATTTCCCTACAGGGGATGGATTTTACAGTGGAGCATAGACCTGGCACTGATCATGGCAATGCAGATGGGCTCTCCAGGTATTTCCACTTAGAGCAAGAAGACTCACCTGGTCAAGGTTAGTTTATTGTCCCAAAGTTTGGGGGGGGGGGTCATGTAGGAGAGTAGGGTCTGCAATCCTATGATCACCCAGATTTTTTGCTTTTGTTTCACTGGTTTACGACTTTCTCTGGCTGTGGGCCTGCCAATCAGACCCACAGCCTAGCTGTTCTCCCACTAAATTGACATGTGTACCTTAGGTGCATTACCCAATTGGAACTGGGCCACCTTATCAGACCCTGTAACTCAGGGCATAGGTGTACCCAGGGCCTACCAGGGGCTGAAGCATGTATTATGCCACCCCTGGATGGCCATCTAAATCTGACACAACTGGCTGCACGACAGCTGGGGCAAGGTGGTGTAATCACCCTTTGCTTTAGATATAGTATACCTATATCTAACCCTAAAAATGGACACACAGATTCCTATCAGTCACTCCTATGGCAGGCCTTGACAATCCTGAAGGCAGAGTGCTTGGAATCGTGTGAGATGGTGCTCTGGCATGAGCTGAGCCCGTCTGCAGCTTGCGGAACCAAGTCCTAATAGCTGTTCCATGATAACGCATACCATATACTCTTAAGTGCATTATAATCCTCACGGTTAAATGCTATCTCTGGTATCGCTTTATCAAAACATGTCGAGTAAGGTGTCATACGAATTGGAATACTAACCCCTCGCCAATTCTGGCGACGGGGTTAGCATTCCACCCTTCTAGAGGGACACAACATGTATGTAACTGTGAACCCCGGTTAAAGTTAACTGAAGCCTCAGCTCCACAAAATGGATGCTGCCACCACAGACACGAGTCTGACCTCCTGCTGCTGGGAGTCCTTCCAGCGAGGAGAGCTTGGACAAAGGGTTTCCTGTCAGGGGCGGTGCTAGCACCATCCCAGACAGGGTTTTGTGTATCCTGGGTAGGCAGGGCTTTACAGGAAGGTGACTGCAAGTGGCACCCCGGTGCTCACTATGCATCTGCCGGCTAGAACCAGTTCCAGGGGCACACCAGCCCCTGGCCTGGGGAAAGTCCGGCATGGGAGAGGGGTGTAACCACCCCCCTTCCTGGTCCCACCCCTAGGGCAGGACCTAGTTGTGTACCCACCCCTTTCTTTAGGATAAAGGCAGGAGCGGGGACCCTTCCAAATTAGATCATCTCTGAATCAAGAAACTACTTTCTACGAAAGGAACTCTCGACTTCTTCTCAAGATTTCTCCCTTGTGGCTAAGGAGTAGTCACCCTGCATCCGCAGGCACCATCTAAGAACTCTGCGGTTTGCTGCACGTCCTTCCTCAGGAATCCGATCGACCAGCACGGCGAGACCCGGCTTCCCTGGCACCTCTGACCTCTACCTACCTCTACGGCTAAGCTGAGAACCGTAGGTGCGACGAGACCTCGAGGGACCGGCCATCATCTGAACTGCACAACTCTTATCCAGCACGACCGCCGAGGGATCCTCTGGTGAGTGCTTTGGGGTCCGAGAAGCCCCGACCCTGAGCAGCTCCAGCACCGAAGTCCAGCCTCCCAGCATCTCCACGATCTGCGTGGGACCCTTCTGCTTTTTGCTGCTCACCGCGTTGTTTGGCTACTAGCCCGCTGGCTTGTGGCCTTCTTAACGACGCCCGACGACATCACTGCTGCTGGTCTGGTTGCTCCAGACTGGCCCTTGCTCCCTTCCAAAAGAGGAGCAATCCGGACCCTCCTGGTCCACTCCAGACGCCATTTTGAGTCCACCGCGTGGGCTTGAATTTGCCAAGACTTGTTGCCCAATCCTGGGTCCAGCGACGTCGACAGCATCATCCATCGTGGGACAGCTCGCACCTCCATCCTGGTCGCCGACAACGCCCCCTGGTCCGTGAGACTGCAGAGCCCAGCGTCGCCCACTCACCTAGTCGAGGTGGCTACCATCCGGTGCCCTCCTGGTGCCACCTGACTACTGGCTAGTAGTCACGAACTTGGTCCCCTCTGCTTTCAGGTGTCATCCATCTTCGATCCAGGCTTGGATCACTCGAACTATCTTCACTGGTCGCCTGCCAGCAACTTCTTTCTTCAGGCTCCTGGTTCGTCTACGAGGATTCCAGACGTCTTTTGAGACCTATTCAGCTGCAGCCCCTGGGCTAGGTAACTTCGGCATTTCGGTGCCCCAGCATAGCCTCACTATCCAAGGGTCAGGATCCACTGTCGTTTTCGACCTACCTGATCGGGTTCGCCCGAGAACACTAACTTTGTCTTTACTAGCTCCCATAGACTTTGTCCCGCATCCCGCGTGAGAGTGCACACTCTGCACCCGAGTCCCCTAGGCCTCCTATTAGTAATCAGAAGGTTCAGTAGTCAAGTCCTAGCGATTCCAAAGCCTATTAGTACAGTACTTACCTGCTAGTAATTTTGCATTCCACTTTTAGAGTATATGGTTTTTCGTGCCCCTCGGGCATTTGTGTAAATTGTGCAACTTAAAGTATTTTCGTAAGAGTTTTGTTGTGTGCTTAGTACCCTGTCCTCATAAAGAGTACAGGGCTGTTGTGATCTAAATAAATACACTGTTTATTTTCATAACACTTGTGTGGTGTCCTTTCACTGGGTGTTCAAGGGGTATATGTGATGGTATAACAGCTGGCTTAACACGCCCTCTAGAGTTTAGCCCGAAGACTGCTCGTATCCACGCTACTAGGATAGCTGGTCTATAAGGTTGACTTACAACCAATCACCATAAGGGTTGTTTGGACTGATACAAAGTGCTCACTAGGATATTGAACATTATGTTCGAGGCATATGGGCTGCAGATGGTACATTATGAATAGATCGCCATCTGGTGTTGGGCTCGCATGATTGAACTTTGTTTGTTTTTGTTTTTCTCCTCCCTTGGTTGGTAGTGCGCATGGGCATCGGCTCCATCCTTAGATTGTTTTTTTCCGCCATCGGGTTCGGATGAGGATCGAGACGCTCCAGATCAACTTCAGAGAAAAGTGATTTATCGGCGCGTATTCCCTTTCCAATTCGACGGTATTGTTATCGAACGCGTTTCATTTCCATTCCGACGCGTTGCAAATTCAAAATCGAAGAAAAAACTTAGACCTACGTCGACGAACAGGAGAACTTTCTCGACGCAGTCAAGCCCGGAGTCCATGGAAAGGACTCCATTCAAGAAATGTCCAACGTGTGGTGCTAAGTTCCCACACAAGGACCTACACGAGGTGTGCAACCTCTGTCTATCGCCTGAACACGAATCCAGGGACTGCGAAGCCTGCGCAGCATTCTCCTCCAAGCTAACGATTAGAAATCGTCGAGCTCGAAGACACGAGGTTTCAAGAATGCAGTCGGAGGCGATCCCGGAGCTGTTCGGAGACGAGCTAATGGAAGAAGAAGAGGATCAGTCGGGGTCGGAAGGGGACCAGTCGGAGGTTGAAGAACTCAACGAGCAACAAACCGTGAGTGACGACGTCCCCTTACCGAAAAACCGACCCCGTGCGGTGACGACCCCGCCTTCGAGCCCGGTCAAACCGCAGAAAAAAGTTTCCGACGCCCCGCCCTCGGGCCCGGCAACAAAACCGAAACTGAAACCGAAACACTCGGACTCCCACCATGTCGGATACGAGAAAAGGGCGACATCGACTTCGACACCGAGGCTACATACAAGGGAAAGCTCGGTACCGAAACATTCCATGTCGAAACATAAACATGGTTCGTCGTCGAAGATTCACTCGATACCCAGGAAGTCGGAATCGAGTAGACACTCGGTGCAGAAAGCACCGAACACTGACGATCGAAAACATAAGCACCTTTCGGAACTAGGGCCTTCGGTACCGATTCAGGAGCAACAGACAGATCCCAAACAAAAGATCTTGTTTATCGATCCGCAAACTGGCAAAGTAGTGACGAAGAAGAGAAAGAATGAACAGACAGAAGATAAATCTCTTCCTTCAAAAAAGAGAACACTGGGGACAAATACAACTCCTCCTACTTCTCCTAGACATAAAGTCACACCCTCTTCTCCTATTCCTCACACTATGCCAAATATTCCTACACCTTCCACACCAAGACCATCTACACCTCAGTCTGATGTAGACAGTGATCTAGGGGAGGGAGAACCTCAAGGGGATGACAAAACCATCCCAGATGAGGATGACCCATGGGAAAATTATGACGTAGGGTCAGATGAAGACAACGACCCAGAGTTATATCCCTCAAAGCCTTCACCACCTGATGATAACACAGGGTTTGCGCAGCTCATTAATAGGGCAGCAAAATATCATAAGGTAGATATACATACAGAACCCCAAATAGAGGATTTCCTGTTAGAGACGCTACCTAATGCACAAAGAACATCAGGTTCTCTTCCTCTGTTGAAGGGTCTTCTCAGTCACACAGAAGAAATATTCAAAGACCCAGTGAGGGCTAGGGTGTTAAACCCAAGAATTGATAAAAAATATAAGGCGGCTCCAAAGGATCCAATCTTTATTAAAGGACATGTACCCCTGGACTCGCTGGTGGTCTCAAACGCTCGTAAAAGAGCAAACTCATTATCTACAGGAGAGGCTCCTCCACCTGATAAAGAGTCAAAATTAATAGATGCATCAGGCAAGAGAGTAGCATCACAGGCGGCAAATAGCTGGCGTATAGCCAATACACAAGCACTACTCGCACGTTATGACAGGGCACATTATGATGAATTAGAAAAACTCATCACACATCTCCCCAAGGAACATCAGAAAAAGGCAGATCAGTTAATACAGGAAGGTAAAATAATAACTAATACTTCCATTAAGTGCTCCCTAGACGCAGCAGACACTGCAGCAAGATCCATAAACACCAGTGTAATGTTGAGGAGACATGCATGGCTTAGAATCTCAGGATTCAAACAGGAAGTACAAACGGCACTACTGAACAAACCATTTGATCAAAAGACACTGTTTGGTTCAAGCACAGATGAAACCTTAGAGAAAATGAAAAAAGATACAGAAACGGCTAAGTCAATGGGAGCATTGCAACAGCCAACAAAAAGAGGTTCCTTTCGTAGATCCACCTATAGAGGGGGCTCAAAGAATACAGGAACAAATCAGCAATCCACCTCTTTCACACCAACATCACCCAGAGGTAATTCAAGAGGAAGTTACAGAGGTAACAACAACAAGGGTAGAGGCCGCGGAAATAATAACAACCGCAACGCCTCAACCCCAAAACAGTGACTTCATAGAACTCCCCCCAGACCACATAACACCGGTCGGGGGACGTCTAGCACAGTTCCTACCTGTCTGGGAAAACATCACATCAGACAAGTGGGTGAGACAAATTATCCAACATGGTTATTGCCTGGAACTCACAGCTACCCCACCAAACATCCCCCCCAAACAGCGTCCAATGAGTCAAGATCATCTGACATTATTAAGAGAAGAAGTACTAGCACTTCTACAAAAGCATGCAATAGAGAAGGTCCCAAAAGATCAACAGGGAACAGGAGTATACTCTCTATACTTCCTAATCCCCAAAAAAGACGGGTCCCTAAGACCAATATTAGACCTCAGACCTCTCAATGCTTACATAAATTCGGAGCATTTCCACATGGTCACGCTCCAACAAGTACTCCCTTTACTGAAGAAGGGGGACTTTCTTTCTACACTGGATCTAAAAGACACTTACTTTCATATCCCAATTCACAAAGCCCACAGAAAATACCTAAGGTTTGTTTTAGAAGGACAACACTATCAGTTCAAAGTCCTTCCGTTCGGTGTCACAACAGCACCGAGAGTGTTCACAAAATGCCTAGCTGTGGTGGCAGCACACCTAAGAAGACAACAAATACATGTCTTCCCATACTTGGACGACTGGCTAATAAAGGCCAAGTCAAAAGAGGAATGTCTTCACAACACACAGAAGACAATTCAATTGCTGCACCACCTAGGGTTTACGGTGAACTACAAGAAATCACACCTGCAACCAAACCAGATTCAGCAATACCTGGGGGCTACGATAGACACAGAAAAGGCAATAGCATACCCCAACCCAATCAGGATACAGACAATGGTCGGGTTAATACAAAGATTTCAACCACAACACTCACTACCAGCACAAGTGTTTATGCAACTATTAGGCATGATGTCCTCCTGCATACTGCTAATACCACATGCCAGGCTACAAATGCGCCCACTACAGGAGTGTCTAGCGACACAGTGGAATCAGGCTCAAGGTCAGATTACAGATCTGGTGTTGGTAAACGACCGGACGTATCGCTCTCTGAAGTGGTGGAACACAGAAAACATTTCCAAGGGACGGTCGTTCCTAGAGCCAATTCCACAAGTGATAATAACAGCGGACGCATCGCTCTCCGGATGGGGAGCGCATATGGACAAATACACAGTGCAGGGAAAGTGGAGTGTGCAGCAAAAGAAACTGCACATCAACTACCTAGAACTATTAGCAGTATTTCTAGCACTAAAAGCTTTCCAAATACAAATAACAGGCAAAGCAGTCCTGATCAGAACAGACAACATGACTGCAATGTATTATATTCAAAAACAGGGGGGGACACACTCTCTCCAACTATCCAAACTAGCACAGGACATATGGAGTTGGGCCATTCCTCAAAAGATCTACCTGTTAGCGGAACACCTACCAGGAGTTCAAAATCAGATAGCAGACATCCTAAGCAGACAGTCAGAACAAGTACACCAATGGGAGCTGCACGACCAAATACTGCAGCCATTCTTCCAAAAATGGGGGCAACCAGAGATAGATCTGTTTGCCAATCATCAGAACGCAAAATGCAAAAACTTCGCATCCAGGTACCCACACCAACGGTCCCAGGGCAATGCACTATGGATAAATTGGTCCAACAAATTTGCTTACGCGTTCCCTCCTCTACCACTAATTCCGTTACTGGTTCGGAAACTGCAGCAACACTCAATGACAATGATACTAGTGGCACCCACGTGGGCAAGACAGCCGTGGTTCACCACGCTGCTACAACTCTCACAAGTACCACATCAAAAGCTAAAATTATTACCCATGCATCTTACACAGAACCATGGAGAAATAATGCACCCAGATCCCAAACAACTGAACCTAGCGATCTGGCTCCTGAGGTCATAGAGTTTGGATATTTAGATTTACCACCAGAATGCATGGAAATCATTAAACAAGCAAGACGTCCTACCACCAGAGCATGCTATGCAGCAAAATGGAAGAGGTTTGCTATACACTGTAACAGTAAGCACATCAACCCTCTGGACGCATCCACTAAACAAATCATTTGCTATTTACTACACTTGCAGCAATGTAACTTAGCATATACCTCTATCAGAGTTCATCTCGCAGCCATAGCGGCGTACCTACAAAACAGGCAACATCTTTCACTGTTTAAAGTACCAGCAATTAAAGCTTTCATGGAAGGACTCAAAAGAGTCATTCCACCAAGAAGACCACCTTCCCCAGTCTGGAATCTCAACATAGTACTTACCAGAATAATGGGGCCACCATTTGAACCTATGCATAGGTGTGAAATACAATTCCTCACATGGAAGGTGGCCTTCCTCACAGCTATCACGTCACTTAGAAGAGTAAGTGAACTGCAGGCTTTTACGATTCAAGAACCATTTATGCAGTTACACCAAAATAAAGTGGTTCTTAGAACAAACCCAAAATTCTTACCAAAGGTAATTTCAGCATTCCACATCAATCAGTCAGTGGAATTACCGGTTTTCTTTCCAAAACCACAAACAGTAGCAGAAAGAGCCCTACATACATTGGATGTTAAAAGGGCCATATTGTACTACATAGAAAGAACACAAACTTTCAGAAAGACAAAACAGCTATTTGTTGCGTTTTCTCCTACACATAAAGGCAATCCCATCTCCAAAGCGGGCATTGCCAGATGGATTGTAAAATGCATTCAAATATGCTACTTAAAGGCAAAGAGAACATTAACTGTTCCTCCTAGAGCTCACTCTACACGTAAACTAGGAGCATCTATGGCATTTTTGGGAAACATTCCACTAGATGACATATGCAAAGCAGCTACCTGGGTTACACCGCACACCTTCACAAAACACTATTGTGTAGATGTGCACACAACACAACAAGCTAGAGTGGGACAAGCAGTATTAAAAACCTTGTTTCAGACAGTTGCAACAGACACGGGCGACCACCGCTAGGGAGAGAACTGCTGTATAGTCTATTCATAATGTACCATCTGCAGCCCATATGCCTCGAACGGAATATGCTACTTACCAGTATGCATCTGTTCTTGGCATAGAGGGCTGCAGAGTGGTACATGCCCTCCCAGCCTCCCCGGAAACCTGTGTCTGTTCCAACATTATCTTATTTAGATACACTTACATGGGCATTCTTATCTGTATTCTACTATACTACTCCATCTAACCCTACTATGGCAAAACAATCTAAGGATGGAGCCGATGCCCATGCGCACTACCAACCAAGGGAGGAGTCACCAAGATACAAAAGACTCTCCAAGAGAAAAACAAAGTGCAATCATCCGAGCCCAACACCAGATGGCGATCTATTCATAATGTACCACTCTGCAGCCCTCTATGCCAAGAACAGATGCATACTGGTAAGTAGCATATTCCATATCAGGCCAACTTCTCACACAGTATATGTGAGTGATGGTGTAAATAAATAACTATATGTGAGAGTGGCTGTATGGATAAGTGAGTACTTGTATCAGTGATTATATAAGAGAGTAAGTATGCGTTACTATCTGTATGAATTAGTGAGTTGGTGTGTGTATAACTGTATAGGTGAGTAAATGGGAGTGTGATTGATTCTTTGCATGACTGACTAGGTGTGTGAGTAACTCCACGGATGAGTGGCGGTGTGTGAGTGTCTGAATAGGTGTATGAGTGCATATGATAGTGTTGTAGTGATGAGTGACTGCATGTATAAGTGATTGTATGGGTGAATGAGTGGATGTGTGTGTAGACCTAGGAATCAGTGAGTGCGTATGTAATAACTGGTATTGGTGAGTCGATGGTTTCGAAAATGGTAGTCTGTATTTTACAGTGGATGTATCAAAAGTTATATTAGACTGTGAGGAGGTGCATCAGATTTTCACATGGATGATGTCATCAGTGATGTCACTGACCATGCCATGAATGATGTAACATGTGACGTCATGAGCGGTGCATTGCGGGGGCGCGGGTGGAATTTCTATGGTTTTGTACAAGTGAAATGTCCAGCTAACTATAACGTCTGTAAAACCTATGGTTTTTTCAATGAATTTCAAACTACAACGTCTGTAAAACCTAAGGTTTTTTTCTGTGAATTTCAAAGATTTTTTAAATGCTAATTTCTAACTACAGCGTCTGTAAAACCTATGTTTTTTTCAGTGAATTTCAAAGGTGTTTTAAAAGCTAATTTCTAACTATAATGTCTGTAAAACCGATGTTTTTTTCAGTGAATTTCAAAGGTTTTTTAAATGCTAATTTCTAACTATAACGTCTGTAAAAACCTATGTCAAGTCAAGTCAAAGAGGTTTTATTTGCATAATTAGTTAAAATGATTACAAAAATTGACATGATAAAATAGCATTGCAAAATTTATTAAAAGTACTAAAAATATTATCTCTCGGCCTTTGTTTTTTTTTTTTTTTGGGTTTGGGATAATACGTGTAAGATCCAAGGGGTTAGGGTGTCCCTGGTGGCCCTCCAACTTGGTTGTCCTGTTGTTCCGTTAGTTCCAGGCATTTTCTTGCTTCTGCCAGGAATTTGACTCCACGGCATGCCAAAATTATGGAGGAGCCTCCAAGCCAACTTGTGACTGCGTGTCTAAAGAACGAATGTTTAGCGCGTTAAAGATGGGTTTCAATAAGGCTCGTCTCTGACTTATCAGGGCAGGACATATACAGAAAAGGTGGACAAGGGTTTAAGTTTTATACCCACAGAGGCGACACTGTTTCGTCTGGTGGGACGGTTTCCAGGACGGTAGTAGGTCCTTTGAGACGTGCATCCCCATCCGATAGGCTATGAAAGCCTTTTTGAGATAGCCGCTGAAGTTGGATACTAGATATGCAAGTGGTTTTAGGGTTGTAAAGGAGTTCATAATTGTCCAGCCGTGCCGACGTTTTGCCAATAACTCTTTATCCTCCATAAAGGATTTCCTTTTTGCTGCCGCGTTGGCTAATTTGCTCAGGGTTGCTTTGTCTGACCCAGATTTCCAGGCTGCTTCCAGCTCCAACTTTTCCACACAAAATTTCAGATACTGTCCCCAGTTGTTTGGTGATTCAGTTTCCCCCCGTTTTTTGATTTCCTCCCAGCTTAGCCAGTCCAGTGTGTCTGGGTCTACAGCTCGAAGTTTAAAACAGAGTTTCACGAAGCCGCTCTTGGTCCGGAACTTCTGGTTTTGCAATCCAAATTCAAGCCTGACTTGTGAGGCTGAGGCGGATTTTGGCAGAGTGAAGACAGCTTAGTAAATTTTGATCTGTAGTTCGTTTAAAAGATCAGCCTCCATTTTTTCTTTTAGGGAGCGGTGTGCAAAGATTAAAGACTGTGCTTTTGCTTTTAGTGCTGTTTTGTGGTCCTTGTGATTCACTCCTTTTGTAATTGTTATTCCCAAGTACTTGTAATGCTCTTGTTCTTTTACTATTGTTCCTTGGGCCTTCCATTTGTACTTTAACTTTTGGGGGTCGACTAGGCGAACGACTTTGTTTTTTTCTTTGTTTAGTTCAAGGCTTTCCCGTTCTAGGTACGATGTTAGTTTGTTGATGGCTCTTTGTAGGCTGATTGGTGTTTTGCTCAACAGTACGATGTCATCGGCATATTGTAGGTAGTGAATTGGGTTATTAGCCAAGGATGGAGGGTGGCTATCTGCTGATTCGATCGCGCTGGTGAGGTCGGAGAGAAAAAGGTTAAAGAGGGTGGGGGCTAATACGCAGCCTTGTTTAAGGCCTTGGTGCGTTTGGATGCTCCTGGTTGTACTGCCTCCATTTCCCAGTTTCACTCTTGCCCACGTGTGGTGATGTAGGGCTTTAATCGCTGTTAAGAGTTGATGTGGCAAGCCCCAGCTCTCTAGTTTTCTCCACAATCGCTCTCTGTTCACCCGGTCGAAAGCTGACTTGATGTCTATAAAACAAGCATACAAGCGGGTACCCTTTGCTACCGCTAGGTCCGTTAGGATAGACAGGAAAGTTAGGTTGGTAATTGTTCCCATTCCCTGCCTGGATCCTGTTTGAAATGTTGGCATAATCCTTGTTTCTGATATCCAAGCTTGTAGTTTGAGTAGAATACAGGAGGCGTAGAGTTTGGCCTCTACGTCTAACAAGGATATCAGTCTGAAATGTGTTGGATTGCGGTGGTCGCCATGTTTAAATATGGGATGAATGATGCTACCTTTCCAAGAGGCGGGTAACTCTGCTTGTTTATATATTTGGTTGAACAGAGGCGTTAGCGTCTCTGACCACAGGTCTGGGTCATGCTTAAAGATCGCGTTTGGCAGCCCGTTGGGTCCTGCTGCACCCTCTGATTTTAATCTTGAAGTTATCTTCTTCAGTTCATTTATGGAGGTTAGGTTTTCTGGCTCTGTTGGCCCCTTCCGACGTTTTTCCTGCTTGGGTTCCCTATATTCCTTGTTGTTTCCCCCGTTTAATTCCTTTGTGTTATACTTGGCTGCCCCATGGCCATTAACGTGACCTGAATCTATGTTGTTATATAGGGTCTGCGCGTGTCTGGTCCAGGTTCCTGCGCCGACCCCGGCTTCTTGTTGGAGTCTTGCCCCTGGGTTAAGCTCGTTTATGATGCCCCAGAAGTCCCGGCTGTTGGGGTGTTTACCTGCGATTAGCAGTTTATTCCAGATGGTCTCTTTATATGAAAACTTTGCGGCTCTCAGTGCCTTCCTATAGGTGCTCCTGGCTCCCCTCAGATTGGATTTGTTTTCCCCTGGCCCCGGTGTTTTTTGGCTTGCGAGTGCTCGGACCTCCTTGGCGACCGTTCTTTTTTTAGCTCTTAGGTCCATGTTAAACCAAGGCTCCTTCTTGTTGTTAAAATTTCTGTGGTTCCCTGACCTTGCTGGGAACTTTTGCTGCAGGGCCTGAATCATTTGCTCCCAGTTGTATACTCGGTCCTCCTCCTTTTGAGTTTCAAGGTTGGCCATGTGGTCTTTAACTGACGCCGTGATTTAGCCCAACCCCTCTCCACAACATTTTAATTTTCTTCGATTGAAATTTGATGCGTGATGCAGAAGCGAGGTCGTTGTTGGCGCTGCGCTTGGTACAGTGGTCAGGCTTATTATTTGAGTGAGGGAAGTGGTCACTTTCTACTCGTTGTTCTATACCAAATGATTCGATTCTGGAAATTAACTCGTCACTTACTATAGAGTAGTCAATTATTGATTGGACCCTGCCGCTCAAATATGTGACGGCTGCCGGTATATCCCCCTTTGTCTTGCCATTCAAGATTGACAGTCTAGGCTAGATGCTAACTTTTTTCCTCCACTATTTGCGTTATTCTTCACCTTTGCCTTGTTTTGATCGATGAGGGCGTTGTTAAAGTCCCCAGAGATAACCAGTGGGTATTGCGAGTAGGTCCTTTGCATGGCCTTAATGAGTGACAGCAGGGTTGCGTGTTTTTCTTTTTGTGACTTTCTGTCAGGATGGATATAAACATTAAATATTAGCAATTTCAATGGTTCAATCCCCGGTGGCGCAGATTCGGTGATTCTGATCACTTGAGCCCACTTCAGGCCAACGTTTATCTCCTCCGATGCCCAGTTATATTTATGGGTTACGCATGTTGATAGTCCGCCACAGGGATGACCATACAAGGAGAGGCTTTCTGCGTATATTTGATGTTCTTTGAAACCTTGAATTGAAGTCGGTTGAAATTTCCATGTCTCCTGGATCAAAATAATATCTTGTCGTAAGAAGAAAGCGTGGGTTTCTTGATCATGGTCCATTTCTCGAAAGCCATGCACGTTCCACGATCAGATTGAAACTGATGTTTTCTTTGTTAGATTCTGGGAGAGCGTCTCATTCCGCGATGTTATGGAGGGGTTTGAATCTTGGTTAGGTAGCTTTATTGCTCAGGACATTGGGTATCCAAGACCAATCCGTTTTGTCAGCGTGATGGTGGCCAAATGTTAGTAGTCTGCGACTTGTGCTTAAAGACTCTGACGTGGAGGCTCGGGCACCGCGTAGACTAGAGGTTTGATGACCTTTACTCTCTTTCCCCTTTGTATGGTCACGTATATTGGATTGTAGGGGATAGGGATACCTTGGACACTTGTGTCGCATTATGGATATTCCCCAGGATTCAAACTGAGGTCTTGCAAGGTATATCCTTTCTACCAGGTCCTTTGAGGCCCAAGTTGTAACTGTTTCTTCAATGGCCGCATTTTTTACGTTTGGTTGGAAATCTACGGGATAAAAGTCCTGGGTAGTGATTTCTTTTAGGGACGGTGTTTCGTTAAACAGTTTTAACAAATTACCTCGATTCAAAATGTCCTGTGTACCCCTCGTTGGATATTCGGGGATAAAAGATAGTTTTAATTCGAACGGCTCTGGATATTTACTTGGCTCCTGTTGTGTTAAGCCTACTTTGCAAGATAACAGGTTGTGAGATAGAGTGCTGTCGCGGACGGGGTGGGTCGGTTGTTGTTCTTGCTCTTTCTGTACTGCCTTGGATGTTGTTGCTTTTTTCTGAGTTGGAAATGTGTTTATTAACTTTGTTTGAGCCGTGCTTTGCTTCCTTCGCAATAGCGAACATTTGCGTTCTTTTTTTCAGGACAGTAATTCGCATGGGGGTTAACGCAGTTTGGGTTTCGGGTGATGCTCCTGGTCCTTGAGATTCGTATGTGTTCCTTTCAGATGTTGTAGGTGATAATTGCTCAATAATGATTTTTGTGCCAGGGTCGGAGACCTCTTTATAAATACATTTTGAACCCGAACTGTTTTTTGCCAGGGCTGGTGTCCGCTCGTGTCGCTCCCAGCCTCCGTGTTCGACCACTCGTGTTGGCATAATTTTTTCCCTTCCCAGTCCTTCACTTGTAATTGCTCATTCGGTCTTATGCCTGTTTGACTGTTCTCACCTGTGGCTGGGGATGGGCTCGGGTTGGGTCCTGTCCTGGGTCCTTCGCCCCTCGATATGTATGAAGGATTTTAAAAAGGGTCTACGAGAATATCCTCGCCCGCTGGCGACCCATTCGGAAAATTAAGTTTCGTTTTCGTGATGAATGTCAGTTTTGAATATGGGGAAGATTTTACTAGGATTTACATTTGGTTGTTTCTTATACTTGAGTCTGGCCTTCCTTGCCCTTTTCCTTTCTCTCTTTGTTAAATTGTCCTCAGTGGTGGATTGTTCGGTGGATTCTATTTCTTCCGTGTCTGGGACTGTTTTACCTTGGCCGTGTTCCTTTGATGATTGTTTTTGGTCCATTATTTGTTTACTTCGTTTACTACTTGTAGGGCCGTAAGTGGGCTTGCTCTTGAGTATTTGTGGTTGCTCCGGGGTAGGCTTAGTTTCTATTGCCTGCCTTTGACCACGTGATTGTTTTACCTCCCCTAGGATGTCCATCCGAATGGCCGCATCCACAGTTTCGTTGTTGATTGCTCCAGCTGGTGTTGGGCTCTAAATTCCCCTGTGTTGTTAAAAACGAAGATAAGGAGTCCAGTTTTGCGTTTATACCCGAGATGTGTCCAGCCACTAGTGTAATAAGGTCGATCTGGACTTCCATTTTGCTGGATTGGTAGTTCAGCACCCTTATTGCTTGCTCTAGTGTGCCTAGCAGGGATTGAGTCCATGGCGGGGAGAGTTTATCTTTTTGGATTTTACTCAAGTCATTGAGCTCTAGGTCCGACATACTCCCTGATGAGATTGAAATTGGCACGGTGTGGATGGGGTGTAGATTATTGGCCTGCGTAATATTGGTGTCGTTTATACGTGCTTTTTGTTGGTCTCCTTTTGGCTCAAGGCCGCGAGGTGTTGAGACCAGCATACCCGGACTCAGATGACGATCTTTAAGACCGCATTCTGCTCTTGGTGCTCTCCCTTGTGAGTCAATGTACTTTGTTATTCTCTCTGTAAGGTCCTCGAGTTGAGAGTCATTTGTTAGGAAGAGGGGCTTTTGCCATGGGTCCCCTTCTTGCCCAGATAAGGTGGATGGGTTTTTGTGACCTGCATTTCCCTCCTGTACACCCTCCTGCACGCCCTCGCTTGCCGTTGCGTGGTCACTGGCTTCTACTTGCTCCTCGAGTGTCGCACTTTTGTCCTGGCTCAACCTGATGTCCTTTGCAAGGCAATAATCTGAGGTATCCTTTGCGCCTCTTCCTCCCTTGATTTCATTTGTAATTACGGGAGTATTGTAACTATGCACCTGGGCGATTACTAACGCCTGTTTGCCTTGGGGAGGGGGACCCGAACTTGATAGGGGGGATAGGCACTCTGGTTTGATGCTTGACATATTCTGCAGGCTATTAACCTGTAAGGAGGGAACATTCAGTGGCGTGATGGGGCTTGGTAGATTGCACGCCTCCGTGGTTGGTGCATAAATCGTCGCCATTGGGTCCTTGAGGCAAAAGAATTTTAGGAGACCGGATTTCCGTCTGCAGTCTGATGTTAAGTCGGGGGTTGGGGCCGATACCAGCCTCTCCCTGATCTTTAATTCGGGCCCTGTTTCTGATGGCAATTTTGCTTCCACAGTTGGCTTTTTTGATTTTTTTTTTGATTTTTTACTTTCCGCAGGTTGGCGTGTTCTCCCTGATCTCATTTCCCCAGTCGCGGCCTCGCGATCTTTTTTGACACTGTCTAAGGATCTGGTCATGTTTAGTTAGTAACTATCTTCGACGGGTGTGGGTCGTACAGCCCGGCCTTCAGTGGTTCACTGACTCCAGGTCCTCCCCCACTTGCACTTGCGCTGGGCCTTTTGCCACTGTTGGTTGGCCGCCGTCCGCTGCAAGCTCGATGTTAATACACAGCTCTCACACAATCCTGTACTCCGTGGCTCGGTTGTGAGATCCTTGTGCCAATATGCCAGTGTTGAAGGTGCCTGCCGCGATTGGGGTTTTAATTTGAGTTGTACTTTTCGTACTTTATTCGGTGAGTATTGATTTAACTGGCGGCTCCTACAGCGTTGTGATTCCGCAGGTTCCGCGCTGTCTGGAGTAAGCGCCCCAAGAATTGCGATGCGCACTTGCCTCTCCTTTCCGCGTTGCGCCAGGCAGCTTCCCTCGGTACGCAGGCTCTCTCAGGCTCTCTCGGGAATACGAACCCCCGGGTACTCTGGCAGTCCGGCCGGCAGTCCTGCGCTCTGGCAATCTGGTCCTGGCTGTCGGCACCTGTGAGCTGCCTCGGCCTGGTGGCGAAGCACACTTGCTTGCTTAAAGGTCGCGGAGTGATAGTGGCGTTTCTGATGATTCTAAAGTTCCGTTCTACTCTCTGCTACCCCCTGGCCCTGACGCATAGGCCACATAAGTCACAATCAGTGCTGGTGGTTTTAATGACCCGTCAACGAGGGCGCCAGGGCCCAGGGCCACCTCTTTACAGGGTCCGGGACCAGGAGGGGGGGTGGAGGCAAATGACCGGGAGCTGGTGCTTACCGGTTGCAGTTCCTGTAGGCTGGACAACTGAGCAGCCGGGCGGCGTCTACCGACTCACTGCTGAAGGTGCACTACTCAGCCGCTCTCCCCTCACTTGCTGCTCTCTTGCGGTCTTCTCGGCATGGGACGAGGGACAAAAGATCCGGGCGCCGCCTCTGTGCCGCGTTGCCCCCCATCTACCCTCGTCTAGCGCTGAGCTCCGGGCGCTTGACAGGGATCAAGTTGTGAGCCAAGGCGCAGGCACTGTTTACCGACTGTATACCGATTGCCGGGCCGTGCGAGGGGGCGATTTGGCCGCTGCAGCTAATAGAGCTCCGAGGGTCTGGGGGCTCGGGGGGGCAGACAAGGGACAGCCTGCTCACGGCTTGTTGTGTTCCGGCGTGTTCTGGCGTCTCTGCTGCTCACTGCTGCTGCTCACTGCTGCTCTCTCGTGGATACCAAGTCTCATTGATCTTCCTATGATTTTTTTCAATGAATTTCAAAGGTTTTATAAATGCTAATTTTCAACTAAAATGTCCCTGAAACCTATACATTTTAAAAAGATGTGCATACTTTTTGTACTGAAAAACTAACTGTAACAGTAGTCTGTTATAAGTTATAATTTACCAATGTTTAAAACGTAACTAGCACTAAGTAACATATAAGTGTGCAAAAAGTGTGATGCAGCAGCTATGATACCTGACTTCAAACAACAGAGTTCGCAGTTCGATTCCCGGCTCTAGTGGCACGTTAGCCCACCACTATATCACTGTGGGCAACAACTTGCTTAATCTTCCCGACGCCCCAGAGTGCCGGCACCCCTTTCCGGGGGTAGCTGTACGCTTTACAAATGCTGGCATTTTTTTTTTATTTAAAACCATAGTGATGAGAAATATTAGCACATATTTTTTTTCTTCTATTCTGAACGATATTTTTTTTTATGTCTTCTATTTAGAATTACGGCAATTAATAGATGTTTTTAGTCATGAGAATAGAAATGACACAGTTTGCCGGGAAGCAGTTTTTAAGCTGTCCAACGTATGTACATATTAAGGACCGTATATGAATTAGGATGGAAATCGAAACCTTTACCGCTTCACATTTTGTAACTTTTCCCAACACGTGCGCAAGTTAAACAGTTAAAAAGTGAGCACATGTGAACTGTAAAACGTGACATCTAAATGGGTGGAGCCGCATCTTCCTTCCATAGACTACTTAATAACTAAAAAGTATATAACCACACCTGCTGTTCGACTAGTTTCGTTTTTGCGAGTTATTTACGCATGTCCATTCTGTAATGCAAGTTGCCTTTTCTAGCATCGGATTCTTGTTTTGCGGCAACAAAACAAATTCCAAAGTTGTAAGTTGTTTGATTATGGCATAGTAGATATTTATAATACGTAGCTATTTGTCAATATTTAAACATTTGTACTTAGAAAAAAGTGTTATTAGTTATTTTTGCCATTTATATGTAACATCAGCAGCTTGTTTTCAGAAACAGACAGATTACAGCAAACATTGTTCCTTTTCTGGCTCCTTTGAACTTATATAGTGTGACTTTGTATATTATAATATTGACACTGTACTTGACCTCAGAGGTTCTGGTGACCTGTCGGCGCGAAGACTAAAGATTCATAAGTAACATCAGCAGCTTCTGGTTCTTACTCTGTTTCCCCCTTGGGATCATATAGTGTGATTATCCATATTATAATAACCACCTATTATGATCTCAGAGGAGTTTATGACCTGTTGGCGAGAAGACTAAAGATTTATAGGTAACGTCAGCAGCTTCTGGTTCTTACTCTGTTTCCCCCTTGGGATCATATAGTGTGATTATCCATATTATAATAACCACCTATTATGATCTCAGAGGACTTTATGACCCGTTGGCGCGAAGATTAAAGATTTCGTAGTCCTGGTGAAAAGAAGCTCTGAACATATTCACCGCTGGAAAGTATTTTGTTATTGATCTTGTTTTGTATTCATAACTTTATTTTTCTTTTCCTTTTTGTGTGGCATCAGTGACACTCTCTATATTGTAATAGGGTGTCATATTTCCACAAAACAGGAATTGGAGATTTGTCGGCACCTGGAGTAAACCATCTGAAATACAGCTTACTGACCTTTATAACTTACTGGATCAGATATTTTTACAGTGAGAATATTTTTCGAAATTGCAGTTTAAAAAAAGATCGTTTGGATAGATACTTTCTTAGTGAATACCTTTGATAAACCCTACATTTCTGAATATTTTTGTATTTCTATTTTTCTCTGTTGGGGTTCCTATTCACCTTTTCCCTATAGAATATATAGGACCAACAGTGTATATTATTATACTACTATCCTATATATACTTAAAAGAGTTCGAGATTTGTTTGCGGAGCAGTGAGCGACCTCTAAGCTTTACGACAGACCTTTCCCGAATTCTACAGAATAGAAATTGTAAAAAAGTGATGAAGCGTACATTTCTATGTAATATAAAGTAATTTGTGTTTAACAGTTTTTTTACTTGTTATTGTGACCTGAGATGATGTAGTGCAGGAGTGTTTCTTGTGGCACTTCTTTTCTACTTTATCTAAAAGTAACTCATGCCCTCTTATATTATCAAGAATATGGGGCAACACTTTTACAAACCATAGCAGAAAAAAAAGGGAGGGTGTGGCCACGCTTAAGGGATATTTTATGAATTGGGTTTCTATTTGTCACCCCTTTGATATATACAGCGTCAGTTTCCGAAGAAAGTTTATTTGTAATTGCTTAATAAAAACGGTTTTAAATCTAGACTGAAATTTTTGCTGCGCAACCACACCTCCCCGTCAGAAAAGGAAACACAACATTATAAGTAAATAGTGCTCCTGGGAAGTATCCCACCTGTCAACTTAGTCACAAAATGGCTGCCAACACTTCCTAGTTTCAACAGTTCGCAGCCAATGAGCCGCACGCTTGTGCTCGTAACGCCTCAGCCAATCAGATGTCAGAATTCTCAAATATCGATATAATTTTAATATTTCTCTAAAACTACTGAACAGACATTTCAACAAAAGAGTGCTTTCTGGACAAAGACCTTTCTCCCTGCCAAATTTGGCGCAATTCCGTTCAGCAGTTTGACCTATAGCCTTGTCTAAAGTTTCCTATGGAAATTGCATGGAGAAAACACGTTTTTGAACCCCTCTTTTTTCTCATCCCCCCTTGACGAATCACCATCAAACTTTCAACATAGGAGTTGATCTGAAAAGAGAAGCTTTTTGGATAATTTCGTAAACATTCGCGAAACGACACCAAAGTTATAAGCAAATCAAAAAAACGCTTTTCCTATGGAAACGTGGTCCTAACTAGAACTATCTACTGGCAATCGCCAGTAGATAATCTATCTATCTATCTATCTATCTATCTATCTATCTATCTATCTATCTATCTATCTATATATATATATATATATATATATATATATATATATATATATATATATATATATATATATATATATACACACACACACATATATATAAAAAAACTAATAAAAATTTGCAAAAATATTAAAATATACATAAGCAAACACATGGGAACAAAAGAGGCTCCCCTTGTTGAAATAAGTGGTGTCGTAAAACCTGTCCAAACGCTGCATCACTGTGTTGTGCAGATTTCAGGTATTAATGCTGCATCAATATATACGCACTCTTCCAAGTGGCAGCACCACAAAGCTTCTCCAGAGGCACTTCTATAAACAAAGTAGTTGAGGTGCAAACTTTCCTAGTTGAGTGTTTTGCTGTGAGGGGCTTGCTAGCTTTTCAGTGGCAGAACTGGACTACAGCTGAAATTCTTAAAGCCATGGCTGCCATCATGACCAGAGCACCCTTACAAGTGTGTCCATCTTTGTCCAACAGTTGGTCAGTTCTGTAAGTAGAATTTTAGATATCTTTTCATACTTAATGTATGAATAGTCCTCTCAGTTGGTGATGTTGGATTTGAGAAGAAAGTCTGAAGTATTATAGGTTCATTGAGGCGAAAATCTGAAGGAACCTTAGGAATAACTCTATGGATTGGTTCTGAGAAGTACTAAATTGACTGAAAGGTGGTAGAAGGTTTTTCAGCTGAGAAAGCCTGTATCTCTTCAACCATGGAAGTGAGTCCTTGTAGCAAGGCGACCTTCCATGTAAGAAATATGAGGTGTGCTCTGTGAATGGACAAGTTACTTACCATCAGTAATGCCTTATCTGGTAGAGACAGGATCTAACCTCAGATTCCTTATCTTAGAATCCTCCTGAGGCACCAGACTGGACCCGGATATATTTTCAGTAGTACCCCTGGACGTCTGGACTCCATAGTGACGTAGTCTCTCGAATGTGACATCAACCAAGCCAATATAAGCCCTCCAGGGACATCAGTTTCTTTGCGACCATTTCCGTGCCAACTACAAAGAGCCACGTAGTGAAACAGCCTAAAAAATACAGTGTGCCAAAAAAGGAAAATCTTGTATCAACAAGTACAGATAGAAGAACCGCAGAAGAATGCAAAGAGGGGACCTAGGAGACCACATGGGCCCTCAGCTCACAGAGTAGAGAGGATGGGTGGATTGATGGATAAGCAATCTGCGGCTAGATCCTGTCCTACAGGATAAGGCGTTACTGAAGGTAAATAACTTATCAATCTGATAGAGACATTGAGTCGCAGATTCCTTATCTTAAAATCAGATACTCAAGCAATATCATCCTTGGAGGAGGAGCTGCGAACCAACCTCAAAGATACCGAAATAGGTGAGGTCGGTCTAAAAGAAAGAAGGGACCAGACTATCTGAAAAATGATAGGTCTAAGCAAGATCCCCACTGAAGAACTGAACTCCAAGAAGGACTATGGAAAGCCCGTAGGGAGTAGGACAGGGAGAAACACGGTATAGAACCAGTAAAAGAGGCAGCTCTAAGAAGGGATGCAACCTACGATCAGGGGAGACATATAAGGTGTCCTCCGTAATAATGTAACGGAGATGCTCATTAAAGAGAAGAAAGAAAACAGACAAGTAAAACTAAGAAGGTTGAACCATGTCACCAAGAAGGTGTAGGTAAAATACAGCGACCTACACCGTAGAGAAGGCCAGACAACCATATGGGCAGACAAACACATATATATATCTGAAGTAAAAGATATCTACAAGAGATCTATTCAAAAGATAGGCATATACATGCAGAGACATTCAACATAAATGTATAAAAGGATAAATATGCATATTAAAAAAAACAACATAAATTCCCGTAAAAACACAAGTCATAGACGGTACAGCAAAAGCATATCCACTCCTACGACGGCAACCCACATCCTCTGACAGTGAAGGGGAGGACAAGAAGTGGAGGAACGAGGAACACTATAAAAAGAGATAACCAAGAAAGAACAGAGATAGTACATACTATCGTAGTAAAAGAAGAGATTACAACAGTAACTGAGGTGGAGAAAAAGATGGGACATCGAAACACAATGTCACAGAAGAGTAGGAAGTGGAAGGCATCGCCCACTACAAGAAAACAAGGGCAACCGTCCAAGAACCAACACCACCTACTAAGGAAGGGTGCCAGCAGGCGTTAGCAGGAGAAGCAAAGAATAAACAGCATGTGGAAGTACACCATGAAAGAGAAGTAGAAGAAAAAGACCGCAATGGAAAACAAAGGGCTGGCGGAAACTAAGGGCAACAGATAAGTGAGTATGACAATCACACATTGTCCAGCTTAAGGAAGCAGGAGGAACAGGTAAGAAACCTGACCAACACGCCATGGAAATTTGAGGAAAGATAGGATATGCCCTAGAAAAAGTAATATGATACCCCACCAAAGAAGAAGTGAAACTGAAACTCTCCCATAGAAAAGGGAACACCACAAAGGCAGGAGTGGAGTGCGGAAGATACAGGAAAGAAAGGGAAACCCAGCCTCTGGTGATAGAAGGATACCAGACAAGGACCCAAACTATCAAGGAGACTGGTGTCCCACACGTAGGGAAATGGAAGAAAGGCAGACTCAATAGGTACCCCACGGTGCAATGACTGATAACTATAAAAAAAAATGCAGGAGGCAGCAGCAGTTGTACCCCAAGTAGGTAGGTAGAAACAGAAAGGGTCAAAACTGCTGAAAATAAACAGAACCAGGAGCACTATAAAGTAGAAAAGGTCCTACACAGGAAAGTAGTGTGCAGGCGCAATTTGAAATAATACGCCAAAAGATGCCAACACCTCAAGGGCATTAGGAGGTGGTGTCGTGGAACCCAGGCACGGACCAATTGGAACACAATATGAGTAGGAGAAAAACTATGTGCCCGACAGAGAAAAAAAAAGAACAAAGAGAAGGTCCACACCGAGGAAATTCAAATACCGAAACGAAATGGTTACTTACCAGTCGGTGTATTTTTGTAGCTTGAAGAATTTTCTGGATTCTCATGCTGTGCATTTTTCTGCCATCTAGTGGTTGGGTCCGGAATTGTCTTTTTTCTTTTCTTCTTGTTTTGGTCGCTGTCGACCACCATTTGGTGCCAGGTACGTCTCCTATGTGACGTCAGACGGTACACTGGAGGTCACTGTGCGTGGTAGCCATCTTCGGATTCTTTTTTCTGTTCTCATTAGTACTTTGTAGTCCTTGAGATGGTTGTTGAAAAACTGATTTAATTATTTGCTTTCCCACCTGATTGTTTTCATTTTAGGGGAGGCCGGGTGGGTTGCATGTGAATCCAGAAAATTCTTCAAACTGCAAAACTACTCCTACGGGTAAGTAACCATTTCGTTTTGTAGCGTGAATCCTTTTCTGGATTCACATGCTGTGCATTAGACTATGTAGTGGTTTCTCCCGTCTTTGGGAGGCTGTGGTGAGAGGAAGACTTTGCAAACAGGCGTTGAAGCACCTTTTGTCCAATTTGAGCTTCCCTACTCATTTGTATGTCCACGCAGTAATGTTTTGTTAAAGTGTGTGGTGATGCCCATGTTGCTGCTGCACAAATAGAGTCATGGGTACCTTTGCCATGAAAGCCAGGGTTGCTCCCTTCTTTCTTGTGGAGTGAGCTGTTGGCTGAATTGTTAGTTTTTTTGCATTGGCATAACATGATTGGATGGTTGGTACTAGCCATCTTGCAACAGTTGCCTTTGTGACTAGTGATCCTGTGTTGGTATGCACGTAAGTGACAAACAATTGTTTTTGTTTTTTTTACGATCTGCTCTGTTACATCCAGGGTATGGAGGCTTTTTTCCCCTTTAGTTGTTGGGTTTTTGAAGAAAGACGGTAGGTTGATATTTTGATTTAAGTGATATTTTGATACCACCTTTGGTAAGAAATGTGGGTTTGGCTTTAGAATTACTTTATCCTTATAGATTTGTAAGTATGGTTCTTGTATTGTTAGAGCTTGTAGTTCACTTAATCTTCGTAGGGACATGATAGCGATGAGAAGGAAAATGCTCCTTACCAAGTATGCATTTGTTCTTGCCATATACAGCGGTAGAATCATATGCATTAGCATAGATCACCATCTGCTGTTGGGCTCGGATGTTTGCATTTTATTTTTCTTAGAAGTCTTTGTAGTCACGAGGTAGGTGACTCCTCCTTTCGGTGATATTGTGCATGGGCATCAACTCCATCCTTAGATTGTTTTGCCGTAAGGGTGATGATGGAGTTAGATAGAGTAGAAAGTGATGTCCATGTATAGTGTATCTAAGTAAGATAATACTGCAACAGGTTAAGGCACCCGAGGAGGCGGGTGGGTGCATACGAATCTACAGCTGTATAGGCCAAGAAGAGATGCATACTGGGTAAGTAGCATTTTCCGTTCGAGGCATATGAGCTGTAGATCATATGTGTTAGCATAGATAAGCAGTTCTTTTCCAAGCGTTGGCTAACCTGTATCTGTTGCAGTGGTCTAAAATAGTGTTCTTAAAACAGCCTGGCCACACTAGCTTGTTGTTTTGCTAACACATCTACACAATAGTGCTTTGTGAATGTGTGTGACGTAGACCATGTTGCAGCTTTGCAAATGTCATCTAAGGGTATGTTCCCTAAGAAGGCCATGGAAACCCCTATTTTGCATGTAGAATACGCTTTAGGGGATACTGTTCAGGTGCGTTTAGCTTTGAGGTAGCATATCTGTATGCACTTAAATATCCAGCGTGCAATTTCTGCTTTTGAAATGGGGTTGCTCTTATCTCCTCGACGGAAGAACACAGAGAGTCCGCCTACCACCGTACAAGTCAGAGGCCTCCGAAGTCATCTGCGGCGTCCCTCAAGGATCATCTCTGAGCCCCACTCTCTTCAACGTCTACATGAGCCCCCTCGCGGCCATCGTACGCAAACACAACCTCAGCATAATCTCCTACGCCGACGACACCCAGCTGATCCTCTCCCTGACCAACGACCCCGCCTCCGCCAGAGCCAACCTGCACGAAGGAATGAGAGAGGTAGCCGAGTGGATGACGACCAGCCGCCTAAAACTGAACTCGGACAAGACGGAGGTCCTCATCCTGGGCTCTTCCCCCTCCGCCTGGGACGACTCCTGGTGGCCCCCCGCCCTGGGCACCGCACCCAAACCGACAGACCATGCACGCAACCTGGGCTTCAGCCTGGACTCCTCCCTCTCCATGACCAGACAAGTCAACAACGTCTCCTCGGCGTGCTTCAACATCCTACGCATGCTACGGAAGATTTTCCGGTGGATCCCCACCGAGACCAGGAAGACCGTCACCCAGGCCCTCGTCACCAGCCGACTGGACTACGGCAACGCCCTCTACGCCGGTACCACCGCCAAGCTCCAGAAGAGACTCCAGCGGATCCAGAACGCCTCAGCCAGACTCATCCTCGACATCCCACGAACCAGCCACATCACCGGACATCTGAGAGACCTTCACTGGCTCCCCGTCAACAAAAGAATCACCTTCCGCCTCCTCACCCACGCACACAAAGCCCTACACGACCAAGGCCCGAGCTACCTCAACAGCCGGATCAACTTCTACGCACCCAAACGCCACCTCCGATCAGCCAACCACGCCCTCGCCGCCGTCCCCCGCATCCGAAGAGCGACTACAGGAGGAAGGTCCTTCTCCTACCTGGCCGCCAAGACCTGGAACTCCCTCCCTCCCGACCTGCGCCTGACCCAAGACCACCTCTCCTTCAGGAAGAAGCTGAAGACCTGGCTGTTCGAGCAGTAGCGGCCCCCCCCCCCCCCCCCCTCCCCCCCAGCGCCTTGAGACCCTACGGGTATGTAGCGCGCTCTACAAGTGTCACTGATTGATTGATTGATTGATTATGTGGTGGTGAAAAAGCAACAAAGAGTTGTTTTGTCTCCCTAAAAGGTTTAGTTATTTCAATATAATAAGGTATTTCTCTTTTTACATCTAATGTGTGAAGAGCGCGTTCTGCTACTGAGTCTGGTTGAGGAAAGAAGATGGGTAACTCAACAGACTGGTTGAGATGAAAAGCAGAAACGACTTTGGGTAAGAATTTTGGGTTAGTCCTAAGAACCACTTTATTTTGGTGAATTTATAAAAATGGTTCATGTATGGTTAGTGCCTGGAGCTCACCAACTATCCTAAGAGATGTGATAGCTATAAGGAAGGCAACTTCCAGGTTAGAAACTGCAATTCGTATCTGTGCATAGGCTCAAATGGTGGGCTCATGAGTCTTGTAAGGACTATATTAAGATTTCACACGGGAGAAGGTGGAATTCAAGGATGAATGATTATTTGAGTCCTTCCATAAAGGCTTTGATAGCGGGTACTCGAAACAAAGACAAGTGTTGTCTATTTTATAGGTAAGCCGCTATAGCGGCAAGATGTAATTGTATAGACGTATATGCTAAGTTAGCACGTTGTAGGTGTAACAGATAGGAAATGATATTTTGAGTTATGGCATCTAACGGATTGATTTGGTTTTAGTACAATAAATTGCAAATTGTTTCCATTTTGCTGCATAGCATGCCCTTGTGGTAGGACGTCTAGCCTCTTTAATGACGTTCATGCAGTCTGATGGGAGGTTAAGGTAGATACATTATAAGACTTCGGGTGCCAAACTGCAAGGTTGAGTTGAATGGGATCTGGATGTCTTATCTCTCCATGAGTGAGAAGCTTTAGGGAGAGGAGTAGCTTTTGATGAGGAACTATTGCTAGTTCCAGCACGGTTGAGAACCATGGTTGTCGAGCCCATGTGGGAGCAACTAGGATCATTGTGAGGGATTGTTGAGTGAGCTTCCGAACCATTAATGGAATTAGCGGGAGAGGTGGAAAAGCGTAAGCAAATTTCCCTGAGCAATTCATCCACACCGCACTACCTCTGGACAATGGGTGTGGATACCTGGACGCGAAGTTTGGAAATCTTGCGTTGTGGTGCAAAGCGAACAGATCTATTTCTGGGTAGCCCTACATTTGGAAGATTGGGAGGAATACTTGGGGATCTAGTTCCCATTCGTGGATCTGTTGTCTCTGATGACTGAGTAGATCTGCAATCTGATTGTCTACACCTGGGAGATGTTGTGCAAGGAGATATTTGTGTTGAGGAATGGCCCACCTCCAAATGCTTTCAGCTAGGTGTGAAAGTTGTAGAGAGTGTGTTCCTCCCTCTTTTTGTATGTAGTACATTGCTGTCATGTTGTCTGTACACAGGGGCGGATTGGCAAGGCGGGCATTCGGGAATGGGCCGAAGGGCCGGTGCCTCAGTGCCCTCTGTGGGCCGTGTTTTTTTCTCCCCTGCCCCAGTCCACAGAGAGTGGACTAGGAAAGGGGAGGGAAAAAAACGGCCCACAGAGTGCACAGAGACAGAGAAAATGAAAGCAGCCTCGCAGTGCGGCCAGACAGCGATTGTCAGCTGTGGCCTCTCCGTCACCCCTACCCTGCCAAGCAATCAAGCTGAGGCTGGGCTGGGGAGGGGTGATTGTTTGCAATAATCGGCCTCCCTGGGGGCCAGGTGTTTCTCAGGCCTTTGAGCCATTTGCACCTCGGCCCCCTGGAGCCCATGCAGCCCAGAAACGGTGTTAGTCTTAACACCTCGCCCACAGCCCTTCACATTCAGGGCATAGTGGGCGAGGAAGAATGGGTCTTGCTGTGGGGGCCAGGTGATGTTTGGAATTTTTTTGCTTTATTTATTTATTTATGCGATTTTATATTGCTCAGACTTTACCCGAAGGTGTCAGAGCGCTTCGCACTAGGAACAGCAATAATACATGAGGAGAAAATTATAAGTGGACAAATTACAAAAGCAAACGTTAAGTTACATGAATCAAAAGTGACAATAGTGAGCATTCCAAAATACAAGAGGAGCAAACGATACATTACAGGAGGAAAAAGTGATATGTGTGCAGGTTACAAAAGCGTACAAAGTAGAAGTAGAGGTATAATACTGCAATTAATGGCAGACACTCCAGCACAAGAACAAACGTTACGTAGGCAATGGTGGCACTTGTGCAAGTATCTAAAGCAAACAAAAGTGAGAGGTAGCAAACAGTGTGTTACAAGAGAAAAGTGACGTGTGCAAGTTACAAAAGGGTACCATACACAGGTACAAGAGTAATACTGCAATAAATGGTAAACACTCAAACTGCCAGAACACACTGGGAAGGCACTTCCCGTGCACCAGCTTCACCTCAGTCTCCCCCTGGCTACCTGGCTACCTTGGATGACCCAGCAGCTGTGTTTTGTGATCTCATGCCAGGACATTTTCCCGAGGCCTGGAGGGCTGATTAATTTACTAATTGCAGGGGCCTTACCTCTGTTCATGTGCTCCTGAGCTGAAGGTCTGGGGAGGGCTAAGTAGGTTAGTAATAGCAGGGGCTTTTCTGCTTTTCAGGTGCTCCTGTGCTGGAGGGCTGGAATAATTTTGTGACAAAAAGGGGCCTTGCTATTTTTTTTAGTTGCTCAGCATGGCGCCATTGTCACCTTGGCCCTGTGTCCTGTGCAAGAACAGTATCCTCCCACTTTCATTCCTTGTCTGTGGAAATGGTGTTTCATGAAAGGGCACGCCCCTTGAATGTGGGCCACGCCCCTTAAATATGGGCCACGCCTCTTGAATGTGGGCCACTTTTTTCGTCAGTGCCCGGGCCGAATTGTGATCCCAATCCGACCCTGTCTGTACAAACTAGGACAACTTTGCCTACTAGATGTGTCTGAAAAGCTTTTAGTGCTAGAAAGATTGCAAGCATCTCCAAATGGTTTATGTGGAGCAGTTTTTGTTGTAGAGTCCACATGCCCTGAATGAGCTCCCCAACCAGTGAGAGATGTGTCTGCTGTTAGCACTATCTGTGGAAAGGATCGATGAATGGCCGCCCCTTGGAAAGGTTTTGTGTATTCCACCACTGCAGAGAGCGATGAGTGCGGCCGTCCACCAACACCAGATCGTTTAAGTGACCTTGAGCCTGGTTCCACTGACGTGCTAAGCATTCCTGTAGGGGACGCATTTGGAGTCTTGCGTAAGGAACAATTAGAATGCAGGACGCCATCATTCCTATCAACTGCATAAACACTTGTGTCTGGTCGGTTGTGTATTCTGACTGGGTTGGGGTACGCTAGAGCCTTGCGGTGTCTATTGTAGCTCCTAGATATGCTTGCGTGTTGGAGGGTTGCAGATGAGGCTTGGTGAGATTTACAGTGAATCCCTAGTAGTGAAGTTGTTGAACTGTTTTCTGAGTGTGGTGTAGGCAGCTGTGTTGCGATTTGGCTTTTCTTACCAGCTGTCTTCAAAGTAAGGGAAGACGTGAATGAGTTGTTGTCTTTAAATGAGCTGCTACTACTGCTAGGCACTTGCAGGCACATGCATCAATGTTGGCTTTTGCGATTTCTTAATTGCGATTTTTAAGGAATCGCAATTAAGGAATCGCATAAGCATATGCATGTTGGAATCTCTTAAAAAATTGCGATTTCTAAACATTCCTTAATTGTGACTCGCAATTAAGGAATACCTCCCCATTCATTCCTCTGGGCCTAGAGGCCCATAGGAATGAATGTGAAGACATTCTCAATTTGAGATTCTCAATTAGAGAATCACAAATTGAGAATGCAATTTCAACGGTGCCAGGGTGTCAAACGGACACCCTGTTGCACCCCTGAAATCTGCATGTGAGTACATCTGGCACACACACATGCCCCAAGGGCATGTGTGTGTGTAAAAGGGAACTTTGAAAAATGCACAAAGTTCAACTTCATGGTAATTTGCGCCCCCTAGTAGCGAAATCGCTACTTCAAAGTTGTTCTTGCATTACATTTAAGGAATCAGAAAATGCGATTTCTTAAATGCAATCGCAGTTTGAGAACTCGCAATTAATTGCTAATTCTCAAATTGCGAGGGCCTTGATGCATCGCAAAAGCTAATTTGCGATTGTAACTGGTTGATTTGTGCAAATCGCACCGTTTGCAATCGCAAAAGGCTTTGATGCATGTGCCTGATAGTGAATACTCTTGGTGCTGTAGTGACCCCAAAAGAAAGGACTTTGAATTGGTAGTGTTGTGTGTACACCACGAACCAGAGATATTTCTTGTGAGCTGGTTGAATGGGAATATGAAAATAGGCGTCCTTTAAATCTAGAGTGGAAAGAAAGTCACCTTACTGAAGCAATGGGAGCACCTGTTGTAGGGTGACCATGTGGAAGTGGTCCGATTGAATGTAGAGGTTTCGCTGTCTGAGGTCCAGTATGGGTCTGAGAGAGCCGTCCTTTTTTAGGAATCAAAAAGTATAGGAAGTACACCCCTGTCCCATGGTGATGTAAGGGGACTGGTTCTATTGCATGTTTGTCTTACAGAGAGAGGATCTCTTGTTTTAACAGGGTGAGATGTTCTGATGACATTGCCCGCTCTGTGGGAAGGATTGTTGGTGGAGTGCTGGTAAGTTCCAGGCAATAACCATTTTGGATAATTTGTATTACCCACTTGTCTGAGGTGATTGAATTCCAGACAGGTAGGAACTGTGAGAGACGTCCCCCGACAGGAGTGGAGTGGTCAGGGTAGTGGGGGGGAAGTCACTGTTTGCTGGCAGGGGAAGTGAAGTTGGAGTTGCCTCATCCTCCGACTTTGTTATTGTTTCCTCTGTAACCTCCTCAAAAATAGCCTCTAGAGGGGCTAGATCGGTTGTTCTCCTTGTAAGAGGAGGAGGGATTTTTTTGATTACTTTTTTTTTGAGCCACCCCTGCAGAAGGAGCGATAAAAGGAACCCCTGCAAGAAGGTAACTGTAGGGCTCCCATGGATTTTGCATGTCAGTATCTTTCTTCATTTTTTCAAATGAAGTATCTACCGTTGGCCTGAAAAGATGTTCTTCAATGAAGGGCTGATTAACTATGGGGAATTGTACCTCCTGCCTGAATCCGGAAATTCGAAGGCAGGCGTGTCTCCGCAGGAGTATACTAGTGTTGATGGCACGCGAAGCTGTGTCTGCTGCATCTAGGGCGCATTTAATGGAAGATTTTGTGATGAGCTTCCCTTCCTGAATGAGGTTGTTAGCTTTGGCCTTATGTTCTTCTGGCAAATGTTGTAGAAGTTTTTCTAATTTGTAATAATGTGCCCTGTCGTACCGTGCCAATAGAGCTCGAGCGTTGGCAATACACCAAGAGCTGGCCGCCTGGGAAGATACCCTTTTGCCCGAGGCATTGATAAGATTTGGCTCCTTATCAGGAGGAGGAGAGTCACCTGTTTGAGAATGAGCTCTTTTGCAGGCTTTAGACACAACAAGAGAGTCCAGTAGTAACCAACCTTTTATGTATACAGGGTCTGTAGGAGCGGCCATGTATTTTTTTATCTACCCCAGGTGTTAGCATTCGGGCTCTAACTGGGCCTTGAATACCTCGTTAGTATGTTTTAACATGCCTTTTAACATGGAAAAAGTGTTAGTAAACCTCTGTGATTGTGTGAACGTTTCTACCAGGAATCCTATTCTAGATGTATGTAGTTCCATTCCGTGATATTGGGCACCCCTGTTGATGAGTTACGCAAAGCCAATGTTGTCATCAGGTTGGGAAGGCCTAGAGGGATATAGATCAGGGCTATTTGGTACATCTAGATCCTTATTGTAATCATCCCATGGGTCAGTGTTGTGTGGTATGTCTCGGTTTTGCGGGATATGATGATCATCGTCCCCAATCCCATCCCCCATCCCCATCATTGAAATCCACCTCCTGTGAGTCAGGTGACCTTGGAGGTGGTGAATTTGATGGTGTGATGTTTGGAATAGGAGGAGGTAATTGAGGGGGGAGAAGGGTTGGTACCCATGTCTCTTTTTTGCCCAGTAGGTATAGAGGCCTCTTGTGGAAGGTCTAACTTCCGTTTCTTGGGAAGAGTAGCCATAAGGTGCCCAGTGTTAGGATCAATACTGAGTTTTTTCTGTTTTGGATCCAGAGGTGGTTCTTCAGATGTAAGTTGTTTGGAAGGAGTCTCTGTTCCTTTTGGAGTGGATTTCAGCATCAAGGATTTTTGTTCAGAGTCTTTGGGTGCCGAGTGTTTGAAATCTAGGGCCAGATGTAGGTAGCCCTTTACCGATTGGAATCGGCCGAAAATACCGATTTTCGGCCGTTTCCGATCGGTAAAGGGCTAGGGAGATGTAGGTGCACATATTAGGTAATTTTACCGAATCGTTATCATTACCGAATCGGTAATAAGTACTGATTCGGTAATAATTACCGAATCGGTAATATTTACCGATTCGGTAATATTTACCGATTCTGTAAAATTACCGAAAATGCTATGTGGGTAGCCAATTTTCCATTGGCACATGGCTTACAGAATCGGTATTTTACCATGGAATACAAATCCATGGTAAAATACCGATTCCTGTGTACATGCACATCTGAGCATGTACACATGTGCCATGTGACAGACAGGCGTGCCCTTAGGGCATGTCTGTGTGCCACATTGCACACATGCCCGTTTTGGGGGAGCTAGAGGGTGTCAAAGTGACACCCCCTGCACCCTTGTGAATTCATTAATTACCGATTCGGTAAATACCGAATCGGTAATGCCTAATCATTCCTATGGGCTTATCAGGAGGAGGAGAGTCACCTGTTTGAGAATGAGCTCTTTTGCAGGCTTTAGACACAACAAGAGAGTCCAGTAGTAACCAACCTTTTATGTATACAGGGTCTGTAGGAGCGGCCATGTATTTTTTTATCTACCCCAGGTGTTAGCATTCGGGCTCTAACTGGGCCTTGAATACCTCGTTAGTATGTTTTAACATGCCTTTTAACATGGAAAAAGTGTTAGTAAACCTCTGTGATTGTGTGAACGTTTCTACCAGGAATCCTATTCTAGATGTATGTAGTTCCATTCCGTGATATTGGGCACCCCTGTTGATGAGTTACGCAAAGCCAATGTTGTCATCGGGTTGGGAAGGCCTAGAGGGATATAGATCAGGGCTATTTGGTACATCTAGATCCTTATTGTAATCATCCCATGGGTCAGTGTTGTGTGGTATGTCTCGGTTTTGCGGGATATGATGATCATCGTCCCCAATCCCATCCCCCATCCCCATCATTGAAATCCACCTCCTGTGAGTCAGGTGACCTTGGAGGTGGTGAATTTGATGGTGTGATGTTTGGAATAGGAGGAGGTAATTGAGGGGGGAGAAGGGTTGGTACCCATGTCTCTTTTTTGCCTAGTAGGTATAGAGGCCTCTTGTGGAAGGTCTAACTTCCGTTTCTTGGGAAGAGTAGCCATAAGGTGCCCAGTGTTAGGATCAATACTGAGTTTTTTCTGTTTTGGATCCAGAGGTGGTTCTTCAGATGTAAGTTGTTTGGAAGGAGTCTCTGTTCCTTTTGGAGTGGATTTCAGCATCAAGGATTTTTGTTCAGAGTCTTTGGGTGCCGAGTGTTTGAAATCTAGGGCCAGATGTAGGTAGCCCTTTACCGATTGGAATCGGCCGAAAATACCGATTTTCGGCCGTTTCCGATCGGTAAAGGGCTAGGGAGATGTAGGTGCACATATTAGGTAATTTTACCGAATCGTTATCATTACCGAATCGGTAATAAGTACTGATTCGGTAATAATTACCGAATCGGTAATATTTACCGATTCGGTAATATTTACCGATTCTGTAAAATTACCGAAAATGCTATGTGGGTAGCCAATTTTCCATTGGCACATGGCTTACAGAATCGGTATTTTACCATGGAATACAAATCCATGGTAAAATACCGATTCCTGTGTACATGCACATCTGAGCATGTACACATGTGCCATGTGACAGACAGGCGTGCCCTTAGGGCATGTCTGTGTGCCACATTGCACACATGCCCGTTTTGGGGGAGCTAGAGGGTGTCAAAGTGACACCCCCTGCACCCTTGTGAATTCATTAATTACCGATTCGGTAAATACCGAATCGGTAATGCCTAATCATTCCTATGGGCTTCAAAGCCCATAGGAATGAATGGGCATTACCGATTCGGTATTTACCGAATCTGTAATTAATGAATTGTTAAGGATTCGGTAACGAATCCAGATGTTGGGACCTACATCCCATTTTCCGATTTTGAAATACCGAATCGGTAAAATTCGGTATTTCAAAATCGGAAAATGGGATTTACCTACATCGGGCCCCTAGTTCTTTAGTTTTATCCAGTTTAGGCTGTGTAGCCTTTGGAGTGGTTTCCTTTGGCTCTGAACTTTTCAGCTCGGAGGTTGTTGCTCCGAGCTTTTAGGTGTGGAGCGTTTCGGCTCCGAAGATTTCGGTTTGGATGACTTCAGTTCCGTCTCTTTTGGCTTGGAGGATTTCAGCTCTGAGGCTCTCTGTGTTGAAGATATCCTCGGTATCAACGACATGGTAGGAGTCCCATGTTTGTCCTTAAGTTTCGTTGCCGAAGGTGTTGGTTCAGCACCAGATTGGGATCAGCTCGAGCCCGAGCCGGAAGGCTTGTTCTTGTGTTTCATAACCGGGCTGGAGGGTGGGCATCTGAAACCTTTTCTCTGTGTCAACCAAAGCCAGAGGGTGATACCAGAGCCTTTCCTTTAGCCTGAGTGGGCACATGGGGGTCTGTACTCGTGGTCCATTGAGCCGGGGTGTGTGAGAAAGTGCCATTTTTCTTGCCTTGGTATGCCCCCACTTTTTGCTGAACTGCTGATGTGCATTGACTGAGTGTGCCCTGGGCTTCTGCCAACCAGGTGCCCAGGGCCTGTGTTCCTCCCATAAAAGCTGTGTTGAAACTAAAACCCAATTGGCATCTTGGCCACCTGTCAGCCCCTAGTAAATGGTACCCTAGGTACCCAGGGCATGGTGACCAGAGAAGAACCCTAAGGGCTGCAGCACTTATTGTGCCACCCTTAGGAGCCCTGTACCCTGACACCCACACACTGCCTTTACAGGCTGAGTGTCTAAGTACAGAACTAAACCAAGAGTCGACATGGCACACATCCCTGTGTGCCATGCCCACAAAACCCACCGCCCTGGCATACATCAGTTACCCCTCTAGCTGGGTGCCCTATGCCAGTGGTATGGGCACAGGTACATGAGCCCTGTGCCCCTACAGTACCCAGGGCCATTACTGGGCACTGTAAGTGCAGTGATGCCATTAAGAGTATATGGTGCTGGGAGGTTGTCCTTACGAACTCCACAGCACCATAATGGCCACACTTAAGACAGACAAGTTTGATATCAAACTTCTCAGCACATTGAACCCACACTGATGCCAGTGTGGGATTTAATGTAAAATGTACTACAATCCACGTCTTGGCTGAGGGGCTGCCTAGGCTGCCACACAGCAGACGTGTTGCTGGACCCATGGGTGGGGAGCCCTTGCTCTCCTGCGCCTGCAATAATGTACATCCTGGGACGAGGTGCCAAGCCTCCTCTACCAGGATGGGCAGGGAAGCATCAAAGGCATTCCGCCCTTGTGAGCTTCTCCAGACCATTTGCTGTACTCAGCAACTGGCCCCCACCGGTTCTGACCCCCACTCTAGCGGGAAGACTGGCGGGAAACCCTACGTCAGAAAGGGGGGTGTGCCAGCCAGTGCCAAATCCACCCCTCAGGTGGGAGAGGCGAGGAAGCACGACACCGGGCTCCAGCCATCTTCAAGATGGGGAGCCCTGCCCAATAACACAATAACAGCTATGCTCCTGCCTTTCTCCCACAGGAGAGGAGCAGGCTAGGGGGTGTACCCACCCCAGGACAGGGTCCCATTGATCCCTGCCCTTGCCCTACCTGTAACGCCCCTAAAATTAGTATTTAGGGGCACCCTGAACCTTCCTTCCTCAGAGACCGATTATGCAACAACAAGAAGACCAAGAAACACGAAGACCTGCCGTGCAGCTGCTAACAAAAGGGCGACGCCCACTGACTTGGCCCCAGAACTCTACAGACTTGTTGATCCTTCAACCTGCTCCTGCGAAACTCTGGCATCTCCAGCGGACAGCAACCTCGACAACCCCGGAGGACCTGCCTGCTTGAACCTTCCAAAAGACTGGGACTCCCATGAGCAGTGGTTCTGTTCCAACAGCAATACCCCTGGTGCCAGCCAGGAACCGCAAATCCAGCCCACTCCGCACCCGCCAAGCCCGGCCTGTGCCTGAGTGACCCAAGACCACAAGGACGTCCCCCGGCGACTGGGAATCAAAGTCCAGTGCCCAAAGACCCTCCTCGACGACCCAGACGACGCCTGCAGCCTCAGGGACCCCTACAACCGCGACCAGCCGAGGGTAAGATTTCCCGACACCAAAAGACACCCCCGCGCCCCACGGCCCCCTGTGCCCTCCTTTGGGGTACATACCTCTTCTCCAAGATCCCAACTTACCTCTCGAAGTGGTGGTCGCACCTGAAGAATCTCCATCCCTGAGCCTGCAGCCTTTGTACACTTTTTAACTTTCCCATTGGATATCATTGAGCGCCCGACAGCTCAAAAGAACCCTGCACCCAGCCGCCCGAGTGCCGCTGGAAGTGCAACTACTACCCTACTCTACTTCCCCACTGCCCCGAGTAAGTAAGCAGGAGCTCAGCTCCCACAGTCCCGTGGCCTGCCTGCTTGCTGCCACCAACCAAAGGCCCCCTACCCTCCATTGGATTGCATTGGGCCTACTCTCTCGGCACCCGACTGCCCCTGTGCCGCTGAGGGTGTAACAACTGTACCTTTCTGACCCTGGGAGACCCCTGAGTCTATGCCCAGAATCTTAACTCCACCAGTCGAGTACTCACCTGAAAGCTGATAACTCACTTTCCTTCCATAGGCTAACATTGACTGGTTTTCACAGAAATTTCTTCTAAGTGTGGAGTTTTGAGACTTTAAAATATTCATCTAAAATCAGCCGAATAACGAATTCCGAAATTCTCACCTGTGATCAGGAGAGAAGCCAGTACTGTACCTTTTAGCACAGTACTGAACTGCAAAAATAATCCTAAATGCATTTACCAGTAACTTGAATGTTCCTCCATAGGAAACCATTGACTGTTTTTCTCTGAAATTTCTTCTGTGTCGATTTTTGCAAACTAGAAATATTCCTTAAAAATCGTACCAAATACTAAAACGTAATTACTTACCTGTCTTGGGTAGAGGTCCCAGTGCTAAACCTAGGAGTCCAGTACTGGATTACAAAAGTAACGAGAACCTACTTTACCTGTGACTTGAATTTTCTTCCATAGGATAACCTAGTTAGTTTTTCACTGAAACGTGTCAACTTTGAAAATACATTTATATTCTTTAAAAATCACAACTTTAACCAATACGCTTTTACTTAACTGTTTACAGCTTAGGTCCCAGGACTGAATCCAGGTTCCAGCCCTGTGGTTAGAAAAGTAATCCTTAAAGTAATCAACTGCATTTATGTAGAAAAACCCATTGAGCTCAATGTTAAATTGTGTTTAGAATTGTGTTGCCTATTGCAACCACTGTAACTACTGTACTTACAAAGTCTATTGCCTTTCTGCAAAGCAATTACCTAAAGTCACTCATATTGAGAAAAGTATATTTTGATACCTGTTGATTCTAAAATAAAACAATTACATGTTTTGATATAAAAACAATTGGCCTAGAGTTCAGTTCTTGAGTGTGTGAAACCTTTAGCTGACTGAGTGTGCACAACAAATGCTTTACACTATCCTCTGATACTGCCTTACGGCTCGACCAAGCTACCACTTTAGAGAGTAAGGTCATATCTGTATTTAGCCTCTGTTACATATCTGGAGACTGGGGACTCTATACACACTGTACCTTACTTTGGTCCAGTATATATAGAGCCACTTTCTTACAGGGTGACCCTCAGGTCTTCTTCCATGTCAAAGTCGGCTTCTGACACAGAGGCCAGTTCTTCTTCTTCGGCTTCTGCAGCAGGACTGTGTTGTGGTTCGTCGCCGAAGATGTCTGGTACGGAGCCGCTGCCGCGTTGCATCTCAAGGCGTCGAACCCGATGATCACGGATGGTCTTGTTATGTGGGAATCTAGGACCCTAGTGAAATTATCTCGATTCATGCCCATATATAGGTATAATTCACCCATTCCTTATATAGGCACAAGGAATCATTACCTTATTTAGTCTTAGCCTGTGCAGCCCAAATACGGCATGTATACTTCCACTAAACTCCGAGAATCAACAACGATTTCTTGGAAAAACCAGCCTTCAGCAGTCAGGGACTTCCCCCTGCTTGAATACTAATTTATCCAAGAACTCCTGGAGTTTTTAAGGAACTGAGGCACTAGTGACGATATTATGTCCAATCTTACGTCAAAGTCGGCACCTTCACAGTATAAATATGCCTACATTTGCCCAGTCAAACACACGGTGGTTGAGGAGCAGATCGACTAACTACTTGCCCGACGCCCTGCAGAAGCAAGTGCCGAAGGAAGCAGACCCTCCAGCTGACGCACTGAGAGACGCTGTCTTTTCTCCAGCCGAGAAATCCAGCTCCGGTGTTTCCAGTCTACCCTTGCGTGTATCTGGGACATCGAGTCCTGAGAGAGAGATACAAGACCTCCTTCATTCTAAAACCAAGGTACGGAGCTGATTAGACCCTTAGAGTATTCTTGGAGCAGATTCTTGGCAGAAAATTACTAGACTTAAGCTACACCACACTTACTCCTCCCTCGTACTAGACTTAGGTTAGGTACACCGGGGGTAGGCATATTTTAGAAGCACCAGTTGAGTACTTTTAGCCATCCTTTTATCACTGCATGTATTTTATGCATTTTATGTATTCTATGTTTATGGCTTAGAAACCATATCATGCTTTTACAGTACTATTTTATAAAACTATTCGTATTATATGCCTCGTACTTCTTAACTAGCATTTCAATTGTAGCAGAGCATTTCTTATGCTTAAGAAATAAGACTATTCAATAAATATATATATATATTTTTTTAATTCTTTTTATTAGAGTTCCCCCCTCCCCCCCCCATTTTA
This sequence comes from Lissotriton vulgaris, assembly GCF_964263255.1. Classification (NCBI taxonomy): domain Eukaryota; kingdom Metazoa; phylum Chordata; class Amphibia; order Caudata; family Salamandridae; genus Lissotriton; species Lissotriton vulgaris. Next base: position 578,225,329 of record NC_141697.1, read on the forward strand.
CCATATTTTCCAATACGTGTTACAGCACAAAGTTTCAAAAATAGAACAATGAAATCATACAAACACAATACACATCGTAAACATGCATTTTTGGTGGTGAGCATATCATATCCTCTCTACAATTAACCTAGTTCAATAAATATTTTTATTGAAAACGCCCGTCTCTCTATTTCTAAAGCAACTCTGGTGAAACGAAACATGCACGATTGACTGAGTGAAATAGCCGTCTATTGTTTCCGCGACTCTAGAGATACGTTTCATTCTGGGGAAACAAAGTTGTCATGTTATATGGTTGTCAGAAACGAATCCCTTCTTGTTTATTCGAGAAAGTTTCTAGTGACCTCTGAGCTAGCTGGCACTCACAATTAAGTCTAATATATACGATAGAGACCTAGTCGACTTCAGTCCTACGTCTAAACTATAGTGTATGTTATTCCAATGCGCAGAGCCTATTGGGAATATAGGAACTACCCTACATGGCGCCCAACGTTTGGTAAAGCGATAATTCAACGCTAGATACTAGAGTAACTCAGTCGTGCTTTTCACACAGACACCTTTTTCCCGTGAAATACTCCAATAGACGTCTGGAGTGGGTAAAAGGTTAATATCCGCCAAAACGGAGTAGGACGAAAAATCCTATGTATTAGTTTTTGGTTTATTCAACGTTGAAGGATACAGTGTTCCAAAATATTGTGCACCTAATCTTTGTTTCCTTGAAACTTGTTCTGCAAACTCTCAGCCGACTAAAATGCCAGATAGTGATACCGAATTAGAGAGACCTGCAGCAGCAGCTCAAGCGGTTTTAGGTGACGCTGCTATCCTAGAAAATGACACGGATGCTATACTGCTCCCGGTTAATGTAAGGAAAAGTATTACTTACAGACTCATAAATAATGGAGTATCATCAAAAGTTGGCTGAGTAATCTTTGTAATAGAGGCACATGAGTATCGGCAGACAGAGGTATTCTATTCTTGGATTCAGTTTCCAGCAGCTAATGCAGGAACACGTGAGTTCAACTACTACAAAGCAGAGGAACCTCCAACGGAATACGTTCCTTTCGAGGACATTGAAATTCCATTAACTTACCAAGAGCATCAGCTCTAGTTTAAAGGCGCCCTAAAACATGAAAATCACATTACCAGGCTCGGTCCACTAGGTAGACCAGGAGCAACATGGCCGGTACTAGCCAGCTATACACCACATCCAGACATTGAAAGGATGTCAGATGCAGAATTGTTAGCTCAGCGAAAACAGTTAATCAAAATACACAGACAATTGGTACAATATGTTATGCGGACAGTCCAACCAGCTGTAAGAATTCCACAGCACACCCCTCACCAGCGGAACACAAATAAAATTACACCACAGACTATACAGTCAGTCATTGGTAAACTTCCAGCAAAACGAGAACAAATTCCGTTCTGGTTAGCACAAAAAATTACTCAGATAGAGGCAGTATTTCCTGATAGTACACCTCATGAAAAACACAGGATTCTGACAATCTGTTTACCAATGGGGATAGCACCACATGTGGAGGACTGTGACACTTGGGATACAGTCTTTGCTTCAATCTACACTAAAACACATGGTGTTCCGTCCATGGCAGTGATACCAGACGTTCTAAGACAGATTCAAAATTAATACGATCCAGAACCGGCCTTAAATCTAGGTATGAAATTACTGAAAGATTTCAAACAGGTCTCGGCTATACTATTAGCCAACATTAGAGGTGAAGCAGCATCAGTGGCAATCCGCCAGAAATTAAAGGAAACAGACATTACTGAGCAACCGTATGAGCTTGCCAGAATCATTGAAAAATCCTATGAAGAATTAGGAGGAGATAGTTTGGGTGGGAAACCAGTAAAACCTGAATTAACAGAAAATCCTGAGAAGGTGTTTATTAAACATAATCTCACTACTCCTAAAAAGAAGTGGGGAAAATACTAAACAGACACCTCCTAGAGAGAAAAATTCTCAGTCCAGAGGAAGATCTCCCCAAAGGGGAGGTAGATCTCTCCATTGGGAGCCCTCTGAAAAAAGGTATAACCTTAGAAATAGGGATAATTTGAAAAAACCTGACAGATATCAAGATAATGATACACGTCCCTCTCGATCTTTTCAGACTTCCTCGCAGATATCGGAAATAAGAGGACGGTCAGAACACAAAGAAGAACGCGTCAAGTCCAAAGACAAAGAAACCATTCACCAAAGTAAAAAAGCTCAATTCACCAAAAAGAAGGTAGCAAGCGTAAAAATCAGATATGCCGAGGATCTTGAGGACACAACTCAAGAACGGGGAGTGGGCTCAAACAATGCTAGACAGCACAGCAGAAGTAACCATAGTTCGCAAGATCCTGAAGGATCATCTGGAGACAGTGGACTTGAAGGAATGCATTCAAGTTGAAACTGCCGACACCAGGGTTAGTGTACCCCACAAGTTATATGAAGTGACACTCCGGATGGAGGGTGACATAACTAGAAAAATAAAAGCTCTCTTTTGGGACAAGCTTTCAAAGGGTTATGACATACTTCTAGCTGAAAGAGACTGGCCACCTGCAGTTGTTAGGGAGTGCCCACACAGCGAAGAGATAATTATGCCAGCCTTCTCAAATCACATTCCAATTCATAAAAAATACACATATGCCAGAAAATGGGCAGTGGCCCAGGCTCCAGCATTGAATAAAAATAATGTGGGATGGGATGAGGATTCTCCTCATCACAAAATCCAGTTAAAAAAATCAACCTACTGCACAGAGGCAGTACCCAGTAAAGCAAGAAGCTAAAAAACAAGTTAGGGAGATATTAAATCAACTTGAATATCAAGGGGTGATTGAAACATGCACCTCGTCAATGAACAATCCTTTGTTTCCGGTCTCCAAACCAGACAATTCATATAGTCTAGTTTTGGTTTACAGACATTTAAACTCCTGTTGCAAAACTTTTGCAGTACAAAATGCACACAGTGCTGCACTGATGAATAACATTGTGCGCAAGAAATATAAAACCACATTAGATATTTCAAATGGGTTTTTCTGTCAAAACATTGCACCAGAAAGCAGGCATGTGACCGCTTTTTCAATCTTGGGGACACAGCAACAGTTTTGCTGTCTCCCCCAGGGATTCAAGAATAGTCTGGGGTTATTTTTAGCCAGAGTAACGGAGTTACTACAAATGTATGATGATGAGGCATTATCTTATGTCAATGACATCTATCTTACAGATGACGACTTGGACAGGCACCATAATACTTGGGTTTGCTTCTGAAGGGTACAAATTCAATTTTAAAAAATCACGAATTGCCCACCTCAACGTCCTATTCTTAGGATACGAGTTTTCAAGTGAAGGCAAAAGCCTGGCAGCAAAATTTCTAGAGAAATGTGCGCTGCTCCAACCTCCAAAGGCGCTGAAAAACTTACAGTCAATTCTAGGTTTCCTGAATTTTGGGGGAACTTATGTTCTGAATTACGCAGAAAAGGTAAAACCTCTCTACGAACTAATCAAGCCTGATTGTAAACCAACAAATTGTACTCAAAACCATACAGAAATTTTACGTTCAGTACAAACAGACATGTTAGCAAAAACAAAATTACAGACACGCGAAAAACGTGCGAAATCTTGTCATCTGAATCATCCCAGGGAGATGCAGATTCACATACCTGACCTTTAATGAAGGTGAAAAGGTACAAATAGCATACAAATCACACTTGTACACACAAGCTGAAATGAAATTCACTTCAACAGAAAAAATTCTGACAGCGGTTGAAACTGCAGTAGCAAAAGAGAGAGCTCTAGCAAAGGGTAAACGCATAATGATCGTTACACATGTACCTGCCTTAGAGGCAATGACAAAAGAAGCATTATTATTATTATTAGGGAAATCTATAGAGCGCCTGGTTACGCGCCCCGGCGTGTCCCCCCGCTATGGTAAGTGGAATAAACAGTCCAAGCAGCCAACACAGTCGCCTACCCTGCATATAGGTGCGTCTTAAGTTTCCTTCTAAAAATGGTCTCTGAGGGCTCCAAACGTAGCTCTGTAGGCAGGGCATTCCATTGCTTGGCAACCAGATATCTAAAGGACCTGCCCCCCATGCGAGCCCTCATTCCAAATGCAAAAGCTTTACATCTGAGATGGATACAATGGGTCAACTCTCTTGCTGCAACAGACGTTGAATATGTCTTTGACCCCTACTTGAAGACACAAGAATGTCTACAATATGAATACGAATGTCCTCTGCCGACCGAAATTCTGCCTCTGGAACATTACGGATGTATAATATATACAGACGGATCAGCACAGCCCGCAATTGGGGGTAAACAAGCCTATAGTGCTGCGTGCGCGATTGTCAAAGGTCGCTGGCGAGAAGGCAAATTTAGACCTATGGTCACGAAAACTCAATCACTCGGACACTGTACAGCTCAGCGAGCTGAACTACAGGCTTTCAAGATGGCGCTTGAAAATACCGATCGTGAATTCCCCACACTCATAGTGTGCGATTTGTATTACTGCGTACAATCTTACAATGAGTATCTGCAGAACTGGGTTTAAAACGGTTTCAAAGACGCAAAAGGTGGCACAATCAAGCATAAGACACTTTGGGAACAAGTAGTTCTTTTGCAAAAAGAACTACAAAAGACTCACGTGATTTATACATTGAGTCATCAGCGTGATGGCGTTCACGTTGCAGGGAATTCATTGGCTGATGAAGCCGCGAAGGCAGCTGTGCAAACGGCTTCCGTAGATGCAATCACCCGGTCAAAAACAAAAATAGACAGCGAAATAATGCAAGCTGTCACTGCTTCAGTCAAAGACAGTGGTAAGACACTCCCGAAAGGCTTTCCAGTAAAGTACTCATATATAACTGATGCAAACAATGTTCCTTTTGCTCAAATACCTGGAGTGGGGGACAGAGCAATTACAAACATGGAACACAGGTTAGGACTAATCTTAGCAGCACATGAAGGGCTCGCCTCTGCACACGCAGGAGTTTCCGCCACAGTATCTTTATTAAACAGAGATATTGGTGGCCACGCATGAGGAAACAAACTAGAAACTATGTTCTAGAATGTGAAATCTGCCAAAAAAGGAAAGTTTCTACTGTAGTGTAGTTCCTATATTCCCAATAGGCTCTGCGCATTGGAATAACAAACGGTAGTTTAGACGTAGGACTGAGGTCGACTAGGTCTCTACTGAATATGTTAGACTTAATTAGGTATGCCAGCTAGCTCAGAGGTCACTAGAAACTTTCTCGAATGAACAGGAAGGAGTTAACTTTCCTGATTAGACAAGAAGGGATTAGTTTCTGACAACCGCATAAACATGACAACTTTGCTCCCCACAGAATAAGGAGTATATCTCCAGAGTCGTGTGAAAACAATAGAGAGCTATTTCACTCAGTCAATCGTGCATGCTTAGTTTCACCAGAGTGCAGAGGAATAGAGAGACAGGCGTTTTCAATAAAAGTTGTTATTTATTGAGCAGTCTTCTTTCTCATGCAAGAGAAATGAATTGCCACAATTGCAATACTTACCATAAAGTAAAGTGCGTACAGTAAAAGGAGTATTATGAAATAATACTGTAAAAGCATTGATATGGTTTCTGAGCCATATAATACTTAAAATGGATAAAATATATACAATTACATACAATGATAAAAGTTGACTAAACGTACTCAACTGGTGCTACCCCGGTGTACCTAACCTAAGCCTAGTACGTGGGAAGGAGTAAGTGAGCTGCAGTTTAAGTTAAGTTAGTTTTTGGCAAGAATCTGAATCAAGAATTCTCTAAGGATCTAATCAGCTCCGTACCTTGGTTTTAGAATGAAGGAGGTCTTGTATCTCGTTCTCAGGACTAGATCTCCCAGTAACCCGCAAGGGTGACTGGAAACACTGGAGCTGGATTTTCTCGGCAGGAGAAAAGACAGCGTCTCTCTCAGTGCGTCAAATGGGAGGGACGGCTTCCTTCGGCACTCGCATCAGCTGGGCTTTGGGTAAGTAGATAGCCGCTCTGCTCCAAACCACTGTGTCTTGCTTAAGGCAAATGCTGGTATATTTATACCTGGAAGGTGCCGTGTTTGACGTAAGGTTGGACATAAGACGTCACTAAGAACTGTCACTAAGAACTGGCAGTTCTTTCAGGACTCTCAGGAGTTCTAGGACAAATGAAAACAAAAGCAGGGGAAATTCCCGGGCTGCTGGAGGCTTGGTTTCTTTAAGAACGCGTTGTACTTTCTAGGAGTCCATGGGAGTAGCCTTGCCGTATTTGGACTGCATTGGCTATGACTAAATATGGATATGATTCTTATGCCTTTATAAGGATATGATTTGTTATAACCGCATAAGGGCATGAATCGGGAATATTTAAGTAGGGTCCTAGATACATTCACAACACCCACTCCACTTATAATGTCCTTCATTACTAAATACTAAGCAATATATAAACATATAAGTATGCATGAATCACGAAAATTACATTTATGAAATGGCTCCTAATACAGAAGAGAAGGTCGAGACCATTTCATCACATATTTATACAAGATTGTACATGTGCTAGAGGCTGATTCAAAATATCGTCTCTAGAGTCTCTAAAAATAGAAGTTCTGTTCTCTAAGAATAGTTCTACTTTAAGCAGAGTACCTTGTGCCAAAAAAAAAAGGTAAATATTTTGGAAGTTGGGAAAAAATAATTTTGCTTTCATGGGAAAAAATAGTTCCAAATGTTTTCAGTAGTGTTGTTTATAACAACTGAAGGCCGAATTCAGAGTTCAGGGAATGCTGTGTGCTTGCTATTTCAAAAGTATTTCTCGTTGTTAGGAGAGAACATCAAATCAGATAGGCTGGTGAAAAATTTGTCTACAACAGTAGGTGAAAGTTCTACCAAGTTTGAAAAAGTTGAAATAGTGCATATGTGAGAATCATTGCCATCATCGATTTCTACATCAGCAATGCTCACAGAAGGTTGTACCTGTGTGGTGCCGCTTCCATCTCGTACTTCACCGCCACCTAATCGTAATGGTGAAGTCTCAACGAATGCCGTCATCAGAATAGGTAGCCGCTGGGGACAACACGTTGCATGAGCCGTTACCGAACCAAGCAAAGCATCAATATCCATTGGTACTGCTGATGGTAGTGTAAGACAGACGTCCAACACGCATTCTTCTCCGCATAGCAGACATCGAAGCACAGGTAAGATGCAATCTTGCCAGATTGGTCTGAATGAAAGAAACCAGGTAGTATTCAGATCTCTTAGCCGGGCCAATCCGAGGACTTTAGTGATCCGTTCTCGGTATCTTATTGCTAGGATCGTTTCTTCCATCGTAGCCTGAGTTTTGTCTGAGACTTGGCTTGCCATATCGGAGTAGAAGGGACAAAAATAAAATTCCTGCTACGAGTCCCAAAATAAGAGGCAGGCCACCGAATAGAGAATGCACAAAATTCGGGAAGATGCCCAGAACTGTTTCAAAGGGTGCTAACAGTCCCGAAAAAATTGTCTTAAATACATGTGCGATGCCACTGGTATCTGAGTTGTTCAAGATTTGGCTTAACATTTCTACGAAATGCACGGGGCAATTTGTCGATAATAGGGTATGTATCTCTGCCGCTGTCCTTGCAACTTGCAGATCATACGTCTCTTTGGACGAGGTTAAAGGCACAGTTGTCTGTAAAAGAATAGACTTCATTCTGCTCAAAGTATCAATTTGAATAGAAGAGATATTCACATAAGGCCATATTGCCGCCTCCATGTCTGGATTGCTGTTTGGATACAATACTTGCATACAACAAATGACCCTGGAAGTAACGCTCACGAGATAGGCTTTTCCTGGCATCATGCCACAACAGCTGTGGTCACTTATTATAACGTAGCTACAGTTGGAAAGTTGTCTGAAAAAGGGCTCTATCTGTGTAGCAGGGGTGCCATGTAGATGACATGAAAGGTTGTTTGATGAACCTTCGCAGGCTCCATGCAAGTTAATTCCTTGACATAGAAGTGTACCGCTTAGTGATTTTTTACAATTGTTACCACTAAGAAATACCTCTTTTTTCCCTTCACTATAACATCTATGTGTATATGGTAAATTCCAGGTTGACTTGATGTATCCTTTACCCAACCTTTCATACAGGCCTTCTGCTGGTATATACTTTTGGCAGTATTGAAACTGAAAAGTTGTTATCGGGATTGTAATGGTGCCATGAATTATCCATTCAATGACAGGTCTTTCTGACATTGTCAATGGTAATCTTTCTAGTTTTTCAATGCTCAGCACCGTATAGTCTGCCCCTCTTTGTGCCAAAGAGATTTGTCTATCAGTAAGGTTAAAGATAGAAAATAATGATGTTGTGTTGGTTAGACGCCATGGCACGTAGCCTGAACGGAGGTTTTGTAACGTCCAGTCTAGCTGTACAATAGAACGTAATTGGGATTGGCCATGTTGTAACATTAGCATATCCTGTTCTATTATATCAATAGCAGATGATACAATGCTGTCCAGTGAATAAATTCTGGAGGACAGAGTCGTTAACCCATTGTCCACTACAGAAAGTGATTCTTCCAAATTAATACGATCAATTTCTCAATTTGTTTTTATTTTCAAGCTTCATTGTAAGCTGCGTATATACCGGCGTATATGAAACGTTTTTGACGCTGTTTGCGAGGTCCCATTATGAAATCTCGCAAGTCAGCACCTTCTTTAAGTAAAGTCAAGTGTTGCTTAATTTTGGGTTGTGTGGATTTCTGTAGCCATTCTAGACAAAGTTTTCCTACACTGTATGTTGTAATTATCCCTGGATGTTGTCTCTGGGAATATCTTGGGTCTGGCCTATTCTGTTTTAACCCCTGTATTTTGTTCAGGAATCTATCTTGACAGTTATTAGTGTCTGTGGGCCAGATCAACCATTTGTTCCAATCAGGAATTGTTCTGTTTTGTTTTAAAATATAGGACACATCTAACCCCTCATCTGTAGTGGTGTTTCTATCAGGCATAGGCTTTGGTATAGAAGGGTTGTTTAAATCTTTTATCTTGGCTAGTCCAAGACAGGTTGTTTGCTGACTGGTGTCATTCAGGAACATGATTTGTTCTGGGATCATGCAGGCTCTGAATAATGATTCTAAACCTTGTACCTGCCATTCATTTTTACCCCAGATGGTTTTTGTCTCAATGTTCTTTTTCCAAAATTCAAAACCAAATGTAGACATTTTTTCATAACATTTTTCAGAATAAATCAATTTAGTATTTGTCAACATGTTTTTCATTCCTGCCTTCTTTAACATTTTGAAATAAAACGTTTCTGGATCAGTGATGTTAAACCCTGAGAAGTATTGGAATTTCTCATAAAATGTTTTTGAACTACCTTTTGGCGGAGTTGGACAATGTTCCTACTGATTATAACTGAAAACATTTCTAGGATTAGCAGATTTATGCAGATAATGATGCCCAAAGTGGTTGAAGCAATACATTTCTTCATAATTCGATGAACCCTGTAAATAATCATGTTCTGTAAATTTTGCTGACATTTCTAAATCTGACATCATATTATTAACAATTTCAAAGTCCCAATCATCAGAGAAAGTACTAGGTGATACAAAGTCACTTAAGGAGATCTTGAATTGGTGTGGATATTTCAAGAGCTCAACCGGGCCATAGATTTCATAGTCAGTTGTGTCCCATGCTATACCACCAGGTATAGGGATGGCTGTGATGTTCACGGATGATAGCTCTCTTTTTTCGATGTGAGAAGATCTGTGTGGTTTCAGGGCCAAGTTGATGTTCTGACTTGCTGTGTCCATTGTACTATATTTTCCATCAATAAATCTACCCAAACTTAATACCAAGATGAGCCAGAAAAGGAGGAAAAGTACACCTAACACAATCCATAATTTAATCCATGGCGAAATTAGATATGTTTCTCTGAATTGATGAAGATGCTCTGTGATTTTCTTTTTGAAAGTTTTTGTTGCTGGCTTGTCTCCATGTTCACTTGGATCATCGGAGAAGGCATCAAAGTTGATAAAGTAGCCAGATGCAGTTCTGTCAATTGGTGGAATTGCTTCCGGATTGTTATTAATCTTTGGATTTTCTTTTGTTACATTTGTATAGTCAGAGGCTACATCGTTGTAGACAGGTGTTTCTTGACGAACTGTTGCAATTTGGGTTTGAAGAGGCACAAGTTCCATGGCTTTGTTGCATAGTCCTTTTTTATTCACTGCATGTTTATCAAATGTGATTAGTCTCTCAGTTTGAACCTCTTGGATTGTAGCAAGATTTGGTCTTCTGCTACTTCTTGGGAGTCCACTGTGCCTACTACTTATTATTGGCCACATGGTTGTGGTTTCACCAGGTCGATTGATACAACTCGGTTCTCCTCTTTACCAGCAAGTGGCGGTAGTACTACTGATCTTGTTCCGCTGACAGCTAAGACAGGTACTGCTTTTCTGTAAGAAGGCCCAAATTCCTTCTTCACCGCGATCTTTTCTCTGACCAGATCCCCAATCTTTGGAATCCAGACAGGTCTTGCTGGGACAGGTGGTTTTTCTTCAGTGGTCGTTGGCTTTAGCTTTTCGTTACTCAGACTTTTTCTTGTTTCATTTAAGTCCTGTAAAACAGCCAAACGATCTTTGATATCAAAGGTGTTTTGTTTCACCACTGAAGTGTGACAATCGAGATCCTGAATGATCATTCTTGTACCAAACAAAAGTTCGTACGGAGTGATACCTCCTAGAGAATTTCTTGGCAGATTATTAAGACTACGTTGGACACTTATTAGTTGTTTGACCCACCCGTCACCCGAACCTAATACCCTTGCTGTTATAGATTGCTTTATGCCACGTTTTTTTCTCTCCACTACCGCATTTCCCTCGGGATGGAATGGACTAGAGTACGGCAATGCAATGCCCATGCTGGCCATGGCCTCCTTGTAAACCCGAGAGCTAAACGCAGGACCCTGGTCAGAATGTAGCATGCCAATTGCGTATGTGCCGATAAAGACTCGCAAATCTTTTATAACAGTTCTGGCGTCAGCCGAGCGCTGGGTCCACATCTAAATTAATCTTGTCTTAATAATTATGGGATCGCATTCTTCCGTCTGGATGTCTGCGTATAGATAGCCTGATGCTGTCTAATAGAGGTGTCTGGGCAGGTGTCTGGTCCGGTTCACAACTGCGATCTCTGTTGCAGTCCTGACAATTCATTACAAAGTTATAAATTTGCACGCTCATCCCCGGGAACCAGTATTTTGATTGTAAATCTTTTAGAGATTTCAGGATCTCTTGGTGCCTCAGACCCAATCCCATGTGTGCTTCTTAAATCAAGAAGACCCTCCGGTTCGTGTTTGGAATTACTTTATCCCCCACTCCAGGGATTTGAGCAAACGGAACGGAGTTCGCATCAATTATGTATGTATTTCCGAGTGGATAGTTTAGAGGTAACGCCGCATAATTGCCTTCCATTGAGGCTTTTACTGCTAGTAGCGTTTCTCCATCTATTTGTTTTTGTGGCTACAGAAGCCGGTTGACCAGCTGCCGCTGTGGCTCTGTAACCCAATGAATTCCCTGCAACGTTAACGCCATCACGTCGATGACTCAGTGTATGTATCACATGAGTCTTTTGTAGTTCTTTCTGCAAAAGAACTACCTGTTCCCATAGTTTTTTATGCTTTATTGTGGCACATGTCTCATCTTTGTAACCGTTTTTTATCCAGGTCTGCATGGATTTATTGTAAGACCGGACGCAGTAATGCGAATCGCACACTATTAGTGTGGGGAATTCGCGATCAGCATTTTCAAGCGCCATCTTTAGAGATCTTATTTCAGCTCGCTGAGCTGTACAGTTTCTGAGTGATTCAGTTTTAGTGACCATCGGTCTGAATTTACCTAAGCGCCAGCGACCTTTAACAATCACGCATGCAGCATTGTAAATTTATTTTTCCACAACGTAGTGTTGTGCAAATCTGTCTGTGTAGATTACACAGGTGTACTGTTCGAGAGGCAGAATTTTGATTGACAGAGGATATTCATGTTCGTATTCCAGATCTTCTAGTTTTTTCATTTTCGGATCAAAAGTGTGTTTCACGTCTTCTGTAGCAAGAGAATTTGCCTATTGTATCCATTTTGGATCTAGAGCTATAGCATTTGGAATGCCTGGTCTTGTTACTGCCTCAAGGGCTGATACTGCTGTTAAAACAGATATTCTCTTCCATTGGCCTAGGGCTCTTTCTTTTGCTACAGCAGTTTGAACCGCAGTTAGAGTTTTTTCAGTAGAACTGAATTTCATTTCAGCTTGTGTGTACAAGTGTGATTTGTAAGCTATTGGTACCGTTTCTCCCTCATTAGAGGTCAGGTATGTGAATCCGCATCTTCCTGGGATGACTCGGATTACAAGGTTGCGTTCGTTTGCGCGTGTTTGCAGTTTTGTTTTAGTTAACATGTCTGTCTGTAATGATCTTAAAATTTCTGTGTGTTTTTGAGTCCAATTAATTGGTTTGAAATCAGGTTTTATTAATTCGTAGAGGGGTTTAACCCTCTCTGCATAATTTAGAATGTATGTTCTTCCGAAATTCAGGAAACCTAGAATTGATTGTAAGTTTTTCAGCGTTTTTGGAGCTTGGAGTACTGCACACTTCTCTAAGAAGTTGTCTGCTAGGCTTTTGCCTTCACTTGATAATTCATATCCTAAAAATAGGATAGTTAGATTGGCAATTTGTGACTTTTTAAAGTTAAATTTGTACCCTTCAGATGCGAATCCAAGTATTATGGTGTTCACTCTTTTCAAGTGTGTCTCCAGGTCATCGGCTGTAAGATAGATATCATCGACATAAGATAATGCCTCATCATCATATATTTGTAGTAACTCTGTTACCCTGGCTGAAAATAACCCTGGGCTGTTCTTGAATCCCTGTGGGAGACAACAAAATTGTTTTTGGGTCCCCATGCTGGAGAAAGCGGTTAAATATCTGCTTTCAGGTGCTATATTTTGACAGAAGAAACCATTTGAAATATCTAATGTCGTTTTATATTTTTTGCTCACAATGTTATTCATTAGTGCTGCACTGTGTGAGTTTTGTACTGCAAAGGTTTTACAGCAGGAGTTTAGGTGTCTGTAGTCCAAAACTAGACGATGTGAATCGTCTGGCTTGGAGACAGGAAACAAAGGATTGTTCATTTGTGAGGTGCATGTTTCAATCACCCCCTGATATTCAAGTTGGTCTAAAATTTCTTCGACTTGTTTTTTAGCTTCTTGCTTAACAGGATACTGCCTCTGTGCAGTAGGTTGATTTTTTTAACTGGATTTTATGGTGAGGAGAATCCTCATCCCATCCTACATGATTTTTATATAATGCAGGGGCTTGGGCCACTGTCCATTTTCTTGAAAATGTGTATTTTTTATGAATTGGAATGTGATTTTCAGAAGGCAGGCATAATCATTTCTTCGCCATGTGGGCACTCCCTGACAAACTCTGGCTGCCAGTCTTTCTCTGCTAGGAGGATTTCATAGCCTTTAGATAGATTCTCCCAAAAGAGACCTTTTATTTTCCTAGTTTTATCTCCCTCTATACGTAATGTTATTTCATATAGTTTATGGGGCACGCTAACTCGGGTGTCTGCAGTTTCCACTTGAATGTATTCATTCTTGTCCACTGTCTCCAGAAGATTCATCAGGATCTTGCGAGCTATGGTCACTTCTGCTCCGCTGTCTAGCATTGTCTGGGCCCACTCTCCGTTTTTCCGTTGTGTCCTCAGAATTCTCTGCATGTTTTATTTTAATACTGGCTACCTTCTTTCTCGGAAATTGTAATTTTTTACTTTGATGAGCAGGTTCCTTGTCTTTGGACTTGACGTGCTCTTCTTTATGTTCTGACCGTCCTCATCTTTCCGATTTCTTTGAGGAAGTCTGAAAAGATCGAGAGGTACATGTATCAATATCAGGTTTTCTCAAATTGTCCCTATTTCTAAGGTTATATCTTTTTTCAGAGGGCTCCCTTTGGGGAGACTTGCCTCCACGTTCTGGAAATTTATCTCTTCGTTGGGGAGACCTTTCTCTGGACTGAAACTGTTTTTCTCTGGGAGAGGTTTGTTTGTTACCCTCCCACTTCTTCTTTTGAGTAATTAAATTATTTTTAATGAAAGTCTTTTCAGGATTTTCAATTAGTGTTTTTAGTCGGTAGGTTGTACCGTCAACTGTTAATTGAACTAAATCTCTGTATGCTATATGCTTTTGTTAATTCTTTTATTTTAACTAAGAGTTCTTCGCTTGCCATTTTTTCAATGTCTGGACATGGTGTGTAGCTGGCTAGATCTGGCCATGTGGCTCCTGGTCTACCTAGTGGACCGAGCCTGGTAATGTGATTTTGATGTCTTAGGGTGCCATTAAACCAGAGCAGGTGCTCTTGGTATGTTAGTGGAATTTCAACGTCCTCGAAGGGGGCGTATTCCTCTGGAGATTCCTCTATTTTGTAATAGTGGAACTCGAGTGTCACAGCATGTGCTTCTGGAAAATGCATCCAGGAATAGAATACCTCTGTCTGCCGTTATTCATGGGCCTCTACCACAAATATGACTGTACCACCTCTTGATGATACTCCATTTTCTATAAGTTTCATAGTTATAGTTTTTCTTATATTGACCGGGATGAGTATTCGGGTCGTCATTTTGGATAACTGTGTCATCCGCTAAGAGTTGAGCTGCCAAAGCATCTCTTTCTTCGTCACTGTCCGGCATTTTGCTGACAGAAAGTTTGCAGAGTATGTTTTGAGGGAACAAAGATTAGGTGCACAATATTTTGGAACACTGTATCCTCAACATTGACTAAACCAAAAACTAATATATAGGAATCTCTTCCTACTAAGTTCTGGCAGATATTAACCTTTTACCCACTCCAGACGTCTATTGGAGTTTTTACGGGAAAAGGGGTCTGTGTGAAAAGCACAACTGAGTTACTCTAGTATCTTGCGTTAGATTATCGCCTTACCAAACGTTGGGCGCCATGTAGTGTAGTTCCTATATTCCCAATAGGCTCTGCGCATTGGAATAACATAAACGGTAGTTTAGACGTAGGACTGAGGTCGACTAGGTGTCTACTGAATATGTTAGACTTAATTAGGTATGCCAGCTAGCTCAGAGGTCACTAGAAACTTTCTCGAATGAACAGGAAGGAGTTACCTTTCCTGATTAGACAAGAAGGGATTAGTTTCTGACAACCGCATAAACATGACAACTTTGCTCCCCCCAGAATAAGGAGTATATCTCCAGAGTCGTGTGAAAACAATAGACAGCTATTTCACTCAGTCAATCGTGCATGCTTAGTTTCACCAGAGTGCAGAGAAATAGAGAGATGTGGGCGTTTTCCATAAAAGTTGCTATTTATTGAGCAGTCTTCTTTCTCATGCAAGAGAAATGAATTGCCACAATTGCAATACTTATCATAAAGTAAAGTGTGTACAGTAAAAGGAGTATTATGAAATAATACTGTAAAAGCATTGATATGGTTTCTGAGCCATATGATGCTTAAAATGGATAAAATATATACAATTACATACAATGATAAAAGTTGACTAAACGTACTCAACTGGTGCTTCTAAGATACGCCTACCCCGGTGTACCTAACCTAAGCCTAGTACATGGGAAGGAGTAAGTGAGCTGCAGTTTAAGTTAAGTTATTTTTTGCCAAGAATCTGAATCAAGAATTCCCTAAGGATCTAATAAGCTCCGTACCTTGGAGCTGGATTTTCTCGGCAGGAGAAAAGACAGCGTCTCTCTCAGTGCGTCAAATGGGAGGGACCGCTTCCTGCGGCATTCGCATCAGCTTGGCTTTGGGTAAGTAGATAGCCGCTCTGCTCCAAAGCACTGTGTCTTGCTTAAGGCAAATGCTGGTATATTTATACCTGGAAGGTGCCGTGTTTGACATAAGGTTGGACATAAGACGTCACTAAGAACTGTCACTAAGAACTGGCAGTTCTTTCAGGACTCTCAGGAGTTCTAGGACAAATCAAAACAAAAGCAGGGGGAATTCCCGGGCTGCTGGTGGCTTGGTTTGTTGAAGAACGCGTTGTACTTTCTAGGAGTCCATGGGAGTAGCCTTGCCGTATTTGGACTGCATTGGCTATGACTAAATATGGATATGATTCTTATGCCTTTATAAGGATATCATTTGTTATAACCGCATAAGGGCATGAATCTGGAATATTTAATTAGGGTCCTAGATACATTCACAACATCACAGTGAAGCGACCTGCACAGACGCCCCTTCTGATTTCAGATAAACCACTAGCGTGCGTTTACCTGGACCACTATGGTCCCTTAACAAGGGATGGCAACTATAAATATATCATGGTAGCAGTGGATTCCTGCACAAGATTTATTTGGATGTGGCCCCAGCGCTCGGCTGACGCCAGAACTGTTATAAAGGATTTGTGAGTCTTTATCGGCACATACGCAATTGGCACGCTACATTCTGACCAGGGTCCTGCGTTTAGCTCTCGAGCTTACAAGGAGGCCATGGCTAGTTTGGGCGTTGCATTGCGGTATTCTAGTCCCTTCCATCCTGAGGGTAATGCGGTAGTGGAAAGAAAAAACCGTGACATAAAGCAATCCATAACAGCTAAGGTATTAGGTTTGGGTGATGGGTGGGTCAAACATCTAATAAGTGTCCAACGTAGTCTTAATAATCTGCCAAGAAATTCTCTGGGTGGAGTCACTCCGTATGAACTAATGTTTGGTACTAGAATGATAATCGAAGACCTCGATTGTCAGACTTCAGTGGTGGAACAAAAACCCTTTGATGTCAAAGATCGTTTGACTGTTTTACAGGACTTAAATGAAACAAGAAGAAGTCTGAGTAATACAATACAGAAGCAAACGACCACTGAAGAAAAACCACCTGTCCCAGCAAGGCCTGTCTGGATTCCAAAGATTGGGGATCTGGTCAGAGAGAACATCGCGGTAAAGAAGGAATTTGAGCCTTCTTACAGAAAAGCAGTACCTAAGAGGGCAAATTCTCAGACCTCTGGAGAAGCGCCCCCACCTGATAAAGAATCAAAGGTCATTGATGCATCAGGGAAAAGGGTAGCTGCACAAGCTGCAAACATGTGGCGTATAGCAAATACACAAGCCCTACTTTGTCGCTATGATAGGGCTCACTATGATCAATTAGAAAAACTACTTTAACATCTACCAGATCAGTGTAAGGATCAAGCAACTGACCTTATACAAGAAGGCAAGTTAATATCTAATGCCTCAATAAAATGTGCACTAGATGCCGCTGACACAGCATCTAGAGCTGTAAATACTAATGTCATACTTAGGAGACATGCGTGGCTATGCATTTCAGGGTTTAAACAAGAAGTGCAAAGTACCATTTTAAACCAGTCTTTCAATCAAAACCAATTATTTGGTCCTGAAGTAGATACCATACTAGAAACAAGGAAGAAAGACACCGACACTGCCAAGTCTATGGGAGCTTTACAGTATACTACAAACAGAGGCTCCTTTCGTCGCTCCTCCTACAGAGGAGGCTCCAAACAGACTGGAGCAGATACTACAACATCTTTTAAATCATAAACATCCTCCACCAAGGGATACTTTTGAGGATATAGAGGAAACAATAACAAAGGAAGAGGTCGCGGTAACAACAACAACCGATCCTCTTCCACCACCAAACAATGACTTCCCTCTGCCCCCCCCCCCCGCAGCATACCACTCCTGTAGGGGGCAGACTAACACAGTTCCTACCTGTCTGTAACTCCATTACGACAGACAAGTGGGTAAGACAGATTATCCAACATGGCTTCTGCCTAGAACTTACAGCAACCCCTCCAAACAAACCTCCAAGACAGCGTCCAATGTCTACAGACCATCTAACTCTGCTTCGACAAGAAGTGCTAGCACTTCTAGAGAAGATGCTATTCAGATAGTTCCTTTAGAACAACAGGGAATGGGGGTTTACTCACTGTATTTTCTAATTCCCAAGAAGGACGGAACACTGAGGCCAATTCTGGACCTCAGGCCCCTCAACCATTACATACAATCAGATCACTTCCATATGATCACTCTACAACAAGTGCTTCCACTGCTACATCAGGGCGACTTCCTTACAACACTAGATCTAAAGGACGCCTACTTCCATATCCGCATACATCCTGCTCACAGAAAGTATCAAAGGTTTGTACTAGAAGGACAATATTATCAGTTGAAAGTCCTTCCATTCGGGGTAACAACGGCACCAAGAGTATTCACAAAGTGCCTAGCAGTAATAGCAGCACATCTCAGAAGACAACAGATACATGTCTTCCCTTATTTAGACGACTGGCTCATAAAGACAAAATCGTTCAATCAGTGTGTTCAGCACACACAACAAACAATTCAAACATTGCACGACTTAGGGTTCGCAGTAAACTACACCAAGTCGCACCTAGAGCCTTCGCACATACATCAGTATCTAGGAGCTACACTAAATACGTCTACAGCTCTAGCATATCCCAGTCCAGCCAGGGTACAGAGCATTCAGGCTTTAGTCGCCATGTTTCAACACCAGCAGTCTCTGCAAGCCAGGGTGGTCATGAGACTAATAGGCATGATGGCATCTTGTATCTTCATAGTACCAAACGCAAGACTGCAGATGCGTCCCCTGCAAGAGTGCCTAGCACAACAGTGGAACCAAGCTCAAGGTCAACTAAACAAGCTGGTGTTGGTAGACAGCCGCACATATCGCTCTCTGTAATGGTGGAACACCAAAAACCTGACAAAAGGGCGGCTGTTTCTAGAGCCTGTTCCACAAGTAGTGCTTACAACAGACGCATCCCTCACAGGGTGGGGAGCCCATCTCTTACATCACACAACTCAAGGCCAATGGACCATTCAACAGAAACGGTTCCATATCAACCACCTAGAGCTGCTAGCAATATTCCTAGCACTCAAGACTTTTCAACTTCAAGTACAAAACAAACCTGTTCTAATCCGGACGGACAATATGACAGCTGGATCACTGACACAATATCGATGTCAAAAATATTGATATACAAAAATATCGAGTTAAAAATATAGAATGCCAAAATATCGACTTCCTATCTCCAAACAGGTTAGTACAAAAATATTGAATCAAAAATATCGATGTGAAAAATATAGATAGTCAAAATATAGACTTTTTAAAATAGTTAAAAGTAATTTAAAATTAATAAAATAATAAATATAACTTAAAAATACTTAAATAACATTAAAACTAATAGATAATTAATATAATTTAAAAAATGTATATATATATATATATATATATATATATATATATATATACATATATATATATATATATATATATATATATATATATATACATAGTATTAATAATAAAGTATACAAAATATTTACCATAGGATAGCGAGAGGGTTAAATTTACTATTACCACTCCAGTGAGTGCAACAGTAGAAAAAACATTGGATAGCGTAGCAGTAAACATTACTATTCCCACTCCAGTGAG
Organism: Lissotriton vulgaris; assembly: GCF_964263255.1. NCBI lineage: Eukaryota > Metazoa > Chordata > Amphibia > Caudata > Salamandridae > Lissotriton > Lissotriton vulgaris. Next base: position 578,244,786 of record NC_141697.1, read on the forward strand.
TGCAACAGTAGGGAAAGCGTTGGATAGCGGGAGGGTAAAAATTCCAATTCCCACTCCAGAGAGTGCAACAGTAGGGAAAGCGTTGGATAGCGGGAGGGTAAAAATTACTATTCCCACTCCAGTGAGTGCAACAGTAGGGAAAGCGTTGGATAGCGTAGAGGTTAAAATTACTATTCCCACTCCAATGAGTGCAGCAGTAGGGAAAGCGTTGGATAGCGGGAGAGTACAAATTACTATTCCCACTCCAATGAGTGCAACAGTAGGGAAAACGTTGATAGCGTTGTGGTAAAAATTACTTCTCCCACTCCAGAGAGTGCAACAGTAGGGAAAACCTTGGATACCATAGGGGTGAAAATTACTATTCCCACTCCAGTGAGTGCAACAGTAGGGAAAACGTTGGATAGCGTAGGGGTAAAAATTACTATTCCCACTCCAGTGAGTGCAACAGTAGGGAAAGCGCTGGATAGCGTAGGGGTTAAAATTACTATTCCCACTCCAGAGAGTGCAACAGTAGGGAAAGCATTGGATACCGTAGGGGTGAAAATTACTATTCCCACTCCAGTGAGTGCAACAGTAGGGAAAACGTTGGATAGAGTAGGGGTAAAAATTACTATTCCCACTCCAGTGAGTGCAACAGTAGTGAAAGCGCTGGATACCGTAGGGGTTAAAATTACTATTCCCACTCCAGAGAGTGCAACAGTAAGGAAAGCATTGGATAGCGTAGGGATCAAAATTACTATTCCCACTCCAATGAGTGCAACAGTAGGGAAAGCGTTGGATAGCGTAGGGGTAAAAATTACTATTCCCACTCCAGAGAGTGCAACAGTAGGGAACGTATATACTTCATATATGAATGAAAATTAATTAAATATTACTACCAATTAATTAAAAAAAAAATATTAGTTTTTTATAATAAATTAATTATTTTCAACAAAAATAACCAATAAATGAATTAAAAAATTTAATTATTTATAATTAAATTACTTCCCACCCTATTCCCCTATAAACCCACAACCCACTACTGAAAATAAATTAATACAATTAACATGATTAACATTTAATCAATTATTTAAAATTAATTACCAATTATATTTTAATTAATTACCAAATAATTAATTAAAATTACCAATTACATTTTAATTAATTACCAATTTATTTTTAATTATTTACCAATTAATAATTAACAATTAATTAAAAATGTATACCAATAAACAAATTAACATATTTAATTAATTATAATTAAATTACTTCCCACCCTATTCCCCTATAAACCCACGACCAGCTACAGAAAATAAATTAATATAATTAACATAATTATCAAGTAATCAATTAATTAAAATGAATTGCCAATTAAATTTTAATTAATTACTAATTAATAATTCATTAACAATTAATTCAAAATAAATACTAATAAATAAATTAACATATTTAATTAATTATAATTAATTTACTTCCCACCCTATTCCCCTATAAACCCACAACCCGCTACTGATTTATATTATGCAAAAATAAAATACTATAAAATTAATTAAAATAAATTATAAAATAAATATACACTTTTCACACATATAGTAACATAAAAAACACTTTGAAAAATTGATATTAACTTACTTACCTCTAATTCGATATTTTTGTTGTCCATATTCTGTCCATTCGATATTTTGTCCATTCTATATTTTGGAATCGATATTAACGCTATTCTAGTCGATATTTTTGTAGTCTATATTCTGTCGAGTCGATATTGTGTCCATTCTATATTTTTTAATCGATATTAATGTAATTCGAAATAATAAACTCGATATTTTGACTCTATACCATGACAGCTATGTACTACATACAAAAACAGGAGGGGGACACACTCTCTGCAACTGTCCCAACTTGCAAAGAACATTTGGAGATGGGCCGTTCCTCAAAACATACATCTGCTAGTGGAACACCTTCCAGGGGCCCACAATCAGATAGCAGATCATTTAAGTCGACAAGCACAACAGATTCACGAATGGGAACTGCATCCACAAGTTCTTCAGCCATTCTTCAAGAGGTGGGGGCATCCACACATAGATCTGTTTGCCACCCACGAAAACACAAAATGCCCAGCCTTCACCGCCAGGTTCCAACACCCACGGTCCAAAGGCAATGCGATATGGATGAACTGGTCAGGCAGATTTGCGTACGCTTTTCCGCCTCTCCCACTCATTCCATTAGTAGTGCGCAAGCTCAGGCAACAGTCTCTGATACTGGTAGCTCCCACATGGGCACGCCAACCGTGGTTCACCACACTACTAGAACTTGCTCTAGCTCAGCATCAAAAGCTACGCCTCACACCATCCCTGCTCACACAGAACCATGGAGAAATCAGACACCCAGATCCGAATAAGCTGAATTTGGCGATCTGACTCCTGAAGTCTTAGAGTTTGATTATCTAAGCCTACCACCAGACTGTATGAACATCATTAAAGAAGCTAGGAAACCCACTACTAGAGCGTGTTATGCCGCTAAATGGAAGAGATTTGCAATCTATTGCAAAAATAATCACATTGATACCCTGGATGTATTCATCCAGAATATCATTTGTTATCTGTTACATCTACAAAGGTCTAATTTGGCATATTCTTCCATACGCCTGCATCTTGCAGCAATTGCAGCATACCTACAAAACAGACAACATCTGCCTCTCTTTAGAGTACCAGCAATCAAAGCATTCATGGAGGGATTAAAGAGAATATTCCCACCAAGGTTACCACCTGCTCCTGTGTGGAACTTAATTGTTGTACTCGCAAGGCTCATGGGACCCCCGTTCGAGCCTTTACATAAATGTGAACTGCAATTTTCTAACATGGAAAACTGCTTTCCTTGTTGCCATTACCTCTCTTAGGAGGGTAAGTGAAATACAAGCTTTCACAATACAAGAACCATTTTTTTAAATACATCCTAACAAAGTGGTTCTTAGATCCAATCCAAAATTTCTTCCAAAGGTTATCACTTCTTTTCACCTAAATCAATCCGTAGAGGTACCTGTGTTTTTCCAAAACCCATACTCTGTGGCAGAAAGAGCATTACACACATTAGATGTTGAGAGCTCTTTTATACTACATAGATAGAACTAAATCATTTAGGAAGACAAAGCAACTGTTTGTAGCTTTCTCTCCTCCTCATAAAGGCAACCCCATCTCTAAAGGTGGGATGGCAAGGTGGATTGTAAAGTGTATACAAATATGTTATGCTAAAGCAAAAGGTAGATTAACAGTTCCTCCTAGGGCGCATTCTACTCGCAAACTAGGAGCCTCTATGGCTTTCTTAGGAAACATACCAATAGAGGACATATGCAAGGCAGCTACATGGTCTACACCACACACTTTCACTAAACACTATTGTGTTGATGTACAAGCCAAGCAGCAAGCTGCAGTAGGCCAAGCTGTCCTTAAAACTCTATTTCAAACAACTGCAACGGATACAGGTGACCACCGCTAAGGGGAGACACTGCTGCACAATCAATGCTAAGGTGTACAATCTGCAGCTCATATGCCTCGAACGGAATATGCTACTTACCAGTATGCATCTGTTCTTGGCATGTAGAGCTGCAGAGTTGTACACACCCTCCAGCGGACTTGTATCCGTTCCAGTTTTCCTCATCTTACTTAGATGCACACGCATGGACATCACTTTCTTACTGTATCTCTACTAACTCCATCATTTCCCATCATGGCGAAAAACAATCTAAGGATGGAGTCGATGACCATGCGCACTGTTGTCCAAGGGAGGAGTCACCTATCTCATGACTACAAAGACTTCTTCCAAGACAACAACCACCTGCAATCATCCGAGCCCAACACCAGGTGGCGGTCTAATGCTAAGGTGTACAACTCTGCAGCTCTACATGCCAAAAACAGATGCATACTGGTAAGTAGCATATCCATTTTTTTAATTAAAGGAGGGGGGCCGCGTGGCCCCCCCTCCTGAGGCCTCTGTTAGCCCCAGGAAGCTCTGCCTCGTTTAAAAAAAAAAATTATTGGGGAAGGGAGTCCGCGTGGCCCCCCTCCCGGGCCACTTCTAGCCTTGGGGTCCCATCCCCTGGGGCTGGCCCTCTCCGTGGGCGGAGCCCCAAAGCCCCGCCGGCTCCCCGCGTCCTGCAGGAGTCGGCATTGCTTTTCCACACGGGGAGTTGTTGACATGCAGCTCCCCGTGTGGAAAAGCAATTCAGCTTTGCTTCATTGAAGCGAGAGCAGGTTTCCCTGCTCTCGCTTCAAAGAAGCAAAGCAGTTTGCAGTGACAGGGTGGATTGCAAACAGCAGTGTCCTGGGGTGGGCACCACGGGACACTGCAGGAGCCGGCCCTGGGGGGTGTAGGTCCCCAGGGCCACTTAGTGCCCCCAGGAGGTGGCGGTCCCCGGGGCGTGTGGGGGGGCCCGAGCCTCCCACACAGGTGTTTTTTTTTTTTTTTTAAACCAATGGGGTTTTTTCACATGCTCCCGGGACTTGGATCACCCGGGGGCTAATAACAAAGCACGTAAATCCGCGCTTCGTTTTTTTTTTTTATTTTCACGGCCGGATTCGCGCACCCAGCGCGAATTCAGCCGATTGTATTTTTTTAATGCTTTTTTGGGCCCTGAGCAGGTCTAGGGGGTCAGAGTGTTTCTACTGTGGTAAATATTTGATTTACCGTCCTAATTTCTATGCAGGTAAGTACTTAACAAAAATAACTCAATCGGAAAGAAAGAGGCAGAGTCCGTGGTGTTAGAGTTCTTAGGGGTTTTATTCCTTAAAAAGGAATCGTCATGGTACCGGATCGGATATCTTGTTCCTGCCACCACTGGGGTGCAGGAAGGGATAGAGCAATATTTTATTGACAATACATAGCTTATATACTTAAATCATACAATAGAAACCAATACAGGAGGCGTAACAGCTGAGAGAAACAAGATAACAGCATACACGTGGTAGTGATGCGTAATTAGAAGGCGTGAACTAGGCGTGTGCTAGAAACGTCATATGTAAGTGTCACAAGTAGGTGGGTACTTAGCAGAATTTGGCAATGTCAGCAGACATCTGAGGCCTGGATGCGCGCGCAGCTGCATGACGCGTGAATGACGTGGAACTGGAGGGTGCAGGGGACTTGACATTTACACTTGCGGAAAGAGACAGAAGTCTGGCATGTCAGATCAACTCGTACCTATATCATATCTGATATCTAATGTTTGGGAACCATATTATCTAGAGGAAAAGGTCTCTGGGACAGAAGCTATTCTATACTGACTGTGAGTGCGTGTATAAGCGTCTAAGTGTCTGCATGAGATGTGAGGGGGCATGGGCCTACCATGGTAACAGAGGCTATGAATTACTTGCACGGAGACAGTGAGGCCGGGCCCTTTGCTCTGCAGCTGGAAGATGTTTACTTGAACTAGTAGGCAGGAATGTATGTTTGAGGAGCGGAACAGATAATTCGAAGGTTGAATACAGTGTTGGCAGGCAGCAGGCTGAGATAAGCGCCGTTAGCCGCACAGGGAGTAAGGCAGAGGTCACGGGTACAGAGGCAGCCCAGGCTGAGGCGTTCAGAATCAGAAGGCAGGAAAAGGCTCGATGGCAGAATTCAGGGCCTACTTCGCCAGAGCTGAAAAACGTGTAAAGTACACCACAAAAAGACGTTGGCATAGCATACTTAGAAACGGAATATTCACCCCATTCAGGGTGGGTCTGAAAGAGGACATGTTAACGTTGGACGCAAATGTATTTGCGTCTTCATAGCTGGCACAGGAGGGAAGTTACATGCACTTTAAGCTGGTACATGGAGACGGTGGGGTACACGTTAGGGAACATTTCTCGACCATAAAATTTATATTTCCTCACTACCCTGCCCCCTTTTCTTGTTTTGTGCCTTAGTTTTTCTGTTTTCTTATGCCTTGATTACCGAGGCACAGGATGGCTGCCAACACTTCCTGGTTTGGAGTGTTTACAGCCAATTAGCATTAAGCTTGTGATCGTGAGGGTGCCCAGATCCACCGAGCCTCTATATATCGATATATATATATTTTTTTTCTCAGCAACTACTGAACGGATTTACACCATTTAAGAAAAAGAGTTCTTTCTAAGGTAAGGACTACCTTTATGCCAAATTTGGTGTAATTCCATTCAGCAGTTCGAGCTGTAGCCGTGTCTAAAGTTTCGTAGGGGAAATGCATTTTTTACCTCTTTTTAGGTCGAGCCTCAGGCATTGCTTTAGCAATGCTTGTTGGCGAGATATTTAGTATGGGGCAGCAGAAAATGCTGCCAAAGACCTTTGTAATGCGGTTTATGGCCAGTGCATGTGAGGCATTCAGGCGCGAATCTGGCATCGGACTTGAAAGCGGCAGACTGCTTTCGTCGGCGCGCGCTCGGCCTCACTTCCTGCTCCCCCTCTTACTTTCGTTATCGCTCACACCCCATATGCTCGTTCCCTCCCACCCTTCCTTTGATGTCCGCTTTTCACTCCATGAGACTGTATGTGAATTGCTGCGGTCTCCCTCTTGTGCTTTTATTCCTCCTCACTCTCAGTCCAGGTTGTCTCTTCACCCCGTCCACTTCTGCAACCAGCTCAACCATTATTTTTTAAAGCGCTTCAAGCTCCATTTTACAACAGTGCCTTTATGTTACTTTTTAACTTTACTAATCCATCTATAAATAGAAAGACAAAACAGTGCCTTTTACAAGTGCGTGCATGGTTGTTGAATGCATGCGAGTGCTTATAAAATGACACAACAGTTGTATCGTTAGGACATTTTTTCGCCCGAGTGCACAGCATACACAATGCTGTTTAACATGGCAAGCCGCTCCCCCGCCCCCCCATCAGACTTCAAAAGAATGCGCTCCCCCGCCCCCCTCCGCACAATGCCAGAGCTTGTTTTGTAAAGCTCTCCAGTGTTACTCCCAGGCCCCCGGCTCCCACCTCCCTCCAGGCGTCTTATCTGAATACCCTCTCTCTCTCTACATGTCTGTTCTGCAGCTATATCACCTTCTCTGCAGGTCGCATCACTGTCGCAGTACACTGTCAAATACTCTCCGCAAAATCATAATTTGGTTCCTGCGTGTGGCCTTACACTGTCCTCTTCAGCACGGCGGTGCTCCCAGTCACATCAAATCAGACCTAATAACATCTGAGTCAACTAACAAAGCTGGTCACCCGCTTCCTCTCACGACCCAACCGCAGCGCGCGCCTCAAGCCTTGCAACCAGACCCGTTTATTTTACACCATTGCCCCCTTCATTTCCTCATATTTCAACTCTTTGCAGGGCCGTCGGCACATCAGAGGGTTTTAATCTGTCGTATAGCTTTAAAAATATCGTTGGGCATTTCGTAATTTCAGACATACGAAAAGGTTGGACTCGCCGACTCCCAAAATCAACTTCCTTAGGCACTCTCTGTGCTGACTTGGTTTTCTGACGTCGTCGTCATTTAATAAGGACCTTCTAAAATACCTTGTTTCCCTTTTACTTGTAGGCTTGCTCTAATTAGTATGGTTGCTTGTCCAAGATAAGAAAGTAAATGAACAAGTAAAAGAGAACACTTGGGACGGGCTGTTTTTAGAAGCGGACCTGGTTCCTCAATGACGAGTGTGTGTGTGTGTGCGTGTGTGCGCATATGTGTTTGTCTGTCTGTCTCTCTCCGGGTGAATAGCTGACTGTGAGCAGAACCCCTCTGTTGGATTCCTTAGCGAGTGCATGGATATATTAATGTACAATAGACAACTAAGGTGCTTTTTTTCTTATCTTGTAATTTTATAAAATGTGTGTAGTGTGCTTGGGAATACGCAGGCACTAATCAGCATTAGTGAATGCGTGTTTTGAAATATCGTCAGCATTAGTGAATGTGCCTTCTGAAATATCGCCACCAGTCAATGCGCTTTCATGTCCGGTTTACTTTAAAAGCCAACTTCCCCGCGCACGTATACTTTAAAAGCCTTAGCCGAAACGTGCTTTTCTATCTACTTTGCTTTCAAAGCATTCCACTTTGCTTTCAAAGCCTTAGCACAGCTTTTTAGCTCTCGCCTGAGCCAATGCGCTTGCGCATTGCTCTGGCGAGATTATAGTAAGCAGAAAAGAAAAGTCTACCAAAACGGTTGCGGATCGCATACAGTTCATGTGATCTATGCGCGTGCACACCATCGCCAGCCACATAACACGCCACCATTTGTCTGTGCCTCGGCATCAGACTTCAGAGGCTGCCGCTCCCACGCCCCCCCTCCCCACCCCCGCGTGCACATCGCGCACTACCATTTGTTTGTGCCTCTGCATCAGACTTCTAAGGCTGCGGCCCCCCCCCCCCCCTGCCACAGGAATGCCGAGAGCTTGTTTCTGGACGAAAGTGAAAGCCTACCGTGCTTGTTTACAATAGCCTTGCTCCTCAAATGCTGTTGCTGTGTTGCCATCTCTCTAGGGACACTCAGCTTGAAAACACTCGACTTGCTAGCTGCAATGCTACATCCGCTATGCTTTGCCTCTAATCACGTTGATCCCTCGCAGACTGTGCTGACTCTGCCCCTCCAGATTCTGAAACTGACCAACGCAGTCTCTTCTCTCTGTCTTACGATGTCTGCCCTGCCACAATTTACTTCGGACCCTCACCCTCACACCTCCTCACCCTCACCCCCATCACCCTCACCCTCACCCTCCCTCACACCCCCTCACCCTCACACACCCTCACCAACCCTCACTCACCCTCACACCCTCACCCTCCCACCTCTCACCCTCACAACCCTCTCACCCTCACCCCCTCACACCCCCACACACCCTCACCCACCACATCACTCAGGAACACCACCACATCACTCAGGGACACCACCACATCACTCAGGGACACCACCACATCACTCAGGGGCACCACCACATCACTCGGGGCACCACCACATCACTCAGGAACACCACCACATCACTCAGGGACACCACCACTTCACTCAGGGGCACCACTTAGGGGCACCACCACATCACTCAGGGTCACCACCACATCACTCAGGGACACCACCACATCACTCAGGGACACCACCACATCACTCAGAGACACCACTACATCACTCAAGAACACCACCACATCATTCAGGGACACCACCACATCACTCGGGGACACCACCACATCACTCGGGGACACCACCACATCACTCGGGGACACCACCACATCACTCAGGAACTCCACCACATCACTCAGGAACACCACCACATCACTCAAGGACACTGCCACATCACTCTGGGGCACCACTCAGGGGCACCACCACATCACTCAGGAACACCATCACGTCACTCAGGAACACCACCACATCACTCAAGGACACCACCACATCACTCAAGGACACCACCACATCACTCAGGGACACCACCACTTCACTCAGGGGCACCACTTAGGGGCACCACCACATCACTCAGGGACACCACCACATCACTCAAGGACACCACTACATCACTCAAGGACACCACTACATCACTCAGGAACACCACCACGTCACTCAGGAACACCACCACATCACTCAGGGACACAATCACATCACTCAGGAACACCACCACATCACTCAGGGACACCACCACTTCACTCAAGGGCACCACTTAGGGGCACCACCACATCACTCGGGGACACCACCACATCACTCAGGGACACCACTACATCACTCAGTAACACCACCACATCACTCATGAACACCACCACATCACTCCGGAACACCACCACATCACTCAGGGACACCACCACATCACTCAGGAACACCACCACATCACTCGGGGACACCACCACATCACTCGGGGACACACCACATCACTCGGGGGGACACCACATCACTCGGGACACCACCACATCACTCGGGGACACCACCACATCACTCGGGGACACCACCACATATCACTCGAGGACACCACCACATCACTCAGGGGCACCACCACATCACTCAGGGGCACCACCACATCACTCAGGGACACCACCACATCACTCAAGGACACCACCACATCACTCGGGGACACCACCACATCACTCGGGGACACCACCACATCACTCGGGGACACCAACACATCACTCGGGGACACCACCACATCACTCGGGACACCACCACATCACTCTAATACACCACCACATCACTTTGGGACACCACCACATCACTCTAATACACCACCACATCACTCAGCGCAACCAAATCATCACTCAGCACCACAACAGCACTGTCCTTGCTTGCTACCAACAAGCATTTCCATAGTCATTAGGAAAGTGTAAGCTAATGGCTTTGTGAATAACAATGCTATTAAATTATATATTTTCAAAGCCAACACATATTAAAAAAAATGTCATTTACAATACCAATAGCTCACACTTTCCTAATGCGAGGCCTATTGCATTGCAAATGCTTCTTTTTTATGGCATTTTGGGGTGGGGGGAATTCCCCTACATTAATTATTCACTCGTGCACGGCTTTTCATTTATTGGGAATGAAACACATTCAGAGACATAGCTGTGCGTGAGTCAAACAAAACTGGAAATATGTCATGTGCTTGGGAATATTGCCATTCGCCCAATGTTTGTTAAATGTGTTCCTGCAGCAAAGTCGGAAACCCTTTATTTAGTGTTTGAAGTTCAAAAAATGCAGACAGCGCAACTTGGTGGCACTATTCAAATGCTACTCTAAGAAGTGTTTATCCTCTTTAATTCCGGTTTCCCCTCCGCAGGGCATTTACCGCTGTGTTGTTGAAGTCCCGTAATTTTGGCATATGGGTGAACGCCTGCTAAATGGACGACTCAAAAATGGAGGCATTCAAAATCTAACAAAAATTGTAAAGGGATTTATTTTTGGGGTAACATGGACACGGATATGATTTTATTTGTGTTTTGGTTTTACTGTGACTGTTTTAACATCGCTTTTTAGGTCTCGACTATTATATCCCGCAGGGATAAATTGGCGAGATTTATAGTGAGCAGTTCAAAAAGTCTACCAAACTGCGAATCGCTTACAGTTCATGTGAGCTATGCGCGTGCACATTGCCAGCCACGAGACACACCACCATTTGTCTGTGCCTCGGCATCAGACTTCAAAGGATGCCGCTCCCCCTCCCCCACGCGTGCACATTGCACACCACCATTTGTCTGAGCCTTGGCATCAGACTTCAAAGGAATGCGCTCCCGCCCGCCCCCCGCCACAGCAATGCCGAGAGCTTGGTTTTTTTGCATCCATTTCGCGGGGAAGCCGTGTTTTGTTCGGCGTTCTCTGCACCTTTCTCGGTTTTTTTTCTGGACGAAAGTGAAAGCCTACTGTGCTTGTTTACAGTAGCCTTGCTCCTCAAATGCTGTTGCTGGTTTGCCATCTCTCTAGGGACACTCAGCTTGAAAACACTCGACTTGCTAGCTGCAATGCTACATTCGCTATGCTTTGCCTCTAGACACATTGATCCCTCGCAGACTGTGCTGACTCTGCCCCTCCTGATTCTGAAACTGACAAACGCAGTCACTATGCAGTCTCTTCTCTCTGTCTTATGATGTCTGCCCTGCCACCATTTACTTCAGACCCTCACACCTCCTCATCCTCACACCCTCTCACCCTCACACACCCTCTCACCCTCACACACCCTCTCACCCACCCTCACCCCCCTTCACACCCTCACCTACCCTCACAACCCTCACAACCCTCTTACCCTCACTCACCCCCACACACCCTCACCCCCCTCACAACCCCTCACCCTCACACACCTCCTCACCCTCACACCCCCTCACTCACACCCCCTCACCCACCATCACCCTCACACACCCTTACCCTCACTCACCCTCACCCTCACTCACCCTCACACCCCTTCTCACCCTCACACACCATCTCACCCCCTCTCACCCTCACACCCCCTCTCACCATCACATTCCATCATGTCACATCCCCTCACACCCCCTCACACTCCCTCACACACCCTCACCCTCACTCACCCTCTCACCCTCACTCCTCCTCACCCTCACCCTTCTCACGCTCACACACCCTCACCCTCACTCACCCTCACACACCCTCCCACCCCCTCACCCTCCCACCCCCTCACCCTCACACCCCCTCACGCTCACACCCCCTCACCCTCACCTAACACCCTCTCACCCTCACACACCCTCACCCTCATACACCCTCACCCACCCTAACCCCGTCACCTCACACCCTCACCATAACACCCCCTCACAACCCCACACCCTAACCCTCACAACCCCACACCCTCCCCCTCACACACCCTCATTCCCCCTCACCCTCCCACCCCTCACCCTCACACACCCGATCACCCTCACACACCCTCACCCTCACACACCCTCACCCTCACCCTCACTCCCCCTCACCCCACACTCCCTCACACCCTCACTCTCACACACCCTCACACCCCCTCACCCTCACACACCCTCACCCTCACACCCTCTCGCCCTCGCACCCCCTCACTCACCCTCACACACCCTCACTCACCCTCACACCCTCTCACCTTCACACCCCCTCACCCTCAAACACCCTCACACACCCTCACCCCTTCTCACCCTCACACACCCTCACTCACCCTCACGCCCCTCACCCTCACACCCTCACCCACACACACCCTCACTCACACCCTCTCACACCCTCACCCTCACACCCCCTCATCCTCATACCCCCTCACTCACCCTCACACACCCTCACCAGCATAGCATAACAAAACATAGCATAGCATAACAAAACAAAGCATAGAATAGCAAAACAAAACATAGCATAGCAAAACAAAACAAAGCATAGCATAACAAAACATAGCATAACAAAACAAAGCATAGCATAACATAACAAAGCATAGCATAGTAGAACAAAATAGCATAACAAAACACAACAAAACATAACAGAACAAAACATTGCATAACATAACAAAACATAACATAAAACAAAGCATAGCATAACAAAACGTAGCAAAACAAAACATAGCATACATAGCAAAACACAACAAAACATAGCACAGCATAACAAAACACAACAAAACATAGCATTGCAAAGCATAGCAAAACATAGCATAGAATAACAAAACACAACATAGCATAACAAAACAGCTTAGCATAGCATAACAAAACATAGCAAAACACAATAAAACATAGCATAACATAACAAAACATAGCATTGCAAAGCATAGCAAAACATAGCATAGAATAACAAAACACAACGGAACATAGCATAGCATACCAAAACAAAGCTTAGCCTAACAAAGCATAACAAAACATAGCATAACAAAACATAGCATAGCATAACAAAGCATAGCATAGCAAAACACAACAAATCATAGCATAGCATAACAAAACATAGCATAGCATAACAAAACAAAGCATAGGATAGCAAAACTAAACATAGCCTAGTATAACAAAACAAAGCATAGTTTAGCAAAAGATAGCATAGTAAATCAAAACATAGCATAGCATAACAATACACAACAAAACATAGCAGAACAAAACATTGCATGACATAACATAACATAACATAAAACAAAGCATAGCATAACAAAACATAGCATAACAAAACACAACAAAACATAGCATACATAACAAAACATAGCATTGCAAAGCATAGCATAGAATAACAAAACATAGCATAGCATAACAAAACATAGCATAACAAAACATACCATAGCAAAACAAAGCATAGCATAATAAAACACAACAAAACATAGCATATCATAACAAAACATAGCATAGCAGAACAAAACATATCATAGCATAACAAAGCATAGCATAGCAAAACAAAGCATAGCATAGCATAACAAAACATAGCATAGCATAACAAAACAAAGCATAGGATAGCAAAACTAAACATAGCATAGTATACAAAACAAAGCATAGGTTAGCGAAACAAAACATAGCATAGCACAACAAAACATAGCATAGCATAATAAAACACAACATAGCATAACAAAACATAGCATAGCATAACAAAACATAGCATAGCATAACAAAAGACAGCATAACATAGCATAACAAATCAAAGCATAAGATAGCAAAACATAGCATAGCATAACAAAACATAGGATAGCAAAACAAAACATAGCATAGCATACAGCATCACTCCGCACCACCACAGCATCACTCAGGGGCACTCAGTGTGGCTCAATGGTTAGAGCGGCAGACCCTGATGCAGAGTTCTGGTCCGGGACCAGGGTTCAATTCCCGCCTCGGCGGGTCTTGGGCTCATAATTCCTCGGACCTGATTTCTCGCCTCGGTGCCTATTCTAATCATGGGTCCCATGCTGCAACTCTGGGCAATAGCTTGCTTAACCTCCACACCGGCCCCAACAGCGCTGTGGATGCCTGGCTTCACCCTGGGGGTGCCCAGGAGTGGACACTTCACAGGGAAAGCCAGGAGGGGTTCCACAGCGGTATGAGTAATAGCGCCAGGAAACCGCTTGGTGACAGTGCGCTCTACAAATACCTTGACATTTACATTTACATTTACAACATCACTATGCGCTACCACAGCATCACTGAACGACACAGCATCACTCGTTAGCCATCACAACATCACTCAGCGCCACCACAGCATCAATCTGTGCAACCATTCAACAACACCTGGTTCAAATATGTTCTCTCAATGTTTCAAGCTTTATTACAAATGTAAAAAAAGATGTTAATATTTCACTTCTGTTCTTGGATTTTCGTCACAATAAAATACACTAAACATAATCTTCACAAAAGTTATTTACAAAACTTTAAGCTATTGCCATTATAAATTACAATAACTTTTATTTAAGTATTCATTATTGAAAAAAAATTAAAAGCCATTGTTATTTGTAATATCAATACATGTAAGTCACGTAAATACAACACTTTTTGCATTACAAATGCTATAGGTGTCACATTTGCAAAAGTTATAACTATTGGCATTGTAAATGACAAAGCTATTAATTTCACTATTTTGAAAAACAAAACATAAATTAAAAAATTGTGATTTACAATACCAATAGCTCAAACTTTCCTAATGCGAGACCTATTGCATTGCAAATGCTTGTTTATTTATTTCTCAGGAACTACTGAACGGATTTACACCATTTCACAAAAAGAGTTCTTTCTGAACCAAGGGCTACCTTTTTTGCCAAATTTGGTGTAAATCCGTTGAGCAGTTTGGGCTGTAGCCGTGTCCAAAGTTTCCTATGGGAATTAAACATGGAGAAAACACGTTTTGGGACCCCCCTTGCCGAATCACCCCGAAATCTTCAATATAGGAGCGGACCGGAGCGCCCCCCTAGTTTGGAAAATTTTGTGAAGATTCGTCAACCGGCGCCAAAGTTATTGGGAAAACAAAAAAAACGCTTTTCCTATGGAAACTAGATCCTAACTAAAACTACCTACTGGCGACCGCCAGTAGGTAATATGGATATAATATATATAATGGATATATTTTCTACCCACCATCCGCTATTTGCACTAATACTGAAAGATATACAAATACTAAAACTGCTTGCTTTTCTGATTCCAGCATGTGAGTCTATGAATGATCCAATTCTGGAGAAGAAAATACGTTACTTCCCTGAAACTGCAGTTCTCCAGTATTGGTATATTTCATAAATTCACGTGCGACCCACCCTCCTTCCCTGAGAGGCTCCCTTTATAGCTCAGGATTATTAATTCCCACTTGTGCTTGAAAATCTGAGGCACTAGGCCTCTGTTTGGAGTTTTGTAGAGGGTGCTTTCACCTGATTGGTTTTAGTTCAAGTTTGGTCCTTTTATAAAAAAGGACATAAGTTAGTAAACTAACTTTTAATTGCCATTATAACCTATGATAGTGATACATACTGCGTTAATATGGTACTAAGGGAGTCCCACCACGGAGAATGATTCAAGCATGTGAATCTATGAAAGATACCAATACTGGGGAACTGCCGTAAGTAACTTATTTTCGGGATAGTGGAACAATTTAGGTCCTGCTATTCGGAGATGTACATGTCACGAGGGAGCTTGGATGAAGCCGCTCTGGGAAATTACCTTTCTGATATAGCTTGCTGGCTATCGGATGGGCAGCAGGAATACCTTAGCCAACCGATTGACGAAACCAATATTAAGGCAGCGATCAGCTCTTTGTCCAACAGTAAAGCCCCGGGTCCGGATGGCCTCACAGCGGAGTTTTATAAGGAGTATGCGGATCTGTTAACTCCCTACTTATTAGAGGTTTACTCTGAGGCCCATGACATTGGCATACTACTGTCGTCACTAAGGCAGGCTCTAATTATAACACTGCTTAAAAAATACAAATCCCCCTCTCACTGCGACTCTTATCGCCCTTGGTCGCTAATTCACCTAGACGCCAAAATACTGGCTAAACTACTTGCCACTAACTCCAACCGTTGATGTCTTGTCTGATACTGCCTGATCAGTCCGGCTTTATACCGGAGTGGTCTACTTCTCACAATTTGAGGACTATTTTCGCCATATTTCATATTTTATCCCCTGATCTCCCGGCTGCTGCGATCATGTTAGATGCGGCAAAAGCATTTGACTCCATTGAATGGTGGTATATGTTTTACACTCTAAGACGCATGGGTTTCCCAAACATTTTTTTTCAGATGGGTGCAACTTCTGTACATCGACCCCTCAGCAAGAGTTCGGGTGGGAGGTCTTACCTCCAAGCCCTTCTAAATTAATCGGGGCACCCGACAAAGCTGCCCCCTCTTGCCGCTTCTATTTGCCATTATGCTTGAGCCTCTGGCATCCGTAATCCGACAACTCCATAGGGCGGCAGCGCTACATTTTAATCATCGTCCCGTCTGCATTTCTCTATATGCGGATGATATGGTGTTCTTCATTCGTGAACCTCACACATACCTGTCACCGTTCCTAAGGGAATATATTAGATTTGGCTTGTTTTCTGGGCTGCTGATAAATTGGGACAAATCGGTGGTGATCCCTTTGATGCCGATTACGGTACCCCCGCAAATGGAATACCAGTTGATATGATCCACAGACTCGGTGAAGTACCTGGGTATATGGGTGCACCGCGACCCGGAGACAGTCGTGAGGGAAAATTATGGCAGGGCGTGTGCAGATTTAGAACTTAAAGTTAACAGATGGGCCTCACTGCCACTCTCCTTGGCCTATCGTATCGCTATTATAAAATGATTGTGTTACCGCGGTTCCTTTATTTATTCAACAACATCCCCATCAGATTAGCAACACAACTTTTTGCCCACTGCGCACTCATCTACTTCGCCTTACCTTGAATGGCAAACAAACTAGAATAGGTTGGCATACACTTACGCTGGATTACGCTCAGGGTGGATTCCGTGCGCCCGATTTCTATTTATATCACCTGTGTGCGCAAGCGCAATACGCTGATTATTGGTTCAAACGGCACGCCTTCACACCACACGTGGCTGTGGAAGACTGGGATGCACACCCCACTCCGTTATCCGGTATAATCACGCATACAAGTAGGGGTACGCCAAGGACAGATATTAATACAGTAGACACCACCATAGCTGCTTGGCAAACTATAGGTAAACTGGCAGCAAAACTCCCGATCTATGCTCCAGCCCTGCCGATTGGGCACCATGCCTCCCTGTCCGTCATGCAAGAAACAGGGCCGATTCGCTCTCTTCAGGTTATCGGTATTCAGCACATGCATGATCTCTATATAGATGGGCATTTTCTCACACCCGGGGATCTTCAGTACATTACTAACCAGACACCACTCTTTCAATTCACTATGCACCACTTAAAACTTGCGCTTAAAAGACATTATGACTCCTTTCCTGAGGAGCCACCTCCATTGCAGTCATTGCAGCTTCTGCTGGTGGCGCCTTCAACTTAAACAAAAACAGTGGTTCTGTTGGGTATATAGCAAGAGCTACCGAAGATACCACTCTAGCTCTCCACTTTTTCAGGTGAACACGCCCCTGAGAATACCACCTCTCCAATCGGCAACCCCTGACTCACACAGGGTCCTAACCCCTACCCCATTACCTTCACAGGCTGCCCTACACATCGGGTATGGCCGTCTTAGTTTGCAGCCGTCGCCCACGGAAGAGCTGCTTTTCTCGCCGCGGGGCCCTACTGAGGCGGGTGCGGCCTAAGCTCACGCGGTGTCCACGGCTGTGGGCATCCTGCACATGGGTGACCCGTGGCTCGCTTTCCGGCGGACCATCTATTAGAGGTCCTCCACCAGGGCTCTGGTGGGAGCGAAATCTTACTTCCCCTTGAAGGTTCCCTCCTTTCTTCCTTGATGGGGGCTTGGAGGCGTCCTGCCTCAGGGGACCTGGTGCCTCAACATCTTCTGCACCAGCATCTTCCAGCGTCGCGTGACCCGGCGTGCCTTTCCCTCTACCCCTCTGCCTCCAGTCCTCTTTTGCGGACTGCTTTTCCCTCCCTGCCGCCGCTGTTGACTTCGCCATCCCAAGAGGCCCACTGGTTGGATTCTTGGGTGCGCAACATGTTTGCCTCGACCAGCGCTGCCCTGCGGGCCCTGAACACCTTGTGTGTGTTGGCTCGGGCCTCCTCCTGTTTGTGGGACTCGGCTGAGTCTCTGGGATCCGCAGCGTCCCAGGAGGGTGGTCAAGTGGACTTGAGGCATCATGCGTTGGATGGCCGGGAGCTTGCAGCGTTTATTCTCCGCTCCGCTCTGGACATCTCATAGGTGCTGGGCCGGGCCATGGCTTCCTCGGTCACTCTCCATCGCCATGCTTGGCTTTGGGATGGAGTATTCCCTGAGAATATTCGGGAGCGACTCATTGACCTTCTGTTTGATGACAGCCTATTGTTCCATGCCCCGGGGCTCTTGGCAGGGCTCAGTCCTCCTCCTCTGTCTTATCCTCATCCTCCTCCGTCCCCTCCTCAGTGACTCCTGAGTCTGGTTGATTCTGGGCCTTCTTAGGCCGGTTGTTCTGGCTGTGGAGGGTGTTTTCTGGCCATTTGCGTCCTTCCTTGGCACTTTGGCATTGTTGGCTGCTGGACGGCCCTTTTGTTGATTGTGTGGTGTTGGAATTGTTGCGCAGACTTGTCCCTGAGATTAGGCCTTCTGCTTGCTTGGGCTGCTGGTCAAGCCTTCGCGGGGGTGTTTTTTTTTCCCCGTGTCTCTTTTGTTTGTTCCTCTGCTGCAGAAGTTCTTCGAAAGAGGGTTCCCATATTTTGGGACTTATCGTACCCTAGGTGGGGTAGTGGTAGCTGTCATGGCTTGCGCTCTGCTAAGGGTTCTGGTCGCCTTCGGGTGCCTGTTTTCCATGGCGTTGCTGTAGATTGCTTTTGCTTCTTGAGGTCGTGTGCGCAGCTACTCGTAGTGGTGTGCCCGGGCATCTCCTCCTCTCCCTGCTCCTGCCCTGAGGTCTGGGATGTTCCTGTGTTCTCCCTTGCCTGGCGCTGCCTCCTCGGCCTCGGGCTGTTCTTCTTGCTTCTGACAGCTTTGACTGCCGGCGCTGTTCTGGCTGGCAGGTTGCTCTCCATCTGGAGTGGGTTCACCTTCTTTTCCCTTGTTGCCTTGGGTCCTCTAGGCTTCGTCTTCCGCTCCTCCTGTCTTGGCATGGGGTGGCAGCTGGTTTGCCTTGTGAGGGAGTGTGTGCTTCGGTCTCTCCGACCTTGCCCTTGGTTCCTCTGCTGCAAGGGTGCGGGCCTCTTCAGCCTTCTTCTTCTTCTCCCTCCTACATCCTCTTGGCATCAGTGGGGTTCTGCTGTGGGGGTTCCCCTTGCCTGGCAGGGAAGAGGTTCTACCTGGTCCACAGTCCAAGAGTGAAGTAGTGTGGCTCACTGGTTAGAGGCGGCAGACCCGAGAGCAGAGAACGGCCCGGGACCAGGGTTCGATTCCCGGCGCGGCAGGTTTCTGGACCAGGGTCAGCGGACTCGATAATTCTCTCGCCTCGGTGCCCACTCTGATCAGCGATCACACTCGGCAACTCTGGGCATTAGCTTGCCTCATCTTCACTAACGGCCCCACCAGACCGCCGGGGATGCCTGGTCTCACCCTGGAGATACCCATTAAGGGACCATCTCTCAGGGAAGCCAGGAAGGGTTTCGCAGCGGTCGAAGCGCCTTGGGACCCTACGGGTAAGTAGTGCGCTATATAAATGCCAATACATTTACATACACATTACACAGGTCTGGTCCCCTTGGGGGCCTCTGTTCTGTATTGGCTGGTGGGGTCCTTTCGCAGACCCTCCTTCCCAGGCAGTATTTCTAGGGAATCTATTTATTTATAAATCTACGTGAAGGAATCTGTGGCTAGTAGGCTCTATCAAATGTACAAGTTACTTACCTTCGGTAACGATGTATCTGGTAGAGACGATCCTAGCCGCAGATTCCTTCACGGCCCGCCCTTCCTCCCCTATTAGATGTGTTGTACCCTTAAAGACACACACTGCCTATGCAGGCTGCATGTTTTGGTGCAGAACAAAGTGAAAAGTCGACATGGCACACATCCCTGTTGGCCATGCATACAATCCACCGCCCTGGCATAGATCAGTCACCCCTCTAACTGGGTGCCCTATGCCACTGGTGAGGGTACAGGTGCATGAGCCCTGTACCCCTACAGTGTCGAAGTCCATTCTTAGACATTGTAAGTGCAGCGCTGCCATTAAGAATATATGGTGCTGGGAGCTTGTCATCACGAACTCCACAGCACCATAATGGCTACACTGAAAACTGAGAAGTTTGGTATCAAAATTCTCAGCACATTAAACCCACACTGATGCCAGTGTGGGATTTAGTGAAAATGCACACAAAGGGTATCTTATAGATGCCCCCTGAAAAACGAGCAGCCTCTGGTGGGTTCCCTGACTGGTGCACACCAGCCTGCCACCATGAGACATGTTTCTGGACCCCTAGGGTGGGAGCCTACGCTCCCTGAGCCCAGAAACAAAGTCTTTCCTGGTTGAATGTGTTCACACCTCCCCCAGGCCAAAAAGAGTCATTTGTGGCAGGGGAGCTTCAAAGGCCTGGCAGCCTTTGTAATGCGACCGAGCCTCTCCTGCTATCAGGAGCAGGCCCCCTTCCTATCTCCCCTCCTTTTTGGCAGGAAGGCAGGCGGGAAAAAAGAGCCCGCCCAGAAGGTGTGCCCACCTCTGCCAACTCCACCCCTCCTGCAGTTTCCAGAGATCCTCTGCCAAAAATCGTCGTGTTGTGTAAGTGTAAATGTAAATGTACATGTATTTATATAGCGCAAATCACCGACCCGGTATCTAAGCGCTTGCTTAGGGAACCCGTCCTGGTATTCCCCTGTGAGATAACCCCAGCAGGGTATCCACAAGGTGAAAGCCAGGCATCCCACCGCGAGGGGCCGTTGTGGAGATTAAGCAATCTATTGCCCAGAGTCGCAGAGTGTGAACCCGTGAGTCGCGTAGGCACGGGAGCGAGAATTGTCGAGTCCGTGGAATTTTGAGCCCAAGACCCGCCGAGGCGGGGAATTGAACCCTGGTCCAGGGCCGATCTCAGCTTCCGGGTCTGCCGCCTCTAACCCCTGAGCCACACTTCTCCACATATGTGCAGCATGCGACCTCCAGAACCCCTGGGAGGATTGACTGCCTTCAACAAAGACTGGATCTCCTGTGAACAGCAGTCCGGTTCACAAGAAACCCTAAAGAAAGACTCCAATCTGCAGAGGAAAAAGAAACCCGACGCATGGAACCACTACTGCACCTGACGCCTATGGCCCGAGTGTGAGTGGCCCACTGGTCCCAGCAAGGTCCCCTAGCGCTCCAGAGTCCAAGTCCACCATGGGTTGACCCCTCCAGGACTTCCCAACGTCGCCTCCAGCCTATGTACGGAGACACCCCCCCCCCCATCCGCGAGTGGGCCAGCTAGGTGAAATACGACCTCAAAAGACACCCCTGCATCCAGCCAACCTCCACCCTGGATAATTGAACCCGAGTTGCACCTACGTCCCCAAGCCCTCCAACTTCCCTGCCCAGCTGTTGGTTTCTCCTGGACTGAGCCTGCAGCTGAAAACCAAAACCGAAATCCCCATTGAAAACAACAGGGCACCCGATGCCAAACCTGCACCCTGCACCCAGCCACCGCTGAGGGTGCACTTTTTGTGCTAAACAGGATCCCCTTTTGAGCCTAACACCAGGAGCTTGGCTTTCACAACCTTGTGGCCTGCTCGCCAGCACCCACCAACCGGAGGCCCCCTATCCCTCATTGGATAACATTGGGCCTCAGCACTCTGCACCCGACCGCCCTAGTGCCTCTGAGGGTGTAACAAGAGTGCATCCTTGAACCTGGGGGACCCCAAGAGTGGAGTTTGAAAACCTAAAGAAATTCTTTAAAATTGAACTGTTTAACAAAAACGATGTTACTTACCTTTTTACAGAAAATGTTGCATAGTAGTATCCAGGCATACTACTCTGAGTAAGAAAATGTATCTCAAAAATAACTTACCTGTAATCTTACTGAAAGTCCCATTCAAAGTATATGTATTATATTCTGAAAAGCATTGCATTTTCAGGAACACTACTGTAATCAAATCAAAGTACATTTACAATTGCAAACCAAAATGTGGTACAATCTGTATATTTACTGCAAAGTACTTATCATTTACCTGTGCCAGGCTTGCTTGGTTCTAGGAAATAAAATAACTAAAAGAATATTTTTGATACAAAAACAATTGGTCTGAAGTTCAGTCTTTGAGTGTGTGAATTCATTTGCTGACTGAGTGTGTACAACAAATGCTTAACACTATCCTCTGATACTGCCTTACTGCTCGACCACACTACCACAAATAGAGAGTGAGGTCTTATCTAACTTTACCTCTGCCTACCTTTGGGGTTCCACTGGACTCTGTGCACACTATACCTCACTTTGGTATAGTATATACAGAGCCAGCATCCTACAATAGGCCCTGGGTACCTGATTAGCAGGAACCCAGGGCACACTCAGTCAAAGCACATCAGCAATTCAGCAAAAAGTGGGGGCAACCATGCAGAAAGAGGGCACTTTCTCACAAGAATTTCTCTAAGAGACTGGTAACTGCAATTTACTTAGACATGGCTGGTGCCTGTTCTAAACCGTTTTCTTGGAGGACAGTGGTCTCGGCTCAAATGTTTTTGTCTCACATTTCACAGTCCTGGATTTAGGATTCATATTATTGTTTAGGGGCCAACTCCATTATATTTAACATTACCTTCATGAATATCTGGTTACATTATTATGTTCACTCAAAACAGTGTTGTTGGGAGTGGAGCAGGGGGGTGACAGTTAATTCTTTCAAGGTTCTTATATCTTGAGTGATAAGGGAACTGCTTTCATGTCATCCAAAGCGATTACACTCCTCTGGAATAGGACCAAAGGCTGTGTACCAGAATTACTACAGAGAGTAACTTGCTACAACTTATTTATGGTGGGCTCAGTGCCTAAACACTGGATGACCACCTGTTTAACCCAAGGGACTAGCCTTTGTGCTGTTTGTTAAAAGACTCTGGGTTACCTCTGTGTTATCCCCTTAACTTAGTAAGCTGTTACCTTGGTGGTATGTTGAGTAACCATTGGTAACCGGTCAATACTCTGTGCTCTCATTCTCTGGCAGACTCTGTATAGTGAATGACCAGCTCCATGTTCGCGAAGCCACTCCAGAGGAGATCCGTGAAGCATTTGTCACGTCAGCTCCTACGACGTCCAGCAGCCCGGTGCCCACCCTTCCCTCGACGCACCAAGAAATGATCCAAGCCTTCTCACTGCAATTCGGCATGAATTTGGAGTGGTCACAGAAGTGAGTGTTTTCTATTATTGTCTACAACCCTCACTGTCCCACCCTCCTCCTTTCTTCCCATTCACCCTGTACTCTGCCTGCATATTTTTAGCTCTACCTTCACCATCCTAAACATGTTTTATCACATCTTTAATGTCAGTTTGTCATATTTTTGTTCCATTTTGATATCTTCAGCCATTTGTATTGGTGTGGCTTATGTTTGTTGCTGACTTGTCTCCTTTTCTACTCTTTTGCTTAATCTTCATGCTACTTAACTCTTCACCTCTTCCCTAACTTTTTCCATGACACCCCACCCTCCTTATTTTTTCATTTTACTCTGCCTCTATCACAGCCTGTCTTGACTTCAGTCAGATTTCACACAAACATCTCCTTTTGCCCCCCCCCCCACTTCTTCAACCCCTCCACACTTTCACAGTCCCCACCCTCTCTAGGTTTCCTCCACGTCTGATGTTCTCTTGATTTCCCAATAGGTGCCTTATTGACAATGACTGGGACTTTGCCCTGGCAGCACTGATCTTCACCAAGCTTAAGGTGAGAGGACTGTAACAGAAAGAAAGGTATTACCCAGTTTTTATTTCTAGATAATTTTGGGCAGGACGCGTGGCTTGGTAGATATAGTCTCTTTCATTAACCTCGGTCTCATTTCTTGGTCTGCCGCCTCATATCCTTCCCCATCTTTTGCATTCATACCCTTTAGAAGTCTTCCTGTAAGTCTGAGAACATTTTTAGAATATGTTTGCTAGACATATACCCTACAGGTGAATACTAGAACTGCACAAACTGGGCACTTTGAACCATGAGCCTTGTCGAATCACATGCTGTGGCGTTATCCTACAATCTTGTTGTTTCATCTGGAATTGAATGGATGATTTGTGAAAACTAAACTTAAACTTCAAAATCCTGCCATCCCTTCCAATGCACACACATCTGTCATGGTATTCTCCTGTGTGGAGGAAATTTGGAGAACATATATTCAGCATTGGTCTGGTTCTTTTAGCAGATTTAAGACTGGGTACAAGTGCCACTGGTTTTACACTCTGGCTTGCCCACAACTTGCCTACCTTCAAGAGCTCTAGTTGTTACTGTGTCTCAGGTGACTTGATGTCTTCATTGAATTCTTATTTTTCCTGAGAAAATGGATTTACACCAATAGCTCTGGTTCCACCTTTTTATTCTGCCTCCAGGATGACAACCATGCTGCGGGGAAAGGGTTTTAAAAGGATGTAGATCTTGTAATCTGAAGCTGACACACCTAAAATGATTCTGGCAATTCTTGGCTCCCCTGAAGTCAGACTGGGAACCCTCCGTAGTTTTTGTTAACAGAGCCGTATTCCAGTGCAGCAACTGACATTGAAAACTACACTACAAGTAGCCCATCAACCTGAAGTATGGCTAATCTTGTGAAGGTGCCCAGTGTTCCAACCTTCCTCAAAGGCACCAACTGCCAGTTCTCCAGCCTAGTTTCTTTCATAGATTTGCATGATTGAATCATTCCCTGTCGTCAAAGTGGGAGTCTCCTTGTAACTTAAAAATAGCACTAAAAGGTACCGACAGACCTCATTCTAAAAGGCCCAAACGTTCGCCAGTGAGGTGAAAGTGCTCTCTGATGTCTTTATACCTCAGATGTCTACCACAAGTCGTATGGAAGGAAGTGCCAGATCTTTGCTCTTGCTTAAGGTACAGGTGAGTGACTGTTCGGACCTTTTTACTTGAATTAGATAGACTATTAAACCCTACTGTGTCTTAAAAATGGCAGCAACAGAAAAATCTAGGAAAATCTTTTTTTAAAGCTTGTGATTCCTGTGGGAATATGACGGCTTTAACTGATCCTCCCAAGAGATGCATCGACCGTTTCTACCCAGATCACAAAGACTGCAAGATCTGCAGAACATTCTCGGCCAAAACCCTCAGTGTTCATGAGGGGAGACTTCTTAGATAGATTCAGAAAAAATAAAGCATCTGAACAGAACAGCACACTGCAAGGTATAAATCTGAGACCAGGCCCTTCAAATCCAGGAAAATGAAAGGAGAAAAGAAGCCAGGTGCTCCTGAATCCTATAAAATCAACGGTTGGCCAAGGAATCGGCCTCACATGAACCAGAGGAAAAAATGCACAAAAATAAGCGCTATAAAAGTCAGTAGGCATGCCTTCTCTAGAGAAGGAGCCCATGAGAAGGCATTCTCCAACATATATGCCTTTTCCATCATCTTCACTGACTAAAAAACTGAAAGTGAGCCCACTGGCAACAGTAAGTGTGAGAAAATGGGATTCTGTTGCAGTACCTCCTCCCTCCCCCCACACTTTTTGCATGGCTGTTTATGGAACTTTGACTGTAGAGTACTGGGTCTCTTCAGTCCAGGTTCCGAGCACCAGTGTTAGTTCCCCAAAACTGATTTACAATCCCCTCTAAGTCCTCAGTAAAAGGTACAGGGGTACATAGAGCATTGAGACTCACTTAGGCCATACATACTGCCACTGCAGCATGCATGGCCTGGTGCAGACAAAACAAAGTCGACATGGCACACTGCCAGTGTGCCAAGCCATCTAGCACTGCCCAAGATATAGTTAAGTCACCCCTCTAGCAGGCCTTACCCGCCCTAAGGCAGGGTGCACTATATCACAGGTGTGGGTATATCTGCATGAGCAGACATACCCCTACAGTATTAGGGTGTATTCCTTAATATTGTAAGTGCCAGGGAAGCCATAGAGAGTACATGGACTGGGAACTTGACAGCTAGAGTTCCCCAGCACCATGATGGCTTCACTGAAGCCAGCAGTGTTTGGCACCACACAACTCCCTGCAATAAATCCACACTGATGCAGTGTTAGATTTATTGAACCATGTTCTCAAAGGGCACCTGAGAGGTACCCCCTGAAAACCTACCAACCCTGGTGTGGTCGGTGACTGGCTTTAGGCAGCCTGCCACACACAGACATGTTTCAGGACTCCTGGGTGCAGAGCCTCTGCACTCTGGGACCGGAAACAATCTCATCCTGGGCAGAGGTGTGTCACACCTCCTCCCCCAGGATGGGCCAGTGCTAGAAGGGGAAGCTTCAAAGGCCTGCCGCTTTTGTAATGCGACCCCAAGCCTCTGCTGCTAGCAGCAGATGGAAGCCCCCCCCCCCCCTCCCTGGTTTACACCCTCATTTTTGGCTGTAAAACCTAGATGAATCTCTACTAAATGCCCCTATATTTAGACGACACCCCTGCAGAGAAGATTGAATATGACGACTGCCTTGACCCCAACCCTAACGGCCTGTCGCCAGCGTTAATGACCCTGTAACCTATCTTGCAGCCAGTGACCTCTGAAAAGCATAGGAGAACTGCTGCCTTCAAAAAGACTCATCGCCCAAGGATAGCAGACCTGTCTAGAAGAAACCTACTACAATGACCACAGATATGGGTGAATCTGTGTCTCCTGCCCACTCTGCACCGGAAGCCCACAGCCCGAGTCTGAGTGGCCCTCCTGCCCAATGAATTCACCCCAGCGATCCAGACTCTAGTGCTGGCCGAACTCTCCTGACTTCCACAATGGTGCCTGCACTGTGAACCTGAAGAGTCTCCCGCACACCCGCACCTCAGCCTGCCTGGTAAGAAGAATACCAACGTCTACATGCACCCACATCCCCCATGAAGAACTTGACCAGCGATGTCCCTGTGACCCCCAGTATTTCAACTTACCTGTGCTGTCCCTGGTGTTCGCCCTGTACCTTCTGGTTCAACGCCTGCAGTGTGTCATCCAAAAGGACATTCTCCATTGAACAGCATTGGGTGCCCGGTGCTGAAATAGCACCCTGCACCCAGCCGCCAATGTGCCGGTGGTGCATGTTTGGTGCTGCTTTGTTAGAGGATTGCTTGGGCAATCCTCCAAACATTGGCCCCTGCAACCAATCCACTTACCTACAAGCAATGTGGCTCTACGCACCCAGAGTCTTCATTGAAAAGCATTGGTCCAAACTCTGATTATGACCTCTGCACCCAACTGCCCCTATGCCGCAGATGGTGCAGTTTTGGTACTCACCTGACTTGCTGACCTGGGCCCGAAGACTTGATTTGTAAGTGTGGCACTTACCTGTTAAACCGCATTATTGTTCCCCTCTATAGGATAACATTGAACTGCTTCAAAAATATTCTAAGCGTTGACTTTTGAAAGTAAAGATTGTTTTATTTAAAAATGTAATGTAATGTAATGTATAGGCATTTATATAGCGCACTACTTACCCGGAGGGTCCCAAGGCGCTTCCACTGCTGCGAAACCCTTCCTGGCTTCCCTGAGAGATGGTCCCTTAATGGGTATCTCCAGGGTGAGACCAGGCATCCCCGGCGGTCTGGTGGGGCCGTTAGTGAAGATGAGGCAAGCTAATGCCCAGAGTTGCCGAGTGTGATCGCTGATCAGAGTGGGCACCGAGGCGAGAGAATTATCGAGTCCGCTGACCCTGGTCCAGAAACCTGCTGCGCCGGGAATCGAACCCTGGTCCTGGGCCGTCCTCTGCTCTCGGGTCTGCCGCCTCTAACCAGTGAGCCACACTACTTCACTAAAAACGTACTGTTCGAGGCATAGGAGCTGCAGATCACACACTTTGCACTAGATCGCCATCTGGTGTTGGGCTCGGATGGTTGCACCTTGTTATTGTCTTGGAAGAAGTCTTTGTAGTCACGAGATAGGTGATGCCTCCCTTGGACGCTAGTGCGCATGGGCATCGACTCCATCCTTAGATTGTTTTTTTCCGCCATTGGGTTCGGATGCAACTTTTGCGCACCGGTTCAAAGCTTCATTTTCAAACTTTTTCAACGTGCAAAACTTTCTCTTAACTCTTCAATTTTGACTTCAAACATCCAAATCTTCGACGTGCCTTTCATCGGCTTGATTCCGGTCGTCGACGCCGGCCGCTGGGCCTATCAATGCCGTTAAGGCCTAAGGCTCATGGAAAGGACGCCATTCAAAAAATGTCCCCAGTGTGGAGCAAAGTTCCCACACAGTGACCATCATAAGGTCTGTAACATGTGCCTCTCACCAGAACACGACGAGTCCAGCTGCCAAGCCTGCACCTCTTTTCGATCGAAAAAGACTATCCGAGATCGTTGGGCTCGACGACACATCATGGCGAAGAGATCAGGTCCGGAACCTGTAGACCTCTTCGACGAAGGCCCAGATGTCCCAGAAGAAGATTCCGAAGATCTGAAAATCGTGTCAGAGGCAGAAGACTCTGATGCCCCATCACTCCTGGTCAACGAGTGAGTACTACTGCCCTACCCCAACCCCACTGCCAAAACAGAAGGCACTGGTCAAGACTTTGCCTGTTGACCCCAGTCACGACTGAAAGCAAACTTCAGAAGCCCCGGCTCCGGGCCCGGCTCCGAAGAACAAATACAATCCTTCCAGTAGATCGGGACCGAGCAAACCGCATGTAATAGCCACACTAGCTCCTTCGGTACCGAAGCCTAAAGAACACTCGGCTCCAAAATCGGTTCAGACTCCTTCTGCTCCAAAAGACAAACCGGCCTCAAACACCTCGAGGCCTATGGATAAAACTGCTTTGAACACTTCCAAGCCTAAAGATAACGGTTCGACTCGGAAACCCAAGCCTTCGGAACCGAAAAACAAGCCAAAGGATTCTACCACGCCTACTAAGGCCAAGGAGCACAAAACTCAACCCCACTCGGAACCGAAAAAACCGGCACCGAAAGCGGTATTCGAGGAAGAGGAACTTTTTCATCCGGATCCTGTAGATCCCAAACAAAAAAAGATCTACATTAATCCCAAAACAGGACATGTCACAGCTGTGCCATCCAACAAGGGGAACTCAGACACTCCGGTGCCTGTCAAGAAGAAGGACTGTGCCACTTCACCTATGCCTCCTCCTTCTCCTGTCCTTCCTTGTAATCCCCTTCCTCTCCCTAAACCTGTTACACCACCTCAACCTGTAATTTCTCCACCACATACACCACCACAAGATGATGATGATGATGATGATGATGATGATGATGATGACGACGACTAAGGGGGGGGTGGGAGTGGGGGGGTACACCCTAATGACCCGTTCACGGATCCAGACGATATGCCACAGGACGATTGGGATTACAACGACCCAATAGATCCAACAGACCTCCCAAGCCCCAGCCATACCCAACAAAACCATCTCCCCCAGACGACAATATTGGTTTTGGATATCTCATTAATAGAGCTGCTGTTTTTCACGGTGTGACCATGCACTCGGACACACCAGAGGAGGATTTCCTTTTAGATACAATTGAACAGTCCCAAAAAACTGTATAAATATTACCAATGATTAAAGGGGTCATTAGGCATGCCCCTGACATATTCAAAGATCTTGTACGAGCCAGGATTCTTAATCCTAGAGTCGATAAAAAATAGACCTGCCCCTGACAACCCTGCGTATATCAAAGGACAGCTGCCTTTGGATTCACTAGTAGTTTCCAATGCTAGGAAGCGCAGCAATTCACAAACCTCGGGGGATGCACCACCCCGATAAAGAATCCAAATTACTAGATGCATCTGGCAAAAGGGTAGCTGCGCATGCGGCCAATCACTGGCGCATTGCCAACACTCATGCACTGTTGGCTAGATATGATAGGGCCCACTACGACCAGCTGGAGACCCTATTACAGCATTTGCCAGACCAATACAAAACTCAAGCAAATGACCTGATTCAAGAGGGAAAATTGATAACAAATTCCTCAATTAAATGCGCCCTTGATGCAGCAGACACTGCTTCTAGGTCCATTAATACTAGTGTACTGCTCAGATGACATGCCTGGCTATGCATTTCAGGCTTTAAGCAAGAGGTTCAGACAACCATTCTAAATCAGCCGTTCAATAAAGAACAACTTTTTGGACCGGCTGTGGACGCTGCTCTTGAAAAGATGAAGAAAGACACAGAGACTGCAAAGTCCATGGGAGCACTGCAGTCTCCACACACACGTGGCTCCTTTCGTCGCTCCTTTTAAAGAGGAGCCTCTAAAAACGTGGGTACAGATAGCTCATCTTTGTTTAAAAACACCACGCAAACATCCCCCAACAGAGGATATTTTAGAGGAGGATACAGAGGGAATAACAACAAAGATAGAGGCTGCAGTAACAATAACACTCGCACCTCCCCTGCCGCTAAATTCCCCCCAGGCCATTCCACTCCAGTCGGGGGAAGATTATCACAGTTCCTACCTGTCTGGAACTCCATCACAACAGACAAGTGGGTAAGACAAATTGTCTAGTATGGTTACTGCCTGGAACTTACAGCTACCCCCCCCCCCCCCACACACACACACACAAACATACCACCCAAGCAGCGTCTAATGTCCACAGAACATCTTACACTTTTAAAACAAGAAGTTCTCTCACTGCTTCAAAAGCAAGCCATAGAGCCAGTCCCCTTACTACATCAGGGAACAGAAGTTTACTCCCTATATTTCCTAATCCCCAAAAAGGACAGGTCCCTAAGGCCAATACCTGACCTCAGACCCCTCAATCTGTATATACACTCAGATCACTTTCACATGATCACTCTCCAACAAGTGCTTCCACTGCTCCAACAAGGAGACTTCCTTGCCACATTAGATCTCAAGGACACCTACTTCCACATTCCCATACATCCTTCTCACAGGAAGTATCTAAGGTTCGTAGTGGAAGGACAACACTATCAGTTCAAAGTCCTTCCATTCGGGGTCACCACTGCACCAAGAGTGTTTACCAAGTGCCTTGCAGTGGTAGCAGCACACCAAAGAAGACAACAAATCCATGTCTTCCCATATTTGGACCACTGGCTAATAAAAGGACAATGCGATATGGATGAACTGGTCAGGCAGATTTGCGTACCCTTTTCCGCCACTTCCACTGATTCCACTACTGGTACGCAAGCTCCGACAACAGTCTCTAAAACTGATCCTAGTGGCTCCCACATGGGCACGTCAACCGTGGTTCACACCACTGTTGGAACTCTCACTAGTCCCACACCAAAAACTATGCCTCTCCCCATCACTACTAACACAGAACCATGGAGAGATAAGGCACCCCGATCCAACTCAGCTGAATCTGGCAATCTGGCTCCTGAAGTCCTAGAGTTCGGTTACCTTAACCTCCCACCGGACTGTATGAACATCATTAGAGAAGCCAGGCGCCCTACCACCAGAGCTTGCTATGAGGCAAAATGGAAGAGATTTGCCATTTACTGCACTAACAATCATATCGATCCACTGGATGCGTCCATCCAGAACATCATTTGCTACTTACTACATTTGCAAAGATGTAATTTAGTGTACTCATCCATACGTCTACATCTAGCAGCACTTGCAGCTTACTGACAAAACAGACAACACTTGTCACTTTTTAGGGTCCCAGCGTTTAAAGACTTTATGAAGGGCCTTAAAAGAATCATTCCTTCCAGATTACCACCCTCTCCGGTGTGGAATCTCAACATTGTACTTACTAAGCTCATGGGACCCCCATTTGAACCTTTACCTAAATGTAAACTTCAATTTCTCACATGGAAAGTAGCTTTCCTTATCGCAATCACCTCTCTCAGAAGAGTAAGTGAGATCCAGGCTTTAACCATACAAGAACCCTTCTTACAAATACATCGTAACAAGGTAGTTCTAAGAACAAATCCAAAATTCCTTCCTAAAGTCATCTCTGCTTTTCATCTTAACCAATCGGTAGAGTTACCAGTGTTTTTTCAAAACCCCGACTCCGTAGCAGAGAGAGCTCTTAACACACTAGACGTCAAAAGAGCTCTACTTTTTTACATTGACAGGACTAAATCCTTTCGGAAAACAAAACAATTGTTTGTAGCTTTCTCCCCACTGCATAAAGGTAATCCCATCTCTAAAGCTGGGATTGCAAGGTGGATTGTTAAATGTATCCAAATATGCTACCAAAAAGCCAAACGCACATTGACAATTCCCCCTAGAGCGCATTCAACACGCAAACTATGGGCTTCCATGGCATTCTTAGGGAATATTCCCCTAGAAGACATTTGTAAGGCAGCCACATGGTCTACAACACACACCTTCACTAAACACTATTGTGTTGACGTGCAGGCCAAGCAACAAGCTTCTATGGGCTAACCTGTTCTTAAAACACTCTCTCAAACTACTGCAACCGTTACAGGTGACCACTGCTAGGGGAGATACTGCTGTACAGTCTATGCAAAGTGTGTGATCTGCAGCTCATATGCCTTGAACAGAAACTGCTACTTACCAGTATGCATCATTTTTTGGCATGTGGAGCTGCAGATCCACACACGCCCACCCGCCTCCCCGGGACCTGTATCTGTTCCAGTACTATCTTACTTAGATATACACACGGACATCTTTTTATTTTCTACTAACTCCATCATTTCCCATCATGGCGAAAAATAATCTAAGGATGGAGTCGATGCCCATGTGCACTGTCGTCCAAGGGAGGAGTCACCTATCTCGTGACTACACAGACTTCTTCCAAGACAACAACAAGGTGCAACCATCCGAGCCCAATACCAGATGGCGATCTAATGCAAAGTGTGTGGATCTGCAGCTCTACATGCCAAGAACAGATGCATACTGGTAAGTAGCATTTTCCTATCTTATTGCGAAGATCGTGGTGTTAAAATGAAATACAAACAAAGCTTATTTTCATCAAATTAGTGAGGATTCCCTTTTAGAGTTGTGTATCCATTATTAGTCAATGTTGTGCAATAAATGCTCTGTGTTATGCCTAAGGCTGCTCGCCTACACTGCCACAAATAGAGCACTTTGGGTTTGCATTGAGCCCTGAAAACTTCTGGAGGAATCTCTGGACTCTGCACAATATAACCACTTAGTGGTATACCATATACGGAGCCAGCTCCCTACATTCGCCCAACACTAGATTGCAGGAGAATGCCAAGCATGTGAATCTGCAGATCTGAAAGAGACATCTATCCGCAGATTCCTTAACTTAGAATATCCTCCCAGGCATCAGACTGGATCTGGAAAATCTTTTTCCCAGCAATACCTCTGCACGCCGGGAGGTGGCGTGGCCCGGCTCCGTCCTGACGTCGTCCACGGAAGTGATGTCAGTGGACCCATATAAGCCCCTCCTGGCATTCTGACGTCACTTCTTCTTTTCCGCATCCTAACGCGGATCCGGGAAAGTAATACCTCAGACCTGTTATTGTTTATTACAGGCCTTTTCGATGCCCTTTCGCGTCCAGTAACAGTGTGTTTGATGCCCCTTTGTGGGCTTCAAACCGTAACGGTCCTACTCGCGACAGATGCCCGCGACGGACCCTCACAAACTCTGTATATGGTGCTCGGGATAGCACCATAACTCCGAAGGGGTGCAATGTTTGCCGCATGAAGCTGCTATCCCGAACGGACCCCTTGCGACGCAGGTCTCCTTCTCCAGGGGAGGCCCACCCTCCCTGGCGCGCCTCCGGTCCCCACCGGGGGGTAGGGACTCAGGTTGGGACACCGCCAGCAGGTTTACCCTCGGCTCCAACCGAGTACCCTGACTCAGACACTAGAGTCGCTGCAGGTAAGTATTTGCCCCTCCCTGGCGTGCCTCTGGGCCCCATAGGGGGGTAGGGTCTCAGGTTGGGACATCACCAGCGAGTTTATCCCCGGCTCCAACCGAGTGTCCTGACTCTGACACCAGAGTTGCTGCGACGTCGGGACAAGGCCGGGGGGGGCATCCCACGATGTTTAGCCCTTCCATAGCGCTGTCGCACAGCCTTCCGAGGCTCCCTGCAGCATCGCTGGTGGTGGCCACGGCGCGGTGACCGCTTTGGCGTACTCTCCTGCAGGTTTCTGCCTCTGGAAATGTTGAGTCAACACCGGTCCGACTCCGAGCTGTCAAGGTCTTTTCGGAGGTCGCCGACGCTGGCTTGACTCGAGGAAGTCGAGGCCTCTGAAGGTCGCCGGCTCGACTCGAGCCCTTTTTGGAAGTCGCTAGCGACTTGAAGGGTCGAGGTGTCTTCGGGGTCTCAGGCTTGACTCGAGGGGACGAGAACTTTTCGGAGGTCGCCAGCACGACTCGGGCGGGCGAAGCCTTTTCATAGGTCACCGGCGCTTGCTCCACTTCGCCAGTCGGTCCTTTTTAAAGGTCTCCTATGCCGGCTCGACGCCGAAAGGCACCGGTACCGTCTCCAGCCTTAGTGGTGGAGGATGTGGTCTCGGTGGTTTCACCACCTCCTGACTGAGTCATTTCACTGCTCTCCAGATCAGGCGCCAGTGGAGCATTGGCCTACTCATACTGCTGCTAAACCTCTGTTAAGTGGCCGGTTTAGCTTGCGTCCATCACCTACTGATGACTTGCTTTCAACCACCTGCCAGGGCCACGGAGGCTAGTGGACGTTTGTCGGGGCTGTTTGCAGGGCTGCAGACATTTTAAGGATGGAGCTGCTCCCAGTCTCTATTCCTTCGGAGCCTGGCTGGCTATTCTCCACCAGAATAATAAAATATCGAGAGTAGGAAACCCAATATACCCTTGGAGGCTTGGGCAGATAACCAACAATAAGTAGAAAGCGCCTACAAGGGGTTTTATTTCAGGAGTGACTGTTCTCAAATTTTTTCTAAAGGCAAGTCTCATAAGAACATCCACCCAAGCGTCCTACGACAACAACAATGAATTCAATTCAAGAGCACAAAAACACGGGAATATCTTATTTGTTTGGAAATATAAATTTGTGTGTATGCAGCTCACATCTTGTCAAATAGAAATTATTCCTAGAAGTGGTGATTGAAAGATTGAATCCCTTTCCCCCAAAATTGATGCCACTGACTGGTTCATTCAATTATCGTCATTTATATGACTTTCCTGATCTGTTGATCAGTGTTAATCTTGCCGTTACTGCATGTGGATTTGACTCCAGACTCACGATAAGGCTTTATCGTGGAACTATTGATTTTACAAGGGCCATACTTTTATGCAATATCTACTGTCCTGAAGATGGTCTGACGGATTGACGCCACCGAAACGTCGATTCTATCATCTATTTTTGAGATATTTGTTGATCTTTAGTGACCATTATTTTCATCAGGAGATATGTCATTATCAATCTTGTTGGAATAGATGTTCTTCATGAATTGTTGGATTAATTTGATTTTACCTCTTTTCATGATTTGTTGCTGATTTAATTTTCCATTTTGTACTCCTTTTAAAATGAATAATTGATATATAAACAAATTTATATTTCCAAACAAATAAGATATTCCCGTGTTTTTGTGCTCTTGAATTGAATTCATTGTTGTCGTAGGACACTTGGGTAGATGTTCTTATGAGACTCGCCTTTAGAAGAAATTTGAGAACAGTCACTCATTGAATTTTCCTTAAATAAAAACCCTTGTAGGCGCTTTCTACTTATTGTTCTTCTCCACCAGGGCGCGGGAAACATGGAACCATTGTTACATTTTGCGGAGTCATTGTTTGACATCCTCCTTGAACGTGGGCACGGCCCTCCTCGGGGGACCCCGTGGATCGTGCTGTGGCACATCTGCCGGCTCCCACTGACCCTATCTGTTTGACCCTCCATTCTGGAGCTGGACGACTTGTGCTTCAGGCAGCTCTCTCTATCACTCCTGTTCCATTGCATTCTCCCACTCGGAAGTCTCGGTGGTTGGAGTCATATGGCCGCGATGTGTTTGCATCCCCCAACTCGGGACTCCGGTCCCTCAACACATTGTGTGTATTTGCTCGGGCTACATTTCCCCTTTGGGACGCTGTTGACCGGCTCCTTCCCTCCTTGCTGGGGATCTCTCGTGCCGATCTGGCCCGCCTAATCAGTGATGGCCATGATATGGCACACTTTTCAGTTCGGTCTGCCATGGACACCACGGACACTGTGGGTCGAACTATGGCCAGGTCGGTTGCCATACGCGGCACGTGTGGTTGCATGATGGCGTTTTCCCAGAGCATGTTCAGGAGCGGCTTAAAGATATACCATTCTGGTACAGCTGGTTAAGCTGTGTTTACCTTTCTTTTGAGCCTCTGCCTACCAGCTTGTCTCAAGAGGGGCCCTTCTTTTGTAGGGTTGTGCCTTACCCTTTGTGCAGTATTTGTTGGCATTCATATTGCTACTCTTCTTTGCCCAGGAACTTTTGGGGCAGGCTGACTCTTCCTACTGTTGTAGAATGCCTCCTCTGGTGAGATCCATAGGATTGGTTTCTCTCCAAGGGTTACCATTGGTTGTCTATGGTTGGTCCGTAATACAGCCCCGCCCTGGCGTATTCCTACAACTTCGCCATGCACGTTTTGCCTTTCTATCGGTAGACATGCGCCCCTGGGGGGGGGGGCAGGTCTTTCCTGGCACAGTCTCCGGTTCCTTGCTTCTTGTAGGACACATGGTTCGGTATGGCCCTTCCTGTCCTGTGCATATTCCTAGTTCTCAAGGAGTGGCTCTGGTCTATGCCTTTCAGCCTCTGGCTCTGTGCTCCACCCCTGATGTTTTTCTGGGTGTGAGCCCTTACTCCCATTATGGCACAGGCGCTTCTTTATGTAGCATTACTGTGTGTGCATTCTTCTCGACATTCTCCATATTGGTAGACAGTGTCGGTCTTTGGCGGTGTAGGCTTTGGCACCAGGCTTCTGTCTGTGCCTTCTTTCTATCCTTTATGGCCAGTCTTGTGGCCTATGTTCCCGCTGTCTCACAGGAGACCAGGATTATTCCCCCTCGGGTACCTGTTATTTTTTCTGCATTCTTAACTGTTATGCAGCACACCGGCGCTGTGGTGCCGCTTGCATTACTCCCCAATTTAGGAAGTAGTCACTCCATGTACGTGTGTCGCCATTTCTGTCTCTTGTGTGTATATCTTGGATTCTACACGCCACTGGGTGCTCGCATACTAAGTCTTTTTTGCCTTAGTGTCAGACATTCTTGCTTACTCTTTCCTCCGGGGAAGTGTCCTCTGTGTGTTAATAGCCTTGCAGGTTATCCACTCACAGTGGTGCCTTTTAACTCGTTTGGCTGCATGCCTACCTCCTGAGCTTTTGTACAAGTGGTGGCTCTTCTTGTTGGCACTAGGCTCTGGGCTCGGCCCTGCCACTGTTGTCCCATGTCCTAGGCAGTACACATTAAGGTGTTTTTTTCTTCCAACACAGGCCTCCTGCTGCAGCTCCGGTTCTTGGGTGGACCGTCTTCCGACGGTCCCCTGTTTCTTGTGGCTTTCACTGTGGTGTGTAGTCAGGTGGTATGCTCTACCGTTGTCATGTTGTTTTGACCCTTGGTACTTCGTTACTCTGAAGTTATTGAGACCGATGCCTGGATCCTTCTTTGAAGGTCTCACTGCATTGTTTCTTATGTTGGCACAGAACTTTCTAGTTCTGTTTTCCTTTCGTCTATGTCTGGGCGAAAGAGATCTCACACCGTCCCTCGTCGGATTTGGTGTCTTTACCATCCCTTGTTCATGCTCCTTAAGGTGTGTCATGGGTCTGATGCCTGTTGTCCTGGCATTGTGGTTTCCACCGTTTTTTCGTCAGCCTCTTGACGAATATGTTCTCCTGGAACTTGGTGGTTGTTTCGAGACCCTCCGCCTATAGGGTATGGCTTTGGTATCTATTCTAAGTTAAGGAATCTGCGGCTAGATGTCTCTATCAGACAGAGGAGTTACTTACCTTCGGGAACGATATATCTGGTAGAGACACAGTCTAGCCGCAGATTCCTTAACGCCCGCCCATCCTCCCCACTCTGCGAAGACCTTTTCATATGGTGTCTTTCCACCTGGCCTCCCTCTTTCTGGTGGCCTTGGTCTTCCGGAGGTGTGCTCTTGCACCTCACTCTGGGGTAGGGTGTGTTGTTCTGCGTGGGGACCTTGGGCCTCTTCTCTATCCTAGTGTTGATTGGTGGCGCATTCTCACACCTTCTGCTGGTGCAGGGGGATTTCTTCGGCGTTCAAGCCATTAGGTTCTCCACTTCGTCCACTTTTTTTAGATGGCTTAGGTCTATACTTTTCACTGCCTTCTCTTGTTGATCCTCCTGTGTTCTTTGCGCTGGAGTTATTTTGTTTTTTCTTCCCTTCCACCGCCCCCGCCTGTGCCTCCTTCTCCATTGCAGTCAGTTGGGTTGGGTTCTCTTTGGTACTGCAGTCCCTCCATCACCTTAGGGTGTGTGCAGTAAACTTGTCTGGCAACATGTTCCTTCAATATTGTAGTTCTTTTACCTTCCCTCCTGTGGTGATAATCTGTGTCTGCCTTGTCGTATCCTTTGTGCTGCAGCTGTTAGCCCCACGACATGAGGTGGAGCTTGGCGCTTTGTTAGGCCCTTGCTTGCAGCAAGGGCTCTGTGAGTTCCCTCCAGACCTTCCTAGTGCTGTGTGCTTTTTCAAATTACTTTGGATTATCATTATAAAAAATTTACTCTTTTTTTTACCACACACTGTTCCTATGCTGTGGCAGTTTTTGTCATGGCTCCGCGTTCTGGCGTGGAAACGTTTCCTGTAGAAAACTGACATCAGCACTCCGGGAGGGGCTTATGTGGCTCTACTGCTGTCACTTCCGTGGACGACGTCAGGACACAGCCGGGCGACGCCACCTCCCGGCGTGCAGAGATATTGCTGGGAAAAGGATTTTCCAGATCCAGTCTAATGCCTGGGAGGATATTCTAAGTTAAGGAATCTGCGGCTAGACTGTGTCTCTACCAGATAGATCGTTACCGAAGATAAGTAACTCTTCCATCTAAACACTACAAACAGACGCTTATAGGTAATCTTTTCTATGTAGCAGTGTTCATTAAAATAAATGCAGGCCAGTAGCACGATATTTAGAGCAACCTTACTAATAAATGCACATCCACACATGTATTATACAGTGCAAACATCAAATTCGCGTTTATTACCTCAGTACAGCAAAATTGATATTATAAGAACACATTTTACTGATTCAAAGTGCATGTAAAAATTATTTTAGACCAGAAAATAACTCTTATAGTAGTTAGGACGTCTGTTCTGTGTGTTTTTAAAAAACTGCTCAAATGTAACCTTTTGCATTCTGGTTTTGGTAGAATATATTTGTTAAAAGAAACGTAAATATAAAAAAATACCATGGCATAAAGTAGATGTGCAGAGTATGTTATGCTAAGCACGTTTTCCCTTCATTTAATGTGTTGAAGATTACTTCAGTCTGGGAAAAATGTATTATATACAGTAGTGTTTTTCCAACCTACAGAAGATGTTTCATGAACTTTTTGTCAGGATTGGAGCCTACTAAACAAACCTTTTGGCTGGGCAATATTTTTGTTCAAGTTTTTCCTTCGTGTAAGTGACATCTGTGTATTGTAAGGGGTTGGGAGGGAGAGAAGCAATACCTTATACCTTTGCTGGGCTTCTCTTTGTGGGACTTTGCATGTCTACAAGGGAACATAGCTTTGCAAAGCAAACCCTTCTGTGGATTTGCCCAAGTTTTCACAGTTGCCTTTCTGACCTTGAGAGTGCCTAAACATCAATGGCAGCTCCATAAGTAATAACATGTTTGAGGCATGTGTGCTGTAGATACATATACTTTGCACACTCCGGATGTTTACAAGTTGTTTTTCTTCAAAGAAGTCTTTCCAGTCACAAGGTAAGGTGACTCCTCCTTTCGGTGATAGTGTGCATGGGCATTGAGTCCATTGTTAGATTGTTTTTTTTCCGCCATCAGGTTTGGACGGGTGTTGCTGCGTTCCAGTTCGAAACAGTTCTTCGGGTTCCCCTTGGTGTGCAATCCACTCTGCCCTCGAGGGGATTGTTTTCGTATACGTTTCCCTGTTCTCCGCATATCGAATTAGTAAACAAATTCTCCATCTTCGATCAAAAATCCTCATGGGCGGCCCTCGGGCCTCCTGTTGATGGAACGGACACAGTTTTAGTCCTGTCCTCGGTGCCACTCCAAGTCCCCTTGCACCGACCTACATCATGTTTGTTACTTGTGCTTCTTCGGAGCACAAGGAGGAAGACTGTGACGCTTTTAAATCGTTGCGGTCCAAGAAAACTCGGTGTGGTCGTCGGGCTCGACATCGAGAAATGCAACACCAAGCATTCAACCAACTCCAGATATCTTCTGCGAAGAATCCAAGCAGGAAGAGGTCGAAGAGGAAGAGGCCTTCTCCATTCCAGAGTCTGATCCTGAACTCGAGATTGATTTGAAATCCGAAGACGTGCCTCCGGGACAAGGTGCCATGAGTACAGAAGACCCCTTATCCCCTAAATCCTTTTGCAAAAAGCATAAGGCTACAGCACCACCTCTGCCTTATAGCCAAGGTCGCCACCATGTTTCCGACACCCCGCCTCTTGGCTCGGCACCAAAACAAATTGTCAAGCCTTCCAGCTCAGGACGGAGTTGACCGAGATCATCTTCAAATCCAAAACCCTCCAGTTCAAAGGACAAATCTGTGTTGTAGCCGAAATCCTCGGGCTCAAAGGACAAATCTAGTTCGGAGCCGAAACCTTCCACTCCCAAAAGTGAATCTATCTTGCGCCAAAATCGAAGGACAGCCTCTCTGAGCCACCCGAAGTAATTTTAGACCTTTTTAAAGCTGAATTTGATCCTAAACAAAAGAAGATTTGTCTCAAACCTGATACGGGACATATTTCTGCGAAAACATCTTAACACAAACTTCCTTCAGAGGACCCTGCATATAAGATCCCTCTGAAGAAGAAAAAAGACATGACCACCAGCCCTGCTTATCCTGCCCCACAATCCCCTACACCTCCATCTTTTCCACATTTACCAATTGTAGATCCTTTACACATAACACTTCAGGGATCTCCAAATACACAACCTGAAGGGGATGATATTGATGAAGAAGTCACTTGTTTGCCTGTAGACCCATGGAATGATTGCACAATTGACCCTCCAATGGATATTGATCCAGACCTTTACCCTGCTAAGTCATCACCATTGGACAATATTGTGGCTTATCAAGAACCTATTGCTAGAGCAGCAGAGTTTCATGGGCTAGCCTTAAATAAAGAGCCCTTGGAAGAAGACTTTTTATTTTAAACACTTGGGTCAACACACAGGTCAATGCTAAAGAGCATGATGAGGCATGCAGATGACCTCTGCAAGACCCTTTGCGAGCAGGTATTAACTCCCAAAGTCGATTACAAAATATAAACCTTATCCATCTGATCATGTGTTTATCAAAGGACAATTACCTCTCAACTCCCTAGTGGTTTCCAATGCTCGCAAAGAGCTAATTCGCAAACCTCTGGTGATACACCTCCCCCCGGACAAGAAAACTAAACTTACAGATGCCTCGGGGAAAAAAGTGGTTGCTCAACCCGCTGACCACTGGCGATTCGCAAACACACAGGGCCTACTAGCCAGGTACGACAGGGCACACTTAGACGAGATGGAACAACTGCTCCAATATCTCTCAGACTAACACAAAGCCAAGGCTCAAGAGGTAGTTCAAGAGGGGAAACTCAGCTCTAACGCTTCAATCAGATGTGCTCTTGATGCTTCTGACACCGCAGCTAGAGAGCTCAATACCAGCATTCTTCTTGGAAGGCATGCATGGCTTAGGATTTCAGGGTTTAAACCTGAGGTTCAGCAATCCATTTTAAACACCCCTTTTTACAAAGAATACTTCTTTGGTCCTGAAGCCAATAAATCTTTAGAGAAAATGAAAAAAGACAGCAGTGGCAATGTCAATGGGAGTGCTCCAGTCCTCATCAAATAGGGGCTCTTTTTGCTGACCCTTTTAGAGAAAAGAGCCAAAAACTACATTTTCAGACCCAAATGTTTCCTCTTATAAAAGCAACACACAATCCTCTCCCTTTAGAGGTTTCTATAGAGGAAGCTATAGAGGAAACTGTGAGAAGTTGGCCTGGTATATGCTGTCCACTAGATATAGTGGGCCCCTTGCACCAGTCCAAACAACCCTTATTGATGATTAGGTTTAAGCTCCGTACAATCCTATGGGAAAGTCGCGGTTGGAATTTTAGAGATTAAGGACACTTAGGAGAGGACTTGGAGCAAACGCTTTTAGACTTAAAGGGTTCTAAGGCCAGCACCCACGTGAGCACCGCAGTACTCGTGTTACCTAACACAGGGAAGCCGGTGCTTAGGTGTCAAATGGTGTTGGGAATCTTCGCTATCTTCAATGGAGAGTTGCTGCAAAGTGCTGCTGCCATGGAAAGGAAAAGTGTCCAGTGTGATCCAAGCCTGGATCAAAGATGTGAAGAACCTGAAAGCAGAGGGGACAGAGTCTGGGTCACTTGCGAGTGACCTGGGCCTGATAGACGAATGCCTACCGATGTCGGGTGTTTCAGGTGCGATGAGGTGAAGCTTGACACAACTGCTACGGGGACCAGGAGGCGTCGATGACGACCACAGTCTGCAGGGGAGCTGTCCCACGAAGGATGTCGAGTGCTGGGGGGTCGGTGTCCGGATTGGAGACCAACAAGCCTTGGCAACGGCAACCCACTCAAGCGGCAACCCACGCGGTGAGAGTAAAACTGCTTTGGTGTGGACCAGCAAGGTTCTGTTGT
This sequence comes from Lissotriton vulgaris, assembly GCF_964263255.1. Lineage (NCBI taxonomy): Eukaryota > Metazoa > Chordata > Amphibia > Caudata > Salamandridae > Lissotriton > Lissotriton vulgaris. Next base: position 578,287,859 of record NC_141697.1, read on the forward strand.
CTCCCCAAGCGATGGAGAGTCGAAGCACATCTGGAGCAACCAGGTAAGCCCGTTGAAAGTTAAAGTACCATTCTCAGGTACCCACAAGTTGACGGACAAGGGATCGCAAAGGGACATCAAGAGGAATCACTAAATACCAACCCACGGGTCACTCGAGGAGTGTAGACTAGTAATCTTCGGTGGAATCACTGCTTGGGGTCTGGACTACAAGTAGCCCAAAGCACAGCCTCTAGGTTCGCCAAGAAGCATATACTGCTGCAAATGTCCAGGGGTTCGGATTGCATGGTCCCCATGAGGGCTTTGGATCTCGGGAATGCCGAGAGCACGAATCGGCCTCAGGAAAGCTTGAAGAAGCTTGGAAACCCACCTCCTGTGTTGCAAAGTCTTTGGAGTCCTTCAGGAGCTGCGTAGTTGCAAACCGGACAGATGCTTCTTTGGTGCCTCACTTGCAGAGGAGTCACTCCTTTACTCCAAGGGAGATTCTAATGTCATCCAACGTCGTGTAGATAGTAGAAGTTCTGGGATTCTGTAGCATAGTTTTGTCCAGGTAAATCTAAAGTCCTGTAGTCGGGGGTTCCTACTTTGTACCCAAGGAAGGGGTGGGACAAACTCTGGGGCCCCACCTATGGGAGGGTCAGGACAGAGGGGTGGCTACACCCATATCCTTTGTCCAGTTTTGCGCCAGAGCAGGGACTGGTAGCCCCTGCAACCGGTTTGAGCTGGACTATGCACAGGGACACCAAATGTGCCCCTAGTGCAGACATCCAAGCAGTCTTGGAGTGCGCCCACCCAGCCCCAATACACTAAAGCCTGTCTGGGAGGTGGTCACACCTCCCTGTGACAGGAAACCTATTGTCCAGGCCTCTCCTGCCGGAGTATCGTCCAGCAGCTGGAGGGCAGACTCGTGTCTGTGGCTGGCAGCATCCATTTTGTGATGCTGGGTCTGTGAAGCTGTTACCGGGTGTACCAGTGCTGTCATGTTTCTCCCTCTAGTAGGGTGGAATCATACCTCCCACACCAGTTACTGGTGTGGAGGTATGATTCCAAGGTGTTTGACACCAAACACAACATGTTTCCATGCAGCCATTCCAAAGTTAGCATTTACCGCAAGGTTATAATGCACTTAAGAGTATATGGTTTGGCTGCATCACAAACATCCCCGGATAAAAGGTTCAGAAGGCTGCAGAGGGGCTCTGCTCATGCATGGCCACCCTCTCACATAAAACCCAGCACCCTGCCTTCAGGATTGATAAGGCCTGCCATAGGGGTGACTGGTAGTGCAGCAATATGGATAGATATAGGGAACCTATATCTAAGTAAGGGGTGCATACACCACCTTACACAGGCTGCTGTAAGGCCTGTTGTGTAATTTTAAATGGGCTCCCAGGGGTGGAATACATGCTGCAGCCCCTGAGAGGCCCCTGGGGTATCTATACCCTAGGTACATAGTATACCATATACTAGGGACTTATAAGGGTACCCCGAAATCCAATCTGTGGTGTATCTAAAGTACATGCAATTATTTTGGAGAGGAAGCAGCTAGGCTGGGGCCCTGGATAGCAGGATCCCACCCAGACTAAAGTCGAAAAACAATGAAACATCAGCAGCAAAAAGTGGGGGTAACCATAAAAAGCAGACCCTACTCTCTTACAAAAACCATTCCAAAGGTAGGGGTAAAGGCGCAACACTGCGTAACACTCCTTCCCTTAACAAACAGTGACTTGCCCACATCCCCTACCCCCTCCTTTTACTTAACACCCGTCAGGGGAAGACTTCAGCTGTTTCTCAACATTTGGCAATCCATATCAACCGACAAATTGGTGATCGACCTTATCCGACAAAGCGATTGCCTGGAGCATACCACCAATCCTCCAAACATTCCACCTCGCATTCACAAACTGTTGTCAGACCACTTACAGTTAGTCAAACAAGAGGTGCAATCTCTCTTAGAAAAGGGAGCCATAGAACCAGTTCTATTACATTACTACGGTTCAGAAGTTTACTCTCTCTATTTTCTAATCCCAAAAAGGAAGGCCCCTTAAGATCAATTTTGGATCTCAGACTGTTACAACAGTAGATACTGTCAGAACATTTCCATATGGTCATGCTTCAACAGGTCCTTCCACTTCTACAGCAAGGCGATTTTATGTCCACACTAGACTTAAAGATGCATATTTTCACATTCCAGTTCATCCTGGAATGCCCTTCCTAGAGAGCTCCGGATGGAACCTGTTCACCTTAAATTTAGAAGAGCACTTAAAACCTTTCTCTTCCCTACCATCCCTTAATTCCGTCCCCCATTGAGTTCACTAGGTTCAGGTTAGGATCAGCGCTGGGACGCTCCAGGGCAGTCATGCGCTCTACAAGTCCAAATCAAATCAAATCAAATCAAATCCAGCTCATCGCAAATATCTCAGATTTGTAATAGCAGGCAAATACTATCAGTTCAAAGTACACCCATTCGGAGTAACTACTGCTCCTAGAGTGTTTACCAAATGTTCAGCAGTAGTGGCAGATCTTTTCAGAAAACAACAAATTCAAGTCTTCCCGTACCTAGACGACTGGCTCATCAAAGCCAGCACACCTCAAAAGTGTCTAGGACACACTCATACCACACTACACCTACTTCACCAATTTAGTTTCATGGTCAACATGCAAAAGTCTCACCTATAGTCTTCACAGATACAATCTTATCTAGGAGACACTCTCACTACTCAAACAGCTCTGGCCACTCCCAATGCAGCCAGAATTCGCAATATCCAAGCTTTATTGCTACAATTCTAGACCGACCAACCCTTACCAGCCAGAACTTTAATGCAACTACTAGGAATGATGGCATCATGCATCGCAATAGTTCCTCATGCAAAACTACACGTTTCCTCTACAAGAATGTTTAGCACGTCAGGTAATTAATCACAGGGTCAATTAACAGATCTAGTGTTGGTAGACAGCCGCACCCATCGCTCTCTGCAGTAGTGGAACCCAAAAAATTTATCAAAAGGGCGGCCCTTTATCGACCCTGTTCCACAAATTGTGCTAATAGCAGACGCATCTCGCACACGTTGAGATGCACATCTCCACCATTATACAATCCAGGGTCTTTGGCACAACAAGCACAAACATCTCCACATAAAGTATCTAGAGCTTCTAGCAGTATTTCTAGTGCTGAACGCTTTTCAGTATCATCTCAAAGACAAAATTGTCCTAGTCCGCACAGACAACATGACAGCTTTGCACTATGTACAAAAACAGGGGGGACACACTCTCTCCAACTGTCACGCCTCTCTCAGACCATTTGGAACTGAGCAATCCATCGCAGGATTCCTCTTCTAGCAGAACACCTTCCATTAGTGAACAATCAAATTGCTGACCTCCTTAGCAGAAAGACTCAGCAAAAACACGAGTGGACCTTCATCCCCAAATTCTCCTTCCATACTTTCAACAATGGGGATACCCACAAATAGCTCTGTTTGCCACAGTAGACAACGCACAATGCCCAAACTTCGCCTCCGGGTTCCCACACCCTCTCTCCTAAGGCAATGCCCAATGGATGAATTGGCCAGGGATATTTGCCTAGGCTTTTCCAACTCTCCCATCTCCTTCAATTTCTGGTTCGCAAACTCAGGCAAATATCACTCACACTCATTTTGATAGGTCCCACATGGGCCCGTCAACCATGGTACACCACCCTGTTAGAGCTATCAATAGTTCCACATGAAAAACTACATCTCACCTCCAGTCTTCTCACTCAGAACCATGGGGAGCTTTCCTCCCCGGCCCTGGCGGTGCCGCGGGTGGAGGCGGGGGCCTGGGGTGCTTTCCCTAATCCCTATCGGCCCTCTACGTGGGCTGCAGCCCCGTGCGAGGTTGAGCCAGCGCCTTTTCGGCGCCGTTCCTTAGCCGAGCCGGTTCTGACTCCACCCCATTCTCCTAGGGAGCACGTGGTTGTGGAAGTCGACTCGGCGCCGCCATTGTTCACTCCGGCGCCGATCGACATCGAGCCGGCACCTGTGGCGGACTCCGTGGCGCTGTGCCGACGTCGGGTCCTTGATTCATCTCCGGAGGTTCCTTCCTCTCCGGAAGGTTGTCATCTCCTGGTTTCTTCTTCTCTGGAGACAGGACGCCGCACCATTGCCTTTTCACTGGCGTCTTCCGGGGAGGGCTCCTCGCCGTCCCCGCAGCCTCAATCCTCGGTCCCTCTTTTCCGCAGCTCGCGGTTGGCTCCTCCACTGGCTTCTACACCTTCCCCGGGGGTCCCTCAGGCTCCCCACTTGTCCATGGATCCCCCACCATTCAGGGGCTGGCCGCTTTCCCGTCTAGCTGGACTTGGGGACGGTAGGCTCAGTTTGCAGCTGTCGCCCACGGACGAGTTGCTTTCTCCCCCCCGGAGACCAGTGTTGCCTTTGTTCGGGCTATTTCCACGGCTGCTAGCATTTTGCGAATGGGGGACTCCGTCACTCCTTTCCCTACGGACAACCTCTTGGAAGTTCTCCACCAGGGCTTTGGTGGACGGGAGCTGTTCCTTCCTTTCGAAGCATCACCCCATAACTCTCTTTTGGGGGTATGGGGGTGTCCTGCCACGGGTGATCCAGTGCCTCAGCCGCTCCTGCATTGCCAGCGTCCTCCTCCACACGACCCAGTCTGCCTTTCATTCCATCCTTCTACTCAGGGCTCTCTTCTGCGGGCTGCTTTTCCATCCTTGCCTGTGGTGTTGTTTCCTCCATCTCGGGAGGCCCTGTGGTTGGATTCATGGGGGCGTAACATCTTTGCTTCATTCAGTGCTGCTTTGCAGGCGCTCAACACTATTTGTGTGTTGTCCAGGGCTACCTCTAGCCTGTGGGATTCTGTGGAGTCCCTTCTTTCTCATGTCTCCCGTGAGGGTGCCCGCGCTGATCTGCGACACCATGTGTTGGATCGTCGAGAGCTGGCCGCTTTTATTCTCGGTGCGGCCTTGGATGTTGCTGATGCTCTAAGCTGTGCTATAGCCAGTTCTGTTGGCTCCCCGTTGCCAGGCTTGGCTGCGGGATGCTGTTTCTCCTGAGAATATTAGGGAGCGTCTGGTTGACCTGCCCTTTGATGGGGTCCTTTTGTGTAACACTCATGCGGACTCTGCCATTCAGCGTCTCCTTGCGGGGCTCGGTCCCCCCTCCCCCTCCGTAGGCTGGCCTGTTGATCCTCTGGGCTTGATGGGAGGCCTTATCCCACCTGCTTCCTAGAATCTGGTGTTTTGAGTGGCCAGTTTGTATGTTGTGTGTGGCTTGACGTGCCTTTGGGGTCCCTTGGTTGGCCCCTCTCTTCTGTTGGCTGATGGTTCATCCCTTTTGGCAAGTGTGTATTTTTAGGCTGATTGCTAAGCCCTCTGTGGTTCCTACCGCAGGTCTTATGTTCTGCTGTGGGATTTTTCCCTAAGAGTGGTTCCCATGTTTTCTTTGGGACATGTCATACCCTAAGTGGGGTACTTGCAACTATTGTATAGCTCTGTTCTACGCTGGGAGGGTGTGGACTCCATTTTGCGGGTTCCACGCCTTTTCTGGCGTCGCTGTATACCGCTGGTGCGGTTTCTTTGATCTTGTCTGGGCGTAGCTTGCGATGCTCCAGGTTCTGTCATTCTCAGTATCTGCTGCATCGCTGGACCAGCTTTGGCATGCCGTCTGCGGCGTTGTGCTGTGGTGTTTCCGCCCTTTTTTGTCCTGCGTTTCGGCCTGGTCCTCTGTCTGGTGTTCCAGGGGAGGATAGGATTCCTAGTATTTTCCTGTCTTCTGGCTGACGGCTTTAGTCCGTCCTCTGTATTGCTCCTCTTCCCTTCTGGTTGGTCCCACTTCTTTTCGTGGGTTGGTTATGTCCGGAACGGTCTCCTTTTAGGGGTTGTTCTGGATTTCGCTGGTCTTTGCTTTCGTCTTGTGCTCGGCTTGATCTGGGAGCTCGGTTTCATGGTACTCGCCAGCTGCTGGCTGTGCCCGCCTGTTCTTTCTGGTCCAAGGCCGGGGGCCTTGGTGTGGGCCCTTGTGCTCCTGCCTCTTGTTCTGCTGGAGTCTTGTGAGACTACGTCTTTCTTCTCACGCCTGCCTTTCTTGACTGTGGAGCCGTTTCTGCCTTGTCCGCTGACTCGAAACTGTGGCCGGTTCAGCTGTCCCCTTCACTGTGTGTGTTTTCCTGTGGGGGGCTTTGTCTCCATTTCTACCTCTTCTCCTTGGAGCCTTGGGGTGATTCATTCTTCCTCGGTACTCCTCTGCCGTTGGCTGTCCCTCTGGGGCTTTCTGACGGATGTTCCTGGTACCTTGACTGGGCTTGGGGTGTCCTGGCCTCCCTTCTCTCCATCCTTGCCTCCTTCTGCTTGGTGGGGGCTGGGCCGCCCTTCTTGCCCTCATTACACATCACCTGCTGGGGCCCTGTGTTTCTCCCTACTGGGAGGCTCTCTCGCAGGCCCTCCTCCTCCTTCTGGGTATGGCTAGGGTATCTATTCTACGTTAAGGAATCTGCGGCTAGTAGTCTCTATCAGATGTACAAGTTAGTTACCTTCTGTACCGATGTATCTGGTAGAGACGATTCTAGCCGCAGATTCCTTCACAACCCGCCCTTCCTCCCCGGTCTGCGAGGACCTTCAGCTTGGTCTTCTGCACACGCCTGCCTCCGGGTGGTTTTGCCTTCTGCGAGGGCCCTCTTTCACTTCCTCCTTACTGGGATGCTTTGTTATGTTTGTTTGATCCACTCCTTCCTTTCTGCTGATTGGTTAGTGGGTTCCTGGGTACTTCTGCGTCCCTGCACCCTGGTCTTCCACTGTGGGGCCTACTCACACTCTTCCCTTTTTCATTGCTTGAAATTTCTACTCCTCTGTAGTGCCTGGCACTCTCCTGAATGGTGCTGTTCCTCACCATTTGCTTTTTCCTTTCTGTGTATCTGTATTTTTCGCACACTGTTCCTATATTCTCACAGTTTTTTTTGTGATGGCCTCCCGTTGTGTCATGGAAAAGTTCTCCGAAGAAAACGGACGTTGCCGCGCCGATGTGGGGCTTAGATGACCGTGCTGACGTCATGCCCACTGACGACGTCTGTACTATACTCACTTATTCCATTCTCACCCTCTTGCGGAAAACAAACTACCAAAGGAGTCTATGCCCATGCGCACTATAATGGAAAGGAGGAGTCACCTTACCTCCTGACTGGAAAGACTTCTATGATAAAAAAAAACACTTGCAAACATCAGTACCCAACACTAGATGGCAGGAGTATGCAAAGCATTTGAATATACAGCTCTACATGCCAAGAACAGAATCTTACTGGGCAAGTAACATAATCCTTCATTTATAATTGCAAAACATATAATTTAATTCTAAATGTGCCTTTGTCTTAACTGTGGTGGGAGAACTATGTTTAGCGTTTTTTAAAAGCGCCTAATAGCTGTAAAAGCGTAGTAATGCAGGGTCCCCTGGAGGTCAGTTTTGAGGGATGCAGTTGTCAGATTATCAGAAAAACTGATGCCGAAGCATGTATAAGCTTCAAGCCATATAACTTTTAAGGGTTGGGAACTCCTCTTTGTATTGCCGGGCTCTCTGTTTTGTCTGAGTTAGAAACAGAGTGGAGTACACAAATGTTGGTTGTGGGTTTTTAAAAAAAAATGTTTCCCCTCACTAAACTTCAGTTCAGTTTTCATAGAGAATGTATGTAAAGAAATCATGATTATTATCATCTGAATGTTTTGTGTCTCGTCTAAAACCTCTAACCTCTTTTCTTATTGCAGTTGGAGGGAAAAATACCTGATGTCGCCTTCCTGAAGTGATGTTGTATTTGACAGTTTCCAGCAAGCAACATGAGGCTAATTCAACCCTTGCTTTTTTTTACATTTCAATCCAACACCTGCCAGTGCGGGGGATGTACTGAACTCTGGGACATGTGGCATCCACCTGTGAATGATCCAGGTGTGCTGCGAAGTGCACCCTCTGTCAAGTGTGGACGATACATAAAGGGCAGATTATTTTTGTAAAATTTGTTGTGTTTTGAGATAGTGTCATCTTCATTTATTAGATCCCTCCCCTGCATCGCGCCATTTTTTTGTTTTCTAATATATTTTATACTATGAGGTTAGGGGGGGGGGGTCTGTTTTAAAAAGCACTTGGCCTTTCAGAACGTACTGTGAAGGACCCCAAGGGTCGACAAGGGTGGGTGGGGATAAATTAGGGAGTTGTTTAATTTCCATATAAGCAGGTCTGGATGCTACCATGGGCAGATCTAATCTCTCCCCCTCCCATCCCCTTAAATCTGTAATTTTCTTTCTCCTGTTGTCCCCATTAATTTTTGTCTGTTTTTTTCCCTAATTGCATCTTTTTTCTGAGGGAAACTTTGTGCTATCACATTTTCTCAATTTTTTCCCCCTTTGGTACTATCACGTTTTTATGATCGTGTAATTTCTTTCCTTTCACCTGAACACGCAGTTGATTTGTATCTGGTTATTTGTTAGAATTTTGCTCTGTTTTTAATAGTTGTGAGCCGTGGTAGCCTTTTGCATTTTAAATCACTGTGCAACAGCTGCCTCCTTCTGAACCCTTGCCCAAAAAGATCTGCCTATTGTCTCTGTCCTGCGAAATTATGGATAGAAATAGCTGCCACTCAGAAAGTTAATAGATTGTTCTCAAAATACAAAGGAAACTCCAATGTCATGAAAGTTACTTAAAACTCCATTCTTCCAAAATTATAAGACCTAAAATACCATTTTACAGCAAATGCTTCGAGGAAAATCATAACAAAGTACTAGGCATGTTTTCTGGTCTTTGGATAAGCCCTCAAGCAAGGGCCTCAAGGAGTAAAGCAAATGTTTAGCTACATTTTGGAGTTTCCTTTGTATTTTGCACCAGTGTGGTGTGAGCAACCCTGGAGTCAAGAGATCTATTGCCCTGTTAGCAGTTTTCCATGCCCACAGTTTGATTCTAGCACCACTGGACAAACAAAATTCCTGTCTGTAGATTTGAAAGGCGCAAAGTATTGGAGTGATAATGGAATGGATAGAAAAAGATTTGTTTTGGGGCTAGGGAAGGAGGTCTCAGGTTGGGTATTGATTTATGCAAGGGTCCTGCATTAGGATAAAGTTTGAGAGGGAGGTCTGGGGTTAGGAGCCGTGTGAGAGGTGGGTTGGGAGGATGTGCTTTGGGATAGTGGTTTTAGAGATAGTAAGTTGGGAGATGATGGGAGGGAGAGAATTGCAATGGGTTTGGTGGAGCTTGTGGTAGCTGGGGTACAGGGTGGGGTTTGGGCAGGAGAGGGAAAGGGAACAAGGTGGTTTGTGGGAGGGAGGTGACAGGGAGATGGATTGCTTGTAAATGTATGCCTGTTTCATCATGTGCAGCTGCGTCTTATTCTTAATCATATAAGTTATGTACCTTATTGAAAGGTGAGTTAAGTAGGACTTCAACACCAAAACTGCATACTCCGGTGGATCCGAATTTGGATCTTCCATGGACTATCCACCCTCTTCCCCATTCAGATGTTTCAATATTGTGGCCTCCACCCCTCATTTTACTCTTACTACCTTTTTGGAAAACAGTTTCCATACACCACACATTTCCTACTAGTTAAGAATGTTTATTTTCAGTCTGAGTGCTCCATTCAGGTCACTTTAGTGGTGGGGCATTGAGATGCCTAGTGGTGGCCTTCTGTGATCTGGGAAATTCAGATAGATTTGAAATCTGAGATGTGCTGTTGCCAAAAATGTGCCTGGTTTGCAGGACCCTTCCCCCAAGAAACTCAATCCCCACTCCTTTCAATTCCCTGTTCCCCTCTCTCTCTCTGTCTCCCCTTGCTTGCCAGTAAGTGGATTCCCTTTTTCATCTGGCAGGCCTGTCTTTATTTCAAAGCCCAGTAGGTTGTTGTTTTTGAAGTGCCTTGCATGCCATTTACCCCCTACCTGAACTCTTCCAGCGTTTCACTACCCCACCCCTCTTGCAGAGATCCTTCAAGATAACTCTTGGTAGAAAAGGGTAGGACTGACTTGGAAACCATAGTAAGCATACTCATCCAGACAATCAGCATGCAGGATAGAAGCAAACAAAGCTGCAACGATGTCCTCACCATGGGGGAGGGAGGGTGGAAGGGTTGGAAGGGCATGAAGGTTTCCTCTTTGAAAGTGACTACCACCCGGTACTCATTGCCCCATTGCACCACAGAGTTTTGAGGTGCCACTCTGCAGCTGAGAACTATGCTTCTCAGAGTCAACGAGGATCAGACAACTGCTCGAAGGATACATTTCTCACTAACCTGTGGACACTTGGAGAACATCTACCGAGAAGACAGGGCACTGTGTCTGCCTGCGGTAAAAACAACACTACTGCAAGGCACTCTGTCTGTTGCAAGTAAATTTTGATGCCACTTCAACATCCAATAGAGTGGTGTCATCAGCAGGGTCTCGATTCTCTCTTCAGTCAGGAGACTGGATTTCTGTTTCCGCCTCCCCCTGCCATTGGCACTGGACAGCTTCAAGAAGATTAATCAAAATGATTCTTTGCTTCAAGGGTGGGTGGGCTAGAGAAGGAGCTCTATTTGAATGTCTCTTAAAATGGAAATCCACTGTGAATAGCCACTTCCATGGAGGAGAAATAAAACCTGCAGTTGCCACGTTAGCAGCGATCCTTCCATGGTGGATTCCTAAGCCACAAAATGTACTTAGGAGCGGGATATCCTTGTTTTTATGTGAGGTCAATTGAACAGCATTATTTTCTCATCTGACCAAAAGGACAGCCCTTTCTTCAGGCATTGCTTTTCTTTCCTTTTTGCTGTGTCTTTGTTGGATGTGTATGCAGACTATGAAACTCTGAGCCTTCCTAACCCTAATCCTTTCCCTACAACCTCTAATGTCCAATCTGATCCACCAGAGCTGTCCTTATGCCATTCATGTCATTTTTTGATTGTCAGTTAGATCACCTATTGGGGTGAGGGTTCCGATGTGGAATGAATGACGAATTTTTGCATCTTAATTCCACTGTCCGTTCCAGCTCTTTCTCTTGGCAGTCACTTCAAAAAATGTACTCGCTAAAGATTTAGGGGCTGATGCCTGAACCCTGGCAGGAATGAAGGAATCTGGCATTGCATACCTTTCTGTGAAATATCTGCACTTTGTGTCAAGAAAAATCTTCACGGAGCTTGTGACATTTCTACGTTGCTTTGATGCTCTTTAACCGGTCTCACTGCTTATGTTATGATTATCCACCATGTTAGGAAACATGTATTGTATTGTCAAATACATTTTCTTTGTTAAGATGGTTGTGTTCGGAATGTTTCTAGAATCTTTCTAAAATGTGTCTATAAAGTAGTGCTCTGCAACTGTAGATTTGTAGCATGGCATAGCTGTCACAGAAAGCATAAATCTCCTGGTCTGTGCAAGTTAAAAATGTTAGGTGGCTTAGTCACTAAAAGCTTACTAGAAGACCTGGGATGTGGGCATCATTCCCAGGCCCTCCTGTATATAGGAAATTGATTTAAATTTTTGGGACAATGGAACTTATTTAGGTGCACATGCCCGAACCCTTCCCCATTGTCAGGCTTTGAGTATACCTGTAAGCTTTATAAACTAGCATGCTTTTGAGTATAGCAGTGTCTATTAAGAAGCATTTTCTCTTGTAAATGCGCCAACACTAGCCATTAAACTTAATGTCCTTTGAACATTATTGTCCCTATAGGTTTCCATGAATTCGACTTCTACTGCACAATGTGACTCATCAGTGGTTCTTTTATCATTGACAACCAAGTCACCATGTATTGAAAACCCTCATAGATTTAGATTACTAAATCTTTGTCAGTGACTTCCGTCAATCTACAGCTAGATCTTAGTTTGTGGCTCCCACTCCATTGGTGGCAATATCTTTGTCAGTAGCACTCTTTTCTCCAGCTACAAAACCCTTGTCAATTACTTTGCCAACCGATAAAAAAAGAAAACATTGGATGACTCTTGCTCGACTAGTGCGCTTTTGTCAGTTAGCTGTACAGTCATAGCACGTGCTGCTGTAGATTACATGCTTTCCACACTCCAGCCATTTATTGTTGGGCTTGGTACGTTTTGGAACATTGTCAGCTTCTGATAGCAACTTCTAGCCACATATTCATCTTCTTGTGAATTTCCCAGGTGTCAGACTGGGTCAAGGGAATTTTGAGAGCTATTCCTTAGCACTTTGATAGGTGGCATCGTGCTGCTCTGAATCAGATTTGTCCCTCCCCAGATGTGATGTGATGTTGAGGCCACTGTAGCTCGGCCACTTCCATGTGCTGAAGTCAGTTTTTCTTTCCATGCCTCCCAACTTTTTTCTGTAGCTCTTTTGAAACCGATCAGCTTGACAGAATTTCTTCCCTCAACTTTTTGAGTGTGCAAAGGACATATTCTCTCCTAAGACCACAGGGTTTAAATCTTGCAAGGACCACAACAGTCGGATGTCAGACATCATGGGTGTTACTGTCTCCTTTGCCTCTGCTCCATGCATGACTCTATGTCGTGTGAATGCTATGAAAAGATGAATATGAAGGACCTCTGTGACCCCAAAGCCAAACTTGATGTTGCAAACTGCAGTGGAAACCTAAAAAGTATCAGCCAAAGGTGCAGTGTTCTTGTTCCTAGGGCTGATCTCATGGCTTTTTATCTCCAAAATTCAGGAGTTCTGGTAAGTCCAATAAATTAAAAAAGTACCATAAGTCGAGGTCACACCTACTGTTCATAGTTGTGCAATTCCCTTAATAGCTCCAGGGCCACAGTCGTTCCACCTTAATTCCGCAATTTACCCTAATGCGCCCTGATTTACCCAGGCCTCACTAGTTCCATGAGCTTAAACTGGTTGTGGGCAAAATCTTTAGTGCCCCACAAGATCCCTCTGGAGCGCCTTCAGGTCCTAAGGATCCAAGGGGGCCTCCAGTCAGATTATCACTGGAAGATCTGCCCCAGACTGCACCACTTGACCTCACTTCGAGTGATAAAGGACCCACGCTGGCACCACGACAGACACCACAACACCTGGTCTTGACACTGGCTCCAAACCGAAATTGATCTAATAGTTTTAGAGGATTCAGAAGCTCAGTTCTGCACATTGAATTATTTTCTGGATCAACATGCTGCGCATCTATTCTACCACCTAGTGGTTGAGTCCAGAATCGTGTCTGCCGGACCTTTTTTCCCCCCATTTAGGGTGTCGTCAACCACCATTTGGTGGTAAGTCCATCCCTTGTATGACCATAGATGTGCAGCCTGGAAGTTCCTGTGCATGGTCGCCATCTTCAGATTATTTTTTCTCCCATTGAGTCCGAAAGCAATGCAAGGAGCTCTAAAGAAATCTTAGCCGCAGGATCCGATTCCCGACTTACCACCCTCCAAATCGGATGCTAAACAAAAGGAACTTTACATCAACCCTGAAACAGCACATCTTCTTACCAAACTGCCTCACAAACGCAAACTTGAGTCAGAGGACATACAATATAAGATTCCTTTAAAGAGTAAGAATGTCAGTACTAACCCTACTCCTCTTCCACCACGTTCCCCTGCACCTTTACCACCATCTCCAGTATTTGAACATTTACTTATCACAGCATGATGATGATAAAGATATTCAATTACCTGTAGATCCCTGGAAAGACTACACTATTGATTCACCTGCTGATAATGGCCCAGACCTTTAGCTTACAAAGCCTTCCCCTCCTGACAACAATGTAGGTTATTTAGAGTTGCTTGCTGCACAATATCACGGGTACAACTACACAAAGAATCCCTTGAAGATTTCTTGTTCGAAACTTTCAGTAGTATACACAGATCTAGTCAGACTCTCCATATGCTCAAAGGCATGATGAGACAGGCTAAATCACAAACTTCAGGGAATGCCTCCCCCTCTGGATAAGGAGTCAAAATTAATAGACTCCTCTGGCAAACGAATAGCTGCCCAGGCGGCTAATCATTGGTGCATTGTCAACTCCCAGGCCCTCTTAGCCTGGTATGATAGAGTGCACTGGGACATATGGAGCAGTTGCTCCAATATCTCCCAGATGAGCACAAAGCTAAAGCACAGGATTTTGTACAAGAAGGAAAGCTCATGTCCAATTCCTCCATTAGATGTGCTTCAGATGCTGCCAGCACTGCAGCTTGAGAGATTGACACTAGTGTGTTACTCAGACACGCCTGGTTAAGGATTTCAGGTTTTAATTCTGAAGTCCAGCAATTTATCTTAAACACTCCGTTTGATAAAGAGTATCTTTTCAGGCCTGAAGTTAATCAGGCATTGGAGACATGAAAAAATACACTGAGGTAGCTAAGTCTATGTAAGCTCTACAGTCTCCTAACCGGGACTCCTTTGGTCGCTCCTTTTATCGATGGGGGTCTAAGACCACACCCTCAGACACCATGTTTCCTCCTTTAAAGGCAACAATCAACCTTCCTCCACAAGAGGTTTCTTTAGACGAGGATATAGAGGAAACAACAGCAAGGGTAGAGGAAAGGCTTCCACACCCTCTAACTCCCCTTCCTCTATCAAGCAGTGACTTACCTACCCTTTCCATGATCATGATCATATAACACCTTTCAGGGGACGTCTTCTACAATTTCACACCATTTGGCAATCTGTAACAACAGAAAAGGGGTGTTAGGAATTAATCAACATGAATATTGCCTGGAGCTTACCACCAATCCTCCAAACATTTCACCTCGTTCTCACAAACTGTCACCAGAACATTTGCACCTCCTCAAACAGGAAGCCCAGCCTTTCTTGCTAAAATGAGCCTTAGAGCCGGTACCATTACAATATCAAGGGTCAGGCATTTACTCCCTGCATTTTGTAATTCTATGTCAGGACCGGAGGCTTCGGATTATGCTTTTCTCTCTTCGCTGTTTATTCACATAACACCACACAGCAGCCAGAAAAGCATCAAAACTTGAAAAAATTGTATTCCAAACACCGGAATATCAGAAAACATCATAATAACATTTTTAATAACTACAAGTCCCATGAGCTGAACATTAGGCAGTCCTTTCTTAGTGTCCATAAATCCCAATATAAGGCGTCCATCCTGTGAATTCCTCCTCTTTCTTCGCTGCTTCGCAGCCAGTTAAGTACTATTCTCCCTCTCTTTCACAATTTTGTGTCTGCTGAGGCCTTGTGTTTTTCTTGCGTATTTGATATTCTATTTGCATAGATTCTTGCTATTGCTTTGAGGGGTCTGTGGGGTTTTTTCCCTTCCAGAGCCCCTTCCATCGCGGGGACGCCTTCGCCCCTTACGCGATGTCCCCGTGTGTTCCACGGTGTTGATTTCGGCACTAGAGGGCGCCGTAGCGTCTCGCCTGCCCGCGCGCGGCTTCCGTCTCGCTGATTGGAGCCACGCTGGGGAGTCGACGTCGCCGGAGCCCTGCTGCCGCCTAACCCTGACGTCCTCTTGGGTTGTACTGTCCTGTGCTTGAACGCCCCGTTGGGGTCTGTACTGGTGGTGGTGACCACGTTGACGCCTGCGGGCGATTTTCAGCACCTTTTCCTGTATCAGCTTCCGCTGGGGTGTTACCCGCTCAAGCGTGCTGGGAGGCGGTGCGACCCGGTCTCTGGAGAGAGGGTCGGCGCGCTGTGAAGGCTAGTGCTGCCTTCGTGACTGCCTGGTTCCGCCGGCCTAAAAAACCTTGCTAACCTCCGGTTGGCCCACACGTGGCAGTTTGTCTACGCCATCGGAACCCTCAGATACCTATTTCTTCTTTACTGCGTTGTGGACGCCATGGCTGAGGGGTACTACGTCGAGGAGGAGGAGTCACACCAATACCTCCAAGACGACGAATTCTATGCGGCTGTGGATCAGTCGATTTACCGTTGCGTGCAGGAAATCGTAGGGCCTATGGAGGACAGGCTATCGGCCCGCATTGTGGAAGAGTGTGCCAAGTTGGCGCCGGGCCTCGCGGGGATGCCCGTCAACGATCCTAGCCGGCCACCGGCGGCCAAGAAGCCACGTGGGGACGCGGGTCCCAGTGGTGCGCAAGGCGTGGACAAGGACGCTTTCGAGCGCCTACGAGACGCTTTCCTGGCTAAGGCGTCCGGGTCTGCCTCCGAGGCGCCCCCGCCTTAGACTCCTTCGTCGCCGGCGGATGCAGTCCCGGCCTCCCCGGGGGTTGTTTCCCCCGCAGATACTGACGAAGACGATGACGAAGACTCCGTACGGTCGTGGCGACCGGCATCTAACTCAACGGAGTTGCCCAAGGACACTTCGGGCATGCTCGACCCGGATGAAATCATGCACCCACGGTCGGCTGCTTGGGCGCCGGGGGACAAGGTGGCGCAATTTGTGGCGGGCCGCCTGCGCAAGCCCTTGGAGAAGGAGGCGCGCAGTTGTTTGAGGGGCGAATGCCCCCGCCCGACTTTGGATGGGAAGGTGGCTATGACGCCGGAACTAAATGGAAAGATGGCCACCTTCATGGCGAAGTTTGTGAAGAACCCCTTTAAGGGGATCGACCGTTCTTGGCGCTCCTGTCAGGACAAGCTATTGGACACCATTGGCCCCCTCATCAAGGTCCTGGATATGGCCGAGGAAGCCAAGGTGTCGGGCAGCGCCATATGCCCGGAGGTGTTGTCCAACTGGGTGCAGCGGGCCGTTATATTCCTGGGGAACGCTAACTGTGCCCTTTCGACCAAACGGCGTCGGTCGCTGCTGATTAAACTGGACCCCAAGTTGGGTGATTTGGCTTCATCGGAAGCTGGTGATGTTGCTCAAGGAGGTCTCTTTGGGGAGCCGTTCATAAAGGAGCTGGGAAAGTTTGTTTCCACTTTCACTTCCCTGGACAAGGCCCAATCAACCATCAAGCGGGTCTTCCACCAGCGTTTTTCCCGGGGGGCTGGTCGTGGTAGGGGCCTCACGACCGGCCGTGGTGGTCAACAACAGCCTGGTAAGGGGCACGGCTCTGGCAGAGGAGGCTACAACTCCTCTGCAAACTACAACAACTTTTACCCAACCAGAGGTCAGCGTTTCCGAGGGCGCGGAAACTTCCGGAACGACTCCGGCGGCAACAATTCACACGGTGAGTGTAATCCCTGCGGATCAAGTTATTATTGGGGGGAGGTTGGCATGTTTCCCCCAGGCATGGGCGGCTATTACGACGGACGCGTGGGTCCTTCAGACTGTGCGGGGGCTCGCATAGAGTTTTACGACCAACCACGCCAGTTACAGCCTCCTCGGCCCATAACTTTTTCTCAGCCAGACGTGCTGTTGATCGACGAAGAAGTCTCGGCGCTGCTGCGCAAAGGGGCTATTTGTCGAGCAACTCGTCACCCCGGGGGTTTCCTGAGCAATATTTTTCTTGTGGAAAAGGTGGACGGGGGCAGACGGCCAGTCATCAACCTCAGGGAGTTCAATGGCTGGGTAGTGTACAACCACTTCAAGATGGAGGGCATCCATCTGTTGAGAGACGTTTTGCTCCCGAACGATTGGATGGTCCGTCTGGACCTCAAAGATGCGTATTTTGTGGTCCCTATTTACCCCCCGCATCGCCGTTTCCTCCAGTTTTGCTGGAAAGGCATGGTTTTCGAGTTCAAGGCCCTTCCGTTCGGTCTTTCCTCGGCCCCTTGGTGCTTTACAAAAATTCTGCACCCGGCCATAGAAACCCTGCGGAGTCAGGGTATTCGGCTGATCGTCTATCTCGACGACATTTTGCTGCTGGGCCAGGACCCGAGCAAGTTGGCCGCTCATCTGTCCCAGACAATCTCCCTGTTGCAAGGTCTGGGGTTTATCGTCAACAAGGAGAAGTCGGTTTTCACGCCCGCCCAGCAAATGGTGTTCCTGGGCTTCGTGGTGGATTCGGTAAACTCGACTCTCAGTCTGCCATCCAGGAAGATGGCCAAAATCAAACATGTGCTACCGCAAACTATTTCCAAATCGCACACCTCCCTCCGGCAGGTTGCCAGAGTAGTGGGCCTTCTCTCGTCGTCAATTCAGGCAATATTTCCGGGCCCTCTTCACTATCGGGCCCTTCAGCGACTGAAAGCGCATCATTTGCCCAGGGGGCTCTCTTTCGACCACTTGATTCCCCTGTCGGTAGAGGTCAAGGAGGAATTGTCCTGGTGGCTTGCCCACATGGAGGCGTGGAACGGCCGAGCAATTTTCGGGTCCGTTCCGGACTTGGTGATCGAGTCCGAAGCCAGCAGGTCCGGCTGGGGCGCCCGCTGCGGGGATTTCTCCACAGGCGGCGCTTGGTCGTCTGACGAACAGCGACTTCACATCAACTGCTTGGAACTTCTAGCAGGTTCGTTCGCCGTCCGTTGCTGGACGAGGGACTCGGTGAAGTCATGTGTACTTCTGCGGATGGACAATGTTTCGGCGGTTCGGTATGTGAACCATTTAGGGGGTCCGCGATCACGAGCACTAGTGGATCTGGCGAAAGACTTTTGGGATTAATGTCTCGCCCATCAGGTCTCGGTAACGGCAGACTACCTTCCGGGGCGGGCCAATCAAGTGGCAGATTGGCACTCGAGATATCTTCGAGACTCCAGCCTGTGGAAGCTGGATGTTCAAGTGTTCCACTGGCTGGCGGCATGCTGGGGTCCTTTTTCCATAGACCTGTTTGCATCCCGTCTGGACTTCCAGCTACCGAGGTTCTTCAGCTGGAGACCGGATCCCTTGGCGGAGGTGACGGATGCGTTCCTCCAGGACTGGAGCCAGGAACTACCGTATGCCTTCCCGCCTTTCTCCATGATAGTGCGGGCCGCGGCCCAGATTCGCCGTCAAATGGCGACCGTGGTGATGGTGACGCCCGTGTGGAGGTCGCAAGTGTGGTTTCCAGTTCTTCTGGAACTTTCCTGGGATTCTCCAATCCTACTCCCCCGGCTTCCTCGTCTTCTCCTCAATCCAGACGGGGTCCCTCACCATCTCCTCCAGGGTTCTCTCCGCCTCATGGCATGGAGGCTTTCAGGCAACACTGGTCGCTCCCTGGCCTTTCGAACTCAGCTCAGCACTTTTTGTCCAAGGCCTGGGCAGGCAGCACTGCCAAGAGGTATAGATCGGCTTGGACCAGGTGGGTTCGTTGGTGTCTTCGACGGGATTTGGATCCCATGGTCGCAGGCCTCGTTCCCATCCTGAATTTTCTAGCGGAACTTTCTACTGCCGGCTTAGCATACCGGACTATTAACACGATACGTTCTGCCATATCAGCAGCTCATGTGCAGTTGGATGGAGTGGCGGTCGGGGAACATCCCCTTGTGTGTCGGCTCCTCAGAGGAGTGCGTCTGGCTTTACCGCCGGAGCCACGATATTCCGTCCTGTGGGATGTTAACGTGGTGTTGAACCTTTTTCTTTCCTGGCAGCCTAACAAGTATCTCTCCTTAAAGGAACTGTCAGCTAAACTGGCGATGCTCCTCTGTTTAGTGTCATGTCGCAGAGTGTCTGACGTGCGTGCCCTAGATGTCACGGCGAGAGCGTTTTCCCCGGATGGGGTGACCTTTACCGTGGGCCGCCGTACGAAATCGGCTACGAGGTCTGTTTCTTATCCGGCATTTGCAGATGCCCCTAAGTTGTGTGTGGTACAGTGTTTGAAAACCTATGAGGAGGTCACGACGGAACTTCGCCCTCCGTGCGAGCGACAATTACTCATTGCGCTGCGCAAACCTCACAAGGCTGTCTCTTCCCCCACTATAGCCCGGTGGGTGCGTTGGGTAATGCAAGAAGCTGGTATTGATACAAAGCAGTTCGGAGCTCACTCCGCAAGAGGGGCCATGGCCTCCAAAGCGTTTGCCCTTGGGGCACGATTAGAAGACCTCATGCGCGCTGCGGACTGGTCTTCGGATTCCACCTTCAAAAGGTTCTATTTTAAGCCGGTGGTGGATATTGCTAGTTTGGTGGTGGACAAGCTTTGAACAAGCATAATCCGAAGCCTCCGGTCCTGACATAGAATCGAAATTTGCCTAGCGTAGTAACGGTAAGTTTCAATTCTATTAAGGACACGGAGGCGAGGATTATCCCACCCATACCTCCTGCGGAGATCCCGCCCGTATTGGTGTAAGTAATCTCTTTCAGAATTTCAATGTGGATTATTGTGCGGGATTGCATGTCATTGACTTGTGACGTTGTCTTGTTATCTTGCCTTCGAACCCAGCGGGTATGGCTTAGCTCACGTTGTTCTTTTTTCCGCCAGGGAATGATGGTGCGAAACGAGATGCTTGAGACTTTGGCCTGACTCGCGACGAAGAAAGAGGAGGAGTTCACAGGATGGACGCCTTATATTGGGATTTATGGACGCTAAGAAAGGACTGCCTAATGTTCAGCTCATGGGACTTGTAGTTATTAAAAATGTTATTATGATGTTTTCTGATATTCCTGTGTTTGGAATACAAAACTTTTTTCAAGTTTTGATGCTTTTCTGGCTGCTGTGTGGTGTTATGTGAATAAACAGCGAAGGGAGAAAAGCATAATCCTCGCCTCCGTGTCCTTAATAGAATTGAAACTTACCGTTACTACGCTAGGCAAATTTCGATTCCCCAAAAGGACG
The DNA here is from genome assembly GCF_964263255.1 of Lissotriton vulgaris. NCBI lineage: Eukaryota > Metazoa > Chordata > Amphibia > Caudata > Salamandridae > Lissotriton > Lissotriton vulgaris. Next base: position 578,308,317 of record NC_141697.1, read on the forward strand.
CCACATTAAGACCTATTTTGTACCTCAGAGAACTGAACCTCTACATACTGTCAGAACATTTCCACATGGTGAGGCTTCAACAAGTGCTCCCACTTTGACAACAGAACTACTTTATGTTTACTCTAGACTTCATGGGCGCATATTTCCACATTCCAATTCACTCCGCTTATCGCAAATATCTCAGATTTGTAATAGCAGGTCAACATTACAAATTCAAATTTCTACCATTTGGAGTCACAACTGCTCCTAGAGTGTTTACCAAATGCCTGACTGTAGTCGCAGCTCATCTGACAAGACAGCATATCCACGTCTTCCCCTATATGGACGACTGGTTCATCAAAGCAATCACTTACCAGAGATGTCTCCAACACACTCAAGCCTCAATTCACTTACTACACCAACTAGGATTTACAGTGAATACACTGAAGTCTTATCTGCAGCCTTCAAACACACTGACTTATTTGGGATCCACCATAGACACTCAAAAAGCTCTAGCCTCTCCCAATGCAGCCAGAATTCACAGTATTCAGTCTCTTCTCACTCAGTTTTAGCCCATCCACTCATTACCAGCCCGAGTCTTCTTGCAACTGCTGGGAATGATGGCGTCTTGCATCATTATCGTACTACATGCAAGACTTCACATGCGTCCCTTCAAGAATGCTTAGTAGGTCAGTGGAACAGTCACAAGGCAGATTAACCGATCCAGTGTTAGTAGATGGCCGCACCCATCGCTCTTTCCAGTGGTGGAACCACAAAATGTATCCAAAGGGCAGCCTTTGCTTCACACTGTTCCACAGACGGTGCTAACAGCAGACTCATCGCTCACTGGTTGGGTGCTCACTTACAGGATCACACACTCCAAGGATTGTGGAGTCTAAAGCACAAACAAAAATCTTCAAATAAATCACCTAGAGCTACTAGCCTTGTTTCTAGTTCTCAAAGCCTTTCAACCCACCCCGTAGGGATAGCTGTCCTAGTGCGCACGAACAACATGACAGCTATGTACTATATACAAAAACGGGGGGACACTCTCCAACTGTCACGTCTAGCAAAAAACATTTGGAAATGGGCTATACACCACAAGATTTCTCTCCTGGCAGAGCACCTTCTAGGAGTAAACAATCCGATTGCAGACCTTCTCAGCAGATAGAGGCAGAAAATCCACGCGAGGGAACATCATCCTCATGTTCTCCTCCCCTACTTTCAGAAATGGGGATATCTTCAGATAAACCTGTCGCCACAGCAGAAAACGCAAAATGCCCAAGCTTCACCTCCAAGTTCCCACCCCTGCTCTCCGAAGGCAATGCCCTATGGATGAACTGCTCAGGGATATTTGCCTATGCTTTTCCGCCTCCCCCACTAATTCCACTAGTAGTTCAAAAGTTCAGGCAAACATCCCTCACACTAATTCTCATAGCTCCAACATGGGCATGTTAACCCTGGTTTATCACCCTTTTGGAGCTGTCAATAGTTCCACACCAAGAGCTGCTTCTCACCTCCTGTATTGTAGTTCCTATATTACCCCTACAGGACCTGCGCTATCGGATAACATAAACTGTAGGATTGGTGGCAGACTAACTCTGAGCACCCCCACCGGATATGTTGGCCTCTTTCGCATTAGCTAGCTCACAGTGCCACTAGTGTCTCCTCTTATCGGGGAGAGAATAGTTTCTGGTAACCTCAGAACATGACAACCCTGATCCCTCAGGATTGTGGAAACAATGTACTACTTTTCGCTCAGTCACTCGTGCTTACTTGCTTCATCTCAGAGAGGTACACAGAAGAAACAGTTGGGCGTGTTTACAATAAGTATTTATTGCACAGTTGTTTTTCTAGTGTAAAATATATGTGCTGCGACAACCGTTAGACAGTAGCAGAGATATATGATCAGCAGTACAGTGAATATAAAAGGATAGTATAGTCCTACCATTTTGCAATAGTCATGAACAAATATATGGATATAAAATGCATGATAAAAATGTGCGTACTCCTACAATGCCTATCTAGATGTACCTAAGTGTACCTTGGTGTAAAGCCAAGAATCCCATCCGGTTTAGTCTAACCCCATTACCTGAAGCAAGAGAGTATCGGACCCCGTCCTGGTCTCAATTTGGAAACCCCGCAAGGGATGTTTAGGCCGCTGTCAGCTGGAGCGTCTGCATGCAGGAGCCTCAGCGTCTCTAGTCAGTGTGTCAGCCTGGAAGTCTCGGTTCCCTCTAACTACTGCTAGCAAGAGGTGCTGTATGTATACAGAATGTCTCTGAGATTCCTTTGTCCCTTGTTTCTTGTGTTAGCCATTGTTGGTATGAAGATGACGTATGGGATGAAACTTGTGCGTAGATATTAGGAAGGTGGTGTATAGCCCCTGCTTGGTTTCCAAGAAGCCTCGTGAATATTCATTCATGTAGTATCAATCTAAAGATGAAGTCATAGAACACTATTGTTCATGGAAACCCTCCTTCTGCGCCCAGGACTAGAACTAGGTAAAAGGTTCAATCCTTAAAAGGCGTTCAATCCTAAAAAGGCTTGTTGCGTTGTAATGTGGGGGAGGTGATGTAGGTGAAAGAGTATGATGTTACCGAGGCCTATATTAGGGTGGCTATATGACACATACCGCTCCAGTCTCCTGACTCAGAGCCATGGAGAAATCAGTCATTCAAATCCCAAAGAACTCAAACTGGCTATCTGGCTCCTGAAGTCATAGAGTTTGGTTATTTACACTTACCTCCAGACTGTATGAATCATCTAAAAGAGGCTAGAAAGCCTACTATTAGGGCATGTTATGCAGCAAAATGTAAGCAATTAATTATCTATTGTAACAATATCAATCCTCTTGACAGAACATGATCTGTTACCTGTTACATTTACAGCAATCTGGACTAGCCTACACATCCATTTGCCTACATCTAGCGGCAGTAGCTACATACTTATAAAACAGACAACACTTTTCTCTGTTCAGAGTATCAGTTGTTAAAGCCTTTCTTGAAGGTTTAAAAAGGATTATCCCACCAACAGTCCCACCTGCGCCAGTGTGGAACCTAAACATAGTACTTGCAAGGCTAATGGGTCGACCATTTGAACCAATGCATAGGTGCCAATACAATTCCTCTCATGGAAAGTTGCTTTCCTCATCGCAATAACTTCACTAAGGAGAGTTGGTGAACTCCAGGCATTAACTATACTAGAGCCCTTCTTTCAGCTTCATAGAGACAAAGTGGTTCTTTGTACCAATCCTAAATTTCTCCCTAAAGTCGTTTTTGCCTTTCAAATCAATCAGTTGAGTAACGGGTTTTCTTTCCTCAACCTCATTCTGTAGCAGAACGAGCTTTACACACCCTTTGATGTTAGAAGAGCTCTAGTATATTACATTGAAAGAACAAAAGAATTTTGCAAAACAAAGCAACTCTTTGTTGCTTTTTCTCTGACACACGAGAGCAATCCCATATCTAGATTGGGCATTGCAAGATAGATTGTAAAATGTATCCAGACATGTTATCAGAAAGCAAGAAGAACCTTGCTAATACCCCCTAGAGCGCATTCTACTCACAAAATAGGGGTTACTATGACCTTCTTAGGGAATATTCCCCTAGTTGAAATCTGGAAGGCAGCAACATGGTCTACACCGCACACATTCACCAAACACTATTGTTTAGATGTGTTAGCGAGGCAACAAGCTAATGTAGACCAAGCAGTACTTAAAACACTGTTTCAGACAACTACAACAAATGCAGGTTAGCCACCGCTTTGAGAGTATACTGCTGTATAGTCTATGCAAAGCATGTGACATACAGCTCACATGCCTCAAATGGATAATGTTACTTACCCAGTAAGCATCTGTTCTTGGCATGTAGAGCTGTAGATTCACATGCGCCCACCCGCCTCCCTGGTCTCCTGTAGTTGTTGCAGTTTCTCAGTTTACATACATACGCTTGGACATCTCTATTCTACACTTACTAACTCCATTCTTATCCTCTGCAGGAAACCAATCTAACAATGGAGTTGATGCCTATACGCACTATCAACGAAAGGAGTAGTCACCTTACCTCGTGACTGGACAGACTTCTTCAAAGAAAAACAACTTGCAAACATCTGGAACCAACACTAGATGGCAGGAGTATGCAAAGCATGTGAATCTACAGCTCTACATGCCAAGAACAGATGCTTACTGGGTAAGTAAAATCCTTTTTCCCCATAGAAGCAGCGAGGATCAGCGGATGGAAAACTAAAGAACAGGAAAGGGGAGCCTTCTCAGCCCTAACGGGAGACTCCACCAGTGAGCACCACATGGCTAGAGAATGCGGAGGAGGGAGGACACGAAGGGACATGGAGAACACCCCCTTTAAATTGTGCCCCAATTGCCACCACGAAACAAAAGGGGATGATGGACGCAGCGTTTGAGCAAATCAAACACTCACCCCCAGTCAACTGATCTGTGTTTAATCCATCACCATCGTCCTCGGAAGCTTGTTTCCGGTCCAGGGAAGGCATGGCTTGGCAGTTCGGGCTGGACTGTTCCCGTGAGGCACAGGGTCAGATTGATTTGCATATAGCCATGTCTGAACTGGGGTGGCAGAGTGGGCTAAAGAACGGTGATGGATTAAACCCAGATCTTTTGACTGGGTGTGAGTGTTTGATTGGTTCAGATGCTCCGTCCATTACCACCCCCTTTTGTACCGCTTTTGGCTGCCATAAGTGTGGCAGGGTATGCTCAGACGTGAGTCCCTTGCTCACTTTGCCACTGGATTCAAGCAAGCCGGGCTGAAGACGGCTGGAATGCCAGAAACCGGTCCTCGGAAGCTTGTTTCCGGTCCAGGGAAGGCATGGCTTGGCAGTTCGGGCTGGACTGTTCCCATGAGGCACAGGGTCAGACTGATTTGCATATAGCCATGTCTGAACTGGGGTGGCAGAGTGGGCTAAAGAACGGTGATGGATTAAACCCAGATCTTTTGACTGGGTGTGAGTGTTTGATTGGTTCAGATGCTCCGTCCAATACCACCCCCTTTTATACCGCTTTTGGCCGCCATAAGTGTGGCAGGGTACGTTCAGACGTGAGTCCCTTGCTCACTTTGCCACTGGATTCAAGCAAGCCGGGCTGAAGACGGCTGGAATGCCAGAAACCGGTCCTCGGAAGCTTGTTTCCGGTCCAGGGAAGGCATGGCTTGGCAGTTCGGGCTGTACTGTTTCCATGAGGCACAGGGTCAGACCGATTTGCATATAGCCATGTCTGAACTGGGGTGGCAGAGTGGGCAAAAGAACGGTGATGGAATAAACCCAGATCTTTTGACTGGGTGTGAGTGTTTGATTGGTTCAGATGCTCCGTCCAATACCACCCCCTTTTGTACCGCTTTTGGCCGCCATAAGTGTGACAGGGTATGTTCAGACGTGAGTCCCTTGCTCACTTTCCCACTGGATTCAAGCAAGCCGGGCTGAAGACGGCTTGAATGCCAGAAACCGGTCCTCGGAAGCTTGTTTCCGGTCCAGGGAAGGCATGGCTTGGCAGTTCGGGCTGGACTGTTCCCATGAGGCACAGGGTCAGACTGATTTGCATATAGCCATGTCTGAACTGGGGTGGCCGAGTGGGCTAAAGAACGGTGATGGATTAAACCCAGATCTTTTGACTGGGTGTGAGTGTTTGATTGGTTCAGATGCTCCGTCCATTACCACCCCCTTTCGTACCCCAATTGCCACCACAACACTGAAAACTAGATTTGAGCAGTGTCTAGCTCACCACGCCATGGCCGACACCCAGAAAGCACATTTACCTAAAGGTTCTGGGCCAGTCTAGTGATTGAGGACAAGAATGTCAGAGGCCTTATCAGCACAACGGGGAGAGGTGAATGCCGAGGAGAACATCCTTCACATATAAAGGGTGGAGGCCGCGAGAAGAGCAACAAGAGGTGTAAAAAGAGCCCGCAGAAAGTAAACAAGACGCTAAAAGGCGCGGACTGTAGGCCCTAAAAGCTACTACATTGCAACACTTGAAAAACAAAGGGCAGCATATGCCGAATACTCCAAAGAGGGTGTCGACCACTACCGCTCAAGGTCCTCACCACTGGATGATCTGTGCATGTACAAAGGGATCAAGAGGACGGCAAATACATATGGAGTCCAGTTCAAGAAAGATGGAGGACTGCTGCTTTTTCCTCAAATGCATGCCACCACAGAAGGCAGATCTATATCTGCCTATGCTCCCCAGCATCCTGGGCCAACGTAAGGAGGCTTTCTGAGAGCCAGACACAACAAGAGCTGTAAACCCTTGAGCTGAGAAAAAGTACAAACACTCTACACTAGACTCTCACTACATCAAGGGAAATGTGTTCATAAATTCCATAACTGTGGCAACAGTCAGGAAAGGGAACAATGTACCAACATCAACCGGGCCACCAAATCAAAAGAATTAGTGCAAAAGGATAGATCTAGTGGAAGGAAAATGTAACGGGAAGCGGTTACTCAAAGGAGACTAGCCAATTTATAGGTACTCCTCGACCACTACGCCCAGCAGCAGCAGGATGAAATGGAGGGTCTCATGCAACACCTCCCAGAGGAGTTTAAAAAAAAGAGTCAAGGCGGTAATCCGGGAGGATAATAACATTGTCAACTGCTGCCTCAAATCAGTGTTGGGTGCGTCAGTCACTGCCAGCAGGCAGATGTGTACGGGCACTACTCTCCATAGGTACGCCTCACTAAGTGTCAGTTTCAAAGCAGAGGTACAGGCATTGGTGATAAACATGCCGTTCATGGGAAAAGCCCTCTTTGGAACAACTGTGGACAAAGCCCAACAGCAGATTAAACAAGCATTTGCATAGCCAATAGGTCTCACCTTTGGGACCTTATAAGTATTTAGCCACGCAGCAGATTATCCTGGGTGCTGCAACATGTACTGTTATTTCTCATGTCACCGGTAACGGACACACAAACCCAAGTATGGACTTCCGTGCTACTTAATGAAAGTGTAATTTATAAAACGCTCTGACATGCTCAACTGGTCTTGAGGTAAGGTTGCGACTTCTCGGAGCGGGCAGTGAATTCAGAGTTATAGAGAAGATGCTTAACTTGATCTTATCACTTGAGGTTTAGAAAAGGATTTTTTTTAAATACATCTCCTTTGATTCCACATGACACTCGCATACTCGCATGCACCCATATAAAGGAGCTTGAAGTAACTCCGCAAGTAAAATTCTGCTTTCTTACAAAAAAAAAAAAGTCTTTGATTTTGTCAGCAATATTGACTGCACCTCCTGACTTTAGAACTAGGCAGCTGCACCAATTGTGGAATTGTAGCCCGTAAGTAAACCAAGCTTGTACTACACCCATTTTTAACGTGAACATTCAACTACTGAGCCCATTACTCCACGAGTTCTACAGTAGTTGTCACAAAGGCATATTTCAGACACACCCTGGCGAAGGACCTCCAAATTAGCAAAATGCTAAAGACTGCAAAAAAAAGGTTGTGCTTAATCAGATTCAGACTTCGGTGTGATACCTGCAAAAGTAATACTACCGCCCCACTCTCCTGCAGCTGGGCAGTTAGACCAAATATTCCAACTGCAAATAAGCATCGCCAAAAATGTTACTTAACATTCTAAAAAGTCCAGCATAGTGCCCATTAAGAGATGAACCTAAGGGTCAGAAGACCAATCACACTTGGGTGTTTTCATGCTGCCTGTAGCATGTGGAGAAGTCTTTCCACTAGTAACAAAGTCTAGTGGTTACTAGTGGAAGAGAAAGGGGGTATAGCTGAAGGCATTGCGGTTTCCGAGAATTCACTACATGCCGAGAATACCACATTAGAACGAGAAGTTTGTAGGGTGTCCTATTTTGGAAGTTCTTTCGGTGGATGTGTAGAGAGTTTGTAAGAAGACCATCCATGTTAAATTAAACTTTCAGATTGTAAAACACTGCTTTATATTATTTGTGCGGTGAAATAAGATTTCCACATATGCCAAAATCTTCTAAACAATGACGGAAATCTGAACGAAACAGTTAGTTATAGATTCCTTACCTTAGAATTACCCCCAGGCGTCAGACTGGATGCAGAAAGTTTTTTTGTTAGCAGTACCCCTGCGTGTCGGAAGGTGGCGTCGGTCGACTCCACGTTTGTCGTTGGTGTCACGGTCGTCGGGATGATGTCGCAGTAGCTACTTAAGTGTTACAATGTTTGTTGACTCGTACACATCTAAGTTCCAATAAAGTTCAATGCTACAATGTATTCATTCAAAAGGGTGCTCCTTTGGTATCGCCCTCCACCCTTAGGCGAATGAGAACAAATGTAAATGAAGGGTGGTCAGTTGAAAACTGATGAAATCCCATAGGGCACTCCAATATTTGGGAAACAATCCTCCTCTATTCATCACAGGATAACATAAATTTGTTTTCAGAAATGTATTCTTCTTTAGTTCAGGTATAACGTATTCTTTTAAAAAAACGATAACGTTTACGTTGTGGCACATATATTTCATTCCATTTCATATATGCTTGAATTCGCTCCAATGCATTTCGGGCTATGCCCTTCGTCGGGGAGCATCTAAACAAAACGACATATGGTATTTTAAGTGTGATATCACCATGATAATGAACATAATAACCAAGAGGTATAATTCTGTTAAATTACAAATTAAACAAGAGGTGTGATCCTGTTAAACTACAAACTAAATTAACAACAAATGTAACAGTTGGCGCTCAAGGTTCTGTGAATACGAAAGATGGTCACGTGATTGACAAACCTAATTCGGCATGTGCTTATGAATGTATTCATGCAGTCTTTAATGAAAGTGAACGAAACGTGCTCTTATGGGTAAAGGTAGTGATTCAATAAGGTCCAAAATGTGACAGCCGTGATTTGACAAAGGTAAAAAACGCCATAAGCGCTACAGTGACGGTAAGTGAAGGTAAATCGGTAACGGACAGCTCGTATCACTGCAAAGTGTTGAGCGGTCGGGTAATGGGTAATACAGCTGGTTTACTTACTCGGTTGTTCAGCAACATGCTTCAGTGGCGTCTTCGCGGGAATGTGTACTACGGAAAAGGTGTGGGGTCAAATTTCATGCAAAGAACCAGGACGTAATGTGTTCACGTGAGTGAGTGAACAAGGTAGTAGAAATAGGACTAAAGTAAGTAGTGTCAGTGTGATCAGAATGAATACGATATAAAGTGAAAACAATTATAACATAGTATAAAGTGGAACATGGCGAGCCTAAATGAACAATATGATAAAAGAAGATTAAGAGAAACACAAATAAATTTCATCATTGCAAAATTCCAAAAATACAAAGTTACCAAAATACGGGCCAAATGGAGATTCAGAACAGAGTGCCCACAAACAGTGGGGTAACTTATAAATAACACGCAAACTCAATGCGTTCATTGAGACCATTTGGTTTTATCGAATTAAGTCTGTAAATCCAATGATTTTCACGCTGTAACAATGTCCTGTTATTGTCTCTTCCTTCAATTTTGTTAATGGTTTCCAACACCATAAACTTGAGTTGAGAAATGTTGTGGTTCATTTCATCGAAATGACTTGCTACTGATGATTTCAAGTTTTTAGTTCTGATATTAGATTTGTGCTCATTCAGGCGGGTCTTCAGTTTGCGTTCAGTCTTCCCAATATATACCATGCCACAAGGGCATTTAAGTAAGTATATAAGATTGTTAGTGTCGCAGGTGGCTGTGACTCTTAATGGAATTTCATATCCTTTCATTGGATGAGTGACTTTTGTTCCTGGAATAAAATATGGCAATTATTGCAGTTGTTGCAGGGTCTTGTTCCTCTCGAGACCACTTTTTCCTTGTGCCGCTGTTTTAGAATTTCTCCTACATTTTTACCTCTTGTGTAGGCAAATAAAGGTCTGGATTTGAACATGTCTTTAAAATCAGGTTCCACTTGCAACATTGGCCAATGTTTTAGTATGATGTTTTTATACAACAAACTCACGTTGGAATATTTTGATACAACAACCATCCGGTCGTCTGCAGTTGTGATTTGAGTTGGTTTTAACAAATCCATTCGTTGGGTTTCCTGTACTTGCATTTTCGCTGTTTTTATTATTTGTTCCTGGTAGCTTCTTTCTCTGAATCGGTCAAGCATTTCCTCCATTCTTATCACTGCTACATCGGGATCAGAGGTGATACGTTTCACTCGAAGTAATTGGGAATTGGGCAAATGTCTTCAAGGATGTTAGGTGAAAACTGGTATAATGCAAGAGATTATTCCGGTCTGGGTTTTCGGAAAATATCTGTACTAAATTGGTTGTTATTTATGGTAATGTGTGTGTCCAAGATTGTGAAAGATTTAGAGTCAATTGTCCCAGTTACTTCGAGTGAAACGTATCACATCTGATCCCGATGTAGCAGTGATAAGAATGGAACACATCACTTCCTGGTTCTTTGCATGAAATTTGACCCCATACCTTTTCCGTAGTACACATTCCCGCGAAGACGCCACTAAAGCATGCTGCTGAACAACCGAGTAAGTAAACCAGCTGTATTACCCATTACCCGACCGCTCGACGCTTTGCAGTGATACGAGCTGTCCGTTACCGATTTACCTTCACTTACCGTCACTGTAGCGCTTATGGCGTTTTTTACCTTTGTCAAATCACGGCTGTCACATTTTGGACCTTATTGAATCACTACTTTTACCCATAAGAGCACGTTTCGTTCACTTTCATTAAAGACTGCATGAATACATTCATAAGCACATGCCGAATTAGGTTTGTCGATCACGTGACCATCTTTCGTATTCACAGCACCTTGAGCACCAACTGTTACATTTGTTGTTAATTTAGTTTGTAGTTTAACAGGATCACACCTCTTGTTTAATTTGTAATTTAACAGGATTATACCTCTTGGTTATTATGTTCATTATCATGGTGATATCACACTTAAAATACCATATGTTGTTTTGTTTAGATGCTCCCAGACGAAGGGCATAGCCAGAAATGCATTGGAGCGAATTGAAGCATATATGAAATGGAATGAAATATATGTGCCACAAAGTAAACGTTATCGTTTTTTGAAAAGAATACGTTATACCTGAACTAAAGAAGAATACATTTCTGAAAACGAATTTATGTTATCCTGTGATGAATAGAGGAGGATTGTTTCCCAAATATTGGAGTGCCCTATGAGATGTCATCAGTTTTCAACTGACCACACTTCATTTGCAGTATTTACTTAGACACTGTCCTCGCACGTTGACGTCAGTTATTTCTTTTTCCGCATCAGCAAGCGTAGATCCGGAGAGAGCGGGACCTCCAGTCACTTTTCGACTCACTTTTTCTCGACTTAATTCAACTTGGTTTTTTGAGTCCATCGACTCCTGGTGCATGAGGGATGCCCTGATTCAAGGCTTGCAGTTCCTGTAACCGACTGATGTCGGTGACGGATCCACATTGTGTGTGCCTCCACTGCCTGGAGCACGGCCACGACCCCAAGTGTGCTTTGACTGCCGGACCATGGCCTGAAGTATTTGCGGGAACAGTCCCGAAAGGTACTCAAGGCCAGCAATCGGCTCTGCGCCGTTCAAGGTCCTGCTCGCGAGCCAACACTATTCTTCATCCAAGTCTTTGCACTCGGGTTCAGGTAAGTCAAAGCACAAGAATAAGTCGAAGAAGTATTGTTGCTCTTCGACTTCTCCCTGTCCGTTGGCCGGCGCGACGATGGATGCAGGTGGTGCCTCTCCTGCAGCTTCACGTGCGAAGCCCATTGGGTCATCCCTGGGTTTCCCCACCCTTCCCGGGACCGGGAGTGACCCCTGCCAAGCTTTGTCAGTTTTACGAAGTGGTGCACACCATCTTAAGGCAGTTGACTCCGCCGGCGCGCCTCCGGGACCCGTGGACTCAGCTGGGGGCCCTGGGCCTTCGTCGGCCTCGGCACCACAGGGTCCCCTTGGATCCAGGCCTGGATTCGGTTTGTCGCCAGTCGACATTGTTACGCCCCCCCCTGGCGCCGATTCTGCAGGCACCGCGTCCGCAGCCAGTGTCAGCTGTGTCCCGGCCTCCACCTTGAGGTAGACACAGAACCGGACCGGCATCCACCGACCGGATCCGCCGCCAATGGGTACTCTTGTGCCCCTGTTCTACCCTGGCTCTTTGAGACCTGATTGGCAGCTTTGAGAGGGTGAGGAGGACTGGGAGGGGTCTGGGGACCCTTTAAACGACCAGTTAGGTTATGAACCAGACTGGAGAGAGGAACTGGGGGAAGCCCGTGGTTTGTCTCCTCCTACCGTGGCTACGGAGGAGGGAGCGTCATACCCAGTGGTGTTGCGTAGGGCAGCCGAGGCTCTCCACCTTGAGCTACCTACGATGGCAGTCAGAACTAACCTCCTGAGAGAGGTGCTTCAAAAGGCAGCAAGCTCTTCTAAGCCCCTGCTGCGGTTTAATGAAGCCCTCACAGACATCCTTTTGGGCTCCTGGTTGTCACGTTTCAGGCGTATTAGCCCATTGACTACATATCCCAGAATGCCTGTGTGTAGTCTGTCCTCTCTTTCCTCTCATCCGCTCTGCCTCTGTTTTATATATCTGCCCCTTTCTGGAAGCACTCGGTGCTTGTCACCTGTAGTGTCTGCCCTTCGTGTTTATCAGACCTGACTTTCTCCTAGTGTTGCCTGGATCACTGTTACATTCCACTTTGGATTCAGCTGGCAGTCGCTTTGTATGCACGCGGTGTGTGGCCATGTTTAAGAATCAGAACAGAGAATCGCTCTCTGTTTCAGCGGAGGTACTTGACATTTCATTAAGAAGCCAATACACTAAGAGTGATTTTCGGCTCTTTTCTATTTTGTTCATTTTCGCTTATTTTTGGGCTCTGCATCTCAGTGGTTATCCCTAGAGCTGTTGAGAGGCTCGGATTGTTCAGGGAACATCACGAAGGAGGCAAGAGGTATTGTTTCCAGACGTCCCTCCCGGATTCTGTTGGAATAACGCTACTGAGCTAGAAGAGACTTCCTTTATTGAGCTAAGTAGCATTCTACCTGTTTGATTCATTAACTTTGAAGACTCATACTTTTAGCTCTCCAGTACCGAGTTAAGGAGTAGATTGTTTCTTTTCCATTTACTTTATTTTTTCCTTTTGTGACCTTTTCAACTTGGATGCTTGTGGCAGCTTTCATAAGAACCAGGACACAGACCTAATGAATGGTACCTATCCTGTTGTCTTGCGCTGTAGATGGTTTCTGGCTGTCAGCCCTTTATGTTTATTTACTCCACTTTTCCCCTTCCCTGGGTGAGGACCTCATAGGGGAGTGTTCATGTATATGACTCACTTGGGGTGCCGCTCCTAGGGAGGAGAGAAACTAGCAACAACATCGCTCCTGCTGTACCTGATTCACAAGGTTAGTCAATCTGCCTTGTTTTGTGACACTGGTCCAGGCCCAACATAGGACCTCCTGTGGACAGGATGATTGCCCGACACCACCGTCCGGCCCCAGGCGACCCCACTTCCCTCTCCCAACACCCCACCCTTGAGAGCTTAGTGGGCCAAGCCTCCACCTCCAAAGGCGCATTCCCTAGCGTACCACCCGATAGGGAATCCAAAAAGCTGAACCATCTTGGGAAGAAAATGTTTTCGTCCTCCAGCTTGTGATTGCGGTCGGTAAACACTGCATGTCTGTGGGGCCGTTACACCTACTCCGTGTGGGATACGGTAGCACAGGTGCTGCCTCAGTGCCCTGAGGAGTCCAGGCCGTGCTTTCCCGTGCAGTTGCTGCGGGGAGAGACGCACAAAGTTTACCATCCGCTGTGGGCTGGATACTACCGACTCACTAGGCAGGACGTTTTCCACATCGGTAGCCCTTCGATGCTACGCCTGGTTGAGGTCGACTGGTTTTTCGGGGGATGTTCAATCCACTCTTAAGGACATGCCCTTTGATGGCTGTCACCTTTTCGGCGACAAGGCAAACAACGCGTGAGCGCTTTAAGGACTCTCGAGCTACGGCCAGGTCCTTGGGACTCTTCACCAAGCGCCCTGGGCAGTCTGCCTTTCGCTCCTTTCGTGGAGAAGGAAGGAGTGACCGGCCATGTCCCGCCCAGGGACGTGAGAACCAGCGCCATGGTTCTGGGGGCCAGCGGGCGGTCCAGTCCACCACAGCCCCCTCTGCAGCAGCCTCCAAACCCTCCTAGCCTGACCTTTTAGGGCCACCAAACGCCAGTGGGCGGCAGGATTCACCATCACCTCCCCCACCATCACCATCAGGTCGAACAGGTGGGTTTTGCAGATAGTTCCAAGGGGCTACTCCCTCCCCTTAAAGACTGCCCCTCCATCCATGCCACCTCTACCATTGGATGTTGGTGGATCATCTGGCCCTTCTCCAACAGGAAGTTTCAGCACTCTTGGCCAAGGGAGCAGTCAAGTGCGTTCCTGTCCCAGAAGTAGGTTAGTGGTTGCTATTCCCGCTACTTTCTGGTTCCCAAGAAGGACAAAGGCCTGCGTCCTGGCTTGGATCTCAGGAACGTCAACCGCTTCTTCCAGAAGGAGAAGTTCAAACTGTTGACGCTTGCTCAGGGCATTTATGCACTCGACCCTGGAGACTGGATGGTAGCGTTGGACTTGCAGGACGCTTACTTTCACATCCCCGTCCTGCTGGCCCACAGGCACTACCTGCGGTTCACGCTAGGCCACAAGCATTTTCAGTTTACTGTGCTCCCCTTTGCCCTTACCAGCGCTCCTGGGTAGTTCACGAAAGTGATGGCTTTGGTCGCAGCTCATCTGCGAAGATCTGGGTTTCCAGTCTTCCCCTATCTCGACGACTGGCTATTGAAGGCAGGCTCACCCCAAGCTGTCGTCTCCCACCTTTAGACTACGGCCGACCTCCTGCATTTGCTGTGGTTTTCCATTAACATGCCGAAGTCACACCTGATTCCCTCTCAGGAGCTCCTCTTCATCGGAGCGGTTGGGAACACAACACAGTTTCGGGTCTATCCTCCCAAACAGTGAATGCGGGATATTCAGGCTATGATTCCGATCTTTCAGCCTCTATCCCGGGTTTCGTCAGGATGACCCTCGGACTATTAGGTCTGATGGCCTCCTACATCCTGCTGGTGAACCATGCCAGATGCTTTATATGGACTCTGCTTTGGGACCTGAAGTTCCAGTGGGCCCAACATCAGGGGAACCTGCCCGATTGCATCCAGATATCGAGGGCACTGCACACCAATTGTAGTGGTAGCTAACAAACTAGGATTGGATCGACGGCAGATCCCTCTCCCTTCCTCAACCAGTGGTGACCGATGCATCACTTCTGGGATGGGGCAGCCACATGGGGGAGGCGGAGATCAGAGGCATCTGGTCTCCGGCGGAGTCCGGGCTCCATGTCAACCTTCTGGAGCTTCGGGCGATTCGTCTTGCACTTAAAGCATTCCTTCCCTCTGTCCGGGTAAGAATAGTGCAGGTGTTCACGGACAACACCACTGCCATGTGATACTGCAACAAACAGGGCGGGGTGTGGTTGTGGGCCCTATGTCAAGAGGCCCTCCACCTCTGGACATGGCTGGAACATCAGGGCATATCCCTGGTGGTTCCACACCTGGCAGGTTCCGTGAACACCAGGGCGGACGAACTCAGCCACAGGTGCATGATGGATCACGAAGAGCGCCTTCACTCGAAGGTGGTGCAAGGTCTCTTTCACCAGTGGGGAGAGCCTTGGTTAGATCTATTCGCCATCGAAGAGAACGCTCAATGTCAACAGTTCTGCGCTATGGAATTTCCAAGGCGGCACTCCCTACACAACTCTTTTCGTCGTGATTGTAGTTGTGGTCTTCTATAGGCCTGTTCGCCTATACCACTACTGCCCAGAGTGTTGAAGAAGATCAAGCTTGACCAGGCCCCAAGTCATTATTGTGGCCCCGCATTAAGCACCAAGAGTTTGGTATCCCAAGCTGCTCAACATGGCATCCTCCGATCCGACTGCCTCTTCGGGAGGATCTTCTGTCGCAGCAGCAGGAACCTGTCCAGCCTCCACCTCCTCGCGTGAAGGTTGAGCAGCGGCAGTTGACGTTGTTTGACCTGCCTCCCGAAGTCTGCAATGTTATCTTGGAACCAAGGCGTCCCTCCACTAAGACAGTATAGGCCTGCAGATGGAACACATTAGTGGCATGGTGCACTGCAAAGGCTGTGGATCCCCTTTCCACCCCTCTTTCTGAAGTTCTCTTGTTCCTCCGTTCTTTGCCCCAGCAGGGCTCGGCTCTGGGCACTCTAAAAAGCTACCTCACGGCCATTTCAGCCTTCCTTAGGCTTCCTGATCAGCCTTTTCTTTCCAAGTCCCATGTTGTGAATAGATTCCTTAAGACCATTACTCATCTTTGTCCTTCAGTTTCCTTCGTAATGCCCCAGTGGGACTTGAACTGGGTCCTTACATATCTTATGGGCGCCCCCTTTGAGCTGCTACATAACTGTTCTCTCAGACTTCTCACTTGAAAACTGCCTTTCTGGTGGCCATCACCTCTGCACGCAGGGTGAGTGAGCTACAAGCTCTTTCCTCCAAGCCTCCCTTTCTGGCTGTCCATTCAGACAAGGTTGTCCTTAGAACTAGACCTTCCTTTCTTCCCAAGGTGGTTACTTTTTTCCACATTGGCTAAACCATCACTTTGGCCACCTTCTTTTCGCCTCTGCATCCTTCGAAACATGCGCTAAGCCTCCAGTGGGGCAGCGCGCCCATTCCACCAGGGCAACGGCAGCTACTACTGCTTTGTGACGAGGAGTCCCCCTAAATGACATCTGTCAGGCAGCTACGCGTGCATCACTGCACACGTTCATCAAACACTACTGCCTGGACAGCCAAGTCCGGAGAGACGGTTTCTTTGGCCGTTCTGTTCTCCAGGACTTTCTGGTGTGAACTTGGTTCGCAGACCCAGATGGTATTGCTGGGGTATCTATTCTAAGGTAAGGAATCTATAACTTACTGTTTCTTTCAGATGAACAAGTTACTTACCTTCGGTAATGATATATCTGTAAGAAACAGGTTAGTTATAGATTACTTACCACCCCACCCATCCTCCTGGTTCTGCGAACTGACTTCTAGTGTTAAGGATTTCCTTTCTGGGTCCTAGTTCTGTGTACCAGTGGTCAGTGTCTTGCATGGCTCTGCGCTTCTGGCATGGAAAGTCGTGTACGGAACTGACGTCAGCGCGCGAGTGCGGCGTCTAAGTAGATACCACGACGTCATCAAGCCGACCACGACGAACGCGGAATCGACCGACGCCACCTTCCGACGTGCAGGGCTGATGCTGACGAAAAAACTTACCCGATCCAGTCTGACGCCTGGGGGGAATTCTAAGGTAAGGAATCTATAACTGACCTATGTTTCTTACGGATATATCGTTACTGAAGGTAAGTAACAAGTTCTTTAATTTCTATGTTGATTTGCACTTAAGTGGATGGAGGTTTAGTGAGTGAAAGCTAAAATTAAGCTCCCAACCCCGCTTAAAAAGGGACCATCGTCCCCAAATCAGGAATGTGCACGATTATAAAAAAGATTTTTTTTTTACGTTCCGAGGTAGGCAAACGTATAAATCAGCGTTTGTGAATGCTATGAGAAGTCAGCACGAGATTATGTATGCCAAGAAAGTGACATCACTGCTAATGACTTTACTTGGGTGCACATGAGACATGACAATCTGCAGTGGCAGAGGTGGGAAAACCTCTTGGGCAGACTACTTACTGTAAGCGCTCCAGGCCCTCTTAACAAATCCCCGCAGGGGGTGTTTAGTCCACCATTCAGCAACACCTCCATCTGTCTCACATAGTGGCACCTAACAATGAGGTCAAAGCACCCGGACGGGGGTGACATCATACCCTTTGCATTGAGTCGATGCTGGGAAGCCTGCGCCCATACCACAAAAAGCCAACGCTTCAGAGGCCAATGCTTGAACAAAATCTGGCATTGTTTGTGTTACCGAACAACCAGCCTGCGCAGTACAAGTGGTAATAGTGCCCGCCCACCTGTACTGAGCCAGCCACCAGGGGCTTCCTATTTTTTTCATTGACCGCAATAAATATGGATGAAGTCCTTAGTGTGCAGTGTTAATTATAACGCTTGTGGGTATCTTGGTTTGCGTGAATCACTGTATTGGAAGTCTAAGAACTTTAGTAATGTGCATGGTCGGGATGACACAAAGAGCTGCTGTGTTCACAGCACAGGACCAATTGAGTGAAAAAAGAGTGCAGTAAACACTGGAAATACAATCAAAATGTAAGGGTACGTGTAACATGGGTGGTTGCCACAAGGTGAAAAACACGCCCAAAGGCAGGCCAAAGAACCTCTTGCCAATAAGAACAAAGGAATTTAGAAAGGCACAAGAAGGAACAAATGGCTCTATGACAGATGGTTACATGCCACCGTGAGCTGGGAGAAGCTAGCGTAAAGGTTCAAAATGAGTGGAAACATGGAACACAATAAATATAACTTCAGGGAGACTGTGCAAACCTATAGCCCCCATGGTGACCACAGCGACGAAGGAACAACGTTGTTTCTACTATCACATGTAGCATAAAAGATATGGGAGCGGGCATACCAACAGAACAAAACTCTTTTGGTGATACACCTTCTAAAAGAACAGAAGACATAAGCAGACAGACTAAGTAGACAAGCAAACACCTCTCACGAGTGGGAGATGAAACTAGAGGTACTGGTGATGTGTTCAGACAATGGGACACTCCAAGCATAGACCTGTTTGTAAGCCCAGAGAACGCAAAATGCCATTGGTGTAGGGACCACTAGAAGCCTGCAACAAGGACAGAGCACTGCACTGTACTAACATATCTCATCACCCCTACTGGACAATGGCCAGAGCTACACATGATTAAAGGTCCGCTTGGTTGCTATAGTTGCATACACCAGAGGAATAACTGGGAACAAATTACTACTGGTGGTGAAAAGATTCCTCAAATGATCATAGAAGGTTGTACCACCGAAATCGGCACCATCACAAATGTGAAACTTGAGTATAGTACTCACAAAGCTGATTGCAGAACTATTTGAGTCTATGCACAAGGCAGGACTGAGATTCCTAACCGTCAAAAGTGCCTCCCTAGTAGTGATCAAGTCACTTTGCAGGGTGAGCGAGCTACAACCACTCGCCATCCTAGAACCATACCCGCAAATACACAAGGACATGGTGCTAACAACAAACCCACAGTTTATACCAAAGGTAGTATCACAATTCCATATCAACCAGAGCATCCAATTACTGGCCGTCTTCCAAGAACCAAAAGCCCAGATCAAAAGGGTGCTACACACCCTGGACGTGTGTAGCGGGCTCATGTACTACCTACAAGAGACAAGGACAGTAAGAAAGGGGAACATCTCTCCATCTCCTTTGCCATGGCAAGCAAAAGTACACCAGTAACAAAAGTCACAGTCACACAGAGAATAGTAGAGACATCCAAATCTGCCACACAAGTGCAGGAAAAGTTTTGCCTACAATGCCCAGGTTGCACTCAATGAGAAAGAAAGTGCAACTCTGTCAAATGTGGCTATTAGCGACATCTGCCTGGCTGTGACATGGTCTTCCACACACACCTTCAAGAAACACTATTGCGTGGACATCCATATAAAAAAGGAATCGCAGGTGGGACAGAGTACTCTCCAACTGTTTTCTAACTGCAAAACAAAATGGTTACTTAACAGTAGGTGTAGTTTTGCATGTTAAAGAGTTTTCTGGATTCACATGCAACCCACCCACTTCCCCAGAATAGTGGGACAATAAACAAGCAACTTGAAAACTACTTCAAGATAGAGGAAAGTTCCGCCTACCTAGGTAGCCAAGGGGAAAAAAAATCTGAAGATGGTGACACCACACCGGAACTTTCAGGGCGCAAGTCTGACATCATACAAGGATGAACTTGCCTCAAAATGGTAGTCCACTCCCAAAAGAAAGAGAAGACAAACAAGACACAATTCCAGAACCAACCACTAGATGGCAGTATAAATTCACAGCATGTGAATCCAGAAAACTCTTCCAGCTGTAAAAGTACTACTACTGGTAAGTAACCATTTAGTTTTCACCACTCCCAAGGTGACAAACATGCTTCTACTGCTACTCTGACCGAAAAACCTCCTAACCTCATGTGGACAACAATAATATTAATAATGATGGTGATGATCCTTTCTATTATGACAAAACCTATTTCTGGATTTGCAGGATACCAGTGGTCTCACCAGATTTCAAGACATTGTTGCCATAGTCTAGTTAGAGGGAGGAAAGACCAGAGTACTCCTCCTCCTTCTCAACAGTGATTAGGAGGGTGGCAAATATTCTGGATCCTACCCAGCCCATTACAGATGCCCACAACTAACCCAGCCCAAACAAATGTGAATCTCTGCTTTCCTTCAGTGAGGCTCTTACTGATGGTGCTGATTGTGACCTGGGTAAAGCCAGGATCGTGCAACATCCCCACAAGTTAATAGGCAGTTGGTAAGGTGCCAAAGACCTGCTCCTGGGAATCCAGATTTTCCCATTGAACACCCCAATATGAAGAGCTTTGTAGTACTGGAATACTCCATGATTCACCTTAATTATAATGCATTTCCTATGACCCCTCCTGACAAAGTTCAAAGTTCAAACGCATGGACACATTTACCAAGTGTATGTTTTCCTCCGCTGGCCTCTCCCTCAGGTCTGTCAATACTCCTTACCTTCTGGGGAGGCAGTTGCATGTGTTGTGCAACAGTGGGCTGGACATCTTGCTTGTTGTCCCTGATACCATTCTTCCAAACCTGCAACACCTCATTGCAGATATCCTGAATCCAGCAAAGTAACTCCCTTTGCTCAGCCTTTGATACAACCAACTGTCAGAGTAGGGCTATTTGAATTAGTATGGTGCTTCAGCGCCACTCCTGGATTTGCTTTACAGGCTACACTTCGGATTGCCAACAATCCTTGATGGAATGCTGTTTGACGGATCTAGACTGCTTGTAGCGAAGGCGGACTTGGCTGATGAAAGACTGAAAGAGAACAAAACCCCTGATCGCTCTCTAGGCCTAGCTATGCCTGTTTGGTAGTTTCCCTAACAACCTTGCCCTTTTCGAGACTTTGGTAGGGGATACCAACAGAGGCAACATCAGTATCTGCCTGAGAAGCAACGGTCCTCCCAGCCCTTTTTTTGAAGAGGCTGTGGATGAAGCAGACAGCTTCCAGGGGCAATGTGGTACCCAACCCCCAGCCACCCCTTCCGCAGCAGCCACAAAACTGCTTTGTCACCCATGGAAGCATAGAGTTACCAGGTCTAAAGTTGCATCACCTTATATCTCCCCGGGTGGAGGAGCATCTCATCTGACCAATGGTTGCTTCAAATTGTGGAACACATTTTCTCCCTATCCTTCCTGTCACATCCCACGGATACGCCACCCACGCCACAGCACCTTCAAGAGAACCACTTGTCCATCTCCGAAGAGAAGTTCAAGCTTCCTTGGCCAGTGGAGCCATAGAAAAGACACTGGCACCAGAAATTGAGGCTGGTTGTTACTTATTTATTTCCTAGTGCCATAGAAGGATGAGGCTTTTGTCCCATTCTAAATCTTCACCCACTGAAGGTATTCCTTCGGAAGAAGGTGTTGAAAGTACAACCCCTGGCTCAAGTTCTGTATGCCAAGACTTATAGGAGTGGATGGTGGCATTGGATTTACAGGATGCCTATTTTTGCATTCACGTACTGCAGTCTCACACACAGTCTGCCATTTCAGGTACACCAAGAGCACTTTAGTTCTCCATATCTCTCTATGGCTTCCTGCCAAGTGTCTTTAAAAGAAGCAGCCAAGCAAGAGGACTCCTTTCCATCATCCATTGACATCACTGGATTTCCCATCATCCATTAGCACAGGAAGGAACATCACCGGATTATCCATCTGCACAGGAAATGACACCACTCGACAACCTCCCCCAGATCTACCCAATGATGGCAGCTGCGCGGAAATACCAGAAACAAGTCTGTCTGTACCCAGGCCAGGGTCCATGTTCCTCTTCCCCCCCAGGCACCCTCAACTCCAGCCAGCACTTTCCACACTGCTGCTGTGCCACACCGCACCACACAACACTGAGGGAGAGTTCTCCTGCACTTTCTGTAAGTTTTAATGCACTTACACCCATCACTCAGTGCACCTGCACCTACAGCACCCCACACGCACAATCCTGATACCACCTACACAACACTTCGCATCTGCATGCTCTTCAAAACCCGCTCAATTAGCAAGTGTGCCACAGAGTTCTGGGATCTGGTGCACCATAATGCCACAGAACTACATTTCCTCACAGAAATCTGTCTGAACCCTGCTTGGGCACCTGACATATCCTCAGCTTTCCCCCTCTTCTCCCCCACTATAAGATTGCAAGCAAGACTGACTTCATAAGCCTGGAGGTGGAATTGCCATCAGATGTACCACCTCCACAGACCCGTCATCCTCTAACATGAAACCCTTGTCATTCAAGTAGCCAACTTCACCCTAAGCAGCAGTCTCATCTACAGACCTCCGGGACCGGGCACCAAGTACACATGCCATCATGAACTTTGTCCTGCCACTCACCCTTAGCGGGAACAATTACATTCTACTCAGACTTGAACTTCCACCTGGAAGACCACTCTAACCCCAGCTCAAAAGCACTAATTGAAGATCTTGAAAGCCAGGGCCTCACCCAATGAATAAAAGCACCTACCCATGTTACCAGCCGTCAACTGAATTCTAGTTTCACCACCTTTGATAACATTTGAGTCTATGAGCCCAAACCTGTGTCCTGGGCAGACCACACCCTCGTCAAGTTCAGCGTGCCTGCCCCTCTCCCATGCACATGCACCACTGCCAAACTAGCCCACCTAAAGAACAACAGCATCACTGACAAGAATTGGAACACGGCTCTCAACACCCACTGACTCCAATACAACAAACGTCCTCTTCAAAGTCATCAAGAATCTCAACAATTTGATGACCTCCTGTGCCAACTCCCTGGCCCCCCTCAAACACAATATGATATGATCTAGGCCCCCAGGCAAGTTGGTATACAAAGAAACACAGGCTTATTAAATGCCACTGCAAATGGCTGGAGCGAAAATGGAGAATGAGCCAGGACAATAAAGACAGTAGCACATTCAAATCGGCCCTGTGACACTACTACCAAATGCTGTGTACCACTAAACTCTGCACTTTGGTGGACTATATTGATGGCAGCATCAAAGGAAGCAAAAAAATCTTCATTGTGAAGGATTTCCCCTCCACAGTGGCTGACTCAAACTCAATCACCCCCTCGCAGGACCTCCACAAATATCATCACTTACTTCTTCAGCAACAAAACACTGCAAATTACAGCAGCTTCAATCCACAACTGAACAAGACCGACCTCACCAAACACCTCCCGATTTTATTCAGAGAAACAATACTAACTACATGGCCCGTCATCACCCCAAAAGAAAATACCTCCACTATGAATTCCATCCACTCACAGGCCCCAGCAGACCTGTCTCCACCATGCCTACTCTAGAAGACTACAACCCATCGGTGCCATGTTCACATCCCATTCTGAACACCTCCACCAGTTCTGTAACCTTCCCAGACGCTTCGAAATGCACAACTGCCCTCCCATTGCTGAAGAAATCCTCTGTAGATGCTTCATTCCTCACCAACCATGGACTGATCTCTCTTCTACCATTCCCAGCCAAGGTCCTAGAGAAAGTAATTAAGAGGGAGCTCACCAAAAACCTCAATGACCACCAAATCCTCTGCACAACTTAGTCTGGTTTCAGACCCAACTGAGCATGGAAACTGCCCTCATTGCCACCACTGATGACATCTACATAACTAGATGACGGAGACACGGTTGTCCTCATCCTCTTGGATCTCTCCACACTGCTTAGCATTGTCTTCCACCCCATCCAGCACCTACACGGCATCGGAATACAAGGACATGCACTCTTATGGAATGACCAAGACTGTCGGCCTGGCACTGTACACCTCAGACACCAGACTCTGGTCCAGGTCGGCACTCTTCCCTAGCAGCTCCGCTGTTTCACTGCTCAGATTGGTCCCTTAGCCCCTCCGAGCCGATCAGAAGCACCTGCAGCCTCCCCCTGTAGCCCGCCCCCCTAGTCCTACCCGCTCTGCCTGGTGACTGTTGTGAGTTACTTCTGCTAATAGCACTGTACTGTTGGTAATTGTACCCGTTTGTTGCTTATTGTCCTTTTGCTGCTTATTGTGCCTATTGTCCCTTCACCTTTTCTCCCTTCGCCTGTTTTTCACGCAGTTTTTCCCGCCGGCCCCTCCCCTTTCACAGCCCCGCTCCCGCCTCCCCTCCTCTGGTTCCCGCCCCCCTCCCCTACAAATGGCGACCGCTCGGAGTGGGCGCTCAACTGGCGCGCAGGAGGCAAGCCCATCTGCCCCCGTCCGCGCCTGGACCGTGCCCAGCTCCAGACCCCCTGGTCCCCATGACCACCACGAGAGCCGACACCGCTACAACGCAAAAACCCTCCTTGTGCTCAACGGCGGCCGAAATCCCACCTGCTTCCAGGCCACCCCGAAACTTACCCACAGAACCTTAACCTGCCGGAATTGCAGCTACACCAGCACGTCCTGCCCATCCCAACGCCGCAGGCCACAACTACCTCAGCTGCATACTACTCCGTCCACAAGCACACCGTCAAACGCTGGGACCTGCTTGACTCCTCTGCCCAGGACGCCGCCTTTCTGACAGAGACCTGGATGAACACCTCCTCAGCGCATGACATAGCCATAGGCATCCTGGAAGGCTACAAGATCACTCGCAGGGACCGAAACAACAACAAACCAGAAGGAGGAATCGGCATCGTCCACAGGAACACCATCAGAATCTCAACCAACACCGAAGACACCCTCAGCATGGCCGAACACCTACATTTCCAGATCCACGCCAACCACAACACCACCCTCAGAGAATTCTTCGTCTACAGACCCCCGGGACCCCGACCACAATTCAGCGAAGCCATCGCCAACCTCATCAGCACACACGCCCTCGCCTCCACGGACTGCATACTCCTCGGAGACCTGAACTTCCACCTCGAGAACGCCTACGACGACAACCTTGACAACGTCGGACTCAAACAACTCGTCACGACACCCACCCACTCCACCGGACACGCACTCAACACCATCTTCTCTGCCAGCGACCACGTCACTTAGAACCACACCACTGATCTCCACTGGACCGACCACCACTGCCATTTACAGCAGCTTCAATCCACAACTGAGGATCAGCTGCAGTTCCAAATCTGGTGCATGACAGCTTTCTGAGCCACGTGGGTGGAGCCTCTCTGAGGTGCTGGGGGACACAGAAAACTATCCCATCTCCTCATACAACGGTCGTTCCACACTAGCAGTATGACAGACAACGTGCAGGCACGAGTATGGCGTCTACGCGATCGTGTCAGGCCCAACTCAGTCCAACCAAGAATCGGAAGCACCAGGAACTGCCAGAATTTCTAATTTGGAATCAAAAATCGACTGTACCCCAGGCAGTGACATAAATTAGCGAAGCTTTGACTCAGACCTGTACATCTCTCGAAGGCCTAATAGACAAGGTAAAAAAAATTGGTAGGTGCCCTAATTCTTGTAAAAGGGATCGGTATAGACACAAAAACAAAAAACATGGTTCCCTTCTCCTTCTATTAAAAAACCGGAGGATTGAATCCTCTAACCAGATGGGTTAATTTGATTTGACAACGGCCATACATCAATGAAATATTCAGACAAATTTCCCAGGTTGCTGAATTTACAAATTAATATGTGTCCCGGGGGTGCCGGGTTCACAGGGGTATCGACCACCTGAGGGGGGTCTGGAGGGTCAAACAGAAATACAGGTGCCTTCAATAGAGGTTTCAAGGAAGGTTTTATTGGGATAAATGTTCTTATCATGGAAGTCACAGTAATGTCTGTTGATTATGGGTTCCGTCGCGATGCCTTGTGGTCTTGGTAGTTTTACTTCCAGGAACGGTTCTGCCCCAGTTGTCTCGCGGTGTACCCAGAAAGAAAAGAAAGCAACGAGTTACAACCCGAACTCGGGGGATGGCGAAAAACGGGCCGGGAGTGAGGGAACGCACCCAGTGTACAGTGCTCAAGATACCGGTTGTGGCTAGGAGTGCTCGTGCTCGGGGAAAGGGTTTCTTTGCGGGAGATTCTACGGGGGTGGCTGCCTCCGCCTCCCAACCCAACCCGCGACCCGGCCCCGTACCTCTCGAAGCCACGCTCCTCCCGTGGGTGCGTGGCAGGGCGAAGCGTCCAACCGTGGGCCTCCTGGCTTGTCGTCTCCGTCTTCTTCTCCTCCTCGTTCTCGTCCTGCGTCCTCCTCGTTCTCCGCTGCCTGGGAATCGCTGTCCGCCTTCGTGTCGGTACTTCCTGCTTTTGACGTCATCAGGGGTGGAGTCCCGTGCTCAAGGTCCCAAGCCTTAAAGGAGCCGCACTCATTCTCCTCCTCGGACCAATCCTTCACGATGTCATCGGGGTTCCCATACCAAGTACCGGTTGGTGGCTGTGGGGAAAAGGTGCAGGGTGAAAGAGGGGTGGCGGACCACCAGTCTTCTGTAACATTCTCATGGGAGTTGGATCCGTGACAATATGCATAATAATACACAATATAATACATTTCCTATTAGACATACAGATTCAAAGGAATGTTCTATCAATTAAGTTTTTATTCAGAAAACATGTTTCATTAATTTGATACATACAAAATTAAAAAACATACTCATATTTTTTTTAAAACAGTATACACGATTAATAAATGAAGTTTCGACGCAGCGTTTCGGTGCTAAGGTGGATCATCACCTTCTTCAAGACAATAGTTCAAATTTAAAAATCTGTTAGTTCGGGGGGCGTGGCTATCGGATGAGGGAAATGGCCGCTTAGTCCCGGAGCTCCGAGGCCGTTGCAGCCCCAGTGTTGAAATCCGTTCATTAATCCGATTTATAGGAGTCCATTGAAAGGCTCCCCCAGCATCGGAACCCAAGCGGCACATATCGGAAGCACTCCGATTCAAATCCGCCACCGTTATCAGTATTTATCGCGGCTCGACTGCACGCGGCCTAACGGGACCTTCAGGACCAGGAGCCTGCGTGATTGAGGCGACCGGCGGCTGACATCCGGAGGCACGGACCCCAACCCCACAACACGCCCTGGGCATACAAACGGCGATTCCGCCCTCGTCGCTCCCTCTTGTTGTGCCCGCCCTGGTCCTGGCAGTGGAGGCTCTGCGGCCCGAATTGGATCCCCTTCTGCGATCGCTGAGCTGACCGGCTCCAGTCTCCGGCTTCGGTGCACATCTGTCGACTTCAGGACAGCTAGATCCGGGTGGGTGACGGCGGCTCCTTGGAGTCTCCGGTGCTCTCGCTGATTCCCCCCCATGCTGTGAGCAGCTGCGGAACGACCATTCAGGGACGTGTTCTTGCGACGCTGGACTCCACTGACCCTATATCCTGTGACGCACCAGTTCCACGGGTGGGATCTACAGCGTCTGCTTCCTCGCTGCTGTACAGGCCCTGGGTTCTGATGGGCCCCGGGTTGGACTGGTGAGGAGGCCACACTGCGGGGGTGCGCCTATTGCATTTGGTAGAAGTTGCCGGACACACTTTTCCTCCGAGAAGGCGGGACAGTCTGCTGGCCTGGAGTGTGGCGGCCTGCGGGTTCCTTGGTGTGGCGTCGGCTGCAAACGGGGTAATCACTCTGACATCTAACTGGTCTCCACCCCCCACTGCTCTGTGACTCTTGCCATTGCGGACCTCCTGGCATTGAATACAACACTTGGATAATCACAATTTCAATTTTGAGACACCTTCCTTCGCGTCTGCGTCGCGCCCAACAACCTCGCTAACATGGCAGGCAGAGGGCCCAGAAACCAGGCTGTACAGGCTAAGTTGGACAAATACGCCTACGAAAAAGGGTCACACACGACGCCACCTCATGGCAAAACGCAGGAGGGCGATGGAGGGAAGAAGGTCACTCTTGATGACATCATGAAGGCCCTAGCGAATGTACAGGCGACTGTTGGAACAATCTCCACGGACGTCACCCTGCTTATGGCGGACCTCCACAAAATGGCGGATAGGGTAAAAGAAGTGGAGGTAGTGACAAAATCCTTCGTTCAGGACACGTCAGAACTCCAAACGTCAATGGCCCGCCTGGAAACGGAGAAGAAGATGCTGGACGAAAAGCTGGACGATCAAGAAGGACGCGCTCTGCGCCCGTCCGCGGCCGACAGGGGCCAGGGGCCACCCCCCTTGATTCCCCTCCAAGGACCCATTATAGCACAAATGCACTCCTCAAATTGGAACCTCCCAAGGAAGCCTGCTGCCATCACCGCCATCACCCCTTGGACCTCCCTAGCACCTGTCAACACTGTAAGACTAGCCTCAATTTCTCTCGACACAGACCAGAACAGCAAAACTTCACTCTACTCCTTCTTAACTTCAGATCCCTGCCTAAGCACAGCGCCGAAATCTTCCTGTTAATTGATGAGCGAAACCCTGATGCTGTTCTACTAACCGAGACCTGGCTAACACCTGACTGCGACCCAGACGTAGTCCAAGCACTCCCCCCTGGCTACCAGATCACTCGCAGAGACCGCACCCGGCGGAAAGGAGGAGGTATTGCAATCATTTACAAATCCACTTATCAGTGTCACTGTATAGTGGATCCTATCCCAGACTGCGAAAGCATGTCTTTCTGCATTAAATTCACCCCAAACAACAGCCTAACTGGGATACTTCTGTATCGCCCTCCAGGCCCCCTGAATCATTTTCACTCCTCATTGCCTTCGCAAACAGCTGAACTTGCCTTGTCCCCCTCCAACTTTACAGTACTCAGCGATTTCAACATGCACGTTGACGACTGCTCGGATAATACTACTAATGAGCTAGTCGCCAGCTTAGCCTCCATTCAACTGGAGCAATTACTTAAAACCCCCACCCATAATAAAGGTCATCTACTCCACCCTGTGTTTAGTAACTGTCCCAACCTTTCGGTTGGTTCCATCACATACCTCCCCTGGACCGACCACTTTCTTATCCCACTCACCTTGGCCACTCACAAAACCACTCTAAGTACCCCCACTCCACAGAAAAGGAGAAACTGGTTGAAACTCCCCCTAGAGCAATGGGAGAACCTATTAACTACAACTAAACCCTTGCTCTCACAGGACCCCCTACTAGACAGTGGAATATTCAATAAGTGGATAGAGGACTCTCTTGACGCTACTCTACCCATCAGGAAAACAATACTAAAAAGGGCAAGAGAAACTGCCCCATGGTATTCAGAAGAACTCAGGGAACTAAAACGTCAATGCAGAAGATGGGAAAGGAAATGGTGCCTCCATTACACCATCACTGACAAAACCAGATACAGGGAAGCCATAAGGGCATACAAACTAGGGATCACCACAGCCCAATCCACTTATTACAGAGGAAAAATGATGTCCGCCAAATCCAAACCCAAAGAAATTTATCAAATTGTGAAAAGTCTTTCCAAAATCCCCCCCCCGATAGTTCCAGCAGACAACCCCACAGTTAGCTGCAATGAACTAGCCGAATTCTTCTTTCAAAAAGTTAATAAAATATACTCCTCCTTCACAACCTCAGCTTCCCAGCCCAGTGTCACTGAACCTCAGCTCTCAACAGATACAATTCACCCCTGTCGAGTAACTCTGAGTAACTTCCCAACATTAGATCTAGAATCACTTCAACCTCTAGCACAACAAATAAAATCAGGTTCCCCCTCCGACCCAGCACCCCCCCTCACGATGACCTTGGCTAGCCAAGCCATCTTCCCTACCCTTACAGAGCTACTGAAAAGCTCTTTACAAAAAGGAGTTGTACCTCCCATCTGGAAACAAGCGATGGTGAAAGCGCTTGTGTAAAAACCTAATCTCGATTTGAAAGATCCCAACAACTATCGTCCCATCTCCTTGTTACCCTGGGCAAGTAAAATACTGGAGAAGCATGTAAACCTCCATCTAACAAAACACCTGGAAGAAAACCTCCTACTGGATACAACCCAAACAGGATTCCATCCAAAACACGGCACCAAAACGGCCCTTTTGGCCATGGTGGAAGAATCCAGGAGGATCTTAGATCGAGGGGGATCAGTGGCAGTGGTCCTCCTCGATCTTAGCGCCGCGTTTGACATGGTATGCCACAAAACCCTGGTGCAACGACTGTACGATCTGGGAGTCTCCGGAGATGCCCTTACCTGGCTGAGATCCTTTTTGAGCGGAAGGACTTTCCAGGTCTTCGATGGCGACTCCTGTTCCACCAGTAAACCTTTGAGCTGTGGGGTGCCTCAGGGCTCCTCCTTAAGCCCCACGCTGTTCAACGTGTACATGAGACCGCTGGCTGGGGTCGTCCGTCAATATGGCATCAAGATCATATCATATGCGGACGACACCCAGCTCGTGGTCTCCTTGGCAAAATGAACAGCGGGCTCCCACAGGTCAACCTGGCCGCCTGTATGAAGGAGGTGGGAAGATGGATGACGCCATCCTCCTTAAAACTGAACGGTGATAAAACCGAGATTATGCTTCTCGGTCCCCCCTCCCCCACTACCATCAATCAGCTATGGCCCCCCAGTCCGGGCACACCCCCATCCCTGAAGGAGGACATCAAGAGCCTAGGAGTCTGGCTAGATAAGAGCCTTACTCTTAACACACAGGCAACAAAAACATCAGCAACCTGTTTTGGGTTAATCCGGTTGCTAAGGAAAATTCTCCCAATCTTACCCCTTGAAGCCAGACAAGTTGTCATTCAAGGCCTCATTCAGTCTCGGCTGGATTTTAATAACGTCCTCTACTTGGGTGCTCCAGAATATGTACTGGAAAAGCTCCAACGAACCCAGAATTGCGCAGCCAGCACCCTACTTCAGATACCCCGCAGAGAATCAGCCAAAGCTGGGATCCGATCTCTTCACTGGCTCCCCGTCAGGGACAGAATAACATGTAAGGCCCTCTGCATCTCCCATCAGGCCTTTTACAGAGCCAGCCCAGAAATCAACCACTCTCTTCTTACTCCATACTGCCCAGGTAAACAATTTCGATCAACGAATGCCTGTCTCGCCGCAATTCCTCGAATCAAAAGGTCTAGGGCTGGAGGCAGGTCCTTCGAGCTCAACGCCAATAAGATCTGGATCTCCCTAAGATCCAACCAGAACCTCTATTCTTTCCGTAAAGAACTAAAAACCTTCCTCTTCAGAAATTAACTCATCCCCATCCCCTCAGAGTACCATGCCCTCTACTCAGCGCTTGGACGCCTTCTGGCAGCAGCCGCTCTTTACAAATCCCCTTATCATTTCATTCATTTCATGTGAGGATTATAGGTATTCCGGAGATGGAGGGGGTCCAGGCAATGGATCTGTATGTGGAGGAACCGATAAAAACCAGGCTACAGCCTAAGGGACTTTCGCATTTCTTTTCGGTTGAGCGCGCTCATCGAGTACCTGGAGGACGGCCAAAGCCGGGGGCCCCACGAGACCGGTCCTGGCCCGTCTTTTTAATTTTAGGGATAGAGATGCAATTTTGCAGGCGGCGAGAATTTCCCCTCCTATCCGGATATTGAACTCGGTCATATCCTTCTTCCCCGATTACACGGCGGCTGTTTCGAGGAGACGCCGCAGCTTCCTCGAAGTTAAGAAATCACTCCGGGCTAAGGAGCTGCAGTATTTCATGCTCTTCCCGGCAAGGCTACGGGTAGTGGCTGAAGGGCAGACCTGGGGCCCGATGTAGGTAAAAGGGATTTTCCGAATTCAAAATACCGAGGCGGGCCGAATCGGTATTCTGAAATCGGAAAACGAGATGTAGCAAACAAACAGCGAAATAATACCGAATCGGTCGGCATCGGTAATGTGAATCGCTACGCAATGCTCACTTGTATTTGAAGAGCTTCGATTTCTCTCTGAGTCTGGGGTGATATTTTAGGTGTACGCATCTTCCTATTCCGAGTTTTGTTTGTGTCCCGGTGCTTTAGTGACTTTTTCAGTGTTCCTTTTTTGTCATTAGTTTGGGTGTCTGCGTCTCCTCTATGTGTGATGTGCTCCCTATGTCCTGTGATCTTGATACCAAGCTAGGGGGATATGAGTTGCATAAGGTTATAGGTGCAATTTGTACTGTTGTAGAGGGGGGAATGAAAGAGGTGTGAGCTTCCATATCCTTTATTTCTGGGTGGAGGTTCCCGTTGAATGGCCTACGTGTGGGAGAAATCAAATCCTGGGGGAGAGGCACTAATTCTTCCAGATGTAACGGCGTTGGGCATTATTAGCATATAGTAGATATTCTTCTCCTGTCTCTGTACCACTCCCATCCAATGTGCTTCCTGTCAAAGTATTGTCTCCTGACAGCATTGTATCTTGTGGTTCTTGGGGGTCTCTAGGTATTATGACATCTGTGGTGGTAGTGTTGGTGGTGGATAAGGTGGCAGCTTGTGTGGTCAGGTGTTGTTGAGACCTTGTGTCATCTACACACTCTTTTAAGGTTGAAAACAGGTTGTCAAACTTTTCTAACTCATTGTTGGCTGCTTGTATAAGCACAATACCGTTCTTGAAGATAGTTATGCATAGATCCACTCTTAATCTTGGTGACGGGATGATCAATAGTAGGGTACCATGTGGGATATTGCTTATATTTTTTATGTTGAGCATCTTTGTAATGACAGTGCGCCATTTAGCCTTTTTTCTGGTGAAAAATATCAAGTCATTTACAATAATGTCTTTATTTAGATTAAAGGAGGGGTCAGAGATCAGCGTGTCTGGGTTTTTTCTAATTAGATTGTGTTTTAATTTTTTTACTGCATTCTTAGATAGGTTAGTTGGGTACTTTATGACATAAGAGTTAATGCCTGCTGGTTTTAAATTGGTTCCGGCCATATTTACTGATGGTGGTAAATAATTCTCCAGGGTGTTCCTGCAGTAGTGATCTCACTTTTTATGTGTCCTCTAGACCTGTTTCTGGATGTTTACAGGTCTACAGTTGTTCCTGTAGGTGTCTCTCCTCTCCTTTGTTTCCTTGTGTCCCCCTCTGATGTATCCTATTGTCCCCTGGGTCTTTCTGTGGTTTCTGCTAATGTCTTTGCTATCTTTTAATACTTTAAGTTTGTGATCGTTTGGGAATTATCCTCCTCTGGAAAAGAATTTATTTAATGTTAAACTAGCGCTGATAATAAACCACTCTCTAAAACAAAACAACAGAGACACTACTGCTCATATCACACAGTAAGCTCTCCTCTGTATCTATTTTATTTATTTGAAAAGCCAAGTACAGACTTCGCTCACAGCCAATAGTTACTTTAAAGCATCGTGTCTGCAGTGAGACAAACGCACACAGCAGCAGAGGAGATGGAGTGGCAGGCTGTGGTGTTGGATGCATGCCATCATGAAAGAGCAGATCACCAGGTCCCCTCAACTCATTTTAATTATAATTTCCCAATAATTGCGGCACTGGGTTAAAGCTAAAAGCGCCCCTCCGCGGATACCGACTTGGCGTGAATCAGAGTAGGTAGGCTCTAGGGACCAACTCCAGGACTCGCAATACCTTAAAAGCTGCCTTGCTGAAGCAGCTGGCTGGGCTCCACGCCTCAAACAGCTGTCCTCTGATCCCTTCCTGTTAAAATTAAAAGCAGCTCTAAGGGTCACTGCCACCCTACTTCACCCCTTACAGCGCCCAAATGCGTGACTAATGCATTTTAATGCGGTAATGCGGATCACCACATTTAAATGAGTTATTCTGATGTGTGATACTTGGCAGGGCTGCTGAAGAAAGGCTATGGGAGCCCAAGAGGGACTATGACCCTGTGTCTGGAGAGACCCAGCATCTCAGAGCCCGACTGGGCCCGTGGCCCTATGTCTAAAGACAGTCTCTAATAGCCACAGAGGGACTGTGGCCCTATGACAGGAGAGACCCTGTAAAAGCCAGAGAGGGACTGTGGCCCTGTGTCTGGCGAGAGCCTGTGACAGCCCGACAGGGCCTGTAGTCCTGTGTCAGGACAGAGCCTCTGACAGACTAGAGGGACTGTGACCTGTGTCTACAGAGAACCACTGAGAGCCCAAGAGGGACTGGACCATGTGTGAGGACAGAGCCTGTCAAACACGAGAGGGACTGTCTGTAACGATATGTCATGCAAACTTGTAGCACACTACCAGCCAAGGGAATCACACTCCAGGGCCTAGTGAGACTACTCGATTAGCCAGGCCTGCAGCTTTTTGCGCAACTAAGAAAGGAGAAGGCTCCACGTCCTTTCATGCTTTTCAGAGCTACTGTACAGGGTTGTGTAGAAAGCTCCTGCACCCACGCGCACCTGCATTTCACTTTCCTGATGCACTAGTGACACTCGGAACCAAGCGCTTGCCTGCTTCATGCGCATACAAAGCGAGGCATGACTCAGTATCATAAACACAAGCCAACTCACTGATTTACACAACATCGACACCAACAAATGGGGACATGTGGCATCAAACAAGTCAACAAAAATAGATAAATAAAGTAAATGAACTGCCCCCCCCCCCCCCGCCCCACCCACCAGCTTCTTTGTTGTTTCAGTGGTCTTCATGGTTTAAATGCTTTTACAGGAAAGCCTGATAAAGAAGGGCGGACTTTGCGATTGCCCCAATAAGCTGCTTGGTGGTTTCTCACAAGGTGACCTGTGTGACTGTGTGCATTTTCATTGCACTCTATAAAAACAAGGGTAGCTCGGAGGTTGACCCACGCTGCCAGCACGCCTAAAGGTATTGCCCAAAATGATAACTTCAAATAAACATTTCAAAGTTACTTATTCAGATTTGCTGTGCAATTTTATGTTTCGCTAACTTTTATTTCCTCTTCTCCTAACCTGTTCCCCCCCCCATACCGCCCTTATTCTCCCTCTTACACTTCATGGCTTCTCAGTGGCATGTTCTATGTGGTGTCACTATCCTAAGCTCCCCTCCTGTGGTTTTTCGTATTTCAGCTATCTCACTAATATCCGTTACCTTTTTCCCTACTGCCTTAAAGCGGGCATCCATGGCACAGAGCACTATTAGAGGAATAAAAACCTATCACTTCTCAAATGCTGTCTACAAACGTAAAAGTTATTTGCGATAAGCGTATGTGACTTCAAATACTCCCCAGTGTGGCCAGCACCAGTGCTGAATATAAAATACAACTTTTACATATCATAGCATGTACCAAAGAATGCATACCCATAACCCTTCAACTGAAAAAGCTCCTCTCCCTTGCTCCCCACTAACACGACAGCCTTATACTAAGAACACACTGCCAGTCAGTGAGATCACAGCCTTGAACCAGGAAAGCACTGCCAGTCAGTGAGATGACAGCTTTGGACCAAGAAAGCACTGCCAGTCAATGGGATGACAGCCTTAGACCAACAAAGCACAGCCAGTCAATAAAATAACAGCCTTGGACAGCGAAAGCACTAAGGTCAGTTAGATAACAGCCTTAAATCAACAAAGCACTGCCAGTCAATAAAATAACAGCCGTAGACCGAAAAAACACTGCTAGTCAATAAAATTACAGCCTTGGACCAAGCCTTGGACCTAGAAAGCACTGCCAGTCAATAAGATGACCAGTTTGTGAGACCCCAAAGCCTTATTTCTAACCATCCCTCCACAGACCACCATTTTTTCTCAGTCCCCGGCTGATGGATCACATCAAAACTTCAAAGGAAAGAGCTGAGGTCAAATAACTGTTTTTTGTAAAGTTTTGTGAAGATTCGTTTAATGGTGCCAAGTACTTCTTTCTGCCCTTCTCTTGCTTCTTTCTGCACACCTCTAGCCTCTTTCCGCACCTCTATTGGTTCTTTCTGCACTTATTGCTTCTTTCTGTACCTCTCTTGCCTCTTTCTGCACCTCTTTCTGCAGTTCTCTTGCCTCTTTCTGCACCTCTGTTGCTTCTTTCTTCACCTCTCTTGCCTCTTTCTGTACCTTACTTGCTCCTTTCTACACTTCTCTTGTCTCTTTCTGCACCCCTGTTGCTTCATTCTGCACTTTCCATGCTTCTTTCTGCATCCCTGTTGTCTCTTTTTGTACCTCTTTTGCCTCTTTCTGCACTTTTCTTGCCTTTTTCTGTACCTGTATTCCCTCTTTCTGCACGTCTGTTGCCTCTTTCTGCACCTCATTTGCTTCTTTCTGCACCACTATTGTTTCTATGCACTCGTCGTCCCTCTTTCAGTACCTTTCCTGCCTGTTTTTGCATCTCACTTGCATCGTTCTGCACTTTTTTTGCTTCTTTCTACACCTCCGTTTCTTCTTTCAGCAATTCTATTGCGTTTGTGCACTTCTCTTGCCTTATCTGCACTTCTCTTGCCTCTTTCTGCACCTCTATTACTTCATTCTGCACTTTCCATGCTTCTTTCTGCACCTCCATGACTCCATGGATTGAGGTGGAGCCGCCAGGACACGATTGCCGCACTTTGTATCGCTACTTTTCTACACTACTTGGACCCAATTACCATTATTAGAACATACGCTTTTCATTTATATTGGCAACTTGGTGTGATCGTACTGGCGATATGGACAATTTAAAATACTAACTAGACAATCATAGCTTCTACTTTACAAGTGAGCATCCTCTACTCGGATTGGCTCCTTCCCTGCTCTCATGTTCCCTGCCATCTTCGGCCTGATCCAGCATACGGTGCTCGCTTATGAGCTACTCCTCTGATGTTCTTAGACCCCACTGGTTTGGAAGTATCACCGGCTGTGGGATTACACGGAGCTTGACCGTGCCACACAGCCCTGAAGATTCAGAGATAACATTATCTTTGATGAAATGCGTGTCGGCTGGCTGCGTTGTGTAGGACTACCAATTAAAAGAAAATACAAGACACCATCGTTGGATTGAAACTATTTTGTTGTTCTTTTACTAAATGCATTGTCTGAATCCGAATCTGTGTGTGTGCTCTGGACAGTCCTCATAGTGTATGTGAC
The DNA here is from genome assembly GCF_964263255.1 of Lissotriton vulgaris. Lineage (NCBI taxonomy): Eukaryota > Metazoa > Chordata > Amphibia > Caudata > Salamandridae > Lissotriton > Lissotriton vulgaris. The sequence continues at coordinate 578,345,221 of NC_141697.1, forward strand.
AGGGTTCCTCAGTCCAAATTAAGGGGTTACTAGGGTTTCCCCTTCCCAGGTTGCACCACACTATACTGTGTTTCCATACACTCACGTGAACTAGCTGTGCGCCACTACTTCCTGGATACTAAAATCTTATCTCTTTGCCACCTTCTTTCTGCACCTGTCTTGCTTCTTTCTGCACCCCTGTTGTCTCTTTAGGTACCTCTTTTGCCTCTTTTTGCACTTTTCTTGGCTTTTTCTGCACCTCTCTTCCCTCTTTCCACACATCTACTGCCCCTTTCTGCTCCTCATTTGCTCCTTTCTGCACCCCTGTTGTCTCTTTCAGCACTCTTCTTCCCTCTTTCTGTACCTTTCCTGCCTGTTTTTGCATCTCACTTGCTTCTTTCTACACCTCTGTTACTTCTTTCAGCAATTCTTTTGCCTCTTTGTGCACTTCTCTTGCCTGTTTCTGCACTTCTTTTGCCTCTTTCTACACCCGTTACTTCATTATGCACTTTCCATGCTTCTTTCTGCACCTATCTTGCTTCTTTCTGCACCCCTGTTATATCTTTTTGCACCTCTGTTGGCTTTTTCTGCACCCCACTTGCTCCTTTCTACAGTTCTCTTGCCTCTTTCTGCACCCCTGTTGCTTCATTCTGCACCTGTCTTTTGCCTCTTTCTGCTCTTTTCTTGGCTTTTTCTGCACCTCCCTTCCCTCTTTCTGCACGTCTGTTGCCTCTTTCTGCACCTCATGTGCTTCTTTCTGCACCCCTGTTGTCTCTTTCTGTACTCGTCTTCCCTCTTTCTTTCTACACCTCACTTGCTCCTTTCTACACTTCTCTTGCCTCTTTCTGTACCACTGTTGCTTCATTCTGCATTTTCCATGCTTCTATCCACACCTGTCTTGCTTCTTTCTGCACCCCTGTTGTCTCTTTCTGTACTCGTCTTCTCTCTTTCCATACATTTCCTGCCTGTTTTTTCTCCTCACTTGCCTCTTTCTACACTTTTCTTGCTTTTTTTTACACCTCTGTTTGCTTCTTTCAGCAATTCTGTTGCCTCTTTGTGCACTTTTCTTGCCTGTTTCTGCAACTCTGTTGCTTCATTCTGCACTTTCCATGCTTCTTTCTGCACATATCTTGCTTCTTTCTGCACCCCTGTTTGCTCTTTATATACCTCGTTTGCCTCTTTCTGCACTTTTCTTGCCTCTTTCTGTACCTCTATTGCTTCATTCTGCACTTGCCATGCTTCTTTCTGCACCCGTTGTCTCTTTATGTACCTCTTTTGCCTCTTTCTGCACTTTTCTTGACTTTTTCTGCACCTCTCTTCCCGCTTTCTGCACGTCTATTGCCTCTTTCTGCTCTTCATTTGCTTCTTTCTGCACCCCTGTTGTCTCTTTCAGCACTCGTCTTTCCTCTTTCTGTACCTTTCCTGCTTGTTTTTGCATCTCACTTGCCTCTTTCTGCACCTTTCGTGCTTCTTTCTACACCTCTGTTGCTTCTTTCAGCAATTCTTTTGCCTCTTTGTGCACTTCGCTTGCCTGTTTCTGCACTTCTTTTGCCTCTTTCTACACCCGTTACTTCATTATGCACTTTCCATGCTTCTTTCTGCACCTGTCTTGCTTCTTTCTGCACCCCTGTTATATCTTTTTGCACCTCTGTTGGCTTTTTCTGCACCCCACTTGCTCCTTTCTACAGTTCTCTTGCCTCTTTCTGCACCCCTGTTGCTTCATTCTGCACCTGTCTTTTGCCTCTTTCTGCTCTTTTCTTGGCTTTTTCTGCACCTCTCTTCCCTCTTTCTGCACGTCTGTTGCCTCTTTCTGCACCGCATGTGCTTCTTTCTGCACCCCTGTTGTCTCTTTCTGCACTCGTCTTCCCTCTTTCTGTACCTTTCCTGCATGTTTTTGCTCCTCACTTGCCTCTTTCTGTACTTCTCCTGCTTCTTTCTATACCTATGTTGCTTCTTTTGGCAATTTTCTTGCCTCTGTGCACTCCCCTTGCCTGTTTCTCCACTTCTCTTGCCTCTTTCCACACCCCTGTTACTTCATTATGCACTTTCCATGCTTCTTTCTGCATCTGTCTTGCGTCTTTCTGCACCCCTGTTGTCTCTTTATGTACCCCTTTTGCCTCTCTCTGCACTTTTCTTGACTTTTTCTGCACCTCTCTTACCTCTTTCTGCACAATTTTTGCCTCTTTCTGCACCTTATTTGGTTCTTTCTGCACCCCTGTTGTCTCTTTCAGCACCCGTCTTCCCTCTTTCTGGACCTTTCCTGCCTGTTTTTGCATCTCACTTGCCTCTTTCTCCACTTTTCTTGCTTCTTTCTCCACTTCTCTTGCCTGTTTCTGCACCTCTCTTGCCTCTTTTTGCACCTCTGTTGGCTCTTTCTACACCTCACTTGCTCCTTTCTACACTTCTCCTGCCTCTTTCTGCACCACTGTTGCTTCATTCTGCACTTTCCATGCTTCTATCCACACCTGTCTTGCTTCTTTCTGCACCCCTGTTGTCTCTTTCTGTACTCGTCTTCTCTCTTTCCATACATTTCCTGCCTGTTTTTTCTCCTCACTTGCCTCTTTCTACACTTTTCTTGCTTTTTTCTACACCTCTGTTTGCTTCTTTCAGCAATTCTGTTGCCTCTTTGTGCACTTTTCTTGCCTGTTTCTGCAACTCTGTTGCTTCATTCTGCACTTTCCATGCTTCTTTCTGCACATATCTTGCTTCTTTCTGCACCCCTGTTTGCTCTTTATATACCTCGTTTGCCTCTTTCTGCACTTTTCTTGGCTTTTCCGGGCACTTCTTCCTTCTTTCTGCACCCCTCTTGCCTTTTTCTGTACCTCTCTTGCCTCTTTGTGGACACATCCTACCTTTTTTCTGTACCCCTATTGCCACTCTCTCCACCCCACTTCCCTCTTTCTGCCCTCTGTTGGTTCTTTCTGCACTGCTCTTGCTTCCATCTGTACCTTACTTGCCTCTTTCTGCACTTGTCTTGCTTCTTTCTACACCTCTGATGCATCTTTCAACACTTCTCTTGCCTCTTTCTGTACTCCTCTTCCGTCTTTCTGCACCCCTCTTGCCTCTTTCTGTACCTCTCTTGCCTCTTTGTGCACCTTTCCTATCCCTTTCTGCACCCCTTTTGCCTCTTTTTACAGCTCTGTTTTTTCTTTCTGCACTGCTCTTGCTTCTTTCTGCCCCTCACTTGCCTCATTCTGCACTTCACTTGCTTTTTTCTTTACCTCCCTTGCCTCTTTCGGCACCTCTGGTGCTTCTTTCTACCCTTCTCTTGCCTCCTTCTGCACCTCTTAGTTAGAGGTAGTTTTAATCCTCCTGCCCTATTGTACTAGGGCCATACAGGGGAGGTCATGCCAATCACAGGGGTACCCCAACCCATAGTGTACCCTGGTGTTTTCACTATATTCTAAGTGTCTTTCAGCATAGCACTGCTGTAGGCCTGGTTAGTCAGAGTCAGTTACCACCAGTACCCGTCAGCAAAAAGTTGGGGACACAGGATGACTTTACAACTAGGCCTCTTTCTGCTCCTCTGTTGGTTCTTTGTGCACATCGCTTGCTTCTTTCTGCACCTTTCTTCATCTTTCTGGACTTCTGTTGCCTCTGTCTGCATTTCTCTCGTTTCTTTCTGTGCCTTTCTTCCTCTTTCTGCACACGGCCTGCCTTTGTAGGCATAGTTACAAATTAGCATTTAAAAAAGCTTGGAAATTCACTGAAAAAAACATAGCTGTCAGTGATGTTATAGTTCAAAATTAGCATTTAAAAAACCTTAGAAATACACTGAAAAAACCTCAGGTTTCAGGGACGTTCTAGTTAGTTGGAAATTTCACTTGTTCAAAACCAGAGAAATTCAGCCGTCATAGTTAGTTCTGCTAACTATAACTCGTGCCCCCGCAATGCACTGCTGATGACATCACATATTACATCATTCATGACATGGTCAGTGACATCACTGATGACATCATCCATGTAATATTCTTATGCACCTCCTCATACCCTAATATAACCTTTGATACACCCACTCTTACACACATCCACTCATTCACCCATACAGTCACTCATACATGCAGTCAACCATCAATACGGCACTATCATATGCACTCACATATCTATACAGACACTCATACACCGCCACCCATCCATAGAGTTACTCACACATCTAGTCAGTCATGCAAAGAATCAATCACACTGCCATTAACTCACCTATACAGTTATACACACTCCCCCTCACTTATTCAAACATATACTAACACATACTTACATTTTTATACAATAACTAATACGAGAACAAACACATCCATACAGCCACAATCACGCACTCTCACATTAAGGGGGATATTCAAAAGGACTTATCTCTGATTTATCCCCACCTTAACACATCAAAAGTGGAGATAGATTTAACACCCCATTCACAAGCTGGTACAAACTGCACACATCGCCAGTATTCCCGCGATAACTGCCCCAAAATGTATCTCCACCACCAACTAACCCTAATGAGATGCAGAGTAGGCGTTCCCGTCCAAAAACGCACGAAAAAACCATAACACCACTTTCACAACGAACTGCCAGATCTGGGATGCGAACCAAAAACAGGCGATAAGCCGCGGTAGCAGCAGGGATTTAACACCTGCCTCTTGCTGGTGTTAAGTAGGACACTACCTGCAGCATAAAAGGGAGCCAAGCCAAGAGCCACACCTGAAGACCCACAGATGCCATGGAGACAAGGATCATATAACAGGGATACCCATGAGGGCACAACACCCACCATAACCACCCCAGGCCCGCCAACCCCCCGGGGAACACCACAGAGGCAGTGTACACAAAGACAGCGGACCCACCTGAAACGCACCTGCTGACCAGACCCAACGCCAGAGGAGGACATTGCCCACTACAGGCCGAAAAGAGCAACCATCCCCCGCATCCTGACCCACATCCCCCACCTGCTGACGATCCCAACCCAGCTGACAACCGACATCCCTTCGCAGACAAAGCTGCCAGCTGCGCAGCACATGCTGGCCTCTGGTGCCATCCAACCCACAACTGCCAGAGTCGGAGGAGTCACACAGCCAGCCTCATCCAAAGTCATCACACCTGTCCTGGATGCCAACATCAGCCTGGTACCCCAGAAACCCCACGTCACCCACACCGCGCAGGAGCAGGTGGAGACCAAGCAAGGCCCCTACACCATAGCTGGATTCCCTCACATGTCAGGAACAATCAACTGCGCACATGTACCGCTCATGCCCCCTGCCCACACTGCACACAACTACCACAACAGAAAGCACACGCATACCCTGAATGTGCAGGTAATAGTGGACTGCCCGGGACTCCTCAACAATGTTGTGGCCAACTCCCCTGGCAGAGTGCATGATACTCACATGTCCCGACAGTCCATCATCACCCAGCGCTCCCAGGATGGCACACATGGAAATGCAGAGCCCGTTGGTGTGTCCAAAATAAACACACCACACACCTCCAGCGCACAGTCATGCAACTCATGACACTGCCAATGGGCACGCAGCACAACTACATTCAACATGACACACAACATGCCAACCGACCAGACATGACAACACAACTCCATTGGGAATCCGGCCTTGCCACGCCCACAACCCAGCCACTAGTGTATACAATACAGTATCCCAAAGGGTATGATTAAATAAAACAATAAACAATATGTAATAAGGATATCTATACAGTATTATCCTAAAAGGAGGATCAAGGAGTCAGTTATTTTGTTCATGATTGTGCTAAAAAGCATCAGTTTATGATTTACAAAATTATGAAAAGAAGGGACAAATAAGTACAGACAGTTACAGCACTGTAAAAACAAATAAACAAATGACATAAATCAGCCCAAGGTGTATGTACAAGGTGCACAAGTGCAGTGGGTGGTGACACTACGGCAGCGCAAGTGACAAGAAATACAGCGTGAACGGCGCAAAGTGCAAGGTGCAAATATATACAGTGAAAATACGCAATGGTTTCCAATTAAATAGTGTCTTAGTTCAATGTTCATAAGGAGAACCACTGCGGGGGGCGCCTAAAGTCTGGCTGTTACACAATCCAGCCACGGCATGGCACCACAGACACACAATAGCAGGATATGAGGAGAGGCATGTGCGAGAGCGGCAAGTGACTAAGGAATGTGAACCTACCCAATGCCAGGTGTGACGTGGAGGTGCCGGACAGACCACAGAGTGCAACCACGGAAATGGTTATGTGGAGTGTAGTGGCCAGTGGACGCTACCGTGTTCCCACAGGCTGTGGGGCAGAACGTGGAAATGTGTCGCATGTTACGCTCCCCCCCCCCCCTGCATGCACGTGCGTAATGGGTTGGACCTGCGTATGCCAGGCCTGCATAGGGTGTGAACAAAAAGCCAGTCGCACTGGTAGTGATTCTCATTCGGAATGGACAACGCGTCTGCCAGGGCGGCGCCTCTCAGCCCGCCATGAGTCCTGTGCCGAGCACAGCAGGCCTTCCTGCCTGTGCTCCTGCTGCACCCCGGGCCCCTGGTCTCCAGACCCGTCATGCCTGCCCCAGCGCACCAACGAGGCTCCGCTCACCTGCCTACACCGGCGTGTGTCAAAGAGGGCCCATCGCGTGCCGGTGCTAGCTCTAAGCACCAGTCCCGCGACCTCTGCAGCCTCCACAGACCATTGCTGGCCCCCCCGACGCTGGCCCACATTACTCCTTTCGCAATGACATACTCCACCGGCGTCCTCTTTGGCCCAGTAGGGCCCGCATGTGGATCTGAATCCTGAGTCCTGAATGGCAGTGACCCCAAGTCCGTGGCAGCGGCCGCAGCACCAGACTCCCTTCGATCAGTGAGGCATAATTCCATATCGCAGGCCTGCGACACATGGTGCCACTAACCCTGTTCAACGCAAGCCGGCGATACGAGGATGACGGCTCAAGCCTACCCTGCGGACCATTAGGTCCCACATCCAGCACTTAGTCACGAATCATGAATGGCAGAGTCCACACAAGTGAACGCATGCAGAGGAGTAAGAGGAAGATGCGGCTCAGTCCAGACGAAAGCCGGATCAGAGTCACGGAGGTGATTGTACACTATCAACAACTGACCTGGTGCCATCAACCCTGTTCACCGTAAGTCAGCGGCCCGTGGCGGTAGGCCCGTGCAGGATGCTGTGCATCTGAGGCCACTAACTCTGTGCAGCACAAGTCATTGGTCTTTATGGTTGAATGGTTGTGTCCTTTATGATGTACACTGTTGTCGATATCTGACTGCACCAGGCAGCCCTTGACAGCTTGTGTGCGCACACTCCACACACATCCAACACAGATGTCACTCTGTATGTGTGCATTCTAATAAATGTGGCTGTGGGCACGAGTCCGTAGCCATTCATACCATCTGAGCAAGTGTATCTGTGTGGTCATTGTGTCAGCATGATGGGCACGGGCCCTACAACATCACAGTGTGCTGTCTTCAGCGGATGTTACCATGTAACCTGAGATTTGGCAGTAACCCTGGACATGTAGCTTCGCACGCACCCCCTGCATGCACAAGCTGTGTGTGCTGTTCTGGCGTACATCAGGTCAGCGCAGTTGTCTGCTGATTCGGCAGAGGGAGCAGGGTGAGGTTCGGATCTGGCCTTGGGCAGGAAGTGCGGCAAGTGTGTCTCTGTGTTGGGGTATAGTTGTCACCAGGGCCACAGTAGTCGATGTTACAATGTAGCATGCACCAGGAGGGCGCGCCCACACGTACGTGGACCAGTAGGAGCGCAAGACCACTCAGGGTCTTTTGATTGCATGTCAGAGGATTATTTGGCGCTTCTCCGCCAGGAAGTCTCAGCTATCGTGAGGGTCCCTGCGCCAGAAGTAGGTTGTGGTTGCTGTTCCCGCTACTTTCTGGTACCAAAGAAGGACAAATGTCTGCAACCTATCCTAGACCTCAGGGCCCTCAACCGTTAAAAATGCTAACCTCGGCTCAGGTCCTATCTGCTCTCGACCATGGAGACTGGATGGTAGCGTTGGATTTGCAGGACGCCTAGTTCCACATCCTCGTCTTGCCAGCCACAGGCGTTACCTACGGTTCACGATAGGCTACGAGCATTTTGTTCACCGTGCTCCCCTTTGGCATTACCAGTGCCCCTCAGGTATTCGCGAAAGTGATGGTGGTGGTCTCACCTCATCTGCGCAGATCAGGGGTTCCAGTCTTCCCCTATCGCGACAACTGGCTGTTGAAGGCGGACTCGCCCCAGGCTGTCGTCTCCCACCTCCAGACTATGGCAGACCTCCTTCATTCGCTGGTGTTCACTATCAACGTACCGAAGTCACACCTGATTCCCTCTCAGTCGCTCCCTTTCATCAGAGCTGTTCTGTACACAGTGCAATTTTGAGCCTATCCTCCCAAGCAGCAAGTACTAGATATTCAGGCTATGATACCAATGTTTCAGCCTCTATCCCAGATTTCGTTGAGAATGACCCTGAGGCTGCTGGGCCTCATGGCCTCCTGCATCCTGCTGGTGGATCATGCCAGGTGGTGTCTGCGGGCTCTGCGGTGGGACCTGAAGTTCCAGTGGGCGCAGCATCAGGGGAATCTTTCTGACCATGCCCAAATCCCTGCGGGAACTGCGCAACAACTGCAGTTGTGGTTCATGAACCAGGATTCGGTCAGAGGCAGATCCCTCTCCCTTCCCCAAACGGACCTCACTTTGCGACCGATGCATCACTCCTGGGATGGGGCAGCCTCCTGGGAGAGGTGGATATCAGAGGAGTCTGGTCTCCGGTGGAGTCCAGGCTCCATATCAACCTGTTGGACCTCCGGGCGAATCATTTGGCACTGAAGGCATTCCTTCCCTCACTGCAGAGAAGAACAGACTTGGCCCCAGCCCTACCAGCCAGTCTGTAGTTTCCAGAGATCCTGCTTCAAAAGTCGGCTTGTCCTGCAGTTAGAGACCTTCAGACCCCCTGGTAGGACTGGCTGCCTTCCACAAAGACCGGATGTCCTGTGAACAGCAGCTCTGTACAAAAGAAACTGCCAAGAAAGACTCGGAGTCTGCTGAGGACAAAGAAACCTGAAGCCTGGAACCACTGCTGCACCCAACGCCTACGGCCTGAGTCTGAGTGGCCCACTGGTCCGAGCCAGTCCCCCCAGCACTCCAGAGTCCGAGTCCACCATGGGTTGACCCCTTTAGGACTCCCCGACATCGCCTGCAGCCTCTGCGCGGAGACCCCCCAACCACGAGAGGCCGGTAGAGTGAAATCCGACCTCATAAGACACCACTGCATCCAGCCGCCCTAAGTCCTGGAGAAGAACCCGAAGTCTTCCTGGACCGAGCCTGTAGCCAAAATCCAAAACTGGCAACTCCTATTGAAAACAACAAGGCACCCCATGCCAAAACAGCACTCTGACACCAGCCGCCTCTGTGCAGCTGTAGTTGCACCTTGTGTGCTAACTCTGATCCCCCTTTGCCGTGAGCTTTAGTCTGGGAGCTTTGCTCCCACAACCTTGTGGCCTGCTTATGAGCAGCCACCTACCGGAGGCCCCCTATCCCTCATTGGATGACATTGGGCCTGGGCACTCTGACCCGGCCGCCCTAGTGCCACTGAGAGTGCTTTGAGAGTGCATTCTCAACCCTGGGGAACCCTGGTTCTAACCCCAGAAATCTAACTCCCACAACCAAGTACTTACCTGTAAACCAATAACATCATTCCCTCCCATAGGATTGCATTGAATGCTTTTCTGTGAAAAATCTTTTAAGGGTGGAGTTGGTTTGTATGAAAACCCTAAGAAACTGCATATATGTAAAAACTGAATTACTTACCTTTTGTCTAGGAAATTTCCCAGTGTGATATCTAGGCATATTACTCTGAGTAGCAAAAGTAATCCAAAAAATAACGTACACTGTAATCTACAACTGCATTCAACTGTAATTTACTGCATACATATTTCAAAGTATTAATATACTTACCTGTACCAGGCCTAGCTTGGTTGTAGAAAATAAAATATAACAAGTAATATTTTTATCTAACAAAATTGGTCTGAGTGCAGTCTTTGACTGTTTGACCTCATCTGAGTGTGTCCAATAAATGCTTAACACTACCCTCTGATAAAGCCCTACTGCTCGCCCACACTACCACAAATAGAGAGTAAGGTATTATCTACTTTTACCACTGCCTACCATGGGGGTTCCCTTAGACTTTGTACACACTATACCTTACTTTGGTATAGTATATAAAGAGCCAGCTTCCTACAGTGAATAAACAGCGATTGGGTCAGAAGCAGACCCCTCTCCCTTCCCCAACCAGATCACGAATGGCATCTTCACTCAGAGGGGGGTATAAGGTCTCTTTCAGCAGTGGGGAGAGCCTTGGTTAGATCTGATTTCCACTGAAGAGAACGTGCAATGTCGGCAGTTTTGTGAGTTGGAATGTCCAAGGCGGCACTCACCCAGCGACTCTTTTGGTTGCAAGTGGAGTTGCTACCTCCGGTACACCTTTCCGCCTGTACCACTTCTGGCCCGAGTGCTGAAGAAGATCAAGCGCGACTGGGCCTTAGTCATTCTTGTGGCAACGGGCTGGGCACGAAGAGCCTGGTACCCCAAGCTCCTGAGCATGGCTATCGATACTCTGTTCAAACTGCCCCTTCAGTAGGATCTTCTTTTTTAAAACATTTTTTTATTGGTATTTATACATTACACAATACGTTGTGACATATAACGGATAAGAAGTTTCGCCGGCATACATGTAGGGATATACAATTCGCGGTGGTGTCTGCCCCACAGTTTTGCAAAACATTTAACATTGAACATATAGGTTTTTGCGACTGATTGTGTGTCACAGTTGTACATAAAACGTAAAGAGAAATAAAACATAGAAGTGTTTGGCGATTGCTTAGTGTTAGACCACTTCATCTATGTTGGGTTTCGTATAGCTGATCAGGCGTCCTGAGTTGTTTATGGAGGTTTGTATGAATAAGGAAGTTGTCTAGTGTTGACCACATCCCTCGGTTGGGATTCCTCCCTGGTGTGGGTCTTAATGCAGTGATGTCTGCCCCTCTGAGAAATGTAACCTAGTTCAGCCAACCCCTTGAGTGCGGCTTTGGTGGTGTCCTTCCATTTGGCTAGCACTGTTTTGAGTGCTGTCGTCAGGAGGAAGTCCATGAAGTTTCTGTCTTGTTATGTGGCTATGCCTGCTGTGATGTGAGCGGTGGAGGTTGTTATGTTAATGACATTTATAGAGCGCACTGCTGCCAAAAGGCGTCCTGGCGCTGTGAGAGATGTCACCCTGGAGGCTCGTAGTAAAGTTGCCTTGAGCTTTATGAGTGGAACAGCCAGGTTTTTAGGGCTTTCCTAGAAGCGAGCAGCTCTGTTGTGCCTCTGAGAGAAAGTTGAAGGGCATTCCATGCTTTGGTAGCACCCACAAAAAAACTCCTGCCACCCCAATTGGCTTATTTTGCCAATGGAATGCAAATCAGTTTGGCCTCTGAGGAGCGCAAAGATCTTTTAGGGACATACCAATTGGTATTTTGGATCAGATGTTTTGGACCCGTTGAGTGTAGTGAGTTATGAGTAATGCATAGGGCCTTAAACAAAACTCGCTTCTTAACTGGCAGCCAGTGTAACTTTTTAATTTCTGCCGAGATAGATTCATATTTTGGAGTGCCAGACAGCAGTCTGGCTGCTGCATTCTGTAGGAGTTGTAGTTTCCTTAGGAGACCTTCCTGTGCGTTAACATATAGGCCATTGCAATAGTCCAGCCTGGACATAGCTAAGGCTGTGACGACTGTCTTCTGACTTTCTGAGGGGAATATAGGCCAGTATTTTTTTGCATGATTTTAAAATGTAAGAGGTTGTTGAAACAACTGAGTTTACTTGATCTTTATGGGTCAATTTTTTGTCGATTATGAACCCTAGGTTTTTCACTTTCCTGACTGGTGTTGGGAGAGGGCCAAGAGAATCTGGCCACCATGCTGGGGTCCAAAATTGAGGTTTGTTTCCAAACAGGAACACCTCTGTTTTAGCAGAGTTGAGCTTCAAACAATTCCGGGCCATCCAGCCACCCACAGCTGTCATACAGTCGTGGAAACACCTTGCTGGCTCCAGAGTTTCATTTGGAAGCATAGAGACAACTATCTTGATGTCATTGGCGTATGAGTACAGCTAGAGTCCAAACGAACCGATAAGAGGAGCGAGCTGGGAAACAAACATTGAAAACAGTGGGGCTCATGGATGACCCCTGCGGTACTCCACAGCGGAGGGAGAATGGCTTTGCAGAGAAGTTGCCGAGCGTAACTGTCTGTACTCTGTCTGCTAAAAATGATTTAATCAGTTTCCATGCCCTGCCTGTGACACCAATCTCATGCAGCCGGTCCATCAATACATTTTGATGGACCGTGTCAAACTCTGCAGAGAGGTCCAGCATAATCAGGGCTCCATGCCCTCCTTGATCTAGGGTGGCTCTTATATCTTCGGTAGATTTAATAAGAGCCGACTCAGTACTGTGGCTCCCTCTGAAACCATACTGCGTGGGATCGAGTTTATATCCTTCCTCTAGAAATCGACTGAGTTGAGTATTTATACATTTTTCAATAATATTTGCGGGGAGCGGTAATCTAGAAATTGGCCCAAAATTATTGGATTCCATAGGGTCGAGCTTGGGCTTTTTAAGCAAGGGTAGAATCGATGTGGTCTTCCAGGCTTTCGGAAAATAGCCCTTTGAAAAAGTCATATTGATGATCTTTGTCAGGATTGATATAACTGGTTCGGATACCAACTTCAGTATAGAGAGGGGACAAGGGTCGGTTGGGGATCCTGATTTGACTTTTGTCAGAATAGTGTGTACATCAACTGCTAAAGTAGGTGTAAAGTTACAGAGCTGAAAAGTAATATTCCCAGGCTCTTCCTCATTGGCCGTCATTAATTAAGGGATGTGATTAGTATCTACTGTAAATGTACCATAGATAGCCAACTTCTTCCTTAAGAAAGTGGAGGATATCTTATCGCACAGTTCTTGCCTGGCTACAACGGGATTTGAAGGGGGGTGGGCCAGGGCAGTAACTGTTTTAAATAGTTCTTTAGTGGAGTTTTCCGCAGACTGTATTTTCTTTACAAAAAAGTCTTGTTTTGTTTTATGCAGTAATTTCTTATAGTCTGATAAGCAGAGTTTATATTTGTTTTTTTCCTCTGCATTGTACTCCCTCCTCCATACCCTTTCTTGATGTTTACAGAGAAGTTTACTTTCTCTTAGGTCCTGGGAGTACCACGGAGACCTTGGCCGTTCCCTATTGTTATGAATGGTTGTCATTGGGGCTAACTTATTAGTCGCTGCTTCTAGCCAGGTAGTGTAGGCCAATGTGGCCTTGTCTAAATCTCCTGGTAACAGAGGAGCGGTGGAGATTAGTTGCTCTTGCAATTCATTGGCATTTATTCTTCTCCATGCTCTGGTGGTTGTTTGTTTCAACCCTGGTCTCCGGATATCTTGAACTGGCGATGTCACCTCAAAGAACACTATCCTGTGTTCTGACCAGATCACCGGGGTTTGTAAACCTCAGCTGGCTGTTGTTGGAGAAGATGCCATCGAGTGTGTGTCCAGCTATGTGTGTGGCCTCAGTGACCAGTTGATATAGATCTAACGAGTTCATTAGATCTACCAGATTAAGAGTGTCTCCGTCGTTATCCATTTCTAGATAAAAATTGAAATCCCCTAAGATGGTATAAGAGCTGGCACATATCCCTCTTTCTAGCCAGGTGTCTGCTTGTGTTGTAAATCGGCTCCTGGGACCAGGCGGTCTATATATCAATGTGCCTTTAAATGTAGAATGGTGAGCCAACAAGAAACTGAAGCCTAATGCCTCACTTCCATGTAGGGAGATAGGCTAAAATTTGCCTTCAGCGTTTGTATATATATCACTGCTAGCCCCCCTCCCTTTTTGCCCAGCCTATTTAATGTGTGGCAGGTGTACCCCGGGGTGTGGCTTTGATCAGGTCTGGTCCTGACCCATCCTCTGTCCACGACTCAGTAATAAATACAATCAAAATATCTTTCTCCTGAATTAAGTCTGCTACCTCGATGCTGTGTTTGACTAGGGATCTTGCGTTGTGGCAAATGTTTTTTTCTAGAGTACAGCCTAGGGCTTTGTTGATGAAGATGAACACCTTCCCCCAGAATTTGCTGACCTTACTACAGTGGAAGATGAGTTGTGCAAGGTCTCCCCTTACTGTGCCACAGTTCCACCAGCTGTCGTCGTCTCTCAGGCCTAACGATGTTAGGCGAGTCGGTGTCCAGTATGCTTGGTGTAACAGCCAAAATTTAGTCTGTGCTAGCACTGGGGATATCATGTTTTTTGATGGGGCTGCCCAGAAGGTTGGTAGCTCTTGTTCGGTGAGAATGGAGCCTAGCTGTGTTTCCCAGTAGTTGCTATTCTTTGCGTTGAGTTTGGAGGAGACTGGGCGGAGGAGTTTGTACAGGTGTGAGACCTGGTGACCTGCCGTGTTTATGTTTTCCATGTACTGAAAGATTGAGGGTTTGTGCTTGGTTAGTTTGGATTTTGTTAGGGCTGTTTTGATTGCTAAGACGTTATATAGTTCCATGTCGGGGAGGTCATGTCGTGTTTTCAGGCTATTGAAGGTGTGGGGCAACCCTTCCTCTTCCAGCTGAGCTGGGTATGAGAATCCTAGTTTTCTGCATGTCGAGGGTCTTCCCACTGTATTTAATCTTTGGATTAGCCCATAGTATTTCCCATTTCGAGTTTTTGATGCTATATTCGAGCTTCTGGTCTACTTTGAGCAGCGCATGCCTAGTGATCTTGAAGATCGGGATGTTCTTTTGTGCTTGCTTGTTGGCGGTGAGGAGAGTTCGAGGGTCTGCATTATTTAGGGTGGCTTTCTCTATAGAGAGCCAGGCTGGTGTGTAATGCTGTTTAGTCAGTGCCCAGTGCATCCCTTGTCTGGCTATAAAGGCTATCTGGAAGGTTCTCAGGTCCACCACATTCAGACCGCCTAGCTTTTTCCCTAGTCTTAGTTTTTGAAGGCTAATTGTAGGTTTCTTGTCACACCATATACATTTGTTTAACATACTTTTCTGTGGAAATCATCTGTGAGAGCCAGCCAGGGGGAGCATACCTGCAAGGTAGCTTACTATGGGAGTGATCATCATCATTACCGTCTCTATTCTTCCCCACCATGTGATGAACCTGGGGCGACCAAGTTTCTAGTGGTCCTTTGATCTATCCTTGAGTGGCTTTCTCGTTCTGTTCTAGAGTCGTTCCTAGGCTTCTACCAAAGTGGATCCCTAGATATTTGACAACCCCAGGTTGCCAGGCAGACCTGAGGAGCCCATTACCTCCCTAGTTGTGTGTATGTTGAGGGGCATACATTCCGATTTGTCTCTGTTAGGTTTGTAGCCGAGTGTTTAGCGTACTTTTCAATGGTGTGCATGAGTGCTGGTATGGAGTGAGTGGGGTCCTCTGTTATTATGAGTAAGTCATCTGCGTAGGCTGCGAGTTTGGCTGTGGTGTTGTTAATGGTTATGCCCGCTATATTTCTGTTAGCTAGGATGTCTCTAATCAGGGGTGCTAGAAGCAGACCCCCCCAGGATATAGCGGCATGGATTCGCAAATTTAGCGGCACAAAAATGGAAATTTAGCGGCACAAATATGGAAATTTAGCGGCAATTTTGCGGCATTTTATTTGGCCATTTTTCCTACAACAAACACAGATATCTTAGCTTTTTTCGTTGTTTAACAACATGAAGCTATGTATATTTTGTTTAATTACAATGTAGACACTTTGTTTCCCTCGAAAAGCATTCTCTCCCTTGTTGCTGTGAGTTGTGCCGTGTTCCTTGCAGGCGTTTGCACGGATCGGGCGATTTCGCGATTTTTTTGCAAATCGCGAAATCGCGATAAGCTGGAGGGTCTGGCTAACAAACGTACTCGCGGCTGGGAGCAGCCCCCCCCCCCCGGAACTGCAGACAAGGGATCATAAATAGTCTCGAGCCGCTGGTCCATTTTTGGTAGCAAGCAAGGACAGTGCTCCTCCCTGGCGTAGCTTGGGAAAGACACTGATAACGTTAAAGAAAGATTCGACTTCTATAACACTTTACACTGCCGTTGGAGAAAACGGCATGGGTAACCGACAAAAAAAACTGACACTATCAGTGGTCATAAGTCCAGGTTCCTGTGTAGGAGTAGACCTCTCAAAGCCTGGGTATCAAAGCTGTAACGTGCATGAAAAAGCAATGGTTAGTGGACTTAAGAAATACCAGCATGAAGCTGCGCAATCTCTCAGGTGTAAGGTGTGGCAAGTGACCGAGTGCTGCTGTAGAGTGAAGTAGGTCTAAAGTGACAACTCACAGGGCAGAAGAGACAGCTGGCAGCTTAGCGTTCGAAAATGAAAGCTGAAGAAAAATTTGTAGAGCTGTTTGCAGAGAAAACAATATCTTAAGGGTTTCTAATATCGATTAACTTGATCTGAAAAAATTATTGTGGTGTTAACGTGCACTCGGTTATTCCTCCAGCTCCTCTCCCTTTCTTTCCTCCTGCAGACCCCCTCCCCCTTTCGCTCTCTCACTCTCCCTCTCTCTTCCTCCCTCCTCTCTCTCTCTCTCTCTCTCTCTCCCTGTCTCTCTTCCTCCCTCCCTGTCTCTCTTTCTTTCTCTTCTCTCTCTCTCCATTCCCCATTCAGATGTTCCTTTCTCTAGTTTCTATTCTCTTTCTTCCCCCCTCCTCCCTCTCTCTCGCTCTCCCTGTCTCTTCCTCCCTCCCTGTCTGTCTTTCTCTTCTCTCTCCGTTCCCCCCTTCAGATGTTCCTTCCTCTAGTTTCTATTCTCTCTGTTACTCCTCCAGCTCCTCTCCACACTCCCTTTCTGCCCTCCTGCAGTTCTCCCTCTCTCTCTCTTCCTCCCTCTCGCCCTCTCCCTGTCTCTCTTCCTCCCTCCCTTTCTTTTCTCTTTCTCCGTTCCCCCTTCAGATGTTCCTTCCTCAAGTTTCTATTCTCTCTGTTACTCCTCTAGCTCCCCCCTCTCTCTCTCCGTCCCCCCCTTCAGACGCTCCTTCCTCCATCTTCCAGCAGTCACCGGGCTGGAGCAATCTCTAATCCGCAAGGACAGATTCCTGCCAGGGCGAGGTGCGCCTCCTGCCGAGAGAGCCCCGTAGCCCCTCTCGGAGAAGGGCCATCAACATTTCATTGTCACGGTGGATTACGGGAGCCGTAATGAGGGGATTAGCGGGGCCCTCGAGTTTTCAGGCCGAGGGCCTCTCCTCCTGTGACCTCACCCTGATGATCGCCGTAGAGTACGCGGGGCCTAAACTGGAAAAAAAACCTCACCGGATCCAACACATCAAACGCCCATTTCATGCATCCGGTTTGTATGGAGTGCCCAAGGATGCGTTAAACAATCAAAGGCTTCACGTTCTAAAGATAACTGCACTCTGGACAACCGCCAAACCGGGGTTGAACCAGGTAACTGTAGCCCGAGGTCTTCAGATGCGAGATGAAAAGGAGACGTTGCTGCTGACTGGCTACAACAAGCATTTACAATGCAATGGTTTTGCCTGTGTTAAAGTTAGAGCTATTGGCATTGCTCTTGAAATTTTTTTTATTTATGTTTTTTTTTAACATAAATAAATGGCATTGTCATTTACAATAGCAGGGCAGGGCACAGGGAAGGGGGGCGAGGAGAGACGAAGGAGAGCTGCGGGCTCTTGTTGTAATGCTTGCATGGATGAGTTGGTGGATGCATGCATGGGTGCATGCATGAATGGGGGTATGGATGGGTGTATGGATAGATGCATGGATGGGTGGATGGATAGATGCATATATACAGCCAATCCCTCAACAATTTATGCAATCCACCAACCCATTCAACCAACAACCCATCCATGCATCCACCCATACATCCATGCATCATGCATACATTCATTCATCATGCATCCATCCACCCACCGTGTCTCACTCCGAAATGAAAGGGCCAAATTATGTTGCAGGGTTGGGTAAATTATGCAGCATGAAAAGCTAAAATATGCGGTATAATGCGGCACATTTCATATCAGTTTAACACCCAAATAGAGCGCTAAGCAACAGAAAGGTGATAAGTCCACCTTTGCATAGGGCGTGCCACTATGCGGCAACACGTGCTGATGCACTTTTAGCAACTTTTGACCCGTCTGAGCTAGAAACACATGTTTGGGGGTTAAAATCTGCAGATTATGCAGCAGATGATGGATTGTGTGGCAAATGCCGCAAACCTATAATTATGCGAAAACATCTGCAGACGCACAGTCACACAATTCCAGTGGCCCTGCCTAAGACCTGAGTTCACAGTAACAAGCAGCCTCTGCTCTGTTGCCTCAGCAGGGCACCTGCTTCCACACGTAGGAAACTTCATGTTGACTGAAAAGCAGGTCCTTCTCGAAGCTTCCTCTTTCCTAGTGATTAGGACTAATCTGCTGCCTAACGTTCCACGTGCAGCAGCAGCGTCCCCAGGCACCAAAAAGTCATCCCTCTACCCACATACACAGGCTCGCGCGCACAGCTGTATGTGCACGACTTTTCAGAAATCAGTACTTCACTCCACTAGGCGCATGTTTCCAGGTGCACCACTGGGAAATGAATATGACCTTTGTCGACATTCATTCCACACAATACACTGCGTGTGATGAGGGGATGCGTGTGTGTGTGCGTGTGATGAGGGGATGCGTGTGTGTGCGTGTGATGAGTCTATGCGTGTGTGTGCATGTGATGAGTGGATGTCCACACGCCCTGTCCATACGCGCACGCTGGACCTTCTAGGGATTCAGTTGCACGCGAGATGCCAAAAAGTCG
The DNA here is from genome assembly GCF_964263255.1 of Lissotriton vulgaris. Lineage (NCBI taxonomy): Eukaryota > Metazoa > Chordata > Amphibia > Caudata > Salamandridae > Lissotriton > Lissotriton vulgaris. The sequence continues at coordinate 578,363,986 of NC_141697.1, forward strand.
ATGGGACATATCCTAATGGGTTTGACATCTAATGTAAGGGGTCTGTGCAGCATCATGGGTGTGGGGGGGCCGGCACGAGGGAAGCAGCTGGAATCTGAAGTTCCTGCTGACACTTGGAAGCTGCCAGTTCAGCCACATCTGTTGGCATGTGAGGCTGAGAGGTCTGGCAATGAGGCTGGCTCCGCTGCCTGCTGGTGGCCTGGCACCCCTCCTGCAAGTGACCCATCTTCATCCCAGCCAGGCCAGGCCCACTGTCTTTATCAGGAGTCGCCTCGCGTGCGGCAACACTTAGCAAGAGAGGAAACAACACACTGAACACACGCATGGAAACGAGAGACCGGAGGCAGCGGGCCCTGAACCACACCTCGAGCATCGTCCGAGCTCCAGCGGCATCGGCTGAAGGCAAATGAAGAGTGTCTGCATTATAGGGGAGAGGGGGTCTGGGCTTCGTTTCAGCATCTGTGATTCTGGGCAAATCATTCAGCCCCCTCGCCTGCCAAAAATGAGCTTTGCAAACCGTGCTCGTGTAAAGCGCTCTGATACCTCCGGGCCCCGCTCGTGCGCTATAAAACTGCACAAATAATCAAGAGGAGGTGGTGAGAGAGGAGGGCGTGTGTCGGACGCTTCTCTTGGTGATCATTGTACCAGCGAAATCTGTGTTTAAAATCGAGATTGAATCATCGAGTTGGGCTCACAGCTGAAGGTGCGTGTAAACTGACCCAGCTGGCCTTCCTGTGCGCTCTGGGTCCCCTCCCGCCGGGCTGCAGTCAGCTCCCTAGCTCTACAGATCCCGCCTGTATCTCACCATCTTGACTCTGTTGCAGTGTGTTGCCTCTTCCTGGAATGCAGCGCTTTTCCGGCTGCGCGAGCCCTTTCTACGGGTGCCGACGTCACAGTGCTACACCAGATCAGCTCACATGGCGGCAACAAAGCAAACGAGAGAAGGCGTGCAGCGGACATCCCCTTCTGCCTAAAGCTGCCATCGGGCGGTGCGAGGTGAGGCGGACCTGGTCCCAGGACTCGTGGAGGGGGCGCCGAGTGCCGTCAATGGCGGACCAGATTCGGGGGCGTTCTCGGCTTTTGGCTGACGTAGCGTGACGTCGCCAAAAGCCAAAAATTCTCAGGAACGCCCCCGAATCTGGTCAGAGATTGACGGACAGAGCCCTCTCCCAATGGCTAGCCTCCATTTATGGAGCTAGCCAATGGGAGGAGGGGGCGTATACCCGACTACACACACAACTCATAAGGTTTTTTGGCGCATGCGCACTACGTGCGCATCGCCAGTCAAAACCTAAAAACAGCGGATTTTGCAGCCGTTTTTGTAAATATCGTGGCATTTGCATGGATCGGCCGATTTCGCGATTTTTTTGCAAATCGTGATAAGCTGGAGGGTCTGTAGAAGGAACAACAGCGGGGATAGTGGAAATCCTCGTCTCGTCCCCCTTTGGAGGTTAAATTGGGCCGATGTTGCACCGTTAATCGATATCAGTGCTTTAGGGTTTTTGTATAGTGCCATAACTTCCTGCGTGAAGCCATCACCTAGGCTATACGCTTGCATGCTTTTCTCTAGGAAGTGCCAGGATACTCTGTCAAAGGTCTTCTCTGCGTCTAGCGTGGTAGCTACCGTTGAGTTGTATGTTTTAGAGGAGTGCTCTATGACATGGCAGAGGAGTCTTGTGTTGTCATGGGACATACAGGTTTTTAGGTAGCCTACCTGTGTATTTCCAATAAGCTGTGGGAGCACTTTGTTTAGTCTTGTGGCTAGGATTTTGGCGTATAGCTTGCAGTCTAAGTTTATTAGTGAGATGGGGCGGTGGTTTTTGGGCCATTGCAGGTCTCTGTCTTCTTTGGGTATGACAATTATGTTGGCTTGTGACATAGATTCTGTTACTACTCCCTCTCTTCCACAGTGGTTGAAGACTTTATACACGACCGGAAGTAGTTGGTCTTGGAAGGTTTTGTAAAAGGGGGCAGTGTATCCGTCTGGTCCTGGGGCTTTGTTATCTTTTAGCGAATTAATAGCTTCAGTGAAAAAATAGTAAACAATGGGACCCGAAAGGTAACTAAGGACCGCGTGGATCGATTAGTATTACAAAGAGCAATGGTCCTTAGTGTACATGGAATAAATAAAGAGTAATATAAACTTAAATAAGTACTATATATCTTGCCCATGCCCAGCCGGACATGGAGATTTATTTTGGTTCAATAGTAAAAATAAGGGCAAAAAATAGACATACACAGAATTACAATAAGGCACAGTCCTGTACCTAGTATGGGGGGGGGAAGGTAGTGAGGGAGAGAAATAATGTGAGACAGACAATAGACAGGCAATAACTTGGAGCAAAAGGTGACTTGCACTCAATTGGTAGAATGATACAACAAGTTCAAACCAACAAAAACCACAATTAATGTACACAATGGTTAACTTGTGGTTTTGTTTAAGAAAAGTCGACGTTTCGATCCCTAGCTCCTAATAAAAGGGGATCATCTTCAGGACTACTAATACAATTGCCTGGTATTTATGGTTGCCGCCTGTGGGAATAAAAGAGACAAGGAAAACAAGAAACAGTGACTCAGCAGGATCACTGTGGTACTTTGAAGCATGTCAACAGTTGTGAGAAATGGCAACCAACATTTAACCGGGCGATCAGAACCACGTTGAGTGCATAAAGTGCTATGCGCTTTTAACTACAGTGATTCAAGGTGGAACACTGAAAAAAACGGGCGATTTGTGAGAGCTAGATGAGGAGAATGGAACCTAGAATGCTACCTAAGTTCCAAAACACGGATCAAACTGCGTGGTTATAGTGCTTTAGTGAGTTCACAGATTGTTACGACAAGTGTCTTAAAAATAATGAAAGGTGCTCGGCGCTGCGAACGATGATTCGAAGGTCACAGCTTGCAAGCGGAAACAACGGGTGTGTTTCAATGGGGCCGCCTCCAACTCCTTGGCGTTTTTACTATTTGCTTTTAAAATCAATAATTTGCCTGTGTTTTTAAGCTTATTGTACACTGTATTCTGAGCCTTACCTGACTTGAATTGTACCTCCTACCCGCAGTCCCGTTCCGACGCGGTATGTGCCGTTTGATTCGGAGGGCTGGCACGGGCAGTTCCAAACACACTTCCAGTCAAATGACGTGGTCAGCACTACAGTTGTTGGAAGCTGATAGCCCATTTAAGGTACACCCCCTGCGTACGCGCAACGGGCGCGACGGCGGCGCGCCAAAGGCAAGCCCGTCTGCGCCCGACCAGGACCAGGGGCCATAACCCCTGTGAGATTTACCAACGCCCGGGTAACATACTCTTCCTCCCATATTCATGCTCTGAGGCCCCAGGTGTCCCCTAGTTGTAGCACTTTTGAGGGTTCTAGCCAAGGCCCTTCATCTTGTGAAAACTGCACTTTCACTCTAGAAACTCCACAATTATGTCATTGTTGTTTGCCTACTACTAAGCCCACGTTTAATTATTCCTTCTTTAATTTAAATTGTCGTTCGCTTCCAAAGCACAAAAGAGACATTTTTGATCTCCTGTCCAATGAATCCCCAGCTGCCTTGTTCCTTACCGAGACATGGCTTCACGAGAGCTCAGGCCCTGACATCGCAGAGGCCTTACCAGGGGATTATGCTATTGTAAGTGTGGATAGGAAAAATAAAACGGGCGGAGGAATTGCTATAATCTTTAATAAGAAATATCAGTGCAAGTTCACTCCACTTAATCTTACTAACTGTGACGCAGCATTGTTTCAACTTTTTTAAAATCCTAGTTTCACATGTTCTGGTATTCTAGTTTATCGTCCTCCTGGACCTCTTCAATCCTGGTCTGAACAACTGTCAAGTCTTGTGTCTCTAAGCTTAATGAATTTATCTAATTTTTCGGTTCAGGGAGATATTAATCTTCACCTCGAGGACAAGCAGGACTTAGCCAGTCGTAATCTGATAGCGACCTAGCCGCTATGAATATGAGGCTTTGTAACTCAGGTGCCACGCACAAAGCAGGACATTTACTTGATCCAATTTTTTCTAATCTCCCTAATATGCTCTGTTCTCCTGCACTGCCAATACAATGGTCTGATCACTTCCTGACTAAATTTAGCATCATATCTGAGGCTATTCCAGAAGTTCTTCATTCAAGGGCCAGTATTCGAAAAAGAGACTGGAGGAAAGTAAATATATATCTTCTAAAACAGAACTTAGATGACCGCAGGCCTTCCTTTACAGATGTACAGGATGACATTGAAAGTACATCGAGAAGCATGGACAGCTGGCTTCTCAATGCAGTAGATGCCTGCCTTCCCCCTTCAATCAAAAAACTTAATTCTCATAAAACCGAAGCTCCCTGGTTCAATGAAACTCTCAAACTAGAGAAATCCAAGTGTAAGCGTCTTGAACGAATTTGGAGGAAAGACTACTCCTCGGAGTCGAAAGAAATTTATAAAACAGAATTAAGACTATACCATAAAGCATGCATAACTGCTTGAGCTAACTATGTAGCCATGACCATCACAGAGGCTACCAACAAACCTAAAACACTGTTCTCATTGGTGAAAGAACTAGCTGGCTCAAAAACCACCGCTACCGTATCCCCCTTGAGTGGCAAAAAATGTGAAGAATTAGCCCAATTTTTTACAAATAAAATCAATAACATTCATAAGGAAATAGCTACACATCAGGGACACAGACGCCAGGTTCACCTGACTTCCTCATGGATTCCTTCACCAAATCTGGAACCAGCCTGTACTACTCCAGTTCTTAACTGCTGGCCTCCTGGAGAATTTGAGGGTTATTTTAGGAAATCTAAAGTCAGGATCACCTAATGATCCTCTTCCTGTGCCTATAGTTAAACAACTTAGCACTTCCCAGCTCTCTGTGATTTGTAACACCTTAAATCTGTCACTCCAAAATGCCACTGTTCCAGCCGTCTGGAAACATGCGATGGTTTCACCATTATTAAAAAAACTAACGGCCGACCCAAATGTCCTTTCCAACTTTCATCCCATCTCCTTATTACCCACTTTCTCTAAAATTCTTGAAAGCATATCCATTACCATCTTGCCCAGTTTACTGAGGATAATCAAACTCTCCACTTTTCACAATCTGGTTTTCGCCCGGGTTTTTCCACTGAGACTACCTTGCTAGGAGTTACTGAAAATTTACGTAGGCTTTTGGACAGGGGTGAGACAGTGGCACTGATCTTATTAGATCTCAGTGCCGCTTTCGACACCATCTCACATCCCTTACTTATTAAAACCTTGAATGATGTGGGTGTAGGGGGACCGGCCTTGGGTTGGCTGAGTTAATTTCTGGAGAAACGTACGTTTCAAATTTTTTCCTACTCAGCAACCTCTCACATCCATTCTTCCCCACATGGTGTACCTCAAGGCTCAGTGTTAGGCCCGCTTCTGTTCAACCTTTATGTTAGACAGTTAACAGATATAGCAGAGCAAGAAGGCCTTACGCTTTTTACCTACGCGGATGATTCCCAGATCGCATTCTCCCTCTCGAATACTGCCCAGAACTCACCATCTCCCCTGCAGTCAGGGTTGAGGAGAATTGCTGACTGGATGAATCTTAATTTCTTGAAACTTAACGGCGAGAAAACTGAGGTGCTAATACTTGGCCGGCAACATGATTTATGGTGTGCCAAGCACTGGCCTTCTGAAATGGGTTCTCTCCCACTCCCATCAGACCACGTACGTAATTTAGGCTTTTGTCATTGACAATGCACTGACGATGCAAGACCAAGCCAACAAGGTCTCGGCCATGTGCTTTATTATACTGCGCTGGCTAAAGAAAATTATTTGGATGCTGCCAGAAGACTCTAAAAAATCTGTAGTCCATGCTCTCATAACCTCTCGCTTGGACTACGGAAACGTTCTTTTTTTAGGGGCAAACAAAGCCGTTATAAGACAACTGCAACTGGTGCAAAATGCTGCAGCAAGATTGCTGTGCAATTTACCTAGATCCAGCCATATTTCAGGTCCCTTACGCAGTCTCCACTGGCTTAAAATAGAAAGTTGCATCAAATTTAAGACACTGAGCTACATATTTAAAATCAAAGCTGACCTGGCCCCTCAGTATCTTCAGTCCCTTGTCTATTCTCATGTACCTTCTCGAAATTTGAGATCTGCCCACATGGCCTATTTTGTTGTGCCTAGAACTAGATTAGCCAGAATGGGGGGTAGATCTTTTGCTCAGTTAGGTCCCATCTTGTGGAATGCCCTGCCATTGCATATTCGCACAGAAACTAATTACGTACAGTTTCGCAGAGCTACTAAAACCTGCCTCTTTAATCAATTATTCCTCCTGCAGTTGTAACGGAAACTTAACTTAATTTGTCTGTCCAGCGCCGGGAAGCCCTTTGTGGGTAGCTGTCGCGCTTAATAAACTCAAATAATAAATCAAATAAATAAATTTGTGATTTACTAAGTCTAGTGAGAGTACTGTGCAGAGTGGCGAGAGTGACAAGCCATGTATTTTGATTTGACTGTAAGATGTGCCACAGTAGGTGATGTGAAAAACGGAAGCGACGTCACGGTCTTGTAAGAATTGGAAGGGCTACGCATTGCGTGCTTGTGTGCTAGTGCCGGGATTGGAGCGGTGACCTGTCAAGATAAATTTACAGACCCTTACTAATTACGACAACCATATGGAGCAATTAAGTAATTGATGGGGTTCCAGGTGGAGAGTCAGGCTTCCTAGGAGGGGAGAGAGGAGAAAATGAGGGAGCGAGCAGAGGCATAGAGTGTATTGCCGGTAATTCGGTGTATCTCATTTGAATTACCTTAACCGCCTTGCTGTGCCCTATGGGAGAAGGACCAACGCGTTCCGCGGCTGCTGCTGCAATTTCCGTCAGCAGCCCTGCGCTGTCAAACCGGCAGCACCTCAAAGGGTGGCCGGTTGGTTTTCTGCGTGAGCTATGGAGTTAAGGGAGAACGGGGGCAGTAAGATGGATGCAAAGCCATGAAGGAGCTGGTACGCTGCTGGTGGCTTCAGATGCGGGGGTCCGCTTACCTCAAAAGGTCTCACGAATTGTGGCAAAGATGTGCTGTATCCGTTCTGTGCTCGATGGCAAGAACGTTAGGTGATGGGTCAGCTGTGCTTTTATTAGGCATGTAGGGCGCCATGCTTAGTGTCACATGGTTAGTCGAAAACGGACGCAAACAACTCCTGGACGCACGTTTGGGCGCCATCTTGGAGAAGGGAAGGGAATTATCAATGCGCTTGTGTGAGCGCCATCTTGCAAGAGGATTTCGGTGGTGTGGTTGAAGGAGACGTGGGGGCTTGCCGAGAAGATGGGGTCAAGTGTGTGTCCAGCGGCATGGGTGGGTGTTGTCACAAGCTGTTTTGAGTCCGAGGTTGTCGATCAGGGTGGTGGAGTTGGCGTTGTTGTTGTTCTCCAGGTGGAAGTTCAGGTCCCCGAGTAGGATGTAGTCCGTGGAGGCGAGGGCGTGGGTGCTGATGAGGTCGGCGATGGTGTCGCTGAACTGTGGTCGGGGTCCGGGTGGTCTGTAGATGAGTGTTCCTCTGAGGGTCGTGTTGGGGTCGGTGTGGATCTGGAAGTGCATGTGCTCGGCAGTGGTGAGGGTGTCGTCGGTGTTACTTGAGATTCTGATGGAGTCTTTGTGGATGATGGTGATTCCACCTCCCACTCCGTTGGTGCGGTCTCTGCGGGAGATCTTGTATCCCTGTGGGATGCTATGGTGATGTCTGGTGCTGAGGTGGCGGTCAGCCATGTCTCCGTCAGGAAGGCGAAGTCAGGGGCGCTGGAGTCTAGGAGGTCCCAGAGTTCGATGGCGTGCTTGCGAGCGGAGCGGGTGTTGAGGAGGATGCAGCGGAGGTGGTTGGGTTCTTTGGCTGGTGGTTTGGTCGGCTGGATGCTGGTGTATCTGCAGTTCCGGCAGGCGAAGGGTCCTTGGGTGCGCTTCGGGGTGGCCCGGTAGCAGAGGTGGGCTCGTCCGGTGTTGAGTGCACGGAGGGTGCTGGAGTCGTAGTGCAGTCTGGCGTGGCGGGGGGCGCGGGGTCATGGGGTTCTGGCGCTGGGCGCGGTCCAGGCGCGGACGGGCTTGCCTTTGGTGCGCCTTCGTGTGGTCACATTCACTCAGCTGTCACACTCAGACAGCAGAGTGAGAGTGACCGCATGAGGGACAGCAGAGTGAGAGGGACAGCAGAGTGAGAGGGACAGCAGAGTGAGAGGGACAGCAGAGTGAGAGGGACAGCAGAGTGAGAGGGACAGCAGAGTGAGAGGGAGACAGCAGAGTGAGAGAGACAGCAGAGTGAGAGGGACAGCAGAGTGAGAGGGACAGCAGAGTGAGAGGGACAGCAGAGTGAGAGAGACAGCAGAGTGAGAGAGACAGCAGAGTGAGAGAGACAGCAGAGTGAGAGAGACAGCAGAGTGAGGGAGATAGCAGAGTGAGGGAGACAGCAGAGTGAGAGGGACAGCAGAGTGAGAGGGACAGCAGAGTGAGAGGGACAGCAGAGTGAGAGGGACAGCAGAGTGAGAGGGACAGCAGAGTGAGAGGGACAGCAGAGTGAGAGGGACAGCAGAGTGAGAGGGACAGCAGAGTGAGAGGGACAGCAGAGTGAGAGGGACAGCAGAGTGAGAGGGACAGCAGAGTGAGAGAGACAGCAGAGTGAGAGAGACAGCAGAGTGAGAGAGACAGCAGAGTGAGAGAGACAGCAGAGTGAGAGAGACAGCAGAGTGAGAGAGACAGCAGAGTGAGGGAGACAGCAGAGTGAGGGAGACAGCAGAGTGAGAGAGACCGCAGAGTGAGAGGGACAGCAGAGTGAGGGAGACAGCAGAGTGAGGGAGACAGCAGAGTGAGGGAGACAGCAGAGTGAGGGAGACAGCAGAGTGAGGGAGACAGCAGAGTGAGGGAGACAGCAGAGTGAGGGAGACAGCAGAGTGAGGGAGACAGCAGAGTGAGAGAGACAGCAGAGTGAGAGAGACAGCAGAGTGAGAGAGACAGCAGAGTGAGAGAGACAGCAGAGTGAGAGAGACAGCAGAGTGAGAGAGACAGCAGAGTGAGAGAGACAGCAGAGTGAGAGAGACAGCAGAGTGAGAGAGACAGCAGAGTGAGAGAGACAACAGAGTGAGAGAGACAGCAGAGTGAGAGAGACAGCAGTGTGAGAGAGACTCAGCAGTGTGAGAGAGACTCAGCAGTGTGAGAGAGACTCAGCAGTGTGAGAGAGACTCAGCAGTGTGAGAGAGACTCAGCAGTGTGAGAGACTCAGCAGTGTGAGAGAGACTCAGCAGTGTGAGAGTTCCAGAGAGAGCAGGGTATGCGTGTGTGCTTACATTGTGCGCTGACACACAGGAGCTAAAACAAAGAACAGCTGAACACGTGTCTTGGGAGCTTCATGGAGGCAGCCGGCCCTCTGTGAGGGGAGCAGCTAGGAGGGGACGCCCCAACCAATCAAGCGCAACTACTCACAACCTACTGTACGATTACAACACAGGCCAAAGGACAGAGCTAAGTCTTTTCGCATTATGTAGGGTGAGCAGTGTGTGAGTGTGTAGGGTGAGCAGTGTGTGAGTGTGTAGGGTGAGCAGTGTGTGAGTGTGCAGGGTGATCAGTGTGTGAGCGTGCAGGGTGAGCAGTGTGTGAGCGTGCAGGGTGAGCAGTGTGTGAGCGTGCAGGGTGAGCAGTGTGTGAGCGTGCAGGGTGAGCAGTGTGTGAGCGTGCAGGGTGAACATTGTGTGAGTGTGCAGGGTGAGCAGTGTGTGTGCAGGGTGAGCAGTGTATGTGCAGGGTGAGCAGTGTGTGTGTGTGCAGGGTGAGCAGTGTGTGAGTGTGCAGGGTGAGCAGTGTGTGTGTGTAGGGTGAGCGGTGTGTGAGTGTGTAGGAGAAGTGGGTGAGTGTGCAGGGTACGTAAACTCGAACTAAGTCCACCACACACACGCACATAACATCACACACAACAATACACACATAAGACCACACACCACACACACACACACCCACACACCACCACACACTCTCCACCACACACACAACCACACCGTCAGTGCACGCTTTCACCGGGCACAAACACCACCAGACGTCAGTGCATGCTTTCACCGGGCACAAACGCCACCAGCAGTCAGTGCAGGCTTCCACCAAGCACATACCACCAGACGTCAGTGCACGCTTTCACCAAACACACACATACATACCACCAGCCATCAATGCATGCTTTCACCAGGCACACACACCACCAGCGCACAATTTCTACAGGTACACACCACCAGCCATCAGTGCACACATCAATAGTTATCGCATCCACAATTAACTATTGTAGCAATCGCAGTATGGTGCACTTTACTTTTAAACATATTCATCAGGGTGAGCAGTGTGTGAGTGTGCAGGGTGAACATTGTGTGAGTGTGTAGGGTGAGCAGTGTGTGTGTGTGTGTGTGTGTAGGGGCAGTGTGTCAGTGTGCAGGGTACGAAAACTCGAACTAAGTCCACCACACACACGCACATAACATCACACACAACAATACACACAAGACCACACACATAAGACCTCACACACACACACCACCACAAACCTCACCACCACACACTCGCCACCACACACTCGCCACCACACACTCGCCACCACACACTCGCCACCACACACTCACCACCACCACACACTCACCACCACCACACACACTCACCACCACCACACACTCACCACCACCATCACACACACCCCACCACCACCACACACACCCCACCACCACACACACACACACACAACCACACCGTCAGTGCATGCTTTCACCAGGCACAAACACCACCAGCCGTCCACCACACACACGCACATAACATCACACACAATACACACATAAGACCACACACATAAGACCACACACATAAGACCACACACATAAGACCACACACACACACACACACTCGCCACCACACACTCGCCACCACACACTCGCCACCACACACACAACCACAACGTTAGTGCACGATTTTACCGGGCACAAACACCACCAGCCGTCAGTGCACGCTTTCACCGGGCACAACCACCACCAGACGTGGGTGCAGGCTTCCACCAGACGTCAGTGCACGCTTTCACCAAACACACACACACACCACCAGCCATCAGTGCGCACTTTCACCAGGCACACACAACACGAGCCGTCAGTGCACGCTTTCACCAGGCACACACAACACCAGCCGTCAGTGCACACTTTCACCAGGCACACATCACCAGCTGTCTGTGCATGCTTTTACCAGGCACACACATACATACCACCAGCCATCAATGCAAGCTTTCACTAGGCACACACACCACCAGCCGTCAGTGCACAATTTCTACAGGTACACACCACCAGCCATCAGTGCACACATCAATTGTTAACGCATCCACAATTAACTATTGTAGCAATCGCAGTAGGGTGCACTTTACTTTTAAACATATTCATCAGGGTGAGCAGTGTGTGAGTGTACAGGGTGAGCAGTGTGTGAGTGTGCAGGTTGAACATTGTGTGAGTGTTTAGGGTGAGCAGTGTGTGTGTGTGTAGGGTGAGCAGTGTGTGTGTGTGTGTGCAGGGTACGAAAACTCGAACTAAGTCCACCACACACACGCACATAACATCACACACAACAATACACACAAGACCACACACATAAGACCTCACACACACACCACCACAAGCCTCACCACCACAAACCTCACCACCACACACACTCGCCACCACACACACTCGCCACCACACACACTCGCCACCACACACACTCGCCACCACACACACTCGCCACACCACACACTCGCCACCACCACCACACACCACCACCACCACACACACAACCACACCGTCAGTGCATGCTTTCACCGGGCACAAACACCACCAGCCGTCCACCACACACACGCACATAACAATACACATAAGACCTCACACATAAGACCTCACACATAAGACCTCACACATAAGACCTCACACATAAGACCTCACACATAAGACCTCACACATAAGACCTCACACATAAGACCTCACACATAAGACCTCACACATAAGACCTCACACATAAGACCTCACACACACACGCCACCACACACTCGCCACCACACACTCGCCACCACACACTCGCCACCACACACTCGCCACCACACACTCGCCACCACACACTCGCCACCACACACTCGCCACCACACACACAACCACAACGTCAGTACACGATTTCAGCAGGCACAAACACCACCAGCCGTCAGTGCACGCTTTCACCAGGCACAACCACCACCAGCCGTGGGTGCAGGCTTCCACCAGATGTCAGTGCACGCTTTCACCAAACACACACACACACACACCACCAGCCATCAGTGTGCACTTTCACCAGGCACACACAACACCAGCCGTCAGTGCACGCTTTCACCAGGCACACACAACACCAGCCGTCAGTGCACGCTTTCACCAGGCACACACACCACCATCCGTCAGTGCACGCTTTCACCAGGCACACATCACCAGCTGTCTGTGCATGCTTTTACCAGGCACACACACCACCAGCCATCAGTGCACGCTTCCACCAGGCACACACAACACCAGCCGTCAGTGCACTCTTCCACCAGGCACACACACCTTCAGCCGGTAGTGCTCGCTTCCACCAGGCACACACACCAGCAGCCATCAGTGCACACAGCAATTGTTAACGCATCCACAATTAACTATTGTAGCAATCGCAGTATGGTGCACTTTACTTTTAAACATATTCATCTAAAGCTCAGCATGCAACCATTGCTACAATTCCAATCCAACCCACATAATTCCACTACACACCACATGCATACACTCCAGAACACATGGCTAAAAGACATTGCCATTTACAATGCCATTAGCTCTAACTCAAATAAATCCGAGACCTATTGCATTTCCAATGCTTGTTTTGTTTACCGCCGGTGAGCAGGCTACCTAACCTATCCATCTTGCCCTAAGCTTACTTGCATCTTCCTTGGATAATTAGGTTTCTTGTAATAGGAGGATGTCTGCTTTGGTTTTTGCCAGGTAGTCTAGTAATTTTTTCCTCTTAATGGTTTTATTTAGACCCTTGACGTTGAGGGAGACTATCTTTAGGTCAGCCTGCAGTGCATTGCTGTTATTCAGAGTCATGGTTTACAAGGCGCTGAACTAGTTCTCCGTTTGCCATGGGTATTGTTGTATGCGATATGAATAGGACATGTCTGTTGTGGTGGTTGCTTTGATTCGGACGGTCTAACTGGGCACTTGGTATGGACGAAGACCTGGATGAGACATACTGAACATACGATACGGACAGGACGAACTTTATGTACATGGAGTCCTCCCTCCACCCTCTCCCTTCCCTCCCACCCCTCCCCTGCAACTGTGTCGTACAGTAGACGTGCGACAGCAAGGTCCCTCTCGCCCCGGTACATCCCTCAGGATAATCTAGTTTGCCGTTACATCACGCATATATTAAGCGTGTAGCATTAAAGGATAGGTATGTCCGTTACACTTGTCACTGCAGTGACACACCCTCGATTGGAGGTTAAAGGATATAGGCATTCTTGTGATCGATCATGTCCGCCTTTTCATCTCTGTGCTTCGGAGAGTAAGTCTGTGCCCTACTGTGTCTCCAGCGTGCTTTCCGTGAGGTAGTTTCTGCTGTGCAAAGGTTGCAGTCTTGGTATATTCATGTAGTTGGTTTTTTAGGTCTCGTGACATACAATGCGCGCAAGCGCATTGAGGGAGCGAGAATTCAAGTTGGCAAAATTCTCTTCAAACCAAGGGCTTTCAGCCCCGCGGTTTTCTTGCAGTTCGCGTGAATCACGTGAGCAAACATGCACGCGCATTCACGGCCAGGGCTTCTCCTCCCCTAATTATTCATGACCGGCCGCAGGCTGGCCGAACCTCCCCAGCCAGCTTCCCCCAGCACTCCTCCCACACCTTTGAAGTGAAGCTTAGCTTCACTTCAAAAGCCCCTGCTGTCGCATTTCTCCTCCCCCTCCCCGCCTTCCCTCCGTCTTCTTTCCATTGCTTTGTCCTGGCAAGGCTAAACATCATGTTTTATTTGAAGGAACGTGCCTTTCACCAGTCCGTTGCATGCAATTGTTTATTGTAATACGACCAGCTTCAAGTGCGTTAAGGTAACCATGTTGTTCCTGTTTACATGTCAAGAGCAAAAAAGAAATAGGGGGGAGAAGGAGGTTAAACTAGACTAGGTCGGCCTCCAGTCAATATCAGAAAAAAAGGAACCCACTTTGAAGGGTTCAGAGACTTAGTTGGTGTGTATGGTTACTGTCAATTTTGTCAGTGTGTACCAAAAATGAGAAAGAAAAATTTCTTTCTAGAGTCCCCTCACTCACCGGGGTTTCCCCACGGTGACATGCTTCATCATTGGGGCCATCCCAGTTCTCTACAAAAAGGGGCGTGCTACGACTAGCGGACTACGCAGGAGCACTTTTTTGTGAAATGACTATGTGTGGTGTAAAGTGTGGTGATGGTGGAGTGGGTGTGTGATTAAAAATACCGTGCTAGTGGGCCTCAACAATTTATTCTGCTCCTAGTTTGGTATATTAAAATGGGGTAACACTGTATTCTAACCTTAAGTTTAGGCTAGATCAGTGTTGTGGTCGACATGTTTCAAGCTCCCCAAGCTTTTCATCAGGACCATACAGGGTCCAGCCCTGTATTTTCTACTCCTAGATTTCAATAAATAGGTTGTTTTATAAAAATAGTTGTTGTACTATGCGCTGTTAATGATTAAACATGCGTTTTTATACATACGATTTGTATCCTACTCGTATTTATATGTGAGTGTTAAGTTACACTTCATGGTCTCAGGCGAGGGCAGGATCGCCTCGTGGAAACATTGTTCCTATCGGCAAACCCGCTCGGTACAACCTGTTCAATCCTCACCCGACCGCATACATGTCAAGAGCTTTACTTAATCTTGTTTTTAACAGCAGTCCGCACGGCCCCTGAGGGCTCCGGACATGCTGCAATGCTGAGCTCATTATCACCCCACCCCTACCTTGTTTGTATGGCCGTACCTCCCCAGCCAGCTTCTTCCCTTCTCTTCCCTTCGTTTTTTGTATCACCTTCAAAATTACACAATTCGATTCAAAGCTTGCCTGCCTCCCCTTGCTCGCATTCCCGCCCCAGCCTCTCCCGCCGTGGAAAATAAAACCTGCAAACTTTACTTTTTGGTAAATTGAATACAAGTATGGCTACTCGGGTGCCCCCCTCCCGCCCCCACTCTCTACCACTGATTTTACCTAAAACATCCCAGGAGCACCTAGAACATCAACCAAGTCTGCTTCAAGCCACTACATTACTTCCCCTTCATCATGTTAATTAAGTGAAAAGCGCAAAGAATTAAACTCCTCAAAAATAGCATTTACAATATACACCAGCCACTACTAATTGCCCTTGTGAGAAATTCGACCTACAACGTACGGCTACATTCAAAGTTGTTATAAAATACGTTTGTGCCATTCAGAGTCGTATTTATTTTTCTGCCGTGTTTTGTTTGTGTTCCATGGCGCAGTATTTGAAAAACGCCTCCTTTAATCCGACAGCACAAATCCAAAACAAAAAGCAATTGATATCCGACGAGTCCTAGCAAAGATGACAATAACATCGAATCTGAAATCCGATTGCTTAGTTTATAAAACATTTACCTAACCAAACACTCAAGGTCTGTCTGACTGCACAAAACAAAAAGCATGAGAAACGCCATACCCACACTTTAAGAGACCTCAGTGGCTCTCCTCACGCTCACTCTTGCAGTGTAAACCAATCAAAGTGCTTTGAAAGTGACGTACCTTGAGACGCGACCGGAAGTGCGCTGGAGTCATGCTTGTCGACCATCTCTTGCGTTTTTTTTTGTCTAATTGATGCAGGAATAGCGAAATCAAAAAGGCATTCAGGGAAAAGGAAAACTAATGGGGAAAACTCCAGCCAGCTTCTTCCCTTCTCTTCTCTTCCCTTCGTTCTTTGTATGGCCGTACCTCCCCAGCCAGCTTCTTCCCTTCTATTCCCGTATCACATTCAAAATTACACAATACTATTCAAAGCTTAATAAAACAAGCATTGGAAATGCAATAGGGCTCGCATTAGGAAAGTTTGAGCTATTGGTGTTATAAATGAATTATTTTTATTTATGTGTTTTTTTTTAAATAGCTAAATTAATAGCTTTATCATTTACAATGCCAATAGTTATAACTTTCGCAAATGTGACACCTATGGCATTTGCAATGCAACATGTTTTGTATTTACGTGACTTAGATGTATTGATATTACAAATAACAATGGCTTTTAATTTTTTTAAATAATTAATACTTAATTATTTATTTAATTTGTAATGGCAATAGCTTAAACTTTTGTAAATAACATTTGTGAAGATTATGTTCAGTGTTTTTTATTGTGACGAAAATCCAAGAACAGAAGTGAAATATTAACATCTTTTTGTGATTTGTAATAAAGCGTGAAAGCTTGAAAAATTGAAAGAACATATTTGAACCAGTGATGCTGTGGTTGCGCTGAGTGGTGTGTGCATCGGTGTAGCTGTTTGGTGGGTGCATTGGTGGAGCTTAGTTGAAGCATCGGTGGAGCTGTATGGTGGGTGCCACGGCGGAGCTGTGTGGTGGGTGCCACGGCGGAGCTGTGTGGTGGGTGCCACGGCTGAGCTGTGTGGTGGGTGCATTGGTGGAGCTGTGTGGTGGGTGCATTGGTGGAGCTTAGTTGGAGCATCGGCAGAGCTGTGTGGTGTGTGCCTCGGCAGAGCTGTGTGGTGGGTGCCTCGGCGGAGCTGTGTGGTGGGTGCCTCGGCGGAGCTGTGTGGTGGGTGCCTCGGCGGAGCTGTGTGGTGGGTGCATTGGCGGAGCTGTGTGGTGGGTGCATCGGTGGAGCTGTGTCGGTGGAGCTGTGTGGTGGCTGCATCGCTGGAGCTGTTTGATGGGTGCATCGCTGGAGCTGTGTAGGTGGAGCTGTGTGGTGGGTGTATCGGTGGGGCTGTGTCGGTGGAGCTGTGTGGTGGGTGCATCAGTGGAGCTGTGTGGTGGGTGCATCGTGGAGCTGTGTAGGTGGAGCGGTGTGGTGGGTGCATCGGTGGAACTGTGTCGGTGGAGCTGTGTGGTGGGTGCATCGGTGGAGTTGGGTGGAGGGTGCATCGGTGGAGCTGTGTAGGTGGAGCTGTGTGGTGGGTGCATCGCTGGAGCTGTGTAGGTGGAGCTGTGTGGTGGGTGCACCGGTGGAGCTGTGTGGTGGGTGCATCGGTGGAGCTGTGTAGTTGGAGCTGTATGGTGGGTGCATCGGTGGAGCTGTGTGGTGGGTGCATTGTGGAGCTGTGTAGGTGGAGCTGTGTGCAGGGTGCATTGATGGAGCTGTGTGGTGGGTGCATCGGTGGAGCTGTGTGGTGGGTGCATCAGTGGAGCTGTGTGGTGGGTGCATCAGTGGAGCTGTGTGGTGGGTGCATCGGTGGAGCTGTGTGGTGGGTACATCGGTGGAGCTGTGTGGTGGGTGCATCGGTGGAGCTGTGTGGTGGGTGCATCGGTGGACTGTGTGGTGGGTGCATCGGTGGAGCTGTGTGGTGGGGTGTTGGACCTAGGATATCCAAGTCTACATATGGTAGCTTGGCACAGTAGTGGTTACAGCTAAACTCAAGGCGTTGGTTAAGTGCTTACAAGACTCACTCACAGTAACTCAGTGATGAACCACTAAAATAAAAGACACAACACCAATGTTTGGAAAAATACCATTACCTTTTATAAAAATAATATGACTCTTTGGATTCAAATTATACAGGGTACGACATCAGTTTCTCTCAGAAATAATCATTATACTTTTGACCTGGAGAAGTAAATGTCACTCTTCTTGCTGTGGAAAAATTACAGTAAAACACATTCCATTGTCAAGGATCCAGTAATGAGTAAATTACACTCTTTTGGAATTAAAAGTATCCCATTAGGATTACACTATGCAGGGTCACTTTACATTAATACTCAATGTCAACAATACTTCATCAATTGAACCTGCCAAATCACTGGTTACTCTATCACTTACAGGGCTAAGATCTCTCTCCCCTTATCTATTATGACACAGTTTAGAATTTATGAAGACAACACGGTCAGGGCACCCTGTTAGGGGCTAGATCTGGTAAGTTTTCTTTAACATTAACCACCAGGGCACAGCACCTTCCTTCCTCACCCCCACTCTCCTTACTGTCTTAGTGGCAGGTACGCCACAGTCCACAGGCTTCTAGATGTCACCCGACTCCTGGTTTTCCCCAACCAGCTGCTTGCCGGTTGCTGGCGTGGGGGGGGGCTTGTCGAATCCCTCAGCCCAGGCGCGCTTCCTCTTGACAGCGCTGGGCAAAGGGGGCCTCGTTAAAGAACAGCGCGATGCACTTGCGCGCTAGCAGGGCGCGAGTGGGGGGGGGGGGGGGGGCTGGTCAAACTTCCTCAGCCCAGGCGCGCTTCCTCTTGACAGCGCTGGGCGAAGGGGCCTCCTTACAGATCACCGCGATGCACTTGCTTGCTCAGTTGGCGAAGGGCGGTTCCGCCTTCCGCCGGTTCTCCTCCGCTCCCTCTATACAGCGCTGCCTCTACCACTGGGCTTGCACGATGAACGGACGCTTTCCGCGACGTCACCCAGGCCGCCGGAACACGGAGGCTGCTCGCTTCTGAGACACGCCTCCCTCAGGCCTCGCCTCCACCGATCCGCCTCCTCACAGTGTAGAGTTGGACAGCGCGGGCGCGAGGGATTAGTATTCCCGCCCGGCGCTGTGCTATCTCCACTTTACTGCGCAGTCTCTCCCCTCACCTGGCTCCACGGGGACCACACTTTAGAGCGGCGACTCGCTCCCCCAGGCTGCTGAGGTTCCACTGACACGCGCCTTCTTGACAGCGCGTCCAAGGACACCGGTCACAACGTGGGGCTCACAGCTCCTCTTCCAGACTGGTATGTGAAGCGCTGGCAAGGGGAAATTGAATGTTAGGGAAGCCCTCAGCTCAGAGCGACCTGTCAGGATTCGTTGGGGCTCAGTCTAAGAAGGGTCTTCCTTCACACGCAGGTTGCTTTTCTTCTCAGCAGTAGGGGTATGAGGAGGGATTGGTCAGAGGCTGAAGGGGGAACGTCTCTCTGAAGTGACTGTCTGCCTCCAAGACAAACTAGCTGCTCTCAGTGCGTCCACCTCCTCTCACCACTGCCTCACTCCTCCACTCTGGGGTCAGCACAAAATGGCTGCTGGTCACTGGCCTTATATAGGGTGGCCTGAGACCTGCAGAAGTCTCTAGTTGATTCTAGAAAGTTCCCTATGTTAGCCTATGGGCCTGTCCTCCAGTAGTGTCCGTTATGGCAGTTGGTGGACACCATTTTAGGTTTCTGGATGTGGGCCTGACTAGGCCTCACAGGTTATGAGGGAAAAATGGCGTCATAGCCAAGGAACACCTAGCCCCCTGACAGCATTGAAAAATCCTGATGGACATATATGTAAAAATAAAAATAGAAACTCTGGGAGGCTAAGGGGGACAAAAATAAATAATAATGGTTAGAGTATCCCCAGAAGCAGACAGGTCTAACACGCGTCCCTCCCAGCTGAAAGTGGGGAGAACTACCCAACCCCTTGGGAGTCCTCATCACTAAGGCGGAAATACCTGGATAGACCGTCTGCATAGGCATGGTCCGTCCCAGGTCGGTGTTCCACCCTAAAGTCCATTCCCTGTAGGGAGATGGACCACCTTAGCAACTTGGGATTCTCCCCCTTCATTTGCATCAGCCAACGAAGGGGGCGGTGGTCAGTCTGAACTAGGAAGTGCGAGCCAAACAAGTATGGCCGCAGCTTCTTCAGAGCCCAAACCACCGCAAAGGCTTCTCTCTCAATTGTACTCCACCTCCTTTCCCTGGGGAGTAGCCTCCTGGACAAGAAGACCACGGGTTGATCCAAGCCCTCATCATTTAGCTGCGATAACACTGCCCCAATGCCATGTTCTGACGCATCTGTTTGGACAATGAATTCTCTAGCAAAATCAGGGGCCTTGAGAATGGGAGCGGAACACAATGCTTGTTTCAAGGTCACGAAGGCTCGCTGGCAAGCCTCCGTCCAGACTACCCGTCGGGGTTGTTTCTTGGAAGTAAGTTCAGTGAGGGGTGCCACAATAGTGCCATACCCCTTCACGAAGCGACGGTAGTATCCAGTGAGGCCCAGGAAGGCTCGGACCTCTGTTTGAGTCTTGGGGGGCTCCCAGGCGATGATAGCCTCAATCTTTGCCTGGAGGGGCTGCACCGTCCCTCTGCCCACCAAGTGACCTAGGTACACCACCGACCCCTGTCCGATCTGACACTTGCTGGCCTTGATTGTCAAGCCAGCCTGTTGCAGGGCATGAAGAACAGCTTGCAGGTGCTGCAAATGGTCCTCCCAGCTGCTACTGAAGACAGCAATGTCGTCCAGGTAAGCAGCAGAAAAAGCTTCCATTCCAGAAAGGACCCTGTTCACCAGTCGCTGAAAAGTGGCAGGGGCATTCTTGAGCCCAAAGGGCATCACACGAAATTGGTAGTGTCCCTGAGGTGTAGAGAAGGCTGACCTTTCCTTCGCCTCCTCGGTAAGGGAAATCTGCCAGTACCCTGAAGTTAGGTCAAAGGTACTTAAGTATTGAGCAGCTCCCAGCCGGCCAATAAGCTCATCCGCCCGTGGGATGGGATGTGCGTCAGTTTTGGTTACTGAATTCAAGCCTCGGTAGTCCACACAGAATCTCAATTCAGGTGTGGTGCCTGGTGGGGCAGCTTTTGGTACCAAAACCACCGGGCTAGACCAAGGGCTACCAGAAGGTTCAATCACTCCTAGCTCCAGCATCTTGGCGACTTCACTTTTGATGCTGGCCTTCACCTTGTCCGACAGCCGGTAGATTTTAGACTTCACAGGTGGGCTGTCTCCTGTGTCCACGTCATGGGTACACAGGTGGGTCCTACCTGGGACAAGGTAGAACAGAGAAGAAAATTGCTCCAGGATCTGGCGGCAATCACTCTGCTGTTCAGGAGTCAGGGATGGCGAGAGAATCACTCCCTCCACCGACCCATCCTTTTCTTGGGACGAGAGAAGATCAGGGAGAGGTTCACTTTCTTCTTCCTCCTCTGCTCCATCGGTTACCATCATTAAGACAACCTCGGGCCTCTCATGATGTGGCTTGAGGCGATTGGCATGCAGCACCCTGTGGGGCTGCCTCGGGGTCTTAAGATCCACCAAATAGGTGGACTTCCCCTTTTTCTCCAAAACCTCAAAGGGGCCTGTCCAACGGTCCTGGAAGGCATTTAGCTCTCCAGGTTCCATTACCCACACTTTCTGTCCAGGCTCCAGTTCCACTGGGTGAGCGTTGTGGTCATACCACTCTTTCATAACTGCTTGGCTGGCCTCCAAGTTGTCTGAAGCTTGCTTCCACAACTTAGCCATTTGGCTCCGGAAGGCCAGCATGTAGCTCACCACGTCCTGGGGAAGCTTCCTGGGAGTCCGTTCCCATCCGTCTTTCACCAGGCTGAGAGGTCCCCGTACAGGGTGCCCGTACAAAAGTTCGAAGGGGCTGAAGCCCACTCCCTTCTGTGGCACTTCCCTGTAGGAAAACAAGAGACAGGGTAGGAGGACGTCCCATTTCCTCCGCAGGCTCTCAGGTAGACTCCGTATCATACCTTTCAAGGTTTTGTTAAACCTTTCCACAAGACCATTGGTTTGTGGGTGATAAGGAGTGGTAAACCGATAGGTAACGCCGCACTCCTTCCACATAGCCCGCATGTACGCTGAAAGGAAGTTAGTCCCCCTGTCGGACACAACCTCCTTGGGGAAACCCACTCGGGTGAAGAGCCCCATCAGGGCCCTTGCCACTGCAGGTGCAGTGATGGTCCTCAGAGGTATTGCCTCTGGATACCGTGTGGCATGATCCACCAAAACCAGTATGAACCGGTGACCAGCTGAAGTTGGTGGATCCAATGGCCCTACAATGTCGATGCCCACCCTCTCAAAGGGGGTGCTAACGACAGGTAGTGGTTCCAGGGGAGCTTTTAGCTTCACCCCTGTTTTCCCACTGGCTTGGCAAGACACACACGTCCGACAATATGTATCAGACGCCACTTTCATTCGAGGCCAGTAGAAGTGGGGGACAAGCCGGGCAAAGGTCTTGTCCTGTCCTAGGTGTCCTGCCAATGGTATCTCATGAGCCAGTTCCAGAAGAAAGGCTCTAAAGCATTGAGGGACCACTAAGGCCCTGGATGAACCATGTCCAGGTGCCTTGGGCTCACTGTAGAGGAGTCCATCCTCCCAGTAAATCCGGTAGTTCCCTACAATGTTTCCTGCTGCCTGGGCTTTGGCCTGTTGCCGCAGCCCCTCGAGAGTAGGACACTCTTTCTGAGCTTCGCAGAACTCTTCCCTGGAAGGACCTCCCTCCACATGCCATTCAGTAGGGATGGGTAGGTTTTCCAGGGAAGCAACATTCTCCCCTGTGGACTCCAGATCCACCTCCGCAGGTGGCCCGTCTGTCTCACTAGGTGGAGATGTTGAGGCAGGGTCCTCCGGCCTCCTGTCCTTCTCCTCTCTGGCAGCCGGCTGGGCCATTGTTCCAGGCTCCAGCGTAAGTGAACTCCCCCTTCGGGCAGTCGCGGACCTTGTGCTGACACAAGTCCAGTCAGGGGGCCCAGCATCTCAGAGTGAGTCTGGTACTCCACCCTCCTCCAAGCATTGTGCTCCATATCATTCCCTAACAGGCAGTCAACAGGCACGGCAGGGCTTACGGCAACTCGAAGTGGACCTGCAACCCCTCCCCACTCAAAGGGAACCTCAGCCACAGGGTAGTGGCCCAATCTGCCGTCAGCCATTACGGCGGGATGGAGTACATCTGGGATGACCTGCTCCGGAGACACCAGCTGACTCCTTACCATAGTCATGCTGGCTCCTGTGTCTCTCAGAGCCTCCCCTCTACGGCCATTGATGGTGACCCACTGCTTATACTTAGTAGTATTAGAGGGCAGTTGGGTCTTTGGAACCATCTCCTTATCTCCCAGGGACACTAAAGTGACACCCGCCCGCTCCCCTCCATTAACCAAAGGCATCTCCTCCCCGAGCACTACACTAGTTATTCCCGGGGCTTTTCCTCCAGTGGGAGGGGGTGGTCTTTTTGGGCATCTCACATCTCCCTTATAGTGTCCCACACCACCACACTCAAAACAATGAACAACCCTTGGCTGCTGGCTCTGGCCAGGGGTAGGGTTGCGAGGGGGGTTACTCTTAGGGATGAATCCTCTGCCCCTTCCTTGCGAAGTATTTTGTGGCCCTTTTGAGAACTCCCTCTTATTTTCCCCTCCCTCTTTCTTCTGGGGGGCGCCCTGTCCATGCTTCTGGGAATCCCCTCCAGTCCCCTTAGTCGACACCCGGGTACTAACCCAGATGTCCGCCTCCTCAGCAAGCTTCCTGGGGCTAGTCAGCTTGCTGTCCACCAGATGCTGTCGTAGTTCGGGAAGACATTTCTCGAGTAGGTGTTCCTTGAGTATGAGGTCATATAGTCCCTCATAGTCCCCTACCTCGCTGCCTCTCACCCAACCCTCCAGGGCCTTCCTGGAGTAATCCAAAAAGTCTACCCAGTTCTGCGTGCCTAGCTTGTGGCTGCCCCGGAACTTTTGCCTATACTTCTCAGGGGTCAACCCAAACTTTCTTAGCAGCGCTGACTTCATAGCCGGGTAGTAGGTCTGTTCACTTTGATCTAGGGCCAACAAAGTATCCCTGCCAGTGGGGGGCATGTATTTATATAACCCACCCCCCCAGTGGGCTTCCAAGATCCCATGGGCCCTCAGTGAAACCTCGTAGGCGGCTAGCCATTTGGCAATGTCATCACTGGGTACATAGCATGCCATAATATCTTTTGGTAGGTAAGGTCTGGGTTCCCTGATGTTGGTCTGGGTATCGCTGCCACCATTCTCTGATTTGGGGGTTCTTAGGTTTAGGGCTTGTAAATCCATCTCTTTGATGGTCCGCTCATGCGCCAACCTCTTGTCCTCCCTTTCCATGTCCATCCTGGCTAGTTCTATTCTCATCCTCCTCTCCTCCCTCCTATCCTCTAACTCGGCGTCGGTCAAACCCCTCTCCGAGACACTACTGCCCACTCTGGAAGGTGTCCTAGGACCTGTTAAAAGGTTCCCCCCTCCCGCCTGGTACAGTGTTGCGGTCTCCAGGACAGTGTCCCTGTCACTCCCCTCAGGATCTACTTCCTCCCCGGAATGAGCCTCCACCCATGCCCGGATACTGGTCAGCAGCTCAACTTTCCTGGCGCCTTTCTTAAAAAACACCCCCTGCTGCTGACACCATTCCTTCAATTGGGTCGGGGTATAATTTTCCAGCTCTTCCACATTTATCTCCATTTCTATTTAGAGTATAAACTTTACACAGGAGAAATCCACAAAGTGACCTGGGGTCAACCTCCACCCACCACCAGTAGTTAATTTAGAAAAAGCAAAATTTAGATTAGGAGGGCCGCAGGGAGAAAACTCCAGGTGAGGTCCCGTGGTAGGCACTGCGTTACTACTAAGTGAGTGTAAGCACAAATCCGTAATCCCACCGCTGAAACACCAATTATGTTGGACCTAGGATATCCATATCTACATATGGTAGCTTGGCACAGTAGTGGTTACAGCTAAACTCAAGGCGTTGGTTAAGTGCTTACAAGACTCACTCACAGTAACTCAGTGATGAACCACTAAAATAAAAGACACAACACCAATGTTTGGAAAAATACCATTACCTTTTATAAAAATATGACTCTTTGGATTCAAATTATACAGGGTACGACATCAGTTTCTCTCAGAAATAATCATTATACTTTTGACCTGGAGAAGTAAATGTCACTCTTCTTGCTGTGGAAAAATTACAGTAAAACACATTCCATTGTCAAGGATCCAGTAATGAGTAAATGACACTCTTTTGGAATTAAAAGTATCCCATTAGGATTACACTATGCAGGGTCACTTTACATTAATACTCAATGTCAACAATACTTCATCAATTGAACCTGCCAAATCACTGGTTACTCTATCACTTACAGGGCTAAGATCTCTCTCCCCTTATCTATTATGACACAGTTTAGAATTTATGAAGACAATACGTTCAGGGCACCCTGTTAGGGGCTAGATCTGGTAAGTTTTCTTTAACATTAACCACCAGGGCACAGCACCTTCCTTCCTCACCCCCACTCTCCTTACTGTCTTAGTGGCAGGTACGCCACAGTCCACAGGCTTCTAGATGTCACCCGACTCCTGGTTTTCCCCAACCAGCTGCTTGCCGGTTGCTGGCGAGGGGGGGGGCTTGTCGAATCCCTCAGCCCAGGCGCGCTTCCTCTTGACAGCGCTGGGCAAAGGGGGCCTCGTTAAAGAACAGCGCGATGCACTTGCGCGCTAGCAGGGCGCGAGTGTGTGGGGGGGGGGGGGGGGGGGGGGGGGGGCTGGTCAAATCGCCTCAGCCCAGGCGCGCTTCCTCTTGACAGCGCTGGGCGAAGGGGCCTCCTTACAGATCACCGCGATGCACTTGCTTGCTCCGTTGGCGAAGGGCGGTTCCGCCTTCCGCCGGTTCTCCTCCGCTCCCTCTATACAGCGCTGCCTCTCCCACTGGGCTTGCGCGATGAACGGACGCTTTCCGCGACGTCACCCAGGCCGCCGGAACACGGAGGCTGCTCGCTTCTGAGACACGCCTCCCTCAGGCCTCGCCTCCACCGATCCGCCTCCTCACAGTGTAGAGTTGGACAGCGCGGGCGCGAGGGATTAGTATTCCCGCCCGGCGCTGCGCTATCTCCACTTTACTGCGCAGTCTCTCCCCTCACCTGGCTCCACGGGGACCACACTTTAGAGCGGCGACTCGCTCCCCCAGGCTGCTGAGGTTCCACTGACACGCGCCTTCTTGACAGCGCGTCCAAGGACACCGGTCACAACGTGGGGCTCACAGCTCCTCTTCCAGACTGGTATGTGAAGCGCTGGCAAGGGGAAATTGAATGTTAGGGAAGCCCTCAGCTCAGAGCGACCTGTCAGGATTCGTTGGGGCTCAGTCTAAGAAGGGTCTTCCTTCACACGCAGGTTGCTTTTCTTCTCAGCAGTAGGGGTATGAGGAGGGATTGGTCAGAGGCTGAAGGGGGAACGTCTCTCTGAAGTGACTGTCTGCCTCCAAGACAAACTAGCTGCTCTCAGTGCGTCCACCTCCTCTCACCACTGCCTCACTCCTCCACTCTGGGGTCAGCACAAAATGGCTGCTGGTCACTGGCCTTATATAGGGTGGCCTGAGACCTGCAGAAGTCTCTAGTTGATTCTAGAAAGTTCCCTATGTTAGCCTATGGGCCTGTCCTCCAGTAGTGTCCGTTATGGCAGTTGGTGGACACCATTTTAGGTTTATGGATGTCCCTAGATTTTCAAGGGGCCTGACTAGGCCTCACAGGTTATGAGGGAAAAATGGCGTCATAGCCAAGGAACACCTAGCCCCCTGACAGCATTGAAAAATCCTGATGGACATATATGTAAAAATAAAAATAGAAACTCTGGGAGGCTAAGGGGGACAAAAATAAATAATAATGGTTAGAGTATCCCCAGAAGCCGGCTGTCCAGACCTGTTGTTTCCTGGGGGAGGGGTAGGTGCAGAGCAGCTTGCCTGCAGCGACGTTAGAGGGCTCCCTCATCTCGCTGCCGGCCCCACTTGGACGGCCCGTGAGGTTTCCAGGAGGAAACATTAGGGTTCCAGAAGGTCCCCTCTGAGGAACCATTACGATACGACACTACCTCAGGTCGTATACTGGTGTCCTGCAAAATTTACAGGACCCGAGTAATTTATGAGCACCCAGGTCCTGATGAATCGCCCTTAGGGCGTGAAACATGTTGACCATCTCTTGCACGTTAAGGGTCGAGTAAGGGTTGGTTCCATTACTTACCACCCCTTAGTACCCCTTTACCTTTTTATTGAAGCAGGAAGCCTGACTATTAAAACATTCACCAACAGGACTTCCCTGACTTCTTTTAACTTCACTACCACGCTCACGATTACACTCCCTTAGGCCCCTCACACGCACACACCCGCTGGCCCAGAATAAAAGATCTCCATCAAAAGTGCAGCTTTCATCGCTGCCCGACGGGCATTGCACCGCCAGCCTGCCGAAGGAGCAGGGTACCGATGATGAGGCTGGACGACTATCGGCTGGGGCTACAGCAGTAGTCCTGTCGGTAGCCTGTGTGAGGTACCTTTTCATTCTGGAATATGGGTCTACACCGCACACTTGAGACCCTCACTTCACCCCTTGTCTAGATCTAGTGAGAGAGAATTACTGGTTGAGCTAAATTTCTAGAGCTCTCCCGGGGGAACTCTGTACACCTCTTATTGTTTTTTGTTATCCCCAGAAGCAGACAGGTCTAACATGGGGCATCTGTGTGGTTGGGGCATGTGTGGTGGGGGCATGTGTGGTGGGTGCATCGGTGGAGGTGTGTGGTGGGTGCATCGGTAGATGTGTGTTGTGGGTGTATCGGTGGAGGTGTGTGGTGGGTGCATCGGTGGAGCTGTGTGGTGGGTGCATTGGTGGAGCTGTGTGGTGGGTGCATCGGTGGAGCTGTGTGGTGGGTGCATCTGTGGAGCTGTGTGGTGGGTGCATCAGTGGAGCTGTGTGGTGGGTGCAGCTGTGGAGCTGTGTGGTGGGTGCCTCGGTAGAGCTGTGTGGTGGGTGCCTCGGTGGAGCTGTGTGGTGGGTGCCTCGGTGGAGCTGTGTGGTGGTTGCATCAGTGGAGCTGTGTGGTGGTTGCATCAGTGGAGCTGTGTGGTGGTTGCATCGGTGGAGCTGTGTGGTGGTTGCATCGGTGGAGCTGTGTGGTGGTTGCATCGGTGGAGCTGTGTGGTGGTTGCATCGGTGGAGCTGTGTGGTGGTTGCATCAGTGGAGCTGTGTGGTGGTTGCATCAGTGGAGCTGTGTGGTGGTTGCATCAGTGGAGCTGTGTGGTGGTTGCATCAGTGGAGCTGTGTGGTGGTTGCATCAGTGGAGCTGTGTAGGTAGATCTGTGTGGTGGGTGCATCGGTGGAGCTGTGTGGTGGGTGCATCGGTGGAGCTGTGTGGTGGGTGCATCGGTGGAGCTGTGTAGGTGGAGCTGTGTGGTGGGTGCATCGGTGGAGCTGTGTTGGTGGAGCTGTGTGGTGGGTGCCTCGGTGGAGCTGTGTAGGTGATGCTGTGTGGTGGGTGCATCGGTGGAGCTGTGTCGGTGGAGCTGTGTGGTGGGTGCATCGGTGGAGTTGGGTGGTGGGTGCATCGGTGGAGCTGTGTCGGAGGAGCTGTGTGGTAACTGCATCGGTGGAGCTGTGTGGTGGCTGCATCGGTGGAGCTGTGTGGTGGCTGCATCGGTGGAGCTGTGTGGTGGCTGCATCGGTGGAGCTGTGTCGGTGGAGCTGTGTGGTGGCTGCATCGCTGGAGCTGTGTGATGGGTGCATCGCTGCAGCTGTGTAGGTGGAGCTGTGTGGTGGGTGCATCGGTGGAGCTGTGTGGTGGGTGCATTGGTGGAGCTGTGTGGTGGGTGCATCGGTGGAGCTGTGTCGGTGGAGCTGTGTGGTGGGTGCATCGGTGGAGCTGTGTCGGTGGAGCTGTGTGGTGGGTGCATCAGTGGAGCTGTGTGGTGGGTGTATAGGTGGAGCTGTGTAGGTGGAGCTGTGTGGTGGGTGCGTCGGTGGAGCTGTGTCAGTGGAGCTGTGTGGTGGGTGCATCGGTGGCGCTGTGTGGTGGGTGCATCGGTGGAGCTGTGTGGTGGGTGCATCGGTGGAGCTGTGTGGTGGGTGCATCGGTGGAGCTCTGTCGGTGGAGCTGTGTTGTGTCTGCATCGCTGGAGCTGTGTGATGGGTGCATCGCTGCAGCTGTGTAGGTGGAGCTGTGTGGTGGGTGCATCGGTGGAGCTGTATGGTGGGTGCATCGGTGGAGCTGTGTGGTGGGTGCATCGGTGGAGCTGTGTGGTGGGTGCATCGGTGGAGTTGGGTGGTGGGTGCATCGGTTGAGCTGTGTCGGTGGAGCTGTGTGGTGGGTGCATCAGTGGAGCTGTGTGGTGGGTGCATCAGTGGAGCTGTGTGGTGGGTGCATCGGTGGAGCTGTGTAGGTGGAGCTGTGTGGTGGGTGCGTCGGTGGAGCTGTGTCGGTGGAGCTGTGTGGTGGGTGCATCAGTGGAGCTGTGTGGTGGGTGCCTCGGTGGAGCTGTGTGGTGGGTGCCTTGGTGGAGCTGTGTAGGTGAAGCTGTGTGGTGGGAGCCTTAACGGAAATTACAACTCTCAAAACAAAAAAAATCTATCCTTTAACGATTCTGGATAAATTATGACAAGTGCTTGCTACTGTTCCAACAGATACATGCAGAAAAATATGTAGGACGTTATTCTGGAAGGAAAACTAAATCACAGAAAAGAAAAGAGTACGAACCGTAAATGAGAGAGGTTTGTTTGTTAACATCTGCATTGGGAGAAGGTTTTGTTAAACCTGTCGGTGTTTAATTAATACCGAAGCTACACTATATTTTAAGGAATGACGAATTTTAAAGGTCTGCTTAGAAAATGATAAGTAGCAGGGCAAAATAAATCGCAACAATGTGTGCAGAAAGGAAAGAAAATGTATATGAATGTTGTCTGGGCACGGCAACAGCACATGGCAACATAACTGCGCCTTAGCTAGCTACTACACAGTGCACTCAGTACTTAAACCAAAACTCCGAAAAGCCCTCTTAAGAAGCATGGAATTCGTGGTCCTGGATACAGCATGCATTCCATGTTTCTTTTCAAGCAGAGCATAAACAGTTGTTGCAGCAAGGGACGGGAAGATTAGGAGACGAAAGTGAAAATACGGCCGGCAGGCAGTGAATAATTAGGAGGTGACAAATGACCTGGGACGGCTGCCTTTGATGTGGTAATGCGAGGCAGGCAGGCAGATGGCTGGTGGCATTGTGCACGCGCTTTTTAGGGCTTGCGCTTGCGCAATGACCTAAAAAGCACATGCACTCAAAGGAATCGCCAGTGGAATCGCCAGTGGTGGTTAAACACTGGATAAGCCCCAATAGAGCTTCCAGCTGTGCGCATGCGCACAGCAGGCGAGCCCTAAAAAACGAGCTTACGTTTTTTGTATCACCTTCAAAATTACACAATACTATTCAAAGCATAATAAAAACGAGCAAGGCCAAAATAAACCCGCCAGTGTTGTTAACTCTGCTGAGAGTTTAACCATGTTACTCGGAATCCCTTTTTTTAATTTCAGTCAGTGAATCATATTTAGGACAAAAAAAGCAATTTTCATTTTCTTTCGGTCCACAATTGTCGCTCCTACCAACGTTGTACTTTTTCCAAAAACTGAAAGTCTTTGCTGATGTGTGGCTTTTCTGCACTCCTGTGAATACCCGACAGCTGCACATTCCCGACAGGGCCTTCCTACTGGTCTTTTGCTCCAAAACATTAACCAACCCCCAACACGCATTGCTTTATTTGTTTCATTCACATTTTTTAAATCATTTTTGCGACTGACAGTACTAAAGAGCAGCTTGCATCTCTGTGTTGCATTCACACTTCTCCCCTTGCTCGCATTCCCGCCCCCCCACCAGGCTCTCCCGCCCCCACCCGGCTTCCCTCCGGCCAGTTGCCACACTCCTTGCCTCTGTCTTGCCTCCCCCTCCAAGAAACAAAACAAGCACTGGCGTTGCCAATAGGTCTCGCAGGAGGAACGTTGGAGCTATTACAATTGCAAATAACAATGCCTTTTATTTTTGTTTTCATTTTCAAAACAAAGGGCTTTGTCATTTACAAAACCAATAGCTCCAACTTTCCTAATACGAGACCTATTGGCAACGCCAGTGCTTGTCTTTTCTGAAATAGTCTTGAGGTGTTGTCGTGCTCGCCACCGTTTATTTCTTGCAGGTTGTGGGACCTTCGTTCTTGGGTTTTGGTTAAGCTCATGGATGGTCTCGGTTAACTTCTTGTCGGTCTAGTCTGTAGAGTGGTCCGGTGAGGCGCTTCTCTTGCTTGTCGGAGTTTTTCGTCTCCATTACCTGTATGGCTGTACCCTCTAGATATAGTGAGAGTTCCATTGGGTCATAGAAGGTTAGTGTGACTCCTTTGTTGATTATTCTGAATTTTGTCGGGCCGGCGAATGAAAAGGTGATGTTCTCCTTCATTAGCCTCACTCTTTGGGCTAGGAAGCCTTTCCTGATGTCTACAGTGGTCTTTGAGTAGTCCTGTGTGAGGATAATTTTGTCCGTTCCTCTGCAGGTTGTGTTTTTTTTTTGCTACCCCAAAAATGTCATCCGTTTGATGTGAGCGTAGTGGTTTGCATATTATCGGTCTTGGTCCCGATCTGTTGGATTGTCTGAAGGCCGAGACTCTATATGCTTTGTCTAGCTCAAATGGGTTTTCGAATTTGAGATTAGTCAGATTGGGAATGAGGTTCTGTATGAGTGACACGCACGAGCCAGCTTTGTCCTCTTCCCCTTCTTATATTTCCTTTTCTGTTACGGTCCTTGAACTCTGCTGCTTGTTTGCGAAGATCAGTGGTAGCTTTGGCAATGGTGCTGATCGCTTTTCCAGTGAGCGGAGATCTGTCTTCTATGTTACTGACTCTCTGCTCGACTTCGGATAGCCTACTGTTCGATGTGTTGATGTCTGCTCTGACAGCCGCTAGTTCGAGTTGTATCGCGTCTGTGGTCTTTTTTGTAGTTTTTGCCTACAACCATGGCATGGCCTTCAGCTGTATGCTGTCCAATGTGCTGTTGATGTCCAAATTTTGTTTTATTGGCGATTCTGAGATGCCTTCAGGCTTTTTTTTTCTTTCCGGCTGCTGGGCTAGTTTCCCTTCATTGCCGGCCATTTTAGCTATGCCCCTCTTTGGCAGTAGGATTTCTAATCTCTTGCCGCCTTGTGTAGCCGAATGATCAATCCTTCCTCTTGGTCACGCGTTTTGTAACTCATTGCTCTGCTGTGTAGTTGTTTTTGTATGTGTTTATGTTTGTGGTAGCCTCAGCTTGGAGCCCTTTGTTTTCACTGGTTCTCTTTGTTCGCCTTCCTTTTTGTGTGCTTTGCCTTCTTCGTGCTTGATCACATCCGTGACTAGGCTTCTTTGTTGGCCTGTCAAGGATGGGTTCAGTTGGCACTGTCTGAACGTTTTGTTTCCTTAGATGGTGGTCTGTAGACCCTACCTTTCGGAGTTAACGAGCAGACCTTCACAGGGGGCCAGGCTACTGTCGCTTCGTGTGAGAGCAGAAGTTTCTCTTCTGATATTGCTCTGGGGGTCGCCGTCGCCTGAGTTGCCTTAGACTTCGGTTTTGCGGGCTCCTTTCTCGGTTCTGTTGCCTCCTTTACTTGGGGATGTGCGTGGGCGCCTGCTCTCCTTGTCGCTTTTGTTGTGTCTTTGTCTGCAGGCGCCTTAGATTTGCTATCTCTAGCACTGGTTCTGTGGGTTTATTCTCAATGGCGGCTCTTTGTGTTGCTTTTGGTTTCGTGCTTTCCTCTGGGTCACCAATACACGTTCTTCACCGAGGCTAGTTTGTCTGTTTCCATTTTGTTTGGGTTGTGCTAGTGGAGCTTCGGGTTTGGCACTCGTGAGGTACTCCTTTGCTGTCACTTTCCCGTCCGTTGGTGTAGAGCTCGTTCCTTCTTTCCTCTTTCTCTTGCCCACCTCCAAGATCGTTGCACCTCTCTGTGCCTTTTGGCCTCAGGTGCTGGCTGCTGCTACAGTATCGGTGTCGCTTCCACTTATTTCATCTTCGTCTGCGTGATGGCGGGATTGAGTGCGTTTTTGCGAGCGCTTTTGTTATTGTTTCCGTCTGCACCGGCGCTGCTACCCTCAGGGCGGGTCTGATCAAGATGGAGGTGCCTTTGTATTACTTTCGGTGTCCCTCTTTCTTCTGGGGCTCTTTTGAGCTGGGCTGAGCTGAGCACCGTTCGCCGTGACTTGCCTTATTGTTTTGATCCTGTTTGACTCGCCCTGTTATTAGCTGCTAGCGATTCAAGCTTGGCTCGCTCGGGCAACCGTTTAGCACTTCTGTCCGCCTTGGTTCGTGTTATGCTGTCTGGCGTTCTGTCCTCCCCAAGATGGCTGGCGCTGCTCCCCTCAGGTCTTTTGGCCTCGAGTGCCGGCCGCTGCTACAGTGTCGGTGTTGCTTCCACGTATTACCACCTCGTCTGCTTGATGGCAGGTCTACTTGCGTTTTTGCAGGCGCTTTTTGTTGTTTTTTACGTCTGTGCTGGCGCTGCTCCCCTCAGAGTGAGTCTGATCAAGATGGTGGCGCCCTTGTATTACTTTCGGTTACTCCCTTTCTTCCGGGGGTCTGCTGAGCTGAGCACTATCACCGTGGCTTGCCTTATTGTTTTGACCCCGTTTGAGTCGCGCAGCTAGTAGCTGCTAGTGAATAGAGTTTGGCCCGCTCTGTCAACTGTCTGGCACTAAATGTCCACCTGGGTTCGTGTTATGCTCTCTGGGGTCCTGCACCAAGATGGCTGCGCCCTGCAGTCCCCTTCAGTTTTGATTTCTAACCGCTGTTATTGTGTCCGGTTAGGCTCTTCTCGGAGTCTCGGTAGTGGGATATGCCGCTCTGGGGGGTGGGAGGGTGGGGGGTGGGTGTCGAGTACTGACCTCGTAGTGATGACTCTTGATCCACCCAACCTTGAGCTCCCGTTGGATCGCCGTCTAGCCCGTTCGCTTAGGCCTCCGCCATTTTGGTCTCCTTCTCTCCTGAGGTCCGTTTCTTATGTTTGACTTTACCAGCTCTGTCGTTCTTGCTGCACGATGTGGTCTGTGCCTATCTGCTCTTCAGAGTTTCCAATTTCATGTGATCTAGTTGTTGCTGCTTTTTGCTTTCCGGAGTTGCGCTATCGTCTCTCTGTTATGCTGGGTGTGGAGGAGCTCTGGACTTAGGCAAATCGCTCCATTGCTGTCCAAGCCACGCCCAGTAGGATCTTCTGTCGCAGCAGCAGGGGACGGTCCTCCCCCCCCGAAGCTGTCCAGCCTCCACCTCCTTGCATGGAGATTGAGCGGCAGCAGCTGACAGCTTCTGACCTTTCTCCCGAAATCTGTAATGTCATATTGGCAGCCAGGGTTCACTCCACAAAGACGGTATACGCCTGTCTTTTTGGCTTCTCACTCTGACGACTGCTTTTTTGGTTGCCATCACCCCTGCTCGCAGAGTGAGTGAGCGAGCTTCAGGCTCTTTCTTCTAAGCCCCCGTTCTTCTCGGTGCATCCGGACAAAGTAGTACTTCGAACGAGGCCCTCGTTCCTACCTAAAGTTGTCACTCCTTTTCACATCAAACAGACTATTACTCGGACACCTTTTTCCCACCTCCGCACCCTTCTAAGGAGGAGGAGAAACTCCACCGTCTGGGCCCGAAACATGCACAGTGTTTCTACCTTGACCACACGAAGGAGTTACGGTTGGATGATCAACTCTTTGTTGGCTATGTGAATGCCAAGAAAGGTTGGGCTGTGCAAAAGCGTACCATCACTCGATCGGTCGTCAATTGTATAAAGATTTGTTACGCTTTCGCTAAAAAGGAACCTCCAGTGAGGCTGCAAGCTCATTCCACTAGAGATACGGCAGCAACTACTGTTTTGTCACGTGGAGTCCCACTCATTGACATCTGCCAGGCGGCCACGTCGGCTTTTATGTACACGTTCACCAGACATTACTGCCTGGCTAGCCAAGTCTGGAGGGACGGCTACGCTCTGTCCTCCATGACTTTCTGGTGTGAACTTGGTTTGCAGTCCCTCCTCCGGGGTTGGTATTGCTGGTGTATCTATTCTAAGGTAAGGAATCTATAACTAATAGTCTCTTTCAGATGAACAAGTTACTTACCTTTGATAACAATGTATCTGTAAGAGACATATTAGTTAGAGATTCCTTGCCACCCCACCCATCCTCCCCGCTTTGCTAACTGACTTCTAGGGCTAAGGACTCCATTGAAGGGATTTAGTATGGCGCACCAGCGGTCAGTGTCTTTAATGGCTCTGCGTTTCTGGCGTGGAAAGTCGTGTCAGAACTGACATCAGCATGTAGCGGCGGTGTCCAAGTAGGCACCATGACGTCATCCCGGTCACCATTATGCAAACGACGGACGTGGAGTCAACCGACGCCCAGGGGCACTGCTGAGAAATTCTCCGGATCCAGTCTGATGCCTCGGGGTAATTCTAAGGTAAGGAATCTATAAATAAATAATATGTCTCTTACAGGTACATCGTTACCGAAGGTAAGTAACTTGTTCTTGTGTTCCCCGAGGCATTATTGTTCCTCATATGATTGCTCACGATAACCTTGCCGAGCATCAGTACAACCTAGCAGATCCAATCAAAGGCACTGAGGAGGTTAATTTTTGCACCAGGACTCTTTTCAAGAGAACCTAACTCCATCAATGCATTCCTCACTCAAAGGTCCACGTCAGTGGACAGTTGCTGGTGGTGGGAGGGGGTATTCAGCATTACTAGCAAGCATGGTGCAACATTACATCAGTATTGAAAAGTTGCAATTTCTGCAAGGTCACCCCAGATTTGTTTGGCTTTTACTGAACTCTATTTTTGCTGGCTACAGAACTCTGGGCCAGATGTACGACGAGAATTAGCATGCCCAAGGGACCACCACCTGCCCTTAAAAAATTAACAAAAACGTTTCTTTTTTTTATTTGAATGCACCCTGCTGCATTTAAAAACAAGCATTGAAAATGCAATAGGTCGCACCTTTGATTAAGTTAAAGTCATTTGCTTTGCTAATGTATAGCAAAGCAAATGGCTTTAAATTAATAGAAGGCGAGACATATTGCATTTTTAATGCTTGTTCAAACAGGGAACCCCCCATGAGAGCTGCACTTGAAAGAGAGCAGCCCACAGACATGTGTGAATTCTTGACTACAGGTGGCGGTAAGTTGTGGGTAATAGCGCCGGATGTTTATCTTTTTTTGTGACCTAAAAATTAATGATAAATAATTCTAGTTAGAATCCCGTTGGAATTTAGGGCATGAGGGTCTTATGTGCACATGCCTGGAAAGCGGCTGAATATCCTGTGTGACGTCTTCCACCTCCATGCCATTTTTAAGCCAACAATGCTTTGCATTCTGGGACTCGCAGCTCTGTTTTGCTTTTCATTGCAAACACGAGTTTATAAATCAAGCATGCAAAGTGCTCTTGCTTAAATAAACATCTAATGCACATTAGAATTAAAGTGCCAGGGACACATGGCTGTAGCAGCCCAGTGCATTATTGGAACTGTAGTCTCCCTGAGCACCGCAAACGACAGACGGTGCCTACAGGGAGAAGATTTATAAATAAATAAACAAGGGGTGCCAGGCTTACTTGAACTGAGGCAGAGAGGAGCCCACGAGGGAGGGAACAACACGGAAAAAGCAACATGGAGGGGACCCCATGAGGGAGGAACAGCACGGAGCAGAGTGAACAAGGCACGCTAGGGAGAGACTCACATGCTCAAGCTGTCGCCAGTGTGCAGCGGGGAGAGACTCAAGTGCTCAAGCTTTCGCACAGTGCGTAAGCTGTCGCCAGTGTGCAGCTCATGCGTGCAGAAGAAAGCACCACGGAGGGGAGTCCACCAGGGAGGGAACAACACGGAGCTGGGTGAATGAGGCACAGGGGAGGGGAGCCCATGAGGAAGGGAACAACGCAGAGAGAAAGCAACACAGAGGGTAGCCCACGAGGGATGGAACAGCACGGAGTGGGGTTAACGAGGCACGCTAGGGAGAGACGCGCGTGCTCAAGCTGTCGCCAGAGTGCAGCGGGGAGAGACTCAAGTGCTCAAGCTGCGGCCTGCGCTCACAATGAAAAAGGGAGTGAGTCCCAGCTAATGAAGGAGACAGTATCACACCGCAAGTTAGAGATACAATCCCTCTGGGCGTGGCTATAAGGAGACAGGGTGGCAACAAGGAGGGATTGACATGCCTTCCGTGCAATCAATGCACTGCCTTTGGCATAATTCATGACGCCAAACAAGGCGCACGAATGAAAGCTGAAGGCGGAGATGGGACACTGCTTCAGAATCTGTATTGATTCCATGAAGCCCTCTGCATGGCAGAGCAGCGCATGTGCTGCTTGCACCAGGTTCAGACGCAAAATGGAGGTCTGATGAGCCCAGCAGTCCACCATCCCTGGGAGGGCCAACCATTCCCAATGGAGTCGCAAATTGCAAATGGCTCATTAATATTCATGAGCCTCACATTTTGCGACCCCATAGGGAATCGTAATCAGTGTCTCTGACACTGTAGTACATTGTAAATTGCGCCTCGCAACCGAGTGCAAATTGCGAGGTGCAATTTACAAGGGTCGTACATCTGGCCCTCTGCACCTTACACCTGCTAACCAGTGGTAAAGCGCTTGTGCTCCTTTCAGTGTGATAACATTGGTATCCCCTAATTGGCATCTTTGACTTACCTACAAGTCCCTAGTATGTGATTCACAGTGTACCCAGGGCATGAAAGTCAAATGTCACCAGTGGACTGCGGCACCCATTGCAGTGGCATGGCAAAAATGACTGAAGGCCTGCCATGTGTAGCACAGCTGTGTAGGTTTAAGCTGTTTATTTATAAAGTTTTATATTACCGCAAACTTGATCCCGAAGGATATCAGAGCGCTTTAAATTTGAGGCAAAGGTAACAAATCAGAACATTAGTCTAACATTCGGAATCTAATGGGCATTGAATCAACTAGAACAAACATAACAGCTCAATATAACCTGCGTGCACGAGTAGGAATGGGCTATGTACCCACATAAGGCTGATTCTTAACAATATTAAAAATATCTAAATACAGAAAAAAAATTCATATTTATCATGAACAAGGCCACTTAAGCATAAGTATCAAACGCATTATTACATTCAATCTGCCATTAAATGCCTAAAACTTGTTTGTCTGTGTAAGCCTTTCTGCTCAGTGTCTCACAGGGCCGGTTCTAGGGCAGTGTGATCAGTGCCACCGCACCGGGCACTCACTTGGGGTGGGGGCGCCATTTTTGCAAGTATATTATCATTTCAAAAACACCTGCTGCAGCGCCCCTTGCCTCCAGCAATTTTCAAGTATCAATTAAAATGTCAAGATAACTCCTGTGATTAATCGTCTTTCTAGAAAGAGACCACTGGAGGTTTGTTTAGTTGCAGTTTTGACTCGTCCCAAGGTAGCGAAGAGGTTTAAAATGCCTGCTGCTAAGAACGTGTACCATGAAGATAACAAAGTGCATATAATGTAAATAGGTCAGTGGGTTACTGCTTCTATAAGAGCTCCTTTTTGTACTTGTCGTTTAGAAGTCAAAATCTTAATATAGAACATTAAGCTATAAACTGTCATCAAAGAGCTGCATGCAAACTGCAAGGTATATGTTAGAGCTATATGTTTTTTGCTCAGTTTTTCATTATCCTAATCTTGCCAAAAGGGTTCATTTGGGTAGAAAACAATTCATATTATTAAAGAGAACCCCTAACAATGATGTTTTAAATTCTGAATTTGTGCTTTTCCAGAATAAGGACTCTAAAACGAATAGTTTCTTACCTGTTGGTGAAGTTTTGCAGCTTGAAGATCTTTCTGGATTCACTATGCTGTGCATTATTCCGCGATCTGGTGGTTGGGTCCGGATTCGTAGTCTTTTTTTCTCTTTTTTTTTTCGTAGCCCAGGTGGGCGTCGACGTCCCACCATTTGGTGCACCTTCGTGACGTCGGCACGCTTCCTGCGGAAGCTCCCACCCTTGGGCGCCATCTTCGGATTCTTTTTTTTTTTTTCTCTGTCTCTGTGGTGAATCCATGGCTATGTGTATTAAACTTTCCTTCAACGTAAACTTCTTCACGTATATTGTCTTGTTAAACGTTCCTATCTTACTCTATGTCCTTCCACCTTCTCCAGCCTCATCTTTCTGGCGGAGGTGGGTGGGTTCGCTAGTGAATCCAGAAAGATCTTCAAGCTGCAAAACTACACCGACAGGTAAGAAACTATTCGTTTTGCAGCGTGAATCTTTCTGGATTCACTATGCTGTGCATAGATTTCGTAGCGGTTTTGTCACTCATGTGGCGGCCGGGTGGAAGATGAGCGTTGGTTGTTAAAGATATGTTGAAGCACTCTTTGGCCCACTTGTGCTTCCCTGTTCATCTGCACATCTACGCAATAGTGTTTAGTGAAAGTGTGCACTGAAGCCCATGTTGCCGCCAGGCATATGTCTTGGATGGGCGTGTTAGCCAGAAAGGCGATCGTTGCCCCTTTCTTTCTGGTTGAGTGGGCTCGTGGCCTCTCAGTGAGCTCCTCTCCAGCTTGCTTGTGGCAGAGTTGTATTGTCTTGGCAATCCATCTTGCCATGGTGTTCTTAGTCACTGGTCTACCCAGGAAACTCCTTGCGAAGGACACAAAGAATTGTTTCGTCCTCCTGTGTTCTTTCGTCCTCTCTATATAGTGCATTACTGCCCGCCTTGCGTCCAGAGTGTGGAGCGCCCTCTCCGCGCTTGACGTGGGCTTCTGGAAGAAGCTAGGTATCTGGATACTCTGGTTCATGTGGAATTTAGACACTACCTTGGGCATGAAATGCAGGTCTGTCCTCATCACGACCCTGTCACTGTGTATTTGTATGTACGGTTCTTGCAGCGTCAAAGCTTGTAGCTCGCTTACTCTGCGTAGCGATGTTATTGCTACTAGAAAGGCTGTCTTCATTGTCAGCATTTGTAGTGATGCTTTATGGATGGGTTCAAACGGTGGCTTCATGAGTTCTGTCAGTACCACGTTTAAGTTCCATGCCGGCGGCGGCATCCTCTTGGGTGGCGCTATTCTCTTCGCTCCTTCCAAGAACCTTTTAACTACTCTGGAAGTGAAGAAACTTCCCCTGTTTCTCCTCTTGTGTATGCCACAATCGCTGCCAGGTGAACCCTCAGCGAGGACGAGCTTAGTTTAGCTTTGATCAGGTGCGTGAGGTATCTAAGTACTGTAGACTCTCTCGTCAGTTTTCTCTGCAGGTTCTTCCTATGGCAC
Organism: Lissotriton vulgaris; assembly: GCF_964263255.1. NCBI lineage: Eukaryota > Metazoa > Chordata > Amphibia > Caudata > Salamandridae > Lissotriton > Lissotriton vulgaris. The sequence continues at coordinate 578,403,906 of NC_141697.1, forward strand.
CACTGCGTGAACCTCTTCCATTTTTCCCCATAGCACTTCCGCGTGCTGGGTCTCCTTGCTTCTCTCAGCACCTGAAGGGTGCTCTCTGGTAGTTTTAGATGTGCGAACTCTAAGTCCTCAGGAGCCACGCTGACAGGCTGAGGCTTTCTGGTTCTGGGTGTAGAACTTGTCCCCCTTCCATGGAGAGAAGGTCTCTTCTTTTTGGGAACTTGTGTGCTTGGCCCTGCGCCATCTCCATAATCTGAGAGTACCATGTCTGCCTCACCCATTGGGGAGCCACCAGGATGAGAGTCATGTTGCTCGACCTGCACTTGTTCAGGACTCTGGGGATCAGTGGCGTCGGTGGAAAAGCGTAGGCAAATTTCTTTGACCAGCGTATCCATAGGGCATTCCCATGGGACATCGGTTCCTGTTCCCTCGATGCAAAGTGTTGGCATTTTGCATTCTGGCGTGTTGCAAACAGGTCTATTGTTGGTGTGCCCCACCTCCTGAACAGTTTCTCTGTCTCCTGGCTGTTAAGCTCCCATTCGTGGAGTTAGGAAAGGTCTATAGCAAAGTGACATACATTGATTAGATAATACAATTTACGTTTTTTTGTAATTAAAAACCTAGAATGAAACAGTATATTAAGTCCACTTGTGTACAGAAACCAATTAGCAAAATAATTTCTGATAGAGCTTTATTGTTTATTGTTGTTGACTATTTTTCTTTTGTTTTCTACTGTTTTTTGTATATATAGTTTTTATAAGTGATTATGTGTTTAAATTTTATATAGTCTTGAATTAAAAATACAAAAGAGAAAATACAAAATCAATAGACATCCACTATACTGTTCTACCACCTCCTTTTCTCTGATGTCATAACATCATATGACAAGCTATAGGGCTACATCGTTCCACATCTCAAGATCTTAAGAAGCTGCCTTTACCGACTGACCTTTTATATCCACACCACACCCAACTGTGAGTCCTGGACTCTTTGAAACTCTAACAATAGACGGTCACCTGAAGAAGGCTCAAGAGTCGAAACGCGCGTAGTGGTGTCTACCGCTTTGCCTTCATCACTGTATACATGTTTCATGTCTATTGATTTTGTATTTTCTCTTTTGTATTTTTCACTGTTTCATTCTAGGTTTTTAATTACAAAAAAACGTAAATTGTATTATCTAATCAATGTATGTCACTTTGCTATAGACCTTTCCTAACTCTGGTTTTTCCCTATGTATAGCAAGTGCTACTATATTATATAGGGGTCCCCTTTTTCCAAATATCAGCTCCCATTCGTGGGACACCGACGCTTGCCTGCTGAGCCAATCCGCCTCCACATTGTCCTTCCCTGGCAGGTGTATGGCAAGCAGGTCTATCCTGAGTGGGATCACCCATCTCCATATTTCTTGAGCCAAGCTCGACAGGGGGAATGACTGAGTCCCCCCTTGCTTGTTGATGTAAAACATTGTTGTGGTGTTGTCTGTCTGTATCATCACCCTTTTGTTGTAAAGGTGTTTTTGGAAGGCCCTGAGGGCCAGCAACACTGTTTTCAGTTCCAGGTAGTTGATGTGCTTGACTGCATCTCCTGGGTTCCACAGACCCCTCACTCTGAGCCTGTTCATGTGTGCACCCCATCCTTTCTGGGATGCGTCTGTGGTGATGGTCACAGTTGGGTCCGGTGGCGTTAGAGGTTTCCCCATCGTTATATTTTCCTTCGTCCACCATTTCATCTCCTCCTGCACATTGTGCGTAACAACCACTAGATCTTCCCAACTCCCTTCTGCTTGTGACCATTGCTGTTGCAGCCACTCCTGTAGTGGTCTCATCTTTAGACGAACATTGGGGACCAGGTGGATGCATGACGCCATCATCCCCAAGATCTTGCTCACCGTCCTCACTGTCAGAACTTGCCGCCCCTGGTAGTGATGTTTCTCCCTCAGCAGGCTGAGTGTTCTCTTCTCGCTGGGTGTTACTCTGCATTCGACCGTGTTGATCAGGGCTCCCAGGAAGATTTTCACTTGTTCTGGGTCCATGGAGCACTTTCTCCAGTGGATGGAGAAGCCCAGCTTCGTGAGCGTTCTTGTGACTTGTTCTGCGTGAAGTTTGCACCTCGTGTAAGAGCTTGCTTTCACGAGCCAGTCGTCCAGGCAGGGGTACACATGTATACCCTCCCTTCGTAGGTGTGCGGCCACCGCCGCGAGGCATTTGGTAAAGACCCTTGGTGCTGATTTGAGTCCGAAAGCCAGAGTTGTGAACTGGTAGTGGTCTTCGTTCACCTTGAATCTTAACATGTGTTTGTGTTTCCTGTTCATGGGGATGTGCAGGTATGCGTCTTTTAGGTCTATGGTGGACAAGTAGTCCCCGGCCCTTATTTGTGGGATGACCTCTTGCAGGGAAGTCATCTTGAACTTTTGAGTTTTTACGTAGGTGTTCAGGAACCGTAGGTCCAGGATGGGTCTTAGGCTTTCGTCCACCTTTGGTACTAGGAAGTAGTTTGAGTACACCCCCTTGTTCCGTTCTGTGCGGGACTGGTTCTATGGCCTCTTTGAGGAGCAGTTCTTGAGCTTCCTCTTGGAGCAACTGCAGTTCTTTGCCCTTGTGACCCCTTCTCTTTGGCTTTCTATTTGGTGGATATCTTTCCAACTCTATGCAGTATCCGTGCTGTATAATGTTTAGTATCCACTTGTCTGTGGTTATTTTTCTCCACTCGTGTAGAAAAAATCTCAACCTTCCCCCTACTGGTGTTGTGTGTTCTCTTGAGCTGTGTCCGTGTGAGCCTCTCCTTAGCTGTTGGTGCTCTCCCCCCGGAGGGTTTGGGTGGGTGAGCGCCTCCTTCATGGAGGCACTTTTGGGGGGGTTGATCACCACCTCTCCGTCTCTGGCCCCGTCCGTTTCCTCTCCCTCGAAAGGACTGGCCCCTATTCTGGGAGTTCCAATTCTGCCTCTGTTGACCCTGGTGCCATTGGTTGTCACTCTGTTGACCATGGTGGTGCGACTGTTGCGAATGTGATTGCTGGTTTCCACCTCTATCATTTGGTCTCCTTGTGGGGGTGCCTCTCCGCATCCCCCTGAATTGTAGGGCTCCCATCGATTTGGCTGTCTCATTGTCTTTCTTCAGCTGAGCCAGTTTGTCATCCACTGATGCTCCGAACAGCGTCTCCCCGTTGAAGGGGGTGTTCAGGATGTTGTTCTGCACTTCTGCCTTGAAGCCTGATATTCTGAGCCAGGCCTGCCTTCTCTCAGTGATACCTATGGCCATCAGCCTGCTTGATGTTTCTGCCCCATCTAGGGCTGTCTTCAGGCATGCGTTCGCTATGTCCTTTCCCCCCTCCACGAGGTGGGCTGCCCTCTGCCTGTACTCCTCAGGCATGTGTTTCAGCAACTGGCTCATCTCATCCCAGTGCTGATATTGGTGTCTATTCAGGAGTGCATTGGAGTTCGCCATCCTCTAATGCATAGCAGCATTTCTTTCTATTTTTCTTCCAGTGAGGTCCATCCTCCTGCTTTCCTTATCAGGTGGTGGCCCAGATGTGGTTGGCACGTTGGCCCTTCTCCTGGCCGTTGCCGCGATTATAGAGTCAGCTGCCACGGTGCCCTGTATATAAGGGGGGTCATCGGAGGAGAACTTTTATTTCTTCTCCGTCCTCGGGGTCACTGACCTGCATGTAGCTGGTTCCTTGAAGGCTTCAGTCCCTTGGGCCATGACGCTCTTCAGCATGGGCAGGAAACTGCTTTTCGTCTGTGAGGGGAGCAATGTTTCTAGCAGGAAGTCTGCCTTTGTCTGTTCGCCCTCCAATTTCACATTGTAGACTGTTGCAGCCTTCTTGACAACCTCATGGTAAGCCACGATGTCGTCTGGCGGCGAAGGCCTCGAAGGGTACGCCTCCACAGGTTCCTCTGGGTTATCGGCCTCAAGATCCTGCCATTATTCCTCTAGCGACGCCGAGGATTCCGAGTAGTAGCTCTCGCGGAGGTAATCTCCTTCCAAGCGGTAGAAGTCCTCCTCTTCTCCCTCATCTGTGGGGTTTGGAGTTTTCGGCGGCTCCTCGGCCTCGAAATCCTCCTGCACCTCTACCTCTTCGGCGGCTGCAGCGGTCTTCGAGGGAATCGAGTAGTTCATTTTCTCGTCGAAGTCTCTCTTCCTCTGGAGCATACTCTCCATTTCGGCCTCGAGCCTTCTTCTCTTTTTCTCCATCTCTGCCGCTTGCTTGGCGTCGAGCTTTTCGGCTGGTCTTTGACGGTACCTTCGACGTCGAGGCCATTCTGAGCGTCTTCTCGCTCGAGGGTCCCTTCTCGAGGGTCTGCTTCGATGACCTTTGCTTTTCGCTGGTCTTTGCCATCTGCTAGTCCATTTCGAAGGATCCGCTGGGCCTTTCAGAGGATGCAGCTTCGGACGCCTTAACTTTCGTCGCCGGTGCTCCTTTCGAGGACCTAGCCTCTGTTTTTCGGGGTTCTCCCTCAGGCTTTCTAGGCCCTGTCTGGATTTTCGGGGTTGTAGACTCTCCTGCCTTTTTTGAAGGTCTCACATCGGTCTCTGCGACCGTGAAGTCATCTGGTCCCTCGGCGATGTTCTCCTCTTCGTCGGAGGAGGAGGCACCCAGCTGGTAGAGGGTCGGCGTGGTCCCTTTCCCTTGCATCGTGTGGTGGGCCGCCCTCTGTCTCTCTCGAACTCTCAAAGTCTTCGGCGTGAAGATTGAACAGGCGTTGCAATCCTCGCTGGAGTGGTCGATCGGCAGGCAGAGGTTGCAGACCGGATGCTGGTCCTTCTGCGCGTACTTGTGGTGGCAATTACGACGAACTTGAATGGAGTGTTGTCCATGTGCTCGCTCAGGGGGCCCCCTGCGCGCGCTTTCTCCTTGGCCGTCGAATATCACGAGGTTTTCTCCTCTTTCTTCGTTCTGGCTCTAGGTCTTCTCCTCCGACTTTCCTTGGTCCTTTTCCCTCAAACACTTGGTGTATTTCCTTCTTTTCTCCTGAAACTTCTCCGGAGCTTCATGCGACGATCCAGACCCAACGGCGGAAAAAAGAATCTGAAGATGGCGCCCAAGGGTGGGAGCTTCCGCAGGAAGCGTGCCGACGTCACGAAGGTGCACCAAATGGTGGGAGGTAGACGCCCACCTGGGCTACGAAGAAAAAAAAAGAAAAAAAAAAGACTACGAATCCGGATCCAACCACCAGATCGCGGAATAATGCACAGCATAGTGAATCCAGAAAGATTCACGCTGCAAAACTATATTGCCTATATCGAAGACATATCACTCCTACACTACACCTCGTAGTCCTGTCTGATGTAACATTTGCTATACACTGATTTACACACACATGATTGGCTCTGTGCAATGTGTGTGTGATGTAAATTGCTCTGACACCTTACACTGGTATGAGTGGTGCTATAAAACGAAATAAATCTGAGAGACAGTGGTTATGGAGATTTGAGGGGAACTGTTGAAGGGAATTGCAGACATGGCATACCGGAGGTGTTCATTGGGGGGCGCCAACAAACATAGTCGGACAGGGCGCCACCAGTGTTAAAGCCGGCCCTGGTGCGACAGCTACCCGGGGTTGAGCTGAGAGATTAACAGACAAAATCTACTGACCCTAAAGGTTTGTAACTATTTTACGGTGAGGTTGCATAACCACGTAATATACTACACCCCATTTCCTCACAGCTGCTTACCAAGCAAAGACTTACATTTCAAGTAATTTGGAAAGGCTGCCCTCTAGGGTAAATTACTTGTATGCGGAAGGTAAGGGTGATATCCAAGGCCACCTATTGCAACCACCCAATATAGTCTATAAGAATGAAAAACGAAATCAAGCAATGGTCCGTCTGCCACACTTTATGAAAGAAATTCCCTCCTAGTGAAGGGGTTTGTGATTGTCAAAATGATTACGCCTCAGAATAAAGCTTTTTTCTATTCTGAGGTAAGTGGAAACTTATTGTTGTGCAAATCTACATCATTTTGCATATCTTCCTCCACTTGCAACAAAGGAAAAAAGGCAAAAGGTAACCGAAAATCACAGCGCAATCCACAAACCGACTTGTGAATGGGCACTTTGTGGTGCTCCTTGAGCAATGTTTTGCTGGCCAGGGAGAAACCCATGACATGTAAAAATTGGACTTGTGCTATTGAAGTGCATCAATTTTTTTTGTCTAAATCTACTCTGTAAGGTAATCAACGTTTCGCAGTTCAACAAAATGTATTTACCCAGGCCTGCAAGCAACATTTCAGGAACCGTATTACGTATATATCTGTAATGTTGGACATTTGTAAACATAAGTGATTTTTTAAATCAGTTACTGAATCCAGTAAGTGATTATAATTGTCAAGATAAACGCAAGATTTTACCATCTAATGCTTTCAACCAGATTGGTTTAAAATCCTGTAATTTTTTTTATATGCTGTAACAATTTTGAATGAGATACATAAAAAAAGGAATCACTATTAATGAGGCCATATAAAGATATGTTTAGTATATTATAAGTGCTAGAAAAGTACTTAAAAACTTTGAGAAAAAAAAATCCCAAACCAACAGCCAGCCATCTAGCTCCGTTCAGCAAAACTTTAAATTCAATGATGTAATAAAACATTAAAAGAAAGACGCGTTTTGCACCAGAGCTTCTTGTACTCTGGCCAAACGGTGAAAGGAAGAACATAAAATAGGAAGAAAAAAAGCTTAACACCGATAAGTCTAGTAAAATATTTTTATTGAAAATGCGATGCAAACACAAAAAGAGGAATGCTTCGGTAATCACTTAACACAGTAACAACATGAAAGAGGGAGATAAAAAGTCAATTTAAATAATCTACATGGTATAACAAAAATAATTTAACAAAAGAAAATACAAAAAAAATTCAGTGTTTCAAGTCTTTCATCTTCTTTCTGGTCCGTAGATGTCACGTTTTACAATGGCCAGCTTGTCATTATGAGAGGGATCTCTGAGAGAGAACATTGTAAGTGTTAAAAATCGAGACTGGTACAGCCTTCATTGCCAGAGTGCTGTCGTCTTGACTAACTTGAGTTAGATCTTGACATTTCCAGCTAATAATACGGCAGGGCCAATATTAGCAGAGTCAGTTAGAACAGCAAATGCTTCTTTCTATATTGTGCAAGTACCCTGCAGAAAAAAAACAGTATGATGCGATAACCTGGGGCAGTTAAGTCATGTTGTGCAACTGGCCTGGGCAATTCAAGTCAGTCTGTTGCAAATCGTCCCATTGTGTAGAAATTGTAAACGTCGACCACCAAGGGACTTGTCAGCATGAAGACGGACCTGCCCTCTCCAGCCAGACAGGTGTTGATGGAACATCTTTCTGCAGTAAGAGGCTTCCTCAAGTGGACCTAGCAGCTAGACATCCATTCTTAAGATGTACTGCACAGATTGATAAGTGGTATACATTACCACCACATTTCCAGCTCTGACCTCTTGGGCGTCAAGCTGCATGTTGTGGACGTCTTAATTGGGATCCCTAAATCTGAACGAGGTCTTCAGCCCTGGCTTACAATCACACCTACTACATGTCCTAAGTGAAATCCACTCCTGTTGCTGCGCCCCAAATGTTCACTATCCAAGGCGCTTCCCTGTACCCGTGGCCAGCAATACCAAGGCCCACCTGGACCTGAAAAATACCTGCCTGCCACTCGCCTCTTGAACAACCAAACATGCACGCTGAGATCCATTCATCTTAGCTTCCACTTTTGCAGCCATCTCCAGCTCCCAAAATGTCCAACGGCTTAACTGAAGGCTGAGTAAAGCCTCAAACCCAGCCCTTTCTCAAGGGGTGTGCACCTCCATGTGCATATTTTGGTACCAGGCAGTAATGCCAGACATGGCTGGAGACACACTTCTAACGTCAGGCAAGTCCTACAGCACTCTTCTTCAGAGTTGCATTTACCCCTCAACATGGGAATCATCTAAAACACCTGTGACCCCCCTCTGCCCCCAAAATAAGGTTGAAGCAACACTGCACCCAAAAACTTGCCTCAAATCGGTGAGCAGGGACTAGCGAGGGACATGTGACACTGCAGCCCAGAACAGAGGGGCACTGACCGAGCCTAGTGTGGGGATAAGGAGTGGGCTTTCCAGGTGCTAGTTTACGTGCACTGGTAGAGTTGTTGGGGATTAAGAAAGGAAATAAATTGAGGCAAGTTGGGAGATCTGTTTGCAACCCCTAGTGGAACAACAGGGTGCTGCAGGTTAGGATTGAGATACGCTGTTGGAGCGCGCTCTGGGCCTTCAGATTTGCTTCCTGCATAGCAGATTTATTTAAGTTGTACTGAAATGCCAAGCTTAGCCTTCTCTAAACGGTTTGAAAAGGAGCAAAATTAACGGGGCAAATAAAACCCCAACAGATCAAACTGTCTCTTGTGGCAAGTATACCCTCGCGCTGTTGTCAAAGGCAGCCTCTGGCCAACGTACTTTAGGCAGATTCTTGGAAGAAGGCCTCTGCTATTGTGTCTTGAGACCTAATTAGGGCCAAGTAGTGAAAACAGGCATTTCGTGCATGCTTACTTCAAACTTGCTAGGGAGGTGTTGGAAGCCACATACCTCATAAGAAAACGTATTCTTCAACTTGGATTTGTGGAATTGTACAATTTCAAAGGTTCTGGTTATTTATATTCGGCCCGACCCACAGTACAGTGTGGCAGAAGATGGACATAAGAAGAAGGCGAGCTGGGCCTTGTTTATGCTAGTAGGCAAAGAACATCTAGTGGAAAGACAGATGAAGACAAGGTTTTCCCTCTACCAGGGCCACTGGGACATTATTTGGTTGAAAACAGTGTGGTAGGGGATACAGATATGGCCTAATTCCAATCCACTGGCTACAACTTTACACACTAGTCTAAGCACTTGGTTTCCCACCCTATGCCCCAGAGCTCCTCCGTCCTTGAGCAGTGCAGACAATCAACTTTCATGCGCAGGCACCAGCATGACAGACTGGAGGCCAGAAAGTTCCAATCTGAATTCTTGGGTTGATGGAAGTAGTTCGCTTTACCCAGATGAATGCTAATTCCACCAAGCGTCCAGGAGAGCCAATGTCTTTCTTCAAGAAGTTCACAGAGCTCATATTAAAAAAAAGAGTTGGAGAGAACACATCATCAAGTCTGTGAATTTGCAACTCCACCAGCAACTTTTCTTAAAATCCTGCCCCCATGCCCTACCCAAAACACACATACCTCCCTCCCAAGTCAAAGGCTGCTGGCTGACTCCACCTGGAAAGCAAACATTCCCGGTCCAAGAGTTTCAAAGACGCCATCATAATGGTACAGATGTTGGCGGCTCAGCCTGCAAACCCACCAAGGAAGGGGGGAGTGGTGTGCCAGTGGCCAACTGAAGAGAGGATCTGGTGTTCTGGCGGGAGGCAGCTACTGCTGGGCGGATGAGAGGCGGCGGTGGCTGATTGGGAGATGGCCGGGGCTGGAGGAAGCGGCCCTGTTGGAGCGGCGGAGGCTGGCGTAGTAGCGTCGGTGCTGTAGGCAGGGTTGGTCTTAGGAGCGGTGGTGGCTGTGACAGGGCAGTGCTGGAAGCAGCAGCAGCACTGGGTGTTGAAGCAGAGGATGTGGTTGTGGTCTGGGCAGACGTCTTTGTTACAGCGGTAATTTGCACCTGGTGAAAAAAAAAAAGACAACGTGAACACTAGGAATACACTCTGATTCACCAACTCAGTTGTTTCATGAACACACATCTTGGAGTACCACGTGATGGCACTCTCTAGGAAAATCTAAATGCAGAGGCTAAAATTGTCTTCCATTAAAGTAGAGGGCTTGGATACTGTCATTTAAAATAATCCTGTTCAGCAAAGGATGAGATGGCATGACCTAAGAATTAATCAGCACAAGCCTTAAAGGCAAGAATGGCAAAACAGTCTCTCCTATGCTTGAATTCCCATATATTCCCAACTGTGATGAAAGTTGTGAGCCTGTTTGCAGGTTGCCAAGACCACGGAGCTCCAGATCATAACCAGAGGATGCCCACGAATTGGGTTTGGGTCAGTGATTCAAAAACCAAGCTCAGAGTTATTGAGGGCACATTCGGTCATACTCTGTGGCACTGCCCAAGGATCCAACAACTTTGGAATGGGGTAGCGGAAAAGTTACACTTAGTGATGGGTACTCCCTGTCTCCACAACTGTTACTGGGGATTTGTGACCATATTGAGATTTCAAAGTATAAGATATTTTTTTAAGAGGCTTTGGGGGTTGCCAGACCTGATAATGTCCAAAATGGGGATCGCCTTTGGGGACGTTGACTGAGGGCTAGAATAGGAAGATGGATGGAAGCATGGAGGCAGAAAGACATACTTACTGAAAGCTTAGGGTGTCCCAAAAAACGTACGGGATACACTGCATTAAACTACTGGTTTCGCTTGAAACTGCACAGTGTTTAACATATTGCATGTAATGTGGTCTGAACCTGCTCCAAGCACCAGGAGGGTTTCAAGTATACTGTGGTACCTGTTTATGGGATGCTAGACATGTTTCCTGCTCCTATTAGTGGAGATAACCTCTGTGTGTTTTGTTTCTTTCTTCGATGTACATTTCAAAACTCAAAAATCTAATAAGAATATAAGAAACCTGTTCATTGCAAAACAGTATCCATGTTACAGCCACATTTGAGAGGCAACGCAACACAAAGAGTCTGGATATTGACAGACTAAAGAACAAACATTGTAAGAAGTTAAAAAAAGGTAACCCTTTGTTCATGTTCTCAGGATTTGGAGCAGCATCGACATCAGATCATTAGCGACTCTTACAATTGGGGGGCAAAAATCTGAAGACCCCACTCAAGAAACACTAGCCCAGACAGTCTATCGTTGAACTTTCCCAAGTTAATGTTTCTTCCGGGGGGGGGGCATGTCCAGTTTTCAGTGCTCCTTTCCTTATGCACTCGGTTTGCACTCTACAAATACCAACACATACAGACAAGCTCTCCATGTTCTATTCAAGCACACCAGGAATCCCCTCCCAAGCCAAACCTGGAGGGATAGACTTTGAACTTTTTCAGATCTTATGTACACTAAGTCATCTGCCCTAGTTTTGGTTCATTTGGACCACTCAGTCTCACCACATTAAGAAATCTGGCCATTAAGAGATTTTGCGAGTCAAAGAAAGTCGTATTGTAAACTCTCTCATCGTCTTGGTTCGAGTACAGCCTCCTCTTTACCTATCAGAGTGTGAAGGAACACACATGGCCAGACTGAGGTATCTTGTACTGCTAGGAGGCATTTGCGCCCCACTGCACTTAATTTGCAGTCTTTTATGGCCACTATATTCCAAGTGCACAGCATGGTGAATCCAGAAAGATTCACGCTGCAAAATGTTACATACTGTCTAAGCACCTGTTTGTAATTTGCTGTGCTGTAAATTCACAAGCTTTGCATGCTCGTGCCATTATTGTTGGCTCAGATGTTTGCAAGTAGCAATCCCCCCCCTTGAAGTCTTTTGAGTCACGAGATGTGCTGTGACTCCTGTCTTAATGGACAATACGCATGGGCACCAACTCCATCTGAGATTGTTTTTATATACCGGTTGAGAGTATGGATGGAACGTTGCATGATCGTAACATGGTGCACTATGCATATTAAGCAGAGTCAGTTATTAAAAGATCAGCAATAAGTACAGGCTTCTGGGGTGAATCTACAGCACTATGAACAGAGGCTTACAGGGTAAGTAATCTATTCCCTTTATAGCATGTTGGGCTGTAGATACACATGCTCTACATAATCTATAAAGCAGTACTTTTCATAAGCAGTGGCTAGCATGTTGATGCAGAGGTCTGTAACAAGGTCCTTAGGAATATCTGGCCAGCCATAGCCTACAGGTGGGCTAAGATGTCCCCACGGTAGTCCTTAGTAAAGGTGCGTGGCGTTGACCAAGTGGCCGTGTTGCAGATATCAGCTAGGGGGGATGTTGCCTAAGAAAGCTATGGTTGTCCTTCGTTATGGGTAGAGTGCGCCCGGGGCAGCACAGGTAGGACCCTCTTAGCTTTGTGGTAGTAGGGTTGGATGCACTGTACTATCCATCTAGCTATGGCTGCTTTAGAGCTGGGATGACCTCTGTGAGGCCTGGCAAAGATGATATGTTCAGAATTCTGAAGGGGCTTGGTCGTTTCGATGCAATACGCAAGAGCTCTTTTGACATCCAACATGTGCTGGGCTCTCTCTGCTACTGAATCTAGCTGCGGAAAAGTCTGATTAAAGTGACACGGTCATACTACCTTGGGGAGAAACATATTGCTTCAAAGATCGGCCCTATCCTTGTGAACCTGGATGAAAGTTTCTTTGTAAGTTGAGTGCTTGCAGCTCACTAATACGTCTGAGGGAAGTAATGGGCACTTTAAGCTACTTTCCATGAAAGGGAAGGGGACATGAGTGTTGAGGTTCAAAGGGTTGTCTCGTAAGGACTACACTGAGGTTCCACATGGGGCAGAAGTGTTCGAGAGGTAAGACCCTCTTAAAACCCTCCAAGCCTCAATTAGTGGGATTTCAAATAGGGATGAAAGTTCCTGGTTTTGCTCATAGGATGCAACGGCACCTAGGTTTTAGGCATATTGATGTTCAGAGAAGGTCAGACTTTTGCAGATGTAAAAGGTAGATGATGTCCTGAAAGGTATGCTATAGGGAGTCCAGGTCTTTGGAAATACAGTGGTGAACAAACCTTTTCCCCTTTGCAGCTTAGCAGGTTTGTGTACAGAGTCTACATGCTTCTTGCCGTATCGTCATGCATTTCTGGGGGAAGCAAAAGAAACATCTCAGATGACAGATTGCTAGGTTAAGCTGTCTGGGATGAGGGTGTCCGATTTGGCTTTGGCTCTCCATTAGAAGGTCCGGTCTGAGCGGAAGCTTCTTGTGAAGACAGATGAACATCTCCAGGAACAAGAAGTACCAGGTCTGCTGGCTCAAGTGGAAGCCACCAGGACAACAGTCAAGGATGCCAATTGACTGTGGGTACCTGGAGGCACAGCTTGGGTTTTTTGCATTTTTTAGGTGGTAAATAGGTCTTTTTGTTGAGTGCCCAACACTGGAAGTACCTGTGTCGGAATTGCGGGGGAGTTCCCACATGTAGACATTTTGATGCATCATGCGGAGCAGGTCTTCAAAGTTGCTGTCCAACCCCGGATGGGGTCCGCTTAGGGTTATAGGTTGTGGCACATAGACATATGCTAAATCCCCTGCACTAATGTTGATAGCAGGAAAGTGTGGATGCCACCATGTTTGAGAAATACATGGCAGTCATGTAATTCAGGTAGATGGGGTAACCATTGTATTGAGGGGGCCACATTCCCTATCCAGTCATGTTGTCGAGATGCGCATCCCAGCCTGAGAGAGAGGCAGCTGTGGTAATGGTCACCTGTAGAATGGGGTCTGAGAAAGGCCTGCCCTGCAAAATGTTGTTGAGGCTACTAATGCAGAGAGCGGTGAGCATTGGCCTTTACCATCACTATATCACTAGTCATGCCTCTAGACAAGATGTCCAGCTTAGGGCCCAGAAGTTGGATCCCTGACAGATTTTCAGCAGAACTACTGATCTGTAAATGAGATGGATTCAGATTCAGTCTATGTAAATGTATTTTATAGAGATAGTCTGAAAATCCAGGATGATCAGACACTGCTGGGCTTAAATTAGATACCCCTGCACCAGAGGGGCAGCCCTGAAAGTAAGCTTGATCTGTGCATGCCACAACGTCCAGGGTGGCATTAGGACAAGCATCCAGAGTACGGACAAGACTAAAGAGTTAAAAAGACATAACTTAATTTAGCCCAGAGTACCAGTTTTATGATGATAAAATGTACTATTATTCAAAGACCAGATGAGCCTACAAGTTGTGAACCATTTTCTCAGCTTTCCTTGTATGTACAAATCTAAATAACCGTGGTGGTAAAACACTGAAGCAGTCCTAGTTGGCACTTGACTAATGGGTCAATATTTCCAGTCTGCGTCTAGATGAACTATTCCCGGCGGGCTTCTGAAAGAAGTTGCTCTCCAGCTGCCTGTAAATACCTCTCCTGTGCAGCCCAGGCTACTAAATTAGAAGATTTGTTTGGCTGAATATGTATTCCAAAATTCAAAATTGAAAAACGTTGAGGCAAAAATGTCTTTCAGAATTTATATGAAGATGTTTGAAGAAAAATGGTTTGATTAGAAAAATATATTTAAAGTGGATATTTGAGTGATAAAACATGAGGTGTTGGAGTTACTTAGTGCTAAGGTTACTTTGATTCCAGGGGAATTGCAGCTAGGGCCGTCAGAGGCATTCCAAATCGATAAAGCCTTTTTTTCTCACTATTGCTGGCAACCTTGAAATGATCACTGCGGTAATCTTACATGGGGTGGCCACTAATGTGAGCTTGTCTGATGTGGTCACTATTACCAAACTAATATTAGTAACTCGGTATGACTTTAATTGAAAACAAGTAGTTCTTATTACAGAAAAGGTTGGAAGACCCTGCATTTAGACTTTGCTTTTTCTCACAAGACAAGGAGAGCATCGCACTATACGCAATCGGCAGAGTTACTGGAATGCGTAACTGTAGTGTCAGTTGGAGTGGCAGGGACAAGCAGCCTCCGTTCAGTCTGGTAATACCTGGGCAAACTTGGAAAATTACAGACTAGCCTACAACTATGCCACAACTGGAGGCTTAATACTATCCAGACTTTACCTTCATTGCTGCAAAGTAACAATTGTACCAAAACACACTTAAAATCTGAAAGGAACCAATCAGTAAAGTTAAAAAAAACTAAAGCCCCCAGAAAAAAAGGAACATTCAAGGAGAGGCATTTTTTCAGCAGTTTTTTCCATACACGTTTTACTTTGATTACACAAAAATGTTATTGTAATTCAAAATCTAATGCAATCTGAGTGGCTTTTACAATATGCTGAATAGGACTCACTGGCTCAATTCAGCCTTTGGCACCTTTAAATAACCTTTCCTAGGCTCTTGCCTGCCTCTTTCCTTGCTGCTGCTCCTGTCCAGTCATCATTTCACTGATCCCTTTGATGGACTTGCCTCACAGCTGGACTGTGAACTTTTTCAGCAGTAGACTTGACGGTATAGGATGAGCCTTTAGACTGCTGTCACCCAACCCACTTGCTGCATTTCACTACATGCACCTTTATGGCTCATTCACTGCTAGGTGAGAAACAACAGGACCATTTTAGCATCCCAAACACACAGCTTGAAGCCACAACTTTAATCTAATGTGATCAATTAACCTCAGGCAGCACAAAAAACATTGAATGAACTCAAAGTACTTTGCACACATGGTGATCTGTAAAAATCAGCACTGACCCAGCCCCAAAAGAGCCACTTCAATCTGAATTGATAGGCCACATACCCCTGAAAATATGATCAACCCCAGTTGCAAATTGAATCCATTAAGCATAGCTTGCCTAAAATGAAATGCACGTGCACAATACTTCAGTGTTGATTGCACATCTATAGGAATATCTAAATGTAACTATTTAGATCCAAAACAATCAAACATTTGAATAATTGTAGAAGACAATTCAAATATTTTATTTGCTGTACATCCTATTGATCCAATGACCTAATTGACTCATTCGAACATTGAGTGGCATGAATCAGATTTCATTCCTCAATGCATTTTATGTACAAATTATCGCTGTCAGGAGCATTCACTTCACCTTTATAACTTCATTCATTAACGACACGCAAATCCACAAGCAAAATAACAACACTATTGTCATCCGATTTCCGAGTAAAATCATACCTGTCTAGTACCAGTGCACATTACCAAACGCCCGTTCAACAACTTTGCAGAACATATGCCATCATTATTCTACGTTGCTCCTCCCCATTACCCAATTATATCGCACCCATTTCACTTCCATTGTCTGCTTCTAATATTATTATTATTATTGTATTTCTTATATAGCGCAAGAATCGACCCCCGAAGGGGTATCGCCGCGCTTGCCTTGGGAACCCGTCCTGGTTTTTCCCTGTGAGATAGCCCCTACAGGGCATCCCCAAGGTGAAAGCCAGGCATCCCGCCGCGGGGGGCCGTTGTGGAGATTAAGCAAGCTTAATGCCCAGAGTTTCAGAGTGTGAACCCATGATTAGGTCAGGCACCGAAGCGAGAATTATCGAGTCCATGGACTTTTTGAGCTCAACACCCTGCCGCGTCGGGAATCGAACCCTGGTCCCGGGTCTGACCTCTGCTTCAGGGTCTGCCTGCTCTAACCAGTGAGCCACACTTCTCCACATATACAGTCCTAAAGACAACAGCTCATATTGTAACATATGTTTAATTCTCTGTCCTACTGGGTCTAATCTCTTCATCCAGAAAATGTTTCTCTGTAATAGTTTCTTGTGATCAATAGCAGTTTCACACCTGTAGACTTTCCAGAGTTTGCAATCAGAGTTGAATTAACATGTGTGCCACAGCATTAAAATGTTTTGCCACAGCATTAAAATGTTTTGCCACATCCGTTCCAGATTTGTGGGCTGTGGAACAATAGAACCTTATGACAGCACTCTTTAGTAAAACAAAAGGACTATTAGATCCTGCGATGACAGTCCTATATATAGTTGTTTCAATACTCCAAATTAGAAAATCTCATTCTCTTCTTGGTGGAAATCCGCAATAGAAAGGTCATGTACAATAATCACTCCAGTATTATTTAATTTGTTTCTTTGAGTCCACAGTTATTTTATTGATTCCTTTTTTCTGTTTTACAACACACAGTTTCATCTTATCCAAAAAGACTTTTTCAAGGCCAAGCGGTCATATTTCCGACCAAACTGCACTATTTAATCTGTACACTTCTGAATTTCACGTTGATGTCAAATGGTGTCCTCAACTCGAAACTTTGTGTCATTAGCAGTTAATATAACAGAAGAAAATTCTTTATATTTTGTAATCTGACAAAAATCACCAGTGCAATATCAATGCGCCTCATGTACACGACAGCCGTTCCTCCAATAGTAAGTCTTGCAACAAACATTACGTCTCGTTCACAGATCAAAGATGTCTTCTCCTTTCTCTTTTAGATCATTTGTAGAAAGATTTTCTACAAATTCGGACATTGTACCGAACGCTTCATTCTACAAATAATAATTGAAGCAAAGTTACATCGCCCTGGGAGAACATTTCCTTTTGTTTGACAAGCACGATTTGATCAGTGATATGAATGTTAATTTAAACTTTGGGCGCCCCTTGAAGCAGGATTCAATTGAAAGTACGATTAAAAGATCACAAATAAGCCTTGAGGAAGTCTCGTGGTGACAAAACGCGTCAGCTATGATTATGTATCATGTTTTTAATAACTGAATGAAAATATCATTGGGATGTGTAGGTAGGCATCCTTTAGGTCTATGGTGACCATGAAGTCCCCTGTTAGTATCTGTGGAAGTACTTCTTGCAGGGATGTCATTTTGAATTTTTGTGTCTTTATAAATTTGTTGAGGAACCTTAGGTCCAGGATGGGTCTCATTGTTTTGTCTACTTTGGGTACTAGGGAGTACGTAGAGTACACCCCCTTGTTCCTTTCCATGGGAGGTACAGGCTCGATAGCCTCCTTTAGTAGGAGTTCCATTCTTTGATAGTGCTCTTTTCTTTGGTTTTCTGCTTGGTGGTGAATTTTCTTAACTCTATGCAGTACCATTACTGTATTGTGTTGATGATCCATTTGTCTGTTGTAATCTTTCTCCACTCCTGGAGAAAACGTTTTAATCTTCCTCCCACTGGTGTGGTCTTTCGGTGCGGGACACTCCTGTTTTTTGTTTTTGTGCTCCACCCTTGGATTTTTTTGTAGGGTGTGCACTATCAATGTGGCCGAGTCACTTGGAGGTGGTTTGCTGTCCACCCCTCCTGTTTCCACGTCCACTCGCCCTCCCGCGAAAGGACTGGCCCCTATGTTGGTATTTCCACTGCTGTTTTTGCTGGCCTTGTTGCGTATGGGTGTCGCTTTGGTGGGAATGTTGGAAGGTCTGATGCGACATTCCCGGTTGGTTTCCCCCTCTCCCGTGTGGTCTCCGTGACGGGGTCCCTCTCTTCGCTCCCCTGAATTGCAAGGCCCCCATGGATCTTGCGGTGCCATTATCCTTTTTGAGCTTTGAGAGCTTGTCGTCCACCGGTGCTCCGAACAGAGTTTCACCGTTGAACTGAGCGTTCAGGATGTTTGGTTGCACCTCCGGTTTAAAGCCTGATATTTTGAGCCAGGCTTGTCTTCTTTCTGTGATGCCCAGCATCATAAGCCTGCCTGCCGTGTCTGCCCCGTCCAGTGCTGTTTTTAGGCAAGAGTTTGCCAAGTTCTTGCCCTCCTGTACCAGGTGCGAAGCCCTTTGTTGGTATTCTTGAGGGAGGGGTTTCACCAACTGCCCCAGTTTCTCCATGATTTGGTAATGGTGTCTGTTGAGCAGTGCGTTTGAATTAGCCATGCACCAGTGCATAGCGGCATTCCTTTTGATTTTTCTCCCTGTTAGGTCCATCCTTCTGCTCTCTTTGTCAGGGGGTGGACCTGAAGTAGTTGGCACATTGGCCCTTCTTGCTGTTGCAGTGATGATGGAATCAGCAGCGACCGTCCCCTGTATGTAGGGTGGGTCCTTTGAGGAGTGCTTGTATTTTTTTCTCCGTCCTTGGCGTGACGGGTTTACAAGTAGCAGGCTCCTTGAATGCCTCTCTTCCTTGCCCTTTGATGCTTTCAAGCATTGGCAGGTACTGGCTCCTAGTGTGCATAGGGAGTAGTGTTTCTACTAGGAAATCCCCTTTCGGCACTTCTTCCTCTAGCTTGACCCTGAACTCTGTTGCTGCGTTCTTGATGCATTCATTGTAAAGTCCAATGTCGTCCGGCGGAGAGGGCCTCGCTGGATATCTGTCCACTCCCTCTTCTGGACTCTCAGCTTCGATGTCCTACCACTCTACCTCCTGTGTATCAGAGTAGGTCGATTCTTGGTACACCCTCTGGTCGCCATCTCCCTCTTCTTCGTAATAGGGGGCATCATCTTCCTGATCTGCCAGATCTTCCAAGCTCTCCGACGCTGGTTCCTCGAATTCTTCCTCTTCTTCCTCGACCAAATGTACTACTGGTGACTTGAGCCTCGAAGGAATTGTGTAAGATTTCATTTTTTCTTCGAAATATTTCTTTCGCTGCAGGATGTTCTCCATCTCTGCTTCGAGTCTCTTCTTTCTTGGTCGGCGTCGAGTGGTTGTGCCGCTCTTTGGCGCGCTAGATGGCGTCGAGATGGTTTTCGGCATCGAAACTGGATCCGGCGGCTAGGATGTTTTCGGCGTCGAGACTAGTGTTGCGTCTTTCGTCGTTGACTTTGAAGATGTTTTCGGAGTCGAGCGCTCCTTTTCTTGGACGCTTTTCGACGACTTTGGTTGGTCGCCGTCCCTCGGCGCCAGGGAGTCCTTCTGTGAGGATCCGCTGGGCCTGGATGTTGCTGCGGACGCTGAAGTTCTCGGCGTCAGCGCTTTTTAGGTTTTGCCCTCGTTTTTTCGAGAGTCTTGGGTAGACTGTCGAGAGTCTTTCGGGCCTTTTTGGGGGGGGGTCGAGGCTCCTACATTTTCTGTAGTCTTCTTATTATCGGTCTCTGCGACCGTGTAGCCGATGTCTTCTTCGGCGACGTAATCCTCCTCGTCGGTCGAGAGTCCCAGGTCTCGAAAGGACGGTGGTTGGCCCTTGCCCTGCATGGTGTAGTTTGCTATTCTTTGCCTCTCACTCGAAGGGTCTTTGGCGTGAATGCGGAGCAGGCGTTGCAGTCCTTGCTTCCGTGGTCGATCGGCAGGCAGAGGTTACAGACTGGGTGTTGGTCCTTCTGCGCGTACTTATGATGGCAGTTGCGGCAGAATTTGAATGGTGTGTTGTCCATGTCTTGTGTTCAGGGGGCCCCCTGATTGCGCATTCTCCTCTGGACGTCGAATTATGTTGACATTTTCTTTCTTTTCGTCGTCCTTTCGATGGTGTAGACTTCCTTAGTCTTCTCCAATGTTTTTCTCTCCAAAACTCGAGTCTTGCTTCTTCATCTCTCCTAATCTCTGGAGCCCTCTCGGGAACGATCCAGACCCAACGGCGGAAAAACGAATCTGAAGATGGCGCCCAAGGGTGGGAGCTTCCGCAGGAAGCATGCCGACGTCACAGGAAGGACACCAAAAGGTGGGACGTAGACGCCCACCTGGGCTACGAAAAAAAAAAAAAAAAAAAAGCAAGACTACGATTCTGGACCCAACCACTAGACCGCCGAATAATGCACAGCATAGTGAATCCAGAAAGATTCACGCTGCAAAACAAAAATGATTAATAAATACATTTAAAAAACAGAAAGAGAAAAGAGACTAATACAAAAGAAGGGTTGCAGACCCACCCACTAGATGGCGGAATAATGCACAGCAAGTGAATCCCAAAAAGATTCACGCCACAAAACCATGACTTTCAACCAACCAAGCCGGCGATGATAACGGTTTTAGCCAATTACAATCTGAAAATCTGTCCTACAAGCACCACTTCCACAGTAACTTTGAACTGTCAGTTCAAAATAATATGCTCTAATAGTGCATTTGTTCAATACATTCCTGTACTAAGGGATAATGTATCCTATTGTAATTGCATTTGCATAGCGCGTCATTACTCTGACAAGGCAGAGGCACTTTTGGTGGACCGGTATATTGCTACTCTGGTGTGCTATTATTGACAATGAGTTGCCAAGGTAATCCTTTGTTCATATGCACTTCTGATCTAGGCTGGCCAGAAGCAGCTGATGGGCTCCACCAAGCACAAAAAGGCTGCTTACAGCAAGCTACAAATGTAACTATAGATGACCTAGAACACATTTTCGATTGTTCTTTTGCCTTTAAAGCATTCACTACAAGCTAATTGGGAGATGCACTAAGTATGTCATTTGGCTCCACACGGCACCATAAAGAAAAGAACACACTAGAAAGAAAAGAACAAGGAAATAAAGAGCAGAACATGAAAAATGTCAACAGGTGGGAGGGGGAGATAGGTACAGGAAACAAAGGAGAAGGGAATAAGTGGAACATAGAGGTATAGAGCTATGAGACAGGAACTAGAACAGGGAAGGACAGAGGAATTACGTTCTGAAACTGGTAACACTCGAAATAAGAGCAAATGGATCGAGAAAGCAAGGAGAACAAGCAACAGGAGCAACAGAATATGTTTTATGACCAGGAAACACGAAGGACAACCAGAAACAGCTATAACATTGGGGCATAACAAAAAACCCCACAAAGGTTTATTGTGATTAAAACCCAGAAGAAACCGAGATATACGTGTGAAAGGAGTACCAAGGAAAAGGGCAACATGGGTGGAATGGAATTTGGGAATCATGAAAAATGCTGACTGTTTCAAACATGACAAGGCTTTATGATTGCTTGCTAGACTGCTGGGTAACAGATGGCCGGGGGAGGAGGGGGGACTATATAGCAAAAGTACTGCAGATGAAAAATATATCCAGGGTTCCATCCATCTCCACATCTTTCCAGTCCTGGATTTCCTTGAACACTATGTTTTCTGGGATTTAAAGGGACTCACCCATCTCGTAACGATTAGTAGAAATAAAAGCCCAGGACTGGAAATATTGTGTCTTGATGACATGGAGCTAGATGCTAACCCTTATGAGCAAGACGCACAGCTCAGAATGACTTAACGCTGCCAACCTACTGCCCCTCCCTGCCCCCCCCCCCCCCCCCTCCCCATCATCATGAGAGACGCCTACCACATTGTTACAGGGAAAGGATGCAGTCAAAGGTTCTTACTTCTTCCTCCTCCTCACTGCTAGCCAGCGAGGCACTGGTGCTCTTGCCTTCCTCAGGGCGCCCGTGCAACTCTTGCTCCGCCTCCCACTCCTGCAGCACCTCCTCAAGGTTGAAGCGACGGCGATAGCTGACAAAAAATGTTTTCACCTGCACCGGCGTCTTGTTCCCGATCACTTCGGCCACAGCGGCAAAGTCTTTGCCATACTTGCGAACAGCTGGTCAAAGAGTGAAAGGGTGAGGGAGACAAAAAGGGGAAAACAAAGGTCAGGAGGCTTCTCCGGCTAGTCAATATTTGCAAAGAATTCCAAAGACAAGGACCAAATGGAAAAATTGTGGGCGCCTTCTATGAATGTCAATTTAAACTATTATCTATGGGTGAACAGCTAAAGAATGTCCCACTCGAAACAAATGCACAATGACAATCAATTGCTACTGAAAATCAAAAATAACTACCCAATCTGTCTATAGTCCCAAATAGTATTTTGTGTATTCTCTATTTTCAATCAATCTGTTGACATTGACTGCTATAAGATTTTTTGTGTGAGTTTTTATTTGGAGTTAGTTTCAGGGGATTCTAGTTTTCACTCAGCCCTTTAAAAAAATGTTTAAAAGAGATTAGTCATTCAAAATGTTATGCTTTCTATTTTGCTATTTGCAACTTTAGTGCAATTGCCCTATTATTTTTTGCCAAGGTTTTCGTTTAAGATTGGTAACTAATGTGCATTATGTAACCAATAATACATTCAGAATTTAATCCATTCGGGCATTACCTGGAGCCTTGAAAATGAGGAGATGATCCTTTACAGTTCCAACTACTAGACTGTATAAATCAGATAAAAAAATAAACTAACAAACACTGTACACACAGATTAAAATAAATACTCCTACGTTAAGAAGGTATATGGAACTTGTAAGTGAAAATAAGGGTTCTCGAGAAAAATTTATATTTCTGACAGCATGCATGCATACAACCAGTGGAGATGTTGTGTGCAGAACTGCTTGGGAGATGGCCAAAACGCTGACCTACAAGTCAATCGCTGGGAAAAAGTTGTTGCAATTTGTTCCAACACACCAAAATCAGGAGGACATCTCCACCAGCTTGACAGGGGTGAAAGTCAGCCTCAAGATCCAGGACTGAGACTGGTAAGGGCAAGATCTGGATTTATTATTCTTGTCTCACGGGTGTGAAAGTGAGGTTAAAAGAGCTGCAAGGGGCCATGGGGCAATAGCACTAGTAGAGAGGCATTAGTAATGAACTGAAATAAGCAACAACGTTGTCAATGGGGTATTAGTTAGACCTGGGACAACCTAGAGGATGTGAGGATCCAGAATTTCTGACCTACCAAGTTTGGGAGGCAGGGGGCAGAGGCAATGCTAATTTTAATATGAAAGTCATAATGAAAAAAAAAAAAGGAACTTGTTCCAATGCTGCAAGTAGACCATAGTCAGACAGCAAGACCACACAATTGGATGGGGAACAAACAAATAATAGCGTGATGCAAACAGCAGAGAACTCACGCCCAGAATATCATGAGTAGTCCCCTAAATTTTACAAACCAGTTCTAGAATTATATCCGACACCTGCAAAAGGATCTAATACAAATACCACAGAGCAAGCCCTGCAAACCTTGGCTACAACTAGGATAAAGCAGATAAAACAGATAAAAATACCGGGAACATATGGAAAAACCAACAAGTGAGATGAACTGGAGTATATTGTCAAATTAGAAAAACATCAGTCTTAAAAATGAAACCGGCAATTGAAAGGGAGGACAATTAGCTCAATGCAGGACTTTTTCAAAACAAAAAACACCCACTAATGATGGAGCACACATTGTGTCTTACACTGGAAGATTCCACAGGGTCGGGAAAATGAGGGACAAATACACAACAACAAGGAACATCTTTAAAAACTGTCCTGGTTCAAGCGGAAAGAACCTCTGTCCAACATGAGGTCAAGAGTTTAAGTATCTTAGAACCGGTCACAAAACGCACACTACAGCAAGGAGAAGTTATTTTGATAATCGAGGAGTTCAACTGATGAAAGGCAATATCAGGAACATTTTCCTTACCCAGTAAGCATCTGCTTGTAGCATGCTTGTAGTTCCATAGATTCACATACTCTTCGAACTCCTACCATTGAAAGTAAGGCTCCGATGTTTGCAACTTGTTGTTTTTTGAAAAATTCTCTTAAGTCACAAGGTATATAGTGACTTCTCCTTAAGTGTGCATTGCAAATGGGCCCGGGCTCAATTTTAGATTGTTTTTTTCTGCCATCAGGATCGAGCATGATGAACGGAGTCACTTTACTCCACCGCACCAAGTCTAATTTTGACACCAATCAAAGTGGAAAATAACTTACTACTGCTGACACTCTACCTAGACCTCCACGAGACCGAGGATCAATAGACTTGTCACCGCAGGGTTGCAGGCCCAGCTAGGGGCCTCGAGCGCCCAAGCTTCAACTCAATGTTTTCTCTTTCGAGAATGCGCAGCTGGTGATTGAACATACCCCATTTTAACACTGCCCCCACTATAATGCAAAATACCCTTGGTCTGACCACCACCTGGTGTGTAATTTGTGCTTTTTCGCCTCAACACAATGACACCACGCGTGAGGCCTACCTGGTGTTTAGGTACAAAAAGACTCTTTATCAAGATGTAAAGACACTCCAAATAGGATACACTGGATATCTTTGGGGAAGATCCCTGGGCGCCGAAGTATTACGGCCCACCAATTATTGTAAGCAGCAGTTTTTGTCTCTGGTTCTGAAGAGCAGGAACAATCCACCTCTACGACAAAGCAACAGGACCACGCACACAAAACCGCAGGTCGAATGTGGCAGACCCTCATACCAAACCCGCCCAATTACCGTACGGTGAGGCGTAGCACCATCCCGAGGTGGTCGGGTCATTAGGCCTATGAAGTCAAGCCAGCTCTCTGGGGCACCTCATTGCTTTGGCACAGGTCAAACCCACAAGAAGCTAAAAGAGCTGGCACACATCCACGGGCACTTAACATTCCTGACCGCAAACCAGGACAAACATTTTAGCCTCCTGGCACCGAAGCGCATGTTGCAGTTAACAATGACAACAGGCTCCAAGACGCCGCTGATATCGTAAGCCCTTGGAGTGGACACCACCTTTGGTGCTGAAAAACCTGGTGCCAAGACCTCTACCTCTGTGCAGAGACCACCGACCTTGAAAGTGTTGCTGCAGAGGCCCTACCCTTCAACACGGAGGACCACCGGTCCGAAAGCCGCCACAAATCAAAGCATTCAATCCTCGAGCGGCTCCAAATGGAGCTCAATGCCAAGCAAAAGAGACGGTACATACATCCTCAGACTTCTAAACCACTGCCCAAGGTGGTTGACACCTTACCACTTAAGAGGAAGTCAACCTTTGAAGAGGGCTTCGCTTCAGCACCAGAGTCGAATCACAAGCATAAAAAGAGGCGCAAGGGCACCAGCCCCATCCACTTTGCCCCTTCCACTCCTCCTCTATCTACCCGGCTTCTTCTTCCTCCTACTTCACCTCCTCCTATCCCTTGCCTAACCCCTCCAGACACTACCAAAGGCATACACATCTCGGTGTTCACCACAATCCTCGGCAGCATTACACAGCCCCTACCAGGAGGGAGAGCCATAGGACTTAACTTGGGAGTCAGGTGGGGGGAGAGTCCCCTGGGATGATCATTCTGTAGGCCCTGCTGGGTACCCTGACCTAGATCTATATCTATTGTTACAGGTAAGTAACCTTTTCCTTAGCATGCAGTGAGGTCAGTTTTTGGGCCGGATTACGTGTTTTTGTATTATTTAATCGTAAATAATGTGTAGAAAGTGTTATTCCTCTTAATGGACTGTTATGCTGGCACAACATTTTCCATGTTGTAACTAGAAGAAACGTCCCATGTATAGACTGTGCATCCAATCAATCACAGGAAGGGTCCCAACAACAGTGTCCTTTTTTAAGGATCACCAGAAATGAGAGTCCCAAAGTTACCAACAGTGCAGGGGCTTCCTCTGTGAAGAAAACGTGCACACAGATCAAGCAGTCCTTCCCAGAGTAAAGGCTCATTTAGGTTAATTACACTTGCCAGTGGCAATTCAATAAGAAGGTATGGTTCTCAAGCATTGAGACTTAATATTTTGTTTAAATTTTCCCCGTGTAAAACCGGCACTTCCAGGTAAATGATTAAAATGACAAATGTTAGAATGCACAAACTGAACAATATTTCATTCCGCCTATACTACTCTTTGGTCGATTTGCAAAGCAGGCAATGAGGCGGGGGAGCACAGGGAGCTCATGATCCCTATTGCAGGTCTATTTGATACGATTTTAACTTCAGAGACTTCAAGTTATTGCTATTGCTGAAACTGTTATGCTTCATTTCTGATAAGGACAGCTTTGTTACTTCATTTCCTTTTTTCGTGGACAAATGAACACGCATCAGGGAGAACATAGTCAAAAGAAAGCACTTGTGGATGGCACTCTTGTCGATGATCAAGAAGACCTATTTTGCTACTTCGACTCCGCGTCATTGGTTACTACTCTTTGACCCACACTGGCCTCTTACCCGATTATCCTCCGACCTCAAAGTAACACCTACTTTTTCTTCAAGAGCCTTCATCTCTGATCTTTGAAGAACAGCAAGTCAAAACAAACAGGAAGAATACAAAAAAGATGTGAAGTTGGATGAGGAAGGCTTGACAGACGTGATGAAACTATCCTCAAGAGGTTAGGCATTCAGTCTGTGCCTTTGATGGAGGGGAAGATTAAGTGGAAGTTGAGAAGGCATCATCAAGGTGGCCTGTTGCAATAAGTGAACAGGATCGAAGACAATTATTCTCCCATTTTGTTGATGTGCTTTTCTGCACCAGATAGTTGCTTAACGTACGTGCCATCCATTCTGGCATAGATCCAAGAGAAAACAAAACCAGATGTGTGTACATGGTACAGAAAATCTCTTCTAGATGATGTAGGTACATATGAGAAAAAGTGGCTCTAGTCCTCCAGATTTCTATAAACCTAGCTCACTCAGTTTAGCAATGTTGAGGAGTGCTTGAAAGAGGTGTTGAAACTCCCTGCGAGTATTCTCGCCAGTGATTTTTTTCCAGTTTGTTGAAAAGTGCATCTGTTCACTGCTTTTCCTTCCTTCAAGGGGCATCTGAATTAATTTTCAACCAGTAGGATATAGATGCACAATTTCTGTCCCTCTTATTATCAGTATGTTCGAAGAGTATTCTTACTGTGTGATGTAAGTGCACCACTGCTCTTTATGCCTGCATAGGCTTTAAAAATATTTGTGTGAAAAACAAGCTTTTATTCTCTTCCAATTTTATGTTTAGCCTCAAGTTGCATTTCCTACAACCGTACTGCCTCTGCTGCAGCCTAAATCTGATCAAGTGCTAGATTTGTTTCTCATGTTCGTAATATGGAATAGCTTAATATAAAGTTGTCAATACCTTGGTTATTCTTTTCACGTCATTTATTTTTTAGATTAGATTCAAAGCTATTACGAGCTTGAAGATGTTGCCAGCATGGCGTGGAGAAGTGTGGCTCAATGGTTAGAGCGGCAGACCCTGATGCGGAGGTCTAGCCCGGGACCAGGGTTCAATTCCTGCCTCGGCGGGTCTTGGGCTCAAAATTCCACGAACCTGATCATTCTCGCCTGGGTGCCTATTCCAATCATGGAGTCCCACTCTGCAACTCTGGGCAATAGCTTGCTTAATCTCCACAACGGCCCCCACAACGCTAAGGATGCGTGGCCTCCACCTTGGGGGTGCCCAGGAGTGGACGCCTCACAGGGAAAGCCAGGATGGGTTCCACAGCGGTATTCGTACAAGCGCCTTGAGACCCTTGCGGGTGAGTAGTGCGCTATACAAGCATCAATTTACATTTTTTACATTTACATGTTTAGGTTGTCTAATCTCTCCATAATGTCCTTCAGCACCCATCCCACTTTATTTCTCTTTTCCCAGAGCTCCTGTTCTTGTACTTTATCTTTAAGCACCAATACAATTGGTTTTCCATATATTTGTTATGCAGTAGGGAGTATTGTGTGTGCTAGAATTCAGATCAAGAGTGGAATAATACAGGTGCCATTATTAACACCGGGAGCCCCATCTCCCACTTAACATCTGGACCTTCATCAATACCACTAACTTAAGGTCAGTGCAGCGAGTGTGTATCATACATAAACAAACCATGTTTGTGCCCCAACACAGTGTCATATTAAGCAAACTTTCAGGAGTCAGTCATCTTTCTGCGTCTATTATACGTTTTTTCCAGCTCTTGTTCCTTTTCGTAATTGACAATGCAGCGTCTTATTTATCTTATGAAGGTCTTGACTTCAGATTTTTGACCCCAATACTGCAGTGCTACGATTTAATGGAGCGACGTTGACAGCCTATTGAAATGTATCGGAATGCAAACTTCAATGAGCAAATTACGAGTTACTTACCTTCAGTAACGATGTATCTGGTAGAGACGATTCTAGTCGTAGATTCCTTAACGTAGAATATTCCCCAGGCGTGAGACTGGACCCGGAAATCTTTCTTGCCCAGCATCCCTGCGCGCTGGGGAAGGGGCGGGGGGCGGGGGGGGGGGGGGGGGGGAATGGGGGGTGGTGCCACCCAACTCCGCCAACGTCCTCCGAGGGCATGACATCAGCGAGGTCACATAAGCCCCACCCTGGCGCGCTGACATCAGTTTTCTTCTTTTCCGCGTGCAACGCGGACCGGAATCGTGTACTCCTGGCCTGTTTTCAGGCCTCCCTTTTTCGCCTTGGGCGTTTTTCTTGAACAGTGTGCGCATGCCTTCGGGCTTCAAAACGTGCTCATCTTGCGCGCACCAGATGTCGGCGACAGACTCTCACTCCATCTGCGTGTGGTGTTTGGGAGAACACCACAATTCCAATGACTGAGGTGTGCCAGCAACTGAAACCGAAGTCCCGGCGGGAGCGTCGGATGAAACTTCTCTCAGCACACATAACCAGGTCAGCATCATCACCGCATCCAACCCCCGCAAGAACTGGCGCCTGCATCTCAGACATCATCCTTCTCCCAGGCCACAAGAGCGTCGCTTACCTGTTGGTAAGTGTCGCAGCTTGTCCCCGAGGGTTGGTTCCGGCCTGTTGGGGGGCGTGGGTTCTCCGTGGGTGGCGCGGCCCTGCACGTTGTCACCTTATCCGCTGTTTCCCGGCCCACAGAGGAGCTGCTTTCCCCACAGCGGGGCCCTATGGCGGCGGGTGCGACCTTCGCTCGGGCTGTCTCTACGGCTGCGGGTATCCTGCGGCTAGTAGTCTATCAGATGCTGCAAGTGGCTGGAATACATTAGCTCAAAAGGGGGGCCCAGGAGTCTGGCGAGGACTATGCTCAGGTTCCATTGAGGGTCTGGTGGCACCGTTGGGGGAATGACTCCATGAAAGCCTTGATGACAGCTATACGGAACAAGGAAGAGTGTTGCCTGTTCTGCATGGAAGCAGCTATGGTGGCTAAAAGGAGTTTAATAGAAGTGTATGCTAATCAGAAGTGTGGATTGTTTTAAATGAAGGAGGAGGCAGCATATGATGTCCTGAACTTCATGGTTCAGTTGATCTATATGCTTTGGGGTACAGTCGCAGTCAAATCTCTTCCATTTTTAGGGCTCGCCTGGCGTTGCAGCTCGAAGCTCTGCAGCTAGCGAGCCTGATTGTCGCTGTGTTGCCTCCCCAAGTGCTACAGACCGGTGCACGAGCAGACACCGGTCTGTGAACGCGCTTCCAAAAAACGGGCGAAGACTACAGGCGCCGCCACTGGCACGAGCCGCAGGGAACGCCAACGTGCACGCTCACGGCATAACGCTCCTGCCCTCCCCGTCTCTTCTAAGGCTGTTCTTCGCTCCAGGCCGACTTGTTAGGTCCTTAACTTCATGCTACTTGCTCCGCCTAGCCGGAGAGTGCCCCTCCCTCTTTTCACTGTCTAAGGAGGGGAGCGAAGAACGTTGAAAATGTGCAGTCTATTTTAGAACACAAACTACTTGCACGTTCATTGCATTTGTGGGAACATTAATTTAAAAAGAACTGCCGTACACAAGTCTTTCCTTATTGCACGATGCACTAATGTAAGTCTCTCACGACCTCCGATCATTCTGATCGGCTCACCTCATCTTCCCTTTCACAGCTGTTCTTATCGGCAGTCAGTAAAATCGGTTAAAGGCGCAAGGCTGCAGACGCTATGCTAGGCGGTGCCTGCAGCGCTCATCGTCACATCCCCTTTAAGGCACGGGTCTGCAGCTGTCGGAGGGCAGGGTAGGCTGGGCAGTGTGTGTCAGTAGCGGCACAGGACGCAGGTAGCGAGGAATGCACGCGCTCTTTGCCTCTTCGGTGGCTGTAGGAATCTGCCCCAGTAACGCGTTCCAGAGCCGAGACTCCTGCGTGTGTTGAACGGCCCTCGTTCTGCAGTGTGCCCTCCTGCGGGTCCCCGTGGACCCCCACAATTAGCGCCTCCATTGCACGGCCTCCTGCTGCTCCTGTTCGGTGCCGCCTCGGGGTACTTCCCCGAGGAGCGGTAGAGCCCAGAGTCCCCTCTGCGGGCCCCTCCAGTCATGTTAGCTGTACTCGCCCGTAACCGCGCCCACTCCCTGCCCTCGGCGCTGGGCTGCACCGAGAGGCTTTGGTACCCCAAGGACCGGCTGGCGATCTGGTAAGTATAGTCATCTTAGGATGGGATGGGATACCTCCGTTCTCTATGGAAAACCCCAACACCTCAAGCAACTCCTTAACATTTATGTGCAATCCCTAAAGGGTGCTAGACCCAAAGGATTTGCTGGTTGCCTAGCAAGTTTAAACCCAAGATCTGGGGATGTGACAATTCTAGAGACCCCACTCACTCTTGAATCACAAACTCTCAGCCCCAAAGGACCCAATCATCGGCGTTACCCCTTCATTCACACTCCCCCCCCCCCCCCCCCCCAACTCCTCCTCGCCTGTGGATAGTATATTCGAGCCCCATCAGAGGCTGCAGTATTCCAAGGGAAGGCTGGCAGTCTGATGAATGAAGCTGTTGAACCCCCCCGACCTCTGCACAGATCTTTCCACGAAGAGCAGTAGTAGCCCATGGATGAGCTAGCATTCTATGGAGTGGAGCAAAGCACACGAGGTGGGGAGCGAGAAGACTAACCCCTGCCCCCCCACGTACACGCATACTCCCAAAATCTTCCATTCAAAACTACAAGGGCCCCAACATGCAGGCCCCTCTGTAGGTGGGGCATAGATCCTCCAAGGGAAGCCTACCTTTTAGTTTTTTGTTCATTTTTTTTACATCATTAACAATGTGCATAATGTGTGTGTGTGGCTCTGTGTGTGTGTGTGTGTGTGTGTGTGTGTGTGTGTGTGTGTGTGTGTGTGTGTGTGTGTGTGTGTGTGTGTGTGGCTCTGTGTGGGTGTGTGGCTCTGTGTGGGTGTGTGGCTCTGTGTGGGTGTGTGGCTCTGTGTGGGTGTGTGGCTCTGTGTGGGTGTGTGGCTCTGTGTGGGTGTGTGGCTGTGTGTGTGTGGCTGTGTGGCTCTGTGTGTGTGTGGCTGTGTGTGTGTGTGTGTGTGTGGCTGTGTGTGTGTGTGTGTGTGTGTGTGTGTGAGAGAGACAGCCGTGTGAGAGACAGCCGTGTGAGAGAGACAGCCGTGTGAGAGAGACAGCCGTGTGAGAGAGACAGCCGTGTGAGAGAGACAGCCGTGTGAGAGAGACAGCCGTGTCAGAGAGACAGCCGTGTCAGAGAGACAGCCGTGTCAGAGAGACAGCCGTGTCAGAGAGACAGCCGTGTCAGAGAGACAGCCGTGTGAGAGAGACAGCCGTGTGAGAGAGACAGCCGTGTGAGAGAGACAGCCGTGTGAGAGAGACAGCCGTGTGAGAGAGACAGCCGTGTGAGAGAGACAGCCGTGTGAGAGAGACCTTTTATTTATGTTTTGGTTTTTGAAACATAAATAAAATGCATTGTTTGCAATATCAATAGCTCAAACTCGCATAAATACGCGACCTATTGCATTGCAAATACAATAGGTCTCATTTGCACGAGATTAAGCTACTGGCATTGTAAATGACAATGCCATTTATTTATCTGTTTTCAAAACCAACACATACATAAAAATGTTGTCATTTGCAATGCCAATAGCTCTAACTTTGGCAAAGGCGAGACTGTTGCATTGTCAATGCTTGTGCTGCATAGCAAGCTAGAGTAGTTGGACTGTGTGCTTCCTTGAACATATCAATGCACTCCTGTGGGAGGCGATGGTATCATCTCAGGTGGCAGATAGCTAAGTTGAGCTGTTTGGGGTCTGGATTTTTGATTTTTCCCTTGTTTTTAGTGAGAAGGCCTGCACTGATGAGAAGCTTCTCCTGGGGACTGATGGACATTTATCGAAGAATGGAGTACCAGGGCTATTTGGTCCTTGTGGGAGCTACAGGTATGAGTGTCTGCAAGTTTGACACATCTTCCACACCTCAAGTGGATAATGTGGTAGAAAAGCGGAAGCACATATACTGGACCAGTTCATCCCTAGTGCGCTGCCCATAGACTATGGGAACCTGGCGGCACGGTTTGGGCATTTTGCGTTCTTTGGGGTGGTACACAGATCTGTGGACTTTCCCACTGTTTGAAGTAGCAGTTTAGAGCGTTGGTATTGACTTCCCATTCATGGATTTCTTGATGTAACCTGCTGCCTAGGTCTGTTAGGTCGTTCTCCACTCCTGGAAGGTAGTCTGCTATTAAGTGGATGAGGTGACGAAGGGACCAAATCCAGACTGTCTGAGGTACAAGGTAAAGGCAGAGAGAGTATGTGCCATCTTACCTGCTCAGACTAGTACTACCTTGCCTTGTAGCTGAGGGAGGCAGGCTTCCAGGGCCAGCTGGATTGCTAGTATTTTGA
This sequence comes from Lissotriton vulgaris, assembly GCF_964263255.1. Taxonomy (NCBI): domain Eukaryota; kingdom Metazoa; phylum Chordata; class Amphibia; order Caudata; family Salamandridae; genus Lissotriton; species Lissotriton vulgaris. Next base: position 578,436,533 of record NC_141697.1, read on the forward strand.
GATAGTTGATGATGTAACTCTTCTGTTGCAGGATCCACAGCACTTGCACTGCTAGGAGATTGGGATTTGCTCCCCATCCTGCTTGTGATGTGTCTGTGGTGATGGTTGCCTGTACAGGGTCTTTGAACAGCAAGAAAGTGTTGCAGGACTGGCCTTTTAATCAGAGTAGACAGCGATGAACACTTGTGTTTACCATAACTAGATTCTCAACCTAACCCACTGCTTCGGACCCCTCTACTGTAAGGCACTGTTGAAACGGACACATGTGAGGCCATGGTGATACAGGTGGTCATGATGCGGAGGAATTGCAGAACTGCTATGACTAGTAGTTGACAATTTGGCTGAAAAGGAGGGTCAAGCTGTTGGCAAGTCATGACTCCTTGTAAACTAGGGTAGACCTTGCCTGTCACCGAATTAAGAGTTGATCCTAGAAAGGGTTGAATCTGCAGGGGGATGTGACTTGGTGACGCTGATGGCAAAACCTAAAGAGTGTAGTAGAGCTATACCGGTTTGCAAGTGAGCGATGCATTGTCGCTACCTTGATATCTTGATAAGCCAATCGTACAAATGGAGAAAACGTGACTGCCCCCGTATTAAATGTGCTGTGACCAACGCAGATAGCGTTGGTGGGCTGGGTGGATGTAGAAATATGCATCCTCCTGGTCGAATGCTGCCATGATGTCTCCTTCCTACAACAGCGGTATGAGGTCCTGAAGGGTTACCATTGGAATTGTTCTCACACTATGTATGGATTGAGAGGTCTGAAATCAAGAATTGGTCTGAGGGACCCATCCTTTTTGGTGATCAGAAAGTAGAGGAGGTAAACCCCAGTCTCTTGGTACTGTGAGGGACAGGTTTGAAGGCCCCTTTTGTAGGAAGGCTTGTCATTTTTCCTCTAGAAGGTGTATGTTGTCCTCGCTGAAGTGTGAGATGTGAAGCGTGAGGTGATATGTTAGGAGGGTATGGGTTTAACTCTCAACAGTACCAGTTTTGAACTGTTTTTCAGCAAGAAATCTTGGATTTCCTCACAGGTGTTATGTTGTTGGGTGGGGGTTGTAGGTAGTCAATGTTTGGCAGTGGTGGAGGCGCCCTTACCGGAACCTCCTTTGGCTATTCCTTTGTTATTGTGACCTTGATACCCCGCACATGTGCAGAACCTATAGACATTTAAGGCTATAGGGATGCTGTTGCCTTTTAGCAAGAGGTTGCATCTGGGGAAGTGGTCTCCGAACCTGCAGGGCACTGCTGCCTACAAAATGACAATTGGTTTAAAGAGCCCACTCTGGCATTTAGTCCCAATGAGATCTATCATATCTTGCCAGTAGACCAACAAAATTGGCAATGAGCCAGTGGTTGGCTGTCTTTGTGGCTCCCCTCTTGAATGCTGCTTTCAGCTTTTTACTCCCATTGTAAGGTGGCAGGGCATCTCCTGAGAGTTTGCACGCTTACTTGCAGATTGAATGGCTAGGGAGTTCGGTTCAAAATGTCTCCTGATGTATAGAGTCAGAAGGTGAGGCCTTATGCTTTTGCTCTAAATTTGGGGTTACCACTCTGGCTTTGACCAGGTACTTAAAGGGCTCTGTAGCTGGTTTTAGCATGCCCTTTAACATGGGTAACTATTAACACCATCGATGCTAGTGTTATTTTCCTCCTGTGCTGATTTATCTTGAATCCCATTGTTCATGACGAGCTCAGCTCGTCATGAGTGTATGGAGGTGTACATCATGACGAGCTGAGCTCGTCAAGAGCGTCGAAGGAGTTAAATCTTATACTCGGTCTTAAAGAGGTAATTCTCCTCCTGAACCACATGGATGTCCACTTTATGGAGTAAGGCCGCCTTTTGAACTACCTCCTGGGATGAAGTTTGTTAGAAGGTGGTTCTGACACTATGGGCCATCCGGATTTTTCGCTTTTTGAGAACCTAATTGTTGAGCTTTTACTATGGGGGAGCCTCATAATCTGGGACTCACCCACAGTGAACTTATAATGAAGGAGACTGCATGGAAATTTTACTGGTGTACCCCTGGCTGGACTAGGCCGCTGCGCAGCAGCTAGAGTAGGGGACACCGTGCTGGTTATATGCAGACACGGGTGTACATGCGTGTGCACATGTGTAGGGGCTGCGCAGGGGCGATTCCTAGCGTGCGCAGTCCAGGAGCAGCTACAGAGTGAATGGTGTGGCAGGATTTATGAAGAATTGGGTGGTGACATGAAATAGGCTTTATACACTGGAAGGGAACATGCTAGGGAAAGTCAGTGTGCTTTACTGTGTTTTTCACTTCATTATTCCCTTATGGGAAGGTGGAACCCATGGCTAGAGTAACTTCCACGAGGCCTACAGATTCCAGACATGCACCAAAGTCCAGAGTAACGGATGTGAAAATGAGTATGCTGCAGAGTCCAAAGTCATATTTGTACTGCTTTTGGGTCGTCCGCTCGTCGGGAGCGGGCAGACGAGAACTGAAGGGCTGGCCCCCGCAGTCGCACACAAGGCTGTGGACCAAGTGGGGAGCCGGCGGGGGCAGCCGGGGGTGGGCTCCCTGGACTGCCCTCCAATGTGGAGAGCCTGTGAGGGTTCCGGGGGACCAGGGCCCCATACAAGGAAGGAAGAGCCAGGGGACCGGGCCCCAGACCAAAGCACGGAGCGGCCGGGGTGGGCTTCCCGCGTCGCATACCCTTACCAGGGGGTCTGGGTGGGACCGGGCCCCCCCAACCAGGCCTGAAGATGCGGCAAAGCCGCCAGCACAGTGGGAGAGCCGCTCATCAAATATTCATGAGCAGGAGCACAATCTCCCCATAATGCCTTGCAGGTCAGGACCGGCCTGCAGGGCCAAAACAGCGTGTTCTTTGCCTTTGGTGGCCCCAGGAGGACGGGGTCACCACCCCATGAACGTGCAGGTGCTGGGTGAGCTGCTGGAGAAGCGCAGTCTACCCCCATTCACAAAGAGAAAAGTCCCACCCCAAGTGTCTTGGGGATTCTAAGGAAACAACCCCTCCAGGGCTCAACCTGCATTTAACACCTTCTGAGCTGGAACTTTTGTTCTTCAGCTGAGGGTGTTTAGTTAATTGCTTCAAGGAGTGAAGGGCTGAGTTGGGGATGTCTGCAGAAGGGCATCCCCTAGTGGTGAAGAGGTGTAATTGAAGTGAAATGCAGTTATTAATGGTTATTTCTTTTAGAAGGACTGATGTTGAAGCGGAAGTATTGGTGTAAGGTGATGTCATAAGCTAAGTGGCTAGACACTCTTGCTAGGGTGTAGATGTTCAGTCAGGGTCATGTGTCACCAAGGCAGGTGTAGCCTGTGTAATGCTTGTTGAGGCAATGTGGGGGGGGTCGCCACTGGGATGGTGCCAGTGCGCAGAGCCCTCGCTCCAGGTTAAGACCAATTCAATGCATTGGGGGCAAGATGATATGCATACATGGGAGTGGTGGTAATAGACCCCACCCCCCCCCCGCGGGAAGGGTGGAGATGTTATGCAATGTCACAAAGTAATTCCATCAGCTTATGTGTATTTGTAAATTGGTGTATAGTATTGAGTGGTGTGTGTGTTTAATAAATGTACTCTTACTTTTATAAAGCAAAGCACAGACTGGAAAATCAATTATTGAGTGTTATTTTTGCGCACCTGCAAATGGCGATTACTAGCCCACACCACCTCCCTTGAGTAAGCTTCAGACTGCTCTGGAACGCTACCCTCTGAGAGTCAGGCGCTGCCCTAGGGTGTTTGGTTCCCAGTCAAGGACAAATGTGTCATGTTATTTGTGCAGGTCTCACAGATGCTGCCTCGTTTTCCAACAATGTTGTGTCTGTGGGACAGTGTTCTGTAGCTTGAAACTTTTTTGGATTGACATGCTGTGCATTATTCTGCCTTCTAGTGGTCGGGTCCGGAAAGGTCCATATTTGCAACAATCTAGTGGGGAAAACGTTGGACAGCACACCAAGAGCACACTTTACCAGGAAAAGGGGATTACACTAGCTTTCAAAGCAAGTCCCTCAAACAATATTTAATGCATGCCTTTGTTTTAATGTAATTTTATGTATGGAGCATTCTTTTTAAAGCAAAAATAATGTATCTGGGTGTGTATTGAGATAGTTTTAACTTAACAGTTTTTGGTGTGTATGTCCATAACTATATCATAAATGCACGTCTTCACAAAACACTACTGCATGGGCATGTATGGTAACACAGAGACTCAGGTGGGAGATAATTAAAAAAAAGACTGAAACCACAACTTCAACCCAGTCTCCCAAATGAAGGCAATTCAGCTAAGTTATCTGTGCACGGCAAGTGAATTCAGAAGAAAAAAAAAATCAAGAGACTTTTCCACCGCCTCAAAGATTTTGTTAAACCAAAAGGGTAAGCAAATAATACCTTAAATCAATAACAGTACAGATCGACAAGAAAGGTAAAGGAAAAAAATAATCTGGATATGGTGACCACGCACTTGGCCATTGATGGAGCACGTCTGATCTCATTGTTGGATGGAATAGCCCACCTACTGGTCGATGCCCAAAGGCGGGAGAGGGGGAAACGACATTTCCACACCAAACCACTAGATGGCAGAATAATACAAACTATGCGAATCCAGAAAAAAGATTCCTGCAGTATAAATCACATGCAGTTTTTATGCCAGACCCTACCGCAGCACTCAAAATAAGGATATTAGGTTTTTTTCTGCATATTAATATTGCATCTGTCGATAGGATCCCCATTGTCTTGGTCCACTCTCTTCTACTAAACAACCAAACTTTCACATTTTTAAGGCCTTCAAGCTACAGGGACCCACAGTGGTTAGAAGGCCACTCTACCAGCAACCGCCATGTTTGTGATGAAGTATCCGGCCCACCAAACTATAAATCAGTATAGTGTTCTTATATCTACCAGTGATCTATAATCTTTGCCCCAACAACAGTTCGAGAACAAACACTCACCTTGCACGGCCAACAGCTGCTCCTCTGTGGTCCACCGGGAAATTACCTTGGCATTGTTCTGGAAGAGAAACAAAGCATGAATTGAACCACCTGCTATATAAGATACTTCACAACTGTTGCAAAGGGAAAACCGGGGCTCACCCATCAAGCTAAGAGCAACAAAGTTGATCAAATTGAGATGTGGCAGCAGTTTGTCTACCACAAAGGCAGTCAGGTGCTCCTATGCACAATCATTACAGCCTAGTTAGCCAGAGAAGTGGTCTATGTTGGGTCTGTTTTTAATTATTTTACTGATGTGACCAGGGTCAACTGTCCTTCACTTATGTACTCCAACCCGTTACCTACACTCTAGGTAAAATGGTGGTGCATACAAATTGTTGGATACCAGCGCTGAAACTGTAGTGCTGAGAGGAAGCTGGTATTGGACGGCTGGGCGACGGCACGTAGTGACGTGTGCACGCACAGCCAATAAACAGGCATTGTCTATTTTAAAGACACATTATGGTAAATATCGCGGCAATAATTGTAAATATCGCGGCTATCGCGCTAGTTGCCCGATTTCGCGATTTTTTCGTGAATCGCGAAATCGCGAAACTCTGGAGGGTCTGGTTTATGTTCATTTTCTTGAAACTGTTAAGTGGGTCTCCCTGGTTAAGAAGAAAGCACTAATTATTGGAGGGCCCAGAGCTTATCTAAACCAGATGGAACCTTCTTTTGTGCAAACTAACTTGCAGCTCTATACTTGTACGTATATTTACTGGATTAAAGAATATAAAATCTTAATATAATAATCTACATTTCATTTTATTAAGAATCGGAACTCTTATAAACTTCACGTCATTTGAAGGTTATGTAGCTCTTCATCAGGAGGTTGCTTGTTAAGCCTTCTAATTTCTTAGACGTTTAACTGCGTTTCTCCTGAAACTCTGCAGCAGTTTCAGCACCCATCTCACAGCAATTGGCACAATTTAAATTCCAATGTAGTTCTGCATCTGAGAAATATTGAATGTTAACAATGGACTCCCTCGGAAAGAACTGCTCATGCTCAAAATGCACTGAGTGTTATAACAATTGTTAGCAGAAGTGCATTGTGGATTATAACAACCGAGGAATTCTTTCTTCAATATTTGAAAACAAAATCATTTTAGAACTTTGTTTTTCGTACGCGCCACAGAATGCTTACAGATCCAGACCCATTGTTAACTCCTGCAGCTGCAACCAACTCATACAGCCTGGAGCTATATGCTTACTTACCCATAGGAGTAGTTCTGCAGCTTAAAGAATTTTCTGGATTCACATGCTGTGCATTATGCCACCATCTAGTGGTTGGATCTAGAGTTGTAATTTCTTTGTTGTGGGCATCACCACCACCATTTTGTGGCATGCCTGCCCTCTTGCGACATCAGAATTGAGCCACAGACGTTTTCCAGAGTGTGGTCACAATCTCAGATTCTTTTTTCTTTTAATTCTATTAGCAACTTGCAATTCCGTAGCTCTATGTTGCTTCTTTCTGCTGTTCCCACAGCTTCCATTTCTGGGGAGGTGGGACTATCGAACACTTTGGTGGGTAGGTGTCATATACCTTAGGAGCACCCCAGCCACAGTTGCTTCTTGTCATTTACCTATGTTCATATTACAATTGGCTTAACCTTGAGATGTGCTGTTCAAACTAAGCAAACCCATTTGTTTCATGTGTTACTTACTCCTACAGATAAGTACAAGTGAGGGAATAAGGTGTATTCCATGCAGGACCACTGGAATTATGCAGCAGTAAAGGCTCAAATTATGCAGCGCAGTTGAGTAAATTATGCAGCAAGAAATGGAAAATTATGCAGCACATTTTCTAATAATATTTCTTCATTACTTTGAACTTTTTACACTTGTTAACACTGTCTGGGTAGTGGGTGCATCTCATTAGTACCAGCTTAATACCCAACTACAGCAATAAGGAACAGAAAGTGGACAAGTCAACGTTTGCAAAAGGCTTTACACTGCAAAGCAAAATGTGCTGCTGCTTTTTTTGTAACCTTTGAACCATTTGAGCTAGAAACAATTCTTTTTATGTATAATCTGCCGATTATGCAGCAGTTCATGGATTATATGGCTAATGTGACAAATACATAACTGCAAAAATAGCTGCGGCCGCACAAACGCATAATTCTAGTGGCCCTGACTATATGGTGTGGTTGTGTGACCTCACCCTGTAATACACTCACCAACTGCTTTAGAACCCTTGGGTTTTATTTGTAAAACTTTCAACTCAACCCTGCTGTAGCTGTGGCTCGGAGCAGCAAGGCTTACACAAAGGAGCCAGTGTAAAGCATTTAAACAGTACCAAAATAAATTGAAGAATAAAATCGACAAGACACTAAAAAAAAATCCTCACCAATTCATAAAAATAGACTCTATTTTCAGACACACAAGGGTTTCAGAAATATAGAATTTACAAGATATAGTAAATCAAAGAATATCACTCAACCACGAACAAGCATTGGCAAATTCAAACGAATTTGACAAACGTTTTCACTAAGAAGTTTGGACTAGTTTTAATGCTGTCACTTTAGGAAATCAACTCCTTTAGGGAGCCAGTCAGGGGGGCAAGCAAAGGTCCTCAGAAACAGTTAAGTCAGCAGGCGAAGCAGTCTTTAGTTAGTTCCAGGCACTTTTATCCTTTGCAGGGCTTTCCTATGGAAGTGGTCCCATTGCAAGAGAAGAACAATGTTGAAGATGCGGCAGGATGCTGTGGATGCGATACAGTTGAGGGGTGTCTTGATGTGACTACTTTTCAGTCCAAAGGAGAGGTTAGGTGATCCTGGTCAGAGTCGACGTCCCTCAAAGTCCTCTTGGTGCTGATAGAAGTTCAATTGCCACTGAACTACCAGTCGCCCAATAAAACATCAGCGAAAGAGTCTTGGCTTAGGGGTCCTGGAGACAAATTTTCCTTGAGCCAGAATTGACAGGTACAGTCCCTCTCCTGTGCTAGCCACCAGGTACAGTCCACAATGGTGCAACTTCTCTTTGCCGGTTCCACAGTGAAGCAGGGCAGTCCTTCCTTCTTCCAGTCCAGTCGAGATCTGAATTCAGGGTGCAAGGGGTGCCCTACGTATGCTCAAAAAATGCCGTCAGGGCAAGACGTGAATGTTGGCTAATGGGCTACCACGTTTCCACCCACCGGATGACCACTTCCTGCAAAGAGTAACATCTGGGCATCCCAGGATGCACCATTTTGCCAACTTCCAGTATGATAGAACCCCTCTCCCGGCAAATGGCGATCACTAGCCCAACCCAGTAGTGTGGCTACCAAGGAGGCTACATGCCCCGGAAAACCGGTTTGGCAACTTGTTTCCCCTCTCCTGTCCCTAGTGCCAGCCCAACTGTCTGAACAATGGAGCAGCCCCTCCCAAGAGTTACCCATTTTCCCTTAAATGGCAGATTCTCCTTTGAAGCTCACCTTTTGGGCCAACATCTGTGTGTTTTCATGCAGGTAGGCGGTGACACCTCCTTCCAGAGCAGGCCTCTTTTATATCCTTTCCTGGAAGTCATTGGCATGCCTCCCCAAGTGGGCAGAAATTGGTCCTGGAGACAGGACCCCTTGTGCATCCGGTATGGGCACAGGGAACTCAAAGTGGCAAGTTTGCTAAAGATGCACACCAACTTTTTACACTAACTTCGACCTGAGAATCAAGGCGGGTTTAATGCAGCGAGTGGTTTGATACTTGGATGGCCCACTTTGGTCACACCAGTCCTGCGTTAGCATAGCTGAGGGGTCAGCATGTAACTCTGTACTCACCAATTTGGCAACCACACTTTTCCACAGTAAAAATGACAGTTTCACATTTTTACTATCAGAACATGAAAAATTATATGTTTTGCCCAGGAGATATTTTGCACCCTGCCATAGAACTCGATAGGCCTGACATACGGGTGATTTACACATATACCATGGGGAAGTCTGGCTTTGCCATTACTCTAAATGGCAAAGTCAGGCTAGTAGCCTTATTTTACTAGTGTCTCACCCAGGGTGGCACAGCCTTGCGGGGACCCTCTAACTTACGTGCCCTGGGTACCATTTACAAGGAACATACAGGTAAGTTAGCTTATCCAATTGGGCATGAGACAATTTGACATACCTGTTGAAGGACAGGGGCACAGGCGCTGAGCTCTGATTAGCAGCTCTCAGTGCACTCAGAGTTGAAAACTCAGCAGCAATAAATCCAAAAACCTGGTGGTCGCCATACAATAAAGTGACTTTCCTTATAGTAACAATTTCGGTTTGCAGCATACATCCTACCTGGAGTCGCATGCTTTGCATTGATTTTGTAGCAGTATTTGTCTCCTTCAGGAGCCTGGGTTGAAATGAAATTCTGGTTTCGAAAAGGTGTTTCTGCAATTTATGTCCCAATGAGCTTTTTTTATATTGAGTTAAATGTCTACAAAGTACTACTATTTGAGCGTTTGTATGGTCGACCACGTAGCTGCCATACAGATGCCGTTGATTGGAGACATGGGCCAGGAAGCTAGGGTTGCTCTCTTTGTCGTGGAGTGTGCCCATAGTTTCTCTTCTAGTGTCACTACTGCCTTCTTGGAGCATGTCCGAATTCTCTGTACTATCTATCATGCAATGGTCCTCTTGGGCACTGGCATCCCTTTGCCTGCTGATGCAAAATAAGTAAAAAACTGTCTTCTCTTTCTTACAGGCTTTGTTTCCAGGAGGTGATCATGATCATCATCTTGCTGTCTAGCGTGTGCAAGGCTCTTTCAGCATGTGTCCTTAGCGGTTAAACGAATGCTGATAGCTGGGTGGAAAATGTTACTCACCCTGCAGCATTTAGGGCTGCAGACTCAAATGCTCTGCATACTCCTGCCACCTAGTGTTGGGCTCGGGTGTTTGTAACTTGTTTTTCTTTGAAGAAGTCTTTTAAGTCATGAGATATATGGGGACTCCTCATTATGCTGGCATTGCACATGAACACCAACTGATTGTTAGATTGTTTTTTGCCCAGTGGGGGAGAGTGGTATGGAGTAGTAGAGGTAAATGGAGCCCAGGTGCATTTCTAGAGAAATAGGTAGAGAGGTGAAAGAAAGATGTTCAGCCAGAGGCACAAGTGTCTGGGGAATATAGTGGGTGCATGCTATGAACAGATGCTTACAGGGTAAGTAACATTTTCCATTTGTAGCATGTGTCGCTGCAAATACATATGCTCTGCAAAGGCTGTAAAGCAATCCCTCCATTCAAGCAGTGGCTAGCATTTGGACAGAGCAGACGTCAGTAAAAAGGTCATAGGGACATTCTAGCTAACTAAAGCTTGCTATCTAGCAAGAACATCGACACAGTAGTGTTAGCTAAACCTGTGTGGGGTTGACCAAGTAGCTGCCTTAGAGATACCAGCTAGTGGAATGTTTCCAAAAAAGCCTTTGAAGCAACCTTTCATGTGATGCGCATCCTGGGAGGTACAGGAAGAATTCCCTTGACTTCAAGTTTGCTGGTCTGAAAGCACTTGACTATCCATCTAGCAATTCCTGCTTATGAAATAGCTGACCTTCCCGAGGGTTAATATTGCGTAAAAGCTGCACATGGATGGTCTGCCTTATGACATGGATCGGTTGCTATCAATGTAGTACAAGAGAGCCCTCTTGACGTCTGAATTATGGAGGGCTCTCTCTGCTACGGACTGTGGTTGTGGAAAGAAAAGCGCAAATTCTATGCTCTGGTTGAGATGAGAGGGGAAAGTCACCTTTGGCAGAACCTTTGGGGTGGTCCATAGTACTACTCTGTCGTTGCATTCCTAGATGGAGGGTCTTGTAATGTGAATGCCTGTAGTTCAATAATACATTTAAGTGAGATTACAGCCACTAATATTGTAACCATCCAGGAGAGGAACTGAAGAGACAGGAATGCTTTGGCTTAAGAGAAGGACCCATGAAGTCTATGAGGACATTCCATACAAATGCAAAAAGAACAGCTGATGGACGGAAAGCTGAACAATGTCAAACACTCACCCTCAGTCAGAGATCTGGGCCTAAATAAAAAATTTTGTTTGCTCACCACGCCATTCCAGTTTGGATCCAGCCATATGCAAGTCATTCATGACCGTTCTCCCCAAGTGAATAGTCCAGTCCAAATTGCCAGGCCAGGTGCTCCCTGGACTGAAAACAAGCACCCTAGGACAAGTTATGGGTATCAATTCTTATCTGCCAGGATAGCGTGAGTTCAGTGGCATGGCAAGCACGAGGCATACCCGTCCCACTTGGGGTGACAAATGCAAAAAGAACATGGTTTTCGTATCTGTATATTAATAATAATAATCCACATTTGTAAAGCGCACAATCACCCGTACGGGTCTCTAGGCGCCGTTGGGAAGATTAAGCAAGCTATTGCCCAGAGTCACATGGTGCTGGGCTAATCTGCCGCCGGCACCGGGGATCGAACCTTGATCCACTGATTATCCTTTTTAACTGTTTAACATTTACTCGACCTGTGCCCTGAACACATGTTCCTTATCAAAGGGGAGATTAAGTAGGTGCTATTGCACCTTAGGTTTAAACCAGAGGTACGGAGGAAAGAAATGTCGCCAAATGAGGATTCTTGTATTGGCCAACCCTGGGCTGTGGTAGCTGCTGCGCTGAAGATGCAATGTATAGTTGCGTTAGAATTTTTTTTTACTTGTGACTAGTTCCTACCACCTCTGGTGGTATTCTGGTGGCAGGTGTTGAAGCAACTTCTATATTTGGCCCCAGTGCTCACTATCATATGTGCCAGTAGGCAGACAGAATTGTGCCAGTGGCACAGAGTCTGTTGGCCCTCCATAGCATAGAGATCTTGGTAGCGAGTCAGAAATAGTATATTGTTTTTTCCCTATAATTGTCACTGAATAGAAGACCAGGGACAGTGGAGAAAGCGTTGAACGATGACTATCAAAAGGATGCAAGAAAAAGAGTTCCAACATATTTATGTACTTTACTGCCCTCCTTGGGCTCCACAGACCCCGACATTGAGACTTCCCATGTTTGGCCATCATTCCACTATGGGATACATCTGTGGTGATGGTCACTGTAGGAGTTGGCAATCTAAAGAGTCTCCCTAAAGTAATGTACCTTGTGTACTGCCACTTCTATCACTGAACCCTCACTAGGACAACCACTAGATCCTACTAACTCTCTGTAGACTGTGACCATTTGTTCTGCAACCATTCCAGGATCAAGCGTAGGTAAAGTTTGGTATTGAGAATGGGTGTTGCAAGCTCGCCTTCAAAAGCCAGTCATCTAGATAACAGTAAATGTGTATCCCCAGTCACCAGAGGCCACTACAGCGAGGCACTTTGTGAAAACCCTTGGTGCAGAGTTTATGCCAAACGGTAACACTTTGAACTGATAATGTACCTAGTCCACAACAAATTAGAGGTACTTCTTATGCTTGTGAATCATTGGTATGTGTATGTAAGCATTTTAGAGGTCTTCTAAGGCCATGTAGTCCCGCCCCTCTTTTCAGCTGAAGTAGGACATCCTGTAGTGTTGTCATCTTGAAATGCTGAGCTCTCATCCACTTGTTTAGTTGGCTGAGGCCTAACATTGGCCGTAACAACGTATTTGGCTTTGGTTTGATGAAACAACCCCCTCTCATTCGAGGTTTTTTTTGTGGGCCCTTTCTATCACCCCTCATTAAAGTAGTGCGGTTACTTCCTGTTACTGATGAAGTAACTCCTTCTCTGAGCAAATCTTTACCCTTGGTGGGATTGTCGGTGGCTTCTTGAGCTGCTCAATACAATACCAATTCTATAGTGAGTACTCATTTGTCTGTGGTGACAGACCATCATTAGTGGAGGAATTCCCCTATCCTGCAGTTATGGCACTCCTCTTGAAAGGTTGTGGACCTGAAGGACACCCATTGCTTAGTCCACCACTGGCCCAAAAGGGGTGTTGCCTGTGAAAAGCATGTTGATGACCGAGGCTGGCACCTTGGAGCTTGAACCCAAAGGCTTGCAGCCAGGCATACCCAAGGGTTGCCTGCTTGCCATGTATAGAGAGCTAACTGAATGATGAATTTTCCATCCTGGATTACTATTTTTGCTTTCTTGTATTTATCAGGAAGGTACTGTATGAGGTCCTTTCACTGCTGGTGACCATAGTGGTTCAAGAGTGCATGCGAATTGGTCATTTTCGGTTGGGTGGCTGCCGCTATTGCAATCTTCCTGGTCCTGCAAGGAGTGTCTATATTTTCTCAAGTCAAGGAGTGACCACCTTCGAAGACCTTAATTCTCGGATAAGCCTCCCTCTTTCGGTCACAAATGCTTTGAAGCATCATTAAGTAGAAGTTACTCCTCCATGCCAGCATGAATGAGTGTTTAAGGAAAAAACACGATTCAGCCTGCTCCTCCTCGAGATGCACCCCGTAGATGTCCACAGCTCTCTTCATAAATGCCTTGTTCACTGCTAGGTCATACAGTGCTGAAGGCCTTGAAAGGTATAGGTCTACACCTTCCTCTGTGGATTTGGCATTAAGGTCTTGCCAGTCTTTCTTCTGTGGCTCCTGGTCAAGGGTTGCAGTGTTAACCTCATCCTCCTAGCCAAAAAACTCCCCATGATGTTCTTCATGCAACTCTGGCATGGTGGGAGGCTAGTTGTCTGACTGCTTTTCTTCAAGCTATTTGGAAGGTTTGTTGATTTTACCCATGATACTTTCAGCGCTCCTTCCACCTACATTTAGACCCAACAGTGGAAAAAAGAATCTAAAGGTAGCGACCACACAAAACTCCTGGGGCGCACAGCTAATGTCACAAGGGTACAGATATATCACCTAATGGTGATCAATGACAACACCCACAATATTATTATGAATGATAATAAAAACAATACAAAAAGAGAGCAGAAAAGACAATTCCAGACCCAATCACTGGGTGGCAGAATAGTGCACTGCATGTGAATCCAGAAAAGCTTCATGCTGCAAAACGAAAGGATTTTTAGACTACTCCTATAAGAATAGCCACCACTGGTTTAGAAGGCATATGAGCAGCCACTTCTGAAGGAGCATGAGGAAAGAGGAGACATACAGCCAACTACTCACTCTTAAACACCCACATGACCCATCCCTTGAAGCATAAGGCAGGAAATTCCTACCTCAGTAGGTCTGAAGTCGTCAATGCCACCTTCAAGGCACTGCTTCATGCTGCTGTTGATCTGCTTCATGCACTGGACCTGAGTGGTAAAGAGCAGAAATATTGTCAGAAAGGATAAACATGTTACGTGACAATAATGTATGAAAGTAATGGAGTGCCCACGACCATGAAGTACCTCAGTGCTAGCATACCAACTGATATTGTCACTGTGACAACCATGTAGAGAGAACCAATAAAACCTTGCTCAAGCTCAAGAACACGTAAGCAAACAGGTATGTCAAATTCTGAGAACCCACCCTACAGAGTTGCCATTTGCTGGTAGTAACTATGGGGCACAGTCAGTTTCTCATCACATGTTCTCATTCATGGGAGTAATAACTAGAACATACAAAACAGAGGAGAAGGAAAAGGCAGGAAGCCGGATTACTGGGTGGCGCAACTTCTCCCACCTTTGTGCAAATGTAGCTCCTAGACGGGCAAACACAGCTTCTGTAAAGCAGCCTCATATTGTAGCAAGGAACTGAGAGGGAAGTCCATTTCAGAAAACACAAATTAAGGATCAGCAATACTAACAACATCTGAATCAAGAAACCACTTAGTAACAATAAAAAGACAATTTAGTAACATTAAAAAGTATTTTTGATTAAAATGAGGAATAAGGCACTGCTAGTGACTCTAAAAGAGATCTATGCTACAAAACAACACAATGTTGCTACGGAAAACTCTCTCTCACTCCACTATCAGAGCATGAATCCCAGCACCAGTTTGCCTCCTGCTTTTAGTCAGGCTGAAGGGGCTGGATGAGTCGGTTACTCTGTGCAGGCAGGCACAGATCACAGCTTCCAAACGTCACAGTTACTTCCGGGTTGAAGTTCACAGTGAGTGGGAGTTAGTGTGGTAACTCATTTCCAGCCAAAATCTTCCTAATAACCAGTGCCAACCCTGGTTGAACTGGTCTGTCTCACAAGTCTGCTTTGGTGCCCTGTTTTGTCCATGGCCGTCCCCAGGGGACCTACTGTCTTGGATTGTCTTTTAGAAACATGTATTGTTTGTCTCCGTGGTCACAGCCCATTCTCACTGTTCTAGCAGTCTCTCCTCTGATTCCACGTTCTGCCCCATGGGAGTTTGTGATCTGGCTGTCCTTCAGGAGTGTCAAGACCACCAGCCTATTTCTGTCGCTTGGGCCCACATATAAAAGGCTGGGATCTGTTAGCCGCATGCCACACACATCTACCAACCACTTCATCTTGTTGAGATCTATGCACAGACCTTCTCCTGTAGTCGACAAGGGGTCACGTCATGAAGGTTGCCAGTGCCAACCTGTAGCTTTAAGTTCTGCACAATCAACTATAGTCAACCTAGCAGAAGTCTGGGGGAAGTCAGTTTGATTCTCCACCCTTAGCTACATCCTTGTTTACTACAGGTTTCTTATTTTGGGCCAAAACTCTACACAGTATTTGGTCAGTTCAAAGCTTTTCTAAATAACACAACTCTCAATAGTAATTAGTGAGAAGCTCCTAACTTTCCATGAACTCAACGTGTACTAGAAGGAAGGAGCATTTGGGAGTTACTCTGCTGCTAGACCAGCCTCCACTCATGCATTCTTTTTCTATCTTGCCTTTAAGCCTCGACCATGGTGCCGGTCTGACCTTGTCTCCCATAAACTCACCCTCAAAAAGGGGTGTGACATCTCACATGAAGTAGTAAAAACAGATGCGGTTCTTACGCACAGGAACACCCATAAGTGAGAAACTACATCCATGTAGACACAGAGGTTTAGACACAGGAATATACACCACTCCACCCACAGCACATAAGATGCCCGTTACTTAACTGTAATAACGTATAGTTTCTTACCGGTCTGTGTAGTTTTGCAGCTTGAAGACTTTCTGAATTCACTATGCTGTGCATTATTCCGCCATCTAGTGGTTGGGTCTGGAATTGTCCTTTTTTTTGTGGCCCAGGTGGGCATCGACACACCACCATTTGGTGTCCTTCGTGACATCGACGCGCTTCCTCCGGAAACTCCCACCTTTGGTCGCCATCTTCAGATTCTTTTTTCTGGTCGTGTTCCTTTTGTTTTTCCTTTCAATCTTTTAAAGTATTTCTCCAGTTTTAATCCCTTTCCTCCTGTCACATCTTTCTGGCAGAGGAGGGTGGGTTAGCTAGTGAATCCAGAAAGTCTTCAAGCTACAAAACTACACAGACAGGTAAGAAACTATACGTTTTGCAGTGGGAATTGTTCTGGGTTCACTATGCTGTGCATAGACTTTGTAGCGGTTTGTCCTTATTAAGGTGGCTGGGTGGAAGATGAGCTCTGGTTACTGAATATGTGTTGTAAGACCTTCTGTCCCACATGCGCTTCCTTGTTCATTTGGATATCTACACAGTAGTGCTTAGTGAACATGTGCACTGAAGACCATGTGGAAGCTTGGCAAATGTCTTGAGTTGGTGTGTTGGCTAGAAACGCAATTGTTGCTCCTTTCTTCCTTGTTGAGTGAGCATGAGCTGCTCCTTGTAACAGTTGTCCTGCTTGTTTGTGGCTGAGTTGTATTGTTTGTGCAATCCACTGTGCAATGGTAATTTTGGTAACTGGTTGTCCCAAAAAACAGCTGGCAAAGGATACAAAGAACCGCTTTGTCTTTCTACACTTTGTCCTTTCTATACAACGCATTACAGCCCTCCTGGCGCCCAGTGTGTGTAGCGCCCTTTCTGTGATTGTGGCTGGTTTTTGGAAAAAACAAGGTATTTGCATTGTGTGATTGATGTAGAACCGTGACATCACCTTTGGCATGAAGTGTGGGTCTGTTCTCCTTACAATCCTATCATTGTGCATTTGTAGGTAGGGCTCTTGAAGTGTTAGCGCTTGCAATTCACTTACGCTTCGTAGGGACGTGATAGTCACTAAGAAGGCTGTCTTTAGCGTGAGCATGTGCAGTGTAGCTTTGTGAATAGGCTCAAATGGTGCCTTCATCAACTGAGTTAGCACTACGTTGAGGTTCCATGCTGGTGCTGGCATTCTGGTTGGAGGTGCGATTCTCTTTGCTCCTTCTAGAAATCTTTCTACTACTTGGGAGGTGAAGAAACTTTTCTGTTTCTCCTCTTGTGTAAGCCACTATAGCCGCTAAGTGCACCCTTAGGGATGTGTAGCTTTGTTTACTTTGTAGTAGATGCATTAAGTATCTTAGTACTGGTGATTCCTTTGTGATTCTCCTTTGCAATTTCTCCCTAAGGCACCATTCGGAGAATCTTTTCCACTTTGCTACATAGCCCTTTCTTGTAGTAGGTCTTCTTGCTTCCCTCAGCACTGCCATTGTGCTTGCTGGTAGTTTGAGGTGTACACATTCTAGGTCTTCAGAAGCCATGTAGCTAGGCTGAAGCTCTCTGGCTCTGGGTGTAGCACCCTTCCATTCTACATTGTTTACAGGTCCCTTTTTGGGAATCTGTGTCCTGGTGCTTGCGCTATTTCTACTATTTGTGAGAACCAGGATTGTCTGGCCCACTGAGGCGCTATTCGTATTAGCGACATGTTGCTGATCCTGCATTTGAGGAGTACCCTGTGTATCAGTGGTATCAGGGGAAAAGCGTATGCAAATGTCTTTGACCAACTTATCCATAGCGCATTCCTTGATGGTCTGGTTGCCTGGATGCGAAGTGTTGCCATTTTATGTTTTGGTGTGTTGCAGTTAGGTCTATTTGCGGTGTCCCCCTCGTCCAGAATACTCTTTGTATTTCTTGTTGGTTGAGCTCCCATTCGTGGGATGCCGATGTCTGTAAGCGGAGTCTGTCTGCTTCCACATGGTCCTTCCCTGGGAGATGTATTGCTAGTAGGTCTACTTTTAGTGTAATGGCCCATGTCCTTATTTCCTGTGATAGCCCTGATAGTGCTACTGACTGTGTTCCACCTTGTTTGTTGATGTAGAACATGGTGGTTGTGTTGTCCGTTTGGATCAACACCCTGTTTCCGTACAGCTCCTTCTGAAAGGCTTTCAAGACTAGGTACAGTTTTTAGCTCTAGGTAGTTGATGTGCTTCATTGCATCCTGCTGTGACCATAACCCCTTCACTTTGAGTTTGTTCATGTGCGCACCCCACCCCATCTGGGAGGCGTCTGTTGAGGGTCACTGTTGGAGTTGTTTGTGTGAATGCTTTCCCCTCTGAAATGTTTTTCTTGATCCACCACGCTATTTCCTGATGCACTGCGTGTGTGATAACCACTAGATTTTCCCAACTCCCTGTTGCCTGTGACCATTACTGTTGTATCCATTCCTGGAATGGTCTCATGTGGAGTCGAATATTTGGGACCAGGTGTATGCATGACGCCATCATTCCCATTAGTTTGCTCACCATCCTCACTTGCAGAACTTGACCCTTGCAGCACAGATGTGTTTCCTTCTGTATTGCCAAAATTCTCTTTGTGCTGAGGAACACCTTGCCTTGTATGGTGTTAATCTCTGCCCCATAGAATATCTTAACCTGTTCCGGTTCTATTGACGACTTTCCCCAATGGATTGAAAAACCCAGTTGGAATAGTGTTTGTATTACCTGCTGGATGTGTTGTTTGCACTGGCTGTAGGAGCTTGCTTTCACGAGTCAGTCGTCGAGGTAGGGGTATACATGTATTCCCTGCCTCCTTAGGTGCGCTGCTACTGCTGCTAGGCATTTTGTAAATACCCTTGGTGCTGATTTGAGCCCTAATGCGAGCACTGTGAACTGGTAGTGAGTCTTGCTGGTCGCAAATCTTAGTAGGAGTTTGTGCCCTTCGTTGATGGGGATGTGCAAGTACGCGCTCTTTAAATCTATAGTTGACATGTAATCCCCTTCCTGTACCTGGGGTATTACTTCTTGCAGCGATGTCATTTTGAATCTTTGTGTCCTAATGAACTTGTTTAAGAAGCTTAGGTCCAAAATAGGCCTTCGTGTTTCGTCTACCTTTGGTACGAGGAAGTAGTTGGAATAAACACCCTTGTTTCTTTCCCTGTACAGTACTAACTCTATTGCCTCCTTGTTGAGCAGTTCCTGTGCCTCTAGTAGCAAGAGTGACTTGTTGCTTGGCTTCGTCTTTGGAGGTTGTTTTATTAGTTCTATACAGTATCCGTATTGTATGATGTTTAGTATGCATTTGTCCATTGTGACATTCTTCCATTCTTGGAGGAAGTCCCTTATTCTGCCTCCTACTGATGTTATATGTTCGGGGAACTGTTTGTCTTGTGAAATTTGTTCTTGGACTTTTTTTCTCTTTGGATGCCCCCCTTGAGGTGTTATCTGGGTGTGCGTCTGCCTTTTGGCGAAGTCACTTAGAGGTGGGTAGTTGCCCTTCTTTCCGTGCCTGTCCTCGTCCGTTTGAGCGACCTCGAAAGGACTGGCCCCGTGGCTGGTACTGCCAGTTCTGCTGCTGTCCCTGTTGCTGCTGTGCCTGGCCGTTTCCCTGATAACCTTGTAGGAAGGTTTGGTGCAAGGTACTTGGTTGGTTGCCTCCCCTACCATTTGGCCTTCTTGAGGGCGTACCCCTTCTCATTCCTCTGAACTGCAGTGCTCCCATGGACCTTGCAGATTCGTTATCTTTCTTGAGTGGAGTTAACATTTCGTCAACTGGTGTTCCAAAAAGTTGTTCTCCATTGAAGGGCGTGTTCAGGATGTTATTCTGTACCTCAGGCTTGAAGGGTGTCTTTCGAGTGTCAGTCGAGTGTTTGGCGGTCATCGACTTACCTCCTTCGACGTTTTCTTATGGACTTTGACGACAGTGCAGTCCTCTGGTCCTTCGGCGATGTTGTCCTCCTCCACTGGAGAGGCCCAAGTCTCGGAGCGAGGGAGGTGGCCCCTGCATGGTGTGGTTCGCCCTTCTCTGCCTCTTACTTTGAGGGTCTTGGGTGTGAACGCAGAGTACGCGTTGCAGTCCTCGCTGTTGTGGTCGTGCAGTAGGCAGAGGTTGGAGACTGGATGCTGGTCCTTCTGGATGTATCTGTGGTGGCAATTGGTGCAAAACTTGAAGGGGTTTTGTACATTCCTGCGCTCTCATTTGAACGCCGAGTTCTCTCGAAATGTTCTTATCCTTAGTAGTCCCGGCTACCTGACCTGTAGTCGGGTGCGTTGATAACCTTCGATTTTATCGATTTTTCCCGTTGATTCCTCTTCCAAAATTGTGGAACTCCTCACCAACGATCCAGACCCAAAGGCAGTAAAAAGAATCTGAAGATGGCGACCAAAGGTGGGAGGTTCCATAAGAAGCGCATCGACGTCATGAAGGACACCAAATGGTGGTATGTCGACGCCCACCTGGGCCACGAAAAAAAAAAGACTACAATTCCAGATCCATCCACTAGATGGTGGAATAATGCACAGCATAGTGAATCCACAAAGATTCACGCTGCAAAACTGTACAGCTTTAAGACATTCTATATTCATATGGTGTTCATTATTTGCCATGTACTTCTCCTTCAGGAGAAACATCTTCTGCCCTTGCATTGTGGGGTTGCTTTGTGTACAGAGATCTAGGTAAAAATGCCATATGCTCTTTGTAGAAGGTAAGAGAGTTCTTCAATCTGTGGAGCCCCCCCAAAACCCCCCCCCAGGGGGGCCCCCGACACCATCTCAGGGGCGGGCGCGCACGCCACCCTGAAATTTTACCTTTGTTTGTCTTTTCCTGTCCCGTGTCGCAAATCTTCCCCCATTTCAAATGGAAATTTTTGTTGGGCAGAACACAGATAACAGAGGGTTGGAGGGGGGAGGGAGGGGAATTAGATTGTGCCCTTGCTTTGTCGTGTTAAGAGCGGACAGTTATTTTTAATCGTCCCAGGAGGAGGTTAATTCGTAGCGCTGAAAGGCTTCAGCTGCAGCGGAAGGCAAAAGTCTCCTCTGATAAAATCGAAAGCAAACAAACAGACAAGTCTTTTTCCTTTGGTTCGATTTCATAGAGCAGAGGAGACTCCTTGCCTTCCACTGCAGCTGAAATGACCGTAACTTTCTTTCAGCTTTAGGAGACATCCTGCCTCCCACTGCAGCTGAAGCATTTCAGCTTTATGAATTTAACCCCTTCCTGGGATGGTTAGCTCTTAGCAGAAAGGAGACAAAGTTTAATTTACAATTACACAGGCAGGCACACAATGCCCCACAGGGCTAAAAGGGCTTCAAGTGGCCAAAAGAAAAATGCCAGCCAGTCATGTGTTGTTTAAAAACCCTGCAAATTACTTGTCTTGACATTAAATATGTTTATAAATAAAGAAGTATTTATTCCTTTGTAAAGTTACTTTTCTGTCTTTCTTCCCTTTTATTATCAGTCATGGATCATTCAAGCAGCCCTAGAACATTATTAAAAGTGCTTTCTATTTATATGTGCTGTTCGAAGTATGCACAGACAAGTGCTGACAATACAGCTTTAGGTGACTGCTTATTTTTGTACCGCCTGGGACATCAAAATAATGAGCTGGCAACCCTAATTATAAAACTGGAAGTTTTTTGCAAGATCAGCACATTTATTTCCTCCACCCTGAACCCTGGTTAATGCCAGAATAGCAATAGTCTAACATATCTGAAACCTTACACTGCCGACATTAGCCTGCTGAGTTACTTCAAGTGTCTGGGAATGCACCCTGAATTCAGACAACTCACTCCTCATTCTTGCCCTTCACTTTCACGCTCAACCTGCCCTCAAAGCAGCGATCACAATGCACTCACACTGACCCCCGAAGCACTCACACCATTCATCCACTTACCTGCACTCACAGTGACCACACTGCACTTATGCCACTCGCCCTGAACTCACACCAATCTCCCTTCACTTACCCTGCGGTCAATTGAGCACACCACTCACTCTGCACTCACAGTGATCACTCTGCACTCACTTGCACTGTTTACCCTGTACCTCACCCAGCAGTCACACGAGCACACTACTCAACCTGCACTCATGTGACTCTTCACTCACCTGCCCCCCCCTCACTGCTCAATCTGGAATCTCACTCAAATAAGCCCATCAATACCCATACATTCATTCGTCCCACTCTGCAATTACATCCACACCCGAATTCATATGGTCACCTCACTCACCCTGCAGTCACTCCTCTTACCCTACTTACCTTGGCTCACCGGGCACTCACATGGCTCACCATGCACTTACATGGGTAGTACTGCCACCCACACAGCACAGAGGGTTAATGTCCCTGCTATAAAGAATGTGTACCATGCAGATCAAAGAACTGAGTGTGAGTAAACCAGGAGTAGTGCTATAAAAAAATGAAATGTTTGCCAGAAAGGTGCTATATAGAGAGATGAGATGCATTGTTGGTGAGTGGTAGTGAGGAAATTCATGGAGAAGGAGGAAATGGGGGAGGGGGCACCAAAAAAGACTGTTGCACCATGTGAGACCAGTGCTAGGGCCAGCACTGGCTGAAAGGTGCTACAGAGAGAGGAGATGCATTGTTGGTGAGTGGTAGTGAGGGGATTCATGGAAAAGGAGGAAATGGAGGAGGGGGCACTAAAACAGACGGTTGCACTGTGCAATAAGTGCTAAAGCCAGCCCTGGCTGGAAGCGTTAGCCCCCACCTGAAGTTCGGGTCTAGTTGCGCCCCTGTACACAAGTATGGGTATGTCGTGCCTCATCAAGGTTTTTGTCCTAAATTACAAAAGGATACATTTACATGCACTGCAATCCAGCCTTTCAGGGGGGCCCTTGAGAGACAGCTCTGTTTTTTGCCCTGATGGCCTGGAATAATTCCTAAATAGATTCTTATAAATACCGTTTTGTTTCATTTCTTTTTAATGTGTTTGATGTGAGAGAGTCTATTACTATTTGCAGAGAAATGTTTTGTTTCATGTAACAACCATAAAAAAGTTTATTTTAGATCAAAATGGGTCCTCGTCTATGAGATATTGGAGGAGATCACAGATATTCGCTGTAAAATTAGTGGGCTCCTGCTTTGTCAACAGTGAAACCACACATCACTATCTCTGAATATTAGATGTAAACACTTTTAGAACTTACAGTCACTGTTTTGGCTGAAAATGTCTGCAGAATATTCAACTTTGACAGAAACTGCTATCAAAACTCCCTTGCCTTTCAGCACATCCTATTTATGTGAGATTGGGTTCTCAGCACTTGCGGTATTAAAGACTAAGTACTGTTCAAGACTGGATGTGGAGCATAACCTGAGGATGGCAGTAGCAAAAATCCATCCACAGATTGACCGTCTCTGTGGCGAAAAACAGGCACACCCGTGACATTTATGTTGGTGGTGTTATTAATAATCTAGGTCATGTGTAAAACAAAGCATCCAAGTAAAAACAATTTGCACACATTTTATCTTGGAAAATTGTGTTTGGAGCTGTGTAATAAGCGTCTCATTTCACCACACCCACTCACAAACCTGCAGTGTCCTAAACACTCTTATTGTGTTGAACATTATGTGCCGGATGTGGCCCATGATATGCGCGTGGCAGTCGATTGTGTAGTGTGCCAGGTTCCTGAAATTTATGTTAGGTGGTGGGGGGGCCCAACATCTAAAAAGATTCAGCAGGGAAGGCTCAACCTACAAAGGTTTGAAGACCTCTGAGGTAAGAGAACCAAGGCGGACATGACCACCTGGGAGCCTCTAGAATCAGTCATGTTGGATGTCTTGAACCTCTCCAACACTAGGAGAATCAGTGCTCCTGGGGGAAAAGGGTAAATAAATATCAGGTATAGGCAGTGCATTCTCCAGAGAATGGGGATAGTAGTGCCTTGACGTGACAAACTGTTTTAAAAAAAAATATTTTCTGATGTTGCAAACAGGTCTACTAGAAGTGTTCCCCACAGCTGAAATGGTATGCATTTCAAAGCTTGGTTTTAGTCCCATTTGTGGGAAGTGTTTTGATGAGTGTTTTCCACCCTTGGGAAGTGGTTTGCTAACGGGTACATGTTTCTTGAAAGTGTCCACTTGTAGATAGACTGTTCTGGTCTCGAGAGACGGTAGCAGGAAAATGGTGGGGTGTTAAAACTGTATTCTCTTGCCCCGAATTTGGCTCTGGGATGCTTTAAGTGGCAGGAAGATACTTTTTAACTCTAAGTAATTTATGTGATTGGCTGCCACCAAGAAACACCACAGCCCTCCTGGCTGTCCTAGGTGTGCTTCTCAGCCCACGTGTAGGTCATCTATTATAACGGCCTGGGTAGAGGTGTATTGAATGCCCTCCCCTTTAACATGTTCTCTATGTTCCACCATTTCATCTCGTTGCTGACTTGGTCTACAAGGACCACTAGAACCTCCCACTTTCCCATTATGTGCGATTACTGGCTGCTTAGCTATTCCAGAAAAGGTTTCACGTGAAGTTGCCGTTATGGATCAAATGAATGCAAGAGATCATCATACCCAAACGTTTTATCTACACCATCAGACACACATCTGGGAAAGGAAAGCCTGTTCCTACAATGTATGTAGGAGACGCCTTTTCTTCTACTGTATTCAGATATATCCCTCCCCGGAAAGTATTTTTAGTTTCTAGAGTAGGGAAGATTTTTTCAAATTCACTCTGAACACAAGTTGATGAAGCAGCTTCACCGCCTTTTCACCGCTGGTAATGCATTGCTCGGACATGTTTTCATTTACTAGCCAATTGTGCAGTTAAGTATGCACATGAATAGTCCCTCTCCTGAGGTGGGATAAGCCTGTGGTCATGGTCTTCGCAAACACTCTCGGTGAGCTTTATACCAAAAGGCAACACCTTTAACTGATAATGTACCCCCAACACCACAATCCTGAGGTATCCCCTATGTGGAGGGTGTATAGGAATGTGGACGTAGGTGTCCTGTAAATCTATGGTCACCAAGAAGTCCTTTACCAACTGGGGTATGACAGCCTGTAGTGTTTTCATCTGGAACCTTTGGGGTTTTTACAAACTTGTTAACAAACTGTAGGTTCGGTATAAGCTAGAGTTATAGACTTGTTCTGGGACCAGGAGTTAAACTGGCAAGCCTCCAGTGTTTCTCTCCTCTAGGGGCACGATATGTTGCCACCCTTTGTAGTTGTTCTTGAACCTCCATTTGGAGTATGCGTTCTTAATCTTTTGTTTGGTAAAGTTTATATGAATTCTAGCCAATACCGGTGTCTTATAGGGTTTAGCACCAAGTTGTTTTAAGATACGGGCTCCCAGGTGCTTAGGAAGCCCTGTATCCTTCCCCCTATGGTGAGGGGACACCCAAAAGTCGTCAGTCACATTTGATGACAGTGAGGCTACTCCTCTTGAGGTGCTGACTCAAGTCTTGTTTCTGCTACGAAAAAACATTCTGGCTTGTTGTGGTTGTTGCTACAGTGTTAACTGCACAAACTGGTTCCCATGTAGGATGTATTTGTGGTTCAAAAAATTAGGATATTCTCTCCTGGTCTCTTCTCTATGTGCTGCTGCCTCTTTTGATTGCAGACACATATATTAAGACTATCATTGAACCACTTGTCCCCAATTTGGTGAGACAAGCCCTTCCGACTTCTGCAGTACCACATCTTTAGATCTTCTATTACCATCTCTACTTGAAGTCTCTTTATTAGCAGAAGCCCTGAAGAAGTCCCTCTTTGGGTCGAAACGCGTCGGCTGTATGGTGCTTCACTTTTTTAAAATAAAGAAATCAAATCGAGGAACGTCCATCTCCGTGATTTATTGGGAGTGTATAACAAATATTTGATTTTTCTCATGCCAAATGTTGTGGTGCACCTGTGCTGTTATGACTAATTGAATTAGTTCCTTAGGGAATAAGCACGGTTACAGTGGGTGCTCTTCAGTGTGCACACAAAGCCCCATGAAATTAATAGGGGCGTTATTAATTATCTGGGGCTACTTTTGTTAGGTGCTTTTCTTTGGAAGGTTCCACTGTTAGGTCGTTTTACCTTCAATGTAGTTAATATTTTTCTCTTATGTTTGTAGTCAATGTAGTTAGCAAACCATGCTTACAAAAAAACAAATCGTATCCGTGTAGAGAATGTGCAGAGTGTGAAAAGAGTTTCCTTTAGTCATCAGAGAGAGCATTATAAAACAATCATACATAAAGAAAAATACAAGAGATTTGTAAGCACCTTCAGGTCTCAGAAAACATACAAGAGGTAAACCAGATACATTTCAGAATTTGATATGTTTTTGTTTTCTAATTCCACATATTCATAAATGAGAAAGCAGAATATTGTTCTTTTGTTCAACGTAGTCCTCAAGTAGCTTCTTGCATCACACAAGAGTCACAGGCATTCGAGTTATGGCCTTGTGCCTTTCACCCCACTCCACCATTTGTTCCCTGGGGTGCTCACCTGGCGCTTGAGGGACACTAGCTGGGAGTCGAGCTGTCGCAGGGCGAGAGCAGACATATCAGGACTGGAAGAGATGGCATTAATGTCCTCAGGGTGTAGATACATGCCCTTGGGGGGGCGCCTTCGTGAACGCAGTGGGTGATGTCTGTACTGCGATACCTGAGACTCCTTCTTGATCGGACCCGCTTTGACAGTCTCCTGCTTCAGCTCACTGGGTTCCTGAAAATTGGGAGTGTGGCATGAGTGGGGGAGGAACAGACCGTTGGAATAGTGTGGGAGAAGAGAAGAAAAAGGCAGAGAAAAGAGGGAAGAAGTCAGAGGAGAGAAGAAAAACAGGCAATGGAAGAAGGAAACCGAGTCGGAGAGAAAAAAGACCAATAAAGAAAGACTGGGTAAGTGAAGAATTTCTGACACAATTTCTGACACAGTCATTGCACAAGGATGCTCACGGTTATCTTGTGTATCAAACCTCCAATACTAATCTGCAAACTACCTGCTATGCATTATAATTGCCTAGATCAAGTTGTGCCTTTTATCAGGAACAATTTCCCATGTTAGACGAGTTAGTCAGTGCATTTTCAACTAATATTCGCTCTTTGGAGCGATCTCGCCTGTGAGGATATATGGGAGAACTATTTATTGACTATCATTATTCTGTGAGATGGTTAAGGTAGGTGTAACAAAGGCTGAAGCGTGCCAACTATGCTCTTTACCTCCAGATAAAACTCAAGTCATGTACACTCAATATATGTATTAATATCCAGAATGAGGTCTTTGTTAACTCAAGTGATGCACAAGTTCTCAAACATGTGCCTAAATCATTCTGGATAACAATATAATTTATTCTGCCATCAGGGGAAAATGGCACTAAATTACATTACAAACAATAAAATTAAACAGTAAAAACAAAAAAAATTAGAACCGGGTTCAGAAGCTCTATTGTCAAATCCATATTATTGTTGCTGCAGGAATGTTCACCCATTTAAGTGACCCGGCCACCAGGAGATCACCACTCTCAGATTTGAGGGCACTCGTTAATACAATATTAAAAATAACCAGGTTACATCACTCTTTAGCGCTTACAGCAATGGGATTCAAACTGCCATCAAATACCCATTTTTACCTCTTTTTTAGGATCAAGAAGGTCTACTTCCGTGTCCGGAACTTTCTTGCCTTCCTCCATTTCCTCGGGACTGAAAGCAAACGAGAATGGATTAGAACTGGTTCTATTTCAGCCCATATTGTGCGCCTGATTCCCAACCATAGAGGACAACAGGAGTCACACCTTTCTTCCTTCTTGGCCATGAGCTTGCGAGCCTGGCGGTCCATGACGCTCGTCCGCATCCGGGTCTTTTTCCAAGAGTAGTAATATTTCACCAGGCTCGGAATAACCTTATCCGGCAACTAAAAAAAAAAAAGATGACAAGAGCGTCATGAGCTTTTTAAATGCAGACAGTATGATGATGGCCTACCTTAGAGCCATCGCATCTCAGCTGCAATATGCAACACCACAGGCTGCTGCAGTGTGGAAGCTCTTACGCCCCAATCTTTTCTAACCGAGGGTTATATAAAAGCCAACCCTACCATGCAGCATTATTCTATTACTTAACCCATTGCACCCCTTAGGCTTAATGAGTAGCACCCCTTTCCAATTTAGTACTTGGACCCTGACACACTCTACCCAAACATGCAGAATATCTGATTTTCTCATAGTGGGAATCTCACCCACCAGACCTAAAAATATCCTGCAATTCAAGTAATGGAACGGTCATACATCCCAATGGCAATGCGCGCTATCCCCCACTATTCTAAGTACTGGAAGCTTCAAAAATGAATAGTTTCTTACCTGTCGGTGTCGTTTTGCAGCTTGAAGATCTTTCTGGATTCACTACGCTGTGCATTATTCTGCGGTCTAGTGGTTGGGTCCGGAATCGTAGTTTTTTCTTTCTTTTTTTTTCCGTAGCCCAGGTGGGCATCGGCGTCCCACCTTCTGGTGTACCTCCTGTGACGTCGGCACGCTTCCAGCTGATGCTCTCACCTTTGGGCGCCATCTTCGGATTCTTTTTTTCTTGTTTGTGTTTGGTTCGTGAATCCTTGGCAATGTTTTCAAGTTCTTCCATAAAAAAAATTGATTTTCCACTTTGTCTCTTAAAGTGTCTGTTTGTATTCCATTCCTTGTATTTCCCCCTTCTGCCTCATCTTCCTGACGGAGGTGGGTGGGTTCGCTAGTGAATCCAGAAAGATCTTCAAGCTGCAAAACTACACCAACAGGTAAGAAACTATTCATTTTGCAGCGTGAATCTTTCTGGATTCACTATGCTGTGCATAGACTTTGTAGCGGTTTGTTACCTTTGTGGCAGCTGGGTGGAAGATGAGCATTGGTTGTTGAATATATGTTGAAGCACTTTCTGTCCTACCTGTGCTTCCTTGTTCATCTGCAGAGCTTAGTGAACGTGTGCATTGAAGCCCATGTTGCCGCCAGGCATATGTCCTGAATGGGTGTGTTAGCCAGGAAGGCTATTGTTGCCCCCTTTTTCCTGGTAGAGTGGGCTTGTGCCCCCTCTGTTAGTTCTTGCCCTGCCTGTTTGTGGCAGAATTGTATCATTTGTGCGATCCATCGTGCGATTGTGTCTTTTATTACTGGTCTACCCAGGAAGCTGGTTGCGAAGGACACAAAGATATGCTTTGTATTCCTGTGCTCCTTCGTTCTTTCCATGTAATGCATTACTGCCCTTCTAGCATCCAGAGTGTGCAGTGCCCTCTCTGCGCTTGTGGATGGTTTCTGAAAGAAGCTCAGTATTTGTATTGTTTTGTTCATGTGGAACCTTGGCACCACCTTAGGCATAAAGTGTGGGTCCGTTCTCATTACCACCCTGTTATTATGTATTTGGATGTAGGGTTCTTGTAGCGTCAGTGCTTGCAGCTCGCTTACCCTACGCAGCGAGGTGATTGCCACCAGAAAGGCTGTCTACATTGTGAGCATTTGTAGTGAGGCCTTATGAATGGATTCAAACGGCGCTTTCATAAGCTCTGTTAGGACTAAATTAACGTTCCATGCCGGTGCTGGCATCCTCTTAGGGGGTGAAATCCTTTTTGCCCCTTCCAGGAATCTCTTAACTGCTTGTGATGTAAAGAAGCTCTTTCCTGTCTCTCCTCTTGTGTAGGCTACTATCGCTGCTAGGTGTACTCTTAGCGAGGATAAACTTAGTTTAGCTTTCAGCAGGTGTGTCAGATATGTGAGCACCGTTGATTCCCTTGTCATTGTCTTGTGTAGCTTTTCCTTGCTGCACCATTGTGTGAACCTCTTCGATTTTGCCACATAGCACCTTCGTGTGGTAGGTCTCCTTGCCTCTCGTAGCACCCGCAGAGTGCTCTCCGGTAGCCTTAGGTGTGCAAACTCTGTCTTCAGGAGCCATGCAGCTAGGCTGAGACTCTCTGGCTCTGGGTGTAGTACTTTTCCGTTTTGCATGGAGAGCAAGTCCTTTCTTTCCCCGAACTTTTTGGGTGGTCCCTGTGCCATTTCCATTATTTGTGAGTACCAGGTCTGCCTTGCCCACTGTGGTGCCACCAGGATCAGTGTCATGTTGCTGGTTCTGCACTTGCTGAGTACCCTGTGTATCAGTGGTATCGGGGGGAAAAGCGTAGGCAAATGTTTTTGACCAGCTTATCCATAGGGCATTCCCCTGGGATTGTTCCTCTGGTTGCCTGGATGCGAAGTATCGGCATTTTGCATTCAGGCGTGTTGCACATAGGTCTATCTTTGGTGTTCCCCACCTCCTGAATAGCCTCTGCTTTTCCTGAGCATTGAGCTCCCACTCGTGGGATGCTGATGTCTGTCTGCTGAGCCTGTGCTTCCACATTGTCCTTTCCTGTTAGTGTATGGCTAATAGGTCTATTTTGAGTGGGATGGCCCACCTCCATATTTCCTGCGCTAGGCTTGATAGTGCGACCGATTGTGTTCCTCCCGGTTTGTTGATGTAGAACATCGTTGTTGTGTTGTTTGTTTGTATCAACACTCTCTAGTTGTACAGTTGTTTCTGGAAGGCCTCCAGGGCGAGGAGCACAGTCTTTAGTTCCAGGTAGTTGATGTGTCTGATCACATCTGCTGGAGTCCACAGACCCCTCACCTTGAGCTTGTTCATGTGTGCTCCCCATCCAATCTGGGATGCGTCTGTGGTGATGGTCACTGTTGGGGATGGCGGTGTTAAAGGCTTCCCTTTTGTTATGTTCTCCTTGTTCCACCACGTTATCTCCTCCTGCACTGCGTGCGTTACAACAACTAGATCTTCCCAACTTCCTGTAGCTTGTGACCATTGTTGTTGGTGCCATTCCTCGAATGGTCTCATGTGGAGCTGTATATTGGGGACCAGGTGTATGCAGGACGCCATCATCCCCATGATCTTGCCCGCTGTCCTCACCGTCATAGCTCGCCCCTTCCGGTAGTGGCTTGTCTCCTTTAGCAGGGCAAGTGTTCTCTTGTCGCTGGGGAACACTTTTCCTGGGTGCACAGATCACCACCATACAGAGCAGATCTTCACTTGCTCTGGTTCCATTGAGGATTTTCCCCAGTGTATGGAGAATCCCAGGTCTGTCAACGTTTGTGACCCGCTGTGCGTGTTCCTTGCATGTCCTGTGAGAACTTGCTTTTATTAGCCAGTCGTCGAGGTAAGGGTAAGGGTATACATGAATCCCTTCCCTCCACAGGTGCGCTGCCACAGCAGCGAGACATTTGGTGAAGACCGTTGGTGCAGATTTTAGTCCGAAGGCTAGGGCTGTGAACTAGTAGTGTTCTTTGTTGATGGTAAATCTTAGTAGATGTTTGTGCTGCCTGTTCATGGGAATGTGTAGGTAGGCATCTTTGAGGTCTATGGTGGACATGAAGTCTCCATCCCTAATCTGAGGAATGACCTCTTGTAGGGATGTCATTTAAATTTTTTGTGTCTTTATGTATTGGTTTAGGAACCTTAGATCCAGGATGGGTCTTAGCGTTTCATCCACTTTTGGTACTAGAAAATAGTTTGAGTACACTCCCGTGTTTCTTTCTCAGAATGGAACTGGTTTGATGGCTTCCTTTTGGAGGAGTTCTTGTGCTTCCTCTAGGAGTAGTGCTAGTTCTTTTGCTGAGTGCGCCTTCCTCTTTAGTTTTCTGTTTGGTGCGTTCTTTTCCAGTTCTATGCAGTACCCAAACCGTATGATGTTGAGTATCCATTTGTCTGTAGTGATCTTCTTCCATTCCTGGAAGAAATGTTTTAGCCTGCCTCCTACTGGGGTTACATGTTCGTTGATGTTTGGTCTGTGTAACCGTCTTTTGTTGACCTTGTTGTGCCCCACCCTCGGAGGGGTCGTGTGGGTGGGCACGCTTGGCGGGGTGGAGTCACTTTGAGGTGGGTTGCTGGCCCCCTCTTGTTTGCCCTCGTCCATTCACCCTCCCGCGAAAGGACTGGCCCCGAGTCTGGTACTGCCAGGTTTGTTTTTGCTGGCCCTGCTGCGCTTGATTGTCGCCCTGGTAGGTCTGCTGGAATGTCTGGTGTGACGTACCCGGCTGGTTTCCCCCCCCCCTTCCTTTTGGTCTCCGTGTCGGGGTACCCCTTCTCATTCCTCTGAATTGTAAGCCCCCCAGGGACCTTGCAGTCTCGTTTTCCTTTTTGAGCTGGGTGAGTTTCTCATCCACCAATGCCCCAAACAGTGTTTCTCCATTGAAGGGGGTGCTCAGAATGTTGTTTTGTACTTCTGGCTTGAAGCCTGAGATCCTCAGCCAGGCTTGCCTTCTTTCTGTGAACCCGATCATCATGAGCCTGCTGGATGTGTCAGCCCCATCCAAGGCTGATTTCAGGCATGAATTTGCTATATTCTTGCCTTCCTCCACCAGGTGTGACGCTCTTGGTTGGTATTGCTCAGGGAGGTGTTTGAGCAGCTGTCCGACCGTGACGGATCCCTGAATGTAGGGGGGTCCTTGGAGGAGTGCTTGTATTTCTTCTCTGTTCTAGGTGTGACAGACCTGCAGGTCGCTAGGTCTTTGAATGCCTCCCTCCCATGGTCCAGGACACTTGAAAGCATGGGGAGTAATTGGCTCCTTGTTTGAGTGGGGAGCAGGGTCTCTAAGAGGAAGCATGCCTTTGGTTTGTCTTCCTCCAGTTTGACTCCATAAGCTGCTGCCGCGTTCCTGATGACCATGTTGTAGACCCCAATGTCATCTGGCGGCGAAGGCCTCGAAGGGTACGTCTCCACAACCTCCTCTGGGCTTTTGGCGTCGAGGTCCTGCCAATCCAGGTCCTGCGCCACCGAGGTTGCCGAGCTGAAACTCGTCCACTGGTCATCCTCGCCTTCCTCATCGTAGTATAGGCCCTCTTCTTCTAGGTGTTCCTGGGGCTCTGGAGTTTGGCAGTTCTTCGGTGTCAAACTCCTCTTTCTCTTCTATTTCGACGATCGTCGTCGGCTGTTTCGACAGAATCGTGAACCTTTTCATTTTTTCGTCGAACTCTCTTTTCCTTTGCAGGATGTTATCCATTTCGGCCTCGAGCCTTTTCTTTTTTCTCTCCATTTCGGCGTCTAGTGTTTCGGCCGATCTCTTCGACGTAGTCGTCGACGTCGAAGCAGCCTTCGGGTCCTTCTTCTTCGGAGTCGAGCAGTCCTTTTTGGGGACATGCTTCGACAACCTTGGCTTTTCGCCTGTTTTTCTTACCTTGGAGTCCTTTTCGAAGGATCCGCTTGGCTGTTTGTCCCTGGATGCAGCTGCGGCCGTCGTGATTTTCGGTGCCAGTGCTCCCTTCGTGGACTTCGACTCTGTTTTTCGAGAGTCTGACTCAGGCTTTTGAGAGCCTGTTGGGGGTTTAGGGGTCGACGTCTCTCCTACCTCTTTAGATGTTTTCTTATCGGTCTCTACGACCGTGTAGTCATCTGGTCCCTCGGCGATGTTGTCCTCTTCGTCGCTGGAGAGGCCCAGGTCCCAAAGAGACGGAGGTTGGCCTTTGCCTTGCAAGGTGTAGTTGGCTCTTCTCTGTCTCTCTCTAACCCGGAGGGTCTTCGGGGTGAAGACGGAACAGGCGTTGCAATCCTTGCTTTCGTGGTCGACCGGTAGGCAGAGGTTGCAAACTGGGTGCTGGTCCTTCTGCGTGTATTTGTGGCAAAATCACCGCCGGGGCAGAATTTAAAACGTGTTTTGTCCATTCCTGTGCTCAGGGGGCCCCCTGCGTGCACATTCTCCGCTGGATGTCGAAGTTCTCGAAGTTCTCCTCCTTCCTCGTCCCAGCTCAGTGGTCTTGTTCCTCTGTCTTCTCTAGTCTCTTCCGTGTATAAAAACGTCTTTTTCCTCTTCTTTCCTCCAAAAACTTTGGGGCCTCTCGTTGACAATCCAGACCCAATGGCGGAAAAAAGAATCTGAAGATGGCGCCCAAAGGTGGGAGCTTCCGCAGGAAGTGTGCCGACATCACAGGAAGTACACCAGAAGGTGGGACGTCGACGCCCACCTGGGCTACGAAAAAAAAAGAAGACTACGATTCCGGACCCAACCACTAGACCGCGGAATAATGCACAGCATAGTGAATCCAGAAAGATTCACGCGGCAAAACCTTTATACCAACATGCAGCTTCCTCCTTAGGCACTCACCCAACTTGGGTACCAAACCAAACAGTAGCCCCTAACATTCTAGTATTAGGATTTTCATACACCCAAACCATAAAGTGTAGAATATACTACTCTTTCCGTTTTCCACATAGCACCCAGTGCTGGGACCCACACAAACAATGTCAACAAGAATGTCGAAAAGACCTGAAAATGAATGGGTACAGGTGAGGTTAGTATGGATAGGTTAGGGAAGATGGCTGAGTAAAGATGGAGCGGGGGTGAGCAGAGAAAGCTGGTTGAGGAAGGTGACTGGTAAGAGGTTGCGAAGAATGTATTGGGAAGGGCGTGCAGGAAGGCTGAGTGAACGAGTGTGGCCGCTGTGTTGGGAGGGAACACAGGGATTTTTAGGTGATCAAATTTGAGGCGAGAAGGTCCAGTAAATTGGGAAATGAGAAAAAGAAGAAGAAAGAAAAAAAAGTGTGGGAGGTGGACGAGAAGCACCATTACCATCTGCTGGATGCGTTGAAAGCTCTTTCCATGGAAGCTGAAGGCCTGTTCGAAGAGCACCTTGTCCTCAACAGTCCATTCGTCTGGGAACGGGGTGAAGTTTGCCAAGTCTGCAAGGGACCTCTCCACATCGTGTTTGTGCCAAAGCAGCATCCCTAGGGCCTGTAAGCAGAAGACAGTGAGAATTGCAGAAAATAGTAGTTTTATTAATCAAACTAGAGTGTACCAACACGTTTAAAAAACTGTCTTTCGAGTCCAAACAAAGATCCTTCAATAAAGAGCCAACGCATCAAAAGAAATTCAAACCTTGCTCTGTCCCTTAAAAGAAATGCATTCATTTGAAACAAAGCATTAAAAATAGAGAATTAATGAGTGCCACAAATTATTCATGACAAGCTGGCAGCCTCACCTCTGTCACAAATCCTTAGACGCTGTTTAAAACATTGCTAGGCACCCGTTGAACAGGGTTTATGACATTGAAGTGACCACCAATGAGCCTGAATATACCAACTGCACGACATAACTTTACTGGTACAGGGTCCATAGGGTCAACTGAGGATTAGACAATGTGATTCGGGCTTCAGGGCCAGCTCAGTGAAAGCCATAGAGAGACAACATATGAATAGTTTTAAAGCATGCCTCTGCAATATTTTCACATGAAATGTACAGGCATGTTTCCAATCACTTAGCGCATAAGGACACTGCCTGCTCCTATACATACACAACCGCTGATTTACAAGCGCTACGACCAACTATAATGATGTGTCCACCCGTTCCTCACAACACGGCTAAACGAATTGCTCATTCAGGTATAAGCAATCCCGCCATTCCTACAGCCGACCCCGCTCCTAAGTATGCGATGGTCACTACCACACCTAGCACTACCTGCACATTTAGGTGTATATACTTAAACACCCGCTCCATGATCAAACATCAGACTGACATTTTTCTGTTATTAACGGACATACAACCTGATTTGCTGCTATTGACCGAAACCTGGCTCACCCCGGATTCTCTGCCGGACATTTTAGCTGCCCTACCAGCAGAATACTACATTCTGTCTGCAAATCGTCCAGGAGGGAAAGCCGGGGGAGGAGTGGCCATTATTGTTAATAAAAAACACCAACTCAGACAACTGTCATCTTTGCCTCTGCCAAACACAGAAAATGTAGTCGCTAAATTAGACACCCCCAATGGAACACTTGCACTGGTGCTACTGTACCGCCCACCTCAAACTATGGCCACATTCCCATCTACCCTAGCTGAGTCACTGGCCCCGCTGGTCACCGATCATTCTAAACTACTTTTGGTCGGAGACTTAAATTTTTGGTTTGACAATATAACGCTAGACCCCCAAGCCGCAGAGATGAAAGAACTTCTTGATGATCTCAACCTGACACAATATATCCACACCGAGACTCATCAGAAAGGTCATAGCCTCGACCAAATCTGGTCTTCAAACTTACCAATTTCCTCAATAGACATAAAACCTTGTTGTTGGTCTGACCATCAGAGCATAAGTTTCTCTTTCCAGCTACACAAGACTATCCAATTTAAGTTACAAACCTGTAAGACCATTAGGAAATGGACTTCCATGGATATGTCTGCTTTCTTAAACTTTTTAAATACTTCCCTTCCCCCAGAGAGTACCAACGTGGAGGAGGCCGACTTCCGGTTTAAAGAATGGCTCACTTCAGCGATCAATATCTATGCTCCACCCACACGCCTTTGCAGCTCTAGGAGCCCGGATGCACATAAATGGTTCACACCTGAGCTCAAAAAATTATAACTGGAAGTGAGGCAACTAGAAAGGGCATGGCGCTCTCAGTATTGCCCTCTAGCAAGGGCCTCTTACTGCCTAGCAAGAAAGGCATATCAAAAAACACTACATCACCATAAGACCGCCTATTTTTCATCTAAAATCTTAACCTCTACTAATAAGTCGAAAGAAATCTTCAGGATAGTGAACGACCTATGTAATGATGACAGAACCTCTCCTCCGGTAGTTCCTACACAAGCACTATGCAACTCCCTGAATGATTTCTTTAGTGAAAAGATTTTATTGATCAAACAGCATATCTCCACACTTCCAACTTGTGCCCCTGTGGACGATATCTTTTTTAATCCCCTAACCTTACATTCTTTCCCCCTTATTGATTTGAAAGTCTTTTCAGAGTTACTAGCTAGAGATAAATCAGGCTCCCCTATGGATGTCTGTCCCCCTCAAATTATGAAGGAAATCGGTCGAGCCATTCCCAACAGCATGTTGTCCCTGCTTAACAACTCTCTCACCTCAGGGACAGTCCCCAGTAGCTTCAAGCAGGCTCTATTGATACCCCTTACGAAGAAACCTGGTATTGATCCATCGGACGTCACAAATTATCGGCCCATATCCCTGCTGCCCTTCTTGTCCAAGATGTTGGAGGCTCACGTTACCAACTGCCTCTCTAACTTTGTGGAGGAATCGGGCTATCTTCAACCTAATCAAGCAGGATTTCGGCCTGGTCATTCTACTGAGGCAGTAATACTGGCCGTCCAGAACACCTTGAGGTCCAACGCTGACAAAAATCTTCACCAAGCCCTGGTGCTCCTCGATTTGTCTGCGGCATTCGACACGGTTGACTATTCCATTCTGGTCAACCGTGTCGAACAGGCAGGCCTTAGAGACTCTGCCTTGGCTTGGCTAAAGTCATTCATATTCGAACGCACTCAGTCTGTCTGCCTTGGATCTTTCTCAGCTCCTAAAATCAATTCCTTTTGTGGGGTCCCCCAAGGCTCTTCCTTGTCACCCGTACTATTTAATTTGTATATGCGGCCCCTCCTTTTTGCTTTAAGAAAACACAAAGTCACTGTATATAATTATGCAGATGACTTGCAGTTTGTCTTTGCACTTAACTCCCCAAATGCTGTGGAGGATTTTCAAGCAACCATGACCCTAATTCAGAGCTGGATGTCTCTAAATCATCTTAAATTGAACCCAGGGAAAACAGAGCTGATTTTGCCCGGCAAGAGCGAAATCAGTTGGAGCCCCAATTTCTGGCCTACGGACATGGGCCTCCCCCCTAAGAAATCACAAACAGTAAAAAGTTTGGGGGTAACCATCAATGAGGACCTTACTTTAAAATCCCATATCGGTACCGTGGTCTCCTCTGGTTTTTTTCAACTGAGGAAAATCAGGAAAATTGCACACCTCCTCACCCACACTGCCCTAATCCAGGTGGTCATGGCCCTAATCCTTTCCCACATTGATTTTTCTAATAGTCTCTATCTAGGCTTACCCCTAGGCCAACTTAGAAGACTGCAGTACCTACAGAACCAAGCTGCCAGACTGATCTGCAATGTTCCCAAATGGGTCTCGATCAAATCTGGCTTAGAGACCTTGCATTGGCTACCTGTGGCTCAACGAGCCGACTTTAAAGCCGGTTGTATCATTTTTAAGGCATTGCAAGGTAAGGGCCCTTCCTTCATCAAACAGCTGATTGGCAGATATGTCCCCTCACGCAGCTTGAGATCAGCCCACTAAGACCTACTTGAGGTACCTCGCTTTAAGAAGAAGCGACAGGGAGGCAGCAGTTTTCATTTTTTAGCAGCAACCCTGTGGAACTCTTTGCCGCTAGCCCTTAGACAGAGCAAGGATCTTCTTACCTTTAGAAAGGCATTTAAGACTCACTTATTCACACAGGCATATTTGAAATAGAGACTTTCGTTGATCCACCCTTGTTATGTTTTTTATCTCTTTCCAGCGCCAAGAAGCCTCCGGGCGTATGCGCGCTTTATACATTTTTAATAACATAACATAATAACATCATCAACCAGAAGTGTCCCCCTTACTGCAGATGTGGACATTTTCTAATTCTTGATATTTAGAGGCAAATGTGTGCATATGGATGCACAGTAATGCTCTTGCTACTTTTCCACCTCACAGGTGGGTTGAGAAGGTCAAATGCAAATCTATAACAGAGCATGCTACAAAGTGTTGTTACGTATTCAAGTATTGGGTAAAATATTGTGATGAATTGTGTTCTGGGTCTCAGTGTGAGGCTAGGTTGGGTCAAACAATGTTATCAGTATTTCCATAGCATATTCTGCCATTATTAGAATCATGACATGCTATTGGTTGTCTGAGGCGCCTTTCAAAATGACGCAGATCACTATTGCAGGATTGAGTAATTCTGGGATGATAGGAGTTTTGCGCATTTGCAACACAGTTGTATGCAGGTAACTTTGTTCCTACCAACTGCTTTTGTAACTGGATTTATTTTGTGCTGGGAACTTTGTATTTTGAAAATCTCTTCTTTCCCTGCACTTGATCTTATCCACACTATGCATCAAGTCTCCTAAAATATCCTGTGTATAAAACTTTCAGATCTTGACTGAGGGCTGGAAATAACATTGGTGGTCTTATATCTTGATTAACGTGAAAAGGTGAGATTACGTTTCGTAGGAGATTATGCAGTCCTCATAGAATTCTTCTATTTCAGTGTATTTCAAAGTATGGTTCCTAAACTGCGGGTATTTGCAACTCAGTCATCAGTCAACTTAAATTAGAACGGCCACCTTCAAATGAGATATTTGATACACCATTTACAGAATGTTTCAAATGGAGTCAAAATTTGTCTTGCTAGTACCTCTTGAAGACTCCTCTGTCGGTAGACCTGAACATAGTAGGATCATACGTTGAGCTCCTCCTTAAAAGCATTCATCAACAGTTAGCCAAAATAATATCACAAAGGAGACTTGAGCAAGTAGGTAACCCAGTATCTATTAAATGCTATCTGTATTGTAAAAGGTCTTGTATTGTTATATAAAGGCGGTGTTCTATGACGCCAAGCTCAGATCTGTCAAACTTACCATACCAATCATAACAGGTTGTGATGGTTCTGCACTTTCCATATTACATGGCTGACTTCTCCCTCAAATGGGCAAAAGAAGTCTGTCTGGACTCGTGGGGTATATTAGACTGGTTGTCTGTATACCCCAGAGTACCTAATAACCAGAGGAATTGGTGGAAAGGCATAAGCAAATATTCTGTACCAACATCATCACGTGAGCATTGCCCAACAAAAAGTGCTGTGGTTACCCTGGGGTGTAGTTCTAGTTTGTTGGTTTTCCTAGAAAGCAAAATTCTATTTCTAGGAATTCTCATCCCTGGAAGCTTTGAATTTTTATTGCCCGAGGTACATTCTGTTCATCTACGACATCTTGTACACTGATAAGGGGATCATTCAAGTCCCAGGCGATGCTTTTTACACGTCCTGCCACAATGTGCATTTCCTCTTACTGCCCAGTGCACAACACTTATGCCTTCTCCAACGACGTATAAATAATAAACGCACTTTGTTTCAACAAGTGATGTAGTGATGTGACATTGCGTGAAAAAAGCAACCCTACATTCGCTTGTAAGATTCTCAGACTTATAATGCTGAGAATAGCCTTGAACTAGAATACTGGTACGCAGTATGGTTCACGAGAGTCACATTTGCACTGCACTATCAGATCCATTACATGAGCCGTAGACCCCATGAAGGATGCATGGTTTAGAATGGTCACCAGAAGTACGAGGTCGGAGAAAGTTCTTGCTTTGCATATATTTTTCCCGATATAGCCTCATATTAACTTCCTATTTAAAAGTCGCCAGATACTACATACTTCGACGTTTGGAACTTTTGGCTGCCGAGACATTCCTCCAATGCATCCGATTACAAATGATGCTATTACAAAAGTTAAAAGCAAGCACAACACCATCATTGCCACCACTGTACTCTTCCCTTATAAACAGTGATGTCTAGCAAGCCAGAACATTACTCTGCAATTTCAGGGCTCCATCTGTGTTTGGAAACAATAGGATTGACTTTATTTATGCATACCCCTAGAATGGTCTTACCCATCTTGACTGGAAAGCAGGGTGACATTTTGAAAGGGTTCCTGAAACCCAACAGGGACAAAAGTTGTCTTGCTCAGATTTGGTCATTCGACGTTGTAGGAACAACTTGTCCTTCCTAATTCACAGCGATATGGATGCACGTGTTTTGAATCTCTTGTGGAGGTGTTGAGATCTCCGACAGATATTTTGTAAACAATCTTAGTGAATACTTTGCACCAAAGGGAATAACCATAAACAGGTAATGTTTTCTATATAACACACAGCGTAGACATTCGTTGTGCTTTTTCTGTATTGGTAAATTAAAAATGTACGTAGGACTCCTAACCAAGCACGGTCACCTTGAGTTTCTCTCTTCACATGGGAATTGAATGGATTCAAAATGAGAATTGTTCTCCATGTGCCTTCTTCCTTCTTTGAACATGTCACAAGATCGATTCCCTGAAATAACCTGCAGATCTAGCAAACCCATAATATCGACTGCTGAAGTTATTGGGAAAGTGTAGATTATTCATTCTGCAGTAATATTTCAAGAGTTGATAGTATGGCCTTGAGACGCATGTAGGTTCATATTTCGACCACGATGTTATGTACACCACCCACTTTATCTCCTTTGAAAGGAGTGCTTACACCAACCGGAGATGTAAGCGTTCTACTTTTGTAATGAATTCTATGCGGTATCTAGTCTTGATTTTTTTTTTTAAGTGATTGCGAGCCTATAGTGAAGGTGCCCACACCAGATAGAACCCCTCAGTCTCCCCCATTCAACTAAAGAGGACTTGGACCCTGGCGTCCTACAGTGATCAAACCGTTCAGGTTTCAACCTAACTTAATGTATCTCTCACTTCTCATTCCACACCACACTAAAGCATAGCTAGAAGACTGCTGTAGCATATTAAAGCCACTCTTCACCCCGCAGAGCATCAAAGCATTTCCCACATAGCCGACCCTATAAACCAAAAATCTACCAAGCAAGCACAACAATAGTATGAAGAACAGCAAGTAGCCATCTCTCACGTGTCTTTGTTCAACTCCACATTGAAGTATAGCTACAAATGACCAAAGAACACCTCACTGACCATGTAGGACATCAAAACAATTTAATTATAGGTGTCATTCCATGCGCACTATCACCCAAGGGAGGAGTCACCAGCCTCGTGACTACAAAAGACTTCTCCAAGAGAAAAACAAGTGCAATCATCCGAGCCCAACACCAGGTGGCGATCTATTCATAAATGTACCATCTGCAGCCCATATGCCTCGAACATATACATATTCCCTGCAGCCTTGAAAAAGTCCAACAGACGTAACACGTGTTGGCTGCTTCTCCTTGAACATACCAGATATTGTGGAAACCACAAATGGAATAAACAATTCACACAAAAAAAAAAAAGAACTTGATGGACTTCGTAGTTTGTCTCGCTTATAGACTTTTTTTTGTTTAAACTGAATGGGCTTCTTGTGTGTGCTTCGGTACTTATTATTTTGCAGGATACCAAGAGAATATTCTGAAGGTGAGGAATCTGCAGGAAGATGTAACCATAAGGACTTTGCAAGTAGAACTGCCTTCCAGAAGAACCGAGATTAAGATCCAGTGTCACAGTTTAAAACAGAACTGAAATCTTCTTTTAATTACTTCCCAACTGATGGTTGAAGGCCACTGGCACCTACAATTCTTCCACCCAACATCCATTTCACTATGTTTTAGGAGTATAACCCACACCCTACATTTCATATGCATCTTAAAAAAAACTATTGTCGGCTGGATATCAGTTGCCAAGATCATGGTTGATCAGACTGCAAACAGCTTGCTACATACGCAGTTTTATGCTTGAGGGTGGCGTAACACTGCAGAAGGCATTCTTTTGCTGTATTACAAACAAGTGTGTTGCAGTATCAATTTCTACTCCAACCTGAGCTTTATCTACCCAAAAGGTGCTCACCGTTGGCAGGAACATTGATCAACTAAATGTGCCTGTTTCTCAGGCCAATGGCCAGATTTCAGCCACTATTGTCCATGAGGACTATGCCAATATCAAGCTGGTAACCTGCTGCATCTGCTGTGTCTAGTAACGTTTTACTGCTTGAATTTCATTACCACATTCCTTACCTCCACCAGTACCTTCGCTTTCCTAGAACACTCTTCTGGAATGACCTATATAAACTCATTCATATCATTCCTCTGTTGCTGTGTAAGTCTACCTAGCCGTGTAGTTGAATTTGCAATTTGCCCTGGCATTAGAGCTCTCTGAAAACACCTCTCCCCTCACCAGCCCCTCTCCCGCCACACCAACTCCATCTAATCTCTAATATTCTTGCCCACAAGGTGGCTCGCCACTAGTCCTGGATTTAAAAATCTTTCACTCACTGTAGCTATAATAATAGAGTCTCACTCAGCATTCCCTTTACGTATACCGGATTATGTGAAGCAGGTTTATACTGGTGTTTGACTTTGCGTTATATATCATTTGTTCGAGCACACCTTTTCTGATTCAGGTAGGTCAGAGGGTACCCTAGGATTCCAGCATAGTGATCTCTCGCAGGCTGAGTACAATCGGGAACTACGATTCCCATTAGTCTTGGCGAGTAAGGTCGTACATAATTGGAACCGCCTGTTAAACGGAGGTCGGACGACAGAGCAGCGTTGAAAATTCTCTTCCCGGTTCCGGAGTGAGAAGGACGCAGTCTTGACCACTGGTTTGGTAAGGGTGTTCTGCACCACTCGCCTTCTTCCTGGACCTTTTTCCTTGTACTCGGAAAGGCTTTCTCCATGCTTGCTACGCAGGGGACTTCAAGTCCAGTTTCAGACCAATTCACCTGCACCTTTGATACCAGCCCTATTTGCACTTGCAGAGCCTTTAGGTTTCGACTCTTTCAGGCGGTCTTGTGTTTTGTTTTTCTTCTTAGAGGCTGTTTCATGTCCACTAGGTAGAATCACAGTTAGTGGTTCGTCTAAGGCTATTCATGACATTTTCTGTAGCTCTTCTGGGAGCGGACGCTCTTCAAATAAAAACCTTTTCCGGTTACTGAATGTTTTTGTGAATTTGCACCTTGTTATACTGGATGTAATATACATAGAAGGTATATTTGGGGATCAGATGTTTTACTTGTTTGCTGTCTCTTTGGCCCTCTTTAACAGGGGTGGTTGCTAGAGCGGTAGAGGACTACGCTCAATCCCTGTGATGACAAGCGGAGTCAATAAAGGGTATGTCACTATGTGGGAAGAAGCATTGATTCCTTAGCATTAACATTAAGAATGTGTG
Source organism: Lissotriton vulgaris (assembly GCF_964263255.1). Taxonomy (NCBI): domain Eukaryota; kingdom Metazoa; phylum Chordata; class Amphibia; order Caudata; family Salamandridae; genus Lissotriton; species Lissotriton vulgaris. Next base: position 578,480,051 of record NC_141697.1, read on the forward strand.
GTTGAGTCTATGGTGTCCTAGAGATGATTGATCTATGTCTCTATCTTAATACAGCAAACCCAACAGACGAAAATGACTCCCTCAACGGAGCTACGGATTACAAAGGATATTGCTTACTTAAGTTTTGTTGCAGGTATTGTCCATGAGAGATATGATGAGGAATTGTATTGTGTACATGCATTCCGTAGCGCTCAACGTACTTAGATGTTTATGATTCTTGTTGATGTCATGTCAGATCTCCCTCCTTGCTGTTCCCTCCCTTTCCTCACTTGATCATCCCACTGTCCTGTGCTATTATAGCAGTTCTGGCTTGCGACTATCAAGAGGTGGATCATTCTAAGCAACAAACCGGCCCGAGGATTTCTACCTAGACACTTTGAGCCACTACGCGGTTAGTTGGAAGATTAATAAATGTGCTTAATAAGGCTGCAATCCATTCTTAGTTTTATCAGAAAAGGATTCTTCATTTGCAGTGGAATCAATTTTTCCATGAGGAAATCCAAATCTTCTAGGAGTAAATCCAAATCTTCTAGAGGTAACACGTTTACCTGTTTTGCAAGTAGTCACATCAATGCATAAGATTCTTTTGTATGCCCGTACATGCTTTTGGCACTGAATGAGCAGCTCTTCAAAAGCAATCCTATTTTTCACCAAATTTCTGTTTGACTTGTCTTTTCAGTGTTGAAAGTTGATGTTCTACTATTGAGGACTAAATCCAACTGAGCTTTGATGGTGGCTCTAGGGTGAACCTGGGATCTGGTTTCAACTCTGGAGTCTAGGTTTCCGATTGACCACAAATCCATGGATTGAACTGTGAAGCTTTGAGCCCTAATGCTTTGAAACTGGTGTATGCACTGAAGTCAAAAGTATCAATATAGCAAAGGAGGGGAGAATCTAAATCTGGGAGCGGCTTCTAATGTTCAGTGCCTTAACCACATTTCTGGGGCTACTGTGGGCCTCGGGATCTAATCAAAATGACCAGGAAAGGTTTCCTGTGAATCAAAAAGAAACATGAAAATATCCCCTTCCTCTGTGTCCAAAATTAGCTTTTAAGAGTCAATGGAATATCTGCTTCTTCAACATCCATATGTTTTGCCTCGGAGTGCTTGGAGTGTCTGCACTAACAGTCTCTAAAAACTGCAGACTTTTACTGCCACTCTGCCTTTGTGGCATGAAATACCCAAATGTTCTCTCTTGGCCTCGGTTTTCTCTGGCAGGACTTGCACAACCTTGGAAGAGAATTTGCCTTTCAGAACACTTTGTGCAAAAATTTAACAAAGTTTTTTCTATGCCCAACATCAAAAAGTCAAAAAATAAGCAAACATTTTACAAAGTTTGAAGCCATTTGCATGAAATCTCATCAGCCAAATCTGTCTGATCAAGTGTCAATGAACACCGCCCTGGAAATGAACTGTCAAAACTAACATGTCACGAACACCAACCATCCACCAAGCCCAGGGATAGAATCCCTGGCATCATACCAATCCTGGAGGCATAACAACAGATAGCACTAACACCTATGCTGCAGGCATAACTGAATGCAGCACCAACTCTACAGTCTTCACTTAACAGCCATGGACCCATAACCACAAAATCACCCATCCTATTGCCATATCCCCCCACCACCACCACAGGCCGCTAAGGCGTCTCGCAATTGGATCTCTTTACGGAGCATAGTCTCCCATTGGAAACCCAGGTCTTTAAAGTCTCCAATACACATATTCTTCATTTGAAGATACTGAAGAAAGTGTTCCCCTTCATCGATCCACAGCTATCTGCAGTAGTGATAAACATCGTAATTCAGTATTATCTGGCTTATGACTACCATTATAAGGTTCTACACTGCTTGCAGCTGCTCCAGAAATCCACACTAACGCGAACTGTGGGCCTGATGAGACGGGACTACGTGGCCCAGGGCTCACAACTCCACACTGGCTTAGTTTTTGGCGTATGATCATGACCAACAGCAGTTTATCCTTACAGCTGGTTTTAAGCCAAATAAGTTTAGGTGGCGTGTTTCATTCAGGTAAACCGTTTCATAGTGCTCAATAATGTACACTGTGCATGCCTACTTTCAAAACGGTTACCTATTGGGAACGCCGTTCTCGCTCACAACCTAACGTTGGAACCTTCTCCGCTTTCCTTGTGACCTGTTGCAATTCTGACATGCCAGTATTGGAGACCTTGCCTAAACCTGATCAGTCAGCATGGCCGCTGTCTCTCCCTCTGTACTCTTTGTAGTGTGGAGTGTTTAACTCTTGTTGTTGCAGTTTAAATTCACGATTATGAGCTCTCGACAATGCCAGAAAGGTCTGAAGGAATTCGCTAAATAAATACACTAGACATAACATCACCAGGCATCTTCCAGCCCAGCAACCACACCACACATCTACCAACCCTGAAATCAAAAACACGGTCCGTACTAACCCTAGGACCCGGGACAAGCACCATTCCTACACTATACCTAAAGGCAGCCACTGAGGCTAGAACCATCACTATTGACTTCTTCCACCCAAAACCAACTCTAGCGCCATCATAATGGACAGTACCCAATCTATGAGCCGTTTGCCACGACAGTCCTAGCCCACATTCAGCAAGAACCCAAAATCCATTAGCCAAGGCAGCAACAGGCTACATCTACCAGTCTCCACATTCATATGTAGGGCAACTAGCACAATTCACCTGCCATTGCAAACACTAATCTGCAACCGAGACCAGTCATTAACCTGAATACTTTGACTACTGCCAGCTTCCTACTCCAAGAAGCACTAACCATTCCGCCATAACTAGTCTGACCCCAACCCCCCCCCCCAGCTATAATCAACTAGCCATATTCTTCATTCTCCCACCACGTATGGCAGCAACTTATCGCCAGCAAAAAATCTCTCTTCAACCAACACCTCTACTGAAGGCAAAGCCACATACCACCCTACGACAAATGAGAACTTGATTTTGCTTGTCCTATAGCTTGGATTGTTCTCAATTCACCTCGAGATATACGCTTTAACCTCACGCATTTTTTTTTATTTCTCTCCGAAACAGATAAATGACTGTTGAGTATTTGAGAAATGGTATACAATACCGTCTACTTAAGAGATCAATAGATGGTGGTTCTATGCTCCCCTTTATTCACCCTCAAGGCAGAAACAGGAAGGCCTCCTTAAAGCAACAGCTTCTGTCTGACCAAACCTGCGAACGCCATGATGCCATGACTGTGCATTCAGCAAGGTGTCTTAAGACCCTGTGGGCTCAGTGCATGGTATGTAGGTCACTTGTCCCTGTGACTGAGCACATCCCTAGACGCTTGTAACGAGAAAATGCTCAGGCTCATCACAACCACACTCATAGAAGCGAAAAACATCACCTGGCACTTTTCCTTGTCGCACTTATCTCTTCCTATGATATCCCTAGCAGCATCTTGTGTTTTCCCCCTTTCAGACCTGCTTCGATCAGGGTTAAAAAGAAGGCCTATGTTTTTCAAAAATTTTGAGTGCAGGTTTTTTTGTGTGACGTGTTGAACCTTGTAGGGTGGGGTAAAGCTGGACGATCCAATATTATGAAGGGGCCTAGGATACAGGCCAGCAACGGCAGCCCCGCTACACAACCAGCCTCATCCCACGACCTCAGCCGGCCCCCAACCCGTACCAGAACCGCGCTGCCCACGCAGCACCTAGCCCAAAACGTGTTGCTCTCGTCACCGTCCGAGGCCCCACCATAAGCCTCCCACACACGATTATTTTAAAGCTCCTTGTTTACAGAAGCTGTCTGTGGAGGCCAGCCCCCACTGGATGGCAGGAGACCGCCCCCCCCTTACAGTTCCGGTTCCCTCGGCGTTAAAAATAGACGCTTCCTGGTTGCAGCGCGCGGACTTGGCAGTGAAAAGGCCGAGCTGCGCGCGGCACCCACCTGCTCGATGTTGTAGCCGTGTTTCTCCTTCGCCATCACGATGTACTCGTCCACTAGAGAGGGAGAGAAGACGGAGACGGGGCCGTTAGTGGTGAAAGGGAGGCAACAGGGGCGTTAATGGTGAGAGAGAAGCAGCAGGGCCATTAATGGCGAGAGAGAGGCAGGGCCATTAATGGTGAGAGAGACCCAGCAGGGCCATTAATGGTGAAAGAAGCAGCAGGGCCGTTAATGGTGAAAGAAGCAGCAGGGCCGTTAATGGTGAAAGAAGCAGCAGGGCCGTTAATGGTGATGAGAGAGGCAGCAGGGCCATTAATGGTGGTGAGAGAGGCAACAGGGGCGTTAATGGTGAGAGAGGCTGCAGGGCCGTTAATGGTGATGAGAGAGGCAGCAGGGCCGTTAATGGCGAGGGAGAGGCAACAGGGGCGTTAATGGCGAGAGAGAGGCAGCAGGGCCGTTAATGGCGAGAGAGAGGCAGCAGGGCCGTTAATGGCGAGAGAGAGGCAGCAGGGCCGTTAATGGCGAGAGAGAGGCAGCAGGGCCGTTAATGGCGAGAGAGAGGCAGCAGGGCCGTTAATGGCGAGAGAGGCAGCAGGGCCGTTAATGATGAGAGGGAGCAGGGCCGTTAATGGTGAGAGAGGCAGCAGGGTTGTTAATGGTGGTGAGAGATGCAACAGGGGCGTTAATGGTGAGAGAGGCAGCAGGGCCGTTATGGGAAGCGAGAAGCAGGCAGGGCGTGACTAGTGAGTGGAGAAGGTGTTAACAGTAGGAGGGAGGCGGGAGAGTTAATGGTAGAAGAAAGACAGGACGTCAGCGGAGAGAGAAGGCGACGGGGCGCTGTAAGGAGGAGACGGGCATTAATAGAGAAAGGAAGACGGGCCGTCAGGCAGGCCCCTGCTACGCTTCATGGAGTGCGGGGCTTCCTGCCCAAGGCCACTGAATATATTTAGAGACATGGGAGACTCTGGAGCTCCACATCACGTTCAGGGAGGGGTGTGGGCACAGTTTATCACGCCTCTGAGGAGCATTCGTGGTGAGATGGAGACATGGGCGTTAACGGAGGGGGCAGTGATTTTAGTGCTGAGATGGATAGAGTGGTCCATGGAAAGGAGGCCTTGTGTCAATGGCAAAGGGAGACGGGCATCAGTTATGGTTATAGGGAGAGCATGCGTTCATTATGCTCTAGGGGAAAAGGGCAGAGGTAACCCTGTAAGTAAGAAGGGCGACATGGAGGGTTTGGCTTCACAAAGAGTTGAAGGGCGACATGGAGGGTTTGGCTTCACAAAGAGTTGAGGAAGGCAGCCAGTAGAGCAATAGGAAGGAAAATCGAGACCTCGCCATAATAAAACCTAAATAAATGTACGACGAGGAAAAAGAGAAAAGAAAAAGGAGCTGGGCATTTTGGGGTGTGTGGAGAAAAGGGACAGGGCAATGTGGGAGAACGCAGACGAAGCCGCCAGCCACGAAGACAGATGAAGAAGTAGAGGACTTCATAAAGGGAGCTCGGGAGTTAGTAGGGTAAAAGCAGATCCTAAGAAATCAGGAGATGGAGGGAAAGGAGACTGCTACTTTAACGAAGGGACATGTCAGCCCAAGATACAGAGTGGGGAAGGACGTAGAGGCCATTGGTGGGAAGGCGGGGGGCAGAGGTTCACAGACAGAGTAGGGTGAAAAGGTGTGATTCGGAGAGGGGGGTAAGGGAAAGAGATAGAGTGATCGGTTAGCTTCAGAAAGGGGAGTCGTGGAAAGGAAGGCGAGCAGAGGGAAGGGAAATAAGACCTTTAATAAAGACCATGTTGGGCAGTCAAGAATGGGAGAAGTAAGCTTTAGAAAGGGAGTGCGAGAGTAGGGGTCCAGGAGGGCGAAAATACGCTTCTGTTATAGGAAATGGAAGCCTCAAATAGGGAAAGAAAATAAGACGAGAGGGAAAGGATAGCCTCATAGAAAGAGACAGGCGGTAATAAGATTGGCAGGCACAGCTGAGATGCCGAGGAGACGGGAAGTGATGGAGGTGGTGAATACCGGAGAGAGAGAGAGATGGGGGCAGCGATTCCCAAAAAGGAAAAGGGGGTTTCAGAAAAGCAGGAAAGGGGTTAAGAATAGGGGCGCGAGGGGCGAGATAATGAATGTGGGTGGGTGGGGGTAAGACATGTCTCAAAGGAATTAGGGATGGATGGGGGGTGGGCTCAGATATAACAATATGAAGCCCTCTTCACAAAGAGTGGAGCGAGGTCTGCGAAAGAGCAAAGGCAGAGGAGGGTTAGACATGAGCGGGGGCATATTTCATAATGGGAGGCGTGGGCTTCAGTGAAGCGAGAGGGGAGCCTCAAAGGCAGGGCTGGAGAGAGGAGACGGCGGAAGACATTTAATGGAGGGAGAAGTGAGCCTCAGACCTAGGCAGCGTGGGGAATCCTGAAGGAGGGACAGGGTGGGGAGCTGTAGAAAGGAGCATGCGAGGGAAGGGAGGCTGTGAGGGAGACGAGCCTCGCAGGGCCCGCTCAGAGGAGCGGTTAAAACGGCGCCTCTGGTGCTGGTGAATGGGAGTGGAACAATGAACACGAGGCCTGAGTCAGTGAAACGAGGAGGAGGAGGTGCAAGGCAGCTGGAAAAGATGTGAGAGCAATTAACTGGGTACGTGGGAAGGATGAAAGGCGAGAATAGTGGGTATGTGTACATCTTCACCATAGATGACAGGTGGCCCATGTCATTCGTGATATTTTCAGTCAGTCGTGGCTTTCAGGTACTTGCAGGTTGCATTCTGGGACTTGTAGTTTTTACCAGAGGCCTGCAATGGTGCGAGGTAACTAGGACATTTTATTGTTGGACTGAGACTGAAGGAGGGCTGTGATGTAAGAGCACTGTATATGTGATTACAGAGCAACAGCAAAACACAAAATGGCGCCCCACCTAGCGACATTTTGTGAGGCTAAATGCCCGACTCCCCGGCCACTCCTACCCTTCAGGGCCCGAAGAGGCGTATCTTTCTCAGCTAGGGACCAGCAACAACGAGCGTGTGGGAACGGCAACATAAGAGGGACAGTAACATAACATTGTGATGCCGAGACGAGGGGCGAGATTGAAAGAGAGGCTTGGTTCCCTATGGGGGCGTGAGATTCAGCCGAAGAGAGGACAAGGGGAGGTTAACACTAGAGGGTGCGCTGTGATCCGAGGGAGTGGAGGTGGGCCGAGCAGATTGGTGAGAGAAGAGAGGCATACATTAATGGAGGCGACGTTGAAGTGGATGTTCAGAGAAAAACAGGGAGACTGGGAGATGAAGTTGGTGAAAAGGTGCGAGAAGGGGGTCGATTAATAAAAGTGAAGGGAAAGGAGGGACAGTGCAAGGGGAGAAAGATACGTTAATACAGGGGGGAGAGGCCGCATAAGGGAGGGGGTGCCAGACTGGAGACAGCTAATCCCATGGAGCTCTGGGAGAGAGGAGAGAGCACAGCATACTAAAAGCAGGCCCTGGGGGACTAACAGGTGAGGGAGCTGCGGGAAGAGGAGAGACAGCCACTGTAGGCAGCCAGAGGGTGAGACAGGCATCAGATCACCGACAGCCACACGATAAGACAGGGATGGGATGAGAGATCGAAAGAGGAATGGGGCCGACAGCGCGAGGAGCGAAAGATAGATGGCGAGATGCAGTCAAACAGATAAAATGAGATAGGAATATACAAGCACTGTGAATAGAGCGAGTTAAGAAGAAATCCACGCCAGGCAATCAACAGTTATGAAAGGAGACAATAGGAGAGGGACAGAAGCAGGGGGGGGGGGGGGGGGGGGGACAAATGGACCTGAAAGGGAGACAATAGACAGGAAGAGCGCATGGAGAGAGGCAGTCACAGGAAAGGAGACAGATGGATAGTGGCAGGCAGAGGCATAACAGTAGATGGGGACAGGTAAAGCAGCAGGCAGAGTGTCGTATAAAGAGACAAAAGACAGCAGGCACAGTCAACAGCCAGGCAAAGACAGGATGGCGGCAAAGAGACAGCCAGGCGACGGACAGGAAAACATACGGAAAGGGCAGAAGTGGAGCATGGCTGATACCGAAAAGACACGCAGACGGGGAGAAAGCACAGAGGAAGGCAGGAAGTGGGGCAAGAGGAGAACCCGGAAGAGAGGGATTGACACAAAAAAGGGTAAGAGACATAAGGAGTAGCCGGCAGAGACAGAGGCTGGGACAAGGGGCTGGCAAGAGTGAGGACACTTGAGAGAAATAGATAGTTTTCGGGCAGTGTTGGCATCTAAAGAGGGAAAAGGTAGACAACAAAGGCAGAAAACGTGCGGAAGGCACGCAGGCTGACAGCAGTTACACAGACCAGTAGAAAGAGTGGCAGGAAAAGCATCAGGCAGAGTGCCTAACAAAGAGACACTGGCCAGTAGGCACAAGTGGGGTCAGACAAAGGCCTTAGGAGCAGCCAGACACCGGGAAAGGCATCTGCAGACCGGAAGAGAAGCAGGAAAATTAGAAGGCCAAATCTGGAGCACGATTTATGTTCACCACGAGGCAGAAAGAAGGGAGAGAGAGAAACACAAAGACAAGGGAAAGAGGAGGGCAATGAGTCTGGAAGAAAGAGAGTGACGCGATAACAAAAAGTCAATCCAAGTCATGGAAAGGCAGACAGTAGAAGACCGAAGATATATGTAACGAGGGGACTTCACAGACACAAGAAGCTTGGCAAGTGGAGCAACAGGGAGAAAATGGCAGGCAGAGATGGATTGAATAGCAGAATATGTCACAGAGAGGGACAGACAAACAAAAGGGGCAGAAGAAAAGCATGGAAAGCTGCGGGCAGGTGAAAGTATAGACGAGGAGACAGACTCAGGTGGTGAGTGAGACATGGAAAGGAAGAGCAGTAGACAGTGGGGCAATAAGCACAGTTGACAAAAGCCGGCAGCTTAGACGTGTAACTGGTAAATACATGAATCACAGTCAGACAGACAGAAAGAAGGATCAGAGGAGACAGGAAAAGAATTAGGAAGATTGAAAGGGATGCTGGAAAACAAAATTCGGGACATACAATGAACATGGCTGATATTCAGAAAGGGGCAGTTACTAAGGGGGCATGCGCACAAAAAGAGTGGGGGGGGGGCGGGAAGAGACAGGAAAAAACAAAGAAGTCCACACATGGAGTATAGCTGACGTTCAACCAGAGGGAAGCAGTGGAGCCAGGAAGTCACAGGAAGTGGTGCCGAGTGACCGGAAAGAGGAGCCGGCAATCCGACACCGGGAAAGTTTAGAGCCAGGAGGAGACAGATGGAGCTGGGGGAAGGGCGCAGAGACAAGAAGATGGACAAGTAAAGAAAAGGGGCAGGCGGAGATGGGAACGGGGGCTAGGTGCAGTGGGAAGGCGTAGGCAGAGTGGTAAACAGCAACAGAAATGCGTAAGGGTAGAGAGCAGAGGCACAGCAAAACGCAGGGAACAAGTCGAGGTGGGCGGAGTGCCCCCACTAACCTCAGAGAGGGGGCCCTCACCTTTAGCTTGAGGCAGAAAGGGGTTTAAATATGTCCCCTTCATTTGAAACCGGATCTCCTGGTGTCACGTTGCTAATTTATGGCCGCTGTTACTGTTCTATTACATTTCCTGTCAATGTGGTGTCACCAGGTGTTTTAACCCCAAGGGAACGTTCTCCAGTCATGAGAATGGCATAGGAGGGGTTATGAGCAGGGAAACGCCATTACACCATCGTTCTTTAACGATGTAAAGTAAAATCTGCAGTTTAAGCATGACTTAGAAGTGCATTGTGTACAACATATTCCACCTAGGCTACTTACGCCCCTAAAATTGGGAGCAGAAGATAGTAAATATTGCTGAAAGTGAGGACAACAGACAAAGTGCTGCAGAGAGTATGACAGGCAGGGGTACCGGAAGCAGCCAGGCCGACGCACCTGCAGAAATAAAGAGCCCACGGAGGCTTCCATTTTGTATGGAAGATTCAATCAGAAAGAGGGAGGGCCTATGTAGAGATAAGGAAGAGGCAAGTGTGACCCTCAATTCACTGGCACAGTAGTGGCTGACACGAAGGGGTGATCTGTGTGCTGAGACCTCCACTCCACAGGACATTGACGCTCGCTAACGTGAGCATCAACCAAAAGACAAACACAGGTATTTTCAGGGCACAAGTCCTAAACAAGCATTTGCAGTGCAATAAGTTTCGCATTTACAAGAGTTTGGACTATTGTCCTTTACAAGGGCAATAGCTCAAACTCTTATAAATGCGAGACTTATTTCACGTTGCAGAAGCAGTCTCATTGTCCAGGGCTGCTTGAAAGTGAAAGCAAAAAAAGAATTAAACAACAAGGGGTGGTGATGGACAGAGTTTCTGAATTAAGCAGAATACTCTCACCCAGTCAAGAGATCAGGGCTAGATCCAACACCGTTTTTTTGCTCACTGCACCATCCCAGCTCAGAACCTGGCTTTATGCAAATTAGTCTGTTCCTGTCCCAGTGCATGATGGGAACAGGGCAAACCAAAGTACAAAGCCAATTCTTTCACTGGGAAGGAAACAAGCTTCCGGGGACCGGTTTCTGGCATTACAGCCGTCTTCGGCCCGGCTTGCTTGAATCCTGATGGTGCAATGAGCAAGGGACTCACATCTGAGTATACCCTTCCACGCTTATGGTGGACAAAATAATTAAACAACAAGGGGTGGTGATGGACAGAGTTTCTGAATTAAGCAGAATACTCTCACCCAGTCAAGAGATCAGGGCTAGATCCAACACCGTTTTTTTGCTCACTGCACCATCCCAGCTCAGAACCTGGCTTTATGCAAATTAGTCTGTTCCTGTCCCAGTGCATGATGGGAACAGGGCAAACCAAACTACAAAGCCAATTCTTTCACTGGGAAGGAAACAAGCTTCCGGGGACCGGTTTCTGGCATTACAGCAGTCTTTGGCCCGGCTTGCTTGAATCCTGATGGTGCAATGAGCAAGGGACTCACATCTGAGTATACCCTTCCACGCTTATGGTGGACAAAATAATTAAACAACAAGGGGTGGTGATGGACAGAGTTTCTGAATTAAGCAGAATACTCTCACCCAGTCAAAGTGAAAGCACGCATGGCGAGGAAAGCACGTTGTGTCTGCAGTAGGGGAAACCCATTAAAACAAGCAATGGCATAGCCAATAGGTCTCGCATTTGGGACCTTATGAGCGTTTAGCCATGCAACAGTTGGTGCTGCACCAATGACATTCTGCTGCATAACTAAATACTTATAGGGTCCAAAAAGAGAGACCTATTGGCTATGCCAAAGCTTGTTTGTTTTCTGTTGCTGTTTTGTTTAAGTTCCCAGATCTACAATAGCTGGTTTTTGTTAACAGTTCTTTGCATCAAATTAACTTGTTTTCATTGCTCTGAATGTTGTTTCCATTCTGGTTGTATGAAGCAGTCATTCCCGGGGGTGTGGGGGCTGCCTAGCTGTGCGCATGCGCCAAACTTTGCAAATGAGAAAGCCTGGTGCAGGCGCAATTTAAAAGTGTGGAGTGAGTGAGCCCCAGGCAGCATGACTCACTCGCACAGAAGTTCATGCACTGCGCCTGCATACTCACCATGGTTTAAGGAAACTCGACCCACTCCCTCCCAGGCATCAAACACATTTACCAAGAAGCTCTGAGAAGAGCCTGCCTGCTGCACTGACGGCTGGTGGTGTGTGTGCCTGGTGAAAGCGTGCACTGGCGGCTGGTAGTAAGTGTGCCTGGTGAAAGCGTGCACTGGCGGCTGGTAGTGTGTGTGCCTGGTGAAAGCGTGCACTGACGGCTGGCGGTGTGTGTGTGTGCCCGGTGAAAAAATGCATGGACGTCTGGTGGTGTGTGTGCCTGTGTGTGCCTGGTGGAAGCATGCACTGACGGCTGGTGGTGTGTGTGCCTGGTGAAAGCATGCACTGACGGCTGGTGGTGTGTGTGCCCATTAAAAGCGTGCACTGACGGCTGGTGGTGTGTGTGTGCCTGGTGGAAGCGTGCACCGACGGCTGGTAGTGTGTGATGGCTGGTAGTGTGTGTGCCCGGTGAGAGCATGCACCGAAGGCTGATGGTGTGTGTGTGCCTGGTGGAAGCGTGCACTGACGGCTGGTGGTGTGTGTGCCTGGTGGAAGCGTGCACTGACGGCTGGTGGTGTGTGTGCCTGGTGGAAGCGTGCACTGATGGCTGGTTGTGTGTGTGCCTATTGGAAGCATGCACTGACAGCTGGTGGTGTGTGTGTGCTTGGTGGAAGCATGCACTGACGGCTGGTGGTGTGTGTGTGCCTGGTGGAAGCGTGCACCGACGGCTGGTAGTGTGTGAAGGCTGGTGGAGTGTGTGCCTGGTGGAGGCGCGCACTGACGGCTGGCGGTGTGTGCGCCCAGTGGAAGCGTGCACTGACGGCTGGCGGTGTGTGCCTTGTGGAAGCGTGCACTGGCTGCTGGTGGTGTGTGTGCCTGGTGGAAGCATGCACTGACGGCTGGTGGTGTGTGTGCCTTGTGGAAGCGTGCACTGACGGCTGGTGGTGTGTGTGCCTGGTGGAAGCGTGCACTGATGGCTGATGGTGTGTGTGCCTGGTGGAAGCATGCACTGACAGCTGGTGGTGTGTGTGTGCTTGGTGGAAGCATGCACTGACGGCTGGTGGTGTGTGTGTGCCTGATGGAAGCGTGCACCGACGGCTGGTAGTGTGTGACGGCTGGTGGTGTGTGTGCCTGGTAGAGGCGTGCACTGACGGCTGGCGGTGTGTGCGCCCGGTGGAAGCGTGCACTGACGGCTGGCGGTGTGTGTGCCTTGTGGAAGCGTGCACTGACTGCTGGTGGTGTGTGTGCCTGGTGGAAGCATGCACTGACGGCTGGTGGTGTGTGTGCCTTGTGGAAGCGTGCACTGACTGCTGGTGGTGTGTGTGCCTTGTGGAAGCGTGCACTGACTGCTGGTGGTGTGTGTGCCTGGTGGAAGAGTGCACTGACGGCTCGTGGTGTGTGTGCCTGGTGGAAGCGTGCACTGAGGGCTGGTGGTGTGGGCCTGGTGGAAGTGTGCACTGACGGCTGGTGGTGTGGGCCTGGTGGAAGTGTGCACTGACGGCTGGTGGTGTGGGCCTGGTGGAAGTGTGCACTGACGGCTGGTGGTGTGTCTGTGTCTGGTGGAAGTGTGCACTGACGGCTGGTGGTGTGTCTGTGCCTGGTGGAAGCGTGCACCGATGGCTGGTGGTGCGTGTGCTTGGTGGAAGCGTGCACTGACGGCTTGTGGTGTGTGTGCCTGGTGAAAGCGCGCACTGACGCCTGCTTGAGGTGCCCCCTGGCTGACTGCATTCATGGCAGCTTTACTCCACGTGAACCAATATCCCCCTCCTCTTCCCGCCCCCACTTCAGGGAACGATAACCGGTATCGGTTTTGGAATACGGCCACTCTATTCATGTACTTTCGGCTGGTTTGCTTCCAAGTTTACCCTAAAGTTCATACGTGAAGCCCTAAACTTTCACTGCCTGGTGATGTTAAGACAATATATAACGGCAAAAAGTGTCACTCACTTGTTTATGCACCTGCATGAGGTGCCCCCTAGCGGACTGCATTCATGGCAGCTTTACTCCACCTGAACCAATGCCCCCAGCCCCCCGCCCCCACTTCTGCAGACTCAACACTGCAAAGGGAACAAAACAAACCGGTATCGGTTTGGGAATACGACCGCTCTATTCATGTACTTTCGGCTGGTTTGCTCCCAAGTTTATCCTTAAAGTTCGTACGTGACGCCCTAAACTTTCACTGCCTGGGGATGTTAAGACAACATATAATGGCAAAAAGTGTGCTTACTTGTTTATACTTTGACGTTTGCGGTGTCAAACGTGAGAGCGGAGCGTGTAGTTGTGCAGCTCGACTCTGTGCCTCGCAGTGTCCTCCAGATGCATCTCCCTCCCCCAGCTCATCTGCTGCCTTTCTCTTCCCCATCACACTTTTCTGGTTTTCTTTTTCACATCTCTTCATGTTGAATTGCATCTCTTACCAAACACCTCTGGCAAAACACTTATAAAGGTCCCAGAGGCGTACCCATTGGCTATGCCAATGCTTGTTAAAGTTTATTGACTTTCTAAATAATTGTAGTTGTGCTCATCTCTAAATTAGACAGCGACACCATGTGGCAGACTGCAAAAAGTGCTGGTGTTGACAATTAAGTGCCGGAAACCACGGCTTAAATTGAGCACTGCCCGACATGTGTCACCAGATGAATCTGCGTCCCTGGAACTGAACAGTTAGAAGTTATTTATTTTGGGTTTGTAATTCCAAATGGTTCATTTGAACTGACCCAGACTATAGCCCGCAGAAGGCACTGATTTCCTAAAGGCCTATGATGGGTATACACTTTGCCAGAACTTGAAAACTTAGTCCTAAGCAGTGCACCCAGTCCATCTTTTCCTGTGCTGTCTAGTACACAACTTTAATATTCAGAGTGCTTGAGTTTTCAAGTTCCATACTTGTGTAGCTCACCCAGACCACTTTTCCCCTCTGTATTATATGATTTGTAGTTCTATTGAATCGATTATAACATTAGGACTAGAAGTCACAGATTGAAAGAAGAAAAATTGGTCTGGCAAAGTTATTCACGTGTAAACCAGGCAAACTTTAGGTATTTTTTTAGAATTATATAAACATCTACAAGTACCCGAAAGCAGGCCTGGGCGTAGTTTGTGGAGTTTTGCTACGCGGAACTCCGCAAAGTGACAAAAAAAACCCTGAGGCGTTCCACAAGTGTCAGAGTGCAGTGTGAACTGCTGTTCGCGCTGATCTTCCTGCCGCTCGGGTAGAAATTCTACCCAAGTGGCAGCTGGCGCTCGCCAACTTACCGTTCACGAGCGGGGTAAAAACTCCACAACACTAGGTGGCGCAGAGTTTTCTGCACTCCGCAAACTCCACAGAGCGGAGTGCAGAAAACTCCGCAAACGGAGCAGAGTTCACCGCCCAGGCCTACCCGAAAGCAGTGCTGTAAATGGGCAGGAACAATACCCGGACTTCTCAGCAGTTTTGCAATACTTTTAATGGAAGACTTGCACCCCAATAGCAACAAAGTACCCTGTGATAGTGAGCACATGCACTTTCACAGTTCCATTATAAGCACTGACGAAAGGAACAAGCATTGGCAAAGCCAAAAGGTCTTGTTCCGCCTATGAGAAAGCTACTGGCTTTGCCAATTTCTTCTAGCCATGTTGTACAGCAGTGTGGCTGCTGTTCAGCATGGCTAAAGGTTAGGGGTCTGGCATAGAATAGAGTGGCATAGAGGAGAGTGGATTGGCTTCACAAGGAGTGCAGTAGAGTACAGTGGCATAGAGTGGCTTAGAGAAGAGTAGCATAGTGTGGAATGGCATATACTACCGGAGAATGGCATTGCATGGAGTGGCGTAGTATAGAGTTGAGTGCCATAGACTGGTGAAGAATGACAATAAGAGTGGAGTAGCGTACAGTAGAGTGGCATAGATTACAGTACATTGGCATTGACTGGCATAGAGTAGCGGCGTAGAGAATAGTGGCAGAGTGGAGTGGCGTAAAGTGCCGGAGAGTGGTATTGTGGAGTGGAGTACAGTGGTGTAGAATAGAGTTGCGTAGAGTGACACTGTGTGGAGTGGCGTGACATAAATAGAACAGAATACAGAGGTGTAGAGTAACATTGAGTGGAGCAGAGTGGCTTGGTGTAGAGAAGTGTAGATTGGCATGGAGTAGCCTGGAGTAGAGTGGTAGTGTGTGGAGCAGTGTAGAGTGGATTGGAGATATGTAATGTGGAGTGGCATACACTTGTATAAAGTAGGATGGCATAGAATGGAGTGGCATTAAGTGGAGTAGCATAGCTTGGAGTGGCGTAGAGTGGTGTACAGTAATACAGTTGTGGGTGTAATTAAAGCGTCAATAGAGATGGCATAGGATGGAAGCAACATAAATAAGAAAGTGCATGCCTGTGTTAAAAGTAGGGATGCACACTACTTTTCGGGGAATAATACCGAAACACTTACAAAGTTAAAAAAAAAACTAGTGTGCTGTAAAACACGAGAAAGAACTTTGTCCATGCTCCAGGGAGGAGCTAACACAAGAAAGGTAGGGAAGTCTATGGGAGATAAGCAAAAGAAAGATTGCAAATTGGAGTGACAATGGGAAAAAAACGAATGGCATGCTATGGTGGGTTGTAAGGCCACTGAATTGTAAATATGTCTTGCAGCACAGCACATGCGCTTTGTAGGAAAGACCCTAAAACTAAAACCATGACTGGATACCTACTCCACCATGTAATCAGTAAACTTAATAGTGGTGTCCCGGATAAACGTTTTCTAGGAAACCATTCCCCCAGCCCTGGTCCTAAGGCACAATAAGGGTGGCCTAGGTTTGCCACCGGACCTTTTTTTACTGGGCTGGTCTGTACTTTTAAGTTCAGGCCTAAAAACGTATTGGTGAAATCCAGTACTCTTACCCCATAGGAAACACAAACCTAAAATAGAACACACAAAGAAATACAATGAAACGTTTCTGAGAAGTTCATTACGTTACTGAATAATTTTAAGCGCAAGAAGAGGGATAATTGACACCTTACAAAATAACCAATTTTTAAACTAATTCGTTTTCCATACGGCTCTTTGCTGTTCTATAACAGCAAAACTAACAAATGGGCAGAATTTTCTTAAAGACAGGATGCAACCCTCGTCACTATTTTCAAATATGTTTTTATGCGACTATGCTAAACCTGTCTGCAATCGCCCCGTTGAGGCTAAGGTTTAGAAGCTCCTGGCTCGGTAGGCCCCTTCTCTGAGAATCGCCTTTCTCTGTACTGGAACATTCTAAAAACACCTTCCCTCTGTCTATATGGTCACAGCCAGTTCCAGAGTTGTACAGTAGTAATAAAAAAACTCACGCTCTATTCCCTCCCACAAGGGTATGATTCCAACCGTGAACGGCAGCTCTATTACAACTTCCGGTGTGTAATCAATTCTCTTCCGGGGCGCCCAGGATTTGAAGGGAGCCTTCTAGGAAATTGGCGGTATCTGGTAAGCGGCTTTTCTATCATTTTCAGAATTATATTCGCAAAAATGTCATCTTTAGGGGTCTGACCCCATGCCCCCCAAAAAATAAACAGAAATGTATGGTTTGTAAGACGTGCCTCAACGACCGAAATAAAAGACAATTTTATGGCTGGGTGTTTGGCATATTCTACATTGCTTGACGCGACTTGTAGTTTCGATTTTAACATTTTAAGTATGGGCTCGAATATCCCAGCATGTAGAGATGTTCTAAAAATAGATAACTGTAAACCTTGCATGACACGGGCGCTCATTAATAAATGTGAGTTTGTGTCAGTGGCACAAACCTGGCACACAGAGGCAGAATATAGGCTTCTGCAGACTTAGGGACATCGACACTGGCATGAACCCAGGACAGGAATAGTTAGGCGCCAAAAGGCAAATCTTCGAATAGGGAAGGGGCGTCATTACTCCAGTTTAAGGCCTTATCCTGCACTCACTGCTGTCGGGCACCTGTAAAATGGCACGGACTAGCTGGGCAGAGGAAAATCGCATTTATTGCAGATAAGTGCACTTGATTTCCAAATCCAGGGCCTGCGCCGATTCTACTTAAAAATTCACCGGCCTCTCGCTCATCAATCAAACAAACGGAGAGCCAGGCCCGTAAGAAAAATCGTGTTACTGTGGAATTAAGATTTAAGCTGCCCTGTCGCCAGCTATTTTGTGTTATTTGTGTAATGGCACGGATTTTACCAATCCCATTGGCACTACTGATTTACAAGGAGTAGTATGATTTGGAAAGAAAGTGCTAGAGAGGCATGCTTGGACTGGGTCTTCGGAATCTTTACAGACCATCCAACAAAATAGATCGCATTAGCCACTTAGTACAGCGACAGAAACCAGTTGAGACAATAGGGAATCACCATTTTTCGTTGAATTCTAAAACGTGTGGTCCTTGTTTTATATTGAATGAATACAACTCTTAGAATTTAAAGAAGGAAGTTTGAACTGAAGCAACTAGTCACGCATGGGCTTGGGACATTTGCCAGGGCTTAATCTCTAGATGTTCCAGTCATTCCTCATTTTAGTCGAAGAAAGGAGGTAGGCTGTTACCCCAGTCTGCGTCAATTGAGTAAAAGGTGGTATTCTCTGTAACCCGTCCTCACTTTTCAATGAAAGAAACTTTGTTCATAACAGTGCAACCCAGATGTTATATATTTCAGCACACACATATATAATTCTCAGCCCCTGTTGACTTTGGAAGAGACCTTTGAATTCATATTCTTCTTTTATTATTCCCTTTATAAAATATGTTTAAAAAATGTTTATGTATGGAGTCTACTTAATATAGTTATGTGATGATACTGTGAGCTTAATGGTACATCAATTTTCTTGTTTCTACATTGGGAACACGCCAGGGTACCCATCTTTCGTTAGAAAATTTCATAAACCCGCAAGACTTATGAAATCTCTACCCTCGAGCCCTGAACATCTTTAATATGTGTTGCCATCACAAATAGTTGAGTCAACAGCGAATGGGTCCCAGGCACTCCACACCACTGGAGTCAAGCTAGCCGGGCTGATGAGAGGTGTTACCTCGAAACCGGTCCGGTCCTCGGATGCTTGATTCCGTTCTGGGAAGGACATGGCTTTTGTAGTTCGGACTGGACTGTTCCCATGGGGCACAGGGTCAGAGCTGATTTGCATATCGCCATTGTCTAACCCAGGGTGGTGTGGAGTGCAAAAAAACGATGGATTAGGACCCAGATCTTTTGACTGGGTTGAATGTGTGACATTGATCCTCATTCGGTCCATCACCTGTTGTTTTTGCAAACTCGGAATCACCCAGCCTAAGGATTTTTTTGCATGGATTGACATGCTCATAATGAGCCTCAGTTTATTGCATGAAAAAGCGATTCCTAAGAAAATTGCTGTACCGTTAATCTCTCAATATCATCACATATTCACCACTAATCCTTTATGGGTTCCAGAGTAGCATGCTACTCGCCAATAAAGCGTTTCAACACGCCATCAGGGTTACAAGCGCTATATAAATACATACCTTTTTCACCAATGTGAAGACACGGCGACCACACTGCCTCAGCTTATGCAATCCCAGATAATTCATCTCTTCCACCCAGAGGCATGCGTGAGGCCGCCAGAATGACTGACTGAAAATAGTGCATAGGTGCTATAAGAGGAGCCTTTTCCTAACTCACGCATGACACCCTATGCTCCGCTCTCCCTCTAGAGGGCGCTCCTAAAGGACAGGGGACCCTGGCAGCTATAGAACTGCAACAGTGGCAAGCGGCGTGAATACAAACTCTGGTAGACCTCTACCGTGATGGCACGCTGATTCCCTACAAGACGCTGATGGAAGAGGATGGACTCCCTGAGGGTCAATTCCTTCTTCACCGATTCATAATGGCCACACTCACGGCACTATGGGGTGACCTGACCACTGAATTGCCCACGCACCTTACCATACTGTATTTGCACATAATGGTACGTTGTAGGCATTTGACACGGTGGTTCGCAGCTTCTCTGCGCCAGCATGCAGTGGTCAAGTTAGACCCCCTCCAGCGCAGGTGGGAGTGAGATCTAGGGGGGCAATTCTCAGACAAAGAATGGGGCAAGTGTTGGCTAGCCCCATTAAGATCCCTCAGAAGATGCGATTTAGACAGATCTAATTTTACATCACACACAGAGCGTACTATACGCCAGCAAAAATCAACAGATACTTTCATCGTACTGATTCTGCCGGTCCCAGGTGCTCAGTCCTAGACCCAGACCTGGTGCACATGTTGTGGAGCTGCACCAGCCTTAGTACATACTGGAGGGGGTAGCAGAGATATTACATAACTGCACTGAGAGGGTAATCCCATTTGAATGGCCTGCGTATTTATTACATTGGTTCCGTAGGACTCGCAGCACCAAGGTTACTTCTAGATTCCTAGACCTGGGCATACTAACAGCCAAACGGCTAATCATGAAACGCTGGAATGCACCTGACCACCCCCATACTTATAAACTTGGCGACATTCCACAATTGTGTGGGCCAGGACAGAAGACATAGCAATTAGCCGCAAAGAGACCATAGGACTTTAGGAAAATACCAATCGCCGCACATTGGGACGCAATACTTTTGGCACTACAACAATATGTGCCCCCACTAATCCAGCCTGCGCTGGCGCCTGCCCCGGATGAGTAACACTGTGCATGTTGGTAGGACCCTGAGGACCTCCAGTACCGCCACTACGACACCCGCCATTGTACACGGATGCCCCAGAAAGGTATTCTGGTAGGGGGAATATGGTCAAAGTGCAGGGAACAGGCGCAACGAGCAGCAAACTCGCCAACACGCACTGGCAAATCGAGGTGCTCCAGCTCCACTCCAAGTTCCACTCCCTCGACTCCCCTTTGTTACCACAACCACAGCTTACATAGGCGGCTTCGGGCTCCTGGTGTTGCCCTCTGGAAACGATATTCATGTATACTACCCATGAAGACTGGGCACTTCAAAAAAAACACCGCTTTAACATGATTTACTTGGAGCGATTGTATCTATATGAGTATGATATAAGAGATTGACATGCTATTCTTGCCCGAATGTGTCTAACAGGTTTTGCCTAAGAACTATGCATGCAATATATGTAAGGCTGATGGCAGTTGTTATTGTTGTAATAAAACAAAATCAATCAAAGATTATAAAAAAAAAATGCAAACCTTTTTTTCCCTTTTCTACCCCTCCCCAACCCTTCTCAATTCAAATAATTGACTAACATATCCACCACTCAAATTAATTTCATGTTTCACCATACTAATTCAATACTAATCCTTATGGGTTCCAGAGTAGCATGTTACTCGCCAAAAAAGCGCTTCAAAACCCCATCAGGGGTAGTAAGGGCTATATAAATACAAACCTCTTTCCCTTTTCTGTCCCGCCACCTACACTTCTCAATCCAAATAACTGAATAACATATCCACCACTCAAATTACTTCATATTTCACTATACTAATTTTCAACACTAATCCTTTATGGGTTCCGGAGTAGCGTGCTACTCGCCAGAAAAGCGCTTTAACACCCATCAGGGGGTAGGTAACAGGTGCTATATGAAGGCAAACCTTTCTTCCCCTTCTATCCTTCCGATATCCTTCTCACTCCAAATAACTGACTAATATCCACTATTCAAATTATTTTCATATTTCATCATACTAATTCACCACTAATCCTTTATGGGTTTCCAGAATAGGGTGCTTCAACACCCCATATGGGGTAACAAGCGCTATATAAAGACAATCCTTTTTTCCTCTTCTATCCTTCGGCTATCCTTCCGAATCCAAATAACTAACTAACCTATCCACCACCTCTATGGGTCCCGGAGTAGCGTGCTGCTTGCCAAAAAAGCGCTTTGACGCCTTGTCGAGGTTAGTAAGGCCTATACAATTACAATACATTACTATACATAGAAGGATTCATACATAAAGCCTAGAAGAAGTCCGTAGTGACGAAACAAGTTGACTACATTTGAAGTTAAGAAAAAAATATTTTTATAAACAGAATAAAAGAAAAAGAATATGAATAAAGAAGTCTTTCCCAAACAAAGTCATCAGGCTGTGAATTCTATATAATGTGTGTGCTGAAACATATATCCGGTGTTGAATTGTTGTGAACAAAGTTTGTTACATGCCATTTGAATTGTAGTGCTGAGACATTTGAATCTGTAAATATTCAAGGATTATTTTCCTGATTGGAAGTTAAAAGGGGCCGATTTTCTGGTTCCTTGCACCACTTTGAGCTACTACCAACCCATCCCACAAAGGTGTTAGGTGTATATTGCCTTGGCCTCTTTTGTATAAAAGTCCTCACTTTCGATGTGTTTGCTGCCCTCGCTTGCACTAGTTACGTAAGAAAAGTGAGGGTGACAGGATAGGGAAGAACAAAGGGACAGGAGAATAATAAAAGGGAATCAGAGAAGAGCAGCTGGTGAGTAGCAGGAGAGATGGGAGAGTGTGGAAAATAAAAACCAACAGAGGTAGGCGTGGCGGAGAAAGGAGGGTGAAGGAGTAGTGTCGAAGAGATGGGAGGTGGAAACAAGAGACACCAAACGAGGTCGCAAGATTGCCAGGTGAGAGGTGGTTGTAACATGAGAGACAGAAGGCGAGAAGGCTCGTAGGAGTGCAGGCATAGTATCAGTCACACCGAGCAAAGACGATGCAAAGGAGAGGGAGGGCGGGAAGAGGGCATACTCACGCTTTGTATCAGAGACGCAGGGGGTGGGAGACCAAACCAGCATCCCTTTGAATTCCTTGTTGCTGAAGCGGGCTGGGCTGTCTGCAGAGGAATAGAGACGAGAGATGTGTAAGCAGGCATGTCTTGGATCTCAGCCTCAGACTGTTCCACTGCAGTGCACGACAACAGGATCCAGGCCTATACCCTACTAGCCAAAGGCGATGCTGAGAGCCAACACCTCACAGTGGGGCAAGCACAGGTCTAAAATGGGCCTTCGAACACTCCCCCCGTGCAAGAAAATGCTGACCTCGCTTCGTCCTGCAGCTCACCCCAGTCATCTTACTTCTTCAATCTATGCGCGAAAAGCGCATTTTCAGACACTTCCATCACTATCTCTGTACAGAACAGTTAACACCTATAGACATGTAGATCCATTCTTTCACTATCAGTACATGAAATAAAGAGCACCTCAGGCATTTGTAACCCATATTCACTGTATCTTTTTGTGAAATAAGGGTGATTTTCAGAAATGACCATCACTGCAAGGGATAGAGACCCGCTGCAGACATCTATCCCTGCTTCCACTCTGGATGAAGAACACCTTCACTTTATCACCTTGTGGACTAAGTAAAGTTGTCAAGCAGGTCTACCAGGATCACTGCACAGAATACAGAACAGCCGCAGACGTGTATACTTCACATCACCATCACTAGGTAGCATAAAGAATAAACACGCCAGTCATCTCTAACCCTCCTTCACTGTATCACTTTGTGAGATAAGGATCATTTTCAGAAATTACTCTCATTGCACAGAATATGGACCTCCTGCCGACTGGCCAATCCCAACCTTCCACTGTAACTGGGTGGAATAAAGAACATCAGACATTTCCATCCCTCCTCCAATGGATCACCACGCGGAATAAGGAACATTTTCAGACGTTTCTATCAGAATCGCTGCACCGAATAAAGAACAGCCACAAACACGTGTTCACGATCACTGCTCAGAATAAAGAACACCCCATACACTACCACTTCACAGAATAATGCACGCCCATATATCTCTCTACACCTCCTACCACTACACTGGATAAAGAACATCCTGGACATTTCTATTCCTCCTTTTCCCTGCACGGAATAAGGAATATACCCAGACCAGGCACTTCTATATCCCTCTCTGTAAGATTGTGAAATAAAATTAAAATTCGCAGGGACTTTATCCGCATCACTTCACAGAATAAAAAAAACATAACAGACCATTTCTATCCCTCCTTTCACTATCACTACGTGATAGAAAGACCCCCCACCCTGACATTGTTCTCTCTCCCTTCCTCACCGCATCGCTATGTGGAATAAGGAATATTTTCAGAAATGATCTCACTGCACAGAATACAGAGCAGCAGCGACGTGTAGCCCTCCTCCCACTGCAAGTGCATGAAATAAAGACCACCCAGACGTTTCTTCCTCCCTACATTAACACCACATAGAATAAACAACATCCCAGACATTTCTGTTCCTTCCCACATTACCCTTGCACAGAATACCCCAAACATATCCTTCCCTCCCTACAGTTCAACATTGCCACTGCACAGAATACAACACCCCAGACATCCCTGTCTGTCCCTACATTACCACTACAAGGAATAAATTACACTCCAGACATTTATATCCCTATCTATATTAACACTACATGGAATAACGACCACCCCAGACATGGCTACCCATCCCTACATTACCACTACATGGCATGAAGACCACCCCAGACATATCTATCCTGCCTTAAATTACCGCTACATGGAAAAAAGCCCACTCCAGACATGTCTAGCCTTAACTAAATTACCACTACATGGAATGAAGACCACCCATACATGTTACCCCCCTACATTACCGCTACATGGAATGAAGACTGCCCCGCTCGCAATCCCACCATCCGCCCGACGCACCATCAATCCACTAACGGACCACAACATACGCATCCTGCTCCGCTCTTATGACCCAGTTCCCCAAAACCACATAGCCACCACACACCTTTCCATCACCACGATTCACTCTAACCCCCTTAGGCACCCCACACAAAACAACAGAGGCTCCGTCCCTAATAACCTAAAAAAAAGTCCCCCTCACTGTAGAACCCTCTACCACCCTTTGCACCCCCAGGCTCAAGTGCACACTACTCAACTGCAGATCTGCCCCTAGACACTCCTCTGACATCGCTGATCTCATCAAAAAACTGGACCTTGACCTAATCATCCTGACTGAAACCTGGTTAACTGAATCTTCTACACCTATCATGGACATTCTAGTTCCCCCCAACTACCACATCATTAGACCCGACAGGTCCGGTAAGACAGGCGGTGGAATCGCATGCATTTATAGGAGCAACCTCTCAGTTACTAGAGTCACATCCCCTCTCTTACCTCCTGTGAAAACATCTGCCTTGATGTCATCAGCGAGGGCAAACCTGTATGCTCTCTACACGTCATCTACCACCCACCTGGGGACAACCTCATCTTCACCCAACAACTCATGGACACAATCTCAACCAATTCCGGACGGCAAAACACTCAAATTTTCCTTGGTGATTTCAATCTCCATTGGAACGATCACAATGACGCGGTGGTAAATAGTCTCAAAAATGTTCTCAACGCTCTTGACCTCACCCAAATCTGCAACAGCCCGACCAACGACAAAGGCTCTATCCTCGACCTTATCTCCAAAGAGGACTCTACCCAACTTGGGTCAATCCTACCCTGTGACTGGTCAGACCACCACATTATCACATTCTTCATCAATGAAAAAGTTAAATTAAACCGGTTCAATCCACCAAATCCAAGGTCTGTAAAAGGGACCTGAAGAAACTCAACCCAAACTCTTTACCTTCCCACAGCTGCAATCTCCTCCTTCCCCCTACCGGCGCCTCTGACGTTCAATCTTTGACCGACCACTACCTCAACTCTATGACTTCAATAATCAATGAGGCCGCACCCTTGCAACTGAAAAGAGTCTCCACAAAGAATTCTAACCCATGGTACGATGGTAGACTCAACGAAGACAGACGGGCTATGCGAATGGCAGAGCGCAACTGGAGATCAGCCCCTTCTGCACTGCACCATAAAACTCTGAAGAAAAAGAGAAACACCTACATTAGGAAAATCAAGCGCTCAAAATCAGACTTCAGCCTCCAGCTCGACCAAGCAAAAAACCGGCCAAGAAAACTATTTGAACTAATCAAAACCCAATCCAAGGAACAACCCCAACAATCACATAGCACAATGGGCGATTTACCATCCTGTGAAGGCTTCTCTGCTTTCTTTAATCTAAAGACTGATAACATAAGGAGCGATCTCCTCAATGACGCAAGCCTTTACTCCAGCCTCCACAGCGTAACACCCACTGAACCAAAAAACAATGCTGCATAGTCGTCCTTTGACACCTACTCAGAAGAAACAATTCACAAACTGCTCGGCACCTTGAAACCCTCTAATCACCTCACAGACCACCTTCCTGCTAACGCTGTAAAATACTTCATTCCATTGCTCCTCCCACTCTGGACCAAAATTATTAACAGTTCACTTCAACAAGGACTAATCCCGACTCCCTCAAAGTGGGACAAGTCACGCCTATACTCAAGAAACCAACAGCCGACCCTACTGACCTAAACAATTACCGTCCTATTACCAATATTTCCACCCTTGCCAAACTGTTGGAAAAATGCGTACAACTCCAATTGGCAAAACACATTGATCAGTTTGACCTCCTCAACCCTCATCAATCAGGCTTCCGAGCAGGGCACAGTACTGAAACTGCTATGAAACACATAATTGATGACGCACTCCAAATCCTAGATCAAAACGATACCTGCCTCCTCATTTTTCTTAATCTCTCCTCAGCATTTGACACAGTCCAACACGAGAACTTACTCTAGCTGTTAAACACCAGAATGGGTCTATCTGGGACTTTTCTCAAGTGGTTCACTTCCTTCCTGCATAACCGGTCTCAAAAATTCAAAAGCAACAACTTGATGTCCCCACCGGTGCCTGTAACATTAGGCATCCCACAAGGATCTTCCCTATCCCCAACATTGTTCAACCTAGTCATGGAAACTCTCACCACCTTGTTACAAGCATCTAATGTTGACTTTCACATGTACGCCGACGACACCCAACTATATCTCAAATTACAATCCCCAGAAGACATCAAACTTCTGAACTCAAGCTCAAAAACACCCAATTATGGCTTGCCGATAACCACATCAAACTCAATGCTCTGGAAACTGAGTTCCTTCTGATCTCACCTCCCGCGAAAATCTCCACCACTCAAACCTGGCTTAAGCACCTAACTGCACTCAATGTCCAACCTACCATCGTGGCCTCAGCAAAATCTTTAGGCATAACACTGGATGGTAATCTCAACATGCAGCAGCATATCAGCAAGGCAACTAAGGGAGCTAATTTCCAAATCAATACCTTGAGGAAACTTAAACCCTTCCTCCCAGCCAAGGACTTCCAAACTGCAGTACAAGCTCTAGTCATTCCTCGCATAGACTACGGAAGGGTTCTGTATTTTTTTTCCAATGTGGAATCAAAAAACGATAAAACCACACTAATCACTTAATCATGTGCGCACCTCATTGGTTCCCAGTGGCACTGTGTACAGATTAAAGATTCTCAGTATGACACAAAGTCTTTTTTCCAATTACCAGATAATACTTGAGAGAAAGATGCTACTTGCTATAACACTGAGATTTTCTTAATCCCCGCTATCTAGCATCCCAAAGAAAAAAATGCAAAAAGAATCCCAAAGAAAAAATGAAAAAAGAATCCTAGGACAGCCTATTCCTTTCTGAAACCACCCCTCCAGAGCTCTAAAACCTCAGCTCAGAAATATTGAGACTAATGTCAGATTATGAGAAAAAAACATTAATTTTCCCAGATGAATCAGCTCTGTAGCAACCATAATTCTGGTTCGGTTAATATAACATTAGTAAAACTTTTATTTCGTAGTATTCGGAGCTAGACTCGCACGCTGTGTATTGATTATCAAGTAATACCCTCTTAACAAGACGATAGGTTAGGGGTTGAAGCAGTGCTACATATTTCCTAAGGACAGACTGCTACACTGTGGGTGTAGGTCCCCTCTTTATTCTAAAATCTAAATCAAGACAAAGTCAAGAAAATCTATGCTTTGATTTGCACGTAGCCGCTGTACATATTTCTTGCTGCTGCATATGGCCTCTAAAACCCATCTAAGCTTTTCTCTTGTCAGAATGCCTCTTGGTATGTATGTCTGCTCTTAGATGCTTGCCCAAAACTGACACAGCAGGCGTAGGTTTCTGAATGCTCTTGTCATGGCTACATTACTCCTTAGTGAGATTATTGCCTCTAGTTTCTGTGTAAGTTGTTATTGGGTGATTTTTAAAGGACAATTATGCTTTCTTACATCAAGATTCATGTAGGGATAGAAATCTGTATAGAAAACATTTATAAATATTTTAAAATAATTTACTATGGAGTGAATCACTAAGTGTAGCGCGGGTCAAGGTGTAGAGCGGTCACCAATAAGGCATAGGGTCAGAGACTGTGCAAACCTGAAGTTTCAGGAACAGTTAAATGTTGATGCAGACCTGCAGATTTCTCATTAGCAGAACTGTCGATGGGCAAGCACCCATTGACTTACTTGAGAAGCTTTGGGACCAGCAACCTTTGGTAATTCCAAATATCGCAACTATGGTCTAGCTAACGAAAGCCAGCTGTCGATACCTGCAAGACAAGTTTTGAATTGCCAGCATACGTCCAATACTAGAAGAAGCCAGACACAATCTGAAGAGCTACAAGTTGACGAGTACTCAAAAGTACTTACGGCATTCAAGATCCCTGGTAGACCACACCGTCAGGAGATACCAGTGAGATGAACATAAAATGAAAGAGCAATGGACAATTGAATTCAGGCTAATTCTGTGATGTCTAGACTTCACTCCACTGTGGATATTTAAAGAACCACTCTACTATGGATATTTAAAGAACATTAATAATTAAATATTTGCAGTTCAAAAAAAAGAAATCACCTCAAGCAAATATTTTATTTGAGAAATTTGCATTGCATCGCCTTATGATGGACCTCTGCAAATGATAAGTCTGCCGTCAGGGTCCGAATTTCACTCTCACTACAAGCAAATGGGACTGCCACTAAAAGTTTTTAGGTCTCGCGACCTATCGATGCGCGCAAGCGCATCGAGCAGAGCGAGAATTCAAGTGGCGAAAATCACTGTCAAACCAAGGGCTTTCAGCCCCGCGGTTTTCATGCAGTTCACGTGAATCACGTGATTAAACATGCACGCGCATCGGCAGCATTTCTCCTGCAGGCTCGCAAAAGGCTCTCCTCCCTCCCCACATCAAAGTCATCAATCACCCTCCCACAGGCTTCCCCAGCGCTGCCCCGCCCCCTGCTTCACGGCCAGGCCATCGGTTCCCTGCCAGACCTCTCACACATCCGTCACAGCATGCCTGTGTACTTCAAAGGCTTTCAGTTTCGTCTCCTTTTAAAACTTGTTTAACTTGTTCCCTGCTTGCCTCTCCCCCGCCCCCCCCCCCACCCCCACCACAGCAATGCCGAGGGCTGGTTTCACTTTCAGCACGGAAGACTTGCCTGCTTTGCCAACGCTTGTTTTGAATTTTTTTTATTCAATGCTTGTTTTTCTACTTGCATAAACAGAGTGGCTTTACCGAGCATTTAGATTTTTCTTATCATGCCATTGCACACGTTCTCCCAGACATGCAATATCATGGCTTAGGAGTTGAGGAGTCACCTCCACAGCAAGGGAACCCTGGGGGCCCGCCGTGATTTTTCAGACCCACCCCCTACCTGCCCACTCCTCCCCCCACCCTATACCAGGCAGCGGATGTGCTGAATTGAACACAAAATACTTTCAGCAGCCTCGAAAGTCTGCAACCAGGCAGTGCCCAAGCCAAGCATAGCTGCAGCTGCTGTCCCTGGCTACCCTTAACTGAGGTCCATGGCTCTGCAGGTAAGCTCAAGTCATGCAGCTGCGGTTCCGCCAGGAACAGCCCAACACAATAACAGTAGTTACAGGCTACTGTCCCAAGGCATCTCATTGGCTGCCCTACACCACATTCCATGGAAAGCGCCAGTCTGTCTCGCTCGCCCCGCCCCCGGCTTTGCTGTGCAGCTGAACAGCGGCGAGGCCCCCTCGCGTGGCTCTAATATTTACCAATGCCTCTTCTGACTCCAGAGAGGAGGAACTCCCCACAGAGACGGCGCGCGTCATTACACTTGGGCACGTCTCTCAGATTAATAAACAATTATCTTTTCATCAAAAAAGCCCATCCCAGTCCCTGCCATCAGAAGGAAACCCGGATTTACACGTATCCAGTCCTCGAGCCTGCTGTGTTTGTTAAAAACTTGTCATGTGTTTTGTTGATACGTTTTTTCTGATCTATTTTGTTATTACGCCGTTTCGTTTCTCAATGCTGAATTGGTTTCTTTGTGTTTTGTTTTATGTTTGTAGTTCACCTCCAAAACAAGTTTATATGTTTTCGTTCGTATTTGATTTTGTCTTTCGGTTGTGCTCTTCTCCTGCGCCAGGCCACATCAAAGGCTCGGTGCCACTTTCACCCACACAGCACCACTTTCAGACACGCAACGCCACTCACACCCACGCAAGCCCACTATCACCCACGCAAGCCCACTATCACCCACGCAAGCCCACTATCACCCACGCAACGCCACTATCACCCACGCAACGCCACTCACTCACTCACGCAACGCCACTATCACCCACGCAACGCCACTCTCACCCACGCAACACCACTCTCACCCACGCAACACCACTCTCACCCACGCAACTCCACTCTCACCCACGCAACTCCACTCTCACCCACGCAACTCCACTCTCACCCACGCAACTCCACTCTCACCCACGCAACTCCACTCTCACCCACGCAACTCCACTCTCACCCACGCAACTCCACTCTCACCCACGCAACTCCACTCTCACCCACGCAACTCCACTCTCACCCACGCAACTCCACTCTCACCCACGCAACTCCACTCTCACCCACGCAACTCCACTCTCACCCACGCAACTCCACTCTCACCCACGCAACTCCACTCTCACCCACGCAACTCCACTCTCACCCACGCAACTCCACTCTCACCCACGCAACTCCACTCTCACCCACGCAACTCCACTCTCACCCACGCAACTCCACTCTCACCCACGCAACTCCACTCACCCACGCAACTCCACTCTCACCCACGCAACTCCACTCTCACCCACGCAACTCCACTCTCCCACGCAACTCCACTCTCTCCCACGCAACTCCACTCTCACACGCAACTCCACTCTCACACGCAACTCCACTCTCACACGCAACTCCACTCTCACACGCAACTCCACTCTCACACGCAACTCCACTCTCACACGCAACTCCACTCTCACACGCAACTCCACTCTCACACGCAACTCCACTCTCACACGCAACTCCACTCTCACACGCAACTCCACTCTCACACGCAACTCCACTCTCACACGCAACTCCACTCTCACACGCAACTCCACTCTCACACGCAACTCCACTCTCACACGCAACTCCACTCTCACACGCAACTCCACTCTCACACGCAACTCCACTCTCACACGCAACTCCACTCTCACACGCAACTCCACTCTCACACGCAACTCCACTCTCACACGCAACTCCACTCTCACACGCAACGGCACTCTCACACGCAACGGCACTCTCACACGCAACGCCACTCACACACGCAACGCCACTCACACACACGCAACGCCACTCACACACACGCAACTCCACTCACCCACACGCAACGCCACTCACACACACGCAACGCCACTCACCCACGCAACGCCACTCACCCACGCAACGCCACTCACCCAC
Source organism: Lissotriton vulgaris (assembly GCF_964263255.1). Lineage (NCBI taxonomy): Eukaryota > Metazoa > Chordata > Amphibia > Caudata > Salamandridae > Lissotriton > Lissotriton vulgaris. The sequence continues at coordinate 578,511,047 of NC_141697.1, forward strand.
GCAACGCCACTCACCCACACGCAACGCCACTCACCCACGCAACGCCACTCACACACACGCAACGCCACTCACACACACGCAACGCCACTCACACACACGCAACGCCACTCACACACACGCAACGCACACAACGCCACTCACACACACGCAACGCCACTCACACACACGCAACGCCACTCACCCAGGCAACGCCACTCACCCAGGCAACGCCACTCACCCAGGCAACGCCACTCACCCAGGCAACGCCACTCACCCAGGCAACGCCACTCACCCACGCAACGCCACTCACCCACGCAACGCCACTCACCCACGCAACGCCACTCACTCAAAGCCACTCACACCCACGCAGTGCCACTTTCACCCACACTGTGCAGTGCACAATAGGTCTCGCAGTAGGAAAGTTGGAGCTATTGGTTTTGTAAATGACAAAGCCCTTTATGTTTTTAAAATGAAAACAAAAATAAAAGGCATTGTTATTTGCAATTGTAATAGCTCCAACTTTCCTACTGCGAGACCTATTGGCAACGCCAGTGCTTGTTTATGATAGGTGCTTAGTGTACTGTGTGTTCAAATGGTGATCCTATTAACCTGGATGTCGTTAATTTATTCTCAGGTTGGTTCTAGTGAGTAGATGACCACCTTCTATTTTTTCAAGAAGGTCGAAGAGGAACTTCGATCAGTCATCTGCGCCTGTGTAAAAGAGGGTCTAGACTCTAGAGCCTGGTGTGACCCATTCCCATGGTAAGCCCTGCCAGCTTAAATCTTTCTGTGACTGCTGTATGTAAAACACTACCCTGGCTACTGCGCCCTGGCACCTTTTTGTTTAATAAAAGTTTTCTACAAATACAATTGGTTGTCATCCAAAATGGCCCTGCTGGCCAATGTCAGCCCGTTACATTTTTACTGTAGTGCATAACACCTATCCCCGTCCCAAGGCGTAAGCTTGTAGATAGCCCTACCCACCCAAAATTATACCTGCGCCCAATACGCAGGACCATCCTGATATAAACAATTGACATCATGAAAGCAACACCTTCGGCCTTGTGAGGTGTATATAGAAGTAACCGGAAATAAACTTTGTTGGAACTGCCCTACTTGAATCTCGCAACTGAAACATGCAAATCGGGACACTACAATTTGCAGCAAAGTATGAAGGACTTCTTGCATTAGAGCCTTTCAAGCAAATAAGGGGTGAAGGAGGCACCATGCAGGCTTTCTACCATCAGACACCTCAAGGAGAGGAATAGGAGATGATGTTGTGGAGAGTAGGTTATACATGCAAAATCCAAAGCTCATCTTTTGCGTTATAATGGCAGATGACCGTAAGATGACCATTTCAGAATTATGGTCCAAGACACGTTTTGTGACCTGCATACAACTAAACATATTTGGATTTAAAAAGGAACAAGGATAAAATCGCCAAGTTGAAGAATTTGACTGTAGTGTACTCTGTATATTTCATGCAAAAATAACTGTTGTGCGACTTCGACTAATATTTGTAAAGTGACGTATATTGACATTTGGAATATCTTTACTCATCCAGTACTCTTTGTGATTATGAATACTAACAGGTGTTTCTTAACCAGATTGTACATTCTATGAAGAGGTTGGTTGTAGTACTAGGGGCTTTAAAAAGCACTACCTGCTTGTTTTGACTCTGGAGAGTAGCCCAGAAAACTAGTTTCAATTGAGACCCCTCTAGACCATCAATGGTTATCTGCTGCTTGGTTGATTTTTGCATTTAAGGCTGCCCTCTGTGTGATGCATTACAGGGACTTCATTCTACCACATGCGAAAACTTGCTATTAGGTAGCCAGTGTTACGGTGCATTGGAACGTATAGTTTCTTACCCGTCGGTGTAGTTTTGCAGCTTGAAGACTTTCTGGATTCACTATGCTGTGCATTATTCCGCCATCAATGGAGTCGATGCCCATGTGCACTATTGTCAAAAGGAGGAGTCACCTATCGAGACTTCCAAAGACTTTTCCAATAAAAATGCAAACATCCGGGCCCAACACCAGATGGCGATCTAAGCACAGTGTAAGTGATCTGCAGCTCATATGCCTCGAACATCTTTTTACTACTTGGGAGGTGAAGAAGCTTTTCCCCATTTCTCCTCTTGTGTAAGCCACTATCGCCGCTAAGTGCACCCTTAGGGATGTGTAGCTTAGTTTACTTTACAGTAGATGCGTTAAGTATTTTAGTATTGTTGACTCCCTTGTGATTTTCCTTTGCAGTTTCTCTCTAATGCACCATTCTGAGAATTTTCCCCATTTTGCTATGTAGCATTTCCCTGAGCACTGCCATTGGGCTCGCCGGTAGTTTGAGGTGTGCAAACTCTAGGTCTTCAGTAGCCATGCCGCCAGGCTGAGGCTCTCTGGCTCTGGGTGTAGCACCCTTTTGTTCTGCATTGTTAACAGGTCCCTTCATTCTGGGAATCTGTGCGCTGGTGCCTGCACCATCTCCACTATTTGTGAGAACCATGACTGTCTGGCCCACTGAGGTGCTATTAGTATCAGTGGCATGTTGCTGATCTTGCATTCGCTGAGTACTCTGTGTATCAGTGGTATCGGAGGAAAAGCGTATGCAAATATTTTTGACCAACTTATCCATAGCGCATTCCCTTGTGACCGATGGTCGGGTTGTCTGGATGCGAAGTGTTGGCATTTTGCATTTTGGTGTGTTGCAGATAGGTCTATTTGAGGTGTACCCCACTTCCGGAATACTTCCTGTAATTCCTGTTGGTTGATCTCCCATTCGTGGGATGCGGACGTCTGCCTGCTGACGTCTGCCCGCTTCCACATTGTCCCTTCCGGGGAAATTTATTGCTAGCAGGTCTATCCTTAGTGGAATGGCCCATGACCATATCTCTTGCGCTAGTCCTGATAGTGCTACTGACTGTGTTCCTCCTTGTTTGTTGATGTAGAACATAGTTGTGGTGTTGTCTGTTTGGATTAACACCTTTTGTTCCTTACAGCTCCTTCTGAAAGGCTTTTAAGGCTAGGACAAGGTATTTAGTTCCAGGTAATTGATGTGCTTGACCCCATCCTGTTGTGATCATATCCCCCTCACCATAAGCTTGTTCATGTGCGCACCCCACCCCAGCTGGGAGGAGTCCGTTGTGATGGTCCCTGTTGGAGTTGGTTGTGTGAATGGTTTCCCCTGTGATATGTTTTCTTTGTTCCACCACGCTATTTCCTGATGCATTGCGTGTGTGACAACCACTAGATCTTCCCAGCTCCCAGTTGCCTGTGACCTTTGCTGCTGTATCAATTTCTGGAATGGTCTCATGTGGAGTCTAATATTTTGGAGTAGGTGATGCATGACGCCATCATTCCCATCAGCTTGTTCATCGTTATCACTGTCAGAACTTGCCCCTTCCGGTAATGACGTATTTCCTTCAGTATCGCCAATGTTCTCTTCCTGCTGGGGAACACTTTGGCCTGTATGGTGTTGATCTCTGCCCCTAAGAATATCTTGATTAGCTCTGGTTCTGTTGACGATTTTTCCCAATGGATTGAGAAACCCAGTTGTGTCAGTGTTAGTATTACCTGCTGGATGTTTTGTTTGCATTGGCTGTACGAACTTGCCTTTACAAGCCGTCGTCCAGATGGGGGTATATGTGTATTCTTTGCTTCATAGGTCTGCTGCAACAGTTGCTAGGCATTTTGTAAACACCCTTGGTGCGGATTTCAGGTTGAATGCCAGTACTGTGAACTGGTAGTGGCTTTGGTTGATCACAAACCTTAGTAGGCCTTTGTGTTTGTGGTTGATTGGGGGTGTAAGTATGCGTCCTTTAAATCTATAGTGGCCATGAAATCCCCTTGTTGTATTTGTGGTATTACCTCTTGTAGGGAAGTCATCTTAAATCTTTGAGTTCTTATGAATTTGTTCAGGAACCTTAGATCTACGATTGGTCTTAGTATTTCGTCCACCTTTGGCACCAGGAAGTAAGTTGAGTAAACCCCTTTGTTCCGTTGGTTCTGTGGCACCACCTCTATTGCCTCCTTGCTCTTGCGCCTCTAGTCGCAAGAGCGAGAGTTCCTTTGCTGGGTGTGCCTTTCTTCTTGGTTTTCTGTTTGGAGGTTGTTTATCTAGCTCTATAAAGTATCCGTATTGTATGAGGTTTAGTATCCATTTGTCTGATGTGACCTTCCTCCATTCCTGGATGAAGTCTCTTACTCTGCCCCACACCGGTGTTGTGTGTTGGAGGTACTGTTTGTCGTTGAACGTTCGGTTGCAGTTTTTTCTTATGTCTCTCTGCCCACTCCGAGGTGTTGCTAGGGTGGGGGTCGGTTTCCTGGTGAAGTCACTTGGATGAAGGCTGTTGGCCTACTCTTCGTGTTTGTCCTTGTTTGATTGCGCGCCCTAGAAGTGACTGTCCTCGGGGCTGGTACTGCCAGTTCTGCTGCTGCGGTCCCTGCTGCTGCTGACCTTGGTTGTTCCCTTGGAAGCCTGGCTGGAACGTCTGGTGCGATGTGGTAGGCACGTAGCCTCCCTTACCACCTGGCCTTCTTGTGGGTGTACCCCTTCTCATTCCTCTGAACTGCAACGCTCCCATGGACCTTGCGGTCTCGTTGTCTTTCTTGAGCTGCGCTAATTTGTCGTCAACTGGTGTGCCAAACAGTTGCTCTCTGTTAAAAGGTGTATTCAGGATGTTGCTTTGCACCTCTGGCTTGAATCCAGAAATTGAGCCATGCGTCTTCCCTCGGTCACTCCTATCGTCATCAGTCTGCTAGATGTTTCTGCAGCATCCAATGCCGATTTTAGGCATGTGTTCGCCATGCTTTTGCTCTCTTCCACCAGGTGAGCTGCTCTTTGTTGGTACTGGTCTGGTAATCCACATTTTTGTAAAGCGCACAGGAGTTGCCCCACTTCTTCCCAGTGTTGGTTTGCGTGCCTGTTGATCAGGGTGTTGGAGTTTGCAATGCACCAATCTATTGCCGCATTTCTCTCCACCTTTCTCCCTGTGAGATCAATCCTCCTGCTAAACTTGTCTGGAGGTGGTCCGGCATTAGTGGGCACATTGGCCCTCTTCCGAGCAATTGCTGCAATTATGGAGTCAGCTGGTACTGACCCTTGGATGTATGCAGGGTCCTTTGATGTTTATACTTCTCCGTTCTTGGGAGTCACAGCCTTGCATACTGCTGGTTCCTTAAAAGCCTTTCTTCCTTGATCCAGCACACTAGGTAGCATGGGCAGGAATTGGCTCCTAGTTTGTTGAGGCAGTAGAGTCTCCAGGAGAAAACATGTCATGGGCTTCTCCTCTTCCATTTTCACTCCATACGTCGGTACAGCCTTTTGGAAGACCATATTGTAGATCCCTATGTCATCTGGCGGCGAGTGCCTCGAAGGATAAGTGTCTACCCCTTCTTCCGGCGATTCTGCATCGAGATCTTGCCATTCTAAGTCTTGTGCCTCCAAGGACGCAGAGTCCCGGTGGGATTGCTGCTCTTCGTCACCTTTGCCCTTGAAATAATAGACTTCATCCTCCTGTTCCTCGACTGGTTCGGGTGTTTACGGCAGTTCAGTATCCTTGTCGTCTTTCGACTTTGAGCTGAGGTTTCGGCAGGATGGTGTATTGGCTCATCTTCTCGTCGAAGTTCCTTTTCCGCTGCAGGATGCTCACCATTTCGGCCTGGAGCCTCCTCTTCTTCCTCTCCATCTCGGCCTCATGTTCGGCGTTGAGGGTTGGAGCGCCTCTCTTCGAGGCAGTCGATGTAGGCCCTTCCTTTTTCGGCGCTGAGGTGTCCTTTACGAGGGCAACCTTTGACGTTCTTGGTTTTTCGAGGGCTTTTGCCGATTGGGAGTCCTTTTCGAAGGATCCGCTCGGCTGTCTCTATTGGTTGCTGTTGCCTACGTTAAGTGTTTCCGCGACAATGCTCCATTCGAGGACTTCGCTTAACTCCTACGAGTGTCACTTGGGGCTTTAGCTTTACCCTTTCGAGTGTCACTCGAGTGTTTAGGGGTCGACGACTCCCTTACCTCCTTCGACGTCTTCTAATGGACGACAACCGTGCAGTCCTCCAGTCCTTCAGCGATGTTGTCCTTCTCTCCACTGGAGAGGCCCAAGTCTCGGAGAGATGGAGGTGGCCCCTGCATGTTGTGGTTCGCCCTTCTTTGCCTCTCCCTTACTCTGAGGGTCTTGGGTGTGAACGCTGAGCACACGTTGCAGTCTTCGCTACTGTGGTCAAGCGGCAGGCAGAAGTTGCAGACTGGATGCTGGTCCTACTGGGAGTAATTGTGGTGGCAATTGGTACAAAACTTGAACTGTGTTTCGTCCATCCCAGCGCTCAGGGAACCCCCTGCGAGCACATTCTCCGTAGAACATCGAGATCTTGGTCGAAAACCTTCTCCCTCGTTGTCCCGATTACCCGACCCGTAGTCCAATGTACCTGAAAACTTGATTTCCGTCGATTTTCTACGATTTTCCTTAATTCCTCCTCTAAAATGGAACTCTTCGGCAATGATCCAGACCCAACGGCGGAAAAAAGAACATGAAGATAGCGACTAAAGGTGGGAGCTTCCAGAGGACACCAACTGGTTGTATGCCGACGCCCACCTGGGCCACGAAAAAAAAAAGAAAAAAAACTACAATTCCAGACCCAACCACTAGATGGCGGAATAATGTACAGCATGGTGAATTCAGAATGGTTCACGCTACAAAACTTAGTTTGTGCATTGGATCTGCTATCTGTAATTACCTTATTTAGATGTTCTCTTTCTGACTTAAGTAGAATCTGCTTCCACTCCAAAAACTGTGTCTTGGTCTCTTGGGTAGTTGCGCATTGTAAAACACTCCCAACTCAAATTTCAAACCTCAAGTGATCTGGTAGCAGTCTTTTCCTGTTTTGAGGCTGTGGGATCACAGTGTAATAATATTAAGGACCTGAGACATATTTAAGATGCAGTGCGTCATGTCAGGTTTATTAATGTGAGGGCTGACTGAGATGGGTAATTGAGGCCTTATATGATCACCGGAGAGGTTATCCAGGCCCTTGGGCAGGCGTGTAGTGTAGTCCCCAAGGTGCTTATATGAAGAGCCAAGTCTTCAGCTTCTTGCGGAACTCAAGAAGTGAGGAACAGGCTCAGATGTGCTGAGGGAGGCGGTTCCATGTCTTGGGTACAATGTAGGAGAATGAACGACCTCCAGTTTTGCTTTTGAGGATGCGAAGAGTGTGTTTGTGTGCGAGTGAGGTGGAGTGTAGGTGTCTGGTGGATTGGTGAAAGTGTATGCAGCAGTTCAGGGGTTCTGGTCCTGGGTTGTGTAGGGCTTTGTATGTGTAGTTTGGATTGACTGCACTTGTAAATGGGGTGCCAGTAAAGCTTCCTGAGGTGTGGTGAGATGAGTGTGTTGTGGGAGGTTGAGCATTAGTCTTGTGGCGGTGTTTTAGACAGTCTGGATGGAGTCAGTGTAGGAGTTCTTTGGAGATTCTGGTAGAGAATGTTGTCATAGTCCTGCCTGCTGATGATGGTGGGTTAAGGTAGCAGCAGCTTTCAGGAACAGGCAGACTTTTGTCAGAAAACCAACATTTTCCACAGTTTTGGCATTTTACTGGGACATAGCTTATTTTTAGAGTTTTCAACCTCCTTCCAGCTAGTGGTAGAAATTGGTGTGAAAGCAATAATGGATCCTCGAAAACTCTACATCTTTTAAAAGATGATAACATTCTGAATTCAGCAAGGGGTCATTAGTGTAGATCCTTCAAGGTTTTCCTATAGAAACTTACAGTTGAATTAAAAATAATATTGAAATTGAATTGAAAAAAAAGAGCCATATGTGCCAATGTTTTCACCTGTAACAACTTCTAAGTATGGCAGATTTTTATAGCAATATACCGTTATGTCCGCTTGACCCTTCTGGGATATATAGGACTTGTAGGTTCACCAAGAACCAGAGGTTCCCAGAGCCAATAATGGAGATGCATCTTGCTATGGTTTTTCATTGTTTACGGGTATATAGCCATTCATTTTGGTAAAATATAAAGAGTGAAACACAGGTATCAAGGAAACCTATATATTTCCGAAATTGGAAGCAGTGGTTATTTGCACATCTCCGAAATTTGTGGGTACCCATACTAGCATGCGAATTAAAGGACATTTTTCGAAAGGACTTCTTTTTTACACATTGTCTTACATTTGGAAGCGAGAAACGCAAAGAAAGTCAATTGGTAAGAACACTAGTTCTACTATTCTGAGTTCCCCTAAGTCTCTAGATACAAATGGTACCTCACTTGTGTGGGTAGGCCTAGTGCCTGGGACAGGAAACGGCCCAAAACGCAATGTGGACACATCCCATTTTTACACAGAAAACTGACCCTTTTTTTCCAATATGCCTAGCTGTGGATTTGGAACCCTAACTCAGCCGGCACCTAGGAAACCCTAGCAAACCTATACATTTTTTTAAACTAGACACCCAGGGGAATCCGGGATGGGATTACTTGTATGGATGTCACAAGGTTCGGTTACCCAGATTCCCCTGCGAACCTCAAACTTTGTAAAACAAAAACATTTTCCTCAAATATCTGTGATGGAAAGTTCTAGAATCTGTGAAGAGCCACAAACTTCCATCCACCCAGCATTCGTCCAAGTCTCCCGATAAAAATGGTACCTCACAAGTGTGAGTAGGTCTAGTGCCCGCGACAGAAAATGGCCCAAAACGTACTGTGGAAACTACAAAATTATCGATTACAAAAAGACTGTTTTACAAGGGGGTCAGCTGAGTTTTATAGCGGGCTCGGCAGCCATCTAAGGAAACCTACCAAACCTAGACATTTCTAATAACTAGACACCCAGGGGAGTCCAGGAAGGTGTGACTTGCGTGGATCTCAAAGTTTTCCTACCCAGAATCCAGTGCAAATTAGCTGGAATTTTTTTTATTTCTTACATTTCTGTGTGGGAAAGTTCTGTGATCACTGTGCTGACAAATTTCCTATACCCTGCGTTCCCCCAGGTCTCCCAGTAAAAATGGTACCTCACTTGTGTGGGTGGGCGAAGTACCTGTGACAGGCAAAACATTTTGTGGAGAGATCAAAATTAACTATTACAAAACGACGTAGTTTGCAAGGGGGCACCTGCATTTTTGGTCCTGGGCTCGGCGGCTATCTAGGGAAACGTACCAAACATACATATTTCTGAAAACTAGACACCCGGGGCAGTCCAGGGAGGTGTGGCTTGCGTGAATCCTCAGTTTTCCAACCCAGAATCCCCAGCAAACCTATATTTAGCTACCAAAAAAAATGAAAATCACATTTTCCTTACATTTCTGTGTGAGATCACTGTACCAACACAAGCACCATATCACCCAGTGCAAATTTGCCACTGAAAATACTTTGGCTAGGCTAAATGGTCAAAGCTCCCTTTTTGGAAAAATACTGTGCACATTGCAGAGATGGGTACAATGGCATACAATCTGAGGGCCATGCTTACAATGCCATTGTGAGATAAACCACCTCTAAGTGGGTCACCTCTACAGTCTCAATTATTAATCCACAAAGTCTCAAAATTTCTAGCCAAGTTATGGAAATAAACATCCACACCGTGTAAATGTTTTTGCTACATAGGATAATCTATGGTCAACAGAAAGTTTGCTGTTTCTCACAGATTTCTTGTAACAGGCTTTTGCTTTAAGCCACAACTTTCTTTGTAGCATACTTCTGCAAACGTCATCAAGTGTTCTCAAGCTTTACCTTGTTTAACCTGGAGTAATACTTGCACCTTAAACTGTAGTGATTTGCAAACAAACCACCATATAACTTTCAACATGCCCAACATCACCTGCCTCCATAATGCACACGTGTACATTAAGTTACTATGCTGTATATGGCTGGTGTTATAATTGATGTAATCAATGATGTCATTTAAAATGTCATGAGTAATGTAATATGCAACGTCAGAATCAGTGCATGTCTAGTGCACAAGTTCTTAGCTCAGTAAATCATATTTAGCAATTTCCAGTGGTTCTTTGTTTTTTAAATGTTTGTTTTTATCTAATTTCAACACCAAAGTATAACTCAAGTGGAACCTTTCGGTCTCCCAGTGAATTTCAGTTTTTTTGTTTGTAACATAAGCTAAAATTGTATTACCATGCCTATCTATAACATCATTTTAACCTTTGTTTTTTCAGTGATTTTTCATATTATAATTTTTTTTTTTTACATATTCCGCCTGTTCCTCTGCTACACACTGCTTTTGGCCGTGCACAGCATGGTTAACTGCAATGCCTGGCCTCTAGCCCCGCCCTGTAACAAACCCGACCTTGGGCAAGCCCTATGGACTCAACCCTTTGCTGTGCGAGGCTCCCGGAGGCCAGGACCTGTACTCAACTTCTGCCTGTGCAGCCAACTTTGGGGGGGCCTCTGGCCATCCACAGCAGGAAGGGGGGATGCAGGCACTGTCCTCGGTACACACATGGCACTTAGTACCAGTCCCAAAATAAATATATATATTAGAAAAAAAAACAGTTCAGGCATAAAATGGCGAATACGTTATACAAAAAAGAAGCAGAGAACTCTGGGTAGTTTTCAATATCAAAGTCTTTAGGCATGGTATTAGCACAGTGCTATCCACGCCGGGATAGAAAAAAAGACTAGCTGTAAACAGATTTACACCAATTCACAACAAAAAAGCATGCTGTCTGAAGTATAACTTTATGCCAAATTTGATACAGTTGTGTTGAGTCATTTTTCATGTAACGCAAAGTTTCCTATGGAAATTAACATGGAATCAATGTTTTGCTACCCTTTTCTTGATAGTTTGGTGTAAAACTTTCTATGAAGAACCCACTGTGAATTCACTTTTGTGGTAAGCTTCATGAAGATGCACTAAATGGCATTGTAGTTATTAGCAAAACTAAAAACACTCAACACGGAAACCCATACCCAAGTATAACTACATTGTGGGAATATATTCACTAAAAAAACACAAAGGTTAAAAGTAAGATTATAGTTAGGTGAACGTGTCAGTGTCAGCAGGGCAGTTTTTTTTCTTACTTTTAAGCTTTTATTTGGCAGGAGTTTGGAAAATGCTTCCGCCAGGCAGGAGCAACTTAGGTTTCCCTGCCTGCTGTGGTGGATGGTGCCTCTGTGTCCCCCACATGGGGTCTAGTGGTGCAGGGTAACACTATCCTGCCCCCAATATATATTTTTTTCTATTTACCACTTCAGGACAGGGAACTAAGTCCCTGAAACCTAAAATGGCTGCCAGCAACATTTTTCTGATGTTGCTGGCAACCAATCAGGTCTGACTCCTGCAGGAATTAATTGGTCCAAGGGAAAAAAGCTCCCTAGGCCAATCGGAATGCCATATTTTTTCTAATTGGGTTTGAGGGGCTCTAGCAAGAGTCCCCAGAACCAAACCGTCAAGCTATAAATATATTTTTGAACCCTCATTTAAAAAAAAAAATAACCTACTTAACAGATTTACACCACATACAAAAAAACATGAGTACCATGATCTAGCTTCCTGCCAAATTTGGTGCAATTCTGTTCAGTTCTTACTATAGCCGAAGAGGTCTATGGAAAATACATGGGGAATTTGCTTTTTGGGACATTAACTTTCCATGCACAAACTAGTCCAAAAGTAGCACCTTTTTGGGAAGTTTCATGGAGATTTGTCAAACGGGGCCAAGGTTATTAGCAACACAAAAAACGCTTTTCCCATGGAACAGCGGACTTAACTATAACTACCCAGTTGCAGCCGCTACTGGGACACAACTGAAACCTGCATAATATGGCCCAATATTGCCATCGAGGAGTTCCGGTGACATTATAAAGCATGAGTGCAAGGACCACATCACACAATACCTGTTCAGTATTTTATATTACATGCTTAGTTTGAAGTAAACAGCTTTTTTGAGCTAACCACCCTAAACTGAACCTAAATATTTACACTGACTGGAATTAGAAAGTTTAGGTTTTATTTACCTTTCATGAATAGTTTTGATAAAACAGTGGTGAAGAGGATCAGTGTATTTATGCTCATCTGTTTTAGCAGAGGTTACAGTATAATTATGGATTCACCACGTGACATTTTGCCATATAATTTACAGATTCTGCCAGAAGGTTTTTAGATCAAATGGATGGAGACAATACTTCCAAAGAATATGCTGCATAATTTGTGTGGGTTTTTGTTAAAGACATGACCTTTCTGTATAATATGGTCCTCCAAATCGCATATTCCTAGTAGCCCTGACAATGTTAAAGCTCTGCAGCTTGGCTTGGGGGCTGTCATGATAATGAAAACGATATTTCACAAGGAATGGTGACATTTTCCTTAAACACTGCACTTTTTCTAAAAAGAGTGCTCAAAAATATGATACACATATACACAAATCTATCATCACTGCAGGTTTCAGAAATTCCGCATGCTGGGATTACAAAGCAACTTGAAGGATGCATCTCAGAAACTTGAGAACATTTCGAAATTGTTAGTCCTGTATGTTATGTTATTCATCACACCATCCAATTTTTCACTCAGATATCGGATTTGCTCGTTAGAAGGCAAATGTTCAGGTAAACACTCCCCAAAACAGTATTGCCACATCAATTGTAATCCATATGCGGCAAACAATTTCTATTACAATCTGCATAGGGATTACGAGGCTACTTACAACTGGACCCTAAAGAAATCCTCCATTTTACGTAAAAGAAGGCAGTCTTCATACTTTCTATATTGCTTTCAAGCCATAGCGGAAAGAGTGCTTTCTACAAGTATTTACGTCATTTACTTCTGCCACTGGGTTTTATGCAAGCAAGGCCTGCTTTATTATATCTGCAACTTTTTGATAACTATACAGTTCGTTTTTATAGAACATGTTTTTTAGCTGGGGTGTTTCATTCTTCCTGATGAATTTGGGTGTATTGGGTCTCGCTGATTTTAATGGATGATGCATTTATCGTGTAAACCTTTATAATTTACTGAATTAAAGTCGAATAAAGTGAATCTTGACTGCTTTCTGCTGTTGGCACAGATTGGAGGGTCTTACACCTGCATTGAACGGGTGCCAGCTTTGAATGAATTCAACATTTTTCCTGAAGACTATCGATGCAAGATAACATGACATATATAACCCAACAGGTCTATTGCAGATTCAAAACAGTTTGCCTTGCAATCCTTCACAAGCACAGACGTAGCCTAATTATAATTCAGGGTGTATTTTCGTTTATTTTCTCTCCAAATTATTTATTTCAGAAAGTATTTTTTATTTGTATTGCGCACATCTGAATACAGTTTCATTCCACACTTTGGATCCCTGGACCTAAATGAAATCTGAAGATAGTGCTAGCCTTGGGTCGGTGCATCCAAAACATGGCCCAGCTGAGGACCACTTCTGTTTCACTTGAAAAATACTGAAGGCAATTTTAGTTCTAGCCACTAGGTGGCCAGTGTACACTGTGCGAATCTAAAACAGAGCCACAAAATACTAAAGTCTTTCTGGACAGGGTATGGGCATAAATGCAAACAAGTTGTGATTTATCCGCAACTATCGAGCAGATCAGCATCTTCGGTAAGAACAGCAATAAAGAAATAGGGACGGGGTTGGTGGGAGTAAAAGTAGAACGCCTTTTTCTGTAGCCCTCGAAACACATTCGCACAACCAAACCAATATTTAGTCCTAGAGAGAGAAAAGGGACTACCAGCCCTGAGAGAACAATCATGCTCGTTGTTCTCAAGGTAAGGTCGTGTCATCATCATCTTCAATAAAAACAAACACACTACCTGCTTGCCGTTAGGCAATAAAACCAAATTATAGAACTGCCATTCATTGTAGCATAGGGATAAGTGGCAAACGGGGTGGGGGTCTGATGAAAAGTTACTGTAACCAAAAAATGCACACACAAAAAGGGCAGCCATTACATGGCCAGGCCGTTTAGTGTGGACGATCTTTTTTTTGGTCATGGTTAAGATTGGACTATACATGTTGTTGGAACAGATGAGCTAAAAATACTAGAAGAGGATGTGACCCAGAGTATGAGTAATTAACATTGACCAATATTAATCTAAGCATTCCCAGCCATTTCCTTTTCTGTCCTCTAATGGAGACAGGACAGTCGCCGATGGATCTCCTGCTATCTCTTCATAGACTTGAGAAAGTACCAGGATGGTTCTATCTCTTCCATCACACTGTGTCACTGCAAAGAACAGAGAGCACCCATAGGCCTTCAGATCGCTTCAATCTTACTGCATCACTGCGCGGAATACAGAACACCCACATACATCCACCTTTGCTGTGCCACAGTTCTATCGCAGATGGCAGAGGAAAGCGGAGGATCCCAGAGTCTCTGCTCCCAGATCTGTCTTCTCGTCAGAAGACCATGTGTCCTCCCCAGGCACCCAACAGCAATTCTGACAGATCACAAGGAAATTGAAACTGGCTGCGTACCTGGTTGGCATTCGGGAATCATCGCCTGGAAATCACAGCCCACTCGGATCATGCTGTCTGAAAGGAACAGAAGAGGTAGGAAGGATTAATACCGTACAGACTGCTCGTGTTCTCCATGCTTAGTGCAGTCATCACAGATCAACACAATTTAGAAGTGTGCTATCATCCAAGAACAAGCGAAAAGAAAATGGCCAGCTCAGATGTTCAAGGTTTATAAGTGAAGGGTACAGCAATATTGCCTGACTGACCATGGCGAGCGGTGGGGTGGCTAAATTAGGTACTATATTGACTAGAAAGCATCAACACAAAAACAGTCGTGAGAAGACTAATGTTGGTCCTAGAGCAAGGTCTAATAGCAGTTAGGCTTAAGAGGATAAAATGATGAGAGAACACACCAGTGCTCAGAAAGTAATTGTTATTGATAGAGGGGACAGCATAGTGTAAAAGTTGTGGAGATGCCAACAAGAGCAGCGCCACTGGTGGATGGGAGGAATTGTTTAGAGATGATGTAGCGTTTACTGTGGAGAGGAATGTAGTGCTAGAGGTGTGTGGTTAGGACAAGAACGTTTTATTGGTGGAGAGGAATTTGGTGTTAGAAGTCAGAGGGCCAAAATGGGAAAAGGAATTGGTGGAGAGGGAAGCAGTGATCACAATACACTAGTGGTAGAGCCGAGGAATACAATTATTGGTGGCGGGAGTTGTAGCGATAGAAGTATGGACGCGGTAGAGCGGACAACGTTGTTTATTGGTGGAGGAGAGAGAAGGTTACAGATAAGAAGTGGCAGAGTTTAAAGAAAAATACAAGTGCAGAGGAGAAATTTTGGAGAGAAAGCAGCAGCTGCAACAGCAATGCTGGTAAACAGAGTGATTTAAGTGTTAAACATAGGTAACTGCAGTAGAGCCTGGGAAAGCAATACATGGAGAGTATTTTCTTTAGTATCTGTAAAGCAGAGCCTTATGTTCTGAGAGCAAGATTGCTGAACAAAGCACAATAAACTAAGAACCTCCATGAGTACTGAACTGCAGGAATGTGCCCTTTTTGAATGGCCAAACCCCCGCCCCCTCCCCCCCCACACACACTTTTTATTCCAAATGCTGATGGTTGTGACTGATGCCTATATGTCCCTATAGTGGTGTTCCCAATTGGAAACTACTATACGTGTTAGCGGTCCTTAGGATAAGATGAGCTGCCACTGAGAATTTGAGGGTGGCAGCTTATTTATTTTAAAGTTTTATATAGCGCGAACAATATCTTTGCAGATATCAGAGCGCTTTACAGAAACAGGGGGTAGGGGCAACAGGAGGGTGATTACACAGCTTATTGGGTTTAATAGCGTAGTCAGTAGTAAGTGAGTAACATAATAGGATAGCAGTCATGTACAGCTAAAATAAAAACAATCAGTTAACCAATAATACAAAAACTGAGTAAAGTCTTTGATCCAGCGACAATAGAGTTCAGGTGAACTTTGGCTATAAGGATGGCGAATACCTCTTTCTTAAAAATTACAGAAAAACACGGGGTAGGGGCATCAAGAGGGTGATTAAACAAACTATTGGGTACAATATAGTAGTCAGTAGTAAGTGAGTAACATAATAGGATCGCAATCATTTAAAAATATTATAACAATAATTAATCAGGTATCCAATGATACAAAAGCGGTGCAAAGTCTCTGATCCAGCAACAATAGAGTTCAGGTGAACTTTGCCATAAGGATGGCTTTTACCTCTTTCTTGAAAAATGCAGTGGAGGAGATAAGCCTGGTTTCAGGAGGGAGTGCATTCCAGATCCTGGGTGCCATTCCTGAGAAGGAGCGTTTGTATGTTTTTTCCTTCCGGAATCTACGAGGTTTCAGGAGTAGATTTTTTGTACTTCTATTGGATCTCGAACCTCCTGATATAGTCAACTTCTGAGTGAGGTAGTTGGGTGACTTGTGGTGTACGGCCGAGTGTGTCAAAACAGCAATTTTCAGCTGTATTCTGGCTTCAAAAGGCAGCCATCCCAGGGATTTTAAGTCAGGGGATATGTGTGAATGTTTTCTTGAACCAGTAATGAGTCTCGCGGCAGCGTTCAAGGAGGCTCTTAGGGGTGCGGTTGTTGATAGGGGGAGTCCGCTGAGGGCCACAATTCCATAGTCTATGCGGGGGATGACTAGGGCTTGTACAGCAGTTTGGAAGTCCTTGGCTGGGAAGAAGGGTTTAAGTTTCCTCAAAGTGTTGATTTGGAAATTAGCTCCTTTCGTTGCTTTGCTAATGTGCTGCTGCATGTTGAGCTTGGCGTCAAGTGTGATGCCTAAGGATTTCGCAGATTCCACGATGATGGGTTGGACATTGAGCGCAGTTAGGTGATTGAGCCGGACTTGGGTGATGGCGATTTTCGCAGGAGGTGAGATCAGAAGGAACTCAGTTTTCAGAGCATTTAGTTTGAGGTGATTATCGGCCAACCATGATTGGGTGTCTCTAAGTGTGGAGTTCAGAAGTTCAATGTCTTCCGGGGATTGTAGCTTGAGGTAAAGTGGAGTGTCATCGGCGTACATATGGAAGTGTACATTAGATGCTTGGAGCAAGGTGGTGAGTGGTTCCATGACGAGGTTGAACAATGTGGGGGAAAGGGAAGATCCTTGTGGGACGCCTAAAGTTACAGGCACAGGTGAGGACAGCACGTTGTTGATCTTGAACTTCTGAGACCGGTTATGTAGGAAGGAGGTGAACCATTTGTGAACAGTCCCGGATAAACCCATTCTGTTATTTAGCAGCTCCAGTAGGTTCTCATGTTTGACCGTATCAAATGCTGAGGAGAGATCAAGAAGGATGAGGAGACAGGAATCATTGCGATCTAAGATTTGGAGGGCGTCATCAATTATGTGCGTCATAGCCGTTTCCGTGCTGTGTTTCGCTCGGAAGCCTGATTGATGAGGGTTGAGGAGGTCAAACTGATCAATGTGTTTTGTCAGTTGGAGTTGTACACATTTTTCCAGCAGTTTGGCCAAGGTGGGGATATTGGTGATAGGGCGGTAATTGTTTAGGTCAGACGGGTCAGCTGTAGGTTTCTTGAGTATAGGCGTGACTTGCCCCACCTTGAGGGAGTCTGGGATGAGTCCTTGTTGAAGGGAGCTGTCAATGATTTTAGTCCAGAGTGGGAGGAGCAAGGGGGGTGAAGTCTTTTACAGCATTAGCAGGTAGGGGGTCTGTGAAGTGATTAGAGGGCTTCAAGGTACCGAGCAGTTTGTGAATTGCTTCTTCAGAGTAGGTGTCGAAGGACGTCCATGATGCGTTGTTTTTAGGTTGAGTGGTATTCATGCTGATGGGGCTGGAGTATCGGCTTACATCATTGAGGAGATCAAGTCTTATGTTGTCGGTCTTTAGCTTAAAGAAAGCAGAAAAGTCTTCACAGTGTGGAATATCGCTTGTTGTGCTTTTTGGTTGTAAGGGTTGCATCTTGGTTTGAGTTTTGACTAGTTCGAACAGTTTTCTTGGTCGGTTTTTTGCTTGGTCTAGCTGGCGACTAAAAAAGTCAGATTTCGAGCGCTTGATTTTCCTAAAGTAGGCATTTCTCTTGTTCTTAAGCGTTTTAAGGTGCCGTGCTGAGGGGTCAGATCTCCAGGTGCGCTCTGCCATTCGCATAGCACGCCTGTCTTCATTGAGTCTACCGTCATACCAAGGGTTCGAGTTCTTGGTGGAGACTCTTCAGTTGCAGTGGGGCGGCTTTGTTGATTATTGAGTTCATAGAATCGAGGTAGAGATCGGTCAGTGATTGAACATCAGAGGCGCCCGAAGGGGGAAGGAGGAGACTGCAAGTGTGAGGAGGCAGGGAGTTGGGGTTAAGATTCTTCATGTCCCTTTTCCAGATCTTGGATTTGGTGGGTTGAGAAGGGTGGGGTTTAACTTTTTCGTTGATGAAGAAAGTGATAATGTGGTGGTCTGACCAGTCACAGGGTTGGATCGCCCCCAGTTGGGTAGAGTCCTCTTTGGAGATAAGGTCGAGTATCGAGCCTTTGTCGTGTGTAGGGTTGTTGCATAATTGGGTGAGGTCAAGCGCATTAAGGAAAGTTTTGAGACTATTCACCACTGCATCTTTCTGATCGTTCCAGTGGAGATTGAAGTCACCCAGGTAGATTTGTGTGATCTGCCGACCGGCGTTGGATGAGATCGTGTCCATGAGTTGTTGGGTGAAGGTGAGGTTGTCCCCTGGCGGGTGATAGATGAGATGTAACTCGCATACTGGTTTGCCCCCGCTGGAGATAGAGGCAGAAGAGTTCACATGAAGTGAGGGAGGGGGAGGTGACTTTAGTAACGGAGAGGTTGCTCCTAAAAATGCATGCTATTCCCCCGCCCGTCTTGCCGGTCCTGTCGAGTCTAATGATGTGGTAGTTGGGGGGGACTAGTATGTCCATTATAGGTGTAGAAGCTTCAGTTAGCCACGTTTCAGTCAGAATGGCTAGGTCAAGATCCCTTGTTATGACGAGATCCGCGATGTCGGAGGAGTGTCTCGGGGCCGATCTGCAGTTGAGTAGGATGCATTTGAGTCTGGGGGTGAGAAGGGTGGCCGAGTGTTCTAGAGAGAGGGGGAATTTTCTTAGATTATTGGGGACGGAGCTTCTGTTGTTTAGAGTGGGGGGCCTAAGGGGATTTGTGAGAATGGTGGGTATGGGGTGGTGGTTGTGTGTTTTAGGGGGCCTGGGCCAAAAGAGCGGAGGAGGGTGCATAAGTCATGGTCCGAAAGGGATTTGAGGGCGCGCCGGGGGCGGTGGATGTGATTACGAGCGGGGATAGAGGGCCAACGCGGGGAGAATTGATTGCGAGGGATTATGGTACTGCTGAAATAGGTCTTGCTCGTTAACAACGTGCCTTCTTACCCCTGGAAATGAATCTTGTGCCCTGGGTGACAAGGCCCACACCCAGGTGACAACCTAAGAGGTTGCCTACCTGGTTGTGACTTCTCTGTGCTCGGGCTGGCAAGCCCACGCTGTTCCACGCCTACTGCGGCCAAGACAGGGTTCTGACCTCCTGCCAGTCATTGTGATCACTCCTAGGAGTCAGGAACAATGGCTTGGGCAGGAAGGCGGTCACACCTCTCTCCTCCCTAACAGGCTATTGAAATGGCACATCAAGACTGAGCTACAAAGGCTGCACCGTCTCTAATATGCATCAGGGCTGACTCCCAGTGGAGGGAACAGCCCCTGCCCAGGCACTTTTGAACCCAGGCGGGTGGGAACTTAGCTATGCAAGGAGATGTACACCCACAGAAGGCTAGCTACACCTCCTGGTAAGCAGCCTGGTCTGTACACCACAATTTGACTGCTGCCATCTTTAGGAATGGCAGAATAGAGTATTCTGTGTAGAAAAAGTGACCTACCTCCCCAGATGTCGTCATCTCAGGGGAGGACTAGCTGCAGGGACTAACTGCCCAGTGGCTACTATCTCCCACACCCCTAACTCCCCTAAATTTAGGATTTAAGGGATTCCGCTGATACCAGAACCTCAGATCTGTACAACTTGCATCAAGGAAGGAATAAGAAGAGACCTGTGTTGCCGACAACAGGACTTTGCTCTCAGCACCAAAGCAAAAGGAGGATACTTTGTCCCTGTGTCAACGGACTTGGAATTGAGTGAATGAGCCTCGTCCTTGTCTAAAACTTGGCCCTCCAAGAGATGTTATGTTATGTTACAGCTGCTTATATAGCGCATCGGCTGCCCCAGCGAAGGGGCGTCCCGGCCACATGCGGACGTCAAAAGCGCCCTCTAACTCCTCTGAACTTGTGGCACTAGCCCCCTGTAAACGGCAGGTAAAAAAACCACACCGAATCTGAAGAATCACTGGCCATCAATCCCTCCATGGGATCGCCCAAATGAAGATGATCCAGTGCATTATGGGAGTTGAAGTCCTGCCTGCCATGTCAGAAACCCCACGAAGTACCATTACCTTTATGTTGGGTTTACCACTGCCAATGCTTTTTGGTCGCCAATCAGGCAATTAACCCCCACACTCAACAATTCATCTACAGGGAAAACTGTGCAACCTTTATCCGACGTCAGCTGGTGTGCATCTGTTGTGTTTTTGCATTCTGTTTTCTTGCAGCATTATGTAAACCGTAAAACCACGTTCAACACCACGGGTAGCCAAGACAACTCTACACCCGAACTCCACGGGCTAGGCAAAATGTAACTTACTGTTCCTCCGTCCCCACTGCCATGAGGCCTTGCAGCTTGCCCGTGCTGTGGACCTCATGGATCCCCAGAGTGCCTCGCTAGGCAGCAGGGGCCCCTGGACACCAGGAAGACCTTATAATCAGGGAGGTGTCCCCCGGTGTCAGAACACAGAGAACACGACCTCGGCATGCAAGCGATGAGCAAGACGGCAGCAGGCATGTGGTGTCGCACGTGAACAGGCTAAGAGCAGACTGTGCATAGGCCCTCGTAGCACCCTGTTGGACTGGGAGCATTCTGGAAGTCGGAGGGGTGCTGAAGCAAGACGTGAACCCCGGTCCCGGAATACACGGTTCTCGTCCGCAGCCAGCCTGAGGCTCTGAAGATGGCTGTGCCCACGAGGCAGCGGAAGTACCTAGGCCAAGGTGAAGAGGTGCGACCCCACATTGCATATTTCAGCCACACTGGGACACCAATGTCAGCGGACTCTGCACCTTGCTGGAAACCACCCCGTGAGGGGCACACAAGTTGTGAGTAATTATTGGCCACACTATGATCAGCATAATCTACGAGTGAAGGGCTCTATCTACCAGACACCCAGAGTCAGCACTACTTACTCTCCCTCCCCCCCCCCCCCCCCCCCCAAAAAAAGCTGGTACGCCCCTGTACACGACGACCTCTGGCAGGTGGGGTCCAAGAAGAGCAGTTTGGAGGGGATAACTGGCACTGCTGCTTCTACTGCTGAGGGGTGGGGGGAGGGGAAGGAGAGTGTACATGTTGGAGCCTGGGAGGCCCCTGCACTGAACTGAAGACAGCCTGTGGCTGACTGCTGGGTACCTGGGTCCAACCCTACTTTAAACAGGCCACGGTCACAGTCTGCCTGGGAGCCACCGTATAACGTCCTTATGGGAGGTCGCCTCTGAGCAACACGCGGCTTGCTGTGATCCACAACAAGGGGCCCCCTGAGACCTGACATCAGACCCTTGGCATCTTGGGCAGAGAGCACCCTTGAAGTTGCGGGGACTGTGACACCGGAGTTACTGGACTTTCCTTCAGTGGGCGAGAAGAAAAAGAGGACTTGCAGTAAAACCACGGAAAGCCTTCAGTTCGTGGCCCTGCAGGGGTATCACACTAGCTCAGGGACCTCCGGAGATACTGTAGGCACCCATGCTGGAGGTAAGTGAAGCAATGGAGTATTGGGGGTGCACGATGCAACACAAGCATTATCAGGCACTGCAGTACACCACCACTGTCACTGGCACTTGAGGCACTGAGCCCGCGTGTGCTTGAAGCGCCGTTGGGTGGAGCACCCCATACCCGCTGTTGCAGTCTACGGTAGAGTGGATTCTATGACCTTCCTTCCGGAAGCAGGCGAGAGTACATGGACGGACATGGCCATCGCCCAAGCCAAGTAGTAACACTCCCTAAACGAGCTGCAGACAAAGCCAACTGGGAGTCAAACCTGGGACAAACCTCCCCCCACCTGCTCAGAACAGCATGCACAGGGAGACAAGGAGGGCCCGGTGAACCACGCCTTTCTGTGGGCACTCCAGACTGTTCAAAAGGATCCATTGCAAGATCTAAAAAGAGGTTAGTGGAGAACTGCCAGAGATGGGAGACAAGAGTCTCCACACTAGAGGACCACTAGGAGAGATGAAGAGCTTGCGCAGCTCCAGCAAGAAGTTATCAGACTCAGGGAATAGCATATTGATCTACAAGCCCATGCCTAGGACTCCAAAAACCGGTTGAGATAGAACATACGAATCAGGGGGGCCCCAACCAATGCTGAAGAAACAGACATCGAATCTTACTGGAGGGCCTACTCATCCAGATCCTGGAGGCTCTACCCGACAAGGAGATACAGCTCGACAGAGTGGGTCCCCCACGTCCAGAGAACAACTGCCTAGTCGACATCCAAGTCTGTGTCTACGATTTCGAGCTTAATGAAAGATTTCAGAGAACACACGCTGGTGCTGTATTAGAATCGGTCAGCACTCACTCTACAAAAGCAGTGCACTTTCAGACCAGTCACCACCCATCTCCGAGCCACAGGGGTCACCTACTCTTGGGGGAGGGAGGGGGGGTGTCACCCCTTTCAAACTGTTTTTCAGCCGGAGGGGAGGCTATATCAGCTTTGATCCCTGACAAAGGGTTGCAAGGTGCTACAGATCAAAGAGACCTCTGATAATGACCAGCAGGCCACCCCTTGAGAATGAAAGGCCAGGAAGAGCCTTCGGTATCAGAGGGAGGCCGGCATCCTTCAGAGGTCACCGTCCCAAACCAGATACTATGACTATGGATAAGTGAGCAGTGCTGGAGACGCTCTCCTGAGACTCCGACAGGCAAGAATATACCTAAATAAGGCTGTGGATCCTATATTGGGTGCGATAATGGAGTGCTGGGCCCGACGGGGTTGAGTGCGATGGGACGGGGCGATTAAGAGACCAGAGTATGAAGAGCAATGGACCCCTACATCCAAGTATTCCATTCAACTAGGTTTCTATGGTGTTTTTGTTATGGTTGCCTTTTAGAGGGCGGAGTACTTGCAAAACTAGGGTTAGCCACTATATTTGCCATCTCTGGGCCCACACAGACTGGTCCTTAGAAGGGACAACAGCCTGGGTGAGGTTTTCACTCTTTCCTTTCAAACGATAAACTAAACGTTATCACCCATAATGTGAAGGTGCTTAATAACACAACCAAACGCCAACAAATCATATCATACTTGCAACAGACTTGCGTCTCCTGCAGGAGACCAATCTGGTTATTGGTGATTGTCAGACACTGGTCCCGGACCTTCCAACAACTATTTTTCTCATATGCGGCCAATGAAACAGTGGGAGTGGCTCTCTTGGTCTCACAATCTTACCGAGGGAAAGTGGTTGCTAAACTAGCAGAGATTGGGGGCAGGCTATTGGCAACCTTTAGAGTGTAGAAGATTACACCTTTGTAATGATTTCCGGCATGTCCTCTCAAGATAAGGCAGTCCTAATGGGTGGACCTGAACCTTGTGTTCCAAAGTGAACGTGACAGGTTGGCGTCCAGATGCAGGGGTACCGGGGCCTCTTCCCAAGAGGGAGTACAGTGGCTACAGGAGATGGGGCTGAGAGACCTCTAGAGAGAACACCACCCCAGACTCAGGACTGTGAGCCATATGTATAAACACCTTTTATTCCCATGTCCACAAGACTAATGCCCACCATGATCAGTTCTTGGGGACCAGGGTGCTATATACCCTCCTCACAACAATCGAAGTGGAACCCCACTCCCTTTTCTACCATGCAGCGGTGTCTCTCGCACTAGCTCTCCCAACTATACAATATAAGCCCAACTGTGGAGACTGAGGGAAACCCTACATCAGAGACTGGAAGTGGGCGAGCAGATTACACAAGCAATTGCCAGTTGCTTAGACATAAACGATACAGAAGACAATCTGATCCCCCCCTCCTCTGGAGATGCTGAAAGCAGTCATCCAGGGGGGGAGGGGGGGGGGGCAAATTGCGATCGCTTTGCAAATAAAGTAAGCTGTGAAAAGCAGGAGCAATTGCACCAGCAAGTACAGGAGCTAGGGCATATATACAAAAGTATGATGGGTACCCCACACGTCTGGTACAAGAGGCGGCAAGGAATAAACTGGCTGGGCTGGATTTAGACATGGCAAACTATGCATTCCTTAGATTTCGGCACTCCTATTTAGGGGGAAACGAGTGCCAACGCCTACTGGCCAACTGGCCTTGGGTGCAACAACACATTGCTGGTGTGGAGTCACTCTTAATACAGATGGGCACGGAGATTGGAGGGGATGGCCCCATCTACCTTTCGAGCATTCTAGGAAGAACTTTACTTGGAACAAACCCTCAGAGGACGGTCCGGGTCTTTTATTTTAGAGATGTGCACACTCTGTGCCTGCAGCAAATCAAGGTGACTTGCTAGTCCGCCTGATCCGGATAGGGGAGGGGATTTCTGGTACTACTAGGCTAAACTCCTTAAATCACCGGGACCGAATGTCTTTCCGGCCCTGTTTTATAAGAAATTCTGTATGAAATGTATCCCGATCTTGACCTGGCTTTTCAATGAGATAGGTGGACCAAGTACAGTCCTGCCCTGCATGATAGAAGCCTCTATTGTTGTCATTCCTAAACATTGGAAGGATCCCAAACAGTGCGGGTCCTATTGACTAATATCCCTCCATAATGTGGATATTAAATTGTTCACCAGTATTTTGGCAACACGCCTAAACCCGCTTATGCCAGGGCTCACTGTGTTTTCTCGATTAACAGGGAGAAGAGGCAGTCTTGGTGACCAGGAGTCGCTCGTTCAAGGGTCTGGTAGGCATATACTGAGATGGCTTCTCGGTCTTATTTTTCGCACCTCTGAATCACATGGGGTGTTAACAGGATTGGCCAGACACAGAGTGCGCCCTTCCACTGTAGTCTGCTTTCTATGTGGCGACTGTTTCAAGTTGAATGATACAAGTCTGTGTCATGCTCAAGACTTGAAAGGAGAGCTACATACAGAGCGTCTAACCAAATAAGGGCAACTCAACCTAACTTGTTTTGTCCTTCATAATGTGAGTTGTGGTAAGGGCAACTGCTTACAAGGGAATGAGGTTGGAGACCGGGAACCCACTGAAGGGTGTTGCCCCTTCCATGTTCAAGAGGAGAAGTGTTTGTACAGTTATTTTGAAGTTGAATGCATTACGATTGGCTGGATTGTAAAGAGGATAACTTGATGCCAAGCCACTTGTACCTTTTTACTGAAGTGCATTTTAAATGAAAGCCAAGAGGTAATATGGTAGCCAGGGGATTTGGCTCAAGGGGTTGAATGCTCACTGTGCCAGTCTACACAGCAAACAAACAAGGGATGATCTTTCATAATGCATTGATTTGACACTCAGGTAAATAAAATGGTAGGCACATGTTTCTGGATATCAAGACCCTAAAGAAAATCCTCCTTTTCTTACCCAGGAGTTGAGGGCTGCAGTGGTCATAGCACCAATTACGCCTTGCTTGGACTACTGCAATGCCCTCCATTTGAATTTAAAACAATATTCATTGAACAACCTGCAGAGGATTCAAAACACGGACGCTAGATTGGTTCTAGGTCTGCTGAGAGCAAGCTCTGTCAGGGAGGTCCTGAGGTCCCTCCACTGGCTTCCAGTTAGGAAGTGAGGTACTTTAAAATCAGGATGCTTAGCACATAAGGCTCTTCACCAGAGGGGTGCAGACTATCTCAAGATGGCCTGAAGCTGGTATACCCCTAAAAGGTTATTAAGATCCGCCGGGCAAAGAAAAGCTGTGACCCCAAGGTATTGTATGATCAGATGGGTGGGGGGGGGGGGGGTCGGATTGCTCATTAATTCGCGGCCTTCCTAAGTTTATTAGAATAGTTGGTTTATATTTTTTGTTTTGTAGGCAGGTTAAAACTTGGCTCTATAGGTCTTCTTAGTTGGGATGGGGCTACTTTCTTGGGGTGGGTGGCCTGCTGGCTTCTCCCTATGTGCTGATGTGTTCGACCATAGCGCCTTGATGCCTTATGGTTTTATGAGCTTTATAAAATACACACAAAATCAATCAATACACAAGGTGTGCAAGTGACAGCAAAGGAAAACCTGCTCAGAGAGCATCACTTGCACTTGGGGATTGAACATGCTGTAGCTAAGGGGGACAGATGGCAGACACCCACGTCTACGGAGGAGCAGGATGCAGGAATTTAGTCGTTAGATGTCTTTGGCCAGCAACACCGTGAGCGGTGAGTCGCTGGAATACTGAAGTAAGGCGATTCCTTGTTTACCGGGCAATCCACGTTCAGACTGAAGATCATTGGAGATATCATGGAACCCAGTAGAACTCTGCATGTGAGAAGGCGCTAGGGAGGGGAGCCTGGCAGACTGCATCTGATTGAATTAACAACTATTCAGTGAGATTTATTTGTTCCAGCTTAGGTTGGGATACTATGCTCAGGTGGGAGGCAATTTTGGGATCTCAACATTTACAGCTTGTAGGGAAAGATTAGAATTCTTCCTGAACAGCAGATAGGACTCTTTAGAATCCCAGTGTCATGATGGAGCGGGCTCCATAACAAAACACTACTGGCAGAGTCGAATAGTAGCAAGGCTTAGAGGTCTACCCTCTGTGGCAACAAGGACGCCACCTGAGCTTCCCAATGAAGTGGCTTTTGTTCTAAATGTTGGACGTAGTCTAGAGATTGTGAAGGATTTATGAGCATCAAGAAAGATCAGTGGTTGTCTAGCCACAGGCCTTACCAATAGCGTTCCAACCAAGCATAGTTTGCTCTGAGAGGACAAACGAATAGGTTATGCAAGTATTAATAACTTCCTGTGTAGTTCTGAGGCAAAAGCATAGTTGAAAGTCTTGGTAAGGGACATATAATAAATAACACCGCAGGCAGCAGGTTACATGAAGGTAAGGCGCTTTAATCATGCGCCATCTGAAAACGACACAGTTCCCTCCTGGCCAGAAATCAACTGACCACAACAGAACCATAACGTGTTAAAACGGTCATGTGGAATCTTGCAGCAATCAAATTCCACATGAAGCACCAAACAAGCCTAAGCAAATTACAACAGGTCACTGGTAACACTGGGCACTGTATTAAGTGTTGGATCCACATGGGCAATCTTAACAATCTGTGTAGGACGGAGGAAGGCAGCATTTGAAGGCATTGTCTAAAATATCATAGGGACCTCTTATGTAGGTCAAAACAAACAGTGTCTCTTGGCACTTAAAGAAGAGATGTTAATTTTACTCAACTCCGTTAAGACTTCAGCCATATTGATGTGGAATCCTCCGACGTATTCACGTTAGGGGTGGGGAGCAGTATTTGCGTGGGGTAGTTTCACACTGCATAATGCTTCCTGTTCCAGCTCTATTGTTCATTGCCTTTTCAATTTTGAGCTGCTCAGTTTGCAGCTTTATCCAGTGATCTCTGAACCAGAGACCACCCACGTATCAGCTCAAGGATGCTACCAAGCAGCCCACACAGGGTGGGTGTCCCTGAATCAACAGATTGCAACCAATCTATTTTGCCTGCAAAAAACGAAGACCAGCTAATCGTGTTTTTTCATGGCAGCCTAATAGTGAGCGATGCAGCATCATAGACCACACAATCACTATAGTAGCTTCAAAAGACTGTTCTCTGTACATCTCAGTAATAGTTTGAAACCAAGTTCCCAGCTAAGGATGGGTTTCAGCTAGCCGACTGCCCCAAGGATAGCTTGGCCCAGCAACTCTTGGTCTTGCTAGATTTTTGTGTTGGCGCTCCTCAAGACGTGAACCATGTTGAGCCCAGTCACCCTCCAGCCTGGACAATGTTCTGGCCAAAGCCCTTTCTAGGTGCTTGACTGACTTCTGAAGAGATTTTATTAAGCTATTAATGTAGTTCTTCATACTCCTTCCTGACAAGGCCACAGAGCACCAGCTCCCAGGCGTCACGTGCAGAGTTGCATGGTTGATAAGGTCTTGGATGTAGTCTCTTATTTATGGGAGGTGTTGGGAGATGTGCACCAGGGTCATTGTACTTCAAACATGATGTGGTAAAGAGGTTGCAAAGTGTGTGAGAATAAACAGTCATGCAATCCTACTCTTTTGTTTTACAATGTTTTTCATACAGTTATGTGGATTGGAAGAGACCGGTTTTAAAGATCTCTGAAATTCTAGGTGATCAGAACCCAGATATCCTCAGGTGAGCTAGTGTCCCCAATGGATTGTGGCCTTGTGTTGATACCACCTTGTGTGCTCTGAGCATGTCTAGAGTGCTGGCGCTCCATAGAACAGCTGCACTGACCGCACCCTACCTTGTATTGAGTCATACCAGTTCTTTTTGGCAGAGTCAAGGTATGTTGCCCCGGAAACTTTTAAAAGAAGCCGTAAGCGCATAATCCAAAAATAACTTTTTTGACCTGTGGTTAGGGCAGTGTCATTTAAAAGGTTCCTCTTTACACATCACCAACAGATCTATCAGCATTCAATACAGTAGGCACCAATATATTTGGCCTGCGACCGCTCCCGTGTTAAGACATGGGCCCCTAGAAGTACAGTGATATAGGCACTGCCACTGGAATTATATGGCAGGATTGACTAAATTATGCGGCAAGAAAAAACAATTATGCGGCATAACAGCTAATTTTGTAATAGTATTACTTCATTATTTTGTTACTTGTACACTTGTTAACGTTGTGTGGGGATTAGTTGCACCTCCTTAGTACCAGTCTAACACCAAATGTAGCGATAAGCAACAGACAGGTGACAAGCCCTGCTTAGCAAAGGGACTGCCACTGCGCTGTAACATGCATCACTGCGTTTTCAGCAACTGTTTAACAGTTTGAGCTAGAAACAATTTTTTTATAAAATCTGGAGATGATAGATGATAGGGCAAATCTATAATTAAGCTTATATGGATACGGAATCAAGGCAGCTTCATACTTTTTTAATGTGTCCTCGAAGTCCATCTAGTAGCTCAACCATTAAAAGTGAGTGACTAGGGGTTCCAGGGCAGCAGAGGACCTTTGAAAAAGGTTATTGAACCACGCTGAGACGTTAACAATCCCTCACCAATTTCAACTTTCCCATTTGGGGACTGAACTGTTCTGTTTTTTCAGTGTTCAACTGTGAAGCCTGAAATTCTCTGAGCTATTGTGAACTAAGTCACTCCAGTACTTTGATGCTACACTGTACTAGCAGAGCGCGCTCTTGTGTATACTTTCAATGATGAGACCTGAAACTTAAACCTAGTAGCCACTACAAAAGACCTAAACCTTTTAAAATTACTTCGAAAAACAGCCCCACAGGCTTACAAGTTTTTGTATTTGGCCCTATTAACAGACTATACAACGGATGGGATTACATCCACTCAACACAGGCACTTTAGAATGTTATCATCTGCTTTGCTGCTCAGTGTTTGAACTGTTATAATTAGGGCTCTGGGTTTTATGGTTTTTATTTTTTGAACATTTGTCTATTATTAATTTTTGGGCAATCTTATTGGTTTTTATCCATATTGTATTATTTTGTGTTTTGAGTCCTAAAATGGTACAGTTCCACATTTAACTGATGAACAGGCACTCATACTTTAATGTATGTTGCGTTTTAGCAAATAAGCAGCCAAATATTACAAAAATTACACTAAAGGTAAAAATTACTATTATACTTCATAAATATGCTAACATATGCTTGTATTTAAGGTACTCTTATCCTGTTTTTTAAACTCCCCATGCGATCTGCTCAGTTGTTGGCCTGAAATGCACGAAAGACAGCATGGCAAGTCAATCACAGGAAGCACAATTTGCAGTATTTTTCTGCTTTTAAAATGGATACAGACAGGAAACACATTGTTTTCGGTCTGTATTTATCTGTAAAAATCAGTAAAAATGGAAAACTGGGAGCCTTAGTTGTGATACACACACATTCATTTTCCAAGTCCTGCCTCTTCCCGCACATTAATCTTCTTTATTTGCGATTAACTATTATGTTGTGCTATATTTGAGCCCAAGCCCCTAACAACTTTACTGTTCTATCACTGAAAAGTCAAGGTACCTAAGGGAGTCATGGCTAAACTTTGAAAATAACAGTCTACAGAACCCCTGAACAGTGAGGAGAATGTCCAGTGCTCCCTGCTAGCCACAAGGCCTAGAGCAAAGAACCACGACTAGGGATACTGGAGTTATTGACAGTGGAATACCAAATAATGCCGCAGGGCTGACAATTATTTAGCATGTCCCTATTTTTTTTTATTTTAACACAATGATGCAAGAGGGATTCAATCGCTATACAAAGAACAGGGTGTTCCCAAAGAAAACTACACATTCCCCCAGATCCTTTTGAAACAGTTATTCCCAAATACTGCACGGACACACATGAACATAATTTCTTTAACATTATCCCTACTAAGGAAGTTATTTATTTCGGTTAATTCAAACCATTTCACATAATGCAATCTACGACGACATTAGGAAATATTAAAATCGGTTGTTTACCAGATAACATAAAAGTACATGTTCAAATAAGTCAATTTTTTTCATGCTATAGAAAAAACGCAGTTCCCAAGACGGTTAACAGGGTATATTAATACTGTTGGGCCTAAAATTCCACTTCCTTATCCAGTGAATACCGCAATCGAAAATTGAAAGGTTAGCATTTGCAACATCTGCCACCGCATGTGGCAGATGTACCTTTAGTACATTTTGGATCCATCCGAGCTAGAAATATATTTTGCGTTGAAATCTGCAAATTATGCATTAGTGTGTGGAATATGTGGCACGGGTGGTACATTTTTAACTACATAGAAAACAGCACGACCCTACAATCGTGTTTATTTTCAGAGGCCCTAGCTATTTAAATAAAGAAAGGGACATACACATTTCCGGCGAGTCCTAGTCTAGAGAGTGTGTCATTTGTTTTAGGGTACTGAGTCTAATTTAAGGGGTCACAACTGGAGCACTGTGTCTAGTTCTGAAGGCCCCATCTAGAGTAATGTGTGCAATACTGAAAGCCAAGAGGAAGGTGCCAACCTGGGTTTCAGCAGGTCTTGCCCTGCGTGGAGAGGGTTCAGTGGATATCTTTACACATTAGGATGCCAGAATGTAGTATCGTGTTTCAACTTGTCAAACAATGCACTGCAGACAGGGAAAATGCAATCTCTATAACTTCAGTGGCAGAAAATGGAAGAGGATATGCAGGCCAGACGAAAAGGGAGGCAACTTTGCATATTACTTGTCCTGTTTGAGGCATCTCAAGGTCCTTCAAACCATCCAATGCACCTGCGATTACTGGAAATGGACCCTTCTTGTCCTGTTGCAGGGGGTTCATGTTTCAGTTTCAACACCATTGCAGACAACGCAGGTTATCTGAATGGACACCTAACAGATACCACCACCACAACCTACAAGCACATATCGGTCAAAGATAGCGGAAACTCAGCCATATCTTCATTTGGTCAGACACTGGAGGATGGAAATCCAGCTGTCCAAACCACTATCCCCACATTCATGTACTCTCTCTGTATGCCCTTTCACACCCCTGGCTACATGCTGGCCTTTCCGAACCTAGGCATGGCAAAGGTTACAGCTTCTCAGGCACACAAATTCTGTTCCTGGGTTCTTTTTCACCCATTCTTGACTTTTTTTAGTCAGTTTCACAGGAGGATCCCAAACACTGTTCCGTTGCAGTCATATTTTAGTGGCCTCTCAGAGTTATTATGTCCCAGACATCAAGTCACCCTGATGAGATCACAGGCTGGTGCCCTCCACCCAACGCCATCTGCTCTGAGCATCTGCTGATTAATGCACAACAATATCCTTCTAAATTGGACTGGCATCTTCTGTAGCCAGAAAGGCACTGCTTGGAAAACAAATATTTTATAAAACGTCTTCATCGCTGTATTCTACAGATTCACCTTTCAGAAAGATAAAATCACCACAGCTAGAATGATGTCTAAATGCTACTACAACTTCAGCGTAAAGCTGGTACAATCCGCGTTCCACCATGTGACAGACAGAAGGCAGATTCCATGATTCATACTACGTGGAGGCACCATTGCCACCAGGCGCGCAAGCCGATGGAGCTCAAAGGGCTTCAAAACCCCCTGCAAACCCCCCCTACCCACCCACCGACGTGTGTGTCAGCCTGAGCTGAGACAGCTTCCAAGGCACTCACAGCCGCACCCGAGTACTTCACAGGTCTTTGAAAGACCATTTACTTGTTAATGAGGCTTTGTGGTGTTTTTCCACCTCTTCTTAGAGCCCCTGCATCTCCAATCTGCCAATGCTGGAAGAATTAGCTCCCCCCCACCTCAAATGTTTTCCTAGCCGCCCCCGCCCCCTGAAATTTGGCTCTAGTTTCATTTCTGAATGCCACATAAAAATGTTCATGCATTGAAGATCGGTCAGTGGCAAAAATTGCTTAGACGAATCACTGGCAACCATTCAGAGAATGGCACCTAAAGATTAGATGCAAACAGAAAATACTTTTAAAGAGTTTACCAATTACACCGTTGACGAGAAAGAAAGACTGATATGAGAATGTGCAAGAAAGGATTCAACCAAACACCCTTTTTTGCAAGATTTAATACCCTACAGAGCATCAACTACCGATGCCTCCAGCAGCATTCTCAGTGCAGATGCAAGGGACTATATAGGAGTATTCAATTGCCCAAGGAAAGAACAAGGGTCAAAAAGAGCTCTCTCAAAGTCATATAAGATCGCCCTCCACTGCTGGCCATCATGCTCGTTTGGCAGATCTTGGCACAACTCTTCTGAATGTTCATTATTTGTTCTATGTTGTCCTGCCATGCACGGCAAATAAAATTAAGGAATCGAGTCCTCATGTTCTATCGTAGACAATCACTCCACCTTCTGATTCAGTTGGTTTGGCAACCGCCAGTAAGAGATCCCCTGCATCCTGCACGTAAGATGTGTGCTATCAGACAAGTAAAGCAAGAAGCTAGGCCCCTTGATAGAAAACTCGGCTCTCCAACCAGTCAAACAGTCAGGGCAAACAGCACAGGCAATACTTTTGCTAGGCACGCTTATGGAAATATTAGCACCAAGGAAATGCTTTACAGAAACCAACATGCCAGATCCTCTCTTGTAGAAAGAATGCTGATCAACAATGAGCAGTTCCTTGCTGCTATAAATGTCATTGACATGGGAGGAATTTGTTGAAGGTCTGCAGGCTGAATTAATCCCCACTATATTTAATGGAACCACTTATTTGCAAATGTCTGCCTCTTTGCACAGGGATCCCAGACAGCTTATTTCAGCTACTGGGTTGCTCCACACTGCCAAAATGCCCTAGACCAAAGTGAACCCCTGTAATTCAGTTGTAAAACAGAAAAAATAGTAATTTTTTCCATAAATGGTGGAAATGGCGTCCTTTCAGGAGTGAAGGCCAGAAGTGTATTTCTCAGGCATTTAAATCTAGTCTTCTTCTAGTAACATCCTTACATGTTCCACCAGCTATCCTTGGGCTGAACGGATACAGGCAGTAGAGAATATAGCTACTCTCACTGTGACACAAGCAGGACCTTCAAATATCTGTTTCCAAAATGTATCTTCCCTTTTCCTTACAAGGATGAGACATATTCAGGAATGGCCCCAAATCAACAGTATCAAGCTCACAAGAACTACAAGTATACTGAAAGGATACCTGGAGTTAGTCTAATAGTTTATGGCAACAGGATTCGATTTTTTTCAAGAAACCTCAGTCTAGAATACACCTAACCGACTTAAGCCTATATTCAGAGTTTCATGGACCAGTTGATGGGGCTGATAAGGAGAGTTATTGTCCCAAACATGATTCTTAGATTCCTGCTTTTACCACAAACCTGTAAATATATGCATTGGGACCTAGAATAGCCACAGCAACCATGCTAAATGAGTTTGCTTGCCTGCTTCATGTGTTTCTAGTGCCTGAGCCTCTGCAGGCCACTCGTGTCGCCAGAAGGCATCCGTCTTTGAGACTTCAGCTACCCGGGCCATGATGGCAAATTGCTGCGTAGGGAGATGAGCACAGAGTGACTTAGCCAGAGAACTGGCAGATCTTTGGCCCACAGAACATCCAGTGCCACAATCTCTCATTCTTGATTGAGAACAGTGTGGTTAAGACAGCTGCAAGGTAACACTGAGCTGAAAGGAGTCCTGGCAAATGCAATTTGATCAGATCAAGGTCAGAGATTGCACAGAGAAGGTGAAATATGCAAATATAGGCCATGTTGAAAACTGTGATAATTCTTCAGTTTCAAGCAAGTAGCCCCACACTAACAACCTTGTTTTTTTTAGAGTTTTCCATATTCAATTAATTCAGAGTACACTTTATATCAATTTGAAAAAAATAAACCGTGTTTCTATTATAGAATCATTTGACCAAACAAGAAGAAATTCAGTATAAAAGGGGGAGTTCCACTGAAAAATATTTGGCAGGATAAAAAAAAATTATCACACAGCCAGTTTTTCTCTGAATCATGCTTATAAAGAACCCCACTTTCATTCCCAACAACTGACACCAGGTGAACCCTGAAAGTTCGGAGAACTTCCATGATGAACTTTGAAGAATGGAGAACAGAATAATATCAAGGACCTAAAACAGCTGCAAAGAGAAACTAACTGCCCGTGGTAAACAAGGATAACCCAATAAACTTCCGAAAACAAATTTTCAACCTGAAATCAAGGGTACACAATGCTGAATTTAGGGAGCAATCCATATTATAAACACTGGGCCACACAGATCTCTTGCTGGCAGTGTTGAGTGGGAGGTGAAAGGGCACATGTCAGATAGGCGCTTTCCAGTTTCGTGTGCATTGCTCACCCCATCTATGGCTTAGTTACAATAACACTTCCATTTTTTGGAGGATAGTGGCTCTGGGTGGGAAGATTTGGATACACAATATCTTTGCTTGTTGGGTGTCCTCCTACCTAAGCCCTTCCTGTATAAAGTCGTTGTGCTAGGCAAGTAACACTACATTCCTCCCGGAATCTTTTCAGTGTCAATGTTTTTTTGTTTTTTATAATGCCAAGTGCTAAAAGCCAAAGCTTATAAAGCAAGGATCCGGTTTTCAGTAGGTATTTATGAAAAAAGTCCCCCTTTTAAACGGCAGTGAATATAAACTTGGCTTTACATCACCAGTCGAAATAGATCTGTTTAATTTCTGCGCATTTTTTACACTCGAAACGGGCTTAAAATCTCCCTTCTTCTGTACACACCCTTCTTTTTTGCCCTTTGTATTAGAGGCCTGTGGGGTTGAATTTCTAGTTAGGTTTGCGCTTTGTTGCATCTTTTCTTTGAGAAGCTCTCTAATAAAATGTAATTTAAACAAGCATTGGCAACGCCAATATGTCTTGCCTATGCAAGAACTATTGGCTTTGCCAAATTGTTTTGACAATGTTGTATACCAGAGTGGCTGCTGTTAAGCATGGCTAAAAGTTAGTAGGGTAAAAGAGAGCGACATGGAGTGAAGTGCTGGAAAGTGGAGCAGAGCGGAGTGTTTTAGAATCAAGTGTCATGGGGTATTTACAGTGTCGTGGATTGAGTAGAGTGTCGTTGAGTGAAAGGGCATAGAATGGAGACCAGTGTCGTCAGAGTTGAGTGTTGTGGAGTGGCACAGAGTGTCCTGGAGTGGTGTAGAGTGGAATGGAGCAGAGGGTGTTGCGTCAAGTGGAGTATAGTGTTGTACAGTAGAGTGGCGTACAGTGCAGTAGATTGTCGGAGTGGAGTAGTGCGTCATAGAATAGAGTGGAGTAAAGTGGCATGAAGTGGCATAGAGGGAGGTGTGTAGAGATTCGTGGAGTATTTTAGAATGGCATAGAGTGGAGTAGAGTGCTGTAGAGTGATGGGGCATAGAGTGTCAGTGGAGCAGAGTTTAATGAAATAGACCATCATAGAGTGCGGTATTGTAGCCGACTGCCCAGAAGCAAATGTCCGCTGCCAGGCCCTACAAAAATAATTTAAAAAAAAACGTAAATGTCCACAAAGGTATTGGGGGGGGGCAATGGAGGAGTGGGTGGGGAGAGAGTAACCTGGAGGGGTTACAAATGAAAATCAAGCTGGGTGAGCGGAGGAGGGGAAAGCAGCACACGATGCGAAGAGCAACATTGTATTGTATTGTGGCATACTTGTATAGCGCGACCTGTCACCACCAAGGGCATCCTGGCGCTTTGACCCATAATCCAGTGAAAACAGTAGCTCAGCCTATCCTGGGAAAAAGGTGAGTTTTCAGAGCCTTTCTAAAAGCTAGGAGATCTTCAAGGCTTCTCAAGGATATTGGCAGAGAGTTCCAGAGTTTGGCCGCCGCTACTCTAATTGAGCGGCCGCCCATCCTCACTCTCTGGAATCGCGGGACTACCAGTAGCCTGGACGACGAGGAGCGTAGAGCTCGAGATGGATGATACCAGGCAAACATTCGCCGCAAAGGGATGGGGCCCAGGCCATGAATAGCCCTGAACACAATACACGCTGCTTTGTAGCGCACCCGCAGATGGACCGGCAGCCAATGAAGTTCTCGCAGCGCTGCCGTAAAGAGCTATGGTAGGGGCGAGAGAGGGCGAGTTTGGCAGCAATATTTTGCACCCTTTGCAACTTGCCCAGAAGTGTTACCGGGGCCTCCAGAAGTAGTGCGTTACAATAGTCAAGTCGACTTAGGATGGTACAACGCACTACTTCTGGTCTGGCTTGCTCAGGGAGGAGAGGTAGAACCTTACGCAGCATACGAATCAGCATCATACATGTGGAGGTGGTCTTGTTTACATGTAGATCCAGCTGCAAGTTGGGCCCAAAAGTAACGCCTAGATTGCGCGCTGATTGTGCAGCTGACACCGTCTCTGAGAAGGACGGAGGCCAGAAGTCAGCTGGGAGATCTCGAGGAACTCGATCGGTGGAGCAGTGCAAGACCTCTGTCTTTGTTCCGTTGAACTGTAACGAGTTCAAACGGAGCCATTCCGCTGTCGCCTGCATGCACCGGTGAAAAGTCTCCAGTGTGACTGCGTCCTGTCCCTCCAGGGAGAAGACCAGCTGGGTATCATCTGCATAATTAAATGCGGAGATACCAAAGGATTTAATGAGCTGGACTAGAGGGCGGAGGTAGATATTAAAGAGTATAGGGCTGATGGCTGAGCCCTGGGGTACTCCTTGTCCCACTCTCCGCTCCTCTGAACTGAAGTGGGTTAACGAAACCCGTTGTTGACGGCAGTCCAAATAGGAGATTAACCAATCCCTGGCCTTGTCTTTGACCCCGCATTCTTCCAGCCTAGAGATCAAGGTGGGATGGCTGACCGTGTCGAACGCGGCCGACATGTCGAGCAGCACCAAGAATGCTGCCCGACTGTCGACTCGCGCCAGCAGATTGTCTAGCACGGTCACCAGCGCGGATTCCGTCCCATGCGCTGGGCGAAAGCCGAATTGAGTCTCATCCAACCAGATGTTCCCTTCTAAGAAGCCGGACAGAGCGCGGGTGACCAGTTTTTCCATGATTTTAACCGGAAAAGGAAGCAGGGAGATTGGCCGGTAATTAGAAAGGCATGCAGGGTCGAGCGTAGGTTTTTTTAAAAGCGGAGATACCACTGCCTTCTTCCAGCAGCTTGGTACAATAGCTGTCTCAAATGACTGGCAGCAGATGGCATGCAGGGGCTGGAAGAGATCCTCTTGAAACACCTTCCATAGTTTTGGAGGAAGAGGATCCAGAGGCGAACCAGATGAAATCGTACGGGCTAAATCGCCGAACTCCTTCAGAGAGGGAAGGGGAAAACTACTCAGCTGGGGTCGACTGGCCTCGCTCGCCGGAGCTCCCAAGCTGAGAGCCGGATCCAGAGAAGAAGGGAAAGGACTACTCTGCTGGGGTCGACTGGCTGCAATCGCCGGAGCTCCCAAGCAGAGAGCCTGATCCAGAATGGAAGAGGAGGAGCTACTCAGCTGGGGTCGACTGGCCTCACTCGCCGGAGCTCCCAAACTGAGAGCTGGCTCCACAGAAAAAGGAAGAGGACTACTCTGCTGGGGTCGACTGGCCACAATCGCCGGAGCTCCCAGGCAAAAAGCCGGATCCACAGAGGGAGAAGAAGAGCTACTCAGCTGGGGTCGACTGGCTACAATCGCCGGAGCTCCCAAGCAGAGAGCCGAATCCAGGGCTGAAAGGGAAGAGCTACTCAGCTGGGGTCGACTGGCCACAGTCGCCGGAGCACCCAAGCTGAGGGCCTGATCTAAAAGAAGGGAAGGAGAGCTACTCAGCTGGGGTCGACTGGCTTCCGCCGCCGGAGCTCCCAAGCTGGGGGGCTGCTCATCTGGTCGGGGTCGACTAGAGGGCGTGGCCGGAGCTTCCTGACAGAGGTGAGTGACCCTCTGCAGGGGTCGACTGGCCGCCTCCTCCGGAGCTCCCTCCTCAGTGGTGGAATTCCGTGGGTCCTGCAGACCTGTTAAGATTTTACGGATTTTTTCCTCAAAGGCGTCCGCAAGAGAATCACAAAGAGCTTGCGATGAGGGGACTGCACTAGCCACCCACGTGGGGTGAGCAAGGTCCTTAACGATTTTAAAGAGGGCCTGTGCCTTGTTTGGGGCCTGATTCAAAGTGCATTCGAGAAAGGTCGCTTTCGCTATCTTGATTTGAGCTTTGTATTTATGCATAGCAGACCTAAATGCAATTTTCTCAGAGTCTAGGTACTGTTTCCTCCAGACCCTTTCTGCGCGTTTACAGTCAAGTTTAAGCTGGCGTAGTTCGCTCGTGTACCAAGGACTGGCTCGGTTCACCCTCCCTCGTGACTTCCGAAGGGGCGCCAACTTATCCAACGAGCTCGATATGGACTGGCAGAAGAGAGTATAACTTTCTTCGACTGTGTTGCCAAGCCTAAAGTCCTCACCTAAAATGTTCGGCAATGGAGCGATTTTAAGGATTCGGGACCAAGGTCTCTCTAGCTTAGCTAGAGGTAGTCCAGCCTTTCGCGAAGTAGGGTCCTCCGAACAAAGGGAAAACCTAATCAGAGAGTGGTCCGTCCAGTATTGGCACTTGATGTCAACTAATGATACCCATTGAGGGTCCGCAAACACCAGGTCCAGAGTATGGCCTTTCCGATGGAAGCGTTCACCAGCTGTTCTAAGTTGATATCTATGCAAGCTTGGCTGAGAGAGAAAAATGCATTGTCCAGCGAGCTGCCTGCCCACAGATTAAAATCTCCAAGAACCAATAGCTTGGAGTGGGAGCTAACAAGTTCATAAATCAGGTCAATGAAAAGAGGTATGGATGGTGCCGGTCCCGGGGGACGGTAGCAGAGGACACCCGAACAGCAGATCAACTCCTGCTGTTTGACTGTAAAACCCATCAGTTCAAATCCCGGTACCTCTCGAATCTTTAACTGGGAGAGGGTAAGCGAGTCTCTATAAATGTATCCGATTCCCCCTCCTCGATTAAGTGGGCGCGGTGAATGGCTGATTTTGTATCCTGAGGGGCAGGCTAGGCCCAGCTCGACCTCACAGTCCTCCCGAGTCCACGTTTCTGTAAGAAAGAGGACATCGAGCTGTTCAGAATCAATGAGGAAGGCTATTTCCGTGTGGTGCTTGCAGAGGGATCTGACATTAAGCAAACCACAGGAAATTGGCCTAGAGGTTGGAGGCCTGACCGGGTCCTGACCAGGTCTGAGTCTAAGTAGCTCAGCCCGAGTATAAGCTATACGATTTGGACCGGAGGGGCCAGAGGTAGGGGCCCTAAGCGCGTCCGTTGCGCGAACGGGCGCAAACGGGCTTACCTCTGGCGCACCTACGGCGCCCCCGCTGCGCTCCGTCGCTGCGCACTTGTCTAGCGGCCATCTTAAATGGCCGGCAGGGTGTCGCGTGGGTCCTGGCAGGGCGAGTATCTCTCCCTCACCCAAGATGGCGCTCAGAGTGGAAGGACTTCTCCCCACTCCAAAATGGCGCTCGAAACCGGCGCGATGATACTGCAGTGCCCCCGAGTCCCTTCTGTCCCACAAATGTGGGTATGTGGCGTTTATAGTGCAGGTAAGAACTCCCTTATTTCCCACTAAGCGGTACAAATGATGGTTAAAAGCGCGAAGCGCTCGGCGCAAATTACATAAAAACGAAGCAAGTGATATTTAAAATTTTACAGGCAATGAGGAGCGTTATGCGCGCAGCGCTAGAGCAGCGTTTGCAGCTAAATCAAGGTCCATGCATCTAAGGTGGTGGGGGACGGGCACACGAGAGTAATACAGAGCGGACAAGAGCAGGGGGAAGCACACAAGAGAACAGCACACTGGGGAAAGATCAACAGAGCTCATGAGTGGGGAATGGGTACTTGGGAGGAGAGATGCAGCAGACAGAGAGCTAAAAAACATGCTCTGTTACGGAGTGCTGAAAGAAAAAAAAAAGTAGTAGTTGCCTAAAAGTGAGTAGTGAAAGAAAACAAGTCAGCCAATCAAAAGGACGGAAAAGAGACTATGCACTAGGGGAGGGACAAACGTGATGGGTAAGGCAAGCCAGTGAAAAAGAAGCACGTAAATGAGATTGATAAAGCGAACCAATGGGTAGGCTTCAAGCCAGCTATAAGTTTTAGTGAGCCCACAATTGGTCTGTTAAAACCAGACAGTGTCTGCTGACTGGTAGCAAGACTTAACAAGCATTGGCATAGCCAATAGGTCTCGCCTTTGGGACCTTACAAATATTTAGGAAATGAAGCACATTATATTGGGTACTGTACTATCAAATGTTCTTTTGCACGCAAAACAGCCAGTTGCATAAAGCCGAATCCATCACCATTCTATTGAAAAGTGTCGGCCATGTCACATGTGAGTGATCACGATAAAGATTGCAGAATCCGCCACGGTTCAGTTGTTAATTATTGGCCATATTAAGTGTGTGGGATCCCATGAAAATGTTAGGAGTTGAAAAAGCAATCAGATTCATTGGTACGCAGTTCCCGCATTGTTAATTCTCATTTTAAATAAAGCCCCCAAAACACACATAGATGAATGCGGGAATTCCTTTTGGGGGATAATGAGCGCCCCCAGTAGCATGAACAAAACATGAACTACACCTCGCTAGGGTGGAGTTTGCGCGATGTAACTTAAAAAAAAAAAAACAAGTAAAGCACACAAATCGTGCTAAAAATCAGCGCTTCCTGTCCCGTTAGTGGGGGAGTTGAAAAAGAGCTCCAATACCTTGGGGAGAGGTTTACGTGCTGTAAAAGAAAATTCTAAATCAAGCACATAAATAAATAAATAAATAAATAAATAAATAAATAAATAAATAAAGGAAAGCCTTGCGGGGAAAATGAGCAACGGGGTAGACTGAACAAACAAATTAGCACATCAACTACACCACACGAATTGAAAGCCTTTATGGGGGATTATGGGCGTGGTAGCCCCCCCAGATTGCAAGCGAAAGCACCACCACGGCGCGTTCTTTACATGGAAACTTGATCCATGAGTACTGCAGCTGCCGCCCTGCGCACTGCTGCTCGCTCCAGAAGGCAAGACGCCTTTGGAGTAAACATTTCAAAAGAGGTGGGACATGTACCTACCTACCTTTAGCCATTTGTGTGCTTTCGTTCTTTAAAGGCAAATGCAAAAGCCAATCCAATGTGTGGGAGGAGTCAGACCCACACAGTAGTACCAAGAAGCCTCGCAGAGCAGCACATGTGCACTGCTAGGCTCGACCTAAAAATACTACTCAACGAAAAATGACAAAGCAGAGACAGCCTTAGCCTACAAAGTGAAGGTATATCATCAACAAATGGGACCTAAAAATATTAAGCAATGCCAATAGGTCTGGCTTTACAAGAATGGTGCATAGCAATGTGAAGCATCACAAGCATCTGAAAGGGACACGTTAGGGATAGATTCCTTACCTTAGAATATCCCCAGGCGTCAGACTGGATCCGGAATTTTTTGCTTAGCAGTACCCTTGCGTGTCGTTAGGCGTCGTCTAAAGCTCCGCGTCCGTCATCGGCATCGTGGGCGCCGTGATGACGTCGGGGTACTTAGAGGCCACCTCTGCGTGCTGCCATCAGTTCTTTTTTCCGCGCCAGCAGCGCAGATCCGGAAAAAGTGGTACCGTAGTCACTTTTTGACTAAACTTTTTTGAGATCTTTTTGATCATTCTTAGAGTCTTCGACTCCGATCGGTGCCGATACGGATGCCAGGTTTTAAGCCTTGTGAGGACTGCGACCGACTAATGTCGGTCACCGACCCTCACCGTCGGTGCCTCCACTGTCTCGGCGTCGATCATGACGACAAGACCTGCTCCGACTGTCGGACCTTAACCTCGAAAGCTAGGCAGAAGCTGTCCCGCAAGCCGCTCGAGCTCCGGCAGTCGGCCCGCGCCGTGAGAGGTCCCAGTTCAGACGGAGGTCAAGGGACCGGTCGCGGGGGCAGAGCCATCATAGCTCCGGGAGTCAACATCACTCCTCAGGTTCAAAGTCGTTGACAGGTAAGCACAAGAAGTCGAAGAGATGTCATCGCTCTTCTGACTCCCCGCAACGCGGCCCGGGGCAGCAAGCGACGCCAGAGGAGATTGAGCGCTTCCTCATGGCCATGAGGTCCCTCACTCCTCCGGTGGGTTCCGCGGCGCCTTCGGGCCCAGCGGACCCGTCTTGGGGGCCCTAGCGGGACGGGTGCTTCGGCCCAGACGCCGCCGGCGCCATCGGGCCCGCCGCCGCCGCAGGGCTCCACTGGATCCGCTTCTGGATCCGGATCGTCGGCGGTCGACCTAACGACCTCACCTGCGCCGGTTCCACTGGTGTCACCTCCGGTGCCGTCCTCGGGCGGCCCGTCCCCAATACCTCCCTCGACACGGTTCCGGCGTCGGAGCGGCCCCGCTGGGTGCCTCTCTCTACACTGCTTGGGGAGTTCTACTTCAATGAACCGGCCCAGTCCTTTGACAACCCTGATTATCAGGAGATGGGTGATGAGGAGTATTGGGAGGGGTCTGAGGACCCTCTGACACGTGCGTGTCAGTCCCAGGAGGACTGGACAGGTGAACTTGGGGATGCCAGTAGTCTGGACACTTCGTCAGACACTTGTTTGGTCTCACCTCCTACCGTGGCTTCGGAGGAGGGGGAAACCTTCAGTGTGGTGTTGACGAGGGCAGCCAAGGCCTTGGGCCTTGAGCTCCCCGTCGCAGCCGTGAGGACTAATCTCCTCACTGAGGTCCTTAAACCGCAGTCAAGCTCAACTGAGCCTCTGCTGCTGTTTAATGAGGCCTTGACTGACCTTCTTTTGGGCACTTGGTCCAGGCCCGCTACAGGCCAGCCTGTAGATAGGAACGTGGCCAGACACCACCGCCCGGCCCTGGGCGACCCTTGTTTCCTGTCCACCCACCCCACCCCCGAGAACCTAGTCATCCAGGCCTCTAGTTCCCAGACCGCATTCCCGTCGGCTCCGCCTGATCGGGAATCCAAGAGGTATGAGAATTATGAAAGGAAAATATTCTCCTCCCTTAGTCTGGGACTGCGGTCTTCTAACACCGCATGCCTCTTGGGCCGTTACACCCACTCCCTGTGTGACACGGTCGCAGACGTGCTGACACAATGCCCGGCAGAGGTCAAGGCTAAACTCGCCCAAGTCTTTGCAGAGGGTCGAGATGCGGCACGTTTCTCCATCCAGTGTGGGCTGGATACCACCGACTCACTGGGCGGAGCGATGGCAACAACGGTGGCGATTCGTCGCCATGCCTGGTTGAGGTCCGCCAACTTTTTAGCGGATGTCCAGAATACACTGATGGACATGCCGTTTGATGGCCGTCGCCTCTTTGGCGACAAGGCAGACCATGCGCTTGAGCGCTTTAAGGACTCCAGGGCTACGGCCAAGTCCTTGGGCCTCTCGGCCCGCGCCAGCAAACGGGTGCCTTTCGCTCCTTTCGTGGCCAAGGAAGGGGCGCCCCCACACGTGCTGCCAGCCACGCACCGCAGACTAACATACAACGCGGTGGCGGCCGTGGAAATCGCCGTGGAGGCAGTCGGGGACAACGGCGAGGCCAGGCGCCTGACCCAAGACCACCTCTCCTTCAGGAAGAAGCTGAAGACCTGGCTGTTCGAGCAGTAACGGCACCCCCCCACCCCCCAGCGCCTTGAGACCCTACGGGTAGGTAGTGCGCTCTATAAATGTCTTTGATTGATTGATTGATTGAGTCAACACCTTCCCCCGCAGCATCTGCCTCAAAACCCTCCTAGTCCGTGCTTTCTGGCCCATGTGACGACAGTGGGGGGCAGGGTTCGCCATCACCACTCCCACTGGAGCACTGTCACATCGGACAGGTGGGTGCTGCAA
Source organism: Lissotriton vulgaris (assembly GCF_964263255.1). NCBI lineage: Eukaryota > Metazoa > Chordata > Amphibia > Caudata > Salamandridae > Lissotriton > Lissotriton vulgaris. The sequence goes on from NC_141697.1 coordinate 578,555,326, forward strand.
ATCGTCCGAAGGGGCTACTCCCTCCCCTTCGAGATGACCCCTCAAACCATGCCACCGCAATATCACCGCGTATCGGGGGGATCATATGTGGCTTCTGCAGGAGGAAGTTACAGCCCTCTTGGCCAAGGGGGCCATCGAGCGCGTTCCTGGGCCAGAAGTAGGGTGTGGTTGCTACTCCCACTACTTTCTGGTACCCAAGAAGGGCAAAGGGGGCCTATGCCCTATCTTGGACCTACGGAACGTTAACGGCTTCCTCCGGAAGGAGAAGTTCAAAATGCTGACTCTAGCTCAGGTCTTAGCTGCCCTGGACCCAGGAGACTGGATGGTATCGTTGGACTTGCAGGACGCTTATTTCCACATCCCAGTCCTGCCGGCCCACCGGCGCTACCTGCGGTTCACGGTAGGCCACAAGCACTTTCAGTTCACCGTGCTCCCCTTCGGCCTTACCAGCGCCCCACGGGTGTTCACAAAAGTGATGGCGGTGGTCGCAGCTCATCTTCGCAGGTTAGGGGTTTCAGTCTTCCCCTACCTCGACGACTGGTTGTTGAAGGCGGGCTCGCCCCAGATAGTCGCCAGCCACCTCCAGACGGAGGCAGACCTCCTGCACCAGCTGGGGTTCTCCATCAATGTGCCGAAGTCACACCTGTGCCCCTCCCAGAAGCTCCAATTCATTCGGAGGGGTTCTCGACTCTGCGCAGTTTCGGGTTTACCCCCCCCAAACAGCGGGTTCGGGGTATACAGGCTCTGATTCCGATCTTTCAGCCTTTATCCCGAGTCTGTCAGGTTGACGCTGTGGCTTCTGGGGCTGATGGCTTCCCTCATCCTTCTGGTGCATCACGCCTGTTGGCGGATGCGGGCTCTGCAGTGGGACCTGAAGTTTCAGTGGGCCCAGCATCAGGGCAACCTTTCCGACCATTTCCTGATCTCGGAGGGCACTGCAAGACACCTGCAGTGGTGGCTCGCGGACCGCGATTGGGTCAGCGGCAGATCCCTCTCCCTTCCCCAACCGGAGCACGTAGTTGTGACGGACACGCCCCTCCAGGGCGGAGGAGGCCACATGGGAGAGGCGGAAATCAGAGGCCTCTGGTCTCTGGCAGAGTCCCGGCTCCATAGCAACCTTTTGGAGCTGCGGGCGATTAGTCTTGCACTGAAGGCATTCCTCCCCTCTGTCCGGGGGAGTGTAGTGCAGGTGTTTAAGGACAACACTACCCCCATGTGGTACTGCAACTAACAGGGCGAGGTGGGGTCGTGGACCCTCTGCCAGGCAGTGGCTGGAACATCAGGGCGTGGCCCTGGTGGTTCAACACCTGGCAGGTTCTCTGAACGACAGGGCGGACGAACTCCGCCGCCAGTGCATGATGGATCACGAATGGCGTCTGAACTCGGACGTGGAGCAAGGTCTTTCTGCAGTGGGGAGAGCCTTGGTTAGATCTATTCGCTAGAGAAGAGAACGCGCAATGTCATCAGTTCTGCGTGTTGGAATTTCCAAGGTGGGACTCGCTCTGAGACGCTTTTCGTCGCGAGTGGTGTTGTGGTCTGTTGTACGCCTTTCCGCCTATACCACTTCTGCCCAGAGTGCTGAAGAAGATCAAACGCGACCGGGCCCAAGTCATCCTTGTGGCTCCGGACTGGGCACGAAGGTACTGGTATCCCGAGCTGCTCAGTATGTCAGTCGATCCCCCGGTTTGTCTGCCTCTTCAGGAGGACCTTCTGTCGCAGCAACAGTGGACGGTCCTCCACCCCAACCTGCCCAGTCTCCACCTCCATGCTTGGAGATTGAGCGGCGACAGTTGAGGCCATTTGACTTGCCTCCTGAAGTCTGTAATATCATTCTGGCAGCCAGGCGTCCCTCCACAAAGTCGGTATACGCCTGCAGGTGGAACAGATTTGTGGCATGTTGCACAGCAAAGGCTGTGGATCCTCTCTCTGCCCCTCTTTCTGAGGTTCTTCTCTTTCTTCTTTCTCTTGCCCAGCAGGGCTCTACTCTGGACACTATCAAGGGCTACCTTTCTGCCCTTCCAGCCTTTCTAAGGCTGCCTGATCAACCATCTTTGTTCAAGTCCCCTATTGTAAATCGTTTTCTGAAAGGCATCACACACACACACGTTTCCACCTTTTTCCTTTTGTGATCCCTCAGTGGGACTTGAACCTGGTTCTTACTTATCTGATGTGCGCTCCTTTTGAGCCACTTCACAACTGTCCTATCCGCCTTCTTACTCTGAAGACTGCTTTCCTGGTTGCCATCACCTCTGCCAGGAGAGTGAGGGAGCTACAGGCTCTATCCTCTAAACCTCCTTTCCTTTCGGTCCATCCGGACAAGGTTGTGTTGCGGACAAAACCCTCTTTCCTGCCCAAGGTAGTCACAGCCTTCCACATCGGGCAGTCCATCACCTTGCCCACCTTCTTCCCGCCTCCCTCGAAAGAGGAAGAGAGGCTCCACCGTCTGGACCCAAAACGTGCGCTCTCATACTATCTGGATCGCACACGCCAGTTCCGGGTGGATGACCAACTCTTTGTTGGTTACGTGGGTGCTAAGAAAGGACGGGCGGTGCACAAACGGACCATCTCTCGGTGGATCGTGTTGTGCATCCAAACGTGCTTTGGCTTAAAAGGAACCTCCTGTTGGGCTGAGGGCCCATTCCACTCGGGCCACGGCGACTACTACTGCCCTGGGCAGAGGAGTCCCCTTGCAGGACATTTGTCAGGCAGCTACGTGGGCCTCGCTGCACACGTTCGCAAGACACTACTGCCTGGACAGCCAAGTCCGGAGGGATGGCTTCTTTGGCCGTTCCGTCCTCCAGGACTTTTGTAATAAATTAATGATGCACAGTCCACTGTGTTGGTAAGATTCTTTATTGTAAGTTCCTATCAAGATATTAAGTACAGAAGTAAGACCCCACCAGGAGCCAGCTGTTAGCAGCTCAGCCTGAGATGACCAACTGCCACAGTAAGTAAGAGAGAGGCACTGTGAGCCAGAGGGTCAACCAGGCATTCTATGATGTCACAGATATCATAGTACAGTCTATCCAGAGAAGAACAGTGGAGAAGACATTTACCACACATACTCTTCCCTTATGGAGTAAGAACAGAATAGAGAAACAAATGACAAAAATACCATAAAAGCAACAAGTATTGCATGAGATATCATTAGCATGTGCAGAAATACAAAAACATGCTAAATTTTAAAGGAACAAAAAAACAACAAAATGCTACAATATGCCACATCCCCTTCCCTTAGGGTAAAAGCATGGTTAAGATGAAAGATAACCAAAGTAGCAAAGAAAGGTGGTCACGCTCACGAAAGGGTACACCAGAGGGTAAACACCCTGATAAACAAAGGCGAGCGTAGACACAGACCCTAAACAAGCTCCCCTGACAAAAACATGCCGACAGAGGAAAATATGATAAAACTCCTCGCAAAGTCACACCGACATGAAACCCTTGGCCACGAATCTCAGGCAGGTGGACTTTGACAGAAACAGAGTGTCAAAAAGAATCTATGTTTAACAATCTCCACCCCAAAAAAACAACACAGGGTACTAACCCTTTAAAGTGAGAACCTCCCCTAAGTAGAGTACACCACAGGATAGTCAACCTGGGAACAGAAACAGGGCATTGACAACCCACAAAAAAAACCAAGTTCCACTAAATAGGGTACACCGCAGGATGGTAAACCTGGGAACTGAAACGGGGCATAGACTACCCACAAATACACCACATCCCCTAAGGAGGGTACACCGCAGGATAGTAAACCTGGGAACTGAAATGGGGCATTGACTACCCACAAATACACCACCTCCCCAAAGGAGGGTACACCACAGGATAGTAAAACTGGGAACAGAAACAGGGCACTGACTACCCACAAATACACCACCTCCCCTAAGTAGGATACACCGCAGGATAGTAGACCTGGGAACTGAAATGGGGCATGGACTACCCACAAATACACAACCTCACCCAATAAGAGTACAAATTAGGATACTCACCCTTGAAACTCAAAACAACAACATCACCTAGATAAGGTACACCATAAGGTACTACATGACGCTAGGAGACAACAATGACCTAAGAGTACTGACCCTTAAAACAACACCTCGTTTGAAGACAAATACAGCGTGTACTGCCTAACTCTCATCTGTGCTCCTGCCAGAGGGAAACAACATAAATTATCTTGTTATCCGAGATACTTTAATAGCATTACAACACTGTGTGTGGCCCTGATAGTTCAATCGCAGGCTATTGGATAAAATAGGGCGGAGAATTTATAGGAATGATCACAACATTGTCAGGCGACCACTGTGCTCTCAAGCAAAATCATAAAAATGAGAGCTCTAGCAAAAACATTCTCCACTTTGAAAAGGTGGTATCAATGAGAAAGAAGCAGATACACATTTAATAGCTGTTCCTATAACAGTTCATATTCAGAGAGAATCCCAAGAATAACGTATGGGTCAGTCCCAAATGACAAAACACCAAGACTGGTTCCCGTAAAGATGACAGCTTGCGGCTGTACCGGAGTTGGGGTTCAGCTTCCCAGAGTCCTTCTATTGATGCCTAAGCTGGCAAGACGACCTCCAGGACCACCTTCTGTTTATTTACCTGTTCTCCTGGGGGGTCCCGCAGATTGTTCGCTGGTCCTCAGTGGCTTCCCGGTCTTTGGTCCAGCCGCCAGCCTCAAGGAAAGGAGCCAGCAGAAACGGATGCGGTGACTGGCTCCAGCTGGTGTTCGACAGCAGAGCATAGAGAGGCCTTATTGGATGCTGGTCGGCTGCAGCTGGCGGTTCGAGTGGAGGGAGCTCGGACCTACGATCCTGTAGCCTTCTTCGAGGTCGGTTGCTGGCGGCCTTGAGGTTGCAGTCCTGGGCAGTTGGCGAGCCAGAGGAAGGTGCTTGCTGGCAGTAGTTGCTACTTTGTTGCTGCCTTTCCCTTCTAGGCACCACTTCTTAATTTCTAAGGCTGGGCTATCTCTCTACCTGATACACTATTGCGGTCGCAAAGCCTAGCTCTTTGCCCGATGACAGCCAAATAAGAGTCTCTGTTGCGGAGGAAGGCTCTGGATCCACTGTGGGGTGTCACCAGTGCTGTAAGAATGATTCAGGCCAGGATTTCTGCAAGGGGTGCCCCAAAAAAGGGTGGGCAATTAGGAGCAGATCGCTACCATGCCTCCCATAAGTTAGAAAAGAAGCGCTTGCTGCCCGGCAAGGTGTGTGATGTCAGCATGAACACCCGGAATGGGCTAAAGGGGGAGAAAGTGGTCACCTGTCCCCTTGCCTCTCACCTAAAGGTTCAGGAGAGGGTAGAAGACTCCCCTGGGTTTAACACCTTGGAGATATCCTTGAATGAGAAGGTACCTGGTGACACTGCTGTATTAGGTTAGTCTAGACTGGGGAGGGACAGCCTGTTACCCTGCACCCAACATACAATGCATGCGTTCGACTGTGGGTTCACCTCTCTCTGCTGCAACTACCGAGGGATAGAAAAGGTCAAAAGTTTTGCATTTATATAGCGCTTGCGACCCCTGATTAGGTGTTGAAGTGCTTTTTCGGCTAGTAGCAGGCTACTCCTCAACCCATCAAGGATTAGTGGTAAATTAGTATAGTGAAGTGTGAAATAATTTGAGTGGTGGATATGCTAGTCTGTTATTTATTTGGTTTGCGAAGGAAGAGGTATGGGCCTAGAATGGTGGGGTGTTTTTTTGGGGGGGTTAATATTCGTAGGAGGGGGTTTGGGGTGAATAAAGGGGATGTGGAGTGGAGTTAGAACAGGGAAATATGAAATTAATGTGTGTGGACATGATATTCAGTTTTTGGGATTAAAAAGAAATAGTGGAGGGATAGAAGGAAGAAGGACAGACAAAAAGGAAGGGTCTAGAATCTTTTTTTTAGTTCAAAGCAGTAGGTGGGGGTTTGCGATGAGTAAAAGGGAGGTGGAGGCGGACGAGTCGGAGCTAAGGGTTTGGAAAGGCTTGTTTGGGAGATCTGAATAGTAAAAGGTTTGAGATGATGCAAGGAGGGGCAGAGGAGGGAAAAGTCTAGAAAGGGTTATTTTGGGATTCATAGTAGTGTTATGGGGGTTGGGATGAATGAGAGTAGAGGTAGAGGATATATTAGTAGAGGTTTAGGGTGAGAAATAGGGCAGTGCATTGGAAAGAGTAGTAGAATGAGGTTTGAGATGAGTCAGAGTTGGGGTACAGGATTTATTGGGAGCGGTATAAGGTGAGAAATAGGGTCATGCATTGGATATGCTGAATTAGAAGAAAAGTATAAACATATAGGATAGATACATGGAAGGTATATATATATATATATATATATATATATATATATATATATATATATATATATATATGGATCAGGAAGATGGTATATATAGATTAAAGAAGCATTTAATAAACTCCAGCTTTCAAGTGTTGTTGTACTTTAAGTGGTTTATTTCTTTTTTAAATTTTGTATTTCAATAGTGAAGCAATTGTAGATAAAGTTATGATAAAAGATGTACTCACTCACTTATGCAGTCACTTATATACATGTTAAAAATATGGAATAATGTAACTATCAGTAATATGTCCATTTGTTGAGCAGAACTATCTGAAGCCTCTCACACTGCATCCTCCGAGTAAAGCTAGACTTCTCGACCAAAACTACGTTTGAGTCTCAAGGAAACTAAAGTAGCCTTGAATAACCTTTGCTACCAACAGCTTGCAGAGCCTTGGGCAGTATAAATAACTATAATCTCATTTTTATTACTGCTAGGTGTATCCTACAGCCAATCAGATCTGGAAAAAGTCTGACACCTCCCCGTCTCCCTCCTTCGGAAGTGCTTCCCATGAGATTAGCTTCCCTTCAATGCGAGTATGCCTGTGCTCCCTGTGTATATATATCAACTACACACTATCTCCTGTATAGGTATACCTTATCTACCTCTGCAACCCTAAGAATGACTTGCCTCCCTTAGGAGAAATCCTGATCACTAGATCTATCCTGTATTTCCTCTCACCTTTTAATACCTCTGCTCTCCTGTGAGTACGCTCACCGGCATGTGAGTATGTGACATTTTCTGGCAGCAACTCTCATGTGAGAACCTCTGCTGCACTATGAGTACCCCCTTCTTCTGTGATAAGCTGCCTTGGTGAGTACCTCCCTGTCAGAATGGTTGCCCTTATACAGGTACCTTTCTCTCCTTTAATTAAGCCATCTTTCTGGCGAGTACCCCGCCAACCCCTCACTGCTGAATGATTATTTTTTACCTTGCATGGGGCAGGTGGGTTCCACCCAGTCATGAACCAGCCTCTCCAGCAGGACATCGGCTCCACTGAGTAAACTAGTATTGGCATAGCCAATAGGTCTCACCTTTGGGACCTTATAAGTGTTTAGTTATCCTGCACAATATCCTTGGTGCAACAACATCAAGTGTTGCATGGCTAAACACTTATAAGGTCCCAAAGGCAAGACCTATTGGCTATGTCAATGCTTGTTTTGAGTGAGTGGCTCGTGCAGGTATGCCTTTGTGAGGCAGAGATGCTGCGAGAGCTTTTACAGGAGCCCCTGTGACATTGCGCCTCTTCAAAATGTATCTTGGGTCTGCTGTAATACTACTAGCCCCTATTCCCGTCTTTTCGCACCCAATACATCCTTCAATGTTTCATGTACAGCCGGGATTGACACTCCTATTACCCCTGCCTATCAGTGACACTTTACCCGTCATGGGTGGTGGGGGTGATGGTGGTGGACGTGGTAGTGGATGTGGCGATGGTGGTGGACGTGGTGGTGGTGGACATGGTGGACGTAGTGGACGTGGTGGTGGTGAACGTGGTGGTGGACATGGTGGACGTGGAGGACGTGGTGGTGGTGGACGTAGTGGACGTGGTGGTGGTGGACGTAGTGGACGTGGTGGTGGTGGACGTGGTGGTGGTGGACGTAATGGACGTGGTGGTGGTGGACGTGGTGGTGGTGGACGTAATGGACGTGGTGGTGGTGGACGTGGTGGACGTAGTGGACGTGGTGGTGGTGGACGTAGTGGACGTGGTGGTGGTGGACGTGGTGGTGGTGGACGTAGTGGACGTGGTGGTGGTGGACGTGGTGGTGGTGGACGTGGTGGTGGTGGACGTAGTGGACGTGGTGGACGCAGTGGACGTAGTGGTGGTGGACGTGGTGGACGTAGTGGTGGTGATGTGGTGATGGTGGACGTGATGGTGGTGATGGTGGACGTGATGGTGGTGATGGTGGACGTGATGGTGGTGATGGTGGACGTGATGGTGGTGATGGTGGACGTGGTGGTGGTGGACATGGTGGTGGTGGACATGGTGGTGGTGGACATGGTGGTGGTGGACATGGTGGTGGTGGACATGGTGGTGGTGGACATGGTGGTGGTGGACATGGTGGTGGTGGACATGGTGGTGGTGGACATGGTGGTGGTGGACATGGTGGTGGTGGACATTGTGGTGGTGGACATTGTGGTGGTGGACATTGTAGTGGTGGAGGAAGTGGAGGTGGACAACGTTTGGGTAGGAGGTTACTGGCAGAATGCGGAATAAGAGGAGGCTCTCGAAGGGGGTCCATGGGAGAGCAGACAAGAGGTCGGATATTAGAAACAAGCTACGGTATCGCTCTGGTTGATGTTTGGGAGGTGGGAGGGGTGTTCTGTGCAGAAAAGCATTACGGCGCTCTAGTAAATAAATTAATAAAACAAGCACGGTACGCGAACATGAAAGCAACCGCGTTTGGAGCTGAAAGTGCAAATTGTGCTTAATGAGCCATGACGAGGGAGGAAAGCTGCGCTCGCTCCCGTGGACCCTAGGCCAGGGCAGAGAGAAGGCGGGACATGCACCCATCTTTGGCCAATTGTGTGCGGTCTTTCTTAGAAAGATGCATTCAAAGGCCAATAGCGGGTGAAGAAAACAAAAGCACACGCACGAGTGTGTGTTCCAAAGTTTAAAGCCCTTCCTATATGTCTCGCAGAGCAGCGCATGCACGCTGGCTCAGGCAAGACCTAAAAAGGGGGCTCTAATGCTTCCTTATGGGATCCCGATGCAACTGAGTGGACGCCTACGAACCGCTCTCTCTTTTGATTTTCTTTTATCAGAGCTGCATCTCTGGATACCACCCTATATCTTGTGTGGTGATTTTAACGTTACACTGTGCCCCAAAAATGATTTGGTATCCCAGCTAGTGTTCTGGTACCATCCTTTTAATGACCTGGCCTGCCGGGGCAAGAACCGGCTCAAGGGCCGGTACTACATTTAATTTCTTCATATACTTTGGTTGATCTCTTGTGTATCAAGCATCCCAGGGATCCGGGATTTATGTTTTATTCTGCTCCCCAAAAGGTCTTATCAAGACTAGACATGTTTCTGGTCTGCAATACTCTAGTTTCCTCTTCTAAGATCGCACAGAATCCGAGGATCCTATCGGACAATAACCCTTTGCCATTGCTTATACAACTCGGAGAGTCTACGCAGGCATCAGGCCCCCCGGAGGTGGTCATTCGATCGCAAGTTACTGTAGGAAGATGGCTATGTTAGTTCCATCAATGCACAAGGAAGTTTCTCTAATTTAATATAGGAACAGCATCACTCCCCGTAGTCTGGGATACCCTTAAAGCCTCATGCCGAGGGCAGACTATTCAATTAGCATCTTACCAATGGAGGACTGCATTGGAAACCGTGTTCCGACAGACTCTCAGGTCTGTGGAATCCGATCTAGAAAAATGCTTTAGTGTAAAGAATGGGCCTTCAGTCGACTGGCTTTTGGAACAGTCCACCATTCTCAGAGCCTCCCTTAAAAAATAATATGCGAGAGGGCGGTAAAAAACAGAAGGGCCAAACAGATGACATATTTTAAGAATATTGAGGAAATGGGGTGGACTTTATCATTTAGGTGAAGAGACAGATCTAGTGTGAATAGCATTCAGCAAATCGGGGATGAGAACGGATTTCTAGTTTCCGATCCTGCTTCAGCGTGTGAGGTCTTTGGTCAGTTTTACCAGGACCTCTATAGGGAGGAATGCTTTTCTTCCACCGAGGAGATCTCCTGATTTATCTGTGACTATATAGACCACAAGGCGACCCCTACCCAGCGTTCTAATCTAGAGACAACTATTAGTCTCACTGAGGTCAAAGATGCCATTTGTTCCCTGGCCAGCGGGAAGGCAAAGGGTCACGACCAGATCACATTAGATTTTTAGGTCACTTTCTCACAGACTTTGGCCCCGGTGTTAAGGGATCTTTTTAATTCTTTTGATCTTTTGGATATAGTTCCAGAGTCTTGGAGAGAGTCAAATATTGTCATCTTTCCAAAAAAGATCCTACATTCTATGGGTCAAACCGGCCAATATACCTTATCAATGCGGATTCTAAAATGTATATGCGTGTCCTCGCTAATCGGCTGTCAGTAATTATCTCGGTATTGGTAAACCCAAATCAGCAAGGTTTCATCCCTAGCATCCTTACAACATCGCATGTAAATGCAGCAATTGCGGCTTTGGAGGTGGCCTCAGCTGGAGGGAGCCCAGTAGGTATGTACAGTTTGGACGCTGAGAAAGCCTTCGATAGGGTTCTCTGGCCCTTACTTGGTGTAGGATGGGGCATGTACATGGTGGAGGAACTTCCATGGCACCACCAGCAGAGTGGAAACTCTTAATACGTGTGGTGGAACCACAGCAGTCTTGCCAAGCATATTGCGGCCTCCTGACCGCCACGCCACCTCCAGGAAACAGTGGTTCCCTTGCAGCGATCCAACCTCCCAACTTGTAATGGGTCGGACCGGCGATGGCTGGACCGTCGATCCTACATGAGTCTGGCGTTACTTGGACCGCCAGACTCTTAATTAGGGCCTTAGTAGGTATTCAAGAAAAACATACTTGGTTCCCTAAATTAAACAGGCTTTGGTGCTTGAATCAGGACCAGTAGCCTCTTGAAAAGAGGTTTGTTTTTCGAGGGGGGGCAAAGAATGATAACATGTTAGACTCATTTGTGACTTGCTATTACCCACTGTAGTTGAAGCACGTTCACAATGAAACTTTCACATTGAATAAATATTTTTGTGGAGTGATTCTTGAATCAGACTCTGATTCCAGATAACACATAATGGTGGCCACGGAGAAAAATATAATTCTTAAGTAACTAAGACATGTTTGATTCTCATATTTGAACACATAAAATCTTTTGTTCAGAGGTTCAAATTCACAGGAAAAAAATAAATTGTCTAACACAATAGTACAGTTAGTGCTATGGTAAATCATATACTAGGTTTCTGATGTTCACTCTTTAAATTGCTTCAAAATGACTGTACAGATTTAGACCAGACCAAAAAAATAACCCATGTTACATCAAAATGAAACAGATTTACACCAAGCCCTCTCTTCAAGCAAAGATTTGTGTAATTTTTCTCACAGATTTTGCTGTGGTTTGCAGTAGTTTTCCACTACCTATGACAGTACCTTTGCCATCAACCCATTTAAATGTGCTCTGCCGTTGACAGAAATTCAAAAGATTTTGAGGGGGAAACAAGAAAAAAATTGTGCGAGCACCAACTTTGAAAAACAGGTGGGTCTCAGAAGCTGACAGGGGCATTGCTAACTCACCGGGGGGTCACGCCACTCTTCCGTTGCTGTTGGTCTCCGGCTGCCGCTTCCTCCACCACGCGGCAGCCGTGTGTGAGAGACTACAGCCCCCAGCATCCTTGGCGGTGACACGCCCACCGGGAATCGCGCATGGAGGCGCACAAAAGACAGAGGTCCCTGCGGACGAGCGGGGGTCTCAGAAGCTGACAGGGGCATTGCTAACTCACCGGGGGTCACGCCACTCTTCCGTTGCTGTTGGTCTCCGGCTGCCGCTTCCTCCACCACGCGGCAGCCGTGTGTGAGAGACTACAGCCCCCAGCATCCTTGGCGGTGACACGCCCACCGGGAATCGCGCACGGAGGCGCACAAAAGACAGAGGTCCCTGCGGACGAGCGGGGGTCTCAGAAGCTGACAGGGGCATTGCTAACTCACCGGGGGTCACGCCACTCTTCCGTTGCTGTTGGTCTCCGGCTGCCGCTTCCTCCACCACGCGGCAGCCGTGTGTGAGAGACTACAGCCCCCAGCATCCTTGGCGGTGACACGCCCACCGGGAATCGCGCACGGAGGCGCACAAAAGACAGAGGTCCCTCCCGCCTCGCGGGACGCAAGCGGGACGGCGCCGGGCTAAGCCCGGGCAAAGGGCGGGCCCTCAGAGGCCAGAGGAGGCCGGGACGGGCTATCCCACTTGGTCTTCCAAGAAGAGGTATTGCCATTTACTGCCAACTCCACTGACTATCACATTGGATTGTGACTGTTTCCCCTTCCTGCTAGGGAGCGGATACTCAAAGTATTCCCCTAATCATAGCTGTTTGTCTTGTTTTCTTACACTTTAAACATACCCAGCATGGATCATCTTACGAAAACGCCCAGTACAGCATCTAATCCCCCATGGCTAGATGACCTAAACAGTTTGTTTAACAACAAGTACTCCCTTGTTACATCGCCCTACCTGGTTTCTAACGCCAGTTCGCTAGTTTATAACGATAGTACACAGGGGCCCCAACCAACTTTCGTAAAATTAAAAGCAAACAAAACAACTCCCCTTAACGCCATATCTGGGAAAAGGAAACTTGATGGGGTTGGAGAAAGTGGGTCCCAATCCAATTCACCAACATTGCAGCATGAGTTAAAAAGAATCAAACCCGCCTGCTAACATGGCTCTGCTAATTCAGGAGATGGGCAAAAAAATAGACGACCCAGTATCCTCTCCCCAATTGGTCTTACTGACCATGATGGAACAGTTGATTAAAACTATCATTCATCCCCTGATCGACAAAATTAACAGCTTGGGGGAAAGACTAACGGGGATTGAGGAAACTGTTAAACACAATCAGCCATACACAGCAACATCTAAGTGTTTACCCCTGACCGGTCAACCTAATTTGCCTAAACAATCTGTGCAAAACACAGCTTCCACAACACATGTATCAGTTCCCACTACTGTGTGCCCACCCGTCCCTAAATCACTACCCACACCTTCCTCAGAACGCATTATTGAGCCAAAATTGAAAAGTATTAAGACCCCTCATATCAATCTTCCCCCAGAGGCCGCTCCATTCGTGTCCATCCTGTCGGGGGCTCTTCCTCTGAAATATGGTAAAATCGAGAGAACCAGTGATCTGGTAAATAAAGTTAAGTTCTGGTTAACGAAAAACAGACCCCTACCCCATAACCTCGATGGCAGAATAGTCAGCGTGAGGAGAGTGGGCTGGTTGGGTCCCCATCGGAAAGATATCTGTGGGGATCTGATTCTAATCAGATTTAGGAGCAGACATGTTGTCCCCTATCTACAGTCGTGGCTGCCCCAAGAAAGTGATGGCCCTATAACAACTTGGGACCTACATGACTTTTATCCAAGTGAATCGTACAACACCTATCGGGATCAGTCTGCCATTCACAACCCAAAGCTGGCCCACAGTTCCTGGCCACCAAATGAGTACAGTTTCCCCTCTTTTAACCTTTTTTCTCATAGATTATTTAAGTTTAGCAACCTACCTCAATCTAACTTTTCCATCCCATATAACAAGTGTCAATATTAGGTGGGTGCATAAAATGTAAATTCTTTGATATTATTACTAACTGGATCAGTTAATTTTATTTACTTAATCTAATGAGATCTTTGTTGACCCTTTTTTAAATGTATGTTGTTTGTTATTATATGACTGTATATTTTTTTTACATTGTATGCTTTTATGGTTGAAACCAAACCGAATAAAGCTTGATGATGATGATGATGATGATGAAAAACAGGTGGAGCATAAATTGTGAAGATATTATGAAAAAATTATTTCCGGTGTAAATGCAACTTAATCATAGCTACACAGGAGCTATTGATCTTCTGTCTGGTAAAGAAAAAACTAAAGTTAAAGAAAAGTTAAGGAGGATTGGGTTAGTAGGGGCTAAAGCAAAATAAAATGTTCTGATGTAGACAGACACAGTGGCGTTAAATACAGCCTCTTTGTGCCACAAAATGGTTAAGACCAAGCAGCTCCAAAGCAACTATCATGGCCCTCTGTGGGTAGCAGCAGAAGTGACAGCTCTCACAATGACATCTTTGCAACCTCAAAGACATAGAGGGAGCACCTGACAACCACCCCCCCCCGTCCCCCCAACAACACCTACCTCACCATATTCGTTAATTGCCACTTTAAGACCGCATCAGACCAGCTCTCCCGACTTGTTTTTATTTATTTTTACCCCCTTTGCAAAGGCACGGATTTTGCTGCGGCGCGGGGGCGGGGTGAGTGCAGCGCTTCCGTGGCGAAACCACACCATCATGAGTCACGGGCGGCGTATGCTCATCACGGCGTTGTTCCGTCACGGCACCGCCCGCTCATTAATTCGCCCGCACAGGCGGGGAATTAATGCTGCGTGGGCGGAGCGGCACCTGCAGGACGGAACCACGCCGTCATGAGCACGACAGCGTGGTTCCGTCACGAGCACAGAAGTTAACCTCACTCACCTTATATTGCTGCCAGCTGCCACAACCCTCCTTGGGTCTCAAAAAAAGAGACCCTGCGATATACCAAGTCAGCAGTTGGCTCCGTAGGGTCGACATTGCCCACAGCATTTTGCGGCCCAAGTAGCAGAATGGCAGCTGAAAAAGTCTCCAGTGCCACCTTGGCAATTGACAGCACTGGGTCAGATCTGAGCTCCCCAGCTCATGATTATCTATATTTTTCTGCTGAGCACAATGTACAGCAAAGATACATGCTGCGTACTGAGCATTTGGTCTTTGCTGAATAACTCCAAAATTGCTGGATTAAAACTGGCCAAACCAAAAAAAGGCCTCTAAAAACATACATTTGGTGCATTAGGTTTAGTTGTTTTTGAGCTGCTCATGATGAAGGTCATTAGCAGTAAATTATTATTGTTATTGGAGATTTGTAACGCGCACGGCTGCTCAAAAGAGTGTCCTGGCGCGAACCAGCAAATGAGAAACAGTGAAAGCAAAAGGGAAACAGACATTAGTTGAATAGGAAAGTTTCAAGTTTTTTCCTGAACTGAGAGAGATTTTGAAGGCTGCGGAGCTTCAGGGGGAGAGAGTGCCACAACTTAGCTGCCAAATAAGACAATGAGCTGCCCCCCTTTCTTTTCAAATGGATTTTGGGTATGGGGGCCAGGCACGTATTTGAGGAACGCAAGTGTCTGCCTGGGATATAAAACGAAAAATGTTTCCTCTGATACATCAGGCCGTATTCATATAGTGCTGCATGGGCCGTAACTAGAGCCTTGAACAAGACCCTAGCTTTTAGCGGCAGCCAGTGCAAATCATGGAGATGTTGGCTCACGCTAGTGGTTTGGGTAAGTCCGGCAGCAACCGCACAGCGGCGTTCTGCACCCCCTGTTACTTATCCAGGAGGTAGCCAGAGAGACCTACCTACAATGAATTTGCATAATCAAAACGGGAGGTAACTAAGGCACTTATTACTGTTTCTTTGATGGACAGAGGTAGCAGGGCCAGAAATTTTCTGAGCATCTTCAAAATGCCGACACATGTACCTGTCAATCTGATTGACAAAGCTTAGTTTTTCGTCTAACCAGATCCCCAGGTTCTTCACAGGAAGACCCGAAGGGGATGGTCGCGGGGCATCAGCGTGCCAACAGTCGTGAAAAAACAGCTAAGCGAATTCCCCAAAAAACAGTATCTCTGTTTTGTTTTCATTGTATTTCAGCTGGGCCGAAGTGAACTAGTTGAACACCGCAGACAGACAGTTTCTAACGTGGTCCGTAATGGACTCGTGCTTTTTCCAGGTGAATAAAAGCTGGGTATCAACAGCATATGCTAGTTCTTTAGCGCCAAAGTCCTCAGATAGCTGGATTAGAGGGGTCATATATAGATTGAATAACAAAGGCTCAGTATGGATCCCTGAGGGACCCCTGTTAGCACAGCTTGGGTGGTAGATGCGAAAGGTGGGAGGGGGGGGATCCACACTTGCTAGGTTCTACCGTCAAGGAAGGACTTGAGCCACTCCCAAGCGGCACCGAAGTCCACAATAAATGAAAAAGTGACCTATTTTGGTACCACCCTCATAAGTTTTTGTCCCTTTGATAAATCTGCGCCAAATTGATTGAGCTAAAGGGTTGAACTTTGAAGGGTTCCTCCCCCAAGTGTGGTGCAAATTAGTTAAAAGAGCGAATAATTGTTATTTCCTTTTGAGATAGTAACCTTAACTGCAGAGGTATGGTCACCCCTATATAATACACATAGTATAAACATTATACAGACAGCAGCTTTTTGCCCGACCAGTCTTTCACCCTTGCGACTAGCCACAGACAAGTTGTTAGTACACGTGCTACTCACATTTGCTCAAACACAAGGAGCACTAGGCTCCATTCATCTGAAAACAATTACAGGACAATCAGACGGTCCACGCATAAAGGTGGGGAAAAATGCCGCCTAAAGAATGAACAGCGCAAGAATCCATCGTTTTTTGTAGTCTGTCCACAGATAATTTGTTGGGGAAAAACTGGCACAATCTTATCAGCTGGCAGGTAGAATAGTGCGGATTTTATGTCTGAAACAGATACACTTTGTGTTCGGCTACCCACACTTCGCCTGTACTGCAATATGCGGTGCAGGGAGGCACCAGCAATTTTGATTGGCAGACAAGCTATATGGCCTAACATGGACTGATTCTTATTGGCCGAAGCAGGAGGTTTCAGCAAATAGAAAAGCTACCCTTCCAACAAATCAAAACGGCGCCTGAAACGGACAATTCTGATTGGCCTAAATATGGACGGGTAGGGTAGTGTGCTACAGTAAGGGCACGTTGTAGGGGACTTCAGAGACTAGAATCCCTAAAGCCAGACGAAACGCAGACGACACGCTCCCCGCCCCAGGCCCCAAAAGCGCGCATGCTTCTCCGCAGCGCTGCCTGGGCAAAGTACGGGCCCGTCCGTGCTCGTCGGAGTCTGGAGGCGATTGGGCTGGGCCACCCCTCCAATGTTTATTCCTAGACATGGCTGGTATTTGTCCCCTTAAAGTTCAAAATGTTGGAATTTTACTTAATGGTTTTAATTGTACCTCTCTTTTAGAGACCATTTTATATTAAATTTGCCAATGTCGTAACGTTTCCGCTGCTGAAATAGAGGGTAGAGTTCGGCAATCCCAGTTTCTCTGTAACCAAGGGAGGCCCTTGAAGTACTCCTCCATAGGCGCATGCGCCTCTCCGGTTAGGATATTATCGTAGTGATATCTGATTGTTACTAATCCCGAATTATGAGCAAAAGGAAGGTGACCGAAGGGGCACAGCGCTCCTGTAGAGCTAAAAAAAGTCCCTGAGATCGGCAGGTGCTAACTGTCTAACAGACAGGATTGACACCCTGCTCGTTGAATGTAATGACATTATTAATTCTTCTCCTCCGACAGCTCTCACCGCAATCTCCCCTTCCCTCGCCCATCCACAACTAACAGCAATAAAGGTATTACGCTAATGATTGAGAAAGTAACAACCCATGCTTCCACAGAAACCCAAACTTGAAATCTTTTTTAGTCCCATGCTCATGATGTAGGTACAGGGGCTCCTATGTCGGAGCAGGTTAATCTAGTAGTCGAGTGCCACAATCGCTAGTTGGCACTATATAGCGCTGAAGTAAACAATGTGAGGGAGGGGAATGAGTGATAAGTGTGGTGAAATCCAAGGAGGTCAGGAGAGGATGGAAAATCTTTAGGACTTAATTTGTGGGTCGAGAGAGGAAGTTTCCTTCCTCAAAAAAGTTGTGGAAGGTGTGGAGAAGGGAGGGAAAGTATTGTCCCCAAATTTAGAGATACCAAGTGAGAGACACGGGAGAGAGTGACAGGGGGTTAAGCGAATGTGTGGAAAAAGGCCCTCGAATTCTGGACCTACCGTGCCCTGCCCTGTAGCCCAACAGGCCATATATCCCGAAAGGCTCCTATTTTAAAATCTTCCGTACAAATCAAATAATTTGTAGAGCGCGCTACTCACCCGTTAGGGTCTCAAGGCGCTGGGAGGGAGGGGAGTCGCTACTGCTTGAACAGCCAGGTCTTGAGTTGTTTCCTGAAGGAGAGATGGTCCTGGTTCAGCCGTAGGGGGCTGGGGAGGGAGTTCCAGGTCTTGGCCGCCAGGTAGGAGAAGGATCTTCCTCCGGCGCTGGCTTTGCGTATTCGTGGGACGCCGGCGAGAGCGAGGCTGGCGGATCGAAGCTGGCGGGTGGGTGTGTAGAGAGTGAGGCGGCTGTTGAGGTATTTGGGGCCCATGTCGTGGAGAGCCTTGTGTGCGTGGGTGAAGAGTCTGAACGTGATCCTCTTGCTGACGGGGAGCCAGTGAAGGTCTTTCAGATGGGCAGAGATGTGGCTGTGACGGGGGATGTCCAGGATGACTCGTGCAGAGGCGTTCTGTATGCGCTGGAGTCTTTTCTGGAGTTTGGCTGTGGTGCCAGCATAGAGGGTGTTCCCGTAGACCAGTCGGCTGGTGACGAGGGCCTGGGTGACCGTCTTCCTGGTGTAGGTGGGGATCCACTGAAAGATCTTACAGAGCATGCGCAGGGTGTTGAAACAGGATGACGAGACGGCGTTTACTTGCTTGGTTATCGTGAGGGATGAGTCCAGGATGAAGCCCAGGTTGCGTGCATGGTCCGTGGACTTGGGGGCGGTGCCCAGCGCAGAGGGCCACCAGGAGTCGTCCCAGGCAGGGGGGGATGTTCCCAGGATGAGGACTTCCGTCTTGTCTGAGTTCAGTTTCAGACGGCTGAGCTTCATCCATTCCACAACGTCTTTCATTCCTTCCTGGAGGCTGGCTCTGGCGGTGGCAGGGTCGTTGGTGAGGGAGGGGGGGGGGATCAGCTGGGTGTCGTCAGCGTAGGAGATGATGTTAAGGTTGTGTTGGCGTGCGATGGCTGCGAGAGGGCTCATGTAGACGTTGAAGAGGGTGGGGCTGAGCGAGGATCCTTGATTACTTTGGTTGCCGCGGATCGGAAGGGGGGGGGGGGGGGGAGGCGGACTCTCTGGGTTCTTCCGGCAAGGAATGAGATGATCCATTCCAAGGCCGCTCCTTGGATTTCGGTGTTGCTGAGGAAGCCGGACTGCGAGGGTTTGAGGGATCTGTTAGTCTCCAGTTGAAGTGCTGAGACACGAGGGTGATTATTTTAAGACTTGTGTGACAGGAAATATAAAAGTGACCATAACCCGTGGATGTAGAGGGCCATAGGGGCTTAAACCAGAGAAGACAAGGCCCTGTCAACTCACATCCATACCCCCCACAATCATTGGTTACTAGGGGGAGGGTATACCAAGGTATATATTCCAGAGACCTCGCACCGTTAAAACAAGCTGTAGTATACCTAAGCCAGGTTCCAAAGTTGGCGGTTGGTGCTAAAGAAAACCAGGACTCTCATAAATAAAGTGATATACTGGTTTCAAGAAGTTAGGCATTGCTATTCCAACATCAGGAGCTATATTACTAGTCCTGAGAGAATTATACTCACTTCCTTCCTTCGATGGGGTGAAGGTATCCTTTATACATAATGACCTTGTTGTAGGCCAATACACAATTGATGCATAATCAATTTGTAGTGCGAAGCCGAACACTAATCAGGTACAGAATGCATGCTGATACAGAAGTCCAACCTAATCTAGTAAATAATGCCAATCCCGAAGTAAGGGAATTCAACAGATTCAACTGACTGGGAGGATTGAGCATATCTAAATCCACAGAGGATAGGCGTACCCATTAGGGCGACACGAAAGGTACTGAATGTACAGCCCTAAATAAGCCTGCCACTGATATAATTGAAGGTCCCCAGTGCTTTATGGAAGGCAGAAAGGCTGATGGGAATCACATTGAAGGTCCCTCAAGTGAGATTAAAATACTGTCATAGAATGTAGCTGGGATTAGAAAAATGCGGTCTGAAACAAACTAGGGGCAGCTTATAGATGGCCATGATGGGAGTCTCTTTCAAGATACATGGTGCATCAACCCTATACAAAGGAATGGGTTTTCATCTTATTGCACCAATGCAGTAGCATCCAGATAAGGACAAAGTCCATCAGGGGTCTAGCATTCTGGGTCAAAGTCTCGCGCCAATGTACAATTAGTCGTCAATAACCATTGATTGCACAGACATACTAGCAGTAACTTTAAAGCTTTTGTCAGGCACGACCCTTAAGATTTCTAATGTATACAATCAGATTGAGGCCTGTTTGCAGAATCTAGGGTGATAAACGTGTTAGAGAACACACGTTTCAAGCTATCTGGAGATAACTACATAAAGGGAAAAGGGAATTTTTTTATACTACCATAGAACCACTAATAGCAACCGTTCCTAATTTGATATCAGAACAAAACAGCCAATGGAAGATTTCACAAACAGAACTTCCCCTTGTGAAGTGGTCAGCCAGAGCGGCGCAAGTGTTGTCGTTGACATGCAACTTTGATCTTTGAGCGGCAAATGGAAGGACCCTATATGATAGGGAGGGCAAGATTAATTTAAATAGACCGGGGCATACAAGTAGAATTGTCTACTTTTTAATTGCTTTAAGCCTATGGCGCTCTTTAAAGGATATGGTAGTATTGGATAGAATGGACAGCAACCAAAATGCCCTGTGTTTGACACTAGAGGGTAGCATGGCAATAAAACTACGGATTAAAGGGCGACTGGATATCGGGGACATTTCCTACACAAACATTGATAAAGATACTCAGGACAGATTTGAACTATTGGCACATCTATTTTTCTTACTTCCTTTTAACAAACTTTGATCACCAATGATGTTTAATGCGTTTTAAAAACTTTTATATATGATGTAATGTATATCTTTTATGATCATGTGATCGAAATAAAGATTTTTCGAATCGAATCGATAAAGATATTCGGTGGGACTGGGTTGTTACACATTCTAATGTTTTGGAGAAAATCTTAAGGAAGGCTAAGAAGAAAGTTGAGAATCTAGATCTCCCATCTGAAAAAAAAATTATGTTTTTTCAGGAAAAGTATGAATTGCTCTACACACAGATTAGAGATGCCCTAGCTAATGAGAAAAGAGTTGAGAAAAATAGTTTAAGGGAGGTGGTCTGGTACAATAAATCATGTGGGGAAGCCAATTCAAAGCTATTAGTAGCAGCCAAATCAAATGTAGGATCGACTTAGGAGGTGTAGATAACTATATAAGAGTGAATTGGCAAAGGCCAAAAGAGAATGGGAGGGTTCCTTGTGGAAAAATTTGAATGGCGTACTGACGGCTCAAGATTTTAAATCCTTCTGGAAATTAGCTACAGTTTAAGTCAATGGATCCAAGAAAAATGTTGAATACTGTGATCCACGCCAAGACTGGGTTACCCACTTTATTAACTTCTACTACTCGGGTAGTAATGATTGAGCCCAGGATGATGTAGACTTTCTTTCAGACTATCAATACAGTAACCAAAGTAACTCAAGAAAATTAGAATTTGATCTAAAAGAAACTCTAGTAGCAATATATTCTAGTCTTACGGCCAGCGCTCCAAGGTCAGACAAGATCCCAAACGATTTATATATGGCCAGTGTGGGGTCCGTATATTAACCTTCTTTCCAATGCAATCTTATCAGGTTTGGAGATTCCTCCCTTTTTGAAAATCGCCGAGATTATACAATCTTTAAAAAGGGGCATCGCGGCAATCCGGGCAATTACCGGCAAACAAGTGTTTGCCCATTTCCAGGAGTGGATCCAAGAACACAATGGGTTATCGGAGTTCTCAGCGGATTTTAGGAGCAACGTTGGTACCATAGACCAGGTCTTCCCTTTTACATGTATTTTTTGGAAGACGTCGGTAATCAGCAAGGACAAATTGTAGGTTGCCTTTGTTGCTTTGAAAGCGGTATTCGACCTGGTTCCTAGATCTAAGCTAGCGAAGATAGTAGATGAAATTGGTATCCCTACAAATTTACTGAACATCAGTTGATCTAATTTGCTTCTCTTTATGCCTCTCTATAGTGTATGGTGCATGCCAAATACACTGTGAATATTGAAATCGGGGATCCCAAGCGAGACATCCGCCATAGCATTTTTTTGTTCTTTCTATATTTTGAAAATGAGAGCAGCAACTCTTAGTTAAATAAGTTATTCAGCTAGAATGAAATTAAGGTAGCTCAAAAAAATGGGCAGACGTGAGGACGGGGTAGGTGCTTACGAGCCAGCACCTGAGCTAAACTTCCGGTAAGGTGCGGGCACCCCACGTTTCTAGCCCTTGAAGTACTTCTCTGTTTTATTAGGCCACGATCAGGAAGTAGTCTCAACTATTTAGTTGTAGCCCATCTGTAGGAGTCACAGGTTTTGGGCCTGCCCTGATCCCCAGAGGGTGAGTTACCCTCTTTATTTATTTATTTCTGTATTATTTATTTTCCATCACGTGAACTAGACACCACACCATGCTCACTTGATCCTGAAGAAGCACCACGGATCCCACGGGACCTTAAAGGCGCGAAACATCTCAACCTTTTGAGTTACCCAGGCACATTCCGCTTTGTGGGGTAACACTCAACCTACTGGTTTATTACTTTGACACGGGTACCACCCAACCGGCACGCAGGTGCGTCGTCCAGAAGCTCGTCAGCTTAAAGGCTCAAGGGAGCCCATTTGTATAAACAACCGCAATGGACCACACACCGCTAGCCCCTCCTTTGGATCGCCCCTAAGGATTCTGGTACATAAGGTTCATAAGTGGTTCACCTCAGTAGGTGCAAGTAAGTACTTGTTGTGAAGATCTCTAGACCCGAGACATGGCCCGGGTTTCGGATATCTTCCCTCATCAGTAGAGAATGTAGTTGGGGTGGAAAAGAAGGCCGCCAAGCAACCGTCACAGGCCTCAATGCCCAACCGGCACGCAGGTGTGTCGTCCAGAAGCTCGTCAGCTTAAAGGCTCAAGGGAGCCCATTTGTAGAAACAACCGCAATGGACGGCACACCGCTAGCCCCTCCTCCGGATCGCCCCTAAGGATTCTGGTACATAAGGTTCGTAAGTGGTTAACCTCAGTAGGTGCAAGTAAGTACTTGTTGTGAAGATCTCTAGACCCGAGACATGGCCCGGGTTTCTCCTGGTAACCCTCAGTCAATTTTAAATCACTTCACATATCTTACTTAGGACTCTCCCCGCACACCCAGTATATCTCTGACAAAGTGACCCTTCGGGGGACCCGTAGGCCATTGCATCGCCGGTCCGACAAGGAGCTATTGCCCGGTGATGAAGCATGACATCATTAGGGGTGTGTGAGGGACAAGACTTGTTCTTCCTTCTCACTAGCGAGTTCTAGGCCTAGGATCCCGGTCTCATTTTCCTTCTCTTTCTTCTAAGGCAGGGTTCTTCAATCTGTGGGGCGCGCCCCCCTGGGGGGGCTCGGCGCCATCCCAGGGGGGGCGCAGGCTCCACTTCGATCTTCCCTTTGTGCCCGTTTCCTTGTCTGGGTGATTCTCCCAGGAGGGGGCTAATTCACGGAGTCGACACCTTTGGCTGCGTGCGAGGCAGGGGTCTCTTCTGCTAAAAACGAAAGCAAACAAACAGACACGCTTTCAGTTTTAGCAGAGGAGACCTCTTGCCTCCCACTGCAGCTGAAGCTGTCAGCTCTGAATTAACCCCCTCCTGGGAGAGTTAGCTCTTCCCAGAAGGGAGAGAAGGTTTCGCAGAGGTTTTGAGGCACGGGCAGGGTGGGGTGGGCTCTGGTCCAGGGCCCCAGCCTTTCAAGGGGGGTGGGAGTGAGGGGGAGTTGGGGGGCGGGAGTCCTGCAGTTATTTTGGGAAGGGAGGGAGAGGTTGCAATCCGGGTTTGGCCATGAATGGGGACAGTGGGCTCTGGTCTGCGGTCCTCAACTCATGAGGATCTTTGTGTGGGCACCCGGTGTTCATGGATGTTGGTCTGCAGATTCGAATTTGAATCATAAAAGGTGTGAGGGTGGAGTGGTGGATGTATGGGTGGGGGTGGATGGATGAGTGAGGGGATGGATGGTGAGTGAAGGGGTGAATGGATGGTGGGAGAGAGGATGGATGCATGAGTGGAGGGATGGATGGGAGTGGATGATGTGTGTATGGTTGGAAGGGTAGATGGATGGGTGGAGGGGTGGATGGATCAGTGAAATGGTGGATGGATCGATGGGGGGTGGATGGTGGACGAGTCAGTGGGTGGATGGATGAGAGAGGTGATGGATGTATTGATGTATTGATGGGTGAAGGGATGAATGGATGGATGGATGGATGAGTGAAGGGGTGGATGTGGGGATGGATGGGTGATTGAGGAGGGTGGATGGACGGGGGGATGGATGGAGGAGTGAAGGGGTGGATGGGTGGTCAATGGATGGATTCATGAGTGGATGGATGAGTGGGTGGATGGGTGAAGGGTGGATGGAGGGATGGGTGGCTGGGTGAGGGGGGAATGGAGAGAGAGGGGGAGGATGGATGGATGGATGAGTGATGACATGGAATGATTGGCAGAGTGGATGGGCAGGTGTGTGCATGGATGGGTGAGGAGAGGAGCATGGAGATGGATGGTCAGAGAGTGCATGCATGAGTGGGGGGGGTGGAGAGCGGGATGGGTGGATGGATGAGTGGGGGTTGAGTGGGTGGACGGATGAGTGACTGGGTGGGTGGGGGGATGGATGGATGGATGAGTGGGTGGGGGGATGGATGGATGAGTGGGTGGGGGATGGCTGGATGGGTGAGAGGGTGGGTGGTTGGATGGATGAGTGGATGGATGGATGGGTGGAGGAGTGGATGGATGGGTGGAAGAGTGGATGGATGGGTGGAAGAGTGGACGGATGGGTGGAAGAGTGGATGGATGAGTGGAGGAGTGGATGGATGAGTGGGAGGATAGCTTGGGTGAAAGGTTGGATGGATGAGTGGGTGGATGGATGGGTGGAAGAGTGGATGGATTGGTGAGGGCATAGATTGGGTGAAGGGATGGATGAATGATGGATGGATGGGTGGGTGAGGGGGTGGAAGGAGGGATGAAGAGGTGAGATGATGGATGGAGGGATGGAAGGTGGATGGGTTTGCAAGTGGTTGAAGGGGTTTGGATGTGGATAGGGCTCAGATGGAGGGACGGAATGAATGGCGGGGGAGTTGGTGGATGACAAGGTGTACACGAAGGATGGGGAGGGTTGTGATGACTTCCTTTGCTTTCTTGGTGCCATGAGAGCTGTGGTTCAGAGTGGAAGGTATTTGAATTGTTTGGCTGCTCCCTTGCCT
Organism: Lissotriton vulgaris; assembly: GCF_964263255.1. NCBI lineage: Eukaryota > Metazoa > Chordata > Amphibia > Caudata > Salamandridae > Lissotriton > Lissotriton vulgaris. Next base: position 578,580,556 of record NC_141697.1, read on the forward strand.
ATGTGTTACTGTTCTGTATTCTATGTGTGCTCATGTGTGGGATCTATGCATCATGTGTGTGACATTTTGCGTGACGTCCAGCTGCTACTTGAATGCGGGGCCCCCATGGGCAAGGTCGGGTTCCATGTTTTGGCTTCCGTTTGGTGAAGCACCCATGGTGTGTTCCCTATAGTAGGTTCATCACTGCGGTCCTCCCTTTGGTTCACTTGTGCATGGTGCTTTACATCCTACAATGTATTTGTTTATTTGTTGGGGAGTTTTGGTTCTCAGCACTTGCGGTGTTGAAGACTAGGTACCGTTTAGAACTGGATGTGGAGCACAGCCTGAGGATGGCAGTGGCAGGGATTCACCCATAGATTGAGAGTCTAGGTGTGGCTGGGCACCGGCACACCCGTCACATTCATGTTGGTGGTGTTGTTGTTGATCTGTGTCCTGTGTAAGGCAGGGCATCCTAGTGGGGAGAATTTGCGCACATTTTGTCTTGGGGATTGTGTTTTGAGCTGTCTGGTACGCCTCTGTCGTTTCGTCACACCCACTCACAGGTCTGCAGTTTGCTAGGCACTCTTGTTGTGTTGAGCATTGTTTGCCGGATATGGCCCGTGGTGTGCGCGTGGCAGTCGATCATGTGGTGTGCCGGATTCCCGAGATTTCTGTCGGGTGGTGGGGGGGCCCAACATCTGAGGGAATTCAGCTGGGGGGGCTCAACCTGGAAAAGTTTGAAGACCTCTGTTCTAAGGGATTGAGTGACACCGCACCCCTCCCTAAGAACAGCGTCCCAGTCTTTTTTACCTTAAGCTCAACAAAATGTTCATTTGGGTGCTGTTGGTTCTAATCTTTGAATTTTTGTAATACAATTTGCAGCTCAACGCTGGCTGAGGCCTGTACTTTTCGATTTTGTACTCTGTCTATATGTTCCATGATAAGGAATTTCTCATGCACTTTTATGGCTTTAAGTGGAATTGCCACTACTCTGAATTTGCATTTCAAAGGACCTTATTGTATTTTTTAAAATGTATGCCATAATTCAACCCAAAACCAAAAAATAATGTTTAAGGGAAGGTTAGTAATGTTTCCTGGATCAGAAACAACTATTTAGCTATGCAAGTGATTTGCGATTGGATTGTGTAAACTACTGGGGCTTGTATTTGTTTAACCTTGGGAGTCCCTTTCCAAGAAACGTTGTTGATGTGTTACTGGAGTGTGATATATCGAAAACTATGTATTACTGGTCTTTGCTGCTTCGGTCTATTCATCTGAATAATATGGTCATGATATTAGGTTTTTGGTGTACTTTTAGGATCCTGAGGATCAAAATAAAGTTATATGGCTGATGTTAGGACGATTTTGATTCCATTCAAAAAGTCTAAGAAATGATTACTCATGCCCATTGTCCAGGCTGGCAATTTTGCAGTGGTCTGTGGTTCGTTGTAGTATACATTCTCCTCTTCCTTCTTCTGTTTCCCAGTATGATGTGGGCAAATCCCGTAAAGAGTACATTTGACCTGGAATTTGGTTCTGCTTACAGATAAGTAAAGGAAACAAATATCCTCTCCGCTGTAATCACAGAGCCTGGACTGCCGCAGTTACTTTTTTTAACCTTCGAAACAGTTTGATAATGTAACTGGGCAGCCTTTGGAAACTTTAAAGATTGTATTCTGCAAACTTTAGAGTCCAAGTTCTGGTTTCCAAATAACATCTACCAAAGTGAATAATTCTGGCTTTTTGTGGCTGTGGAAAGGAACAAGGTTGGTCTAAAATGAGTGCCAGTAAACTTTGTACGGCTCAGATATACCTGTATTGAATAAACCTGTAGTATCCTTAATAGGATAGCTCAGCTGTCTTATCTTTGTTGAGCTGCATAACCTGAGGACCTCGCTCCTAACCAAATCCCTAAGATATGTACGACTTGAGATGCTCTCGCTGTTTTGAGTTCTGAGCCTCCGATATCAATGTACTTGACGGCTAGCTCTGCTGCTAGAACATGTGAAATGTTTGTAACCAGAGGGATGGTTCTTCAGCCTGGACCTCTAAGACCTGTGTAAACTGAGGGAGAACGCTCCTGTCCAATTTTGTAAGATCTGTCAGTTAACTTTGCTGACTCAAGGCCTGGTGAGCCTGTAAGACTCTGGCCATTAAAGGCCTTTGGTTTTACAGTGTAGAAAAAACAATTATGGGGCCAAGTTGGCATGTGGGTTAAAAATCTACTATCACACAGTGAATAGTAGCTTATCTGTAGAATTCCTCCTCTTCAAGGGACTTATAGCAACTCTGCATGCTTCTTACCGGAGGTATCCCGCGTTATTTGACATAGGTTGTCTTCTTGTTGCTATCAAAAAGTGTAAAAGAAGGAATCTAGTCTTTGGGGGTTCTACGTAACCCCCCCCCCGTATATTTCACGCCTTTCTTGTAGACATTCTAGAGAGGAAGTGACCAAGAACCCCGATATTAGCATCATTTTTCCACCTAAGGTATGTCATTTTAAATAACAGTGGATTCTGTTCAACTTAACTATCCTATCACGCTACTGCCTAAAACCGATTTTTTATTTTTTTTATTTCAAGTATATTGCAGGTCGTGGCAGGTAGTTAACAGTATGCTAACTCTTACGGTGTGTCCTCCAAAATGTGTTTCGCATGAAACTGCATCAAGATTAATAAAAATGGCAGTGGAACATACCAACAAGCTCTCTTTCAACGTGTGCTAACTTCTACCGTAATAAAAGTGACAGTGTAGTGTGAGCTATCTTTAATATCCCCAAAAAGGGTTTATACTGGGGGCCTACACCTAGTAAGCAGGATCGGACTGGCCACAGTGGGCATTTCTCCAGGAGGCTGGAAGGGTGGGGTCATATTTTGCAGCGATGGGGGGCGGTTTTCTTACGGGTGGTCAGTTTTGCAGCAATACCGGCCCCCTGTCACAAAAGCAACAGTGAATTACACTGTCTCCCACCCCCAGGGAGAGAGGGGGACAGTTGTCCAACAAAATTGCCAGGGCTGCTTTGGGATCCAAGTCTGCCCCCTCCCAGTAATGCAGGCCTTAAGAGTGACAGAGAGGCCCACTGCTGGCCCGTTCGGTAGGTCATCGCGGGGTTAAGGAAGCGGCAGTTTACATTTTCATCCTGTCGGTGTGGACCTGCCCCGAGAAGCGAGAGACACAATTAAACATCGATTGTGCTTCCCCTTAGTGCTCCCTTTAAGCGTTGCCCCGTTCCCTGATTGCAGTTCATACTGGGCGGCAGCAATCAGAAAGCCTCAAATAAGGAGGTTTTACTGGCCTGTAAGACTGTTGTGTCCCCTCAGCATTCGAGGTAGACTGGCGTACAGGGCAATCAGGCAGTGCCGAATCCCGGGTTACTGTGTGTGGGCAAGTTTTTTGGCTATTCGTGAGCCTGTTTTATGGTCTTCTGGGCAGGTCTGACTGTTGATTTCCCCGATATTTAAAAAATCGTTGCCTGCAGCAAGCTGAAATCCATGTGGCCTATCACATACCTTTCAATACACTGTTACAATGTCTCTTCAAGTTCAAAATTGTCCGAATTTGAAAATATGAGCCACTTTTTTAGCCTCCTAATTCACTAAAGGGGGGCACTTATTTCGGTGCACCAAACTATTTTCTGTGCAAGTCAGACACAGTCAGCATTAAACAGAAACCAGTCCTCTCGGGAACAGTCCTTTGTTGCTGGTTGTTGTGGACAGCCTGCCAATAGGGTGGGTGGCCCAAAATGGAGGGACTGTGTTTTGCAACCCTTTCCATAACACTACATAATCCTGACACTCGCAACGTGACATAAAATCAAGTGTCGAAGGTTATGTTATCCATGTGTTATAGGCACAGTCCACGTTTACAGTGGTGTGGGGGAGGGGTGGCTGTGGTTAGGAGGTACACAATAATGGCGCGGCTCGCCCCTCCTCTCCACTGAACAGAAGAGGCCCCTGGCCCCGCGCTCTCCGCACACGCTCCACATGGTGACCCTGTTTCCCCCATCGCGCCACCTCCCCACGCTCAGCGCCCCGCCCTCTTGTCACACACATTTCCACTGGTCTCTCCAGCCAAGCACATTCTGCTACAGCCGATAATCCCCTCCGCAAGAGGCCAGGGGGTTCACCATAAGCCCTCCTCCAGCAGCAGCCCCGGGGTCCACGTTCCTGAGCCACCCTCCCGAGGGAGCCCGGTGGTTCCTGCCAGCCATGCTGCTGCAGGAGAAGCTTGGGGGTCCCCTCCTGCAGGAGGCATGAGGTCTTTATGGACCAGATACCCCCACATACAAGGAGCCCCCTTTGGTTGTATGTTCCCCAGTGCTCTGCAAGAGGCAAAGCGGTCAGTGGTAAACGCAGTTCCTGCAGTAGGCCCTGGCATGGTATAGCTCCCTCCCCGGAAGGTCCTCAGGTTCAGGATAACCCATTCTTGTGCAGGACGCTCATGCGGATCACCCCCCCCCCCTTGCAGGAGGTGATAGGCATCCAGCTGATAAGCCCGTCTGCACGAGGCCTAAGGCTCGTGACCCAGCTCTTTTGCTAACAGCCCCGCGTTTGAAGAGAGGTACTTCCTTCAAAGAGGCCTGGATTTAGCGTAGACAAGTCTACCTCCCTAGGCAGGCCCGGGCTGAGGAGGCATTGCAATCCCTTCTCCCTGCAGGGCAGATCGAGGTTCCTGCTGACAGGTCTTTCTGACGTGTATGATCAGGCCCCACATCCATGCAGTGTTCCCGAGGGTTCCTGCCTGTTTTTAAGGCAGAGACTGTAAGTCCTGGGATCTGTCAGTCGTGTCTCCCCCCTTCGCTGGTGAATCAGAAGGCACAGGCTGCCCGCAAGAGGCTGCCGAGGGCCTAACTACCCTCACCACCCCCACACAAACCCAGGACAACCCCTGTTCTATTCACAGGACAAAGCTCACATCCGGCCATGAGGTCGGGGCCCTCTGGGGCTGGCGCTGCAGGGAAGGGCGGGAGGGAGGAGGAACCATGATGCCACTGAGGAAGGACAGACAGCGCGTCCTGGAGGGGGTGGGGGTGGCTGGGGCCGCTGCAGCTGGCACTGCACGGGAGGCGGTGTGCTGGCCAGACTGCTCTTCGCACAGGACTGGATCTGCAAGCTACGGGGCGTAGGTCTGTGTCTCTGTTGTACAGAGCTGGCACTGCAGGGAAGGGTGCTGCCACTGAGCAGAGAACCTTCTGGAGGGAGCAACACAGGAAGGGCAGACCCCTGTCAGCACAGCACCTCGCGGGGGAGTGCTGTACTGCAGGGTGGGGTATGCCATCGCCAGCACAGCACCTCCTGGACCGGTACTAATTGGAGGCAGCAGGCTGCGTGGGCCCAGCACCTCCTGTGGCCGGTGAAATATGGGGGAGGGGGGCGCTTTAAGCACAGCACATTCTGTGGCGTTTATTAGGGAAGGGCGGGCTGCCACAGAGAGCAGCTCCTTTAGTCGGTTATCGAGAGGGTGTTCGCGCTTTCGGTACAGCAGCACTCTGGCCGGATACATAAGGGAGTACAGCGCCTCCTGGGGCCAGTTCTTGAGGAGAGGGCGCTTTCAGCACAGCGCCTCCTAGGGCCATACAACGTGGGGCGGGGGGCCTAGGGGGCTGAATGAATACAGCACCTCCTTTGGCTGGATAAAGGGGCACAGCGCCTCCTGTTGCCGGTGCAACAAGGATGGCGTAGTCTGCGAGTGCAACACCTCGTGCAGCCGGTATTACAAGGAGGTGGCTGGACGCTTTCAAAACAGCACCCCACTGTGGGAAAATGCACTATAAAGAGGGCCATGTCGCAGTTCGCACACAACCGCCTGAGGCCGCAAAAAGGGAATGGACAGCGCTTTCAGCACAACGCCTCCAGGAGGCGTACAACATGAAGGGGGTTCGTTGAGTGAGTACAGCACCTCCTGTGGCCCTGGGAAGGGACAGAGCTTTCAGCACAGCGGCACCTGGGCCAGTTATAGAGGGAGAGAGGGCGCTTTCAGCACAGCGCCTCCTGTGGGTCAGTTTTTGAGGGAGAGAGGGCGCACAGCGCCACCTATGGTCAGTTCTAGAGTGAGAGAAGGCGCTTTCAGCACAGCTCCTCCTGTGGGCCAGTTCTAGAGGGAGAGAAGGGCGCACAGCGCCTCCTATGGTCAGGTCTAGAGGGAGAGAAGGGCGCACAGCGCCTCCTATGGTCAGTTCTAGAGGGAGAGAAGGGCGCACAGCGCCTCCTATGGTCAGGTCTAGAGGGAGAGAAGGGCGCACAGCGCCTCCTATGGTCAGGTCTAGAGGGAGAGAAGGGCGCACAGCGCCTCCTATGGTCAGTTCTAGAGGGAGAGCGCTTTCAGCACAGCGCCTCCCGTGGGCCAGTTTTAGAGGGAGAGAAGGGCGCACAGTGCCTCCTATGGTCAGTTCTAGAGGGAGAGAGGGCGCTTTCAGCACAGCGCCTCGTGTGGGCCAGTTCTAGAGGGAGAGGACGCTTTCAGCGCAGCGCCTCCTGTGGGCGTAGAACAGGAAGGGGTAGGCTGAGCGAGTACAGCACCTCCTGTGGCACGTACAACATGGGGGAGACTAGGTGGCCACAATGCACCGTGGAGCCGGTAAAATAGAGAGGGGTGGGCTGTGTGAACACAGCATGCCCTAGGACCAATACTGCCGAAAAGCAGCAGGACGCGTTCACCGCCTCACTTCGTGGAGTATTACGCTGTGCAGATGGCTAGGCCCCCGTCAGCACAGCACTTCCCGTGGTCGATAGAAGGGGGTTAGACTGCGTCAGCAGAAGCACTACCGCCCGCGCTGTGCTACCGGGAGAGTGCAGCCGGCTTCCAACACAGCACCCCATGTGGCCGGTAAAATATGGAGCTGATCAGAGCGCTTTAAACAGCACCGCTTGGAGTCGGTACTACAGGGCGGGGAAGGGGCAAGGTCGCTTTGAGCACAGCACCCTATGTTGCCGGTAAAATAGGGAATGGAAGGGGCGCTTTGAGCACAACACCTCCGGTGGCATGTACAGCAGGGAGAGGCTACGTGCGCACAACAGATCATGGAGTCTGGTAGGGAGGAGGGCGAGCTCTCAATACAGCACCTCACGCGCCTGGCATAACATTGAGGGAAGAGCGCTTTCAACACAACACCTGCGGAGCCTGTACTACCGGGGGGGGGGGGGGGGGGGGGGCGGAGACATTTCCACACTGCCTGCACCTCATGGGGGGGGGGGCGAGAGGCCTCCTTCAGAACAGCACCTCCTCTGGCAGTACAGAGGCAGTAGGCCGCTTCAACAGCGCCTCTTGTGGCCAGTGATAAAGTGAAGGGGCAGGGCGGTTTCATGCAGCCCTTGTGTCCGGCCGGTCGGGGGCAAACCTCGAGGGCATTCAGCCCAAGGACGGAGCATATTTGTGAGATACGGGGGGCTCACTACAATCTGTAAGAGGGCATCATTTTGTATTGCGTCACTGGTGGCCGGTACAATAGGGCGGGTTTTGGTCGCAGAGCGCACATGGTCATGGAGGCTTTGGCCCCTTTCAGCACCATTTGTGGCCGGTACTGCAAGGAGGGGGAAGGGCGCTTACAGCACACTCCCCTGTGTGGCCGACAGGGGGGGGGGGGGGGGGGTAGGAGGCTGCGTGCGCACAACACCCCCTGGAGCCTGCACTACCGCCGAGAGGGGGCAGGGCGGCTTCAGCGGTGGTCGGTGCTGTGGGTTAGGCCGCGTGAGCAGAGGACCCCCCGGAGCTAGCGCTGCAGGGAGGGGTTCAGACCGCCGAGAGCACATGGCCGTCTGGAGTGAGCACAGCAGGGAGGGGCGCATGCGGCTCTCAGCCCAGATCCTCCTGGAGCTCGCACTGCGGGGAGGGCTCGGCTGAGCAGAGGGCACACTGGAGCAGGCACTGCAGGGAGGGGCGCGGGCCGCTGCGAGCACTGCATCTCCAGGGATGGCGTTGCACAGAGCGTCTGTGTGCAGGGCATGGGAGGGGTGAGCCGACAGGCCCCTGAAGCTGGTAGTGCAAGGAGGCCTTTGTGATGGCGGGGGTGGGAGGCCCCGGCAGCTGGCCTTCTGCCCCTCCTCCCCGCTTGTGTGTCTAAATGCGAGAGACGTATCCTCTGGAGCCTCGTTTTCAGACCGCCCCAGGGCACCCCTGCACATCTGCAGTGTTCCCTGGAGACCCAGTACTGTGACCGAACACCCCGGTACCAGCAAGATCGACTAGAATCACACCGGAAAGAAGCAAAAGGGAAACGGGGCTCAGGGAGTGAGCCCTGACATTCCCGCTTTCCCTAGGTCACAAAGCCCCAAAGACGGTTTATCTAATGTGCTTCTTGTATAGCGCCACCATACCTATACACGTGAAAGGGCGCTCTAAGCATTCAGTGGCTGGCGCAGGGACTAGGGGCGCGGGAGTTGCTGTTGCACCCCTAGACAAAACGAGCTAGTTTAGATTGTGAATAAACAATAAAAGGACAGTTCAAAGGTTTTCCTCTGGCAACATTTGGCGTGTTATCAAATAACGCTCATATCCCCATGTCTTTAGTGAGGTATGGTTTCCTGGCCGCCCGCACTCATCGGTGATCAAGGGAGGTGGACTTTTGGGAGCTAGGATAGGCCCCGTTGAAACAATGCCAGACTCCCAGATCACACAAAAGGAACTCCATTTATAGGCACCCTCTCTCCAATCCGCCCTGGCACAGCTAGGCGCCAAACACGCTGCCAAGCCCACTTACCAAGAAATCCATCTCAGGACAGACCTTTTGCCCACCTGCTTCACCCCTGGGACTTCCTCGCGCCGAGTAGGGTTACAACCAGATCCTAAAGCTTCGGCACTGCCAGAGACAAAACGAGCAGCTGCAGGCCCGAAGGGGTTCACCTCTGGTATCGGTGCACGGGTGTAGCCATACTGCAGCGAGCGTGGCCTTTTACAAGCCGAGTTTAGTTGTCAATTGCACGGCTAAGCAAAGAGTGACAGTACAGTGCACGCAAAGCAGAGCCCAGCCCAGAGTGGAGGGCGACTAGGTCTCCTTCAACCAGGCTACGGATTACCTGGCAGTTGGTGACAGCCAATTACAGTATCAGGAACACAGGCCTCTAACCCAGGAGGGGAGAGTGCCTTCAGTTGTACACCTGTACGCCCTCCTCCCCCCAAATTGTCCTAATTTTGCTTCCTGTCATGTGGAGCTTTGTTTACCGTATGGGACGTTTCAAACCGGCATGGGACTAAGAAACCTTGTGCAAGATGAATGGTGTCCACAGAGGTCCTCCTTTCAGCTTGTCTCGGGTCTTGTTTCCCAGCTTCAAGGTGTGACAACCTGCAGATACACGATTCCCTGGTGAAACCTCCAAATGTGTGTTTCGGAGAATAGACATCTTCTCCCTGCCAACCACAGGATCAGTCCCTACCCATACTTCGTGTCCTGTCACAAACTTTTAGCTGTTCCTGCCTGGTATCCATTTGGGGCAATTCACAAAACCGTGCCCAGTGCCTACCAGCAGCTTCAATAAAGTGGGGAAGGTGAACTGTGCCCTGAGTGGAGCGCGATTCAGAAAAGGGGGTGATGATGAACAGAGTGTCTGAATTAGGCAGACCACTCTTACCCAGTCCAAAGATCAGGGCTTGATCCATCACCGTTATTTATCTCAATGCACCATCCCAGCTCAGAACCTGGCTATATGCAGATCAGTCTGTCCCTGGCCCAGTGCATCATGGGAACAGGGCAGACTAAACTACCAAGCCAATTCTTCACCAGAAAGGAGACAAGCTACCGGGGACCGGTTTCTGGCATTTCAGCCGTCTTCGGCCCGGCTTGCTTGAATCCTGATGGTGCAGTGAGAAAGGGACTCATGTCTGAGTATACCCTGCCACACCTATAGTGGCCAAAAACGATTCAGAAAAGGGGGTGGTGAGTCGAGCGCGTTCAGATTTTGATGGAAGCTCCTCATTGTTGGCCATAACTTCCAACCCCCACACCTAAAAGTAAGATACTTTGATTAAATGCCTCACGTTTTGCCCTTCAAAAGAAACTGCACCAACCCGGCGTGTCGTCTAGCAGAACAGAACCCTACTGGTTGCCCTTTCCCTTCAAGCTCTTACTCTGGAGAAGTCCTACTGCTAACAGACAGTCTGCAAGAACAGGAAGCTGGACTACCTGGTGTTAGCGGAAGAAGCTGGCCCCTTCAGGAAGATAAACAGCAAGGGCCAGATGAGTGAAGCATCTTTGAATGTGTCACAAGGGTGTGTGCCAAGAACTTAAAGCTTAGCTGCCTAGGATCAACCAGTGTGACCTGAAGCTAAGAACCTGCCAACACAGGCACTCTGCATTGAGCGCGGTAAGCCTGTGTCTCAGTTTCCAACCTCAGGAGGGCAGTGAGGTTTTCCTCGCAAACTCAGACCTTGGGACAGCATCCAGTTGCATCTAACCCACTGAACTGATGCGAAGACCATTTGGAAAGACTCTAACACTCACCATTCAGGAGTAACTTCCAGGTAACTGTGGTTGGGTCACATTCCTAAATTTCAGTTCCCAACTGGTGGGTCTAGTGACTGCCCTAACGAACCAAAAAACTATCACAGCCTGACAATTCTGGGGTAGTGATCCCTTGATACTTACTATCGGACCCTGGTAATCCCTTGAACAGGACACTGAGACATTGCGAGAAGTGACGTCTGGCACCCTGGAAACATTTTTGGACTCGGTGGGATTCCTGTTCCAGTAGGAGGAGGGGTTTGGGGCTTCAAATATTTTTATTTTATTTTGCTGGAAACTCATTCAGAATCGCCCAGTGTTGAGCTTTGCATCTAGTAATACCAAAAGGCCATGGTATATGGAATACATATATATCATTACAGACATGATGCACTGTACCATACTGTCTGACAGGTCTGTCTCCAGTCTTTTAAAACACTGCCGAGTGGTAGAATTTAGGAGCATATCCGTCACAGAAGTGGTTATAAACTTCTAGATTTGCGTACAACTGTAGTAAACTATAGGCATCTAAAAACCTCTGCTTCTGGCCTGCCAGATATGGAGTATGCAGTATAGTTACACGTGCCATGCAGTATCAGAGTTCCAATGCCTTACACCTGCCTTCTGAAACAAGCCTGAACTTGCTACTGAGTTAAGTCATGTGTAGATGATTAGCCAATAGAAGGCCATAGTACCAGAGGCCTTTATACACCACTGGTAAACACCAGGCACACTGCTCTGAAACCATTGACGAGAGGGGAGGCAGGCTGCGTCAAAGAAACTGCAAAATCTTGAGCCTCTCGGGGAGCTAATGAACAAGTTGGGGCTGGTGGGGCCAGAGTAGACACAGGCAGATAAAACTGGGTGGCAAAGAAAGAGGTGGCTCTGGTTAACCCGTTTTACAGCGATTCAACTGGGAAGTGTCACTTCCGGTTTAGAAACCCCTCTGCAGCATCTGAGCTACCTCTGCACCACTGCTCCTACCAACTAGCTAAGAGCTGAGCATTTTAGTAATGAGTCTGCGTGCATGTTCTGGCCAATATAGTCACCCATCCCTCCCTTTTGGAAAATATCCATGAATTTGCATTGGACAGGCTTCCCCTCCAGTCCCTGACCACCCGACCTCCACACTTACAGCCTGGAATACGCATGGCCTACATGGAGGCCAACCTGCCCTACAACCCCTGCTGACCTACAGCAAGACTTCAGTCCCTGTGCCCGAACTAGATGGTCAGCAAAGAGACAAGGTGCCCTAAAATAACTAGGATGGCTGGAACTTGGAGCCGCATGCAAAAAAAACCTGTCCATGACCACCTCAATCCCTACAGGAAGTGGAGATACTGAGAGCGAGAAGTGCCAGCCCGGATAGGAGAGATGTTAAGTTGTTATCCAACTATTCATTGAATGGTCACATATGAGTAACTTCCTTATGACTAATTGCATAAAAATAATTGTGACCTCCATCCAGGGATTAACTGACTTCTGGTATGTTTAGTACACACTGAAAACAGACTAGAACTAATTGGCAAGGTGATATGACTGATGACTGAAATCCCTTGCTTCTGTCTTGTAATTGTAACTCTAAAGTTTCGCATGGTTAAGGACAAGGATGCTGTTCAGAGAACATAGGAATAAATGTTCCTTAAACTCAGGCGTTCCCCTGTGCTCATCTCAGATTTACATCTTTACCTCAGTTTGCACAAGTGTTTACAGGTGGTGGGCACCAGCATTCATTTTTGAGGATTAGCACTTAATTTTTAACGTCAGACTTTGACACAAAGCTAGGAAGAGTGATATATGGTGAAAGCAGGGATGAAAAAACCTGGCAGAGTTAGATAGGAGACAGAGTGAAGGGTAGTGCTAGAAAGAGGCATGGTGGTTGAATCAAACCTAGACAGCCTTGGTGTACAGTAACCAGAGCATACAGTAGTACCGACAGCAGACTCCCCAAGAAAAAACCTTGGGACCTGCTCTGGTCCTTTACATTTTCTTGTTTCATCTACATCTCGTCTCTCTCAAAGACCTGCAGACTGTCTTTCAAATACTGAGGTGCTGTTCTGCCTACTACTTTATAAACCAGTGCTGGTGGTATGAAATGTGATTATTTCCTTGACTGGCAATCAGTGCATTTTTGTTAGGTCTAGGGAGACAAGAACACCTTTGGGGTTCGTCCCCATAAGCATTGCTCTTGTGATCCTGTAGTTTCAGAATGTTTGAAGAGGACCTGCCCACATGGGGAGGCCTTACTACAACCTAGTTTCGCTCCAGTTATACTTTTTGCAATGGAGGACCCATGTCTTAACTCTAGGATTGATATCTAGGTAGCTAGCAGATGATGATAACGAGTTGATACGGTTCTCCAGAGACAAACTTATTGAATGTAACCTCAAGAGGTGTTGATCTTAGGTCCTCTGGTTATTCGCTTTCGTCCACCTTGAAACCAGGCAAGCGATCCTTCATGACTAAGATGATCATGAGCTAAGTGAGGTGTTATTTAAAGGTGGAGAAGTAGGAAAAGATTTGCTTGGAGGATGAAGGTTCTCAAGCCGGGTGGTGGAGTAGTAGTTGGGTACAGTGCCACAGAAGTTGTCACAACTTATTTCAGTTGCTGGGCAAAACTTAGGATCTAATACGGTTCAAGAGATCTGAAATACTCAGTAGTGAAGGGCTAGATGGCTCAGGAGAGGTCAGAAGAGGTGTGCTATATTAAAGTAAAGCTCATAGTTATTGTATCCTACTAGAACACACAGCACATGATCGGAATCGGCAAGGCTCGAAAGCAACCACAATGAATTGACCAAAATCGTCACTTCGACTGACAGCAATGCTGGAACAGTATATCAGGACGGAATGATCGAAAGAAATCTCACAGAGAATGGTAGCCACATTGCTACAGGACCAGCACTGTACATTTCAGTAATCCCACAACTGCCATAAGAAAGAAGCATCAGGAATATCCCATAGTTAGCATGTGGTGTGAAAAGTACCTAACTGTGTGAGCAGCCATGGAACCTTGGATGCTTGCTCGCCTAGGCAGGAGTGCCAACAACAATTGAGTGGGTCATTGTACTGTGCAAAACCCCAAGTGAGCACAAACCCGGATCCATTAGCAATTCACCCCCCATTAGCAAAATGGACCGGACCATCCGAGTGCCCCAGCAAACTATGACCGCATCGCAGTAGAGAAGAGCTGAGTTCCTGCACGTAAGCCCAGAAGTGCCTTCTGTGGCCACATGAGAAAAGCGTGGACAACATCCTAGCCCTTGCAGCAATTTTCCTTGATCAACATTATTGCAGATGCAACACCTCACTCCCAGACATGCAAGTCTAGCCAACAGTCAGGCAAGTTTAAGGGGAGACCAGAATTCTTTGGTTCCATCGCAACTATGGGTACCATTTGCAAGGGGAGAGCAGATCGGTCCAGTATCCTTCAGCCTCCATGCACCAGTGGTAAGCACCACAATCTGGTTGGCCCTGGAACACGCCACCTGGTACCCAGTAGAAGTACAGCAAAAAATCTGGGGGTAATATTTGGTGAGGGTCTGTTTCAAAGCCGAAGTCAATCGTACAGTTGGCACATGTTTCTATATTCTAAGAACCATCAGAAAGGTGCTTCCACTCATTCCCTCAGAATTACATCAGCCCACTATCATCCCACTGATTACCTCTCGATTACTGTGACGCACTATACCTCAATATATCACCTCTGCATCTCTGAACAAGCTCCAGGTTGTACAGAACGCAGCAGCAATACTGATTCTAAACATCCCCAACCCTCAGTCTGTCAGAGAAGGGATCCGTTCCTTACATAGGCTCCCCATCAGGGAGTGTATTTCATTCAAGGTCTTAAGTACAGTGTATAAGGCCATGCATAGCAATGGCTTTTCCAACTTAAATCCTCGTTTCAACGATATACTCCAGGGAGGACTTTGAGATCCATACAGGACAGATTGGTTTTGCCCAGATTATGCAGATCCAGATGAGGCAACAGTTCCTTTTCGGTGGCCTCTGCCAAGCTCTGCAACTCACCCCCCCCCCCCGCCATTGCAAGCTCTCTTCCTGCTTTCAGGAATCTACTGAAAACATGACTATTCCCCTCTTAATCTGCTGTTGCGCTTCTCTCCCTTGCTGTTTCTGCCCAGCACCTTGACACCTTTGGGTATAGTGCGCTTTACAAATACTATCCTATCCTGTATGACCAGATAGACAGTTAATATTTGCTATGTTGGCTGCATCTTAGCAGCAATTATCCCAGATATGGGCATCTCATCTTCTGAAGTGCTACACACAGTCTGCAATATCTACTTCATGCAGCACTTCTTACCACCCACAAACGAATGGCCTTACAGAAGGGCTTAATTCTTCAAGGAATTCTGTGTTCTGTTTTAGTGGTACATGACAGGTAGACAGTTCATGTTCTCTCCCCATGTTATTAGTTTACCAAGAGAGCCAACTTGGGGTTCACTTCAGTTCACTGGAACCCCTTGTCCAGCCCCATGGACATATGTAGATATAATCAGGGAAATGACTGAACTGTAGACCAGAAAACGCCTGAGGTCCACTGCGCCCTGCACTTCAAGTAGATGTTAGGATGATGCTTGTACCGGTTTTATCATTCAGTTTGGTTCTACTAGTTTTACTAGTGTTTTGGTCTCTTCCCACAGAGAGGGGTAAAAGGTCGTTTTATTGATCCAAGGTGAACAATGTATTGACGTAGAGGACGATTCAGGGCTCAGACTTTCCTTGGCAATTTTGCCATAAGAATGAAATCCTGCCTGTGAGTTCCTCCTGAAAAGGATTAGCTCTTACGTGAAGATCTGAACTCTAACATGTAGCCATCTACTTAGGAACTGACACAAGGCAGGCCTCCAAGAGCTTGGAGCTTCCACTTCAAAAACAATCCATTGCTATTGGGTTAATAGTTCTGATGCAGTCAAGCCATGGCACTCCAACTCAGTCCCTCCCCCATCCTATACCTACTTATCAGAAGGGCACACCCATTCACAGGAGATGGAGGTGACCACAACCCATAGCAGCTGCACTAGCACACATCAAAGCCACCTAAGGATGTGTAAAATCCCAAACAGACTTTTCTGGTGAGGGTTGGATACCGATATTCCTTACTGCAGGGCCTTCTTTGGGCTCCTTGGTCCAAATTGCTAATCAGCATTAAAAGAAAGCCAGAGTTTCGGATTAGCTTTGCAAGGCCCCGTTTCAGGGTGTAGGCAAGATCACTGTTCCCTGGAGTCTAATACACAGCACCTATAAGTTGCACAGATGGATAATGCATCAAGCCCTAGTTTGGGGACATTTTCAGTGTAGTCAAGAGATTAAAATGGTGAAAGAACAGAAATTTGCTACCATTGAGACTTGGGTAGGGTGTGCCCACCCCCATCACCATCACACACACACCTTAGGGCATCAATCACAGTGTGGAACAGGGAAAACACCCCAGACCCCTGTCTAGGTGGAGATCATTAATTGAGGCCACCCACAACTGGCTGTGAAATGCTAAAAGTAGACAATGCAACCTCTTCAGACGTGGTAGTAGCTCACCCTGCTTAAAGCCAACTAATCCAGGCTCCATTACAGACCACGCAGAACACCCACTCCAACCCCATCTCATAGAGAAGCTTGGAGGAGACATTCATCGGTATCCCCTGTAGGACAAGGGGGCTTCAAAGACCAGCCATTAGCTCCAAGTCTCAAAGGAAGAACTAGAAGACCCCTGTTGGGTAGCATAACAGTGCACAAGAGTGAGGCCACCACTGCCCGAATCAGTGAGTTGGACACAACCCTGCCACGTGAAGACATCACGAGGCCTTCCAGCCAGACCGGCCACTGCAAGAAAATAAGAGCCTACCTTGGAAGTGCTCCTCCTCGCTGCTGTCCTCCTCCGAGTGGGGGTTCGAGCCGTTGCTCACCGTCTTGGCCCTGCTTCGGGACAGGATTCCCGAGGTCACCGACTTCTCCATCACCGAAGGCATGGCGTCGTCGTCAGCAGCACACAAAAGCCTGCAGGGACAGTAGCAAGCACAGTCATCAGCTTCCACTAAAAACGTTCAGAGCAATTATTTTGCAGTTCCAGAGAACTCTAAACCAGAGCCCTAGTAGGCCTCACCAAAACCTGCAGGACAGCACCAGACAGGATTCTCGCCCGACACTAAAATGCCCGCAGGGACAGTCCCAGCCACAGTCTTCGCCTACTTCCTACACCCTTAGGGGATAGGATATGCCCATAGCCATTCACCCATCGCAAGACTTGGGAAACCTGGAGGTACAGAACCAACATCCTCACCTGCCCCACAAAAGCTACAATCAAAGTACTAACATGTCTTCACATGAGCTGGCAAAGCCAGAACCATCCATCACATGACTCGTTGTCCCTAGCCTGACCACCGTCTCAAAAATAAGCATTAGCAGCAGTACGTGTCTCCTAAGCTGTTATCCCCCTCCCAACACCCACTCCCCGTGAAGAAGAAAAAAAACCATTAGGATCCGATAAAATGTGATCAGGCACTGGCTCTTACGTTCTTCTATGGTAACATCTAGTTACAAGGCCTACCCCCCCCCCCCCCCCCCCTCAAAATAAGTATCAGGAGCAGCCACAAAAAAATAACCCCCCCCCCACCACACACACCACCAATGAATGAATGCCAAAGTGACTGCTACAAGAGACCAGCCTTCCCACAAAATCTTGGGGACATTTAGAGCACCCCAATGTGTTCCACAACAAAAACCTTTCGGGGGCGAATCCCTGACATCAACCTACCTCGAAAAACGTGCAAGGGTAGCGGTGCGCGGCTGTACCAGACAGGGGAGCTTGGGAGAAATTAAAGGCTGTAGATTACCCTCCCTGAGTGTTGATGGGGGTCCAGGCACCCCCGCAAAGACAAAGGGCAGCAGGTAAAGTTTGCACCGGGAGGAGGGGGGGGGGGGGGGGGGCTGGAATAATAATAAAGGCAAACGGCTTGAGGCGAGATTTAAAAAAAAAAAGTCGATACATCCCTATTGAAATCTGGGGGTTCCAGCCCCCTGAAGAATAAAGAAAAGTGGTGTCCAAAAAGAGGGCTATGACCACTCTTGATGTTCCAACAAAGATGGTTACAAAATCTAAAAGCGCTTCTTGCCAGGAATCGCCGCGCAAAAGGGGACTTTTTTTGGGGGGGGTCTCAGTGCCCCGACGGTTGTTCCTGATAGTGGGGCCCCGAGGCCAAAATGTGAGTGTCGCCGGCTCACCCTTACCTGGAGGCTGCGCCCTCTCCTCCTTGGCGGTATGAGACTTCACGTGTCTCTTTGTGCAGGTAGGGCTGGGGAGGGAAGGGCAGTCGCTGGTGGGAGAGCGCCGACTCACTCTGTCTCCTGAGCACACAATGAGGCAGGCGGTGTGGAGAGAGGCAGGCTGCTGCAGGGAGAGGGGCCGGACCCTGCCCCTCCTTCTCTCCTCCTCCTCCACCTTCCTCCTTCAACCAGAGCTGGTGAGCGGTCTCTCCCCTCCCCCTGCTCTCTCTCACCAGTCTCCTGCTGTGCCCTCCTATTCCCTCTCCGCGAGCCTCCTCATCAGCTTCCTGCTATGCCCTCCACTGCCTCACCAGCCTCTGTACCTCCCTCCTCCCCAGCCCCTTGTGCCCTCCACTTCCTTGCGCTCCCTCACCAGCCTGTGAGCGTCCCTCCTCTCCCTCATTCGACTCTGCGTGTCCTCCTTCCCCTCCCCTCTCCTCTCCAGCCCCCTTGGTCTCCCTCTCCAGCCTCGCGGGCGACGTGCACCCCCCTGTGTTCTGCTGCTCTTCCTCACCAGCCTCCTGCTCCCACGTCGCCCCCACGGGTCCTCCTCTGCTGCCCCTCACCAGCCTCCCCCTAGCGCACTCAATTCATGCCCTGCATGACACCCCCTCATATGCCCCCTTCTTCCCTCAGCAGCAGCCCCGTGTGCCTCCTCTGCCCTCCCTCACCAGCCTCCGCCTAGCGCACCCTCTTCATGCCCTGTATGACACCCCCTCATGTGCCCCCTTCTTCCCTCAGCAGCAGCCCCGTGTGCCCCCTCTGCCCTCCCTCACCTGCCACTTCATGTACCCTTTACCGTGTGGTTTAGCCATATGCCCTCCTCTCCCTTTACGGGGGGCACTCAATATATTTTGCGCCCCCCCCCCCCCTGCTTTCCCCTCACCTCGTTGCTCCCCCCTCGTTGCTTCCCCTCCCGCTGCTTTTCCACACCAGCCTCCTCACGTATTCTACCCTGTCCTCCCTTACACTCCCTCACCAACTCACTCCTGTACCTTTCTCTTCTCGCTCTCCCTCAGAGCCTTCTCGTATTCTCCCTTCCGCTACTGTTCCTCGCCACCCTCCTCCTGCCCTCCCTTGCACTCCCTCTCCAGCTCACTGCTGTACCTTTATCTTCCTGCCCTCCCTCGGAGCCACCTCGTTTGCCCCCTCCCCGTTGGTCTTACGCAACAGCCTCCTCTGCCCTCCCTTGCTCTCCCTCACCAGCCTCCCGCTGTACCTTTATCTCCCCAGCCCCCCCCCCCCCCGTTTGCTGATTACCCCTGCTGCCCCCTCGCGGTTTCTCTTCAGCGCTCTCGCGCTGTGGCAGTCCCTCACTAGCTCACTCCTGTAGCTTAGTTTCCTGCTCTCCCTCAGAGCCTCCTCTCCACCCCTCCCCTACTGCTCTTCCACTCCAGCCCCTTGCGGCTCCTCTTCTGCACTCTCGCGCTGTGGTAGTCCCTCACTACCTCACTCCTCCTGTAGCTTTAGTTTTCTGTTCTCCCTCAGGGTCTCCTCTCCACTCCACCCCCTCCCTGGCTGCTCTTCCACACCAGCCCCTCGGGGCTCCTCTTCAGCGCTCTCGCGCTGTGGCAGTC
Source organism: Lissotriton vulgaris (assembly GCF_964263255.1). Lineage (NCBI taxonomy): Eukaryota > Metazoa > Chordata > Amphibia > Caudata > Salamandridae > Lissotriton > Lissotriton vulgaris. The sequence goes on from NC_141697.1 coordinate 578,599,825, forward strand.
CCTCACTAGCTCACTCTGTACTACAGTTCCCTGCTCTGCCTCAGAGCCTCCTCCCCACCCCTCCCCTGCTGCTCTTCCACACCAGCCCCTCGCTGCTCCTTTTCTGCACTCTCACGCTGTGGTAGTCCCTCACTACCTCACTCCTGTACTTTAGTTCCTGCTCTGCCTCAGAGCCTCCTCTCTACCCCCTCAGAGTCTCCTCTCAACCCCCTCCGAGCCTCCTCTCGACCCCCTCCCCTGCTGCTCTTCCACACCAGCCCTCGCGGCTCCTCTTCTGCCCTCTCACGCTGTGGCAGTCCCTCACTACCTCACTCCTCCTGTAGCTTTAGTTTCCTGCTCTCCCTCAGAGCCTCCTCTCCGCCCCCTCCCTGCTTCTCTTTCACACAAGCCACCTCACGTGCCCTCCTCTCTGCCCTCTGTCGCAAGCTCACTCCTGTACCCCAATCTTCTTGCTGTCCCTCGGTGCCACCTCGTTTGCACCCTCCCACGTTGCTCTTCCACACCACCCACTCACGTGCCCTCCCTCGCCAGCCCCCTCTTGTGCGTTGATCCCCAGAGCCTCCTTGTTTGCCCCTTTCTTCTCTCGCCAGCCTCCGCGTGCGTCGTCCTCTGCCCTCATGAGCTCTCCCTCACCTGCCTCCTCCGTGCCCTCTACCCCCGCCCTCTCGCTCGAGCTGCTTGAAATGCCTCCTCTCCTTCCCCATGCTCTGTCACGAGCCTCTGCCCCCCCTGTCCTCTCTACCAGCCTCCTCCTTTCCCCAGCGCTCACCCCCCTCCTGCGCCTCGCTAGCCTCCTCCGATGCAACCCCCCCCTTTCTCACCATCCTCTCCCATGCCGTACTCTTTCCTCCCACTGCTCTCCCTCACTAGCCGCTCCTTTTCCATTTACCTCGTCCACTGATTTTCTTCAGTTGCATTTTCCCGGATCCCTCCTTTTGCACCAACCCATACCTCCCCAGCCGTCTACTTTGACCTCCACTCCGCCTCTTGTGCACTCTCCCCCTAGCAGCCCCCCTGCCCAGACCATGTCACTTCTCCTCTTTCTCTCTCGCCTCAAATCGCTCTCCCTCTCAAAGTTCGTTAGGACCTCCTGCCCTCCACCTGCTTTCTCATTTTGACCCCCCCCCCCTTTGGCCTTTGTAACGTTCCCCGTAGTAGAACCATCTATTCGCTAACCCCGCCCACCTAAACACGCCCTCACCTTCACCCCCCTTCACTGTATTCCAGGTGTTTTATTTTCCTCGTTTTACCAACAGCCTCTGCCCTGGTCTCCTCCTCCAGACCCTTGTGGCAATCTTTACCCCAGCCTCTTTGACACCTGTCGTGCCCTCCTCCACTCCATTTCCTCAGCCCTCTCCTCTTTTGGATACTCTCATTCAGGGGTGGATTCCGCCGAATATTTTCTGCCCTATTTTATTTTCATTCTTCCCCTTTTCTCTCCCTCCCATCTGTCCCCTTAACCAATTTTGCTCCCTCTGACTTTTTTACATGCACCTGTCTTTTGTTATCTCTGTCTCTTTGCTCCTCTCACTTTACTTCTCTCCTCGATTTTTACCTTTCCTCCCCTGTTTCAATAATGTCTCCATTGTCTCTTAACTCACTCCTCCCGACCCCACTTTCTTCCATCAACTTCCGTTGTACCCTCCCCATTCACTCCTCCCCATTTTGTACCATTCCCTCCTCAATCTTTGCCTTGATTTGCGTCTATCCTTGAACCCCCACAGTCTTTTGCATCCTCGCTCAGCTTCTCAGCTCGTTTCTATATCTTTGTACCCTCCTCTATACCCCCCTCTCTTCTTTAGCTCTCTGTGGCTCTCCCTCCACCAGCCATTCTGTTACCACCTCCTCTGTGTTTATCCCACTTTGTTTCTTTCTTTCTCGCTCTCTAGCCTTCTCCGCCTGTGTGCCCTGCTCCTTTTTCTGCCTACACCCTTTACGGCCCACCATGCTCCCCCTTTGTTACAGTCTACCTGTTCGATTTCCTCTTGTCGCACTCCCTCGCCTGCATTCTCTCTCCTCCTTTCTCGCAAACCTTCCCCAGCGGTTTCACATCCCTATTCTCTCACTTCCACCTCTTTTCTCGGTTTGAGTTCCCTTTACATCTTCAATTAATGCCCCCATACGCCTTCCCCTCACTCCTGCCCACTCGTGTTAACTCAATCTTCACTTCCGCCCACAAATTCCTACCTCAGCCCTGCCTTTCCTCCCTTGACCCATCTCTGCTTCCCTGCAACCCCCTAAGTTCTCTCTCACCCCCAGGGCCATATATTCTTTCCTCGCCCAGTTCACAACCCTTCACTTCCCCGAAACTGCTCCGCACTACCCGTTTATCCCTCACCCTGAAAATGTATTCTAACCCTCTTCCATATCTTCCCTCCCACACCAACCTTTCGCTGCCCTCCCGTACTCATTTGCCTTCAACACCACCATTCTTTGTGTCCTCTTTGCCTCCACAGCCCTCAGTGGGTCCCCTCCTCGCCTCCACGCCCCTCATACGCTCCTTCCCTCGTGCATTCATGCCCTCCTTTTACTGCCCGCCTTACTTCGCCTCCCTTATTCCTCTCTCCTCCTTTACCACCTCACCACAGCCTTCGTAGCCACGCCCATTCCTTTCTTCACCCTCTTACCTTCACCCCTTTACTCTTCATTCCTTGTTCCGCCAGCCATCGATCACACCTGCTTCTTGCCCTCTTTCTTCCCCATTTCTCTCCCACTGAGATCCACTCATCCCTCCCCCCATCATACTAACAAACCACGCCCATTCATTTCTTCACCCATTCTGTGTTGCACGTGCTCTGCGTTTACCTTGTATTGTATACTTTACTCTGTGTACTCTCCTCTTCTGGTACTTGATTTATGTGTACTCGGATGTTTCTATGTCTTTCCACCATTTTTGGAATGCACTAACGCCACCCGAATGGCTTTCATATCGACCTTGCTTGCTGTAGTGTGTACTTTGTGCTGAGTGGCAGTCATGTGAGTGTGCTTTGCGCTCGGCATGCTTTCTATGCAAAATACTACCCTGTGTTTCGTGGCCTGCCGTGTTGTGTTGTCGCAGTGCTGTACATCTGCCGCCCTCTTACCTGTGTTTTACATGCACCCTTTTTATCCAGCGCTTTGCGTACACTTAGCTCCAAGTGTGTATTGCCACAACAGGACCCTACAGTGAACTCTGCTGTGCATAAATTTTACAGCACATTGCCATATGCTCCATGTGTGGAGTATATTCTGTGTTATACACACATGCACTCTGCCTAACTTACACCATCACGGGTTTACTGTGTTCGCCCCCATAGTCACAGGTTCAAATCCCGGCAGGTTCACTCAGCCTTTCATCCTTTCTGAGGTCGAGAAAATGAGTACCATTGAGTTGGGTAACTATAGACATCTGCTATTCAGCGCCAAGATTCCCCTTTGCGGGTGAACGCGCGCTTCGCAAATGCACGTTATGTTATTATGATGAACTGCCTCTTTTCGAGTTGTATTGCTTTACGTTTCCTTTGTGCTCTGTGTCGTCGGCGCTCTGCTCTTCGTTTATTTTTCTACGTTTATTCATCTTGCACTATCTGCACGTTAAGAACATAGCGTCGTCGTCAGCGTGTGCTTTACTCTGGGTGAGTGTGCTCATGCATTCTGCTTTTTATGTATTCTGCGCATGTGCGGTAGTTTACGCCCATTGTTCTGCTCGCTACGTGTTCTTCGCTCTACCAACACTATCTGCTCCAGGTGTGCATCGTTCTGCATACTCTGCGTGCACTCTAATTCTGTTCCTCGTGCACTCTTTCACCTACGCCCATGCTCGATGTGCGTTTTAGCTCTATCAGGAATCCATATTGGGTTTCTGTTGTTTACATGCATGGCTGCTGCTTTGCCTGATCAAGTGGGCCCCGGCCTTGACAGCGAGGTCACAGCAGAGCCCGGACCCGGACTTGAAGCTTTCTGGTTCCCTACGGGTCTGGGAGGGGGGCCAAGTGCTGGCAGCCTCACCTGCCCGATTACGTTACGTGTGGCCGTGTTTGGGAGTTTACTTGTGAGGCCTAGACCGGGAAGCGGTTGCAGTTTCCAGGTGGCCTGGAGCTTCGATTGCGCCTCCGAGGCTTAATGAGATGCACGAAGGCCGGAGTCGGAGATGGCACGCTACGGGGACGCCATTTTGGCTGTCGGGTAAACACCAGGCAGAGGGCACGACTGGTTTCTCCAGTTGGGAATGCCAACACTCCTCCCTTTATTCTCGTCAGTAGGAAGGCTCGTGATTATGCACTAGCTGCCTCTGCGCCTGAGGGAGACGGTCCCCCAAGTGAGACAGAAAGTAGTGGAAGGCAAGCTAGTAATCTCAGAGACTGGCCTATGGTTGAGTCATCAACATGTTTGGAATGTAAATCACTGAAAGTGCCTCTTCAGTCACTCGTGAGTTTAGGCACTCAATAAGTCATTATACATGCACTCATCGTATGCAGTTATGCACAGTGCAGGAAATGGAAAAATAGAAGTGAAGGTACTCCTTGTCAGAGTACCTGCTTGTTTCTGAGAAGTGCCCATACTCTCCAATTAAAAGTATTGCGTTTTTCTTGAAAAGTGCAGGCACTCTCCCTCTCAAAATAAACAAGCATTTGCAATGCAATAGGTCTCGCATTAGGACAGTTTGAGCTAATGGTCTTGTAAATGACACATGTTTTATTTATGTTGGTTTTGAAAATAGCGAAATTAATAGTTTTGTGATTTAAAACGCCAATATTTTATCTTTTGCAATATTGACACCTACAGCAGTAATGCAACATATTTTGTATTTAAGTGACTTAGACGTACAGATATTACAAATAACAATGGCTTTTAATTTTTTAAAATAATTAATACTTAAATAAAATGTATTGTAAAGTATAATGGCAATAGCTGAAACTTTTGTAAATAACTTTTGTGAAGATTATGTTCAGTGTATTTTATGACGAAAATCCAAGAACATAAGTGAAATATTAACATCTTTTTGTGACATTTGGAATAAAGTTTTAAACCTTGAGAGAACATATTTGTACCAGTTGTTGAATGGTTGCACAGACTGATACAGTGGTGGCGCTGAGTGATGTTGTGGTGGCAACGAGTGATGCTGTGGCGTTCAGTGATGCTGTGGTAGCGCATAGTGATGTTGTGGTGCCCGAGTGATGCTGTGGTGCCTCTGAGGGATGCTGTGGTGGTGCAATAGATAGAGTGAGGGCGATAGATAGATAGAGAGTGAGGGCGATAGATGTGGGTGGTTGTGAGTGTGTGGCTGTGGCTATGTGTGTGGGTGGTTGTGAGTGTGTGGCTGTGGCTATGTGTGTGGGTGGTTGTGAGTGTGTGCAACATCACTAATGCCGTGTGGGATGCAGATCACACTGGTAGTCAGCTAAGATGGAGTCTGAGCCTGAAGTGAGCCGTCTTTAACCAGCTTGGAGCACGAGAAGCTCCCGATGGTGTGAGACATCGCTTCACACAAAGTGTAGTGCCTCTGCCTCGAGGCATGCTGGTCACTAAAAAACAACTTCAGAAACATGATCCCTGATTCCACGCCTCCCGGGGTCATGAAGTGAGCCACCTTTAACCTGCTTGTAGCACGCCAAGCGCCCAATGGTGTTTCTTGTGGCAAGCCTGAACAGCTAACACAGAGAAAGCCCTCCTGGACCACTGGTGGACACCCCTGGCTTAGAAGATGTTTTTCGTTTGCCCTTGCCCTTCAGTAGTTGGAAGGGGTACTGAATGGCAAGGCTCAGGGTCCAACCAAGATAAGGTCGTCTGGGGGAGGGCTTATGAAGTTGCAATGTTATCAACATCACATTAATATGTAGCAGCGGTGGTCTTTGAGGGAAGAGATAAGGGGCAGCTGCTGGGAGCAAAATGGGAAGGGGCAGCTGCTGGGAGCAAAATGCGAAAGCATGGCGTTGGATCTTCTAAACAACAAGAAAAACAAGCTCTTGGCATTGCTGTGGAGAGGGGGGTCACAATCTGCTTTTAGTTTGGTTTATTAGTATGGGGGAGGGCATGAAGTGAGCCATCTTTAAGATGCTTGTAGCACGTGAAGCGCCCAATGGTGTGAGACCTTGCTTCACATACAGTGTAGCACCTCTGCCTCGAGGCACGCTGGTCTATAAAAAACAACTTCAGAAACAGGATTCCTGAGTCCATGCCTCCTGGGGGCATGAAGTGCACGCGAAGCGCCCGATGGTGTGATAACTCGCTTCACATACAGTGTAGCGCCTCTGCCTCGAGGCACACTGGTTGTCAGTCAAAGAGCGCTGTGCAACGTCACTAATGCCGTGTGGGATGCAGATCACACTGGTAGTCAGCTAAGATGGAGTCTGAGCCTGAAGTGAGCCGTCTTTAACCAGCTTGGAGCACGGGAAGCTCCCGATGGTGTGAGACATCGCTTCACACAAAGTGTAGTGCCTCTGCCCCGAGGCATGCTGGTCACTAAAAAACAACTTCAGAAACATGATCCCTGATTCCACGCCTCCTGGGGTCATGAAGTGAGCCACCTTTAACCTGCTTGTAGCACGCCAAGCGCCCAATGGTGTTTCTTGTGGCAAGCTCGAACATCTAACAGAGAAAGCCCTCCTGGACCACTGATGGACACCCCTGGCTTAGAAGATGTTTTTCGTTTGCCCTTGCCCTTCAGTAGTTGGGAGGGGTACAGAATGGCAAGGCTCAGGGTCCAACCAAGATAAGGTCGTCTGGGGGAGGGCTTATGAAGTTGCAATGTTATCAACATCACATTAATATGTAGCAGCGGTGGTCTTTGAGGGAAGAGATAAGGGGCAGCTGCTGGGAGCAAAATGCGAAAGCATGGTGTGGGATCTTCTAAACAACAAGAAAAACTAGGAGTAAGTGTACACTTCGGGTAATTTCTTGGCATTGCTGTGGGGAAGGGGGAAGGGGGAAGGGGGGGAGGAGAAAAGAGAGACACGGCCTGGCAGCAGTGAAAGTGAAATTAAAGTGGGAACAGCTAAAGGAACAAGGTTTGGAGATGGTGGGCAGAGAAAACTGCAGGACGAGCACTGGGGGAGGGCTATTAAATTAAGTGGGCGGAGAGGCGCTGAAGCAAAACGAGCGGCCGGGGGAGGGGGTGGCGGGGAGCGGATCACCGTGAAAGAAGTGTAATTAGGGGGAGGAGAAGTGAGGCCTATTGAGAAAAGGAGAGGGGAGGAAGGAGAGATGGGAAAAGAACGGAGAGAGAGGGATAGAGAGGATGCGGTGAGGCAGCGAGGACTGGAAGTGTAGTTAGGACACTGATGGGGGTGGGGCACTGGGGAGATTAAGTGACAGCAGCCTGGCGGCCGTGAAAGAAGTGTAATTAGTGGGAGGAGAAGTGAGGCCTGGTGTGCAGGGGAAGCAACAGATGGCTTAAGCGCGATCACGAGAGCACATGCACTCGTGGAAATCCGCTTGGTTTAATTTTTTGGTTTCACCTCAATAGGTCTCTCTACGAGACCTAAAAAGTCTCGATATACAGTACCGAACCATTTAAAGCACTGGTTAAGCATCCATTCACACACCCACTGGCTCCTTCTTGCATCCCTCTACTCAAACTCAACAAGTACAAGATAAATGAAAATAATAACATTAGAAAAAAGTACTCGTACTTCTGCATAAACTTGAAAGGCATATGTTCGCAGTAAAAAAATATATAATTAAACATTGCAGAAGGTAGCCATCTTTCAATGCAATTCATTTCATCTGCAGTGCGCTACATCCGCTAAGGCTAATGTTTTTAAACCTAGTGGCCGTTTTACAATGTTATTGTTTTAAAGTTCCCATCCGGCCTCTACTTTTAGAAGCCACATGTGGCCTCCTTTGAGTGGTAAAACAATGATGCAGTCTGCCCATTTGCATTCCGAAATGGCCTCTCAGTAAACATCACTCTGGGTGACCCTCATGGAAAGGTATTGTGGATCATTTTTACTGCTCCAAGATGGCCGACATAATGCTTCCTCACTGACAGTCAGTTTGGAACGGTAAAACATTGATGCACTATGGAGCATGCCATTCCAAAATGGCCACACAGTAAAAATACAGTGTCTTCCTGGGGTGTGGCAAACTGCAGGTGAAATGAGCAGCAAGCGAGTGACATGGTAAAACTGTCTTGCGGAAATACTGCAAACCTTCTACCCTGAGCCTTATGTCAGAGAAGGTTACCAACAACAAAAGATTTACGTAGTACAGTAATCTGTGAGGCTCCGTGTAACAAAAATACCTGTATATAGACCATTTCATAATGTTATAATTATCCACCCGAAAACTGGCTATAACAGAATATGTTTAAATGAGAGCACAGGCACTTTAGCACTGGTTAGTAGCGGTAAAGTGCACAGAGCCTTAAAAGCCAACCAAAATGGGTTCAGAAAAGAGGGGTGATGGCAACATTTTGGGGGTGTCTTTGTAGAGTCGACCAAGTCCAACACCAAAAGCCAGAGTAGACTGATCAATACCTTGATGTGCTTCCCTGCTTAGGCGATAGAACATGGACAATGGGTATATTCTGCAGTGGCGCTAGTCAGTGCTATGCCCCTGTGAACTCAGCTGTATCCCTCTGTCAACACTCTCCTGAGCCACTGGGCTGACGCATGGGCAACCCTTCTCCTCACCTGTCTACCTCATCTGAGAAGCTCCTAACCATACATTTCTCACAGGTGCACCCCAGTAGGCAGCCAGCACCACCATGGACAACTAAGTTATATGGTCCATCCTGCCCCTTGGACCAGACTTCTGTTCCTAACCAAAGGAAAACTCTTCCCATGAAGACAGCTGCCAAAAGAGGTCACTGCCAGCTGCCAGTGTTAAAAGCCAGGACTCAGATCATACACTGGCAAGTGGAGGCTCAAAGCATGGTCCTTGGGTGAGAGTCTGGTGTGGACTAAGTTGTCAAGCAAATTCAATCTTCTTTTAAAAGAGAACAATGGCAAGAGTATTTCTTCATTTCCTATATTGAGGATATGCCAATGTTTTCCCACAGTCTTCTAAATTCCATTGGACAGTGTGCTAAAGGTGTTAACACACGCAAGTCTCATCATGGGTGGTTTAGGTGCTGATGGTTCCAAAAGGGCATCTCGATTGTTATTGTAGGCCCGCTTGTACGAACGCGTATAAGATTTTTAGGATAGCACCTACCATGTAGGTGCTGTGACAGGATTGTGGCATGGTGTTGATATTTCTCCTTCACGGAGCAATTCCTTCGAATGCGAAGGAATTGCTCGTATGGTAAATTGTCGTAAAGCGAATTGGGATGATAACTATTGAATGCCAGTAATGAATTCCTAGCCATAGTTTTCTTGTATAGTTCACTCTCCAGTCCTGTGGCTGATGGAAAAATGCAAAGGTCGAGAAAAGGGCAAGCTCTCTTTGCTATATTCGACTGTGAATTTGATAAAGTTGTTTCTGGAGTTGAGCCAAGTTTGAAATTCAAGAATGGCGGTGGCATCCCCTCTCCAGATGACAAAGATAGCATCAATGTATCTTTTCCATAAAACAATCTGTTAATTGAAAGGATTGTCATTGGTTAGTACATGCTCTTGTTCATAGAGGTGGACGTAGAGGTTGGCTAGGCTGGGCGCAAATATGCTGCCTATAGATGTTCCAGACATCTGAAAATAGAGGGTTTCTTCAAATTTGAAAACGTTCTCTTTCATACCTATCCTCACACACTCCATTATGAAGCGTACAGGTGTTATAGTGTCCAGAACTCTTTGGTCCAGAAGCAGCCGTATTGCGTCCAGAGTCTCAACCTGGGAAATACAAGTATACAGAGACCCAACGTCAAAGGAGACTAAAAAGTCAGTCATGACGTCGAACTCTGTTTCTCAAAGTATCCTCAAGATGTGTTTGGTGTCTTGGAGGTAAGTTGGCATCTCCTTCACCATGGGTCTTAAAAAGTGATCCACAAAAGTTGACAGAGGTTCAGTAAGGAACCTAGCCTGAAAAATTCAGCCGGCCTGGAGGTGGTCTTTGAGGTTTATGTATTTTTGGTAATACATAAAAATACGGCATGGCCGGATGTGTAGTGGTAAGAAAGCTTGCCTCTGGGGGGGGGTGATCCACCCGTCCATTTTGGCTTCTTCCACAAGATCAGAAATCTCTTAAGATATCCTTGGTGTTGGATCCATCTTGAGTGGACGATAAAATCATCTGTCGGTCAGTTGTCTCGAATACGCAGCTCGATATGTAGCTGTGCCCATAATACCCTTGAGACAACTGACCGACAGACAATTTTATCGTCCACTCAAGATGGATCTAATACCAAGGATATATAAAAAGATTTCTGATCTTGTGGAAGAAACCAAAACAGAACAGTGGATCACCCCCCAAAAGGCAAGCTTTCTTACTACTACACATCTGGCCATACCGTATTTTTATGTATTACCAAAAATACATAAATTTCAAAGACCGCCTCCAGGCCGTCCGATTATTTTCCTTACTGGAACCTTGGTCAACTTTTGTGGATCATTTTTTACGACCCATGGTGAAGGAGATGCCAACTTACCTCCAAGACACAAAAGATATCTTGAGGATACTACCAGATATAGAGTTCGACATCGGGACTGACTTTTTAATCTCCTTTGACATTGAGTCTCTGTATACTTGTATTCCCCAGGATGAGACTCTGGACGCAATACTGCTGCTTCTGGACCAAAGAGTTCTGGACACTATAACACCCGTACACATCATAATGGAGTGTGCGGGGATAGCTATGAAAGAGAACTTTTTCAAATTTGAAGAAACCATCTATCTTCAGACGTCAGGAACATCTGTGGGCAGCATTTTTGCGCCTAGCCTAGCCAACCTCCACGTTCCACCTCTTTGAACAAGAGCATGTACTCACCAATGAAAATCCTTTCAATGAACAGATGGTTGTATGGAAAATATATATTGATGATATCTTTGTCATCTGGAGAGGGGATGCCACAGCCATTCTTGAATTTCAAACTTGGCTCAACCCCAGAAACAACTTTCTCAAATTCACACTTGAATATAGCAAGGAGAGCTTGCCTTTTCTCGACCTTCGCATTTTTCCATCAGCCACAGGACTGGAGAGTGAACTAAACAAGAAACTATGTCTAGGAATTCATTACTGACATTCAATAGTTATCATTCCAAGTCGCTTTGCGACAATTTACCATACAGGCAATTAGTTCGCATATAAAGGAAATGCTCTGTGAAGGAGAAATATAAACATCATGCCAAAATCCTGTCACGGCAACTACATGATAGGTACTATCCTAATAATCTTATACGGCCCTCGTACAAGCGGGCTTCCAATAACAATCGAAATGCTATTTTGGAACCATCAGCACCTAAACCACCTGTGACGAGACTCCCGGGTGTTAACACCTTTAGCACACTGTCCAATGGAATTCAGAAGAGTGTGCGAAAACATTAGTATATCCTCACTGTAGGAAATGAAGAAATACCCTTGCCATTCTTCTCTTTTAAAAGAAGCTCAAATTTGCGTGACAACTTAGTCCACACCAGACCTAAAGTGAAGCCACCTAATAAGCATGAGACGCTATGGAACATGCCAGCGGTCCAAGGACATTACCCCTGAGGCTTGTGTGCGATGTGTTTACAAACTGATCACACAACAACAATAGACATAGGCACAGAGAGACCATGGATACAGAAGAAGCATACCAACTGTAACAACGACAGGGTCATTTATTTAATAACATGTCCCTGCCAACATCGTTATGTCGAAATGACTACCCTTACGGCGAAACAACGGCTACATGAACAAAGAGCACCATCCGGTGCAATAAACAAGCCACTAGACTTACCAACCACTTTCTAACCATGCAACACAAAGCAGAATTAAAATGGACGATTCTTGAACAACCTTTTGTTCCACCACAGGTCACAGACATCACAAAATTCTTGTTCCTAAAAGAACAGAGATGGGTCTTCAAATTGAAGAGTGACACTCAGGGCTGGAATCTTGAATGATGACATTCCGTGGACCCTACTATAGCTCTACGTTAATGCCTCCGGCTATTGATCTTTATCTGGTTGCCCGTGGCAACATACTTTTGAGAGCAGGGCATGACCTTGCAGTAGGGCTACACAATAAAAACATAATTTTTCATGTATCAATACATTGACACTGTAGGGTCAATAATCTGTGTAGATACCACACAAGTCCTCTGACCCCATACGATCCCGACCCTGGTGTGGACTGATTCGATTATTGCATGCGTATCACCTTTACCTTTGCACATAACAATTTATTTGACTGGGGACGGGGCGAGTTGCTTTCTTTCTTGAGGCTACACCATTAAACACTAGATGGGCTCAGTATTACGTGCTAAACGATATTGCATCAGACTTTTATATTCTGTCTTTTTTTACATACATTCACATAGAGTGAAAATCAAACTACAGTGATATTACATACCCAACTAAGTGTTTATAGGCGCCTGCAACGCAAAAACAACATCTCCCAGGTTCACGTGGTTCTCTGGTAGTTTCTGGGTGCGAATATGTGGGTATGTCCTGCATATACTATATTTCCCATGTTTCCTGGGCTATTGTATAGTTTTTTGACAAGATGACGCAAAAAAGAAGCGGCAACGTTAAAGACTAATTAAGCACACCTGCTGGTAGTTAGCATGCTTTAATATTACTCAAAGGCACGCCTCCTCTTCCTCAGGCACCTCGGTTGCAGCTTCTGTAAGGTCCAGGGTACCGATGGAGAGGTGAGTGAGAGCATTTAGCCAGATGATACGCTTTGTGCACGTGGGTGACTAATAATAACTTCACAATAGTCTTTTAATACATTTTAAGATCCTATCAGCCAGCGCTACTTACACACGCTCTGACACAATATGCCCTTGGTATTCAGAATACGGAAGCTCTGAACTCTGCGCATGCTCCATCTTTGGCAAGTGTCTGTTTGACTTCTGACAGTCAGGTTTTGAGCGGCTTCACCGCCAGTTGTACATTTACGTGGTGTGTCCCTAAAGGCCCCCGGTGGAGGTACACGTCATTTCTTTACTCCTGCAAAAGTCTGAGCGAGGTGACACTCTACACTTTCTATCTGAAAGAAACAGGTTAGTATTAGATTCCTTACCTTAGAATATCCCAAGGCATCAGACTGGATCCGGAAAATTTTGCGTAGCAGTACCCCTGCCCATCGGTAGGCGTTGTCTGCGGCTCCGCGTCCGTCGTCCGCGTCGTTGGCGCCGGGATTACGTCGTCGGAGTACTTAGACGCCACCCTCGAGCGCTGACGTCAGTTCTTCTTTTTTCCGCTCCAGCAAGCGCAGGTCCGGAGAAAGTGGTACACTATAGTCACTTTTTGACTAAGCTTTTTCGATCCTTTTTGGATCAGTTTCGAGTCATACGACTCCATCGGTGCCGGTAGAGATGCCCGGGTTCAAGCCCTGTGCCGACTGCAACCGACTGATGTCGGTTACCGACCTACATTGCCTGGGGCCCGACCATGATGACAAGTCGTGCCCCGACTGTCGGGCCTTGACGTCGAAGGCTAGGTGGGAGCAGTCCCATAAGAGCCTCGAGCTCCGGCAGTCGGCCCCGTGCCATTCGAGGTCCCGGTCCGGAAGGAAGTCGAGGGACCGGTCGCAGGGCCGGAGTCATCACAGCTCAGCGAGTCAACACCACTCGTCGGGCTCCAAGTCCTCAGGTAAGAGGCATAAGAAGTCGAAGAGGCGACATCGTTCTTCTGAGCCCCCCCGACGCTCGTGCGATACGGCCAGTGGTTAGGATGACACCGCTCAAGCGCCTCCGCCGGAGCTGCAGACGTCGCGGCCTGCTCCCTCATGGCCATGAGGTCGCTCTCTCCTGCGTTGGGTTCTGCGGCGCCTTTGGGCCAAGCGGCCCGACTGGGAGCCCAAGCGGGCCGGGTGCTTCGGCCCTGGCGCCGTCGGATGCTTTGGCACCAGGCGCCGTTGGCGACTTCGGTCCCGGTGCCGCAGGGCCCCGCTGGATCCGGTTCCGGATCTGTGTCGCCACTGGTCGTCCTTACGACCCCACCGGCCCCTAGGGTGTCATCCCTGGCGTCGTCCCCACACAACGCCGTCCCTGGTCCACCCCTCGGTCCGGATCCGGTATCGGAGCGGCGTTGCTCGACGCCGCATTCGGCGCCGGCCGAAGAGGAATTCTTCGCTGATCTGGGTCCATCCTTTACCCCTGAATTTCAGGACAAGGACGACGAGGGAGACTGGGGGGGGTCTGAGGACCCTCTGGCACTTGAGTGCCAGTCATTTTAGGACTGAACACAGGAACTAGGGGAAGCCAGTGGCCTGGATACCTCCCCAGACACTGGTTTTGTCTCCCCTCCTACCGTGGCTACGGAGGAGGGGGCTGCTTATAGTGTGGTGCTGACGAGGGCGACCAAGGCCTTGGCTCTTGAGCTCCCCGTCGCAGAGGTGAGGTCTAACATCCTCACAGAGGTCCCTAAACCGCAGGTAAGCTCCCCAGAGCCCCTACTGCTGTTTAATGAGGCTCTCACGGACGTTCTGTTGGGCACCTGGTCCAGGCCGCTACAGGTCCCCCTGTTTATAGGAACGTTGCTAGGCGCCACCGCCCTGCTCCGGGCGACCCTAGTTTCTTGTCCACCCACCCCACCCCGAGAGCCTGGTTATCCAGGCCTCTAATTCCCAATCTGCATTCTCGACTGCACCACCAGATCGGGAATCCAAGAGGTATGAACAATTCGGCAAGAAGATGTTCTCCTCCCTTAGTTTAAGATTGCGGTCGGTAAACACTGCGTGCCTTTTGGGCCGTTACACCCACTCTCTGTGGGATACGGTTGCGGAAGTGCTGCCTGAGTGCCCGGAGGGAGCCCAGGTGAAGCTCGCTCAAGCCCTCGCGGAGGGAAAAGACACAGCGCTGGCTACAGGTGAAAAAAAGATCATTCTTTAAGGTCTGTTGTCTCATTTAAAGCACTTAACGGTTGGGGACCCCGCTACCTTCAAAACAAACTCTTCAAACAAATATCTGAATGCAATCTAAGATCAAATGCTTTAGCTCTCTTGAAGGTTCCACGTATCCGGTTAACTCGCACAGGTAGCAGAGCTTTCTCTTTTATTGCCCCCAAATACTGGAACTCGCTACCTGTGGCCCTGCGAAAATCCACTTCCTATATGTCTTTCAGAAAACAATTTAAAACTTTTTTGTTCTAAATTAGTTTTTTAGCAGAATCAACTTCTCCGCTCCCCTTTTGGTATCCCCTTGGTAAGCGCTGAGATGCCCCCGGGTGAGTCATGCGCTATACAAGAATCCATAACATAACACATAACATAACAGCGCGGTATTCAATACGATGTGGACTGGATACCACGGACTCGCTGGGAAGAGCGATTTCCACGTCTGTGGCGGTTTGCCGCCACGCCTGGCTGAGGTCCGCCAACTTCTCGGCCGATGTCCAGAACACTCTTATGGACATGCCGTTCGATGGCAGCTACCTCTTCGGTGGCAAGGCAGATAGTGCGCTGGAACGCTTTAAGGACTCCAGGGCTACGGCAAAGTCCTTGGGCCTGTCGACCCCGCGCCAGCAATCTTCTGCCCAGCGCTCCTTTCATGGCCACGGAAGGGGTCCCCCCACACGTCCTGCCAGCCACGGGCCGCAGACTAACATTCAGCGTGGCGGCGAACGTGGTTACCGTCGCGAAGGTAACGGGGCACAACGGCGTGGCCAGTCCACATCTACCCCCTCAGCATCTGCCTCAAAGCCTTCCTAGTCCGAGCATTCAGGCCCATTTAACGCCAGTGGGGGGCAGGGTTCGCCCTCACCTCCTCCACTGGTGCACCATCACATCGGACAGGTGGGTGCTGCAAATCGACCAACGGGGCTACTCCCTTCCCTTCGAGGCGACCCCTCCAGCCATGCCACCTCAGTACCACCGCGTGTCGGGGGATCACTTGCAACTTCTGCAAGAGGAAGTTACGGCCCTCTTGGCCAAGGGGGCCATTGAGCGCGTTCCAGGGCCAGAAGTAGGGTCTGGTTGTTACTCCCACTACTTTCTGGTCCCCAAGAAGGGCCTATGCCCTATCTTGGACCTGCGGAACGTCAACGGCTTTCTCCGGAAGGAGAAGTTCAAGATGCTGACACTGGCTCAGGTCTTAGCTGCCCTGGACCCAGGAGACTGGATGGTAGCTTTGGACTTGCAGGACGCTTATTTTCACATCCCCGTCCTGCCGGCCCACCGGCGCTACCTGCGGTACATGGTAGGCCACGAGCATTTTCAGTTTACCGTGTTCCTCTTTGGCCTTACCAGCGCACCAGGGGTGTTCACAAAAGTGATGGCGGTGGTCGCAGCTCATCTGCGCAGATTAGGGGTTTCAGTCTTCCCCTACCTCGATGACTGGTGTTGAAGGCGGGCTTGCCCCAGACAGTCGTCAGCCACCTCCAGACTACGGCCGACCTCCTGCACCTGCTGGGGTTCTCCATCAATGTGCCGAAGTCGCACCTGCGTCCCTGTCAGAAGCTCCTCTTTATCGGAGCGGTTCTAGACTCGGCACAGTTTCGGGTTTATCCTCCCAAACAGCGGGTTCGGGATATTCAGGCTCTGATTCTGGTCTTTCAGCTGTTATCCAGAGTCTGTCAGGTTGACGCTGCGGCTTCTGGGGCTGATGGCCTCCTTCATCCTTCTGGTGCATCACACCAGGTGGCGGATGTCGGCTCTGCAGTGGGACCTGAAGTTTCAGTGGGCCCAGCATCAGGGCAACTTGTCCGACCATGTCTTGATCTCAGAGGGCACTGCAAGACAGCTGCAGTGATGGCTCGTGGACCGCGATTGGGTCAGCGGCAGATCCGTCTCCCTACCCCAACCGGAGCACGTAGTTGTGACGGACGCGTGCCTCCAGGGCTGGAGGGGCCACATGAGAGAGGCAGAGATCAGAGGCCTCTGGTCTCCGGCGGAGTCCCGGCTCCCCATCAACCTTCTGGAGCTGCGGGCGATCCGACTTAAACTGAAGGCATTCCTCCCCTCTGTCCGGGGGAGTGTAGTGCAGGTGTTCACGGACAACACCACAGCCATGTGCTACTCCAACAAACAGGGCGGGTTGGGGTCGTGGACCACATGCCAGGAGGCTCTGCGCTACTGGCAGTGGCTGGAATATCAGGGCGTGGCACCCTTGGTTCAACACCTGGCAGGTTCCCTGAACGCCAGGACGAACAAACTCAGCCGTCGGTGCATGATGGATCACGAATGGCGTCTGAACTCGGACGTGGCGCAAGGCCTCTTTCGGCAGTGGGGAGAGCCTTGGTTAGATCTATTCGCCACAGAAGAGAACGCGCAATGTCATCAGTTCTGCGCGCTGGAATTTCCAAGGCGCCACTCGCTCGGAGACGCTTTTCGTCGCAAGTGGAGTTGTGGTCTGTTGTACGCCTTTCCGCTTATACCACTTCTGCCCAGAGTGCTGATGAAGATCAGGCACGACCGGGCCCAAGTCATCCTTGTGGCTCTGGACTGGGCACGAAGATACTGGTATTACGAGCTACTCAGCATGTCAGTCGATCCCCCGATTTGTCTGCCTCTTCAGGAGGACCTTCTGTCGCAGCAGCAGGGGATGGTCCTCCACCCGAACCTGTCCAGTCTCCACCTCCATGCTTGGAGATTGAGCTGCGACAGTTGAGGCCATTTGTCTTGCCTCCTGAAGTCTGTGATGTTGTTCTGGCAGCCAGGTGTCCCTCCACAAAATCGGTATACGCCTGCCAGTGGAACAAATTTGTGACATGGTGCACAGCAAAGGCTGTGGATCCATCTCTGCCCCACTTTCGGAGGTTCTCCTCTTTCTTCTTTCTCTTGCCCAGCAGGGTTCTGCTCTGGGCACTATCAAGGGCTACCTCTCTGCCATTTCCGCCTTCTTAAGGCTTCCTGATCAGCCCTCTTTGTTCAAAACCCCAGTTGTAAATGGGTTCTTGAAAGGCATCACTCATATGTTCCCCCCTGTTCCTTTCGTGATGCCTCAGTGGCACTTGAACCTTGTTCTGACTTGCCTGATGTACGCTCTCTTCGAGCCACTTCATAACTGTCCTCTTCGTCTTCTTACCCTTAAGACTGCATTCCTGGTTACCATCACCTCTGCCAGGAGGGTGAGTGAGCTCCAGACCCTGTCTTCACAACCCCCTTTCCTTTCTGTCCATCCGGACAAAGTTGTGTTGGGATGTGACCCTCTTTCCTGCCCAAGGTAGTCACAGCCTTCTACATCGGGCAGTCCATCACCTTGCCCACCTTCTTTCCGCCTCCGCATCCCTCGAAAGAGGAAGAGAGGCTCCACCGTCTGGACCCAAAACGCGCGCTCTCATACTATCTGGAATTGCACACGCCAGTTCCGGTTGGGTGACCAACTCTTTGTTGGTTACGTGGGCGCTAAGAAAGGTCGGGCGGTGCACAAACGAACCATTTCTTGATGGGTCGTCTTGTGCATCAAGGCTTGTTATTCTCTGGATAAAAAGGAGCCTCCTGTGGGGCTGCGTGCCCATTCCACTCGGGCCACGGCGGCTACTACTGCCCTGGGTCGGGGAGTCCCCTTGCAGGACATCTGTCAGGCAGCTACGTGGGCCTCGCTGCACACGTTCGCAAGACACTACTACCTGGACAGCCAAGTCCGGAGAGATGGCTTTTTCGGCCGTTCCGTTCTCCAGGACTTTCTGGTGTGATTATTGGTTCGCAGACCCACCACCGGGGTTGGTATTGCTGGGGTATCTATTCTAAGGTAAGGAATCTTACACTAACCTGTTTCTTTCAGATGCACAAGTTACTTACCTTCGGTAACGATATATCTGTAAGAAACAGTAGTTAGTATTAGATTCCTTATCGCCCCACCCATCCTCCCCGTTCTGCGAACTGATATCTAGGGTTAAGGTCATCCCCTTTCAGGGCCATAGTTTCATGGCACCAGTGTTGGTTTTTATCATGGCTCTGCGTTTCTGGCATGGAAAAGCTGTTTGTAAGAACTGACGTCAGCGCGCGAGGGCGGCGTCTAAGTACTCAGACGTCATCCCGGCGCCAACGACGCCGACAACGGACGCGGAGCCGTAGACGATGCCTACCGACGCGCAGGGGTACTGCTACGCAAAATTTTCCGGATTTTCCTTAATGTAGAATTATCCCCAGGCATGAGACTGGATCTGGAAAATTTTCATTGCCAAAGCATCTCTGCGTGCCGGGACCACATGACTCCGCCCTGACATCGTCCGCGGGCATGACGTCCACAAGGTCACATAAACTCCACCCCGGCGCGCTGACGTCAGTTTTTCTCTTTTCCACGTGCAAAGCGGATCCGGATCGTTTCCTGACCTGTTTTCTGGCCTTCTTTCTACGCTTTTGCATTGAGGAACAGTGTATGAAAACCTTCGGGCTTCAAGACGTGTACCTCTTGTGCGCGTCAGATGTCGGCGACGGACCCTCACCCTATCTGCATGTGGTGTTTGGGCAAGCACCATGACTCTACGGACTACGATGCTTGTCAGCACCTCAAACCGAAGTCCCGGCGGGAGCGGCAGATGAAATTGCTGTCTTCTCGCTTGTCCAGGTCGGTCTCGTCCCAGCGTCCGTCCCCTACCTCGGAAGCCAGGAGCCACCGATTTCGACTGCTGCATTGCTGTTCGCCCTGGCCCCAAGGGCGTCGCTCGCCTGCTGGTTGGTCCTGCAGCTTGTCTCCGAGGTCTTGTCCTCGTTCGGCAGAGGGCGCGGGTTACCCTTGGGACGTGCGCCCTCGCCTGTCGCCACCCTACCCGCCGCTCCCTTGCGTCGGGGTGACTAGGGTCCAAATGAAAGCCTACGCTGCGGCTCTGCAGGCTTCGTTGGCCCCCCCTCCTCTCCCTGAGACGTCCACGGGCCCTTGCCTTGCACTGGCCTTCCGCGGAGTCGCCATCTGCTTCAACTCCAGCGCTGACAAGTTCGGTTTCAGGTTGTAGGGTGTGGTGTCGTCGAGGTGTAGCCCTGCGGGGTTCCCCTCTTCGACCCATGGCGTCCCTGCCTTGCCGCAAATCCCTTCGGGACTTTCTGTGGCATCGCAGGAGATTGCCAGGACTCAGGGCTTGTCCCCGAGTCCCCCTCGGTCTCTGGGCAGGCGGCTGTCTTACCAGTGGCTGAGCAGCACAGACGGCTTTGCTCCCCAGCCCTGACGGCCCTGCTGGTGGTGGCCGGGACCCGGGGTGCCTCCCCGAGTCCCTCTCGGTCCTCTGGGCAGGCGGCTGTCTTGCCAGAGGCCGGGCTGACGCCTTTCCGGTGCCGAAGGCTTTCCTCCCTGGCCCTAGAGGAGCCGCGGATGGAAGCCGGGGGCTGGGGCGCCTTCCCGAGCCCCTCTCGGTCCACTACGCAGGCGACTGCCTCGTGTGAGGTCGAGTCGGCGACTTTTCTGCGCCGTTCTGTAGCTGACCCGGCTTCGACCCTGTCCCATTCTCCTTAGGAGCACGTGGTGGTGGAGGTCGACTCGTGCCCCTGATGACTCCGGCACCAATCGACGTCGCGCCGGCGCCTGTGGCGGACTCCCTGACTCGTCTCCAGAGGTTCCCTCCTCCCCGGAGGTTTGTCATCTCCTGGTCTCTTCTTCTCCGGAGACGGGATGCGGTGTTGTTGCTTTTTCACCGGTGTCTTCCAGGGAGGGCCCCTCGCTGTCCCCGCGGCTTCAGCCCTCGGACCCTCTCTTTCGCAGCTCGCTGTTAGTGGCTCCGCCGGCTTCTTTGCCTTCCCCGGAGGCCCCTCAGGCCCCCCACTCGTCTGCGGATCCTCTGCTCATCAGGGGCTGGCGGTTTATTCCTCCAGCTGGACTTGGAAACGACGGCTTAGTTCACAGTTGTCACCCATGGAGGAATTGCTTTCTCCCCCGCAACGCCCTACGGAGACGAGTGTAGCCTTTGTCGGGCCATTTCCAGGGCCGCTGGCATTTTGCGGATGGGTGACCCCCTAACCCCATTTCCTACGGATCATCCGTTGGAAGTTCTCCACCAGAGCTCTGGTGGACGGGAGCTGCTACTTCCATTCGAAGCTTCACTCCACAATTCTCTTCTAGGGGCCGGGGTTGTCCTGCCATGGGTGACCCGGTGCCTCAGCCACTCCTATACCGCCACCGCCCTGCTCCGCACGATCCAGTATGTCTTTCTTTCCACCCTTCTACCCAGGGCATTCTCCTGCAGACTGCTTTTCCTTCCTTGCCTTCAGTGTTGTTTCCTCCGTCACAGGAGGCCCGGTGGTTGGATTCTTAGGGGTCGTAACCTCTTCGCTTCTTCAAGTGCTGCTTTGCAAGCACTCAACACATTTTGTGTGTTGGCAAGGGCTACCTCCAGCCTGTGGGATTCTGTGGAGTCCCTTTTGTCTCGATTCTCCCAAAAAGGAGCCCGCGCTGATCTACTGCACCTTGTGTTGGATGGTCGGGAGTTGGCCGCGTTTATTCTCCGAGCGGCCTTGGCTGTTGCAGATGCTCTCCGCCGTGCTTTGGCCAGCTCTGTGGCTCTTCGTCGCCATGCTTGGTTGCGGAATGGTGTTTTTCCTGAGAATATTAGGGAGCGTCTGGTTGGCCTGCCTTTTGATGGGGTTCTTTTGTTTAACACCTACGCGGACTCGGCCATTCAACGGCTCCTTGCGGGCTCTGTCCTCCATCCCCTCCATAAGCTTGGCTTGTTGGTCCTCCGGTGCTTTATGGGAGACATTATCCCTCATTTTCTTTGATCAAATGTCTTTTTATTGAGTTCCACAAAGCAATACCATACATACAGTAAGCGAGAAGAACAAAGCTGCAACACCCACCCCGGATGCAACGCACATTCGAGCCTCCCACCTGTGAAACGAGGGGTTGCCAGGAGTCCGTGCATGCTCGTATGGTGTTAGACAAACCTCGTCCTGATCTTTGGAACTCTTTTCCACCCAACTCCCCCCGGAACCCCACCCATCCCAACATTCCCCAACCGTGCTCGACTCTCGTCCCCACCAACCCTCCCCCGCCCTCCCCACTCAGTGTGTTCCATGTAGCGCCCTGAGGTGTCCATACGGGGTGCAGCCTAACCCTTGTGGCCTCCTTTGGTTTTCTCGTCGCGGAATCCCTCTGCCAGTTTTAGAACCCTGAGATACTTCGGGCATGTGAGTTCCGTGAATTCTTGGGAGAGCAGGGAGATGAGTGGCTGCCACACCTCTCTAAATGATTCTGATGACTGTGTTAGTGAGGCCTGTATCCTCTCCATCCCCATGATGTACCACAGTCTATGTAACCATCCTGTGTGAGTGGGTTTCCTTGTAGTTCCCCAGAGCGACAGGATGTGTTGGTTTGCCACCCCCATTGCCAACCCCATCTGTTTACCCCTAATGGATTTGAGCGGGAACATCAATCTGTTGGGGAGCCCCATTATCGCATAAGCAGGGAAGCGAGGAATGTCGGTGCCAAAGTGGGTGTCGATGTCCTTAAGCACTGCCTCCCAAAATTCCCGCACCGCGGCACACTCCCATAGGATGTGTATCATGGTTCCCGTCTGTCCACACCCTCTCCAGCAATTGGGGTCTTTGCTCGGGTTCCCGCGGTGCAGTCGTTCCGGGGTTAAGTGCCAATAATAGGCGATCTTCACTGCCGCCTCTTAGCTAGCCGTGTTTCTAGCCATGTGGTGAGCCCGGTAATATATGTCCTGCCATTCCCTGTCAGAGAGGGCGCGCCCCAGCTCCCTCTCCCACCGCTTCTGTCCGGCAGACCTCTCCGTGGGGGGAGGCGGGGACAGCATGAGGTAAAGTTCTGTAATGGACCGTGAGTCCGATGTTTTGGTCATAATCCACCTCTCAAATGGGGTGAGCGGGCGACTGGCCAGAGGCGCCACTTCCGCGTGGGTCAGCCAGTGCCGAAGTTGGAAGTACTGGTAGCGGAGCGGCTTGTCAAGTGTGTAGTCCGCCGTCACTATGTCCCATGTCAGAAAGCCCTCTGTATCAAACAGGTGGCCCGCAGAGCGGCACTCAGATTGTCTCCATTGGGGGAACGAGCCTAGAGACCCGCCTGCGGGAAACGCCGGGTTATCTAACAGGGGCTCCATGGGGGAGGGGAAAGTCGTCAGGCCCCTCGGAACCGCGGTTGCGTCCCATACCTGTAGGAGAGTCTTGGTAATAGGGGATTTCTTGAGGTACGCTGGTCTATCCGGTCGTGCCAAAAAGGGGACCTTCCATAGGGGCAGGCCCGCCATGGCCCTGTCCTGAAATAACCAGTGCTTTTTTGAAGACGGCCTAGACCACTCCAGAAGGTATCAGAGCTGCGCCGCCTGAAAATAGAGCCGCAAGTCCGGGACGCCCAGGCCCCCCTCTGCCGTAACCCTCTCGACCAAGTCACGCCTCATCCTGGACCTCTTGTTAGCCCACACATATTGGTTTAGGACGTCTTGCAGCTTCTTCAGCATCCCTAGTGGGGGAGTGACCGGGATGGTCTGGAATAGGTACAGGATCTTGGGCAGAAGGGACATTTTGATGGCGGCCACTCGTCCCAGCCAGGAAAGCGGCTGCTGTTTCCACCGTGCGATGTCGCCTTGGGCACGGGACAGGAGCTTGGTGTAATTAAGTTTGACCGTCTGGGCAGTCGCTGGCGTCAAGTCTATCCCCAGGTACTGTATTGTGGTGCTTACCTCCAGACCCCCTATGTGCAGCGACTCTCTGTTAGCCGGCCGGGTGTTGCTACCCAGCGGGAGGACCACAGACTTTTGTACATTCATTTTGAAGCCCGACACCGCTCCAAACGCCTCCATTTCCGCCAGGAAGGCCGGTAAAGCGACCCTCGGACTATCCACCGCCACGAGAATGTCGTCCGCGTATAGACTCATCGTTTGTTCCACCCCCCAAAACTTAATCCCCGTGATGTAGCGATTGTCCCGAACTCGCTGGGCAAAGGGCTCAATGTAGAGAGCGAACAGGAGCGGCGAGAGCGGGCAGCCCTGCCGCGTGCCCCGCTGAATGTCGAAGGGCTTAGAGCTCACCCCATTGACTCTGATCGTCGCCCTCGGTGACGAATAACAGCCCGCCACCCATGAGCGGAAACGGGGGCCCACCCCGAATTATGTCAGCGTATGGTCCAAGAAACTCCACTCCATCCTGTTGAACGCCTTCTCGGCGTCGACCGGCAGCAGTGCTGCATAAGAGGCGTTGAAGTTAGCCTTGTCTATGACATGCATGATGCGTTTAGTGTTGTCCGCGCACTGCCGGGAGGGGACGAAGCCCGCCTGGTCCGGTTTGATGATGCCCGGCAGGCAAGGGCCCAGACGGGAGGCCAGGATGCCCGTGAAGAGCTTTAGGTCGAGATTGAGGAGCGATATCGGCCGATATGCTCCACATCGCGAGTGGTCCTTGCCCGGCTTCGGCAGGACTATGACTTCGGCCTCTAGCATCTCCTTTGGGATCGAGCCCGGGCCCCCAAACGAGTTAAAAAGTTTCGTGAGGACCGGCGCCAGGAGAGGACAAAAGGCCTTGTAAAAGCCCGCGGAGAAGCCGTCTGGGCCCGGGGCCTTCAGGGGTTTCAGTCGGGCAATGGGCGCTATAACCTCCTCCAGGCGGATAGGGGCATCTAACGCCTTGGCGTTCGTGTCGTTGAGAGCCGTAACATCCACGGTCTCCAGGTAGGCCCTCCCCTCCTCCCCCCTCAGGTCCGGGTCAGCAGTATAAAGCTTAGCGTAGAAGGCCCGAAACACCTCCGCAATGCGGTCGTCTTCTCGAACCTCCTCGCCCCCGTCTCCGCGTATAACGGGGATTTGGGAGCGGACAGTCTTGGCCTTAAGCTTACTAGCCAACAAGCAGCCAGTCCTGTCCCCCCCTACATAGTACGCGTGGCGGAGACGGAGCGCCGCATATTCCGCCCTGTCCAGGTCCAGACCCGCCAGTTGTGCCCTGACAGCTTTCAGTTTGCGCCATATCCGGGGGGCGCCTGTCCGGCAGTGAACCCGCTCTAGCTCTAACACCTGTGTCTCCAGCTCCCGCCTCCGGTCCATGCGTTCCTTGTTGTCTGCCGCCGCAATCGCTATGATGTCGCCCCTAACGACCGCCTTGAGTGCCCCCCACAGTGTCGCCTGGGCTACCTCTCCCGTGTCGTTCAGTTCCAGGTCGCCGGCGATGGCTCGTGACAGACGCTGTACCACCCCCTCGCGGGAGAGCAGGCTTTCCCGGAGTCGCCACTTGCCCCTATGTGGAGGCGTGCGCGGGACCGTCAGTTGAAGGACCACCGCCTCGTGGTCTAAAAGCGCCGCAGGTGTGATGTCAATGTCCTGAATCATGGGGATCATTTCTGTGGAGCCCAGAAAGTGGATCTATCCTAGCATAGGTGTGGTGCACATGCGAGTAAAAAGTGTATCCCGGGGCGGTATGATGCCGTTCCCGCCAGATGACGACCAGCCCCCTGTCTCTCAGCCACTGCCTCCCCGACTCCGAAAGTGCCCCTGTGTCCCCGAACCTCTTCCCGGACCTATCCACTTCGTTGTCCATGACCAAGTTTATGTCCCCTCCCACCAGAACCAGCCTCATATCCCCCAACAGCGCCTCGGACAGCGCCCCCTTCAAAAAGGCCTCCTGTTTATTGTTGGGTGCGTAGATAGGGCCCAGTGTGAAGGAAGATGTGCCTATATGGATCGTGTGCGCCAGGAGTCTGCCTCTAATCTCGGCTACCTTGTCCCCCACCCGTCCCCTAAAATGCTTGGCCACTAGAATAGCCACTCCTGCTTTTTTCTCTGTAGTCGTGGAATAGAATTGGTGGGGAAAGGCTCTCGCTTTCATGCGGTGCCAATCTTTTGCTAAGAGGTGTGTCTCCTGTAATACACCAAGTTCCGCCCCGGATCTTTCGAGGAACGAAAGAACAGCCCTCCTTTTGATAGGGTTGTTAAGTCCCTTTAAAGTAAGGGAGAGGATACGGATGCTGTCAACTATCATGAGTGTGTGAGCGCCCCGCATGCCTTAGTGTGGGCCCTGAGCCACCTCCCCCTAAGACGCCTGGTCAAAGTCCGTATTGAACACACCGAGTCCCCCCCCCCCACCCCCGCCCTGACCCCAACTTCTCCCCAACAGTCGTCCCCCCCCCCCCCCCCCCCAACCAGTGAACATAGTCCCAGGCCAATCATTTGAAAGTCTAGGCCTGTGGTAAATGAGTCAAAGTAAGGGTGTGTGGCAATGGCGGCTCTCGGCCCCCCGACACCCCCCCCCCAACCAGGAGTCAAACTTAGCTGATGTCGACCGTTGCTGCAGTCATCTCACGAGTCGGCACCAGTGTCTTTGGATACCACTTGAATCGCCGCTGCCTGTTCCTGGGCTACTGTGTCGGGAGTAGGCTTAAGTGACTTTTTCTGCTGCTTGCCCCGTCGCACTTTCTGCCAGCCGTCCCCCGTCGTCCGAGGGGAGCCAGATGCAGTCCCCGGAGGCTGTCCCTCGCCCATGTCGTCCCGTTGCGGTTCCTCATATGGGATGTCTAGGACTGCGCAGGTGTCCAGTAGAGAGCGCAGTTGGTGCAGGGCGCCGTTCCACTTGAAAATGAGACGGAAAGGGTGCCCCCAGGAGTAGGGCACCCCCTCCTTGCGTAGGAAAGATGTGGCAGCCCTAAATGACCTCCGCTTCTGCAGGGTAATCGTCGACATGTCCTGGAAAAGTTCCACATTGTGGTCCTGGAAACGAAGGGGCTGTTTGAGACGTGCCGCCTTCAGTATGCGCTCTTTAAGGGGATAGTCCGGCAGGAAGGCCAAGATATCCGGGGGGGGCCCTGTGTCTGCCGGCCAAGCCCACTCGGTGGGCCCTGTCGATGCGGATTTCAAAACTATCATCTTCGCCCAGTACCATCCGGAAGAGCGGTTGTAGGTACCCAGCCACGTCCTCGCCCTCTGCTTTGGGTGGCACGTTCCGGACTCGAATGTTATTTCGTCTGGAGCGGTTCTCTAAGTCCTCCGTGTGGGCCTGGAGGTCTGTCTGTTGGTCGTGGAGTCGGACAATCTCCTGCTGGAGGAATTCTATTTCTTCGCTCCTGGCTTGGCCCGAAAGCTCGTTGGCGGCCACTCTCTCCCCCAGATCGTTGACATCGCGCCTGAGTTCTTTGTATTCCCCGGTCATTTCCTGGCGGAAGGTCTGGATGTCCTCCTTAAGGGAGGTGAAGAGGGCCTCCATGAAAGCCTTGGTCGCCGGGGCCTCGCCTTCTGTGTGGTCCTTCCCCTTGGGGGGAGGTACCGGGGCCGGCTTGTCTGGAGTTTTGTCGCCCCTGGAGGAACCCTTGACCAGCATGTCAGATATGTTGCAGTTCCCTTTGCGGTTGTTGGACGCCATAATGTTCCCGGTCCCTGTTGGGGCCGCAGCCGAGCCGTATTCCCCTGCTGGGCCGCAGACTTCTTCGGCGTGTCTGGGCCGGTAAGTGGATGGGCAGCCTTTGTACACTCAGCGCCTCCGGTCCGCTCCGTGGTTGCCGCTGTGTTCTCCGTGCCTCGGCCGGGGGCCCTCGCGATGCAGCCCACTCTGACGTGTATCGCTGGCTATGGCGCCCGCGGCCACCCCCAGGAGCCCGCTGGATCTCTCAGGCCTCCACCTCCCAAGGCCTCCGTCCCTGCGACGCTCAGCCTCCCCTGGGCTGTCCTTGAGGCCCCGCTGTGGCCCGACTCGTCCTCTCGTGCGTCCCGGTCAGGTCTCCGAGCCTCACTTCCCAGGCAGCAGGGGCCCCTGCGCTTCCAGCCGGGCCAATACTGCCACACCTTGCCGAGTCTCAGTTCCCGGGCGGCCCAGCCCGCGGCCCCCTCACTTTCTTCTTCTTCGGGGAGCCCCTGTCCCCCTGACACCCCCACCTGCAGATTTTACTATGGTGTTGGGCGCTGTTGCTGGCTAGGCCCTCCGCGTGGCCCCTGGAGGGTCCCGTTCGTGGGGCGTTCTTTGCTGGGCGCTTGTATGGGGGGGGGGGGGCTCACGGCCGTGCCTCTGGGGCCTCCCGGTCGCCTACTGTGTGCTGTAGTCCGCTGCGTCCAGAGCGCCCGGGCCCCACCTCCTGCCGGTGCTCACAGCCCTCCACCCGGGCCAAGGTAGTTCAAGTGTGTGTGGGCGGGGGGGGTCCGCTCCTCCGGCCCTGCGCCAGCCCCCCTGCGGGCCGCCGCTCTAGTCTCCGGTGCTCCTCACCTGGGAGCTCGCTAGTCGCTCGGGCCGACCAATAGACCAGGCCGCGCCCGCCGCGACTAGGCCCAAGCCGGGGCCTTGAGTAGTGTTAGGAAGCCGGCGGGCCCGGCACACTGCAATCCGCCGCGGGTCCGCCCGGCTCTTCTTTTGCCGCAGCCGAGGCCTGCCCCCCGGCCTCCGCAATTGCTGCCTTCGTCCCCGATCCCTCCTCACCAGGGTCAGGAGCGCCGCGGGAGTCCTCCCCGGGGCCCCGTGTACACAGGCCCTGGCTCTATCTGCGCGCCATTTTGCCGCCGCGGACCGCCTCTGCTCCGCGGCGCCTCCCGCCTTCACCGGGCGCCGTACCCGGCCCCTGCAGCCCTGCGGTGATAGCTGACCCTGTCCGCCGGTGGTGGCTGGCTCGGCAGGGGCGGCGGTCCGCGAAAATCCCTGTCGGGGGATCGGGTGTCGGGAGCCACTGCGGATCACGTCCTACCGAGCAGCCATCTTAGCCACGCCCCCATCCCTCCTTTTCTCTGGAATATATTGTTTCGATTGGACCTTCTGTGTGTTCTGTGTGGTTTGATATGCCTTCGGGGTCCCTAGGTTGGTCCCTCTCTACTGTTGGCTACTGGTATAGCCCCTTTGGCAAGTGTGTATTTTTTGGCTGATTAATAAGCCATCTGTGGTTCTAACCGCAGGTCCTATATGTTCTTGTCCTCTGAGACAGGATTTTTTTCCCTAAGAGTGGTTCCCATGTTTTCTTTGGGACGTGTTATACCCTAAGTGGGGTATTTGTAGCTATTGTATAGCTCTGTCCTACGCTGGGTGGGTGTGGACTCCCTTTTTTGGGTTCCTCGCTTTTCCTGGCATGTTCAAGTTCAAGTTCAAGAATTTGTATAGCGCACTACTCACCCAGAGGGTCTCAAGGCGCTTGGGGGAGGGTTGTGCATTACTTATCAAATAGCCAGGTTTTAAGCTGTTTTCTGAAGGAAAGGTGGTTCTGTGTAAGGCGGAGGTGAGTGGGGAGAGAATTCCAGGTTTTGGCCGCTAAGTAGGAGAATGATCTTCCTCCCATGGTGGATCTGTGGATGCGCGGAATTGCGGCGAGGGCTTGATTGGATGATCGTAGTTGGCAGGTGGGTGTGTAGAAGGACAGACGTGTGTTGAGGCATTCGGGTCCTAGGTCGTAGAGGGCCTTGTGTGCGTGGGTGAGGAGACGGAACGTTCTTCTCTTGTTGACGGGGAGCCAGTGGAGGTCTTTCAGGTGATCGGTAATGTGAGCTTGACAGGGGATGTCCAATATGAGTCTGGCTGAGGCGTTTTGGATGCGTTGGAGTTTTTTCTGTAGTTTGGCTGTGGTTCCGGCGTAGAGGGTGTTTCCATAGTCCAGTCGGCTAGTGACCAGTGCGTGGGTGACAGTCTTTCTTGTTTCGGTGGGGATCCAACGGAAGATTTCTTTGAGCATGCGAAGTACGTTGAAGCATGAGGATGAGACGGCGTTGACTTGTTTGGTCATCGAGAGGGAGGAATCTAGGATAAAGCCCAGGTTACGTGCGTGGTCTGTAGGTATGGGTGCTGTACCCAGGGCCGGTGGCCACCATGAGTCGTCCCAGGCAGATGGGGATGATCCTAAGATGAGGACTTCCGTTTTGTCCGAGTTTAGTTTTAAGCGGCTGTTCTTCATCCATTCGGCTACTTCTTCCATTCCTTCGTGTAGATTGGTTTTGGCGGTGTCAGGGTCTTTGGTGAGGGAGAGGATCATCTGGGTGTCGTCTGCGTAGGAGATGATGTTGAGGTTGTGTTGTCGCGCGATGGATGCGAGGGGTATCATTGTATACCGCTGGTGCGCTCTCTTTGATATTGTCTGGGCGCAGCTTGCGCTGCTCCAGGTTCTGTCCTCTTCAGTATCTGTTGTATCACTGGACCGGCTTCTGCATGCCGTTTAAGGTGTTGTATTGTGACGTTCCGCCCTTTTTGTCAGGCGCTTCGGCTTGCTGGCTGAGGGCTTAGATCCGTCCGATGTCTTCCTCTTCTGGCTGGTCCCACTTCTTTTCGTGGGTCGGTTTGTGGCTGGAATGGTTTTCCTTAGGGAGTTGTTCTGGAATTCCCTGGCCTTTGCCTTTGTCTTGTGCTCTGCTTGTTCTGGGCGCACTGCTTCAAGGTATTGTCAGCTGCCGGCTGAGCACGCCTGTTGTTTCTGGTCCACTACTGTGGGCTTTGGCGTACACCCTTGTACTTCTGCTGCTTGTCTGCTGGAGCTTTGTGCGTCTGTGTCTTGCTTCTCACGTCTGCTTTATGGAGCCGCTTCTGCCCTGTCCGCTGCCTCGAGGCTGATGCCCGTTCAGCTTCCCTTCACTGTATGTGTTCTCCTGCGGCGAGCACTGCCTCTGCTTCTACCTCTTCTCCTTGGAGTTTGAGGTGGTTCTTCTTCCTTGGTACTCCTCTGGAGTTATCTGTCCCTCCAATGTCTTCTGGAGTATGTCCTTGGTACCTTGGCTGGGCTTGGGGTCTTCTGACCTCCCCTCACCTTTTCTTGCTTGCTTCGACTCTGGGAGCGCTGGCCCGCCTTTCTTGTCGCCATTACAGGTCCCCTGCTGTGGCTCTGTTTCTTCCTACTGAAGGGGTTCTCCCGCAGGTCCTCCTCCCCTTTGGGTACAGCTAGGGTAACTATTCTACGTTAAGGAATCTGCGGCTAGTAGTCTCTATCAGATGTACAAGTTACTTACCTTCTGTAACGGTGTATCTGGTAGAGATGATTCTAGCCGCAGATTCCTTCACGACCCGCCCTTCCTCCCCGTTCTGGGAGGACCTTTAGCTTGGTTTTCTGCGCTCACCTACCTCTGAATGGTTTTGTCTTATGCGAGTGCTCTCTTTCACTTCCTTCCTAGCGGGATGCTTCGTTCTGTTTGTTTGATCCACTCCTTCCTTTCTGGTAATTCGTTGCTGGGTTCATGGGTTCATATGCATCCCTGCACCCTGGGCTTCCTGTGTGGGTTCTACTCTTGATCTTCTACCCTTTTTCATTGCTTGGAATTTATGACTCCTCGGCAGTCCTCTGAGTTGGCGTCTTTTGGCTGTGGTGCCTCTGCCTTTAACTCCTTACAGGGGCTGTGCCTCTCCTTGCTGGTGTGGTCTTGGGGCAATTTGCCATTATTCTTCTGTTCTGGCCTTTTTGTCCTTCACTATTAATAGACTGTGGTTGCAGGCCTTCTTCGTCTGCTGTGACATTTTTCACAAGCTTTTCTGTTCCTGGGAGAATATCGTGTTTGCTTGCAAGGTGGCTTCGCAGTAGCTATGCTCTGATCTTCCCTTCTATGACTTTCAGTGCCACAGTGCCTGGCACTTCTCTGAATGGCGCTGTTCCTCTCCATTCGCTTCTCCTTTATAGTTTCTCTGCTTCTTTCGCACACTGTTCCCTTATTCTCACAGTTTTTGTTTGTGATGGCTTCGCGTTGTGGCGCGGAAAAGTTCTCCGAAGTCACATGGTACTGCCCCCCCGGCGCGCAGTGATCCTGTGGCAAAGAAAATTTTCCGTATCCAGTCTCACGCCTGGGGATAATTCTACGTTAAGAAATCTGCGGCTAGAATCGTCTCTACTAGATAGACCGTTACCGAAGGTAAGTAACTCTGATATTATTACCTGTGATTTCTGACATTTTGGTGCTTTGAATACCCCATATCACTAAGCATGCCAGGTCATCACTTTTTTATATAGCACCTGCTCTAGGTTTTTCTAATAAACGCTATTAGCAGAGATTATCCTCCCGAGCATGTAATTGAGAGGATGCTTATTATAGCTTATTTGGTCTGGCTTAAACCCACGCCTATTGTTACGCATGATATTATAGAATTGACATAAACTTTATGGCTGACTAGCTTACAGAATGCTTGCGGTATCTGTAATCTGAGTTTTCCTTTCCAACAGAGCAGTGCCTCACGTCCTGAGCTGTTGCCAGGTGAGGTGAGGTGTTCACCCATAGATCCATGGGCAAGCATATCATTTCTTGACAATTTATAACATACTCAATATAGTATTTAGTACACACTAAGGCACTACATGCTGGGCAGTGACCCAGACGTGGCGCACACCATTTAGTACAAACTTTGTTAACAACTGTCTCCATTGTTCATATTTGTAAGACAATGTGTTTTTTCCTTCACAGGTGGCATCAATACTTGTGAGGTCTTTCCAAACAAGATTACATGTTTTTGTAGGTTGTACCTATTTCAACCACATCATTGTCACTTGTATCACTTTTTTATGCAGTGGCAATTACTATTGAGGTCCTGAGGAAGTGATCAGATATTGATCACTATGGCTGAAACATGTAGACCTGCTTTTCGGGCCAGTGTAGCCAATATTTCTTAAAACTGCACTTGCACTGTTTTTTAATCTTGACACCAAGAGTTAACTAATAATCTCTTTTCTCTCTTGGTAGACAATTTTAAACATCGCTTTTCACATCATCATTCTTTGCACTGCAATTATCACCTGATATTTTTCTTACTCTTCGCATCAAGAGGATTTTAGGAGATCCAACTAACTGATCACTAAAACATCCCTGAGCTCCTCCCTCACATTTAGGGGGTTGTAGCCCTTGGTTCCACTAGGGATTGCAACCAAGAGGAGATCCCAGATGATGAAGCGTGCCACCTCGGTGGGTGATGGGATTCCGTCCTCTTAAAAGGACTCCTCCTGTGTTCATTTAGGAGCTGTATGCTTGTACTGGTTGTGCTTTAGAGCTGTTCTAAGCTCGGCAGACCCGCTTATTCTTTGTTTGATAGATTGTTTTTTTGTGGGGAATCTATCCTCGCAGGTCTTTAAACTTTTCCCTTAGACCCTCTATCTTTTGTTTTGTATTGTTTGAAAACACCAGGTTGCCAGCACAACTGAAAATGAAACACCAAATGAATACTGTCCGCATTAGGTCATTGAAGTTCCTCTCACCCACCAGGAGCACATAAACTGGTTTAAAGGTGCCCTCCCACACACAAAAGAAAAAAGTGAGACTCAGTCCGCTCTGAAGAGATGGAATAACTTGGCCAGTCCTAGCAGCCTACACGCCGCTTCCAGACATTGATACAATGGCAGTGGCAGACTTACGTCCACTTCATAAAGAAATAGTAATACTTTACAGAAACCTGACACAGTTTGTGATGAGAACACTCACACTTCAGCCAACAAGGGCTAAATCTACAGGAACAATTCAGGGATCTACAACTAAAATAACACCAAAAACGCTACAAGCCGTTATGGGTAAAATGCCCACTAGACGTAAGCAAATGCCATTCTGGATAGCCCAACAAATAACACAGCTAGAGGCAATATTTCCACACACAAGTCCTCAACAAAAACACAGAATGCGAACAGAGTGGTGTGGTTCACTGGTTAGAGGCGGCAGACCCGAGAGCAGAGGACGGCCCGGGACCAGGGTTCAATTCCCGACGCGGCAGGGTCGTGGACCAGGGTCAGCGGACTCGATAATTCTCATCTCGGTGCCTACTCTAACCAGGGATCACACTCGGCAACTCTGGGCATTAGCTTGCCTCATCTCCACAACGGCCCCCCACATATGCCGGGGATGCCTGGTTTCACCTTGGAGATACCCAG
Source organism: Lissotriton vulgaris (assembly GCF_964263255.1). Classification (NCBI taxonomy): domain Eukaryota; kingdom Metazoa; phylum Chordata; class Amphibia; order Caudata; family Salamandridae; genus Lissotriton; species Lissotriton vulgaris. Next base: position 578,633,478 of record NC_141697.1, read on the forward strand.
TAGGGACCATCTCACAGGGAAAGCCAGGACGGGTTCCTCAGCGGTCTACTGCGCAGAGATACTCCTTCGGGAGTCGATTCTAGCGCATTACAAACCCACAATTAATTAATTAATTAATCGGCTTGCCAATGGGGATAGCTCCCCAGATCGAGGATTGTACCTCTCGGGGTACAATGTTTGCTGTCATATATACCAGAACTCATGGTAGACCTTCATTAGCAGTAATATCAGATGTATTAAGACAGATACAGAATGAGTATGGAGCAGAACCGGCTCTGAATTTAGGGATGCAATTATTCAGTAATTTTTCTAAGGTATCAGCTATTATATTAGCTAACATAAAAGGGGAGGCATCAGCAGTGGCTATATGCCAATGCCTGAGGGATTTCACTCCTTTACACCAGGAATGTGAATTACCTAAAATTATTGAAGGCAACCATGCTGAATTAGGAAGAGAAAGTTTGGGAGCTAGAGCAACAAAACCTCAACTCATGGATGGTCCTGAAAAAGAGAACACCAAGCAAGCACCTGATTCTTCTAAGAAGAAATGTGATAACAGTAAAAAACAAAAGAATGAGAGAGTAGATCACAATCTAGGGGGGGGGGGGTCTCCTCAACAGGAGCCCTCTGAAAGAAGGTACAACCTTAGAAATCGTGATAACATAAAAAAAGCGAACAGGTATCAAGATACTGATACGCGTTCCTCTCATTCCTTTCAGGTTTCATCAAAAAATTCCAGAGAGGGAAAGACATTCAGAACACAGGCAAGAAGAGCGTACACAGTCAAGAGACAAGCAATGGGCTTCAGACTATACGTCCAAAAAAGAAGAGAAGCCAAAATCAAAACCTTAATTTAAAAAGAAGAAAGTAGTAGGTCTTAAAGTTAGACATGCCCAGAATTCTGAGGACTCAACTTCTGAACGGGGAATGGGCTCTGACGATGCTAGACAGCGCAGCAGAAGTACCAATAGCTCACTAGAACATGATGGAATTTCTGGTAACAGCAGAGGTGAATGAGCATATCACGGTGGAAACATCTGATACAAGGATACGTTTCCCACATAGGTTACATGAAATAACACTCTAAATGGAGGGGGGCAAACCCAGAAAAATTAACGGTCTCAATTGGAGGAACCTTACTTATGGCTTTGACATCCTTTTAGCTAAAAAAGATTGTTATGGATTGCCCAGAGGGAGAAACAGTAATTTTACCGGCCTTTTCTGACCTTGTTCCAATATACTTTTAACACACATACGCGCAGGAGTGGGTGGTAGCACTTACTCCAGCATTATATCGCAACCATGTTGGATAGGATGCTGAGACACCTCACCATGTAATCCCAGTAAAAACTACTCCAACTCCACAGAGACAGTACCCAATAAAACAAGAAGTGATAAAACAGGTCAGAGAGATCTTAGATCAACTTGAATACCAGGGTGTAATTGAAACTTGCACCTCTTCAATGAATAATCCTTTGTTTCCCATAATGAAACCCAATAATTCATACTGTCTAATTTTAGACTATAGACATCTGAACACATGCACTAAAACATTTGCAATACAGAATGCACACAATGCCACATTAATGAATAGCATTGTGTTGAAAAAATACAAAAACACATTAGATATCTCAAATAGATTTTTCTGCCGAAATATAGTGCCTGAGAGCAAGTATTTGACAGCATTCTCAGCACTCGGTTCTCAGCATCAATTCTGTCGACTACCCCAAGGGTATAAGAATAGCCCTGGGTTGTTCTCTGTTATGGTAACAGAATTACTTCAGAATTTGGATGAAGAGGCATTGTCCTATGTAGAAGATATTTACCTGACAGATGATGATTTGAAGGATCACTTGACCAGGGTGAGCAACATCATTTTGGGGTCTGACTCTGAGGGTTACAAAATAACCCACCTCAATGTCCTATTTTTTGGGATATGAGCTTTCAAGTGAAGGAAAAAGCCTGGCAGCAATGTTTTAGAAAATTATGCACTGCCCCAGCCTCCTAAATCTTTGAAGAACTTACAATCCATATTGAGGTTTTTAAATTTTGGCAGAACATATTTTTTAGATTACGCAAAAAAAGTAAAACCTTTCTACGACCTAATAAGACCTGATTTTTCAGTTAGACATTGGACTAGGAACACACAGATATCCTTCGTTCCCTACAAGCTGACATGATAGCATCACACTTGCAGAAACTTGTGTATGTCCGCAATCTAGTGATACGGATCGTCCCCGGGTTATCAGGACATACTTACATCACTTTCAATGAAGGTGAGGCAGTCCCAATTGCACACAAATCACAATTTTACACAAACGTCGAAATGTGTTTTGCTTTTACAGAAAAAAATCTGACAGCAGTACAGACCACTGTAGCGAGAGAAAGAGCACTGGCTCAGGGGAAACAAATAATTGGCGTAACTCCGGTACCAGCCTAAGAGGCTGTTACAAAGGCTAGCGTTCCTAATGCTAAAGCCTTACTTCCAAGATGGATACAATGGGCTAATTCTCTCACTGCAACAGATGTAGAATACAGATATGACTCTACACTTAAAACACAAGCATTTCTGCAATATAAACAAGAATATTCTCTCCTGAATGAAATAAGGCCTCTAGGTCTGTATGAATATATTATTTACACAGACGGATCTGCTCAGCCGGCCGCAGGAAGTAAACAGCAATACAGCGCCGCGTGTGTGATTGTGAAGGGTCGTATGCAGGAAGGCAAGTTCCATCTTAGCAGTACGAAGACACAGCCTCTAGGAGACTGCACGGCACAGCTGGCAGAATTAAAAGCCCTGTTACTGGCACTAATAAATACAGATCGAGAATTCCCCACACTGATCTTGTGCGATTCTTTTTATTGTGTCCAGTCATACATTGAGTATCTTTACTACTGGGTTCAAAATGGGTTTAAAGACTCAAAAGGTGGCACAATTAAGCTTAAAATACTGTGGAAACAGGTAGCTGAGTTGAAAAACAAACTACCAAGAGCTCACATGATACACACGCTGAGTCATCAATGTGATGGCGTTCACATTGTAGGGATTTCATTGGCTGATGAAACCGCAAAGGGGGCAGTAGTAACTGCCACCGCAGCTGCAATCACTCATTCAAAAACGAGAATAGATGTATGGATATTGGTAGCTGTCATTGCTTCACGTAAAAACAGCACAGCCTCACTTAAAGGTTTTCCACTCAAGTACTCCTACAAGTAAGATGCAAATAACATTCTGTATGCTCAGATTCCAGGAGTGGGGGATAGAGTAATGCCAAACATGGATCGCAGATTAGGCTTAATTCTAGCTGCACACGAGGGTCTAGGTTCTGCACTCGCAGGAGTTACCGCAACAGTTTTTTTATGAAACAACACTATTGCTGGCTGATACTAACTAAACAGACGAAGAATTTTGTCCTAAATTGCAACATCTGTCAGCAGATGAAGGGTTCCACCATAGCACGTGCAGCGCAGACACCATTACTTATTTCAGACAGACCACTCGCTTGTGTCTATTTGGACCACTGCGGTCCCCTACAATCAGATGGTGCTTGCAAATATATCTTAGTGACACTGGATTTGTGCTCTAGATTCTTATGGGTGTGGCCTAAGTCCCCAAACTGTAATAAAAGATTTGCGAGTCTTTATAGGGACATATGCAGTTGGCACATTACATTCTGACCGTGGCCTCACGTTTAGCTCTATGGCTTACAAGAAAGCCATGGGAAGGTTGGGTAATGCATTGCGGTACTCTTCTTCATACCATCCAGAGGGAAATTCAGTTGTGCAGAGAAAAAACTGAGACTTAAAGCAATCTTTAACAGCAAGAGTATTAGGCTCGGTGGTAGTTGGGTCAATCACTTATACGGGGTCCAGAGGGCACTCAATAACATGCTAAGAAGTTCCCTAGGGGGTGTCACTCCGTACAAGGTCCTATTTTGGACAATAATGTGGGTACCTGATCTCAATTGGGAAAGCACAGTGGCGGATGAAAAAGCATTTGACATCAATAAACGTTTGGCGGTTTTACATGATCTCAATGAATTCCGGGCACTACAAAGCAATGTGCAAGTAAATCGCACCATCACCGGGTAAGTCAAATCAGTCAGGGCAAGACCTGCCTGGATCCCAAAAGTTGGGGATCTGGTCAGAGAAAAGATTGTGGACAAAAAATAATTTGGGCCATCATACAGAAAGCCTGTCCTTTCTTGGCTGTCGAAGGAAGAAGAACAATACTTCTTCCGCCTCTAGCCGACAAAAAAGAATAGAGATTTGTCTCCTTGGTCTGATCAAACCGCGCTATGTGGCCGATACTGAATAGTAGCCCTCGTGGGCTCCTGGGTAGCCAACGATCTCCTCTCGCTACCATACTGGAAGTTCAGACCGAAAGACTCATAACATTTGATGAGTCGCCAATACCAAGTAATGGAATTTCCAATATTTATTTATTTTATTTTATTTTATATGCTTATAAAGCGCCAGACTAGACCCCCGAAGGGGTATCTCCGCGCTATAACTGCAGATGGAAGTGAGAGTAAAAGTGTGTCCAGGGATAAAATGACATTAATAGCTGGGAAACAGGTAGGTTTTAAAGTTTTTTCTAAACATCATATGGTTGGTGATTGACCTCAGTTCAAACGGCAGTGAGTTCCATAGTGTAGTTCCGGTGTGGGCCAGTGCACGGCCACCTTGTCTGGTTTTCTTAATTCTAGGTATTTTAAGTAATTGCTGGTTACTGGAACGCAAAGAGCGTCCTGGGATGTAGGGCTGAAAGATGTCTATGAAATACTTAGGGCCCATCCCCATTAGGCTCTTGTGTATAATACACAGGATCTTGAACTGAACTCGCTTCTTCACTGGAAGCCAGTGAAGCTGAGACAGTAGGGGGCAGGATGGTGTCCTGGGTGGAACATTCATGACGATCCTTGCGGTAGTGTTTTGAATGACCTGCAGTTTCTTAAGTTGCTCCTCATTGGCTCCGTGGAGCAATCCGTTGCAGTAGTCAACCCTACTGATAACAAGAGCCTGCACCAGAGTTTTTCTGTGGTGATCCGGGAGATAGGGGAAAACACGTCTTAGCATCCCTATAGCCCGGAAACAGGTGCCGGCTACTTGATTGACGTGGTCCTTGAAAGTAAGTTGTTGGTCAAATAATACTCCCAAGTTCTTGACCTTACTTTTGGGGGTGGGGACAGGACCCAGTTCTTGAGGCCACCAGTCTGATGACCAGTGTGTCATCGCTTGACCGGACAACATAACTTCGGTTTTCCCGACATTACACTGCAGACAGTTTGATGACATCCAGTCTGCAATGGCTCTCATGACATCTGCAAAAGATCTTTTTATTGCAGGTGTAAGATTTTTAAAGGGAAAAAGGAGTTGGGTGTCGTCAGCGTACGATACGGGGGTGAACCCGAAAGATCTTGCTAGGTTGGCAAGGGGGGCCACATATATGTTGAAAAGTGTGGGGCTCAGACAGGAGCCCTGTGGCACCCCCTTATTGAGCTCCCTGTGGGTGGATTTATGGGAGCCCAGCCTAACCTCTTGGGAGCGCCCGGACAGGAAACTCTCCAACCATGCCAAAGCCTCTCCCTCTATTCCCACCTCCTTTAGGCGATGGAGAAGCACCTTGTGAGACACCGTATCAAAAGCGGCGGAGAGATCCAACAGCACCAGAATCATAGAGCAACCATCATCCAGTGCCATTTTGATGTTATTGGTCACTGTTTGAAGTGCTGATTCTGTGGTGTGGTTCGGCCTGAACCCAGATTGAGAATGGTCCAGGCCTTCCGTCGCTTCAAGATGTTGGGAAAGATAGGTGTTCACGTGCTTCTCCGTGATCTTGCCCAAGTAAGGTAGGAGAGAGATGGGACGTAGGTTGGATAGGTCTGTCCAGGGAGATGATGCCTTCTTTCTTATCGGGTTCACCACTGCCTTTTTCCAATCTGCCGGGACCTGGCCTGTTCTAAGGGAGATGTTTACCATTTCAAGTATATGGGGACCTAATAAAGGGATCAAAGGACCAACCATTTTAGCTGGAACAAGGTCATTGGGGGATCCTGTTTTTATATGGTTACAGAGAGTAAGAAGCTCTGTGAGTGATGGAGGGGAAAGACGTCAAAGAAGGTTTGTTGTCTAAGGTGGGAATTATGGTAGGGCAGATTTTAGTTTTATTTTTGCTGGAATTGTTGGCAGCTACTATTTTTTCATAGATGATGTTGATTTTGTCCTCAAAAAACAGCGAGACTTTGTCGCACAAGTCCTGTGAGAAGTCATCTGAGCTTTCACAAGCCGTAGGCTTTATAAAGTTTTGCAGAATATTAAAGAGTTCTTTAGGGCTGTTGCCTGCTTCTGCTATTTGTTGTGTCAATTGTTGTTTTCTCGCTAACTTTATATTTTTGTAGTATTCTGATTGAGCCTTTAGAAAGATCAATCGGCTGTTTTCGGTTTTAGTTTTTCTCCAGGCTTTCTCAGTACGTCTGCATTTTTGTTTCTCTGCTCTCAATTCTTTTGTATACCATTTTTCTTGTTTTGACATTGGATGTTGTTTATGTCTTTTTAGGGGAGCAATAGTGTCGATGGCTTTTTTGATAGATTCATTCAGCTTGGCTAAAGCAGTGTCTGCTGTATCAGATTCCAAAAAGTTTGGATCTGTCCATGCTTCTTGAGCTGTATTGGCATTAACTTTGTGCCATTGACGTCTCCAGGAAGGGAGGGAAGGGGCATTCTTTGTGGGTCTCGCAGGGGTTGGTAGTGTGAATTCCAGCAAAGAGTGGTCAGTCCACGATATGCTTGTAGCCAGGGAACAGTTTATTTTGGTAGAATTAGAGAAAATGAGGTCAAGCATATGTCCTCCTATATGAGTAGGTCCATGATTTTTTAATTCCAAGCCCAGATTCGATAAATCTGTGATTAGAGCTGTGGATTCGGTCAACATTGGCTGGTCTACGTGTATATTAAAATCACCTAGAAGGAAAAAATCTTCTTTAGATTTTATATGTGGGGCTAAAATTTCTTGAAGAGTGAGTGCAAAATTAGGATCTGCTCCCGGGGGTCGATAAACCAAGGCACCTTTCCAGGTGAAGTGATTAGTTAAGTGAATTTTAAAAAGCAAAGTTTCTAGTTGTGCGTTTGAGTGTTGTTCAATAATAGTACATTGTATATGGTCCCTATATATAATTGCCAATCCGCCTCCGGTTTTAATATCTCTGTCTAAGTGTTTAATCTTATACCCAGAGGGAATCCCCATTGCAATGGCTGTGATTGTATGGGGTTTTAGCCAGGTTTCCACAAGGAAACATATGTCCGGTTGGATGGAGTGTATTAAGTCCCAGACCTGATGTTGGTGTTTAGGTAAGGAACGTACATTTAGGAGAAAGCTTTTCAAACCCTTGACAGAAGTATGAGAGTCTGGGGGGGACGCATTGTTGTTAGATAGGCGTCGACATTGAGGACAGGAGTAGGCAACCTCAATGCGATGCCAAGGTATGACTGTACTACAACATGTAGATGGTCTAAGACTGCGTAAAGTGAGGGATGAGTAGCAGAGGGATTGGGTACCCTTACCGGTGAAGGTTTGTGGAGAGGGACCAGGGTCCATCGCCCCTCGCCCCGTCCTGTCGCGGACGGGCGCAGACGGGCTTTTCTTCGGCGCTTCTTAGGCGCGCTCGAAGGCGTCCCCTGCGCGCAACCGCTGCGCGCTTATGGGAAGGGCGTGGCTAAATAGCCCGGAGTGAGGCAGCCACTAGAGCGCTGACCTCAGCTCCGGGAAACCGGAAGTGCTGTCTGCCTGGCTCTTGCCTGTCCGCCCTCCGCACAACGGCACTATTGCCGGGTCGGACCGAGGCGGGCAGGCGGTAAGATCGAGCCCAGGTGATTTAGAGGGAGAGAAACTATTTATCTATGGAACACGTGAGTCTGTCCAGGTTAAAAATACAGTAATACAAATTAAAATGGAACTGACTGTAAAAACCGGTCCGCTCGTTTTAGCGCTTCTCGCAGCCCTCTATATTTGCCAGATCTTGTTAGGACTAAAGGACACTCTCAAGCACAGCAGCGGGTCTGGGAGATGCTGCCACCGTCTCCCTACCGCGTTGGCCCGGGGGTCAGGACGGCCTAAATAGCCCGGAGTGAGGCAGCCACTAGAGCGCTGACCTCAGCTCCGGGAAACCGGAAGTGCTGTCTGCCTGGCTCTATGAAATGGAACTCGTTCATCTGGAAACAGAACTTCAAATCACAAATGAAAAACACATTTCAATTCGGCCTACCACCGATATCTACATAAATATGCCTCTACAAGAGACATCTGCTAGTTCAGCAAAACCTGCTGAGGTACCAAAAATAGGTCAAACTGCATCTGGCTACTTCATCAATTTTGGTACCCTCTCTCTGGATCCCAGTGAACCTGAAACAACCCCAGCTTCAGTTTCCCGTAAGACAACTTCATGAATCCTACATTTTTCTAAAGAAGAATTACCTAGTATCACCCTGGCTACAGCTCTGGATAATAACTGGAATACTGTTTTTTTCTGTTCTGGATTGGCCTTGTGATTGTCCTTTGCTTATTCATGAATGGAAACTTTCTTCTAGAACGCTCGGCAGTATCAAATATGAACTTGTTCCTGAAACCTCATACATCTTCTCATTGTGAACAACGAGATCTGTCTTTCGTGAACACTACTGCTGTTCCAATTCCTAATAGTGTATAATTTGGGATCAGGTTGATTATGATGTATTTGGTCCCAGTGAACTTATGAAAATACCACCTGTATTTAAACAATATCATTACCTCCAGTAGATTTTCTGACGGTTAGGATTTTGAAACTGTAAATAATATGTTGTCTGATTTAGAGCAATCCGCTACATTTTCAAGCATTGAAATGTTAGAAGATCCACCCGACTATAACCCTATGTACTGTTACCATCATTATAGACATCACTTTTTACACAAATCCAGTATCCCACGTAATGTTTTCACATACCACCAATGGGAACATTGCCCAACACCACCAAAAGATAGTTCAAAAACGTTTGAACAGAAATTTTCTTATTTTTCAGAGTTTAACACTTCTGACCCATCCTCATATTATTATAAGGTTGCACCTACAACAGCACAGAAAAATATGCTAACAAACATCAAACATATTTATTCTGCATCCTTTGTCTCCCAACTATCTGAACAGGGTTTCGACTTATGGAAGGACACTATAGACATAAAATCAGTCTGGGGTTCAAAGTAATAGCAGGTACAGGGAACACAAGCACTATTTTAAGCGTGCCTAATTCACTGGGCAACATATCTTCTGCTGTAGATATACTAGAACAGGACTTGTCTTTACTACAACACAGGCAATCTCTACTACGTCCTATTATGTTATTAAGCTGGACGCTGCAATCATTGCTCGCTGGTTATATGCCATGACGATTTATCAACAGTACATCTCTATTATCTGCATACAATCTAACTAAGAAGCAGATAACAGTGGCACAAAGGGGAGCAAAATATCAAATGTTGCGTATTGAAAAACTGGACCAATTAGCTTTTACTGTGGCAGAGTCAGCATACACAGAATGGTTAATCCATAGCCATATAACATTACCGCTCACAACTTTCCAGTGTCAGTATTGCCTAGAACAGGGGTCTTCAAACTGTGGGGCGCGACCCACAGGGGGGCCGTGGAGTGGTGTGAAGGGGGTCGCGCATTCACAGTCACACGTCTGCCCTGGCCTCCAAGGCTTCAGCTCCCCTCTTCCCCCGTCCTGTGTCTCAGCCCGGGCTGCTGCAGTGAAACTCGAGCTGCTGGAGGCTCGGCTGGGCAGTGTCTGGAGTCTTATCTCCGGCACACCCGAGTTTTTCACAGGTCTTTAAATACCATTAGTATATTTACCAGCTTTGTAAACTGGTTACAGAGGCTTAATGTTTTTATGGTTCCAGTCCCCCCTGGGCCCCCACTCTGCCTATTCCTTACAATTGTATTTTTACACTTCTTGCTGTAGTGTGAGAATGCATTTAATGAAAAGCAATATAAAGTTGGGTTGCCAAAAGAAAAATGCCTGCTCTTGACACTAAATAGAGTTATAAATAAAAAAGTATGTATTAAGTAGTTATGTGACTTTTCTGTCTTTGTTCTCTTCAATTTTCAGTCATGGATCATTGAGGCAGCCCTATAACACAATCAAAAGTGACACATTTAAAAGTGCTTTCTATTTATATTTGCTGTTCTAAGTATTCACAGATAAGTGCCAAAAATACAGCTTTAGTTGACTGCTTATTTCTGGGCCATCAAAATAATGAGCTGGTAACCCTAATCATAAGACTGGAAGTTTGTTGCAGGATCAGCACATTATTTATTTCCTCCACCCTCAATTCCTGATTAATGCCATTATAGCAATAGTTTAACTTATATCTGGAACCCCCACACTTCAAGTTTCTGGGAATGCACCCTGCTTTCGGACAACTCACTTCTCATTCTCGCCTTCACTTTCACGCTCACCCTAAACTCGCAGCGATCACAATGCACTCGCACTGATCACCATGCACTCACACTGATCGCCATGCACTCACACTGATCGCCATGCACTCACACTGATCACCGTGCACTCACACTGATCACCGTGCACTCAAACTGATCACCATGCACTCACACTGATCACCATGCACTCACACTGATCACCATGCACTCACACCAATCATCATACACTCACACCATTCACCCGCTCACCCTGCACTCACAATGATCACAATGCACTCAAACTGATTACAATGCACTCACAACATTTACCCGCTCACCCTGCACTCACAGCGATCACAATGCACTCACACTGATCACAATGCACTCCCACCATTCATCCGCTCACCCTTCACTCACAGTGATCACAATGCACTCACACTGATCACAATGCACTCACACTGATCACCATGCACTCACATTCACCCGCTCACCCTGCACTCACAGTGATCACAATGCACTCACACTGATCACAATGCACTCACACTGATCACCATGCACTCACAACATTCACCCGCTCACCCTGCTCTCACAGTGATCACTCTGCACTAAAAATGTGCTTGCATTGTTCACGCTGTACCTCACCCTGCAGTCACATGAGCACACTTCTCATCCTGCACTCATGTGACACTTCACTCACCTCCCCCCTCCCCCCTCACTGCTCAATCTGTAGCTCACTCAAACAATGCCACCACTAACCATGCACTAATTTGTCCCACTCTGCACTTACAGCCGAACCCAAATTCATATGGTCACCTCACTCAACCTGTAGTCACTCCTTTTACCCTACTCTCACACTGTTGCATTGCTCTCCATGCAGCCACATGGGCACTCTTGGCCCCCACACAGTGCAGAAGGTTAAAGTACCTGGTACACAGAAGATGTACCATTCACATCACAGAAGTGAGTGTGAGTAAACTATGAGTATTTTGTCAAACAGGTGCTATAGAGAGATGAGGTGTATTATTGGTGAGTGGTAGTGAGGGAATTCATGGAGAAGGTGGACAGACTGTTGCACCGTGTGCGACCAGTGCTAGGGCCAGCCCTGGCTGGGAGTGTTAAACACTCCCGAAGTTCGGGTCTAGTGGATCCCCTGCTTCTGCCTATTATTATTTACATTTGTAGTGCGCTACTGTTACCAAAAGGTGTCCTGGGGCTAATAACCATCTGCCTTCAATGTGAGAGAGGGATCCGGGGTTGGGAGAGGAGAGAAGAGAGAAGAGAGGGATGGAAGGAAGGGGTGTGAGGAAAGGGGCATGGGTAAACTGCTTCACTCTGCACAAGACCGCCAGGGTTTGAAGGGACACTTGCTGCTCCCGGCCATGGCCAGGTGAGCTTCTAATGTGGCAGCGCGTATTCCTGCGGAGTGGGAGGCCCTTCACAAAGGTTGACTAGATATCTTTTGATGTTAATTGCTGTATTTTGGTTATAAACTGGCACTGATGGGGTGAAATCTTTCCTCAGTGTTACTGTGTTTAAACAATTTCAAAATAATAAAGCAATGCTATCCCAAAATACGCAGCATCACAGAACATTATTTAAATTTTCTACTCACACAATTTAGTCAAGCCTGTCGCATAATTTGGTACTCACCTGCCTCATAATTCCAGTAGCCCTGCCTAGAGGTTTAGAAATTTTTGTCAGGAGGGGCTCCTTACTCCTGGAAATGTTGACAGGGGGGTCTCAGCATCCAAAGGTTTGAAGACCTCTGGCCTAGAACAACAACAGGCGGGCAGCTATAAAGCGATGGGTATTAAATTCATCAAGGAATCTTGGTAATTGGCATACAGATTTCGATGCAGGAGTGGGGACATGGAAGTGTTTCTAAGTGGTACAAATTAAGAGAACGCTTTAAGTGGATCTCTCAGATGCCAGAATATCATGCTTCACGGGGCCTGTAATGGTTCAGTTGCTAACTTATCCTGTCACTTGAAAGGGACCCCAGCTGCCGTGATTAATCCGGTGTTCAAGTTACTTTCAAATGGGAGTTACTTGATGCTGAATGAATGAGGTTGTTGTGGAATGCTCCTGGGCATCGCATATCTTGTCACTGTAAGCTCCAGGGTTACTTGGTGTATGTAAGTATTGTTTCCACTGACCCATACTGTCAGGGAGGTGCTGTTTTGGCCTTTGTTGAATGTTTCCTTTATAAGGGTTGATACTCTTTGTCGATTGAAAGCCATGCTTTTACAGAAAACCGTGCCCTTAACCTCTGCCCAAGAGACTTATGTTCTTCAGGTCGCAAGGTCCTCAGCTGAGATACTGGCACTAGTACAAACAAACTGCCCTTTCCATTTCACAGAAATGGTACAACGTATCTTTAACATGTCTGATACGACAGGTATAGTACACCTATTTAAGACCATAGGTTCTGGACTGTTAAGCACCTTTCAGACAATCTTCAGAGTTATTCCCAACTTCATACACTCCTTGTTTGGAAGCATTTTTGGAAGGCTGCTAATAATCCTGTTCTTAATAGCAGGTATCCTGATTGTCTTTTTTTCTGCTACGCAATGGACGTCCCAGTCACCAAGGAGATGGAAAAAATGCTGTTGGTGGGCCGATACCGTAGATTGCATGGTACTCCATCAGGGCACACCTCGCCTTCACAAAATAATTGAATCTTTGTTCCTATCATTTAGACCAGTTAGGATCGACTGTATTCTGCCTGTCCTCTGATGCCTGTTCTGCGGACAAAAATGCATGTTGGATCTTTGTCTAACGCTTCCATCAGTTGCGCCACCCGACATTGATGCTTTACTGGACCCAATAATGGCCCATGTTCTGCTGTGTCCTCAGCGTATTCCAATGTTGGTGTCTCCATTCTTTTTTTTTGTTTAAATGTTTTTATTAGTTAACTAGCAGCCCGTCCCGACGTTGTCCAGGTATGAATTGCAGCCGGCCAGTAGTATATTGTTTTATAGGATTTCGTTTTGATAGCATTTCTTATCTGTGACAGGCCTGTGAAACGCTCCGATTCACAGTGCACTGCTGATGCACTTAAGAGTGCGCGTTCAGTAGTGTGTGTACTCGAGTTTCCCTACTTTATTTTCCCTTGCAATATTATATAGCGCGAACTCGACAACATGGCATGAGCACAATTTACATTACAGAAGAACACATTCATTTGTGGTAGGCACGGGGAGACAAAGCGATTTGCCTGGAATCACAGGATGTTGAGCTGATGCCGAGATTCGAACGTAGCTCCCCAGGTCCCCAGTTCTAAAGTTCTCAATTCTAGAACTTTTGGCGGGAGGTGTGTCTAAAAGTGAATGCCGGTGCTGGCCATCAATGAGAGAGACCTGTGCATTTTTCAAATGGGTGGTGAAAAAATATGAGTATGTTGCTGGAGATGTGGGCCGCTGTGCCACCAATGTACTTACCGGGGGAGGGTGAACACCCATTATTCCGCAACTTTCTTTCCGCATACCATCACTCCGCATACTTTCATTATGAAAGTACCATAACTCCGCGATACCATTATAACGCATGGCATTACATTTTATATGCTTTTACCACGCATACATTTACAACAAAATTCGTTGTAAATTTGGTAAAAGCATGTTTTTTAAAAATGTTTGGATAAGGTAAGTATGGGTATAGAGGTATCTGTTTTGGGGTACTGAGGTATATGTTTTGGGGTGTTTGGGTATTTTAAGGGTTCAGATATAGTTTTGGGTTATGGGGTACAGGGCTAGTTTTAGGGTTTAGGGATAGGTATGGGTTTTGGGGTACGGGGGTATTTTTAGGGTTCAGGGATAGGTTTGGGTTTTGGGGTATAGGGGTATTTTTAGGGTTCAGGGGTAAATTTGGGTTTTGGGGTATAGGGGTATTTTAAGGGTTCAGGGCTAGGTTTGAGTTTTGGGGTACAGGGGTATTTTTAGGGTTCAGGGCTAGGTTTGGGTTTTGGGGTACAGGGGTATTTTTAGGGTTCAGGGGTAGGTTTGGGGGTACAGGGGTATTTTAAGGGTTCAGGGCTAGGTTTGGGTTTTGGGGTACAGGGGTATTTTAGGGTTTAGGGGTAGGTTTGGGTTTTGGAGTACAGTGGTATTTTTAGGGTTCAGGGCTAGGTTTGGGTTTAGGGGTACAGGGGTATTTTTAGGGTTCAGGGGTAGGTTTGGAGGTACAGGGGTATTTATAGGGTTCGGAGCTAGGTTTGGGTTTTGGGGTACAGGGGTATTTTTAGGGTTTAGGGATAGGTTTGCGTTTTGGGGTACAGAGTATATTTATAGGGTTAGTGTTTAAGGGTGTTGGGGTATTTTAAGGAGTATGGGTGGGTTATGATTATGGGGTGCAAGGGTATTTAAAGGGAGCAGGGTGGGATTAGCACACGATATGAGACATGGCATGAAGGGCGGAACGTACCACACGCCCCCAGCGTTTGTCACGCCCACAGCACATGCCCACAGCACAACGCAGACAGGCCCACAAGGGACTACTTTGCTGGCACGGTTCTTTTACCTTTTAAAAGTAGATGGTGGGCGTCTGCATAGCCTATGTCCTTCTGCTGCAACTGCCCTTTCCAGCGCTGTATTGGGTGTCGTGATTGGTGCTGTGGTTCCTGAGATCACCCGCCTCAAAGGTTTGGGCTCTCTCTTTATTATATTAGTATAGATATAGATAGCATAATCATGCACATAAGAAGGACTATACTTTTTTAACTTATACAAATTCCATAGCTGGACAATCTGTAAACAAAATGTATACATTACATACAATCTGCACTCTCTGTAGATGTCTCCGTTCTTAAAGCCACCATAGGATGCTTCAGCTCCTGCTGGAACGGATACTGGCTCCTCAACAAATACTCAGGCCTTGAATGTTACACAGGCATCGCCAGCAGCGGCTGTGGAGAATACAGAGGAGCATCTGTGCTCGATTTAACTGACTAGCGAGTTGTTGAAGGGACTGTGATGTTGTGTCTCCCCGGCAGGATACATAAACATTTGGCTCATTGTGTGCTGGGAAAAATTTGGCTTTTTCAAAAACACCAATATTTGGAATTTTAAACAATAGACACTTTTTGCTGAGCTGCATGGCTTTCAGTCACTCATAGGTGTTCAAACTATATATACAAACATATTCTAGTAAAGACTTCTATTGCTTAAACTATTATGTTAGCATTTTTAAAGTATTTTTATATTTTTAAATTCAGTTTTTATGGATTTCTTAAATTCTTAGCGTACAACGCCTACAAATGTGTTAGAATTTTTAGTATGTCGTCCAGTCGCATGAGGAGTGGGTGTTATATTTCATATAGGTACCCCAATATAGGCTCAGTTAGACAACTTACCTTTAAACTATATTCTCCCCTACCATTACACTACATAACGGTTCTTGGGACTGACCCTTTCCCTAGTTACGGTACTGCTTACAGGACGTAGGGTTTTCCTTGAAAAATAGACTCATCCATTATGCATGAGGATTCTTGGAAACTCAGCAGGACTACCAACTCCAGCATAATAACTATGAGAAGGGTAATTCCTTCCGTCATCCTAAATTCGACATGACACAGTAAAGTGGAACCCCTTTCACCAGGCACACACACTACCAGCCGTCACACACTACCAGCCGTCAGTGCACGCTTCCACTGGGCACACACCACCAGCCATCAGTGCACGCTTTCACCAGGCACACGCACCACCAGCCGTCTGTGCATGCTTTCACCAGGCACACACACCACTAGCCGTCCATGCACACTTCCACCAGGCACACAACCAGCCGTCAGTGCACGCTTCCACCAGGCACACACCACCAGCCACCAGTGCACGCTTCCACCAGGCACACACACTGCCAGCCCTCAGTGCACACTTCCACCAGGCACACACACCACCAGCCGTCAGTGCACACTATCACCAGGCACACACACTACCAGCCGTCACACACTACCAGCCGTGGGTGTATGCTTCCACTAGGCACACACCACCAGCCGTCGGTGCACGCTTTCACGGGGCACACACACCACCAGCAGCCAGTGCATGCTTTCACCAGGCACACACACCACCAGCCGTCAGTGCACGCTTCCACCAGGCACACACACTACCAGCCGTCAGTGCGCGCTTCCACCAGGAACACACACCACCAGCCGTCAGTGCACGCTTTCGCCAGGCACACACACCAACAGCCGTCAGTGCAGCAGGCAGGCTCTTCTCAGAGTTTTTTGGTAAATATGTGTTCGATGCCTGGGAGGGAGTGGATCGGGTTTCCTTAAACCATGCTGAGTATGCAGGTGCAGTGCATGAAGTCCTGTGTGAGTGAGTCATGCTGCCTGGGGCTCACTCACTCCACACTTGTAAATTGCGCCTGCACCAGGCTTTTTCTCATTTGCAAAGTTCGGCGCATGCGCAGAGCTAGGCAGCCCCCACCCCCCAGGGAATGACTGCTTCCTACTACCAGAATGGAAACAATATTCAGAGCAAAGAAAACAAGTTCATTTGATGCAAAGAACTGTTAACAAAAACTATGTTCAGCTATTGTAGATCAGGCAACTTAAACAAAACAGCAACAAAAAACAAACAAGCATTGGCATAGCCAATAGGTCACGCTTTTTGGACCCTATAAGTATTTAATTATGCAGCAGAATATCCTTGGTGCATTAACACCAACTGTTGCATGGCTAAACACTTATAATGTCTCAAATGCGAGACCTATTGGCTATGCCAATGCTTGTTATAACTGCTTGTATTCATCATTTTAGCACTATGGTAGAAATTTACCATCCTTTTACTCTGTTGGTGCTTATAATCAATTATATCAGTTTCTATCTAATGGTTGTTTCAGCAAACCTATTTTACACTAGAATGACGCTGGTTCAATAAATGCTTATTGAAAACGTCGCCACCATTTAATCTGTGTATTTCTCTGAGACCAAGTGAGCACGAGCGACTGAGTGAAAAGTGTTGAACTGTTTCTACGATCCCTGATGGGACAGAGTTGTCAAGTTTGATAGTTGTCAAGAACTATTCTCTCCTTGGTAACGGGTTTCTAGTGGTACTGTGAGCTAGCTGGTGTACAGGCGAACATACTTGGCGGGGTCTGGAATCAGTCTGAACACCAATCCCACAGTCTATGTTGTCTAAACGCTCAGATCTGATATAGGTTTATAGGAATTACACGAAAAGACCAGATCTTCATAAGTCTGTCCTACCTGAGTCGATGCCTCATTCTGTTCCATTTTCTCTAGGGCTAACAGTGCACCCCTCCCTTCATTGGGAATGTGCCCTCAGAGACTGGCCCATCAGTTCTCCTCAGGGACCCTGTGCATCTTTGGGGCAACCACATAGGCCTCAAGCCACTTATCAATCTCATCCCCACAAAAAAGTTAGGCTCAAGGGTCTTGGGATTGTGGACCTCTTGTCTCCATTGGGCACTAAGGTGTTGCTGCCACCTTTGCTTGCTTAACTTTGGGGACCAGCTTTTTTAGGCTGATCTCATGAGCAAAGACCAGCTTCTTTTCGGCCAAGGCCCTCTCAGCCTTAGCTTTCTCCTACTCTGGATCGGGCAGGGGATCTCACTCATATGGAGCCTCCCGTCTCCTCTATGGCCACATACAGGGGGCTGTCAATCTCCCCTTCCATTTCCATCTCTTGCTTCTCCTGAAAGTCCACCTCCTCATCCTCATGTGCGGTAAACTGTAACTGGCAGGCCTCGTTGCAGGCTATCAGGGCTGTCTGGAGCTCCAGTTTTGTGTAGTTCTTGTTTACTGGAAGCTCCCTTTAGAATCTTCTGAGTTAAGCTACAGTGTAGCTTTCCAGGTTTTTGACCTCCAACTCAATGCTTGCAGCATGCAGAGTCACAGATGCACAAATTCAGGTAAAATGGAAGTGAATTTGAAAAAATCAGAAACTGCCAATCACAGAAAATTGAAAAAAAGTTGAATCTGGTATCAAGTTATTTATATGGGATTTTAGATTTACACAAAATCGTTGAGTGGAATAACACAAACACAAGCACTGGTTCCCACCACTGCCACCAATGTAAGAAATTGAGTTTTGATTTAGGGAGATTAAATCCTTCTCATGCGACGACCACAATCCTTGTCAGGATGAACCACAAAAGTCACTAAATTGATTTGTGTTTAACCCTCTGTTAGCCTGGAGCAGAAGCAGTTAGGCTTAACTTAGAAGCATTGTGTTACGTATTTATACACCACACCAACAGCAATAAAGTGGTAGGGCTACGTGGCGCGTGACCAAGATGGCTGCACACCAGGAAGGCGTTCGCCAGCCGAGAGCCAAAAATCCTGCAACACCATCCTGAGTCGACCTACAGACTCTAATTTGGGCTAAATTGCTGTCCAAAAGCCTAGGGGTCCTGCTGATGCGCTGATTCCTGAGCCAGCGGTGCGAGTGAGGCAGAGGAGCGCTAGTCATCCCATCGGCAGAAACCTCTCTGGAGGCTGGGTGTGAGCGGGCGGCGCCGCATTTCATACAAGTCCGCGGCCCAAGAGCAAGGTGTAGGCCTAGGTCCCGATGTGGCCAGAGCGAGCGGATATCGCCGGGGGCGCTGTCCTAGAGGTGTGCGCTGTCTCAGCGGTGTGGAGATACCCTGCCCACAACATCATCCCCGAGATGAGGTGCCGTGAGGAGGAAGCCTTGAAAGCGACAGCAGCACTACACGTACCGATTTCAGGGCCAGACGGTACCATCCAGTCACTGCGGTCTCTCGCCTGGTGTGGGGGGCTGAGGAACTGACACCACTACCGGGGGTTATCCAGGGACACAGACTCAGATAACCGTTGCAACTGAGAGCGCGCATAAAGCAGGAAGCACTGAGTCGGGCTCGCTCCTGGGGTCATGGTGGCAGTAGGGACGGGAAGGCAATTCCTATAATCATAACGAGGGCAGATAACGCAGGACGACCTGTCCTTTACTGTGTACCCCTCCCCCACCTGCCCCACCCCCTAGCTGCACGGAAGATGACAGACAACGGCCCTGGACTGGACTGATGGGAGGTTTAGGCTGAGAGGTCCCATCCTCTATCCTGTAGATATCGCCCACGAGTCCTGACCGCGCAGAGTGGTGGCGAAGCCCGAGAACAGGAATACAACATTTTCTAGCTATCGCGACAAGAATTTTAGATTCTATTAAGGACACGGAGGTGAGGATTATGCGTTCTCATTTCTTTACTGCACAAACAGCAGCCAATGAAAATGAAACTACAAATGTAAAAAACAACATTTCCCATGAGGCTTTGAACCACGCCTCTCTTACAACAACCAATCACAATGGTAATAAGCATATAAAGTATAGAGACACTAATCTGGCCTCCTCTTTCTTTGCGCGAACAGTCTTGAACAGTCTCGTTACATTGAACAAAAGTGTTAGCTCTCAACGGAGAGAAACAGTTCCATTAGTAATTCTCAACGGAGAAATCCAGTACAGTAAGAACTCATCCTCCAGCAGGAAGGTACAGCAGCCGAATCCACAGGTGGCAATCAACTCTTGTTGGAGTCGTTTCCTAAAACAGAAAAGGAAGTTTGAGAAAAAACGCCCACAACCAACATTACTCAGAGGGTGGGTATAAAAATGTTAGACAGCATCATGTAATCAACAACAGTTGCATAACTGTCCCAACGGGTGGGATAATCCTCGCCTCCGTGTCCTTAATAGAATCTAAAATTCTTGTCGCGATAGCTAGAAAATATTGTATTCTATGGCAGGACCGGAGGCTTCTGATTATGCTGGTTCAAAGCTCAATAAATAAAGCTCGTCAATCACAGCATCAGAAACATGAGGAATCGGTTTATAATAAAACACTTTAAACATTGAATCTGAAGACCAGTCAGCTGCCTTCAGGATATCCTCCAAGCGGGAACCCAGTAAATAGGCTTTAGAAGCCATCGCACCTCTAGCAGAGTGCGCACCATAAGCAGAAATGTCAATGCCGGCTTCCGACATGATCCATCTGACCCATCTGGTTAAGGTAGCAGCAGCGACTGGCCTGAATGGCTTTTGAACAGAGATCAACAATTGCCCCAAAGGATCAACCCTGTGTGCAATAGTACGCTCCTCATAACATTTAAGACATTGTAGAACACATAGCTTGCTGTTGTGTGGAAAAGCTGGGTACTCAACTGAGCGAGACATGGTCTTGGTACGCCTTGTAATGACAAAGGAGACACCCTGAGGAGAAAACATCCTACCAGCCAAATCTAAAGCTCTGACATCTGAGACCCTACGACATGAAATGAGGCACAACAGCATGGTAAGCTTGGCAGAGAGCTGCTTCAAAGACAAATCACCATTATTGGGCTAGGATTCCAACAAATTAAGCACCTTAGTAAGATCCCACATGGTGGAATACCTGGCCCGAGGAGGGTTGGCCACACGCACACCTTTAAGCAACTTACACACCAAGGGATGCATCCCCACAGGTTTACCGTCGATGTGGTCGTTGTAGGAGAGTAGGGTCTGCAATCCTATGATCACCCAGATTTTTTGCTTTTGTTTCACTGGTTTACGACTTTCTCGGGCTGTGGGCCTGCCAATCAGACCCACAGCCTAGCTGTTCTCTCGCTAAATTGATGTGTGTACCTTAGGTGCATTACCCAATTGGAACTGGGCCACCTTGTCAGACCCTGTAACTCAGGGCATTGGTGTACCCAGGGCCTACCAGGGGCTGAAGCATGTATTATGCCACCCCTGGATGGCCCTCTAAATCTGACACAACTGGCTGCGCGACAGCTGGGGCAACGTGGCGTACTCGCCCGTTGCTGTAGGTATAGTAGCCCTATATCTAACCCTAAAATGGACACCCGAGTTCCTATCAGTCACTCCTATGGCAGGCCTTGACAATCCTGAAGGCAGAGTGCATGGAATCGTGTGAATTGGACTCTGGCACGAGCCGAGCCCGGTTGCAGCTTGCGGAACCAAGACCCAATGGCTGTTCCATGATAACGCATACCATATCGCTAACTTCGGTATCGCGTTATCAAGACATGTCGAGTAAGGTGCCATACGAATCGGGATGCTGACCCCTCACCAATACTGGCGACGAGGTTAGCATTCCGCCCTTCTAGAGGGACACGACATGTACGTAACTGTGAACCCCGGTTAAAGTTAGCTGAAGCCTCAGCTCCACAAAATGGATGTTGCCACCACAGACACGAGTCTGACCTCCTGCTGCTGGGAGTCCTTCCAGCGAGGAGAGTTTGGACAAAGGGTTTCCTGTCCGGGGCGGTGTTCGCACCATCCCAGACAGGGTTTTGTGTATCCTGGGTAGGCAGGGCTTTACAAGAAGGTGACTGCGGAGTGGCACCCCGGTGCTCACTACGCATCTGCCGGCTCGAACCAGTTCCAGGGGCGCCCAGCCCCTGACCTGGGGAAAGTCCGGCAGGGGAGAGGGGTGTAACTATCCCCCTTTCCTGGTCCCACCCCTAGGGCAGGACCTAGTCATTTGTACCCACCTCTTTCTTTAGGATAAAGGCAGGAGCGGGGACCCTTCCAAATTAGATCATCTTTGAATCAAGAATACTTTCTACGAAAGGAACTCTGGACTCTTCTCAAGATTTCTCCCTTGTGGCTAAGGAGTAGTCACCCTGCATCCGCAGGCACCATCTAAGAACTCTGCGGTTTGCTGCAAGTCCTTCCTCAGGAATCCGACTGCCCAGCTCGACGAGAACCGGCTTCCCTGGCACCTCTGACCTCTACCCACATCGCCAGCTCAGCTGAGATCTGTGGGTGTGACGAGACCTCGAGGGACCGGCCATCATCAAAACCTGCACGCTTTCTTAAATCAGCACGACCACCGAAGGGATCCTCTGGTGAGTGCTCTGGGGTCCGAGAAGCCCCCACCCTGAGCAGCTCCAGCACCGAAGTGCAGCCTCCCAGCATCTCCACGATCTGCGTGGGGCCCTTCTGCTCTTTGCTGTTCAGCACGTTGTCCGATCACTAGCCGCTGGCTTGTGACTCTCTTGACGACACCCGACAACCAACGCTGCTGGTCTGGTTGCTCCAGACTGGCCTTTGCTCCCTTCTGCGAGAGGAGCGCCCCGGACCCTCCTGGTCCACTCAAGATGCCATTTTAGGCCCACCACGTGGCCCTGAAATTTGCCAAGGCTTGTTGCCCAATCCTGGGCCCAGCGACGCCGACAGCATCAACCTTCGTGGGACAGCTCGCACCTCCATCCTGGTCGCCGACAACGCCTCCTGGTCCGTGAGACTGCAGAGCCTAGCGTCGCCCACTCACCTAGTCGAGGTGACGATCATCCGGTGCCCTCCTGGTACCCTCTGACTACTGGCTAGTAGTACGAACTTGGTCCCCTCTGCTTTCAGGTATCATCCATCTCTGATCCAGGCTTGGATCTCTACAAACTATTTCCACTGGTCGCCGGCCAGCAACTCCTTCCTTCCGGCTCCTGGCTCGTCAGCGAAGACTCCCGACGTCTGTAAAGACTTGTGCAGCCACAGCCCTTGTGGCTAGGTAACTTCGGCATTTCGGTGCCCGCATAGCCTCCTTAGTTAAGGGTCCCGAGTCCCTCGCTTCCGACTTGCCTTATCGGGTCCACCCGAGACCACTAAACTTTCCGTGCCCTCGGGCACTTGTATTGATTGTGCACTTGAAGTATTTTCCTAAGAGTTTTGTGGTGTGCTTAGTACCCTGTCCTCATAAAGAGTACAGGGCTGTTGTGATTCTAATAAATACACTGTTTATTTTCATAACACTTGTGTGGTGTCCTTTCACTTGGTGTTCAAGGGGTATGTGATGGTATAACAGCTGGCTTAACACGCCCTCTAGAGTTTGGCCCGAAGACTGCTCGTATCCACGCTACTAGGATAGCTGGTCTAAGGTTGACTTACAACCAATCACCATAAGGGTCGTTTGGACTGATGCATAGTGATCACTAGAATAGTGAGCACTGCATATCTGGCCAACTTCTCACATTGGTGAGCAGCGGTTGGGATTTGAGCTTGCTGTTGTTTTACCCTGCGTATCCTAAGAATATCTTGTGAAAGATCGCATAAGTACTCCAGGTACATATAACTTAACTTAGAATACTCTGAGTTCTACTGAACCAGCTGTTGTAGGTCCTCAAGGCTTAGCACACCTTGGCTACAACTCTTAGCGAGGGATCAGTAGTTAAACATATAGTGTAGGTAGGTGCATCACTTACACCACACTAGAAGCAGAATGTCCGACAAAGGAGGAAACTCTGAGTCTCCCCTTGTGTCAGTCGACCCTCCACAGGTCATGTCCAGATATGCTGCACTTAGCTTCCAAGAGATGCAACAACTCTGTACGTCTCGGAAGTTAAAACAGGGTGCAAACCCTACAACTCCATTTCTGATTGGTCTCTTGGAGACTTATGATGCCAGGAGGGCGGGTAACACCGACCCTTCTCATCCAGAAGGGTGTATGCCCCCCCTCGAGGGAACCGCAGGTGACCCTGACCTTATCCATCTCTCCGCAGAAGGCGAAGAGGAGGATGAGGAGCCAGAGACATCTGAGGACGAGGCAGACAAAAGTCCAGTAGTGGTTAGCCAGCTAACTAAGGACAACTTAAGCCGGCACGAGAATGGTACTAGGAGACCCCTGGGGCCCCTCTCAGGCCAGCTTAACATTGGGAGTGGACGAGTTAGGTCTCTGTCGAGAGGCTCTAACAGATCAGCTCGAACCAATGGCTCTCGAGGCTCTGCTCGAAGAGGGATGACATCCCCTCAGAGGAGAGTGTACGAAGCTAAGGAGCGGGAAGTCAATCTGCGGATCGAAAGGGAAGAACTTGCTCTAGCCAAAGAAAGACTCGCCTTCGCTAGAGAGCAAGAATTGAGTGGGACAAATCCCACTGGTGGCAGCATTCCCCCCACGGGAAAACAGGAGTTTAGACACTAGGCACCTGAGTAAGATAGTGCCCCCCTTTAAGCAAGGGGACGACATCCACACATGGATTACTGCTTTGGAGAAGGCCTGCACTGTACAGTGCGTCCCCCAGAGTCAGTGGGCAGCTATCTTGTGGCTCTCCTTTGAAGGTAAAGGTAGAGATAAGCTCCTCACTACTAGAGTCGAGGATGCTAACAATTACCAGGTCCTGAAGAACACACTGATTGATGGGTTCGGCCTAACCACTGAGCAGTACAGGTTGCTGTTCAGGGATACCCAGAAAACTCAGTCTCAGGACTGGTCTGATTTCATTGATTGTGCCACTAAGGCTTTGGAGGGCTGGTTGCTGGGCAGTAAGGTTACTGATTACACAGGATTGTATAATTTGATCATGCGAGAACAGATTTTAAACAATTGTCAGAACCAGTTGTTGCATTAGCACCTTGTCGACTCGGATCTGACCTCTCCCCAAGAATTGGGAAAGAAGGCAGAAAGATGGGTCAGAACAAGGGTTAAGCAAAACCAGGGCCAGAACCAGGGTGGTCAGAAGAAAGCAGACCAGAAGGGTAAAGATTCGAAAGGGGAACAAAATGACCAGAAGTCTTCAACAGGTCCCCAACAACCCAAAGAGGGGGGGGGGGTCAGGCTCCCCAGAAAAAGAAGAATCAAGAAGGCCAATCGAAAAGGTGGTGCCAATACTGTAAAAGTAAAACTCACTGGTTTAGTGAGTGCACCAAGAAAGGAGGGCAGACTCCTGCTACTGCAGCCCCTAAGGCACCTGTGCCCCCTAGTACAGCCAGCAGTAGTAGTGCGCCTCCCAAGGGACTAGTTGGGTTAACCTTGGGTTCTGAGGGGTGTGACAACTTAGTTGGCACACTCACTCAGGCTGTCCTTGTCTTTACGGGGGATGTGGATATATCCCCTGATGTCAGTCCCAATACTTTGGGCAAATACCGACAGACGCCTTTGATCAATGGAAGAATGGCTCAGGCCTATAGGGACACTTGTGCCAGTGTCACCATGGTGACGCCTAACTTTGTGGACCCTGGACAGATCATGCCAGGTACAGATTTCCTGGTGACCAATGCCAGCAACGTCACTACCAGTCATAGTATGGCAATTGTTGCTTTCTCCTGGGGAGGGGTAAATGGCCAGAAAAAGGTTGTTGTTAGTTCAGACCTCCCAGTGGATTGTTTGTTGGGCAATGATTTGGAGTCATCGCAATGGTCAGAAGTGGAGCACCGGACTCACATGGAGATGTTAGGCTTGCCAGCACATGTGCTTGCTGTGACTAGGTCACAGGTCAGACGATGCCCCACTGAACAGGTGCTGGATCCTGGAACAACGGACCAGACACCTCCCAAGAAGAAGAGCAGTCGGGTTAAGGCAGCGCCTTCCCCCTTGCCCCAGGTCGAGGATCAAGTCTCAGAGGAGGCTGACCTCCAGGAATTGCGGGAAACTGAACCTAAAGAACTCAAACTTGATCAAGTTGAGTTTCTGGGCTCAGGGGGACCCACACGAGAAGACCTGGGGAAGGACCAGTTAGACTGCCCTTCCCTTGAACCCCTCAGACAGCAGGCTGCTGCTGAGGCTGCTGGGAACGCCACAGGTACCCACAAGGTATACTGGGAGGAGGGACTCCTGTACACTGAGGCAAGAGACCCCAAGCCTGGCATGACCAGGAGGCTGGTTATCCCCTTGTCTCAGCGTGGTTTCCTTCTTACCTTGGCCCACGAGATTCCCTTAGCAGGACACTTAGGCCAGACGAAGACGTGGGGCAGGCTTGTCTCGCACTTTCACTGGCCTCACATGAACGAAGAAACCAAGGAGTTTTGTCGCTCCTGTGTCACTTGCCAAGCCAGTGGTAAGTCAGGTGGCACGACAAAGGACCCCCTTATACCAATGCCTGTGGTGGGGGTGCCCTTTGAACGTGTGGGGATTGACATTGTCGGTCCAATGGAACCCCCAACAGCCTCTGGGCACAAGTTTATACTGGTGGTAGTGGATCATGCCGCCAGGTATCCTGAAGCTATTCCCCTTAGGACCACTACAGCACATGTTATGGCAAGACCCCTAGTTGGAGTGTTCTCCAGAGTGGGCTTCCCTAAGGAGGTTGTCTCTGACAGAGGTGCAAACTTCATGTCGAGCTACTTGACTGCTATGTGGAAGGAATGTGGTGTCAACTACAAGTTCACTACACCCTATCATCCACAATGCAATGGGCTTGTTGAGCGGTTCAACAGGACCCTAAAAGGGATGATTCATGGACTACCTGAGAAGCTCCGGCGTAGATGGGACGTCCTGATTCCCTGCCTTTTATTCGCTTATAGAGAAGTCCCACAGAAGGGGGTTGGCTACAGCCCTTTTGAACTTTTGTACGGGCATCCTGTAAGAGGACCCCTGTGTTTGGTGAAGGAAGGATGGGAGAGACCTCTCAAAAAGCCTGCAACCAGCATAGTGGACTATGTCCTTGGTCTCCGCTCGCGGATGGCTGAGTACATGGAGAAGGCATCTGAAAACCTTAAGGCCAGCCAAGAACTCCAAAAAGCTTGGCATGACCAAAAGGCTGTCCTGACTGTTTACCAGCCTGGACAGAAGGTGTGGGTGTTGGAGCCGGTGGCCCCAGCAGCACTCAAAGACAAATGGTCTGGGCCCTACACCATCCTGGAGAAAAAGGGAGAGGTCACCTACCTGGTGGACCTTGGAACTCCCCGGAGCCCCCACAGGGTGCTCCATGTCAACAGGCTCAAGGCATATGTCGACAGGAAGGACATGAGCTTGCTCATGGCCATAGATGAGGGACAGGAGGAAGAGAGTGACCCTCTCCCAGACCTGCTCACTCAGAATCCTGACGATGGATCGGTAGACGGTGTTGTCTTTTGTGGCAGCCTCTCCGAGCATCAACAGGAGGATTGTAAACAGGTTCTTCAATCCTTCCGGCATATGTTCTCTCTAACACCCAGTCAGACCAATTGGTGCACCCATGAGGTTGGCACTGGTGACAGCTTGCCCGTCAAGAGTAAAATCTACAGGCAGCCCGATCACGTTAGAGACTGCATCAAAACTGAAGTGCAGAAGATGTTGGAGTTGGGAGTCATTGAACCCTCGGATAGCCCTTGGGCTAGTCCCGTAGTTCTAGTGCCGAAGCCTCACACCCCGGGTGGTAAGAAAGAGATGAGGTTCTGCGTAGACTACAGGGGTCTCAATGCAGTCACTAAGACTGACGCCCACCCAATACCAAGGGCAGATGAGCTTATAGATAGATTGGCTTCTGCCAACTACTTAAGTACATTTGACCTGACAGCTGGGTATTGGCAAATCAGGTTAGCTGAGGACGCCAAGCCCAAGACCGCATTTTCTACCCCTGGTGGGCATTATCAGTTCGTGGTAATGCCCTTTGGTTTGAAAAATGCACCTGCCACCTTCCAACGGTTGGTGAATCATGTTCTCACTGGGCTGGATGACTTCTGTGCGGCGTATCTTGATGATATTGCTGTCTTTAGCTCCACCTGGGAGGATCACCTGGTCCACCTGCGGAAAGTGTTAGAGGCTCTGCAAGCAGCAGGTCTCACTATCAAGGCTACCAAGTGCCAGATAGGGCAGACACAGGTTGTATACTTGGGCCACCTTGTCGGTGGAGGCCAAGTTCAACCCCTGGAGAGCAAAATACAGTCAATCAGGGACTGGGCTCCTCCAACCACCCAGACTCAGGTTCGAGCTTTCTTGGGCCTGACTGGTTACTACCGAAAGTTCGTCAGAAATTACGGATCGATTGTGACTCCGCTTAATGAACTGACAAGTAAGAAAATGCCAAAAAAGGTTCAGTGGACAGCGAGTTGTCAAAAAGCATTCGATGACCTAAAACAGGCCATGTGCACGGCACCTATCCTCAAGAGTCCAGACTACTCCAAACCATTCATTGTCCAAACAGATGCTTCTGAGTTGGGTGTGGGAGCTGTTCTATCTCAACTGAATTTTGATGGTAATGACCAGCCCATTGCTTTTATAAGCAGACGGCTGACCCCCAGAGAGAAAAATTGGTCAGCTATTGAGAGGGAGGCCCTTGCTGTGGTTTGGGCCCTGAAGAAACTGAGGCCATACTTGTTTGGCACTCATTTCAAGATTCAGACCGACCATAAGCCCCTCTTATGGCTAAATCAGATGAAGGGTGAAAACCCCAAACTGCTTAGGTGGTCCATTTCCCTACAGGGGATGGACTTCACAGTGGAGCATAGACCTGGCACTGATCATGGCAATGCAGATGGGCTCTCCAGGTATTTCCACTTAGAACAAGAAGACTCACCTGGTCAAGGTTAGTTTATTGTCCCAACGTTTGGGGGGGGGGGGGGGTCATGTAGGAGAGTAGGGTCTGCAATCCTATGATCACCCAGATTTTTTGCTTTTGTTTCACTGGTTTACGACTTTCTCGGGCTGTGGGCCTGCCAATCAGACCCACAGCCTAGCTGTTCTCTCGCTAAATTGATGTGTGTACCTTAGGTGCATTACCCAATTGGAACTGGGCCACCTTGTCAGACCCTGTAACTCAGGGCATCGGTGTACCCAGGGCCTACCAGGGGCTGAAGCATGTATTATGCCACCCCTGGATGGCCCTCTAAATCTGACACAACTGGCTGCGCGACAGCTGGGGCAACGTGGCGTACTCGCCCGTTGCTGTAGGTATAGTAGCCCTATATCTAACCCTAAAATGGACACCCGAGTTCCTATCAGTCACTCCTATGGCAGGCCTTGACAATCCTGAAGGCAGAGTGCATGGAATCGTGTGAATTGGACTCTGGCATGAGCCGAGCCCGGTTGCAGCTTGCGGAACCAAGACCCAATGGCTGTTCCATGATAACGCATACCATATCGCTAACTTCGGTATCGCGTTATCAAGACATGTCGAGTAAGGTGTCATACGAATCGGGATGCTGACCCCTCACCAATACTGGCGACGAGGTTAGCATTCCGCCCTTCTAGAGGGACACGACATGTACGTAACTGTGAACCCCGGTTAAAGTTAGCTGAAGCCTCAGCTCCACAAAATGGATGCTGCCACCACAGACACGAGTCTGACCTCCTGCTGCTGGGAGTCCTTCCAGCGAGGAGAGTTTGGACAAAGGGTTTCCTGTCCGGGGCGGTGTTCGCACCATCCCAGACAGGGTTTTGTGTATCCTGGGTAGGCAGGGCTTTACAAGAAGGTGACTGCGGAGTGGCACCCCGGTGCTCACTACACATCTGCCGGCTAGAACCAGTTCCAGGGGCGCCCAGCCCCTGACCTGGGGAAAGTCCGGCAGGGGAGAGGGGTGTAACTACCCCCCTTCCTTGTCCCACCCCTAGGGCAGGACCTAGTCATGTACCCACCCCTTTCTTTAGGATAAAGGCAGGAGCGGGGACCCTTCCAAATTAGATCATCTTTGAATCAAGAATACTTTCTACGAAAGGAACTCTCGACTCTTCTCAAGATTTCTCCCTTGTGGCTAAGGAGTAGTCACCCTGCATCCGCAGGCACCATCTAAGAACTCTGCGGTTTGCTGCAAGTCCTTCCTCATGAATCCGACTGCCCAGCTGGACGAGAACCGGCTTCCCTGGCACCTCTGACCTCTACCCACATCGTCAGCTCAGCTGAGATCTGTGGGTGCGACGAGACCTCGAGGGACCGGCCATCATCAAAACCTGCACGCTTTCTTAAATCAGCACGACCACCGAAGGGATCCTCTGGTGAGTGCTCTGGGGTCCGAGAAGCCCCGACCCTGAGCAGCTCCAGCACCGAAGTGCAGCCTCCCAGCATCTCCACGATCTGCGTGGGGCCCTTCTGCTCTTTGCTGTTCAGCACGTTGTCCGATCACTAGCCGCTGGCTTGTGACTCTCTTGACGACACCCGACAACCAACGCTGCTGGTCTGGTTGCTCCAGACTGGCCTTTGCTCCCTTCTGCGAGAGGAGCGCCCCGGACCCTCCTGGTCCACTCAAGACGCCATTTTAGGCCCACCACGTGGCCCTGAAATTTGCCAAGGCTTGTTGCCCAATCCTGGGCCCAGCGACGCCGACAGCATCAACCTTCGTGGGACAGCTCGCACCTCCATCCTGGTCGCCGACAACGCCTCCTGGTCCGTGAGACTGCAGAGCCTAGCGTCGCCCACTCACCTAGTCGAGGTGACGATCATCCGGTGCCCTCCTGGTACCCTCTGACTACTGGCTAGTAGTACGAACTTGGTCCCCTCTGCTTTCAGGTATCATCCATCTCTGATCCAGGCTTGGATCTCTACGAACTATTTCCACTGGCCGCCGGCCAGCAACTCCTTCCTTCCGGCTCCTGGCTCGTCAGCGAAGACTCCCGACGTCTGTAAAGACTTGTGCAGCCACAGCCCTTGTGGCTAGGTAACTTCGGCATTTCGGTGCCCGCATAGCCTCCTTAGTTAAGGGTCCCGAGTCCCTCGCTTCCGACTTGCCTTATCGGGTCCACCCGAGACCACTAAACTTTCCGTGCCCTCGGGCACTTGTATTGATTGTGCACTTGAAGTATTTTCCTAAGAGTTTTGTGGTGTGCTTAGTACCCTGTCCTCATAAAGAGTACAGGGCTGTTGTGATTCTAATAAATACACTGTTTATTTTCATAACACTTGTGTGGTGTCCTTTCACTTGGTGTTCAAGGGGTATGTGATGGTATAACAGCTGGCTTAACACGCCCTCTAGAGTTTAGCCCGAAGACTGCTCGTATCCACGCTACTAGGATAGCTGGTCTATAAGGTTGACTTACAACCAATCACCATAAGGGTCGTTTGGACTGATGCATAGTGATCACTAGAATAGTGAGTACTGCATATCAGGCCAACTTCTCACAGTCGTGACCAGCAGAAATAGCAGACCTGAAATTATTAACTGACCTGTAAGCCAGGCCCGAGGTTGCACGTTCAGATAGAAAATTAAGTACCTCTGTCACATTTGATCCCACGTGATCCATTTCCTTTGAAAGGCACCAACACACCCACTTCTTCCAAGATGCAGAGTATTGTTTCCGGGTGGAAGGAGCCCACGCTTGCTGCATAAAACTGGAAGCCTCTTGTGAAAGGCCTGCAAGGCGTTCATGTCTCCGGAGAGCGTCCACACCATCAAGGTCGATTGGTTCTGCAGGACCAATGGATTGGAAGCTCCCACTGGGTCCTGCAGAAGCGTTGGGAAGACTGGGAGCCGGAAGGGGAGATCTACTGACAACTCCAACAGTGTGGGAAACCACGACTGAGTCGACCAGAATAGGGTCACCAACACTACTGTCGCCTCCTGTCGGCGTATCAACGCCGCTACCCTCGGAATCAGCGCAAATGGTGGAAACGCATAATTCCTCTGCTGCCCCCAATGGTGAAGGAACGCGTCTGTCCCCATTGCCATTGGGTCCGGTCTCCAACTGTAAAACAGGGGAAGATAGGCATTGAGGCGAGAGGCAAACAGGTCTATCTGGCATGGGCCTCGCATAGTCATGATCTGAGAGAACAACGATGGGTGGAGTCTCCAATCGCTGGAGTCCCGGAGAAATCGGGAATTCCAATCCGCCACCTGATTGAATTTCCCCGGAAGGTATTCCGCCACCACGGAGATCTTGCGATCCAGTCAGAAGTGCCAAAATTCCTTCGCAATGTGGACTAACATTCGGGATCTCGTCCCTCGTAATCGGTTGATGTATCTCACCGCGGGACATTGTCCATCCGAAGGAGTATACAACAATTGCTCTTCAGCGGTGAGATAGACCTGATGGCAAAGGACCCTGCCAGCAACTCTAGACAGTTGATGTGAAGTGAGAGTTCGTCTGCTGACCACCGTCCTCCTGTGGTAAATTCTCCACAGCGAGCGCCCCAGCCCCATTGACTGGCGTCTGATTCGACCACCACATCTGGGGCTGCGCCGAAGATAGCTCGGCCGTTCCAGGCTGACATGTGGTCCAGCCACCACTGAAGTTCCTCCCGAGACTCGGGGGAAAGAGGAATCAAGTGATCGTAATGAAAATTCCTCTGAAGATAAAAGATTTTCAATCTCTGTAGAGCTCTGTAGTGCAAGGGGCCGGTGAAGATGGTTTGAATCGACGAGGCCAGAAGGCCTACAATCCGCGCCAGCACCCGCAAGGAAATCCTCTCCTTGGCCAAGGTGGATGCTATCTCCCTCTTGATGGACCTGATCTTTTGAAGGGGAAGGAGAAGTTGGGCTGAAACAGAGTCTATCAGGAAGCCCAGGAATTCCATCTGTTGATTCAGTATCAGCACCGATTTCTTGGTATTGATCACGAATCCCAGATTATGCAACAGGGACGTCGTCCACTCCAGGTGAGTGAGAAGGAGGGACCGGTCCTGGGCCAGGAGTAGCATGTCATCTAGGTAGACAATAAGACGCACTCCCATCTCTCGAAGACGAGAGATCACCGGCTTGAGCAGTTTGGTGAATACCCAAGGGACTGAAAACAGCCCGAAGGGAAGCACTTTGTAACGAAACCAACGCCCTTTCCAAGGGAATTGCAAAAATTTTTGATGAGATGGGCAGATGGCAGATGGGGACTGTCAGATAAGCATCCTTCAGGTCCAATCGGACCATCCAATCGTTCTGCAACAGAAGGTCTCGTAAAAGATGGATACCTTCCATCTTGAAGTGGCGATACGTAACAAAGGGGTTGAAGTCCCTCAGATTTAACACAAGGCGCTGGCCGCCTCCTTTCTTTTGCACAAGAAAGACG
Organism: Lissotriton vulgaris; assembly: GCF_964263255.1. NCBI lineage: Eukaryota > Metazoa > Chordata > Amphibia > Caudata > Salamandridae > Lissotriton > Lissotriton vulgaris. The sequence goes on from NC_141697.1 coordinate 578,666,519, forward strand.
TTGCTGCAGAAGCCCTCTGGAATGAAGGGTCCTACAGCAATGGCCTGCTTCGTCAAAAGCTCGTCCAGTTCTGAGTCTATAAAACTCTGTTCGAGATGGGAAAAAAGGAGAGGGCGAGGGGGAAAAGGCTGCAAGGCGCAGGCCACCATCTCTATCTCGTAGCCCTGGACGGTCCGAAGGACCCAAGCATCTGCAGTGAGACTTGTCAAATTCATGACAAAATGCCGCAACCTTCCCCCTAGCAGTACCAAAGGAAGTGAAGGACTTACCGGATGACTGATTATCGAAGTTTTTGTAGCCTCGGTTGACCCCTCTGTTATAGCGGCCCCTGAAGCCGCGGGATCTTGACGGGTAAAAACGTTCCTGCGTGTACCCTCTGCCACGTCTAGGGGCGTACCCTCTTTGAGGACTGGAATTTGAGTAGCGGCCGGTCGAGCGTCCTCTGCCATGCCCGGCCCTACCAGAGACCTGATGTAACACATGCTTCAGTGAGGCTTGAGACTTATCCAGGGATGCAAAAGTATTGACAAATTTTGCAATGTCTTTAACAAAATTGTCACCAAACAACTGTCCTTCCGCCAAAGGAGCCGGCTCAGAAGAAGCCAACTCCACCAGTTAAGGATCGATCCGAAGAAGGACCGACTTTCGTCGCTCAGAGGCAAGAGCGCAGTTTGCGTTTCCCAGCATGCAAATGGCTCGTTGAGCCCAACCCGCCAAAACTTCCGGGTGAATGGCATCACCAGTCTCTTGTGCCTGAAGGGCTAACTCCAGTATTTTGGCCAAAGGGCCCGAAAGGTCCAGGACCTTATCTTGGCACGCTCTGAGCGCGCGATCAATCCCTTTCTTGGGGTCCTTCTTATATTTCTTCAAAAGGTGGTCATGGAGGGGTCTATGTCCTCACCAAGGACCCTCTCACCGCCAAATCCAACCTCCACGAGGGAATGAAGGCCGTCGCCGACTGGATGAAGGAAAGCCGGCTTAAGCTGAACTCAGACAAGACGGAGATCCTCATCCTCGGGCCCAACCCCTCAGCATGGGCCGACTCCTGGTGGCCCGCATCACTGGGGACACCCCCGGCTCCTACCAACCATGCATGCAACCTGGGAGTCATCCTCGACTCGAAACTCACCATGACCAAACAAGTCAACGCAATCTCCTCCACCTGCTTCAACACCCTCCGTATGCCCCCGAAAGATCTACAGATGGATCCCGACTAACACGAGGAAAACAGTCACCAAAGCCCTAGTCAGCAGCAGACTCGCCTTCGGAAACACCCTCTACGCCGGAGCCTCGTCCAAGCTTATCAACAGACTGCAAAGGATCCAGAACGCCTCTGCACGCCTAATCCTCCACGTCCCGCGATCACATCACCCCCCACCTGAGGAACCTGCACTGGCTCCCAGTCGACAGAAGAATCTCCTTCAAGCTCCTGGTCCACGCACACAAGGCACTCCACAATACCGGCCCAGCCTATCTCAACAGTCAACTCTCCTTCTACGTACCCAACAGGAAACTCCAATCCGCTGACCACGCCCTGGCCACGGTCCTGCGCATCCGTAGAACCACTTCCGGAGGCAGGTCCTTCTCCCACCGCGCCGCCAAGACCTGGAACACCCTCCCCCTCAACCTACGACAAACCGTAGACCTGCTGACCTTCAGGAGACGACTCAAGGCCTGGCTCTTCGACCAGTAGCTGCAGCACCCCCCCTCCCCCACTCAGCGCCTTGAAACCCTCACGGGTAAGTAGTGCGCTTTGCAAATTACTTGATTGATTGATTGATTGATTGATTGAATGATACATTAATTAGATCAGCATGACCACAGGATTAAGAAGGCGGAAACCAGGATCTCCGAACTGGAGGATGGGGCAACAGAAAGTAGAAGGCGGGTCTCACAAATGGACAGACTCCTCAAAATCATTGCAGATAAAAACGAGGATTTGGTGGCCCGCTCTAGGCGGAAAAACGTGCACATCCTTGGCCTAGCTGAAACAGCCAATTTGGGCATAATGGAGGCATTTATTGACAAACTCATTGTGGACTTCTTTGGGGCGGAATACTTCTCTGCACACCTGATGGTGGAGAGAGCCCACAGGTCTTGAATGCACGCCCACCTCCAGGGGCACCGCCGCGCCCTGTGATAGTCCCTTTCCTTAACTACCGGGATCACGACACGGTGCTCCGTCTAGCTCACGAGAAGAAGAAAGCCCTTTATGAGAACACCCTTGCCTTCTACCCGGGCTTCACGCAAAATGTACAAGAGGCGCGACACAAGTATGCTACTGTCAAGAAGAAAATGCAAGCCCAAGACATTCCCTATGCGATGTCGTATCCAGCAAGGCTTTGCATCACGCACCAAGGGAAGCAGCACATTTTTCAGAATCCTCAACAAGCTGAAGACTATCTCAAATGCTGCAACCGGTTGTCCTCAACGGAGACGGCTGCCCGTTCGCGTTCCAGATCTCAATCTCCATGGTCTGCACCAGACTGACAACGCACTCCCTTGATGTGTTTTCCTTCAGAGACCCCTAGAAAAACTCTATTTTGACTTTAGCCACTAATCCCTTGTTTTCAAGGAGACTATGCACAATGTGCCGCCTGGGAAGTCACCCTCCTCCCATGATCGCTGCCAGCCGGATGAAGGCTTGGTGGCATGTGGATGTAATAATTAATTACATATTTAGATTTATTTATTGGTATTTATTTTGAATTATTTGATATTTAATTTTTTAATTGGTAATTAATTAAAATATAATTGGTAGTTAATTTTAATTATTAGTTTAATTGATAATTATGTTAATTTTAATATTTATTTTCTGTAGCGAGTTGTGGGTTTATAGGGGAATAGGGTGGGAAGTAATTTAATTGTAATTGATTAAATATTTTAATTTATTTATTGTTTTTGTTTGTTGTAATTTTTAATTATTTTTCAATTGTTAATTCATTAATTGTTAATTGGTAACTAATTTGTATTAATAGGTAATTATTTGTAATAGTTTTTTATTTTTTATTTGTAATTGATTAATTGTTATATTATATACAATTGTTAATTAATTTTAATTAAATTGTATTTGGTATTAATATTTAATTTATTTGTATTCATATATGTATTGAATATCTTTATTCGGCAACTTGATCACCATAAAAGAATACATATAAAATACATTTCCAATACACAATAAAATATTAAAATACAGTAAAAGAATAAGGTGCAACACAATCACCAATTTGCTACCAGCAGATATGGCATCAGACCGTTGGGCCCCCCGACTGCAGTTTCAGTAAGCGGGATTGCGTCATCCATGCACTTCCCAAAAACTTTGCTACCCCACAAATCATAAAGGAAGATGATGAGTCCGTGGAGAGTACACGAAGAGCCTGTCTATGGCACCTCAACCCCAGTTCCCTGCAGACAGATATATATGAAGTATTTACTTTCCCTACTGTTGCACTCTCTGGAGTGTGAATAGTTATTTTTACCCCTATGCTATCCAACACTTTCCCTTCTGTTGCACTCACTGGAGTGGGAATAGTAATTTTTACCCCTACGCTATACAACGCTTTCCCTACTGTTGCACTCACTGGAGTGGGAATAGTAATTTTTAGCCCTACGCTATCCAACGCTTTCCCTACTGTTGCACTCACTGAATAGGGAATAGTGTAGGAAGGTGGATACCTGACTATGGTTGCCCCCAACTTTTTGCCTGGTGTTTTGCTGGTTTTCCGACTTAGTTGACCTGGGACCCTGCTATTCAGGGCCCCAGGCCTACTGCTCTCTCTGTAAAATGGATTCCATGTACCTTTAGGTGCATTTACCAATTGGTACTGGGCCACCTTATCAGTCCCTGTATCCAGGGCATAGGTGTACCCAGGGCCTACCAGGAGCTGCAGCATGTATTATGCCACCCCTGGCTGGCCATCTAAATCTGACACAACTGGCTGCACGACAGCTGGGGCAAGGTGGTGTAATCACCCTTTGCTTCAGATATAGTATACCTATATCTAACCCTAAAATGGACACATAGATTCCTATCAGTCACTCCTATGGCAGGCCTTGACAATCCTGAAGGCAGAGTGCTTGGAATCATGTGAGATGGTGCTCTGGCATGAGCTGAGCCCGTCTGCAGCTTGCGGAACCAAGTCCTAATAGCTGTTCCATGATAACGCGTACCATATACTCTTAAGTGCATTATAACCCTCGCGGTTATATGCCAACTCTGGTATCGCTTTATCAAAACATGTCGAGTAAGGTGTCATACGAATTGGAATACTAACTCCTCGCCAATTCTGGCGACGGGGTTAGCATTCCACCCTTCTAGAGGGACACAACATGTATGTAACTGTGAACCCCGGTTAAAGTTAACTCAAGCCTCAGCATCACAAAATGGATGCTGCCACCACAGACACAAGTCTGACCTCCTGCTGCTGGGAGTCCTTCCAGCGAGGGAGGCTTGGACAAAGGGTTTCCTGTCAGGGGCGGTGCTAGCACCATCCAGACAGGGTTTTGTGTATCCTGGGTAGGCAGGGCTTTAGAGGAAGGTGACTGCAAGTGGCACCCCGGTGCTCACTATGCATAGGCCGGCTAGAACCAGTTCCAGGGGCACACCAGCCCCTGACCTGGGGAAAGTCCGGCATGGGAGAGGGGTGTAACCACCCCCCTTCCTGGTCCCACCCATGGGCAGGACCTAGTCGCGTGCCAGCCCCTTTCCTTAGTATAAAGATAGGAGCGGGCCCCTTCCAAATTAGATCATCTTTGAATCCTGAAACTACTTTCTACGAAAGGAACTCAAGACTTCTTCCTAAGATTTCTCCCTTGTGACTAAGGAGTAGTCACCCTGCATCTGCGGGCACCAACTAAGAACACTGCGGTTTGCTGCACGTCCTTCCTCCGGAATCCGACCGACCAGCACGACGAGACCCGGCTTCCCTGGCACCTCTGACCTCTACCTACATCATCAGCCCAGCTGAGATCCGTGGGTGTGACGAGACCTCGAGGGACCGGCCATCTTCAGAACTGCACGACGCTTATCCAGCACAACCGCCGAGGGATCCTCGAGTGAGTGCTTTGGGGTTCGAGAAGCCCTAACCCTGAGCAGCTCCAGCACCGAAGTCCAGCCCCCCAGCATCCACGAGATCTGCGTGGGGCCCTTCTGCTCTTTGCTGCTCACCGCGTTGTCCGGCTACTTGCCTGCTGGCTTGTGGCCCTCTTGACGACGCACCACGACGACAACACCGCTGGTCTGGTTGCTCCAGACTGGCCCTTGCTCCCCTCCAACAGAGGAGCACCCCGGACCCTCCTGGTCCACTCCAGACGCCATTTTGAGTCCACCGCGTGGGCTTGCATTTGCCAAGAGTTGTTGCCCCAATCCTGGGTCCAGCGACGTCGACAGCAGATACCTTCGTGGGACAGCCCGCACCTCCATCCTGGTCGCCGACAACGCCTCTTGGTCCGAGAGACTGCAGAGCCCAGCGTCGCCCACTCACCTGGTCGAGGTGACTTCGTCCGGTGCCATCCTGGTGCCCATCTAATCACTGGCTAGTGATTCAGAACTTGGTCCCCTCTGCTTACAGGTATCCTCCATCATCAATCCAGGCTTGGATCCCTCTGAATCTCTTCACTGGTCGCCTGCCAGCAACTTCTTCTTTCAGGCTCCATAGACTGCAACGAGGATTCCTGACGCCTTTTCAGACCTATGCAGCCGCAGCCCCTGGGCTAGGTAGCCTGAGCATTTTGGTGCTCCAGCATAGCTTAACTATCCAAAGGTCCAGATCCTTTTTCGTTTCAGCTCTACCTAGTCGGATTCGTCCGATAACACTAACTTTACGAAATCTAGCATCCATAGACTTTGTCCCGCATCCCGCGTGAGAGTGCACACTCTGCACCCGATCCCCCTAGGCCTCCTGCTAGTAATCTGAAGGTTCAGTAGTACAGCCCTAGCGATCCCAAAGCCTTTGAGACTAGTTACTTACCTGCTAGTATTTCGCATTCCACTTTTAGAGTATATGGTTTTTCGTGCCCCTCGGGCATTTGTGTAAATTGTGCGACTTTCAGTATTTCTTTAAGAGCTTTGTATTGTGCTTAGCACCCTGTCCTCATAAAGAGTCCAGGGTTGTTGTGTTCTAAATAAATATACTTTTATTTTCATAACAACTTGTGTGGTGTCCTTTCACTTGGTGTTCAAGGGGTATATGTGATGGTATAACAGCTGGCTTAACACGCCCTCTAGAGTATAGCCTAAAGACTGCTCTTGTCCATGCTACTAGGATAGCTGGTCTAAACGGTTGACTTACAACCAATCATCAATAAGGGTTGTTTGGACTGATACAAAGTGCTCACTAGAATAGTGAACATTATATATCAGGCCAACTTCTCACAAATAGTAATTTTTACTCCTATGCTATCCAACACTTTCCCTACTGTTGCACTCTCTGGAGTGGGAATAGTAATTTTAACCCTCCCGCTATCCAACGCTTTCCCTACTGTTGCACTTTCTGGAGTGGGAATAGTTTTTTTTACCCCTGCGCTATCCAATGCTTTCCCTACTGTTGCACTCTTTGGAGTGGGAATAGTAATTTTTACCCCTACGCTATCCAACACTTTCCCTACTGTTGCACTCTTTGGAGTGGGAATAGTAATTTTTACCCCCACGCTATCCAACGCTTCCCCTACTATTGCACTCACTGGAGTGGGAATAGTAATTTTTACCCCTACGCTATCCAACACTATCCCTACTGTTGCTCTCTCTGGAGTGGGAATAGTAATTTTAATCCTCCCGCTATCCAACGCTTTCCCTACTGTTGCACTTTATGGAGTGGGAATAGTAATTTTTACCCCTACGCTATCCAACGCTTTCCCTAGTGTTGCACTCTTTGGAGTGGGAATAGTAATTTTAACTCTTCTGCTATCCAATGCTTTCCCTACTGTTGCACTCTCTGGAGTGGGAATAGTCATTTTTACCCTCCCGCTATCCAACGCTTTCTCTACTGTTGTATTTACTGGAGTGGTAATAGTAAATGTTACCCTCTTGCTATCCTATGGTAAAAATATAGTATATATTTTTTTAATATAATGTTTATATATATATTTATATATGTGTTAAAAAATTTAATTGTATGTTTATTTATTTTTAACTTAAATTAATTATTTATTTATTTTAAGGTTAAGTATTTTAAGTATGTTTAAGTTAATTATATTTATTATTTCATTAGTTTTACATTACTTTTAAGATATTTTAAAAATTCGATATTTTGCCTATATTTTTTAGATCGATATTTTTGATTCAATATTTTTTACATCGATATTATGTCAGTGATCCGTGGGGAACTTCATCGGCTGGAAACTGAAATCAAAACATTGGAGCGGGACCTTACGGGCGCAGGCGTGGAGGAGGAGACCTGTGCCAGGCTACGCGACAAACTAACTGAATATACAGTTGCAGCAGAACGCAAATGTAAATTCCGGGGCAAATACCATGTAGTGCATGCATACGGGGAGCGGGATCGTCCGGGGAAGGTCTTTGTGAACCTGGTTCGTCCACCTAGGTTCTTTAACTATATAGCTGAAATCCATGACTCGGATGGGGAGATCCACAGAAACCTCCCAGACCAATTACATACTTTTGTGCAGTACTACAAAGCGCTATACACAACACAAAGAGGACAGCCGCTTGATCTCCTTTTGTACTTTGAGGATACTGCCTTGGCAACACTCAACGCAAATTCTTGAGTGCCGAACTGGAAATAGCTGAGCTTACTACAGCTATAAAGCAAATTAAACTGGGACGTATGCCGGGGGTCAGACGGCCTCCCCATAGAATTCTACAAGATATACTTGATGCAACTAGCCCCCATACTGAAAGAGGTCTTTTATGAGGCCAGGAAGAAAAGCTGCCTTCCGATAACCATGAGAGAGGCCCAGATAGTTTCACTACTCAAACCAGACAAGTCCCCTACCCAATGCGAATCATATCGGCCCCTATTGCTTCTAAACTGCGATACCAATATACTAGTGAAGATCCTCTCTAAGCGGCTTAACCTCCTGATGGAATGCTTAATCCTACCGGACCAATCTGGGTTTATCCCTAATCGCGCAACCTCCCATAACCTCTGGACATTCCTCGCAGTACTACAAGACATTGATCCCAACAGCTCTGCGGTGGCGGTGTTCCTTGATGCCACCAACGACGTTCGATTTGGTGAAGTGGGATTACCTCCTTGGTACCTTCTGCTATATGGTAACGCCCCCGGCTTTCCTGGGATGAGTGGAGCTGTTGTACCGGCAACCGACTGCCGCAGTGCTTTTATATGGCGCACAATCCCCTAGCTTTGTCATTTCTAGGGGCACCCGATGGGGCTGCCCCCTTTCCCCCACTCTATTCGGCCTAGCCATAAAGCCTCTTGCCGCAAACATTCATCAGCATCACAAAGAACGAGCGTTGGTATACCCCTCTAGACATCTTTTAGTCTCGCTATACGCATATGATGTCACGTTATACATTAAAAACCCACAGGACAATCTCAATCCTGTCTTGCGGGAAATCACTACATTTGGGGTCGTTTCAGGCATAAATATTAATTGGGTCAAATAAGCATTATTCCCTCTCACCAGTGCGACTAGGCAGCACCAATTAGATTACCTATTCGTTTGGAAATGCGAAGAGGTTAAATATCTTGGTATCCGAGTCGCTAGGGACAGGGATGATTTGATGCGAACTAACTATGGAGTCACAATAGATAAAGTAACAGATCTCATTACCCGGTGGTTATCCCTGCCCCTCTCTATGGCCGGGAGGATTGCCTTAGTTAAAATGATTCTCTTACTCAAATTTCTTTATCTCTTTACTAATATCCTGTACTACCCTGGGAGTTTTTTTTTCAGGAAGCTAAAAACGCAAATAACTTGTCTAATAGGCAAACAGGCGAGACGTAACCTAACCACGCTTATGATGCCATACTCACAGGGGTGGTTTGGTGTACCTAATTTTGAATTCTGCACCGACTGCAGATGGTCCAACATGCCACTGCGCGCCTAGTACTACGCTGGCCACGTAGATCCTCAGCCTCAGCGGCCCTGAAGGCGCTACATTGGCTGCCTATTAGTAAAAGGATCTTATTTAAGATACTTGTCATCACGTTCAGGGCGTTCCAACAGCAAGGACCTAAATACCTCTGCAACGGGTTTAAGAAATATCACCCCACCCGCTGTCTGAGATCTGCTAGCCAGAACTTGCTTACTATCCCTCGCTTTAAGCTGACTACAAGAGGTGGCAGATCCCTCTTCTTTCTGGGCGCTAAGGCCTGGAATCAGTTACCACCCTCCCTAAGAGCATTATCCCAGGAGACCCACTTCAGGAAAGCATTAAAAACTTGGGTCTTCTCTTTAACTGATGTAGCCTGTAGAGCCTTGATCTAATAGTGTGATGTAATAGGTCACTCATCATCTTGACCCCTACCCGTCCACCTGGGTTGGTTAAGCGCCAAGATACTCCCTGGAGTGATAGGAGCGCTATAGAAATGTGCTTTACATTACATTACATTACATTACATTACAATTCTATTACTACTGCGCTCAGGCACACTTTGCAGTGTATTGGTTTCACCCGCCTCCCTTTATGCCGCACTTGGTGGTCGAGGATGGATACATGGCCCCTAATCGTCCTTCGGGTTACTTGTTCGTCCCGGGCAGGGACCGTGAGCGTGACCCATGCACGGTTGACTGTACCAACATGGCCTGGAGGAAGATAGCAGCCAGATTAGTTATCCCAATGATATACTCACCTAGGATGCCCACAGTTTATCATCCATGTCTTCAGGTCACCTACGAAGGGCAATGCCGCCAGATGTTAGACAAACTAAAGTACACCACATGGGGGGACCTCTACATAGACGGGACTTTCCGATTTAGTGATACATTTTTTGGCACCCATGATCCTACCACAATGGACCTCTTCATGTTCATTAGACTCAGGCAGAGTGTGAGAGCTGCCACACCATCATATCCCTCAGAGCCACTTACATTGCCACCACTTCATGCGCTTCTACAAACAGAAACCCCTAGACATGTTACCTTGCTCCTTTAAAATCAAGTCCAAAATACCCGACGTCCTGCATCCCGTCTGCCCAAGCAGAATGGGATAAAGGCCTAGAGACACCACTGAAGGATGACCAGTGGGAATTCAGTTGCAAGCAGACAGAGGCCCTTACAGCTAGCAGTCGTCTGAGACTCGTCCATTATACGTTTTTACACAGATTATATTATACCCTGGCTAAACTCTACAAATTTAAGCTAAGGGCGGAGGACCAATGTGCATGGTGCGGGGAGGAAGGGGCGGATTATTTACTCCTTGCCTGACCGTGCCCGCCGATACATGATTATTGGCTACAGGTGTTTGAGGGCATGTCCTGTATGACAGACATGCAGCTACCACCGACCCCACAAATGGCACTGTTGGGATGCACACAAGATATAGATACTGCAGATAGAAAATTCATTGCATTGGGATTCCTTATAGCTAAGCGTAGAGTGGCATGTAGGTGGGGATGTGGGTGAGCCCCCAAATTTAAAGAATGGATACAGGACCTCACTACCTGGCAGGAACAATCACTCTGCTATGCGGAGTTGCTTCCACTCACTTCAAGACCTAAAGACATATGGATTTCTCTAACCACTTATCTCCTATCTATGGCGACCGCTACGGAGACGCACCAGGGGGAGATGGAGGGGCATGGGATAGCTGCGACTGACCCTCACCTTGAGGGGGTGACATACCACTTATTCTCCTCTATGAGGGGTAGACGGGTACTAAGAACCTGGGAGGTAGGCTCATGGGTGAAGATAATATGGGCCACACTGGAAATAATTGTAATTACTGTCTCTCTGCCTGTCAAATGTTACACCTGTTCCCCGAAGACTGGATGTTCATTACTGGTTTCATGATGCATAGACCTCCATATAAATGACCAGGATGTAATGATACGTACTCTAATATTGTACAGCACAGGCTAACGAGATGAGGGGGGGGGAGTTTGTCTTTACTTGTTCCCCAGGTTGGGGTTGTTTGGCAACTACTGGATATCTTTTCATAATAATAAGAATGTGATGCATTCATTTGTAAAATCAATAAAGACTTTACAAAAAAAACACAGCAATAAAGTGGCAACATAATACGAGATATAACACACCAAACCGGAGATATGTCATTTTCAAGGTTTAATTCAAAATATCGCCAAGAAGCAGAAAGTTCTTTACTGTGGGTATCCGGTCACACTATACTGGGACAAAGTAACAAGTTCAGGACGACGGTGATGGAGTGCAGGCACGATTAAATGGACCAAGCTAGTCACGCTGAAAAGGTTACCTTCTCAATGTCCAGCACGCAGAGTTCAAAACATAAGGATTTCACACAAGTAGCTCAACTTATGCCAGATAAGGGCCCAGGACTTGGGAACATACCTCTTGGGGATCAGGGACTCACCCTAGCAGACGCCAGCAAGGTTCAGGAAGGTCCAGTTGCAAGTCCAAGCACGACCAGTTGCAGCAGATCAGCTGACAAGTTGCAGGGAGGACTCACGGGCTTGTTGTGTCCCTGTAGCTCAGAACAGGAGGTCAGCTAACTGACCCTTGGAGTCACTCAGATTAGCATGGGATGAAGGAAGCAGGTCCAGTCTTCCTTCTCAGAGAGCAGGGCAGGCCTCAATCACTAGGGCATTCATCTGAAAAACAAGGCAGGCCTCAAGAAGCAGGGTAGTCCTCTGGTAGCAGATGGGCTGTCCTCTGAAGAATAAGGTAGGCCTAGAGCAGCAAGGCAGTCGTCTGGGAAACAAGGCAGGCCTAAAGCTGCAAGGCAGTCCCCTGGGGAACACAGCAGTTTTTCTTCTGTTATGTCCACAGGTCTAGGAATGTACTGAAGAATGGGTCTGAGGGTCCTTTAAAGTAGATGAAACTTCTGGAGTTTTCATCCCACACATGTTTCTGGAATTTCCTTCCTTCCTGCCCAGGCTCCAATGGGTCTGGTGTGACAAAAGACTAGTGTGAAGTTCTTTGTCAGTGTGTTAAGGCAACCCCTTTGAAATGTAAGTGGGGATGGAACCAGCTCTGCCCATCCCATCCTGTCAGGATGGCCCATCTTGCCAACGTCTAGTCCCCCTTTGTCTCCCGGTCTGGGAGGAATACACAAAGGGCGACTTTTACTTCAATCACAATCAATCACAGTCATGTGACCAAGGACACAGGCTGCTGGCACCAAATAGTTAGGACTAGAAAATACCAACTTTCCAATAAAAGTAGCATTTTCAGAATTGTGACTTGAAATCTTACTTTGCCATTAAAGAGGATTTTATAAGACAATTTCTTTAGAGCAAACATGACATTGCTGTCTGTTCCCGATTCAAACTAAATTCTTATTAAATGTAATAAGGTAACCCAATGTTATCCTAAGTGAGAGATAGGCCTCTCCATAGTGAAAAACAAATTTAGGGGGGGCGTTGGCAGCCACTTTGGCCTTGTGGACGTGGTCCAGGGACCCTCCGCTCAACACCCAGTGGATCAACATTCTTCTGCACCCATCTGCTACCTGAGACCACCGCTATGTAGCATGTGACACCGGCGGCACACAAGGGTGGCTTTGTTGCTGTGCTTAATCACAGCGAATGCCTGAGAGAGCAAGGAGCAGTCTGCTGAGTGATATGGCCTGGTGGAAAATGGCAGGCACGACGAGTGTGCTTGGTCGGACCTGGGGCACAGGACCAGTCCCCTGCCTATAGCTTTAGCAGCGGGGTGCCGTTGCCCTTGGTGATTCTGGACTGGACTTTGGCCCTTACCGTGGTGTCCTTGGGTCCGGGGCACACCTATGGACTGAGCAACTCTTCAGGGCCGAGGGGGCGTGATTGCGGTAAGGAGCCTATGGCTTTTGAGCTCCTGGGAGCATCCGCGACCTGAAGAGTAGGACCACTGGGCGGTCATCACCGGTTTCGTCTTGATAGTGAGGAAAGTTCCAGTTTACCACTGAAGTGACTATATACTGTCTGTGCCCTAGAGCGCACTTCCTGACTCTTAAGATGGAGCCCATGTGTTGGTGAGAGAGGTATAAACTGTATACTTTATCGGCTGCTGACAGGGGAGTGCTGCCTAGAGTACCCTGTTGGATGGCCTTACTTCTCCACAATGGTGTGTCCCTTAGCTCCTCATTCTGACAAGTATTCAGACCCTCATTTCGGCTTTTGGAGGCCTGATGAATCTTTCTTCCATTCTTCTTCTGCCTGGTGGGTGTGGCCTGAGGAATGCTGTACAAAGGGAGTCGCTGACCAGGTGGACCCCCCCAACGATTCCAGAGGAGTGGTGCCTGGAAAGCCACACTGGAAGAAACTCGAAGCTCCTCAATAGCGGATAGCTACAGAATAATGAAGAATATGCCCCTATCTTGAGAACCTCCCTTAAATCTGCACTCAACAAAGTTAGGGTCTTTCTATACTCTCCACTTCCCTACACTATTGTACTAAACAGTTTCTATGTCACGTAAGAAGGTGCAGACAGAGTGTTGAGCTATTTTTTCCCGATGGAGGCTAGGGCAGACCGTGCTGCACCCCCTTTGGAAGAGAACATTGTGCTGACTAAGGAAGACCTTCTCCCGTACCTATGGGACTTTAAGAAGGAGCCGAGGGAAGAACTCAAGGCAGACATTACCGCTTCCTTTGAGTCCTCTAAAACAGAGGTTAACTCCTGACCGGTCTCCCTACAATCAGATGTGGACTCTGTGGGAACACACCCTCTGGATTTGGAGACGAAACTCCAAGACGTGGAACAACGACTGGACCCAGTGGAGGATGAGACTGCTCTCCTCCAGTCCCAGCTGCGGTCTGTCCTTCTCAAGTGTGAGGATTTGGAAAATCGCTCCCGCTGGGATTATATACGAGTAAGGGGCCTGGAGGAGGGAAGTGAGGGACTGATCTTGAGGCCTTTGTGGTGGGTCTTTTTTCAAATATATTGGGAAAAGACCACCCGGGGGTGCAGCTGGAGCATGATTACAGAGTAGGCACTCAGGCCTTTGGAGAGAGAAAATGACCCAGGGACATTCTCACAAAATGTAGCTCTTTTATGGTTAAGAGTTGGTCCTTAAGCGGGCCAGGAAACATGACATCATTAAATTTCAAGGCACTACCTGCTCCTTGTTTCAGGATGTTGCCCTGGCTACCCTGGCTCGCAGATTGCTATTTTGTCCTATCACTGAGGTCTTGAAATCTAGTCACATCAAGGGTAGATGGACCTATCCTTTTAGAATTGCCTTTGAGTTTAACAATTCACATTGTCACTTCACGGAACTTGCAGGTGCGGCTACACTACTGGGGGGGAGGGGGAGTCTCTGCCAGACTGGGTTTGTTGGAGGGGACGTCTATGGTGGAGTCCAGTGAGCAACCCCATGATAATCCTGGCATGTTGAGAAGAAGGGTGTAGGCCGCCTAATTGAAGATGAGGAGAAGGTGGTCCCTTTCTTGCTTGTTCAAGTGATAACAAGACAGATACCTAGACCTTATGATTATTGTATTTGACATCAGCTATCTCTTATAAATCGGATCAGAAGAATATTACTGCCTCTCATAAATAGAGAAGGGTCTCTGCTGAGTATTGTGGGTTGCTTTGCTTGTTCTGGTTGATAAGTCTGATCAGGCTAGTTTTTCCCAACCACGCAGTCATTAGCCACTTATACACACCACACGGGGTGGCAAGGCAGGGTTGCGTCCATTCCCCGCTCTCTATAGAGTAGATGCTGCACAAGTCTGTGGAGAATCTGACATTTCTAGTTTATATGATCTGATGATGGTTTATTTTTCTTGTTTTTTGCATGGTGGGGGTGCGCTTATTGTTGGAGGGTGGGGGACATGAGGGGGCATCGGGACGCAACAATGAACGCCTTTTTGGATTCTTTGCTGGGTATTTTGAAAGGTCCGAGCCTCTAGAGCCCTATGATTACACTTTATAACACTTACATATTTGACATAGAATATTAGGGACTTGAATTCCCTCAATAAAAGGCACCAACTCTGGAAATACTTGGGAGATCACCATGTCGATGTTTTTGCCATTTAGTAGACACATCTAAAACGGGACGATGATCAGAGACTTCGGCACAAGCTCTATTTGTAAATCATCACCTACCACTAAACAGAATGGAGTTGCGTTATTGTTTCGGTCCACCGTGCAAATTCAAATACAGGGCAGCAAAATGGATCGTGTGGGAAGGATTTTGATGGTCAAGGCACTTCTTGGCCGTTTTTTACTATTGCTACGATTTATGTACCTAACACCGGCAAGTTGGAATTCCTCCTCTCATTCCTTTCGTTGCTTGACGGCTTTGCCAAGAGGGATAAAATATTAATGGGGGATTTTAACTTGATCTGGGACTCCACCCTAGACACTACTCACTCACATAGATCACACATTTGAGTTTTCTCTAAAGCTGTAAAATCTGCACTCCAGCAAATCGGGCTGATAGACATCTGGAGTCCTATTAATCCTACCGCAAGTGATTATACCTTCTTTTCTCACTCCCAAAGGACCTATTCTAGAATAGCCCATATATTCCTAAGTCAACAGCTGTGTCACATGGTCCAGACAGCAAACACTCACCCTATTGTTATTTCAGATCATGCCCCATTGGAGATCGTCCTTAAATGGCCTCAAACGCGGCACAGATTTCGTAGGTGGTATTTACCCTAATGCGCTCACACACTACCTGCTTCTCCGGGATGAACTCCAGAAAAAAATAGATTTTTTTCAAATCTACGACTCCAAAGAGACCTCCTACTCTACTACTTGGGACGCGTTCAAAGCGGTTATACAATGAAAATGCATCTTGTTAATCTTGTTGATTTCCACACTCCAACAGCAAAAAGCTAAAGATAGGCTGGCACTGGAAAAAGAGCTTCTTCTGGCTGAGAAAGCCCATAAGGCTACCCCCTCTCTCAGCTTACCGAGAAAAGTTGTCTCTCTGAAGGGGAAGCTTCATGCGTTTTATACTAATAGGGCGGAGAATACCCTTTTACGCCTGAAAACAATTGGTTATAAACGCAGTAACAAAATTGGAACCCTTCTTGCGAAGCAAGAGTTAAACAGGAAAAGGAATATATTGGGCAGATTAAGGATGAGGGAGGAAAGGAAAGCCAGAGTATGCCTAGAATTCTGTAAACAACTTTATACCGTGGATTTATTGAACCCAAAGCCCCAATCAACATATCTAGACTCGTTTAACCTACCACGAGTGTCCCCGGAACTCACTGAGAAATTAAAACGCCCTATTGAGAGAGAAGAAGTACAAATTGCCATTGAATCCCTCAAGCTCCATAAAGCTCCTTACCCAGATGGATTTAATGCCCAATTCCACAGAACATTTAGCTCTAATCTTACTCCATATCTAACAGACCTTTTCAACTATATAGCCGGTTCATAAGCAGTATCCCCATAGATGAGTGAAACCAAAACTGGGTTGGGGCCCTAGGGCAGTAAGGCCAAGCCTCACGTAACTAAACAACAAAATACCTGCCAGTACTGCCACATTATTCTGAAATCTTTTTTGAAAAGGACGTATTGATTTTAAACAATATGTACCATGGACCTCTTTTTCCGTCAGAAATAAATCAATTATTTTTATTTTGTCTTTACATATCAAAAAAAACATTTTTCTAATTTCAAATCTTTTTATACATGATTGACATTTGCACCTTAATATATCCTAGAAAACACAATTATATACACTCACTCTACTTCTCGCATTCTTTTCATCCATTCCCACATACATCGAACAACCTATCCAATTGTTTTTATTTACAAAAAAGTTTACTTTACATTAATTTTATACAAATAACAGCCATGGGAAAACATTTTTAGTAATTCTCTAATTTGTATTTTAGGGAACACTCCTAAGGCTGTATGAAGAAATTGGTCTACACCTTTCGAACTCCCTCAGTTGAGGGGAGTTCTCTTCAGGACTACGTAGCTTCTCACTGTTGTGATCACCTGTTCACAATAGAGAAATGGGTGTCTTCTAGGACTGCCTCGAGTTTTATTTGGAGTGGAGACCTGTGGTGGTCTTTCAAGCCGTCATTGTGGCGCGAGATCACGCGCCTACGATGGGTTATCCATTTGAAAGAAAAAGTTATTAAGAAACATGTCCCATTGGCCTTGTTGGTGCTGGTTGCCGAGAAGGCCTTATACTGTGTGGTTTGATCATTTTTAATGAATATACTCTGGCATTTCGGCTTTGAGGACCGGTTTATAAACTGATAAAGGCTAATTATCATAACCCTTGATCTCGGGTACTAGTAAATGGCACAGCTTCTGAGTTTTTTGAGTTTGGAAGGGGGACAAGACAGGGGTCCCCCCTGTCCCCCCATACTTTTTTCCCTTTGTAGAGAAACCATAGCGGTCCTAATAAGAAAGAATCACAAGATTCAGGGAATCCAGTTTAGTTTTAGATAAAATATCATGATTCAAAGACAATATTATTTTGCCCATCACTTCTGGCCGCACATTTCTTCGTGCTCTACAGGCAGAGCTTCAAGAGTTCGAGATGGTTTCTGGGTTTCGGGTTAACCCTTCCAAGTCCTTTCTCCTTAATCTTGCAATTCCCTCAACGGAGATGAAGGTGATAGCAACCACCTCTGCTTTTCACTGGGTTAAAAAATAAATCACATATCTAGGAATCAAGATTATGCCCAACACAACAGATATATATAAAGCATATAGTGACTAAAATCAGACTTCAAGAGGTGGGCCCTATGTATCTTTCCTGGATAGGTCATATCAACGCGATCAAAATGACACACATTCTTTATCTTTTCCAAGGACTGATGTCTGAACTGGGGTGGCGAAGCGAGCTAAAGAATGATGATGGATTCAACCCATACCTGTGTTTCGGAGTGAGTATCTGAAAAGTTTCAGCGATCCGTCCATCTCCTTGTGTTTGCTTTGTTCGCCCTACATTGGCAGGGTATACCCAGACGTGGGTCCCTTGCTCACTTTGCCACTGGATTCAAGCTAGCCTGGCTGGTGAGGGCTGTTAGTCCGAAACCGGTCCCAGGATGCTTGTTTCCAGTCCAGGGAAGACATGGCTTGGCAGTTCGGGCTGGACTGTTCCCATGAGGCAAATGGTCAATACTGATTTGCATATAGCTGTGTCTGAACTTGGGTGGCGAAGGGAGCCAAAGAATGATGATGGATTCAACCCAGATCTGTGACTGATGGTGAGTGTCTGAAAAGTTTCAGCGCTCCGTCCATCATCGCCTTGTGTTTGTTTTATTGGGGATAGCCCCATCCTTATGTGAACAAAGTAAAGATCAAGAATTGCCTGTTCCTCAAAATCAGGATTTGAGTATGAATGGGGATAGATGAAGAAACATATAGAATCAGGCTCAAACAAATCAAAGAACCATCAATCAAGGTAAGAGTCATTTAGCTGTAAAATTGGTGAAATATCGGGGGTACCTTCTAGGGGAAGGATACATTACGCCATAAGAAGAAAAAGTAGGTATTATTTCACAAGTGCCTTATCGTAAAACGAGACAAGACCGCAGGCCTTCTTGGAACGCTTGGGAAACAATAGAAGGTTAATTCACAACTTTTCACATATAGCCACCCCTTAACAGATCTCCTGAGGAAAAATGTGGAGACTGAAAAATAACTTTGACAATTATCTTCTAAAGCGGTGCAAGCCTTCCAACACCTAAAACAAACACTTACTTTGAAGCCCTTCCTACTCAGCCCTGATAAAACGAAACCATTTTTGGTACAAACCGATGCCTCTGAAAGCGGACAAGGGGCTGTTCTGTCTCAGATAGACAATCAAGGTCAGGAAAGACCCATTGTCTGTATCAACCTCAAACTCTTCCCAAATGAAACAAAATATACGGTTGTGGAAAAAGAAGCATTAGCTACCAAAGGGGCTATTGAGCCATTATGATACTACCTGGAGGGTAGGGAGTTTATACTGTACATGGATCATGCTCCTTTAGAATGATTTTAATGAAATAAAGGAGACAATGACAGAATACTACGATGGTTTCTGACATTGCAAACCTTCCTGTTCACCACCTTACATAGAAAAGGGAAAGAGCAGGCAAATGCAGATTACCTGTCCAGATACCCACCGGACTCTTTTCTTGCAGGCAAGAAAGTTAGGGAAGGGGGATATGAGGGATTACTAGGGGACCCTAAAAGAAGCCCCCCGACACACCTCGATGTTTTCTGTCCCTTCTGGGTTCCGATCTAACAGAATATGAAGGAAGAAAACAACTGCAGTCAAAACACTAAAGAAGGACTATCCTTCTTTTACATAGGCAGAGTGGGAGGACAGCCAGAGAGGGAGCCCATCACCATGACAGGAGTAAGGAGAAAAGGAAACACTCGGAAAAAGCAAGCAGGTCAGAGAAGGAGGGAGGAGTGAAACAAGTAACCCGGAAGACGCAGAAGAGGAGAGGAGAGGCATAAAACTTTGGGAGGACCCAGAGGGCACCAGAGAAAACTACCGGCCCGAGTCGAGAGGAGAAGACACCGAACTCGACGGGAGTCTAGACGAGTGGTGCGCGGAGTGGTGGTCACCCAAGGAGGATGTGAACGAGCTACGTCAACGCAGGAGAGCTGCGGCAGAGGCCTTACATGGCGCGGGAGGGGGGTTGGAAGTGGAGAGTCAAGAGAGGTCGGAAGGGTGGTTGTGATTTGATTTCTTTCCCTTCATTACTGTTTCCTTTCCTGCCTTATTCGGCATTGGTGTATAAAAGGAACCACCACCTGTCCAACCATTAATGAGCTTGGGTTTCCCCACACAAACATAGACCTTTTACCTATTCTAAAAGGCGGTATGCGTTCATTGTTTACTATGGGTGTGATAGAGATAGAGGATGCAAAGCGGTCCTACAAGCTGCCCAAACACTTAGTGTGGCAACAATCACTTTTAAGCACCCCTAAGAAGGAATAAAAGTATTCTCTCTGGTACTATAAAAAGAAAAGAGGCAGATCACCTCTTGGTTTGTTGTAAGGAACCATGAAACGCACCTGGGGCAGAGGACACCTTATAGGAAACCTCTAACCAGGAAGAGCCTTTGTATATTTTTCCTTTTTGGCCCATTTATTTCTTTTAATTTTCTCTTTCTCACACGGGTGTGGTGAAGGTGTCTGTCCTTATCGTTTGCTGGGGATGCATACATACTTATTGTCTCTTTCTTCTTCTCTTATCTTCAAGCCTCCCATTGGCCCCCTCCGGAAGAAGCAGAAGACCTGGAAGAGATAAGGAAGAAGGAGGACATTATAGAATATTATTTTCTTTCGGCTAAAACCATCATCTCTGTTTGAATTGTGAATAAACTCACGCCAAAATTACTCATATAATGCCTCCTCTCTTCTCCCCCCCCCATCCTCCCCACAACTACCAATTGAGGTACAAATGGAGTTTTTCTCTGAACTCCGCACGATGATAACTAGATTTATTTGTCAGGGCCAGAATATCCTATAGGTTACCGACGCGATCAAAGGATATTGGAGGGCTAGCTTTGCTTGATATGCTAGTCATCTATAAGTCGGCGCAGCTTACAGTCATATCCGAATGGTTCCTTAAAGCCTCAGACAAACACTGGTTCCACATGGACAGGGCCATAGTAGGACGGAATATTTAACCCCTCCCCTGCTGATGACGGAACCGCTCCGTCATCAGCTACAGTTGAGCTGTGCTGATGACGAAGCGGTTCCGTCATGGCCCGGCCGCCTCGCCTGCTCTGCAGGTTTAATGAGCGGGGCGGGTCATGACGTCACCAGCACAGCTCAACTGTAGCTGGTGACGGAGCGGTTCTGTCACCAGCATGCGGCGGCCGCCCCGCCCCTTTAGCGCTGCGGCGGAATAGCCGCCGCAGCGAAAGTGTTAAACAAGACCTACCACTAAATGTCTACGGCCACTACACTTAAAGTGTGGGACACTGTAGTGGAACTGTCAACCTTCCCCTCTCCATATACACCTATCCATTATAACTAAGGCTCCCAGTTTTCTGTTTTACTGAGTTTTACAGATAAATACAGACAGAAAACAATGTGTTTTCTGTTTTTATTTTTAAAAGTGGAAAAATACAGAATGTATGCTTCTTGTGGGTGGCTCTCCATGCTGTCTTTCATGCTTTCCAGGACAACAGGTGAGCAACATAGACAGCATGAAAAAGGGTTCAGATTTCTCTAAATATAGGCATATGTAAACATATATATGTATTATATTCCTGATATTAACCTGTGGGTGTAATCTTTTGCTATATTTGGCTGCTTCATTTGCTACAATGCAACAGGTAGCAAAGTATGACTGCATGTTTATCAGTTAAATAAATGTGGAAATATACAATTTTACGACCCAATTTATTCTCAAAACACAAAATAAATCTGGATAAATACCAATAAGATGGTTAAAATATAAATATGGATAAATACAGATGGAAATGTTAAAAAAATACATACATTAAAACCAGGAGCCCTAATTATAACGTAGGGGGCGACCTGAGGATGTATCTTCTTCCTCTTGGTGCTCTTGCTCTTTGCCAAATGCACTACTGCCCTGTCATGTATCCTTTTTGGAAAACTACACTGGGAATTAACATTGAGGATAAATAATGGCGTGTGGTCTACAGGGTTATTTACAAGTATAATAATTCTATGGGATTAAGGGTGGCCACATTATAAGATCCTTTATGATTGGTATCTTTACCCTGAGAAACTACACAAAATATTTCCAAACACGTCAGATACATGCTGGAGGGGATGTGGGATGTCGGCATATCTGGTGGGACTATCCCTCCCTCAAACCTTACTGGAAAGCGATTCTGTTGCAGATAAGGGAGATAGTGGGCTACCTGATCCCGCCAGAACTTGGGAGATCGCTTTATATTGTGGCTTTGTCTGGGGGCAACCAAAATGGCCGCAGCATGAAAGAAACCGGAAACTCCATCTAATTCCCAATGGCACTCCCGACACTGGCAAGCCCTTGCTATGGGACGCATGGCGGACAAATTGGCTGAAACTCGAAAGGGATTTTATTATATTTGGGGCCATTTGGTGCAGTTCCTCTCGAGGGGGCTCCTGTTCTTCTCCTGTCAACTCCGAATAAGAACACTTCATCTCTTCCAGATTTAGCTCAGTTCCAGCCCCCTCCCTGGGGGGAAAGGATAGACCCCCTTGTTCGTCTCTCCCTCTGGGAGGACACTCCCATCTTTTGAGATTCTTTTCACATTTGCTGAACCCTGCCATGCATGTTTTGTTGAAGTTTTTATTTACTAAATTGAGTTTATAAGTATGTGTTGACATTTGCATTGTTTCTTTAAAAGTACGGGCACTTTCCAATTTAAGATGCACAATACTGAAGAAATGTTATATTGTCTCAATTGCTATACATGATTTCTTTCTATTGCACCAATCTTTTGAATGTATGAAACTCATTAGCATACTGTAGCAGTTGGCTTGACGAATCATTGACAATGTAATGCACTGTACTGATACCCTTTAAACCCAATAAAAACAGTTAAAAAAAATAATACATTCAGGAGTTGTTCACCTCTAGGACATGTAAAACCTAAGAGTACATTCCCGATTTTTTAAATACAGTATACCGTGCCCTATTGGGTCTTTTGGGCCTACTCAATTGGTAATGTATATGTATTAAAAAGGAAGATTTAGGCCTGGCAAAAGGTTTATTTTGGCGGGTCTCATTGACAGTTTAAAACTACACACAGGCTGCAATGGCAGTCCTGTGACATGTTTCAAAGGGCTACTTAAGTGGGTGGCACAATACGTACTGCAGACCCGCTAGTAGCATTTAGTTTACAGGCCCTGGCTACATGCTGTCCAACTTTACAAGGGACTTCTACGTAAATTAAAGGTGCCAGTTGGGTGTCAGCCATTTTGACCATGTTTAAAAGAGAGCACGGAGGCGTGGCTAGCAGCCGAGCGCAATGGCTGCCTAGTTAAGGAGCTCCGTGGGTAACACAGCCCTTTCATTGATCCGAGTACATATCTGCACATATATATCGACCTCCGGAGGCTGGGGTCGAGGTCCGCTACCAAACGACAGCAGCCGCTGGAATTTTGGCGTGGATCCGCAGCCGGGAAGTGCCCGACTTTGAGGGAGCGGAGGAGCGGCCTATTCCCGTGGAAGAGACCGGGGACTAAAGTTTCAGGAGGCGCCGGCTAGTGACACAGGGGTGCCGAGAATCGAGCGGCGGAGACACACCGGCGCCCTGCTTGACCGGAGAGACCCTGAGGCGGACTCTGCTGAGCGGGGGCGATGGTGTGAGAGTGCCGCCCCCCCGTACACTCACAGCGGCGGAACTGGTCTTGGACAGCTGACAACTCCACAAGGGCTGTAACTGTGGAGCAATTGCGCTGCCCGTCCTGCCCGGACCTGTGGCGATTGGCCGATCCTACATCCTGCTGGGACCTGTCCACGATGCCGCAGCTGCCTGTCCGTGCATGCTGAAGGGCCCCGGGGCATAGACGAGACCAGAGGCAAGTGCAACCCGTTCAGGATCCCCTAATTACGGCCATACTGCTGAGGCCGCTACCTACTCCTCTGCGGCGCCCTACCACCACCGCAAGTGAGGCCCTGCAGCACTCTTCGCACCGCGGTTCGGGCCCTGTCAATTGGGACCACTGGGGACGTCTTCCTGCCGGTGGGTTCCCACTGAATACTGGGGGTGGCCGCCCCACTGCAGTGCTGCACCAATAAACGGCGGAGCGGTGAGAGGCAAGACCCGCGCCGCAGCATATCCTAGGGCTGGGGGCCGTTTTCTTGTGCACCTGCCGAAGTACCGGACGAGGGAGGTGTCCAGAACGCGGGACGCCCAGTGCCCACGCATTACGTTATACCTGCAGACGGCCTCACTTTCACCCTTGATATTGCGCAGCTGGAACACAGACTCGCTCTCCACCCCATGCGCAGGACGCCATGGCTGGCAGAGGTCCCAGGAACACCTCCGCACAAGCCAAGCTGGACAAATTTGCCTATGAAAAGAGCATGGTATCGCAGCCGGAAGGATGCACGTCTACTGGCAAACATCAAGATGGAGGGGAGGCGAAGAAAATTACTCTGGAAGAAATATTGAAGGCGCTATACTGCGTCCAAACCACGGTGGGCTCTATTTCCACCAACGTCTCGCTGCTGCGAGCGGACCTACATAAAATGGCTGACCGGGTGAAGGAGGTGGAGATAGTGACGAAATTGCTGGTAACAGACTCTTCAGACCTACAGATGGCCGTCTCCCAGCTCCAGAAAGAAAATAGGCAGCTTGCTGAGAAGCTGGACGATCAAGAAGGGCGTGCGAGATGGAGTAACGTGCGTATAATTGGCATACCAGAGTCCGAGGGCAAACAAGCAATGGACTTTTATGTGGAAGAGCTGATACAATCGAGGCTACAACCCATGGGCCTCTCCAACTTCTTTTCAGTGGAGCTGGCGCACAGGGTTCCCGGCGGCAGGCCGAAACCTGGGGCGCCCCCGAGGCCAGTGCTCGCTAAACTGTTCAATTACAGGGACAGGGACGCAATTTTGCAGACCGCACAGATCTCTCCGCCCATACGAATACAGCATTCCGCGATGTCTTTTTTTCCAGACTACACGGCGGCGGTTTCCAGACGCAGGAGAAGTTTCCTAGAGGTCAAAAAGCTTCTGAGGGCACAGGAAATACCCTACTCCATGATCTTCCCGGCTAAATTTTGTGTTGTGGATGTTGGTCAGACTTGGTTCTTCGAGACGCCGGAGGCGGCGCACGACTGGCTCGAGGGATGGCAACCTGTAGAGAAGCGCAATCGCAGACACGGACATCACCGTCGGTGGGAGGAAGAGGGCGACCCGGGAACGCAAGAGACGAGACACTCGGACTCGGGGCAGACGCCAAGGCACGAAGAGGAGTGACCAATGGAACGCTGTTGTTGACACTTGCCGGATGATTGGCAGACGGAGTGAACCTGTTTGCATTTACGGCTGGACTGGCCATGGTGGCGGACTGAGACGGACTTTGGAGTGCGAGAAGGGCTGGGGCTTTCACTGGACCTCCTACCCCTGACAAGCCAGTAGTTTGTGTTTGGGAGGGCAGAAGCGCTCTGCTGAGCTGGGGTGGCAGGTAGTTGTAGAACCGCTAAGCAGGGATTCATGGATGGGGGAGGACCTTGAGGGGGGGACAGTTCGTAGTTCTTTTGTTTTGTTTGAAATGTTCCGAGGTATTATTGATGCGGGTGGACAGCGACGAATGGGGTGGTGGTCAGTTGAAGGTTCGCCAAGCAGGGAGGCACCCAGGGTGGGGGGGTAACTGGGTTGTTTCATTTTGTTGATTTTCTCGTTTGTATGGTTCTGAAGGCGACACGCTGCTTTAATGAAGGTGCATTGCAGGTCAAGTTTATCTTTGATTGCACAACACAACTCTCCACCATAGATGGCTACACACATGAATGTACACTTGAGACTCCTCAAACACAACTTCCCCATCAAACAGCCCTAACCGTTTTGACATGGAACGTCCGGGGACTGGGAGACAAGGTGAAGCGAGGTCTGGTGCTGCAATACTTGAAACGAAGCAGTCCAGCGGTAGTTCTGCTACAGGAAACACACCTAGTGGGCTCTGCTACCAAGGAGATGGATAGGTGGGGGTATAAGATGGCGGCGCATGCAGACTTGTCCTCGGGTTCCAGAGGAACAGGGATCCTTGTTAGGAAAATTTCCAGCTGGTACTCCAGCAGAAGCGAGTTGATGACTAGGGCCGCTTTGCGGCCATCACATGCCAATGGGAAGGTCGTCTTTTTAATTTAGTTTCTGTATACATCCCACCTGCCCTACATGCCACGGCACACTCTGCATTCACTGCATTCCTACTGACTTTGCCTGTCGCGATGTTAGTGATAGGAGGTGACTTTAATGATATCATTGATGGAGAGATTGATAGGTACCCGGCCAGACCAGTTGTACATGGTGGGGGGGCGGGCGACTGCTAGGACTTTTAGATGCCCTGGGGCTTACGGATTGCTAGAGGCCCAAACACCCTAGCGACAGACAATATACCTTCTATTCTGCGGTCCATAATTGTCTCACCCGGATTGATTATATTCTGATGTCTGCAGATGGCCTACATGGCACAGAAGAGACGGATATTCGCCCCAGGGGTATTTCCGATCACTCCCCACTGCTACTAAAGTATACACTCCACCGAACGCATAGACAGCGCATTTTTCCTGTTCATGCTGGTTATCTACAGGTTGCCCCCCTTATGAAGGAATTCGCCAAAACCACTAAGCAATTTTTTCAAGAGAATACTGGCTCTGTGGCCTCCCACAGCACTCTATGGGAGGCCTATAAAGTAGTCCTCCGTGGGCAGGCGATGGCCTCTATCACCGGCCATAAGCGAGCACAGCGGATGGAGCTAAATGCCCTTGAGGAAGACCTTGCCACCGCAATAACGGAACAAGAAACTCACCCTTCGCCGGGGGCTGCCCAGGAGGTTCGCCTTAAGCAAACCGCATATGTAACATACCAGAGGGAAATGACGAAAAACGCACTCCAGGAGACCCGCCAAAGAGTTTACGAACTAGGGGATAAAGCAGTGAAGATGTTAGCCTGGCTGGACAAAAAAGAAAAACCGGGTAGAGTAATTGCACAGCTGACGTCCCCCATGGGGTCTATGACCTCAGATCCTGACGCTATAGTTGGCCTCCTGGCCGATCATTTTGAAAACACCTATGCTCCCCAGGCGTCCTACACGGAGGAAGCATACGATTATATCAAGGATCTGACGATCCCTCGCCTTTCCCCAGAAGCGGTACTCCTGCTGGAGGCAGACATCACCCCTGATGAAATTCAAGAGGCTACTTACTCGCTCGCGTCTGGCAAG
Organism: Lissotriton vulgaris; assembly: GCF_964263255.1. Lineage (NCBI taxonomy): Eukaryota > Metazoa > Chordata > Amphibia > Caudata > Salamandridae > Lissotriton > Lissotriton vulgaris. The sequence goes on from NC_141697.1 coordinate 578,693,407, forward strand.
GCATTGGGTCCTAACGGGCTTCCGGTGGAATTGTACAAGAAAACTGTGCAAACGACGGCCTCCTCCCTCCTTAATATGTTCTCTGATAGTCTAGAAGCTGGGGAACTGCCTAGAGATCAACGCCTACCCGCGATTGTTCCGATCCATAAACCAGGCAAGCCTGCAACGACTTGCACTTCCTATCGCCCAATCTCCTTAATAAATGCAAAACCAAAGATCCTCGCTAAATTACTCGCGTTGCGATTGACCCCCATCTTGCCACCTTAGTACATACAGATCAGTCTGGCTTTATGCCTCATCGCAGTACGGCACTCAACCTACGCCGCCTGCAAGCGGTTATGCCCCGCCGGGAGTATATACAGGAACCAGCTGTCCTCCTCTCCCTGGACGCCATAATGGCGTTCGATACAGTAGAATGGCCATACTTGTTCGCTGTGCTTCAACACATGGGCTTCGGCCCTAAGTTCTGCGCCTGGGTTCGTCTGCCTTATGCCAAACCCCTGGCCCACGTGGCAGCCAATGGACACATCTCAAGGGATTTCCCGCTCGGCCGCGGAACAAGGCAGGGATGTCCGTTATCCCCCTTACTATTTGCGCTGATTCTAGAGCCGTTAGCGATTTGGATCCGATGGGAACCCTCTATCAAAGGACTTTGCTGGTCTGACGTGTGGGAAGATCGCATATCTCTATATGCAGATGATATATTTCTCTATCTCACTTCCCCCAAAAAATCCATTCTAGAACTGCTGAATGTTTGTGAAAAGTTTGGGAGAGTGTTGGGTTACAGGATTAATTGGTCCAAATCTATCCTCTTTGTTCTTGCCGGCCTCCCGCCTATGCTTCCCTCGAGCTGCCCTTTACGACCTACTGTGTCAGCGTTCAAATACTTGGGTATATATGTTACGTCGAACCCAGATGAATTCTATACATTGAATCTGCGGCCCCCATTGGACCGTTTCAAACGAGATGTGAAGGTGTGGCGGGCTCTCCCCCTCACACTTCTGGGCAAAGCGGCCCTATACAAAATGATGTCACTCCCACGCTTCCTGTATCTTTTGGAAAATAAGCCATTTACGGTCCAGGCCTCTTATTTCACAGCGATCACTGCGACGGTCTACAGCTTATTATGGGATGGCCAACCAGCACGCATTGCACAAAATAAGTTGGTAAAGGACTGGTATGATGGAGCATTGCACTCCCAAATATCGAATTGTACTACTGGGCAGCCCACCTTAAACAAATTAATTACTGGTTACATGCCCCGCAGACTGAACCTGTGTACTTAGCAGATAGACAGTGCTTGGAGGCTAGGGGACTGATGGGTAACCTCTACAGACGTCGTATGCCGTCGGACTTAGTAAGCCTTACACGCCACTCGGTGCATCTCTGGTACAAAGCACACAGACGCCTTCGATGTTCTGATATCATCACGCAAATGACACCATTATGGGACTCATGCAGGTTGGGTTCCCTTCGCAACAGTAAAGGGTACCAGGCGTGGGACAACATAGGTATTTCAGTGGTGGGAGACCTTTGGAAGAAGGGCAAGGTGGTGGACTTATCCTTCCTACAAACAAATTATGATATGGTGCATGTGGAACGGTTTAGATACACCCAAATTCGGCATGCGCTGCAGACAGCCATTCCGGTAGGTACAGACTTACAGGAATCCACCCCTCTTGAAGATAGGTCATTGACGGAACATATGACAGATAAAGCAACATCCTTTACATATCGGAAGTTGGTTAACAACCTTCCTGACATGACGTCCAAGCTGCGGTTGAACTGGTCGCGAGACATTGGCAAATTTGATGACTCCGAATGGCAGGAGGCCCTGTCCTCCCCTCGGGAAACAGCTATCTCCTCCAGGCTCAAATTAGTCCAACTTAAAATACTACACCGCACGTACTACACCAGAACGATTTTATACAAGATAGGGTCACACATGTACTGTCTGCGTGGATGCGGAGAGGAGGGGACATTCTTTCATACTATATGGGAGTGTGGTCGGGTGGCAATGTACTGGACTGCTGTGATGCGTACCATTTCTCAGGCTCTAGCTGTTTCCCTTCTGCCTGATCCCCGGCGCTGTTTGTTGAATGTATGGGAAGCCAACGACCTAACTCATTGCCAACAGGACTGGGCCATGCTGGGTATGATGATGGCGAAACAAAATATTGCCAGGCTGTGGGCCTCTTATGCGCTACCTACGCTAAGGGACTGGTGCAGGGACATGGATGACGCAATGGTGGCGGAGAAAGCGGTTTTTGTCCACTTGCATGCCCGGGGAAGTGGGGGCAAATATGGGGTGCATGGAATGAGTTCAGGGGTGATATATGCGAGCCCCCGCGAATAGACGAGGATGAGGTCACCTCGGACTGAGGGTTGATACTACGTGCATGTATGATGTCGTATTGTTGTGCCCACTCTAGCTGATTTTCTACTGCCCTATAACTGATATACTAGTTGAGCTTGCCTGTGTATGCACTGTATACGTTTTATGATGCTGAAACTGTATGCTTTCTCGCCTTCCATGTTTAATTCAATAAAAAACATTTCAAAAGGCAAACAAACAAAAAAAAGAAAGCCCAAGCACATTATCACTGGGTAATAGTAGTAACGTGCACAGAGCCGTAAAAGACAACAAATACAGGTTCAGAAAACAGGAGGGGTAAAGGCAGACCATTTGGGGGTGACCCTGCAGAGTCCAACAGTCCCCTTGTGTTTTTTTTCTCTGATTGCCCAGAAATGGAGAGATTGATTGCCCCCAACCATACAGGGATAGAAACAGAAAATGTTGAAAATAATGATTCTGGGAAAGAACTTTTATATGAGATGAAGGTCACATCAGAGGTTTGATATGATGGGTTTATTTTCAGGACTGGGTGGGTAATCTAAAAACCATTCCAGCTCACATGAGTGCTTTCCAAATGTTGATGGAGTATTTACTTAAGATGTTTTTCATTTGGATAAGCTTTCATTTTTTTATGTTTTGATTATGTTTCTCTGATTTGCTCAAATTACAAAAAATAAAATCAGGCATTTAATCAAACATTACAAATGTGTGAAACATTTGAGCTGCCATCACAATGTACATACAACCTCTCTCAAGGATGTCATCAAGGTTTATCACAGTGCACATATTTTACTCCCTTATTTGTCAGAGTCTGTCACCAACACAGAAACCCAATGCCAGTCTGTGAGTTTCCATTTAAGAAAATACCTGTGCACAGCGTTTAACACAGTGTACGACAATTCACCTTTAAAATACATATTTGCTTTATTTAATGCTTATCACAGTCAATATGCCATGATACTGGAGTCAAGCTATCCTGGCTTATGACTGGTGATACCCCAAAACCGGTCCTAGGGTGTTTGTTTCAGGTCCAGGGAGGACACGGCCTTGCAGTTTGGGCTGGACTTTTCAAATGGGGAGCAGGGTCAAGTCTGAATTGCATATAGCTGGGTCCAAGCTGGAATGGCCTGGTGAGCAAAAAACAATGTATTTAGGCCCAAATCTCTGTACTGGGATAAATGTTTGACATTGTTCAGCATTCTGTCTATAAATTGTTCTTTTTGCATTTCACAGTAAATAAGGCAGGCCATTGCCTTTGCCATACGTTTAGTAATAATCAGGTCTATATCACCGGATGTAATTCTTCAATCAAGCCTATAGCTTTTATCATAACCAACACATGCCTACTACATTGCTGATAAACTGGCAACCATCAGACATACAGTCATGACATTACAAAATGTACATATTTATAGTTGGTAAAACAGTGTACAGCCCCTCCCAAAACAGGCTAACAAAAATATCACATAGCAAATCGCCAACACCAAGGATATGTCAAAACTCTTTCTCCTGTGGTAATTGATGAGATTCCATTAACAATATAAAACTTTAGTGTAATAACAATCTACCCTTGAAGTCCTATTAACTTTATCAAATGCTTTTCATGATAAATAAACCAGCCCTGTAAACAGATCAAGCCTATGCCATCAGGCAAAACATTTCCCAAAGGTTTTTTAGGCCTTGACCAATGTTTTGTCACCATAAACAACTCAGTCCAGCTGTATTAAGTCTAGGCTGATTTGCATATGGCCATGACTGAACTAGGGTGGTGTGGAGTGCACACAAATGATTGATTTAGGCCCAGATCTCTGCACTGGGGTGAATGTATGACATTGTTCTGCATTCTGTCTATCAACTGTGGTTTTGCATTTGTCACCCCGAGTGGGATGGGTATGCTCAGACGTGAGTCCCATGCTCTCCACACCACTGGAGTCAAGCTATCCTGGTTGAAGACGGCTGATAGCCAGAAACCGGTCCTAGGATGCTTGATTCCGGTCCAGGAAAGACATGGCTTGGCAGTTCGGGCAGGACTGTTTCCATGAGGCACAGGGTTAAGGCTGATTTGCATATGGCCATGTGTTAACTGGGGTAGTGTGGAGTGAAAACAAACGATGGATTTAGGCCCAGATCTCTGTACTGGGGTGAATGTATGACATTGTTCTGCATTCTGTCCATCAACTGTGGTTTTGCATTTGTCACCCCGAGTGGGATGGGTATGCTCAGACGTGAGTCCCATGCTCTCCACACCACCGGAGTCAAGCTATCCTGGCTGAAGACGCTGATAGCCAGAAACCGGTCCTAGGATGCTTGATTCCGGTCCAGGAAAGACATGGCTTGGCAGTTTGGGCTGGACTGTTCCCATGAGGCACAGGGTCAAGGCTGATTTGCATATGACCATGTCTGAACTGGGGTGGTGTGGAGTGCAAAAAAACGATGGATGTAGGCCCAGATCTCTGTACTGGGGTGAATGTATGACATTGTTCTGCATTCTGTCCATCAACTGTGGTTTTGCATTTGTCACCCGAGTGGGTTGGGTATGCTCATATGTGAGTCCCATGCTCTCCACACCACTGGAGTCAAGCTATCCTGGCTGAAGACGGCTGATAGCCAGAAACCGGTCCTAGGATGCTTGATTCCGGTCCAGGAAAGACATGGCTTGGCAGTTTAGGCTGGACTGTTCCCATGAGGCACAGGGTCAAGGCTGATTTGCATATGGCCATGTCTGAACTGGGGTGGTGTGGAGTGCAAAAAAAAATGATGGATTTATGCCCAGATCTCTGTACTGGGGTGAATATATGACATTGTTCTGCATTCGGTCCATCAACTGTGGTTTTGAATTTGTCACCCCGAGTGGGATAGGTATGCTCAGACGTGAGTCCCATGCTCTCCACACCACTGGAGTCAAGCTATCCTGGCTGAAGACAGCTGATAGCCAGAAACCGGTCCTAGGATGCTTGATTCCGGTCCAGGAAATACATGGCTTGGCAGTTCGGGCTGGACTGTTCCCATGAGGCACAGGGTCAAGGCTAATTTGCATATGGCCATGTCTGAACTGGGGTGGTGTGGAGTGCAAAAAAAACGATGGATTTAGGCCCAGATCTCTGTACTGGGGTGAATGTATGACATTGTTCGGCATTCTGTCCATCAACTGTGGTTTTGCATTTGTCACCCCGAGTGGGATGGGTATGCTCAGACGTCAGTCCCATGCTCTCCACACCACTGAAGTCAAGCTATCCTGGCTGAAGATGGCTGATAGCCAGAAACCAGTCCTAGGATGCTTGATTCCGGTCCAGGAAAGACGTGGCTTGGCAGTTCGGGCTGGACTGTTCCCATGAGGCACGGGGTCAAGGCTGATTTGCATATGGTCATGTCTGAACTGGGGTGGTGTAGAGTGCAAAAAAACAATGGATTTAGGCCCAGATCTCTGTACTGGGGTGAATGTGTGACATTGTTCTGCATTCTGTCCATCAGCTGGGGTTTTGCATTTGTCACCCCGAGTGGGATGGGTATGCTTAGACGTGAGTCCCATGCTCTCCACACCACTGGAGTCAAGCTATCCTGGCTGAAGACGGCTGATAGCCAGAAACCGGTCCTAGGATGCTTGATTCCGGTCCAGGAAAGACATGGCTTGGCAGTTCGGCCTGGACTGTTCCCATGAGGCACAGGGTCAAGGCTAATTTGCATATGACCATGTCTGAACTGGGGTGGTGTGGAGTGCAAACAAACGATGTATGTAGGACTAGATCTCTGTACTGGGGTGAATGTATGACATTGTTCTGCATTCTGTCCATCAACTGTGGTTTTGCATTTGTCACCCCGAGTGCAATGGGTATGCTCAGACGTGAGTCCCATGCTCTCCACACCACTGGAGTCAAGCTATCCTGGCTGAAGACGGATGATAGCCAGAAACCGGTCCTAGGGTGCTTGAGTTCGGTCCAAGAAAGTCATGGCTTGGCAGTTCTGCCTGGACTGTTCCCATGTGGCACAGGGTCAAGGCTGATTTGCATATGACCATGTCTGAACTGGGATGGTGTGGAGTGCAAAAAAACGATGGATGTAGGCCCAGATCTCTGTACTGGGGTGAATGTATGACATTGTTCTGCATTCTGTCCATCAACTGTGGTTTTGCATTTGTCACCCCGAGTGGGATGGGTACGCTCAGGCGTGAGTCCCATGCTCTCCACACCACTGGAGTCAAGCTATCCTGGCTGAAGACGGCTAATAGCCAGAAACCAGTCCTAGGATGCTTGATTCCGGTACAGGAAAGACATGGCTTGGCAGTTCGGGCTGGACTGTTCCCAAGAGGCACATTGTCAAGGCTGATTTGCATATGGCCATGTCTGAACTGGGGTGGTGTGGAGTGCAAAAAAATGATGGATTTAGGCCCAGATCTCTGTACTGGGGTGAATATATGACATTGTTCTGCATTCCGTCCATCAACTGTGGTTTTGCATTTGTCACCCCGAGTGGGATGGGTATGCTCAGACGTGAGTCCCATGCTCTCCACACCACTGGAGTCAAGTTATCCTGGCTGAAGAAGGCTGATAGCCAGAAACCGGTCCTAGGATGCTTGATTCCAGTCCAGGAAAGACTTGGCTTGGCAGTTCGGCCTGGACTCTTCCCATGAGGCACAGGGTCAAGGCTGATTTGCATATGACCATGTCTGAACTGGGGTGGTGTGGAGTGCAAACAAACGATGGATGTAGGACTAGATCTCTGTACTGGGGTGAATGTATGACATTGTTCTGCATTCTGTCCATCAACTGTGGTTTTGCATTTGTCACCCCGAGTGCAATGGGTATGCTCAGACGTGAGTCCCATGCTCTCCACACCACTGGAGTCAAGCTATCCTGGCTGAAGACGGATGATAGCCAGAAACCGGTCCTAGGATGCTTGAGTTCGGTCCAAGAAAGTCATGGCTTGGCAGTTCTGCCTGGACTGTTCTCATGAGGCACAGGGTCAAGGCTGATTTGCATATGACCATGTCTGAACTGGGATGGTGTGGAGTGCAAAAAAACGATGGATGTAGGCCCAGATCTCTGTACTGTGATGAATGTATGACATTGTTCTGCATTCTAACCATCAACTGTGGTTTTGCATTTGTCACCCCGAGTGGGATGGGTACGCTCAGGCGTGAGTCCCATGCTCTCCACACCACTGGAGTCAAGCTATCCTGGCTGAAGACGGCTGATAGCCAGAAACCAGTCCTAGGATGCTTGATTCCGGTCCAGGAAAGACATGGCTTGGCAGTTCGGGCTGGACTGTTCCCATGAGGCACATTGTCAAGGCTGATTTGCATATGACCATGTCTGGGAATGTATGACATTGTTCTGCATTCTGTCCATCAACTGTGGTTTTGCACAGGGTCAAGGCTGATTTGCATATGACCATGTCTGAACTGGGATGGTGTGGAGTGCAAAAAAACGATGGATGTAGGCCCAGATCTCTGTACTGGGGTGAATGTATGACATTGTTCTGCATTCTGTCCATCAACTGTGGTTTTGCATTTGTCACCCCGAGTGGGATGGGTACGCTCAGGCGTGAGTCCCATGCTCTCCACACCACTGGAGTCAAGCTATCCTGGCTGAAGACGGCTGATAGCCAGAAACCAGTCCTAGGATGCTTGATTCCGGTCCAGGAAAGACATGGCTTGGCAGTTCGGGCTGGACTGTTCCCATGAGGCACATTGTCAAGGCTGATTTGCATATGACCATGTCTGAACTGGGGTGGTGTGGAATACAAAAAAACAATGGATTTAGGCCCATATCTCTGTACTGGGGTGAATGTATGACAGTGTTCTGCATTCTGTCCATCACTGTGGTTTTGCATTTGTTACCCCAAGTGGGATGGGTATGCTCAGACGTGAGTCCCATGCTCTCCACACCACTGGAGTCAAGCTAACCTGGCTGAAGACGGCTGATAGCCAGAAACCAGTCCTATGATGCTTGATTCCGGTCAAGAAAAGACATGGCTTGGCAGTTCGGGCTGGACTGTTCCCATGAGGCACAGGGTCAAGGCTGATTTGCATATGGCCATGACTGAACTGGGGTGGTGTGGAGTGCAAAAAAATGATGGATTTAGGCTCAGATCTCTGTACTGGGGTGAATATATGACATTGTTCTGCATTCTGTCCATCAACTGTGGTTTTGCATTTGTCACCCCGAGTGGGATGGGTATGCTCAGATGTGAGTCCCATGCTCTCCACACCACTGGAGTCGAGCTATCCTGGCTGAAGACGCCGATAGCCAGAAACCGGTCCTAGGATGCTTGACTCCGGTCCAGGAAAGACATGGCTTGGCAGTTCGGGTTGGACTGTTCCCATGAGGCACAGGGTCATGGCTGATTTGCATATGGCCATGTCTGAACTGGGGTGGTGTGGAGTGCAAAAAAAATGGATTTAGGCCCAGATCTCTGTACTGGGGTGAATGTATGACATTGTTCTGCATTCTGTCCATCAACTGGGGTTTTGCATTGGTCACCCTGAGTGGGATGGTATGCTCAGACGTGAGTCCCATGCTCTCCACACCACTGGAGTCAAGCTATCCTAGCTGTAGACGGCTGATAGCCAGAAACCGGTCCTAGGATGCTTGATTCCGGTCCAGGAAAGACATGGCTTGTCAGTTCTGGCTGGACTGTTCCCATGAGGCACAGGGTCAAGGCTGATTTGCATATGGCCATGTCTGAACTGGGGTGGTGTGGAGTGCAACAAAACAATGGATTTAGGCCCAGATCTCTGTACTGCGGGGAATGTATGACATTGTTCTGCATTCTGTCCATCAACAGTGGTTTTGCATACGTTTCGTAATAATCAGGTCTATATCACCTGATGTAATTCTTAAAGCAAGCCTATAGATTTTATCATAACCAACACATGCCTACTACATTGCTGACTGGCAACCATCGGACATACAGTCATGAGATTACAAAATGTACATATTTATAGTTGGTAAAACAGTGTACATCCCCATCCAAAACAGGCTAACAAAAATATCACATAACAAAACACCAACACCAAGGATATGTCAAAACTCTTTCTCCTGTGTTAATTTTTGAGATTCCATTAACAATATAAAACTTTAGTGTAATAACAATCTACCCTTGAAGTCCTATTAACTTTATCAAATGCTTTTCATAATAAATAAACCAGCCCTGTAAACAGATCAAGCCTATGCCATCAGGCAAAACATTTCCCAAAGGTTTTTTAGGCCTTGACCAATGTTTTGTCACCATAACCAACTCAGTCCAGCTGTATTAAGCAAATTATTTCCACAAGGCAACAGTTTCAAATATGTACATAATTACATCTGGCAACACAATATACAACCCTTTCTAAGAGGGCCAGAGAATGAAAATCGGCTGCCAATAGGATTTGTCAGAGAGCGTAATGAACAATAAAAAGCATTGCCTACTGTGATGATCTGGGAGATTCCATGTAACAAAATACCTTGTTACATCTTTAACACAACATAATACCAATTCACCATTCATGGCTATTGGCTTAACATATGCTTTTTGCAGTAAATCCTCTTGGCCTACTACCTTTGTCCTAACTTTCATAATAAACAGATTAGCCATATTTCCTTGATCTTTAGCTTGTTCTAATCAACTCAGTCCTGCTGTATTAATGCAAGCTTTCCCACAAGACAAAACGTCCAGTACAAGCACTCTTTTTAGCAGAAGCACAGAACTTATGTTGAATCAAATGCTGTAGTCAAGGAATTAACATGTCAGCGGAGTCCTAGGCTCTCGAACGGTGATACTCCTTAAAGCTTGTCCACTGATCACATAAAGCCACGACAGTTGTGCTATCAAACCAGACATTAAAGGGATATTTTTTAACAATAAGTTCATTTTAGTATATGACAGTGTAGCATTTAATTTAGTGACATTAACAGTAATAGTCTCCGAACATTAATTTTGACACATTCAAGAATATCCCCATTACCTGCGCGTGCTGAATCAAGGAAATGGTTTCATTTTGATATGCACAATCTAGATGTACTGTGCTGTTATTACTTTGAGCAACATCATTGTCTTATGAACTATGTACAATTGAGATTTGGCTACAGCAAACATCATTAACTCAAACTAAGTGGCAAAGGATGTGACCAGGCGTTTGCCCCTTGCTGGCTGTGCCGCATGATCCAAACTGTATTTCAGGGACAAAGCCTAACAAGCCCCAAACATGTCCAGAATTGCTTGTGTTCCCTTTTGTATGCATGATGAGTAGGATCAGTCCTGATTTGCTTAAGGCAGACCTCTTCCTAGCCCTCTGGCAGAGTGGACAAAAAACATGTGGTTGGATAGTTACCCAGATTGATTGTCAGTGGTTTCGACTATTAACCAGCATTCCTTTCTTATTGTTTTTTTTTACGTTTTTCATTTTTTTAATCTGGTGGTATCAAAATACATATATATAGTACCATTCAAGTGATTGAATAAAGATACATAAAATGCATTACACATTTTCTTAATTCAAACATTGCTGTTCATTCCGTTTGTTTATTAAATCATTACAATAAAGCCTTCAAAACAATGATAGTAATCTTCAGAAAAGCAACTAGTGATCAAAATCAGTACTTTAAGCTTAAAAAATACAGCAACCTTCTAACCAAGTGATTTCTAGGCAAATATAAATGCTCAATCTTTCTGAATCGTATCATGCTTAACTGTTATTGTGCCGTAAAGGGTATATTGGTCGATTTCCAACCTTGACAAATCAAGGAGTATTAAGCTTTGGAAATTGCAACAAAAATAAATTGCTAGTCTGAATGCATCAGATTAATGTTGTGTTAAGAATACCCAAATAAAGCTATGGATGAATCAGTCACTATGTTCTTACATAATCTATGACTATTGATAATGCTGGACAAGAAAAAAAAAATGTAGCCAGTTGCCTAAAGAATCCGATTGTCGCGTAAAACATTATGAGGAAACCAACAGGAAAATCTTCTGTAAAAATTGAGGGAGTAGTATAATAAAGCATCACATAAATGTTTTAAAATTAGCTCTCCGCAGCAATTTAGAACCCAATACAAAAATATGTTGCCATTGTAGAAGGGTTGTATTCTAGTTGGTAGCTTTTTTTTATCTTATATCTCATCTAAAATATTTGAAAGAGACTATTAGTTATAGATTCCCTATATTAGAATTACCCCCAGGCGTCAGACTGGATCCGGAGAAATGTTTACTTATCAGTACCCCTGCGCGTCGGTAGGTGGCTTTGGTCGACTCCACGTCCGTTGTCGGCGCGGTGGTTCCCGAGATGACTTCTCAGTGTCTACTTAGACGCTGTCCTTGCGCATTGATGTCAGTTCTTTCTTTTTCCGCGCCAGCCAGCGCAGATCCGGCGAGAGTGGGCCCCTTAGTGACTTTTTGACTAACCCTTTTTCGAATCTTGTTGACATCTTTTTGAGTCTTCGACTCCTGGTGCACAAGGAAGGTCCAGCCGTCAGCCCGCTTTCAAGCCCTGTGACTCCAGTCACAAGTTGATGTTGGTTATCGATCCGCACCTCATGTGTCTCTGGTGCCTGGAGCGCGACCACGAACCAAAGTCTTGCTCCGACTGCTGAACCCCGAACCCTAAGTCTTTGGAGGAGCGGTCCTGAAAGCTTTTGGAGGCCTGGCAGTCCGCCTCATGCCGTTCAAGGTCCCGGTCGAGGGGAAGGTCGTGGGACCGGTTGTGGAGTCACCATCATTCATCCTCGGAGTCTTTACACTCCTCAGGAAAGTCGAAGCATAAGAAAAGGTGAAGAAGCATCGTTGCTCTTTGCCTTCTCCTCGTCCGTCGGCTGATGTGACGAGGGACCCTTCTCCTCCTTCGGAGCTCGCTGTGACCGCTCCGTGCTTCCCTCCTTTTTCTGGAGCTGGTGTGTCCCCTGCCCAGCTTCGAGCATTTTATAAAGCGATGCACAGCATCTTTTGGCAGCCCGACTCCGCAGGTACGCCTTTGGACCTACGGACTCGGCTGGGGTCCCTGGGCCTTCGATGCCGGCAGCTCCGTCCTCGGTGCCGCAGGTTTGCAAAGATCTAGGCCTGGATCCAGATCAGCACCGGGCAACCTCACGGTACCTTCCCCGGCGCCGATTCTAGTGACGATGCCCCCAACGTCAGTTGCGCCTCCAACCGGCATCGGCCCTTAGCCTCACCCCGACTTCGAGTCGACGCCGGACCGGCGTCAACGGACGTCAGTACCAGCACCGGAGGGTTCTTTTGTACCGTTTTTTAGCCCTGGCCTTCCCAGAGGAGGGTGAGGAGGACTAGGAGGGGTATGTTGACCCTCTAGCAGACCAACTTGAGGAGCCGGACTGGCGAGTGGAGGTGGGTGAATTAAAAAATAAATGTATAAGAGATTTTATTAATTTTCCATTCCATTCAGTTGTTGTCATACAGGTATATATATATACATACAGGTCCAAGTTTAATTATGTAACAATAGCTACTAGTATCAGTACCTATTACAATAATATTTTCTACAATAGTGCAGGGTTATATCTTTCTACTTTACATTTGTGAACTGTTCACTGATGTCCATGTTCATTTCTGGAACACAGCTATCTTGGTGCAATTTCATTGTATGGGACATTAATCCATCCTGTTTTAATATCAAACATTACAATAAACATAACTCTCCCCTCCCTCCACCCTGCGCGCTCAGACAACCTATGAGTCAGTTATTGTAACACCTTATTTGTGTGTCCTCCTTACATCTGGTTATTTTTCAACCATCACTTTGTCTACATGTAGAGTTTACTGCTTTGCATGTCTTTCACTATGTCTGGTGTGGTTTAACCTGCTCAACACATCTCCATATCCCACCCTGGATTCCTCCAATTCTTCAAACTATAGGCATCTTATTTGCTATAAACTCTTCTCGCATCACATTCCACTCCATTGAGATAGTTTATTTTGACAAACCTCTTTTTTCCTCTCTCTGTAACTCTATGCTTTCCGCTCTGCCCCAACTAACCATCTCGTTAAACCAGTCCGATGCTTCTGGTGCTGTCCTCGCCTTCCATCTCATAGTTATTGTCCCCTTTGCTAGTATCAGTGCTAAATTAAGAAATCTATATGTGGGATTTCCACTTTTGGGCTTAGGACTAAGTCCTAGTGTGTACCATTCTAGCGAAACCTCCTGTCGTTCTGGGGCCCACTATATTTAGCATGGTAGTTATTTTTGACCAATAGGTTCTCAGCCTGAGGCAGGTCCATATCATGTGTAATAATCCTGCAGTTTCCTGACATCTGGGGCATGTATCAGTTGTGTCTGGGAACATCTTACTTAATCTGTGCGGGGTCATGTACGCACAGTGCAATATCATCAGCTGGATTTAAATTTCGGATTGCGTGATACTCTCTTTGGGTTTTCAAGTATGATACCCCATTCCTTATTTATTAATTCCTTTCCTATATCAGCATTCCATTTATCTCTGAGTGCTTGCAGTGGGATTGCCGTGTGTGCTCTGATTCCATGTGGCAACCATTTAGTCAAATGGGATCCGGTCGACATTAAATATTGCATATGTACTAATTTATGTGTATGGAGTTCTGCTCCTTCTGAGGTCCACGTAGATCGTATGCATCTCACTATGTTGGCATATAAAAGAAACTGGGTGTCCGGTACCTCCTGTTCCCTTACAAATGTGTCATGATTAATTAACACACCACCCTTAAACAGCATCCCTATTGATTCCACTCCCTCCTCCAACCATGTATGTATATGTCTTTGTGTTACTGTTTCTAGGGGCAGAGGTGGAGGTGGGTGATGCCAGTGGTCTGGATAGGATACCTCCCCAGACCTTGGTATGCCGTCTCCCCCTACCCTGGCTACGGAGGAGGGAGCTTCCTAAGCTGTGGTGTTGCCTAGGCCGGTTGAGGCCTTGGGCCTCAAGCTTCCTACGGTGGCTGTCAGGACTAACCTCCTGACTGAGGTGCAGCAGCCTCTTCGGAGCCTCTGTTGCCTTTTAATGAGGCCCTCACTGACATCCTTCTGGGCACTTGGTCCAAGCACAGCACAGGGACTCCTGTGGACAGGATGATTGCCCGACGCCACTGCCCGGCACCGGGTGACCCACTTTTTCTCTCCTAACTCCCTACCCCTGAGAGCTTGTTGTCCAAGCCTCATCCTTAAAATGAGCATTCCCTACTGCTCCCTCAGATAGGGAATCCAAGAAGCTGGACCATCTTGGGAAGAAAATGTTTTCTTCGTCGTGCAAGTGCTGTCACAGTGCCCGGAGGAGGCCCGGGCCATGCTCAGTAGCCCTGAGGCGCTACGCCTGGCTGAGTACGTCTGGCTTCTCCGGGATGTCCAATCTACACTTTTGGACATGCCCTTTGATAGCCATCGCCTGTTTGGTGACAAGGCGGACCACGTGCTCCAGCGCTTCAAGGACTCTAGGGCTACGGCCAGATCCTTGGGCATCGCATCAACTTTTTTGCCCCATGCAGTCTGCCTTTCGCGGCTACGGAAGGAGAGCCCCACCACGTTCCACCCAGAGTCACAGGGCTCCGCAAGCTACCCAGCCTATGCGTGGCCGGGGTTGTGAGACCCAACGTCTGAGGTCTGGGTGCCAGAGGGGGCCAGTCCACCAATTCTCCCTCTGCAGCAGCCTCCAAACCTTCCTAGTCCGACCTTTCAGGGCCACCAGTTGCCAGTGGGTGGCAGGATCCGCCATCACTTCCCCCACTGGCTCAACATCACAATGGACAGGTGGGTTATAGAGATAGTCCTAAAGGGCTACTCGCTCCCTGTAAGAGACATATATTAGTTATATATTTTTTACCGCCCCACTCATCTTCCCTGCTCTGCGAACTGACTTCTAGGGATAGGAACTCCCTTACAGAGCCCTAGTTTGGGGCACCAGTGGTCAGTGTCTTGCATGGCTCTGCGATTCTGGCGTGGAAAGTTGTGTCAGAACTGACGTCAGTGTGCAGGGGCACCGCAATGTCATCCCGGCGACCACGACGCAGATGACGGATGCAGAGTCGACTGACGCCACCTACCGACGCACAGGGGTACCTACTCCTAAGAAAAAATTCCTCCGGATCCAGTCTGACGCCTGGGGTAATTCTAAGTTAAGGAATCTATAACTAAAATATGAAGGTAAGTAACTTGTTCGTTGGGGATAATCGACTGATAAAGATTCTCAATAACTTCATTTCTAAGAGTAATTTCATTGTTAGATAAGTCATATTGTTTTTATGGGGACAGTAGGTCTTAAGAAAGCTGCTTATCTGGGCAAAGCAAAACCATAAATGAGGCTATGAGTCTGCCAATTTGAGATTTATCTGTTCCCAGGTTTTCCCGGAATGACAACCTGAAATTGCCTATTATATTGAAGCCAAATTATTTCCAGTCCTGGATTATAGATATGGGTAGATTTAAACCAAGACAAGCATAATCCAGCAAAGCTATGTAAGGATGGTGTCGGGAAACCTCTGGGGAGCGGGAACCGCTGAACTGTCCTGATACTGACATTTTGCCGCTCCATGTACAGGACATAGAGGGCTCCTTTAACTCCTCCTGGAAAATTTGGGGGGGAGCCAGGAGGAGTGACGTTGATCCCTGCCCTCCTATCAGAAGACGACGCCGGCAGGAAGAACCCGGATACAGATGTGCGCAAGCCAGAGAAGCCGAGAGTGAAGCCGAAGGAGAGAGGAGGACGCCAGAGAAGCAGCGGAGCAGTTGTAGAAGAGCCGGTCCTGAAGCCCAACTAGAGGATCCAGGGAATGGACCTACGCCAGGAGGTCAACGACCCCACACGTCACCCCACCACTCTCCAGGAGGAGCGTGGCTGGAGCAGGTACGTCGTCGACTACAGGTGTGTTTCAAGTTACTCGGAGGGAACGGATAAAACTTTGAGGGTGGACACCATTTTCTACTAGATTGAGCGTGGTGGCTGCGCTCTGTGGTCCCTCACAGTTCCTTCCTTATAAAACGTAAAGGTTATAGAACCTTCCACTAACCAGTGTTTTTTTTTGGGGGGGGGGGGGGGGGAGGGATTGTTCCCCGACGTCACAAGCTCTTTCAAGAAGCACCCAAGGAGGGACTCAATTTCCATAAGACAGAATTCTTTTCTTTTGTCTTTAGTCAATAAAGACAAGTCCCAAACGACAAACTAGGCATCCGTTATTTTTCTTTAGGGGCAAAGTGCTCTCAGAGTACAAATATCCCCACGAGTACAGGACAGATGGAAATCTGGAATTTTGTATTCATGGTAAATTTGATTTAATCTAAATTTGTTCATGTGTAGTGTCTTATATGTTTTTCTGTTTGGAAATGTAGCTGATTTTAAAAAGGCAGGCTGTTCGGTCTCAGCTTCCTTTATCATAATATTAAGAAAAACATTGTTATAGCAAATTATACATCATTAGAGAGGTGTAGAAGAAAATCCCAAAATGAAAGAGCGGAAGTGGTAAACCCCTTGTTCCTTGGTTAATGGCTGCTTTTCATTGGTTAAAAGGGTCACTAGTCCCTCCTTTATAGGTCTTGCCTCGGCAGCACTTGCGCTTTCTCTTCGAGACATGCTGTATTCAGTATGGACTTGAAGCTCTGCCCATTTTCCGCCCACCTTTTCGATTGGCTCCTGTTATTGTCCTTTCCAAATGGTTGCTTTTGATTCGTCATTAGGTTTAGTAGTCCCTCCTTAGTACCACCTTTTCTACTTTTGTAACCTCCCCTGAGGCCTGGCCCTTTTACTTGTGCTGTGACTCCAGATGTTCTAATTACAGACTGTGAGCACTATTTTCTTAAGAGACTTTCTCCTATCCGCTGTTACAGGCAGGGCATGCTCTCCGGCAACCCTTTAAAAATGTTTTGTAAGCCAGCCTTGTTTCACTGCTTCCAAACGTTCAGAAGAAGCGGCATGGGATGCAAGGGGCTATTAAATAAAACATTTTTTCTTTCTTTCAGGGTGCACCAGACTGTACATTATCTTTTAACATGGCACCCTCACGCTTTTCTCTTGGTGTGCACTAGGCGCCCAAACATTAACAAAATGTTTTAATTACCTGCAGACCTTCGCAAATTCACACTTTTAGATTAACAACCCTGGCGTACACAGTCAACAATGGTGCCGCACTTTAGGGTTCAGCCAGTGCCTGCTTTTACATTAACACGGGCGCACACAGTCGACAATGGCGCCTGCAACCCTCTCCTGTCCTCGGGTGGCACGCTTAAGGTTTCAGCACGGTGCCCGTTTTTATATTAACAAGGGTGCACACAGTCAGCAATGGTTTCTAAAAAGGAAGGGTGGTCCAAAGGAGAATCCAAGGCTATATCAGTCTTCACGTAGTTTTTTGTAAGAGGAACACACTCAAAAAAACTCTGGACCTCTTGAGTTTTAAACAGTAAAGTCTTTAGGGGGATAGTGAGTGTGTTTACAACAGTTCTTTGTATCCTTAGGCTGAATCCTTACTCATATAGATTGAGTCAAAAGTCCATTTTTATGTAGAAAAAGGATCTTTATTGATTCTAGTAAAAACATGAACAGCCAACACGTGTTTCGCCCCCTATGGCGATTCGCGCCAGGGCTTTTTCAAGGCTTTTTACATTTCAGTTTGCTCATTGCAATTCTTCATCATTATTGTACTGTTTTCCAACAAACATCCGTTTTTTCAAAATATAGATTTGTGAGGGGAAATCCCTAAGTTTCGTAGTCGGGAGCCTGTAGGTCATTCCTTCTGCTTTCAGCAATGGTGGCAGCAGCCCCCTACCACACCTGAGTGCCACGCTTTAGGTTTCAGCACGGGCACCCGCTTTTACATTAACACAGGCACACACAGTCAATAAATATTAGTGCCCGCAGCCCCCTCCCGTCCCCAGGCACCGCGCTTTAATTAAAATGAATTTTAAAACTTTAGAGATCATATGGTAGCGTTCAAGCTGTCGTCTTTCATGTGCTAACTGGTAAACAACTGCTGGCATTTAGTCTCACAGTGCATTCAGTGAATGTATCTGTAGTGCAGCAGCCATGATTTATTGTACAAAACAATTTTCATTATTAACATAAAATAAAGCCCCACAGCTTATCAGTTGTTTGCCCGCTCTCCTCCAGCCGGCTGCTCCATGCGGTGTCAGCGGACCCGCCTCTAACATCAGCTCCTACACCCCAGCCTCTATTTCAGAGAGCCAAGACTCCTCTGTCAAAATCTACCATTAATTTACCTTGAATGGTTTTTCAGCGCGCAGGAAGTTACATTTGTATTTATTTGCTGGGTGTTGGACCTGGCCCTTTTTGGCAGGTTCACCCCGAGACTTTTTGCTTTTTCCTAGCCTGTTTCTGTGACCTGGTGTTGGTGGATTTAGGCCTCTGCGCACTTTTTCACTGTGGTACAATGTAAAGTGCGTGAGATCTCTGTGTGTGTGGTGAGAGTGACCTGCCCTCCCATAGGAATGAATGGGGAATATGTATGCCCA
Organism: Lissotriton vulgaris; assembly: GCF_964263255.1. Taxonomy (NCBI): domain Eukaryota; kingdom Metazoa; phylum Chordata; class Amphibia; order Caudata; family Salamandridae; genus Lissotriton; species Lissotriton vulgaris. The sequence continues at coordinate 578,712,180 of NC_141697.1, forward strand.
TGGTAGTTCCTGATGTGGGGGGAGTGCAGGGTCGAGTTTGGTATGTGCGAACTCGTGAGATTGAATGCTGCGCAATGATATATGCGGCATGATTGTGTCTAGTGTGGAAGTGCCACTTCTAGAAGTTAGCAAACAAACTTTGCCCTCTCTCTCAATCACTTTACACTGGGGACCAAATAAACATTGACTTTGAATTTGGTCCGGTATATTTATTTTATACCTTTTCTTTAGGTTTAAAGTATTTTATTAAGGCACAAAAACACGGGGAGGGGAGCAGGAGGTCAAGCAAACATACAGTACAAGAAGCGGAACGTTGCAGCGAGTCAGAAGAAAAGCAGGGAGGCAGGAAGCCCCAGAGGGTAACAAGGCAAATACATAAGGCAATAAGGCATTGTGAACGACCCCCCTGTAGACCCCCACTCCCTAAGCAAGGCCAAGCCCGAATAGCACCCCGCAACACAGTAAAGGAGAAGCATACCGTACCACCAACCCCCCGACCCCAGAAAGGAAGAAGAAAGGAGAGCAAAGGAGGAAAAGAAAGAAAACAATACCCCAACATTCCCGTCCGAAAGTCAGCATTAGAAGCATATAACCCCTCTTCCCGCCCCCAACCCCCGGCCCCCAATCCGCACAGTCACTCCGCCGCAGCTGCCGGCGGCGTCAGCCTAAGGAGGCGCAAATACCGTGGACACGTGAGCTCGTGAAATTCCGTGGACAGCAATGCCAAAAAGGGGTGCCAGAGCTCCTCAAACTGGTCAACATTCCCAGCCACCGTTAGCGACATCTTCTCCATGCCCAGTACCTGCCAGAGTCTATGCAGCCAACCAGTGATAGAGGGGGCAGTAGGGGTGCGCCAGAGTATCAGTATGTTCTGAACGGCTGAGCCTAGCGCAATCGCAATCTGCCTGCCCCTGCGGGATTTCAGCGGGTACATCAAGTCATTGGGGAGGCCTAGCAAGACATACGCGGGGAAGCGCGGAAGCTCGATCTCAAAATGCCTATCCACCTCATCTAAGACTTCCTTCCAATAGGCCGACAGCACCGGGCACTCCCAGAGAATGTGCGTGAGGGTGCCCTCCTGTCCGCAGCCGCGCCAGCAACCTTTATCGCCTATTTTGTGCATCTCATAGAGCCGCTCCGGGGTGTAGTACCAATAGGTGGACACTTTAGTGAAGGTTTCCGTCAGCCCAGTGTGGTACGCAGAGTGCCTCGCCCGATACGCAATCCTGTCCCACTCCTTGTGACTCAGGGTCCTGCCCAGTTCCCTGTGCCAGCGCTCCCTCCCTGGGTTATGGTAATGAAACGGCGGGGGTTGGAGAAATTTATACAAATCAGTGATGAGCTTGGCGTCCGAGGTCCGGGTTACCAACCATCGCTCGTAGGGCGTAATTGAACGGGCAGCGACGTCACGCACTGGGGGTTGAAGAGCCCAGTGGCGGACTTGCATGTAACGCAGCCTGTCCCCCTCCGTCAGGCCAAACTCCTGTCGGAGCTGCTGGAAGGGGAGCACGCCCTCCGGCCCGTAGATCTGGAAAAGCGCCCTGCAACCCGCGCTCACCCAGTGGGAAAAAGCTTCCGGCTCCAAACCCGGGGTAAAGTCCGGATTGCCAGCAATGGGAGTGAACGGCGATGGAAAGGTGGTGAGCTCACGCAGCTCACACACCGCGTCCCACACTCTTAGCGGGACCCGGGTGATAAAAGAGGCGTAGAGATTAGGCGGGCGGTGAGCGCGCCGCAGGAACGGGACCTCCTGGAGGGTACGGCCCGCAACTGCCTGGTCCTGAAAGAGCCAGTGTTTATCCGATTCCCACCGGCTCCACTCCACCAAATACCGAAGCTGCGCCGCCTGAAAGTATCTCCGGAGGTCCGGGACTCCGAGACCCCCCGCCTCCGGGGCCAGCATGGAGAGGACCTGCTTCATCCGAGGCTTACGGCCCTGCCACACAAAGCGGGATATGTCTGCCTGCGCCTGCCGTATCCAACCCACGGAGGGCTGGAGGGGCAGAGCGCGGAAGAGATACAGGATCTGAGGCAGTATCGTCATCTTCACCGCCGCGATACGGCCCAACCACGAGAGTAGGCCCTTGTTCCACCGGCCGAGTTCCTCTTTGATCTTTTTGCCCAGAGAGGAGTAGTTAGCTGCGACCATGGCAGGCAGGGAGGGAGCAAGCAAAATTCCTAGGTAAGGCACCGTGGAGGAGGACCACTGCAGAGGAAAGAGGCTCTGAAGGTCCCGCCTGGTGTCAGCAGAGAGCGACACATCCAGTGCAGCCGACTTAGTCATGTTCATTTTAAAACCCGCCACACGGGCAAAAGCGTCCAGTTCCTGGACGCAGGCAGGGAGCGACCGCTTGGGGTCATCCAGGGTCAGCAAGACATCGTCCGCGTATAAGCTGACAGTGTGCGTGTATTGCCCCATCTTCACCCCAATAGCGTCCGGGTTATCACGAATACTCTGTGCAAACGGCTCCATATAGAGGGCAAAGAAGAGCGGCGAGAGGGGGCAACCCTGTCTCGTGCCGCGCTCAATGGCAAAGCAGTTGGAGCTGTGTCCATTGACACGCACTGACGCTGATGGTCTCCTGTAGCAGTTAAAGACCATAGTGCGGAACTTCTCGCCGATCCCCAGTTTCCCAAGGACCAGCTCGAGATATGGCCAATGAACCCTATCAAAGGCCTTCTCCGCGTCGACTGATAGCAGCATCCGCTCCCCCGGGATGCGTGAGGCCTTTTCCAGCACGTGCGTCACCCTCTTTGTGTTGTCGACCGTCTGCCTACCGGGTACAAAACCGGCCTGGTCTGCCTCCACCAAACCTGGTAAGTGTAAACCCAATCTGGCCGCCAAGATTCCGGTGTAAAGCTTGAGGTCCACATTTAGGAGCGAGATGGGCCGGTACGAGCCGCACAGGGTCCGGTCCTTCCCCGGCTTGGGGATAACCGACACCGTCGCTGAGAGAAGGTCCGGCGGGATGGCTCCCAGCTCGGAGAAGGAGTTGAACAAGCGAGCCAGTAGAGGCGCGACAGTGGGACAGAAGGTCTTGTAAAACAAGGCCGTATAGCCATCCGGGCCCGGGGCTTTGCCATGCTTTAGCCGTGCAATCGCGGAGATGACCTCCTCCACGTGAATGTCCCTCTCTAGGTGGTCCGCCTGGGAGGGGTCCAGGGCCGGGAGGGTCACGGACTCCAAACAGGCCTCAGCCTCTCCCGGTGGGGAAGGCTCCGCAGCGTACAGTGCCTCGTAAAAGGAACGAAAGGTATCTGCCACCTCCGCGTCACCGGAAACCGGGATCCCATCCACTCCCACCAGCTCCTTCACCACATTGCGTTGCTGCGCAACCCTGAGCCTATGGGCCAGAAGCTTACCGCACCTGTCTCCGCCGGTGTAAAAGGCATGCTTCAGGCGCAGCGCAGCATACTCCGCCCGATCTAGATCCAACGCAGAGAGGAGTTTCCGTGCCGCCTTCAGCTGCTTCCAGACACGAGGAGCCCCCGTCCGGCGGTGAACCTGCTCAAGCTCCCGAACCTGCGCTGTCAGTTCCTCCCTCTTGCGTTGGCGTTCCCTGTTTTCCGCCGAGGAAATGGAGATAAACTCCCCTCTGACGACCGCTTTCAAAGCCGCCCACTGCGTCGCCAGGGACGTGGCAGAGTTGTTATTGTAGGTCAGGTAGTCCTGGATGACCTCCTCCACTCGCTTTACGACCGATTTCTTATGGAGAAGCGTGTCCCGGAGCCGCCACATCCCCCTAGAGGGGGGGGCCGCCGGCCAAGCAAAGATTCCGGAAACCGGTGCGTGGTCGGACAGGGACAAAACCCCGATGTCCGCCGCTGTGGCGGCCGAACGAAGCGGTCCGCTCACCAAGAGGTAATCCAACCGTGAATACGTGCGGTGCGCGTGGGAGAAATAGGAGTAGTCCCTATCGGTGGGGTGCAGGACGCGCCAGAGGTCATGCAGGTCCATTTCCGCAAGCTGGTCCTGCACCGCCCTAGAAAGCTCCCCTGTCTGCGGAAAGCGTTGGGCAGACCTATCCAGGGTGGAGTCGAAGACCGTATTCAGGTCTCCCCCCAAGATGATATGGCGATCGGGCGAGGCAGTAACGTCCACCAACACTGATTCCAGGAAGCGATCCTGGTGGTCATTCGGGCTGTACGCCGAACCAACCGTAAAGGTAACACCTCCCAAACGCATGCGATACACTAGAAGCCTCCCTTTCTGCTCAGCATGTTTATGTAACACCTCCCCCCTGAAGGAGCTGGCTAAAAGAATGGCCACCCCAGCAGTCTTAGTCGCAGCAGAGGAAAAGAGTTGCGTGGGGAACTTGGCAGAGCGCAACCTATGGCAATCTTTGGAAAGCAAATGGGTTTCCTGCAGGAGGCAAATATCCGCCTGCGACCCCTCCAACAGGGAAAGGATCGCCCTACGCTTCACGGGGTTATTCAGACCCTTAACATTAAGGGTCACTACCTTCTGGGGCGGCATCGCCTCCAGGGAAACAACGCGCTATGCAGCGAGCGAGGGATCAGCGGAGGGGGCGCGCGGGGCAGGGGCGCAGGGAAGGCCGGAGGCAACATCGCACATGTTCGGACCACTTCGGACGGGACCCCCCCCACACCAAACCAACAGTTAAACCCCCCCAGAACCAACCCATGGCAACCAACCAAAGTAAAAAAAAACAGGAAACAACACCCCATAGTCTCAGTCTAGCCCTAATGGGCGAGTCTGCAGAAAAAAGTCAAGTGGACGTCCAGCCACACACCCCCCCCGCCCCCCCAGCCCCAGCTCAGCATCGTTAAAGCTAAGAGTCTCTCCCCCCGGAGAAAAGTTAGGCCGTTAGGGCCACACCAGTAGCTTCAGGCAAGTTCCTGGCCGCATTCCTCAGGGCCTCCGCCATTTCTGCTCTGATGGTGGGCGAGTCTGGACGACTCGCCGTCGCTGACGATTGGCGCCTCCTCGACCTCCGTCGGCCCCGCCGCTCGGGGCGCCGCCATGCGGGTGTAGCCCCTTCCTCCTCCGTAGCAGTAAGGCCCAATACTCCACAGACATCTTGTAAAGAGCGCAGCTGATGCAGCACCCCATTCCATCGAAAGATAAGACGGAAGGGGTGACCCCAGGAATAGGGTGTCTCATGCTCTCGCAGAAAGTCCGTCGCGATGCGGAAAGACCTGCGCTTCTGCAGTGTGATGGCGGACAGGTCCTGATAGAGCGCTACAGGTCTTTCTCGGAAGGTCAGCGGCTGCTTCCTGCGGGCCTCCGTCATGATGCGCTCTTTTAGGGGGAAATCCGGCAGGAAAGCCAGGATATCAGGCGGGGGAGCCGATGACTGGCGCTGGCGGCCCACCCTATGCGCTCTGTCAATGCGGATCGGGAAGTCCGCTTCTTCCTCCAAGATGTCGCGGAACAAGTCCTGCAGATAGGCCACCAGGTCCGCACCCTCATCCGCGGACGGAACACCTCGCACCCGAATGTTATTCCGCCTGGACCTGTTCTCGAGGTCTTCCGAATGGGCCTGGAGCTCAACACATTGCTCCCGGAGGCGGAGGACGTCCTGCTGGAGATGAGTTATCTCTTCATCGCGACGCTGGGCCGTCGTCTCCACAGCATCGACCCGCTCGCCCAGGCCCTCGACCTCCCTGCGCACCTCCCGGACCTCTCCAGCCACCTCGGTCTTAAGAGTTTGAAATTCCTCCTTGAGGGAGCTGAATAAGTCCTCCATGAAGGACCTCGTGACTGGTGGCTCGCCCACGGCTGCGTCCGTTGATGTCCGGGAGGCCCCTGGGGACGGCTGTGTCCTGTCGCGTAGTTGCTGGGACCTGCCGAGCATTTCCGGCAAAGTGCGATCCCCTCGTGCCGCGCCACGTCTCCCAGTCATCTTGGCCCCCGGGGAAGCCTAGGGTCAGTCGCTGTAGGCGAGCGCCACCGCTCGCGGGCACCAAATGTGAGGCCCTCGTCGGGGACAAGGGTAGTGCGTCACAGGCGACAAAATGGCGGTCCGGTCCTGGGCAAGACGACCCCCGGGTCAGCGGGGCAGGCAGCAACGTCCAAAGTGGAGGCCTCCAGCCTCGTATTCCCAGAGAGGGCAGTAGATGAGTCGGTGCCAGGACAAATCGAGGCTCTCGTAGAAGAAGGGTGCGGGCGAGGGCCACTGGGCACAGCTACACAAAGACAAGATGGCGGGAGGGTGGGACCAAAGGAGGCAGCCCGGGCCAGCAAGTCCATGGGCGACCCTCAAACAGCAACGGGTCCGGAAAGGGCGAAACCGACGTCTCCCCTCGCCACTAGTTAATTCGCCCGGCACGGGCACAGCTCGAACTCCGCCATCCAGCGCCTCCGGGCGCGGAGTTCGCAAGGCGTCACCCCTCGAAGCCCAAGGCAGGGGGAAGGTCGCCGGCGCAGGGGTGAGGTCCGTCGCCCATCAATGGTGTTCGCCACCAGGGCACCGGTCAGGAAGCCCCGGCACTCCGCGGAGTCCGTCTATTCCGCTCCCTCGGGATCTTCGGCTTTCAGCTGTTCAGCACTCGGCCTAGCCGAGGCGCGCGGACAGCGCCGCCGTATGCTCCGCCTCCAGGCTCTTCTCCTCGGGACGACCCGGGCTCCGCTCCTCGGAGCGATCTTCGAACAAACTTTTCGGGGACTTCCCCCGGGGCCACAAAAGTCGAAGTGGCATCAAAATGTGCCCCAGGAATTCCGGCACAGTTCTCTCGCCCGCAGTGCAGCCGCGGGGGGAGAGAAGCGCGGCGATCAGGGCTCGGGCTGAGCCGGGCCGGAGGAGCTACGGGAGGAAGCGTCCGCTCACCCCGCCATCTTGGCCACGCCCCTATACCTTTTCTTTAAATGATTATTTCAAGGTTTTTTTAGGCAAAAAGAGAATACACCATACAAAGTTATTCACAATTTAACAAACCAAAATTAACACAATGACATTAACAAACTGTGTGAAAAGGAAGATTTCAAGTGTTACATCCCTCAAACAATATACAACACAGTGCTAGACCATAAACATTACAGTGCGACAATTTTGTATAGAGTACGAACAAGTTATCAAAAAACAAATCAATCTATGAAAAGAGCCAAATCAATACAAGAGCAAAACAAGGGCGTGAAGCAAACAAATTTTTGATAAACATTCAATGTGTATAATTAGCTCTTGCTGGGTTGCCGACGCGTTTCAAGTTTGGGCCAGGAGTGTCCAAACTATCATCAGGGCTCTTGTTGTTTTTCTGAGTATTGTTATGCGGTTGGTCTGTAGGGGTTTCTAAAAATGGACCAAATCCTTTTTCAGGACACAACCAGGAATACTTCAGTGACAGCACCAATCTTCTGTTGAGCAATCTTGTGACAAAAGGAGGGGGCGGAGGAATATCTTTTCTTTGAATCCTGTCCTGTTCTTCACTGTGGGGCAGCTGATACTTTTTCCTTTTGAGCCGTCACTCCTGCTGGATGCGGAACACACCTCTCGCCCCCAGTCTACGGCCCCAGCCGGGGCTGTAGGAAATCACAGTCACTTCGTTACACTCGGCGCTTAACAGTCACGGAACCGTCGTGATCTCTAAAGTCTTTCACTTGCGCTTCATAGTCACGATGCTGCTCTGTCGCTCACTCAGAAAAACAACAAGAGCCCTGATGATAGCTTGGACACTCCTGGCCCAAACTTGAAACGCGTTGGCAACCCAGCAAGAGCTAATTATACACATTGAATGTTTATCAAAAATGTGTTTGCCTCACGCCCTTGTTTTGCTCTTGTATTGATTTGGCTCTTTTCATAGATTGATTTGTTTTTTGATAACTTGTTCGTATTCTATACAAAATTGTCGCACTGTAATGTTTATGGTCTAGCACTGTGTTGTATATTGTTTGAGGGATGTAACACTTGAAATCTTCCTTTTCACACAGTTTATTAATGTCATTGTGTTAATTTTGGTTTGTTAAATTGTGAATAACTTTGTATGGTGTATTCTCTTTTTGCCTAAAAAAACCTTGAAATAATCATTTAAAGAAAAGGTATAAAATAAATATACCGGACCAAATTTAAAGTCAATGTTTATTTGGTCCCCAGTGTAAAGTGATTGAGAGCGAGGGCAAAGTTTGTTTGCTGATTTATATAGGGTCCAGCCCTCCCTCAGCCCCATCAAGGACCTATCTCCATTTGTGTACTTCTAGAAGTTGGCATATTTGTGTAATTTGTGTCTGGCGTGTGATTGGCTGAAGCTGGCTGGTGAGCCTGGCTCCAAGAGTCTGGGTGGGTCTGCCCCAGTGCTGAATGGAGTGATTAGCATGCTGATGTGAGGGGAGGGGTGCACCTGGGCCTGAATAGGGCTGGGCTTTCCCCACACAATGCTGGCTCCACCCCCTGTGGTGCGTCTGATGTCCCCAACCTGGCCAGTGAAAGAAGTTCCCTATAACCAGTTGTAGCTGGTTCTCACATTGCCTGCACCCTGCTAGACAAAGGATGTTATGGTATAAAAAGGGGCTGTGTCCCCTTACAAAATGTTCTTGTTCCCAACTTGAATCCTGCCAGGGGCGTGCTGCTGCTTGGGCCAGGGGAAGGCTTGCGTCCCTGGGCCCTGCCCATAACCTGGATACCTGATGGACTTGTCCTGGACCCCTGAAAGGACTTTTTGCTGGACTGTTTTGTTGCCCTAGCGCTGGAAGTGCTTCTTGGTGGTCTTGCTGATGCCACCGCGCTTGGAAACGCTTTATCTTTGCCCTAGCGCTTAGGAGCGCTTTATCTTTGCCCTTAGCGCTTGAGAGCGCTTTTCGTGTACCTAGCGCTTGGGAGCGCTGTTTATCTCAGCCGGTGCCCACCTGGCATTTGCCCCGATCTGTACCCAAAAACCGCTGTGCCGTTTTTCACTGCCACTCCCCGGGGCCTACAATCATCAGAGTCCTTGGCCGGGGATCGCGGAGAAAGATCAAAGCATCTGCGCTCCCATTGGCAGAGAGCGACGAGCCCCCTCAGTGACGCCGTGCTGGGATTGGCCCCAGCCCTGCCGCGTCATCGGCAGAGCCGCACAGTGATTGGCTGAGGCGTCAGCGTCGTCAGAGGCTCGTCCCGGGAGCCGCACTGCCATTGGCTGACTCCCTGTGTCTGTGGAGGCTCGTCTGCAGAGCCGCGACCGGAGATGTGCTGAGAGCCCCGCCTGCTGCTCGTGAAAGAAAACACGGCCCCCAGGAACGGGACCGGGTGCGAGGGAACCCGGAGCTGGAGGAGAGTGCTGTGGCCGCCCCCGAGACCAGTAAGTGGGGCCGGTGTGGGCAGTTGCAGAGGGGGGGGGCATCGGGGCACATTGCCGGTGCCCGCCCCCGTGTGCGCTCTCCGTGTGAGGGCACCGGTGCTGTAGAGCCTGTCGAGACTCTTCCGATGGTGGGGGCAGAGCGGCCCGGTTTGCTGCGGGCCGCTCCCACGCTAAAGGTGCATTGTACCTAGAGTCCAGAGGGACTTCCACGAGCGGGACCATTGTCTTCTTGACTATCCGGGAGGGGGACTCCCACAAAGCAGGCGCCACTTGTTGCGGAGCCCCGAGAGGCTCCAGGCGCCCCAGTTGTTGCAAAGCCCCGAGAGGCTCAGGGGCATCTTTGAGAGCTCGAGTCCCCCGAGAGGGACTCTACCGTTCAGGGGGGATCACCTTGTTCGGAGCAACAGAGGCTCTAGGGGGTGTTTCATTTCTACAGAGCATGGGTGGCCCCCACGTGTTTTGCCTCATTCATGATTCAGCTGCCCAGCACTTAGTGGGCAGCTGCCATGTTTAGGCCCCTGACATTGGGACACAGGGCGTCCTAGCCCCAACAAGGCCAGTTGGCCTAGGGACTGCCACAGGTGGTGGCTTATGTAAGTTTTATGCAATTGTGTGGTTTTTCCTGCCCTCTGAATGTTTTTAGGCATCATGTGTTTTTGCGCTATTGAGTTGTGTTCTGGCACCTCTGAATGTTTTTAGGCATCATGTGTTTTCCTTGTTCTTACACCTCTGAATGTGTTGGTTTATGCATCATGTGTTTTTCCTGTGCTGCACCTCTGAATGTGTTTTGATGCATCATGTGCCTTGTTGTTACACCGCTGAATGTATGTTTGTGCATCATGTGTTTTCCTTCCCTACACCTCTGAATGTTGTGATGCATCATGTGTAAAATGTTCATGCTTATACCCCTACAGGTATTGTGATACTTAAGTAGTTGTTTGTCTCCTAGTACAGGTGGTGCTAGTGGAGCCCAGGTTCCCTGCGTAACATTCCCCTAAGGTGGTTAGGGTGGCGTAGGTGGTACTTACCTGGTACCAGTAGCTACTGGTTGTGTGCTAAAGTGATTATTGTTCTATGATCTACAAAGTGCTATTTCTAACAGTATTTCTAGTTCTAAAAGTGTTGATTCTGACTGGCCCATGTGGCTCTGTCCTGTAAATAATCTCTTGTGAATATTGCCCGTGCCCGCTGGCACAATGTATATTGTGTGATTACTATCTGATGTGTTTTGACAATACATAAGTTATTTTTATATAACCTTGTGTGGAGTTCCTTTTGTGGTGTGCCTAGGATGTTGTTGCTGTTGTGTGCATGCGCAAATGCTTTACACATTGCCTCCGGGATAAGCCTGTCTGCTCGTGCCAAGCTACCAAGGGGGTGAGCAGGGGTTATCTTGACGTGTGACTCCCTTGCCCCCTGACTAGAATGGTGGTTTCTGCCTGGCTTTGGCGTCAGCCTTAACCAACCAAAAATAGCCAGTTCTAACACAGGGTAATCCTGCTCCATCACAGCAACATACAATTCGAAGCCCTGGTATATAAAATCTATCTTTGTGTTGTTCTACCACTGTACAAGCACTCAGACTCCCCTCCCACTATTCCTGGGTCGTTATTTGCCTTACTAACCAGCAAAGCCCAGAACAGACTTTCTTCTACTGCAAGACACTGTGGGGTTATGCATTTTTTTGGCTTTTGCAGGTATGGGATTGCGTTTACTTCTACGACAGAGTCCATTCCCACCTCGTAACATCCACTTTGCACCAAGGAATTAGAAATATGCAACACAATTCCATTCAGTGCTGCACTCGCAAAGGCTTTTATCTAAAAAAACTGCATAAAAGTGGATCGATGTTATCATACACGTTGCTTTGCGTCACCAAACTGGGACAGTATGTACTTGTATGTACAGATGTAAGTTGTTGCTTACGAGAAGCAAGGCTGGCAGTAACTGCACCTCTTTAGCTGCCAGCCTTGCTTTTGTTAGCAAGAACTATAAGTACAAAGTGCATGTTTACACTCCGCTTGCAGGTTTGCAAAACAGATAAATAAACAGCATTTTCATTTACAATGCCAATAGCTCAAACTCTCGGAAATGCAAGACCTATTGTATTGCAAATGCTTGTGCACTTTTGTAACTACCCATGAGGTTCCCCCCTTACATGTGGTGTTACTTGTCATGTTATTTATTAGTGTCTGAGCACTTTTTTTTCGTTTTAAGCTTGCTCTTCCTCTTTGGGTACAGCTGCTTGGACGTCGCGCTTTAATGGCCGCTTCATATTTACAAAAAGCTTTCACTGCACACGCCCGCTCCCCCTCGTTGGCTACAACAGCTTTGGATCTTGCACATTATTAAACGCTTTATATTCACAAAAAGGGCATGCTGCAACATCTCGCTTTAACTTAAAATATGGTGGCCGCAACTCTTGTGTGGTTGTTTTATATTTGCCAAAAAGCACTTGCCTGGACTTCGCACTATAACTTTAACTATTGTGTTTTTATTTACAATGCGACACAACGTTCTTTAGATTTAACATGCCAGCTGCGCACCTTACTTTTGTGCTGCGCGGCTCACCTAAATCCACTTTTAAAATATTCGTATTTCTTTTCAACAGCGCACCTTGCCTTGCTTTAACTTTAACTATGGTACCCTATTGTCAGCAGCTCACCAGCCTTTTAAGATGCATGCTGTCCTCAAGGCCTCACCTCCAATTGGCCACTGCCTGGGCTTTTAAATCCTGATTTACGTCCTGCTGCAGAGACCACCCACAGCACATACCTCTTCGGCTTTTCAGCATTTTCAAAACCAAGAGCTTTAACTTTCACAAATGCGACACCTATTGCATTGCAAATGCTTGTATTTTTAGTCACTGATCCAACACAGATCAGTAACCAAAATTAAACAAGTATTTGGAATGAAATAGGTCTCGCATTAGTGAAATTTCAACATGGTGGGTGCCTGCCTTTACTTTCAATTTATACATTTTTATAGCATTGACGGCACCCAGCGCTTTAGCTTTAAACATATGAAGTTAAAGCTCGGCACATCTCAAAGGCTACAAAACCACACTAAAAATGCTTGTTCTTGTGTAAGTTTCCTCCTGCACTCTCTGTTGTTCTGTCACCCACCGGCTTCACCCTGATTCCTCTCTCTTGCGCTTGTCCATGTGCTCTATCCACGGCTTCCACCACCTGCGCCCTTTGTGCAACTTTCCCTATCACCTTGTTGCTTCCTCATACTCTCCACCTCCCCCTTTGTTGCTTTGTTCTCTCGCCCTCCAACATGGTGCTCCCATCACGTTCGCCCTCAGAGTCACCCATCCACTTTAAAAAGGAAATAAAACCACTTTCATATGTTTTCTTCTATTTTTAGTCAATGATCCGACACGGATCGGTAACCAAAATGAAACAAGTATTTGTAATGCAATTGGTCTTACATTAGTGTAACTTTGAGCTAATGCCAATGATAATGTTTTTTTTTTACGACTGCGTAATTCTATTTCCATGTTAGGTCTCAAGGAAAGGGTGCAGTACCACAGGCTGTTACTAGGTGTCCCTGTAGAGTTGTGAAGTACTGCACCCTTAATGCAAATATAAACAGATACATTTCAGCTCAGCATACGTTTCCATTTGTTGTTATTAGCAGTGACATTTTTGTTAGCTTGTGTTTTGAAAATGCACAATTGTTTATATTTAACTTTATTTCACAAACAAAAATAAATAACCAACAATGTTTCATTTTCAAAATGCAAACTAACAAAAATGTTACTTTTTAATAAAAACAAATGAAAACGAATGCTCACCAGCAATCTTGCTCTTTATAATTCCATTAGGGTGCAATACCTTATGTGGCTAATAGAGGTCCCTTTACAACACCACAGGTAATAGCCTCTGGTACTGCACCCTTTCCTTCATTTGTGGAGTTTCACTTGTAACGCCATTAGCTCAAAGTTTCACTAATGCGAGACCTATTGCATTGCAAATGCTTGTTTCAAATGGTTATAAATTGATTTGAAAATGTAAATGTGGTAAGAATCTGAAATAAAGCTGTCCAGTTGACCAGCTTCAACATCTTTTCGGCACCGATCATTATAATTGCAGCTTTGATGCTGTTGGCTAAAAATAATTGATCGCCTGTACTAAATAATTTGTAATGGTGGCAATTGAGCTCTGTGCAGGATGCCATTCTGATCCGAATTCATCCTTCGCTGAGCAGTAGTATAATCCTTCTTACTAACATTTTTGTAAAGATGGGTTACTCTTTTTGACAAAACGGACAATAATGTCTTCAGAGAAAGAGGTAGGAATTGGAGTTCCTAACATGATCTAATTAAAAAGCATCCAAGTTGGGGAAAAAAACTCCCTATACACTTCGATAAAGATGCCATTCCTATTGCGAGCCTTAGAATTTGCTACTGTGGCTAGTATCTTCTCACATTCCTCCAGCGTATTCGGAGTGACTAGACTCAGTTGATGTTCATGCGAGAACATTGGATTAGAGCCAGGAGCCAAGAAATCTGCTATTGTATCATGTGTTACTAAGTCTGAGTCTGATGCAGCTTTGTATAATGTTTGAAAACTAATACTTTAATATCCTCTTCATGAAAAACTGGTAATTGTGTACCACGGCTTATTACTTCTTGAAATCAGTTTTTGTTCGATTTTACCTTACTCAACCATAGAGAGACTGTGTTGGTCAGTGTGTGAGGGCGATCAGCGCAAGGGGTCGAAAGTAAAAAAAAAAAGCTTGCATGTCTATGCAATTCTCAAAGAAAAAGTAGTTCCCTCAATGTAGGCAGTGAAAGGATACAGCTCATTCAATCAGATCCCACTCATCCTCGTCTTCGATGGATGGATTGGCAAGCTTCCTAGAATGCTTGCCAGTGTTTTAGATTATTTACAAACTTTTCTTCTATCCCCGTTGTGTGTCTGATGTAATGCAGTAAGTGGCCAAGGGTATGACCAGGCATGAGCTCACTGCTGGCTGTGCCTCGTGGTCTAATCTGTACTTCACAGACAAGGCCTAACAATGCCCAAATTGGTTTGGGATTGCTTGCATTCCCCTTTGGATGATGCCCAGTCAGGCAGTTCAAGATAGACTATTCCCATGATGAGCAAGGTCACTCCTGATTGGCTTAAGTCAGCCCTCTGTCTAACACAGTGGACAAAAAATATTTGGTTGGAAAGTTACCCATATTGAATGCTTACCATATTGAATGGTTTAAACTATTTACCAGCATTCCTTTTATCATCCTTTGTGTAATGGGAGGATTGGCTGCTAGTCCTTTTGCTCCCACTAAAAACTTTCCAGCTGTCCTGCAGTGGTCAGTGGACTGACATTGAGCGTCAGCTAGTGAAGTGTGTCATCAATAGGTCAAATGGAGGTGGTAAGGACCAGGACCCCTGGACTTTGAACCCAGAATTTTAAGTAGGAAGCTCATCATTGTTCAACACAAGGTATTTATTAGTTCCAAGATAGAAGGAGGGCTGTCGGGTAAAATCACACATCCACTGGATAACCTGTTGAAAGAACTGGAGAACACTAAAAAGTAATCTCCCATAGCATTATCTTTGATCTTGGTGGAAAAACACTTCTTTAAAATAAATAAAAGTCAAGATGGATTAAACTGATCAAAATCTGCCATACAAGACGAGGACTTTAATATAAATCTAAAAGTAAATTTGGAGGCTGTTGGTCAATTTAGGAAGATAAGACTTTCATCCTCTCTATTTGCTGTGATTCGACCACCTTCCAGTGCAGATAAGATGGTGGATGCTATGAATCAGATTGATTTGACAGGGTCTGCTGATAAGGCAGGAAGATCTAGAATTGAATTTTTCAAAGACTCTATGTCACAATCTATGTCTGGAGGAGCATGAGGATTAGGGGAATTAATGGATGCTGATATGAATTTACCATAATCCTAAATTATATACTGTTGATGTAGACAATCCTCAACGGGAGTCTTTAGTCATCAATACCATTTGTCAATCACCAACGCAATCCAAATGTATTGTTAATCAATATTAGGGTATAATTAAATGCAGTAAATACATTTTTAACAAATGGGAGTCAGTTGGTGAAGGAAACAAGTGCTCTATTCAACTGCAGCTACTGGAGGAATAGCGGTGGCAGGGATGTAGATCAGATTGAAAAAGGTATGGTATTTACTTCTCACCACCCAATGGACTTATTAAATGTCTTTTTATGGGCAGAAGAAAAATGCCGTCTATATTTGCAAGTTTATTTGCACAAAATCTGTATTAAAAAGAGAGTGCTTCTAAAGATCACAAAGACTAGAAACTCTGCTCTTTTGAAGGGGGATCTAAATAGAATGAGCTGTGTATGTGCACTTCGAGGTTTAATAAAATAGAGAAATGCACAATCAATTCTTCATGGGAAACATTGTTTACATCGCATGTGATACATCACATGCCATTACAACCCAAGTCGTTACAACAACTTGCTGTAGGGGGCAGAAGGTGTTGCACAGACTGGAGTTGGAATAGTAAATTATACTATTCCAACATCCAGTGCCCCCTACAGCAAGTCGTTGTAACAACAAGCATTGTAATGGTATGCGATGTAATAACGCGGTCGTTGTAACAACGCTTTGTAATGGCATGCGATGTATCGCATGTGTTGTAACGTGGCCTATACATTCTTCATATGCTGGCAACAAAGGTAAGAAGAATACCGAATTACCAGAAATTGGTACGTAATGACAATCTCTTTGATAAAAAGAATGAAATGTAGATAGCAATCATTTCTGTTTAGCTACACTGAGGACTAACAAAAAAACATAAATCAATTTTAACACATCCCACTACTAAAGCAAGTAATTTCTGCCAATATTAAGTTGGTGGGTTTTAGTAAATTCAGAAGAGAGATTACTAGGATAACTTTATACTCTTAGTTAAATGCAATGGCAATTTTGTAAGCTGTTGACAAAGCTTGGCTTGACGGCCTAAGACTTGTGATACAAGATTAATTTACTCTTAACAAGCTTACAAAAGTCGAATAGCCAGGAGTGCTCAGAATTATCCAGGAAACAAGCAAGAAAACCCTGGGGTTTAAACATGGAGACAAACAGGCAACTAACTGGCAATGATCCGAAAAAATCGATCCATGTAAAATATTCAAGCTTGACAAAGTTAGAAAATTATGAGGTTTGTGAGGGATATAGAACAATGAGGAATGGGAAGGGGAAGCATTTTTTCCAGCCTGACTCAAATATTGCTAGCCTCATGGAATGTATTTAATCCAAATTAAAAGGAAAACTTGCACGAATTTCATGCGTTTCCAAACCAACGTAACATTATTCTTCTCTAGGAAACTTGGGGCCATATGTACGACCAAGGAATTAGCGAATCACAATTTGTGAGTCACAAATTGGTATGTATAACTATGTCTGCGTCACTGATTGCGATTCCCAATGGGGTCGCAAAATGCGAGCTTCATTAATATTAATGAGGCACTCTCAATTTGCAGGGATGGTGGGACTGCTTTTCAATAAAGCAGTTTTTAAAATTTTTTAAATGCAGCCCATTTTCCTTAAAGGAAAACGGGAAGCATTTAAAAAAAACACAATTTAACGTTTTTGTTTTTAAATATTATATAACGGCAGGTAGTGGTCCCCAGGACCACTTCCTGCCCCTGAAAAACATTTCGCCCTGCATTTGCAAAGGCGAAGGGGTCACCTGGGGACCCCTTCCCATTTACGACTGCATTACCACCCTCTTGAAGAGGGCGGTAAATTTTGGGTGTTTTGCGACCTTAATTGCGGTCGCAAAACATTCTTACATAGCTTGTGAGTCGTTATTAGGAAGGAAACGCCCCTTTCTAATAGGGAGTCGCAAAACCTATTTAGTGAGTCGCAAATAATTGTGACTCACTAAATTGGCTTTGTACATGGCTCTGATGGTTTTTGCATGCACAAACGGTTCGCAAACCTGTTTGCGCATGCAAAAACAGGTCGTACATCTGGCCCTTGGTTGCTAGAGTAATAGTACCAGGGCAGCTTTACTTCTTTCAGCAACCCAACATTGAATGTAAATGCAGGTACAGCATCAGAGGGCTCAGCGACTTTTGTTTCTATTTAATTAAATTGTAAGGCTACTAGATTAATGACATGCTTGCCTTATTATTTCGTAATTTACAATGCAATAGTTGTAGTGAATTTTTACCAAAATAGTTTAGCATGAGATCTAAATAGTTTGAGAAGAAAGGATTTGCTAAACCTAGACCATATATCATAATGCTCATTGGATCCTTGGCGGGATTTAAATTTGATGCCATAATAAAAAAATATATTATTATTCGGGAAACCTATCTGTAAGGAGTTGTCTGTGGGCCCAGAAGATAGTAGAACTTTTAAGTAAATGACATTTGATCAAATTAAGTGGTGGTTTTATAGATGATCAACCAGCAAGTAAGACTTATTATATATGAAAAGGGAACATTCCCACAGACTATTTATTTCTATACCTGGAACGATTTCCTCTTTGTAGGAGTTTTAACTTAAAAGAGCACAATAGGGTAATAATTTATCAAGATCTATGGTAGTAAGGGATGTATACACTCAAAGTATGCAGCCCTGAATTAGTAATAGATTACCCCTAACGACTGTAGGAAAGATATAGTGATAAAGCACTGCTCAAACTTGCTAACTTCCAAAATGCAATGTGTAATCATAATTAAGGCGCTGCAATTGACCCACTAAACTAGTATGAACAGCTAATTTGGAATATAGATAACTGCTTTCAAAATCAATCAAATGGTTTTAGCCTAGGATATTTGTAAGGTAGTAACTCACACCTTCAAATTATTGGGTAGATAAAGAGTGTAGCACACTAAAACATGCTAGCATTAAGGCTGCATGAGCGTTGAGATGGGATAATTATCAGTGAACTATTTTAAATCTAAAGAAAACAGATAAACTTTTTCAAAGGACCTTAATGGAAAAGCGGATTGTTTTTTATAATGACAGTTGAAAAGAAATGTTGAAAATTAATCAATGAGGTAATACTTGTATGTTTTGGCATACAGTAAAAATATAAATTAAATTAATGTGCAAGCCTCCAGAATGCTTATTCTCAGAATCTAAAGGCACAGTCATATTTAATTAGTTTTCGGGAATCACTACAGAGGTCTCTTTAATCATGATTCGTGATAGACTGTGAACTGAGTTCTTGCCTGCCAAGTTATGACATCTTCTCTGGAGACAGGTTTGAAAACCACCTGCAGATTTACTCCTCAATGTTCCTTTAAAAGGGCTTCTTTTGTTAGCCTGCATGGTGAGACCCTTGAGGTATCTATTTTCTATTTTCTATTTTATTTAGAGTTTTATAGAGTTCAAACCAGACCCATGAGGGTATCAGATTGCTTTGCAAGATTGACATGTGGTAAAACAAAGGACTTAGGAGGGGTGGATACAGTTGGGATAAAAACAGGAGGATACATTATACAAAAAAAAACCCTCAAAAAACAGGCAGCTTCAATCCTAGGATACCTGTAGGATAAAACAGCTGTCTCAACCCCCAAGGCACCTCATCTTCAGTTCATCTTCTTAATTCATACAGGTCAATGTCCTGCTCTGTCCGCAAGCATTTATGACAATGGGAACTTAATGAGCTAAGAATAGTATCAACCTCTTCATTTGTTGATGCCTCACTTTCACTCTTGATACTCAATGTTCCCAAGTCTTTAAAGTTTTGGAACATCGCAACAACTTTCTATGTAGGGTGAGACCCACATCTACCAACTACTCACTAAACTCCTCCAATTTTGCTACCTGTAAAGGATACACCAACTCCATCCCCATCTAATGCATTGATACCTCCTAGTCCTCACGTTTTATTACCCTTGAAGGATCTGAACTACCCTCACAAAAATGTCTGAAAAAACACTCACAAACACAATGAACTAAATCAGATAGCAAACCACTGCAACATAACTGAGGAATTTGATCAAGCACCAATTCCTAAAAATATGTCAAAAACTCAAACTGACATGCTATGACGTAAAGTACAGCAGTCCATTGAATGGGCGAAACAGTCTGGTAAATCTATACCCTTTATTACAAGTTCCAGAACTGCAACAGACTCACTCAAGGGTCACAAACTTTTGAGATAAACCAATAACATTAACCCAACCCATATTATAACCCCAGAGGAAGTTTCACAAATGGCATTCCAGATGAATAGAAAATTAAAACGTTCCGTCTGCCCACAAGTGTATATGTGTAATAACACAGAAATACTAGACTACATCGTCAATTGAAATTAGGCTCTTACGATGCTATTGGAAACATGGTGCATTGACACCTCTCTACCTCATAGAAGTTTACTTGTTCATTTTCAACATAAGATAAGTTTGGACAAAATTATCTGAAGGACATGAGTCAACTTAATTCGTAGGATCCTGCTGAAATATATTATAATAAGTACTCCTGTATTCAATTCTTTCTAATTTCTACCAGCGCATAAGACTGCACATTGACTGTAACCCACCTTGTGACATATCACATGTTCTTGTCAGTTGCCATGATTTCACGGTAAATAAACTACTCACAAATAAATGATTTTTTTCTATGTGACTTTAATATTGTCTGGTACACACAGAGAGGCTTGACCACCACCACATTAACTTCTTCCTAAACAGTCATGACCTTAAACACTGCATCGGAAATCCCACTCACATCAAGGGGGACATCCTCAACCAGCTTATTGACATGCCAGGCTCTCTGATAGTTGATGACCTATTTAGGGCTGTTGAGACTAATCACCTTCTGATCTTCTTTCCCTTCCAGTTTATGCATGTCAGTCCCCCTACCCCATCAACTAAGAACACGCTTGCACCAGTGAACTACAAAGCCTTAACTACCAGGGTTTCCATGAGAGAATTAAACCTAAGATAGACTCATATCATCCAAAAACCTTGAAGTGCAGGTAATTGATATACTTACCTTCCTTAATGCTATGATACCTTGGCAAAGTCTTTTCGTGTATGTTGACCCCTTGAAACTACAAGATAGAATACCAGAAGACCTATACCTGGTACTCTGCCAATCTAAATAACAGAATAAGGGCCATTCTCTCTATTAAAAATAGTTTAGGCATCCTGCTTCTTTCTTTAGAAGGCATCTAATACAAGTATAAAGAGATGCCTATCAAAATAATGTCCTAATGGAAAGCAAATTATTCTAGCAACTAGTTAAAGGAGGCAAAAAAAGCTAGAATTTCAAATGGTGAGAGACATGCACTCAAGTGTCTAAATATAAAATCGGGACGGAGAAGGTGATGAATTTGCCAATTTCATTCACAAATGAATTCTGTCAGACAGGAATTTTGCTAACCTGCTATGAATACCGCTGACATCTTGATGACCCAGAAAATAAACACCCCATTGACCCATTTCAATCAGGCATCAGACGATTCACTGTAACACAATGTTAACATCACAAAAATGTTGTGCTATTGGGCTGACCCATTTCCCCTAACCAAGCCAAAAAAGGTATTTCAAAATTAGCTGGACATCATCAACTCATCCCTTGAGCATGGTATTATGCTTGACTCCTTAAAAGTTGGATATGCCAAAGTTCTACTCAAAATCTGAGTTTCCAAAATGCTTCGAAATGTTTTACACATTTGTAGGGCTATCATTTGTTATGAAAATCTTGCAACATGTGTTGTCTCTCAGGGTAAGGCTTTTTGGAAGCAAACAGCCTCGTGGTGAATTTCAATCAAGATACCTCTCCAAAAAAGTTTCAACATTTCTATTGAGATTATCCTCGTCCTTTGACTCAGTTTAACCTGAAATACTTCTTTATACACTCAAGAAAAGGCTTGGAATTAATGAAGGTGCAGTGGTTTGAATCCTAACTTTTTTTGTTGTTTGTTTAAGAAGTTTTTATTAAGTTTTTGAATACATAAGAGAGGTAGAAGCCATAGTGAAACATATACAATATAATAGAATATAACAATTAGGCAAAAAACATGTGGTGAAAGAACAACCTTATAAGAAAAGAAGAAAATAAATAGAAGAGAGTAGAGAGAAAAGAAAGAGAAAGAGAGGAAGAGATACTGAAAAAGGAAAAGAAAAGGAAGGGTAAGAAAAGAATGAGGAAAACATTATAGAGAGAAAGAAGAGTTAATGTATAGAGGAGTGAGAGGAAAGATAGGTAGTAAAAGGGAGCCAAAGTAGATCAGATTTAATTTTTTGAGAAAGAAAAGAGGAGGAAACTGTAGAAATCGTATGTTCATCACAGATGAAATTCCACCAAGTTAGTAAAGATATTTTAGAGTTATCTTTCCAAGACGATAAAATAACTTTAAAAGCTAATGCAATAAACAGGTCAAATAATCTAGAAACAGAAGATGGAACATTCACATCAGGTGACAAGGAGCCTAGAAACATATTCTGTAATGTTAAAGGAACATTAAATTTAACAATAGACATGCAAGTATTCCAAACAGATTTCCAAAAAGATAAAACATTAGAACAATCATAAAGTTGATGTTTTAACGTACCCGTTTCATTGGAACATGACCAACACAATGGAGAAGAACCTGGTGAAAATTTACAAATACTAACTGGGGTAATAAGAGCTCTATGGTAAATAAAATACAAAGATTGGGTTATACGGGCAGCAGCAGAGACTTTGAATAATTTTGACCACACTTTATCCCAGATTGGAATAGGGAAAGAGACGGACAAATCAGTTTCCCATGCAATCTCAATGTGGGATTTGGGTCTTTCAATAACATCAGATAACAATAACTTATATATAAGAGCAGCATCTTTAGGTCTGTGAAATAAAAATAAGAGGTATAGAGGAGTAGTTGGTGTGATAGACGGTGTGTGATGAGGAAGGGAAAAAGTGGCTAGGTGAGATTGTATGGCATTAACAATAATATTATATTCAGGGAGAAAAGAGTCAGGCAGATGGTTAACTTGTTTGCAAGGTATGAAAGGGAACAATGGAGTAATTGTGAAGCAGCTAATGTACAAAAATAATGCCCTTTTCTTTCCAATGCTTGTAGTAAAAAGATTTGCCTTTATATTTACGAAATTTATTATTCCATACAGTAGAGGACAAAAAACACTGAAGTGGGGTAAAATCCTTAAAAAAATGTATTGTATAATAAAGTTTGGGAGTATTTTAAAACAGGATTAGAGGATAAAAGGTACAGTTTGACATAAAGACTACGGGGTATATTACCAACAAGTAGCGATATTTTTCGCTAAATAGGCTTATGGACGATTTTTTTATCGCTGGATATGTTAGCGGAGAAAACATGCTATTAGCAACGTTTTTCTCCATTGTGCTAAAATATCCAGTGATAGCGGCGAAATGCGTGAATATGGCTGAGAATACAGCGATATTCACGCATTAGCAACGAAATGCCCTTAGCCATGTTATCCACCTCCCATTGGATAATATGGCTAAGAACTGGTCTGAGCAGGCGTTAGTTTTTGGCGATAGCGGGAATATTTCCATCGCTACGCCTGCCTTGCTAATAGGCGATAGCGACGTTAGCGACTGCTTTCAGTCGCTAAGTAAGGAGTAGTGATTGGATTTTGTCAAATAATGCATGAAATGTGAACTTAATTGTATCGTTTAAGGATGATGAAAACTAAATACTAAGGTATTTAATTTGTAATGGGCACCAAGCAAAATTAGAATCACTAAACATAAATTGATAGCATATAGAGTTTAAGGGTAAGACTTCTGTTTTTAAGAGGTTAAGTTTGTAACCAGAGATACTAGAATATAGTCGGACTTCATTCATAAAATGTGGGAGAGATTCAACAGGGTTAGACATATAGACCAATATATCATCTGCAAAGCAGAGAGTTTAGTTTCTACAGAATTATGCGTAAAACCAGCAATTTGAGAGTTAGTACGAAAAAAAAGGTTCAGGACAATATAAATAATAAAGGGGCAAGGGGACAGCCTTGTCTTGTACCTCTGGATAAAGAAAAACATTTTGAAAAATGATTATTAACAAAAATACTGGCTCGATTACAAGAATATAAAAGCTTAATATACAAAATAAAAGAGGGCCCAAAACCAAACCATTGGAGGGTATGGAACATGAACTGCCAATTAATATGGTCAAATGCTTTTTCAGCATCTAAAGACGGCTGCAAGGGGAGATTTGTATTTTTTTCCATACGAAATGATGCTAGCAAACATCCGAGCATTATCAGATGCCAGTCTGCCCTTCACACACCCAACTTTATCAGTTTTAATCAAAAGAGGAGTGATAAGTTCAAGTCTGGAAGCAAGAATTTTGGCAAAAATTTTACAATCATAATTGATTAACGATATAGGCTGATAGTTTTTACAGTAAGAGTAATCTTTATCAGGTTAGGGTATTATAACGATCAAGGCATGCCTTAGCTTCTATAATAAAGAAATTAAAAAGTGCAAGGAGTTTGGGGACAAAAATTGAGTTAAAAGTATTATAATATTCTACAGATAGACCATCGGGCCATGGGGCTTTATATTTTTATAAAGATTTTATAGCATTAGGTACCCTGTTCTGGACTTACAGAAACACAGAGTCTTCTAGATGAAGTCAGAGATCGAGTTTTATTGGCTGCAACCAAGTAACATGCGTCCTAGAAGTACGACAACACGGGCCGTAAGTTCTCAGGAGACTGTTCGTTTTTACAGAACCAGACTTCTCCTTATATACATAAATAACAGCTGCAGGCAAGAATTCTTAAGTTTACGATATGGCAATACAAATATTTCCACAATAATACAAAGAGCGAAGTCATGCTGGTCAGCACATATTTCAGATGTCCAGTTGGTGATGGATTACCCCGCCAGATCCAGAACTCCCATCAGATATCGATGAAATGCCAATAAGGTCGAGCACCCTCCCATCATAAAACGGGTCATAAACAAGAATCATGGACAGGTGTGTGTGTGTATGGAAAACAGAGTCTGTATGTAGTGAAGGGTTTATGACATGTTGTGCCTTGATGATATCTGGCTCGGCCACTGGGCGAGGAGCTGCCCAAACAGGCTTGGCTGGAGGCAGTGGAGTCAGCTCGGCCAGGTCATGGGGAAGTCAGCTACGGTGGACGTGTCCTTTCAGATCACACTCGGTTTTAATCAATTGACTATATGAGGGCAAGTCATAAGATGGATGCCGTTTACAAAATGGAGTCTGCGGGTTCGAGACGCAAATCAAGATTTGAGGGTGTTAGCATCATTTAATCATGACGCAAATGCATAGGGATGATGTCCTAATCATTACCGGTTCGTAGATACCAAATTCGTCATGGTATGACGGTATTTTATAACACGAGTGTTGGACCTCGATATCTGTGGAACAGCAGGGTCCAAATTTACAGTACCACAGACCCTCCTTTTGCCCTCATATTAGGCAATAACTCACGCTAGTCAGAGTCCAAATCTGTATTGGTGAATTCACGGAGATGCTGCTGTAGCATCATTCTGTTGCTCAGTTCGTCCCTTGACACAGGCTTCCCTACACATGAAGTGGCGCAGAGGCCACATATTGCAGGGGCGCACTGTACAAACAGGCAGAACAGAAACAGAACGGCTAAGATCATCCCAATGAAGATCAGAGTTTTCCATCCCCAGGCAGAGATCAGTTCCCAGAACCACCCTAGCAGAGACCAATCCCCTTTCTCTGTGTGAAGGGAATCAGAGATTTTGTGTAATTTGGAGATGGCCTGGTACACTGTCGGAGCATTATCGGGGATGAAAATGCAGCAACTAGATTGGATCACTCTACATACACCACCACGGTCTGCAAGTATGACATCCAGGGCAACCCGGTTTTGAAGGGTCATAAGTCGATCCGACTGAAGCTCAGCTGTCAAGTTGCTAAGGGCACCGGCCGTTTCAGTCACGGCGGACTCAACTATTCTCGCTAATTGGCGAATGTTCCTGCTGTTCACCATAGGCCCCCAAAATGGCAGAAAACCCTTTGCGAAGTCTCCAAATTCTTGACTCACAGTGTCGTCTTGACTCACGACACCCCTAACTGTCCTTGTCCGGTGGTAATCTGCCCCGGCCGTGTAGGTGGGTGGCAGTAGAAACGAGATAAAACATGTGCCCGAGAAGTCAGAGGGCAACCATGTGTAGGCCTTGTCATGGCAGACAAAATAGGTGCCTTTAGCCGCCAAGAATGGAGGGGAAGTTCGGGAGGCAAACACATATGTTTCCGTGCATACGCTTTTCCCCAACTGTGCTTTGGGAACCACGGTGGGGTACTACCCAGACTGGGGAGGATTTCTTTGATTTCTGGTTCTCACTCAGGGAAATCCCATACTTGGTGATGTTCCATCTACTGTATGGTGTAAACTCATCTTTGGGAGTGGCTCTAACTGTGTTGATGTCTCTACTCATATTTCGGATTCCTGCCACTAACGCCTTATTGTTTAAGTTCTCCCCTCGAACGTATGGTTCAAGGGAAAACAGGAACATGGTCTGGAAAGCCCACAGAGAACCGAAGTAACTAAATGGCAGGACAAAGTAAGGGATGCCCTTATCCGTAGTGTGTGGTATGAGTCCGCATATCCAACAGTTCGTAGTGTTCATCACAGATTGGTGCTGGTGGAGGAGTTGGACGAAGGAGTTGTTTACAAATTCTAGTTTTCTGGCAGACTCGTGTTCAGGTAAAGGGTGGAAGGAGTGTGTGGGAACGGTAGGAGGAGGTGTGAGCTGGGTGTTGTGTATGAATGGAACTCGAAAAATGGACAGAGCATAGCCAGTTAAAAACATTATTATACTACACAACATTGAGATGCTCAATACTAGAAATCGTCTTCTTGCCATTACAATACATATTTTCTTTTCAAAGTTCATGTGTCTAGCAGGTCTCTCTACCCTCGGAAACTCCATCCTCTGGTTGCTGCCCGCGGTGGGAGGTTGCTTCTGCCAAGATGTGCGCTCTGACCAGTCCGGGGTGATTCCCTCAGACTGACCAGAACCGTTGACCTAGGCGTCCCCGGCTGCACTCCTCAGACTTCAACCGCGGCCTTAGCAGCAGAACCGGATGGCGGTTCGAAAATCAAAAATGCGCTAGTTCCCTGGGCGAGAGAGCTGTGGAATCAAAAATAGTTCATGGGAAAAGGGAAGATCGCACTAGTTCGAGTGTGTCAGTTCCTTGGTCTTGACCTCAGATTATATCGTTCTTTTCCAGGCACGGTGTGATCTTCAAACAATGTTTCAGGTTCTGTAGTATCCAACTGCAGCGACGGTGGCACAGATTCTTGTAAAATACGATCGCTCTCTTTGTCGGTACCAGTTCCTTTTAGTCGTGCATCGCTGAAGGGGACAAAACGTGGTACAAACTCAGTCTCGGAGTCAGCGACTCCTTGCTGGACCCATCGGTCGTATGGAAGGGGCAACGGGACCCTTTTGCAATGGGCGCCGTGCACCCAATGTTTCTTTCCGTGGACACGTATTGCAGAGCGGGTCGACAGCAAAACCTGGAAAGGTCCAGTCCAGCGAGGCTCCTCGTTCTTTGCTCGTCTGAAGTTGCGAATCAGGATCCAGGAGCCAGGTTCGATAGCATGGCCTGGATCGTCAGATGCCGGTGGAGAGGAGCTGTGGACCTGTTGATGTAAAGCATGCAGTTTAGTTGTCAATTCGTGCAAATAGTCAAACAGTACAGGGTACTCGATTTCACTGAGCTTTCTTGGCCTCGGTGCTCCCCATATATTTGCTGGGCGCCCGAACACGATCTCGTGTGGGCAAGTCCCAGTCTAGAATGGACAATCATCCTGGTAGACAGGAGTGCTAAAGGCAGGGCGTCTGGCCACTTGAGACCTGTGCTGGCTTGGATTTTGGCCAGTTTCAATTTTTCCATTATAGCACTCTACCAGGCCTGCCGACTGGGGGTGGTTTGCAGCATGAAACTTCTGGCGGATGCCTAGACACTCACACACTCTCTTCATTACTCGTCCCACAAATTCACTTCCATTATCACTCCAGACAATCCTAGGCATGCCGAATCTAGGGAAGAATTCTTTGACAAGGGCTTTGGCAGTTGACAATGCAGTGTTGTTCTTAAGGGGGTATGCTTCTACCCACCTGGAGAAAGCGCAAACGACAACAAGGACATATTTTAGGTTATTGCACCTCTCCATGTGAATGAAGTCAAGTTGAAAGACCTCGAACGGATACGTTGGAGGTGCAAAATGACCAGCTGGGGTTGGGGTTCCTCTACCGGGATTGTGCTTCAAACACACCATACAATTTCTGACCAGATTCTCTGCACATTTTGGGATACCACTATTCTGCCATACTGGGGCCAACAACTTACATATTCCTTTCACACTGACGTGTGCCATTCCATGGGCCATCGTTACCACTGCGAGCACATAAGCATCCGGTAACAACCATCGCTGATGTTCTGACAGTTCGACCCAACAACCATTTGCGTCTAACCTACCCTTGCTTTCTCTCCATTCATTCACCTCTTTCTCAGTCGCGTCAGCTTGTATGGACTTCACACTTTCGATGGTGTCCTCACACATACCCACATCAGGGGTCCATCTAGCAGGACCTACAACATACATCCGACTCATTGTGTTCCTTGCAGTCTCTTTCGCGACTTCATCGGCAAATGCATTCCCTCGACCAACATCATCTCGGATCTTTCTATGCGCGCTACACTTCACGATCGCAACCTGTAGGGGCAAGGTCAGTGACTCGAGAAGGTCGTGTACTAGCTGGCCGTGTTGAATCTTTGCACCATGCGACGTCAGGAACCCACGTTCGCGCCACAATCTTCCAAAACTGTGGGCTACGCCAAAGGCGTACTGACTATCAGTGTACACATTCACTCGTTTTCCTTTCGCCAACACTCACGCTCTTGTGAGTGCGACTAACTCTGCTGCTTGCGCAGAATTGTGGGGGATGCGAGCTGTCTCTACATTCGTGTGTAATGTTGTCACGGCATATGCTGCAGTCGTATCACCATTCGGCAACTTGAAACATGAACCATCAACCCATAAATTATCATTACATTCAGGGAGAGGAGTGTCCTGTAAGTCTACTCTCCCTTTTGTCTCTTCCTCTGTCCTAAAACAGCAATCATGTTTATCGACCTCATCTGTCTTTGCTGGAATAGGTAATAACGTAGCGGGGTTGAGTGTATCACACCTTTTTATGTGAATGTGACTTGCTAACAGGGTCAATTCATAGCTGGACAGTCGAGCACTAGTCAGATGTTGTGTCTTCGTTCTGTTTAGTAAAATATCTACTGCATGTGGGACTATAACGGTCAGAGTATTATTCATGACTAACCCAGCGGACTGTCGAATACAGGCAGCCGCTGCAGCAGTAGCCCTCAAGCAACTCGGTAATGCCTTAGCTACGGGATCTAGAGCCGCGGAGAAATATGCACATGGGCGTTGTTTGTCCCCAAAGTGCTGCGTCAAGACTGATAATGCGCAACCTTCCTTCTCGTGGACGTATAATGTAAACGGCTTGCTGTAGTCGGGGTTGCCCAACACAGGAGCCGAACATAATGCCTCACGCAACTCATGGAAACTCGCCTGACAATCTTCAGACCAAGGCAAAGGATTGGGTGTGTCTTTACGCATTAATGCCAGCAAAGGTTTGGCCAACAGTGAGAAGTTCGGTATCCATTGTCTACAATACGATGTAATGCCCAAGAAGGCACGCACTTCTCTTTGTGTCCTTGGGACACTCAGTTCTGCATTCGCCTGTATTCTTTCTGGGGTCAGTCTCCTTCCCTCCTTCGATAAGATGTGACCTAAGTAGGTTACTTCTTGTCGGCAAAATTGTAGTTTGGAAAGCGAGACTTTGTGCTTCATGTCACATAAATGACGCAACAATGACAACGTGGCTTGCTTGCAGATTTCTTCAGTATCTGCAGCGATCAGTAGATCGTCTACATACTGGATCAGAGTCGCGCCACCAGGTAGAATAATCGTATCTAGTTGTGTTTTCAGAGCTTGACTGAATATTGATGGGCTCTCACAGTAGCCCTGAGGAGCGCGTTTAAAGCGGAAGCTTCGCCCTCCTAGATTGAAGCCGAAGATATCTCTGCTCTCCTCGGCAATCGGGATGCTGAAGAAAGCATTCTTCAGGTCAATCACCGAAAACCAATTGGCTGAGGCTAGAACCATTGTCAATAAGGCAGTAATGTCGGGAACGACTGGAAACTGCGGTACAACGATCTTATTCACTTCCCTTAGATCGATCACAAATCGGTACACAGGGGGCTGTGAAGGATCGGTACGCTTTAAGACAGGCAAAACAGGACTGTTGCAAATGTTGCCTGTAGTTTCTTCGATGACATCTTTCGCAATCAGATCATAGACGATCGCTAGCAAAGCCTTTTCACATTCGTTTGATATTCTATATTGGGGAATACGTGGCAACCTAACATTAGCTTTTAATGTTATGACATACGGTGCTATCTCTAAATGACCCACATCATTAGAACCATTCGCCCAAAGTACATCTGGAAGAGATGACAACTCAGTCGGAATTCTTTCTTTTGACAAATACATCGGGGAAATCACTCTCTTACCAAGCGTAAGTTGTACTCCTGAAGGAGAACAGTACAAGGTCGCATATAGTCTCTTCAGTAAATCCAAACCTAACAAATTTTCGCCACAACCTGTGGTAAGAATGAGGGGTGCTTCTAATTTGCATGGGCCAACAGAAAGGAGCATGGGACTGGAGATCGGGTTTCTAACAGGGGCGCCAGAAAAACCTACTGAAACATTCATTTCGCCAGACAAAGGTGCGCCAGGAAGTTTTGAGTGCATAATCGAACTTTTTGTAACACCAGTATCCAGCAGAAATGGCTCCGACACTCCGGATGTAATCACCTCGACATAAGGTCCATTCTGATCTACTGGAACTGAAACAACTCCCTCTCTTTGTCCATGGCTGTCCTAGCAACTATTACCCTCATTCTCGTTTTCTGCGTAATAGTCATCTGCATAGTACTGAGCTGACCTGGAAGACGCATTATTCTGTTGGTCAAAGCTATTCATAGAATTCTGAGGCGGAAAAGAAGTGGTGTTCTGGGAGAAATTTCCACGGCCCCTACCTCTAGGAACCTGTTGAACACCTCTACCTCTTGCGCCGGAAACACCGCTTAAGCGTCGCACAAGAGCCTGACAATTACTTTTGAAATTACCCTCTTCCTTGCAATATGCACATTGATTCGGGCCATACGGAGAACGCTGGTGGGAAAACTCGTTCCCTTGCGCGTTTCTCGAATACTGCTGTGGTTGCTGATAATTGGGCTGACTAGGAGTGCGAGGCGGATACGCATGCTGGAGAAGAACTTTAGTCTTTAGTTCTTTAGTCTTCTTCTCTGTCTTATCTAGCTCGTCTTTGCGCCTATTTTCGTAGTACTGGGCTGTGGCTAAAATCTGTGCTGACGTGGAGACAGCCCAAGCACTCTCTGAATCTTTCAATTTATTGCACAGTTCAGGAAGCAGATTATGTACAAATTTGTCTACAAACAATCTTTGGCCACCCTCGGTAGCCATGTCCTGACCACTGTGATCGGTGAAAGTCTCCTCAAATCTCGTGAAAAAGACACATTCTCATCCTTCTTCTGCTTGCACGCAGATAGCTTGTCCCAATTTACACGTAATTCAGGCATTAACGTTTTCATGTATGCGATAATCCTACCGGGAAGGTCTGCTATTAAGGGCTCGGTTTAGAACCACCAATTTGTCTAGCATCAGTAGCAGTAATATTAGCCCATGAGTCACCTAGTTCTTGATCGTGATCTGCATGACGAATTTTACTCCATAAAGGATGCGGAACAACATTCCCAAACAACATGTCTATATCTGCTAAATTCATTATACATGAGCTGGCAGTCTGTGACAACTCCTTGTAATATCCTGCTGGGTTTTTACGTGATCTTTGGACTGGGTAAGAGTGGTCTGCTCAATTCAGACACTCTGTTCATCACCACCCCCTTTTGTAAATCGATTTTGGCCACTATAGGTGTGGCAGGGTATACTCAGACATGAGTCCCTTTCTCACTGCTCCATCAGGATTCAAGCAAGCCGGGCCGAAGAGGCTGAAATGCCAGAAACCGGTCCCCGGTAGCTTGTCTCCTTTCTGGTAAAGAATTGGCTTGGTAGTTTAGTCTGCCCTGTTCCCATGATGCACTGGGCCAGGGACAGACTGATTTGCATATAGCCAGGTTCTGAGCTGGGATGGGGCAGTGAGATAAATAACGGTGATGGATCAAGCCCTGATCTTTGGACTGGGTAAGAGTGGTCTGCTCAATTCAGACACTCTGTTCATCACCACCCCCTTTTGTAAATCGATTTTGGCCACTATAGGTGTGGCAGGGTATACTCAGACATGAGTCCCTTTCTCACTGCTCCATCAGGATTCAAGCAAGCCGGGCCGAAGAGGCTGAAATGCCAGAAACCGGTCCCCGGTAGCTTGTCTCCTTTCTGGTAAAGAATTGGCTTGGTAGTTTAGTCTGCCCTGTTCCCATGATGCACTGGGCCAGGGACAGACTGATTTGCATATAGCCAGGTTCTGAGCTGGGATGGGGCAGTGAGATAAATAACGGTGATGGATCAAGCCCTGATCTTTGGACTGGGTAAGAGTGGTCTGCTCAATTCAGACACTCTGTTCATCACCACCCCCTTTTGTAAATCGATTTTGGCCACTATAGGTGTGGCAGGGTATACTCAGACATGAGTCCCTTTCTCACTGCTCCATCAGGATTCAAGCAAGCCGGGCCGAAGAGGCTGAAATGCCAGAAACCGGTCCCCGGTAGCTTGTCTCCTTTCTGGTAAAGAATTGGCTTGGTAGTTTAGTCTGCCCTGTTCCCATGATGCACTGGGCCAGGGACAGACTGATTTGCATATAGCCAGGTTCTGAGCTGGGATGGGGCAGTGAGATAAATAACGGTGATGGATCAAGCCCTGATCTTTGGACTGGGTAAGAGTGGTCTGCTCAATTCAGACACTCTGTTCATCACCACCCCCTTTTGTAAATCGATTTTGGCCACTATAGGTGTGGCAGGGTATACTCAGACATGAGTCCCTTTCTCACTGCTCCATCAGGATTCAAGCAAGCCGGGCCGAAGAGGCTGAAATGCCAGAAACCGGTCCCCGGTAGCTTGTCTCCTTTCTGGTAAAGAATTGGCTTGGTAGTTTAGTCTGCCCTGTTCCCATGATGCACTGGGCCAGGGACAGACTGATTTGCATATAGCCAGGTTCTGAGCTGGGATGGGGCAGTGAGATAAATAACGGTGATGGATCAAGCCCTGATCTTTGGACTGGGTAAGAGTGGTCTGCTCAATTCAGACACTCTGTTCATCACCACCCCCTTTTGTAAATCGATTTTGGCCACTATAGGTGTGGCAGGGTATACTCAGACATGAGTCCCTTTCTCACTGCTCCATCAGGATTCAAGCAAGCCGGGCCGAAGAGGCTGAAATGCCAGAAACCGGTCCCCGGTAGCTTGTCTCCTTTCTGGTAAAGAATTGGCTTGGTAGTTTAGTCTGCCCTGTTCCCATGATGCACTGGGCCAGGGACAGACTGATTTGCATATAGCCAGGTTCTGAGCTGGGATGGGGCAGTGAGATAAATAACGGTGATGGATCAAGCCCTGATCTTTGGACTGGGTAAGAGTGGTCTGCTCAATTCAGACACTCTGTTCATCACCACCCCCTTTTGTAAATCGATTTTGGCCACTATAGGTGTGGCAGGGTATACTCAGACATGAGTCCCTTTCTCACTGCTCCATCAGGATTCAAGCAAGCCGGGCCGAAGAGGCTGAAATGCCAGAAACCGGTCCCCGGTAGCTTGTCTCCTTTCTGGTAAAGAATTGGCTTGGTAGTTTAGTCTGCCCTGTTCCCATGATGCACTGGGCCAGGGACAGACTGATTTGCATATAGCCAGGTTCTGAGCTGGGATGGGGCAGTGAGATAAATAACGGTGATGGATCAAGCCCTGATCTTTGGACTGGGTAAGAGTGGTCTGCTCAATTCAGACACTCTGTTCATCACCACCCCCTTTTGTAAATCGATTTTGGCCACTATAGGTGTGGCAGGGTATACTCAGACATGAGTCCCTTTCTCACTGCTCCATCAGGATTCAAGCAAGCCGGGCCGAAGAGGCTGAAATGCCAGAAACCGGTCCCCGGTAGCTTGTCTCCTTTCTGGTAAAGAATTGGCTTGGTAGTTTAGTCTGCCCTGTTCCCATGATGCACTGGGCCAGGGACAGACTGATTTGCATATAGCCAGGTTCTGAGCTGGGATGGGGCAGTGAGATAAATAACGGTGATGGATCAAGCCCTGATCTTTGGACTGGGTAAGAGTGGTCTGCTCAATTCAGACACTCTGTTCATCACCACCCCCTTTTGTAAATCGATTTTGGCCACTATAGGTGTGGCAGGGTATACTCAGACATGAGTCCCTTTCTCACTGCTCCATCAGGATTCAAGCAAGCCGGGCCGAAGAGGCTGAAATGCCAGAAACCGGTCCCCGGTAGCTTGTCTCCTTTCTGGTAAAGAATTGGCTTGGTAGTTTAGTCTGCCCTGTTCCCATGATGCACTGGGCCAGGGACAGACTGATTTGCATATAGCCAGGTTCTGAGCTGGGATGGGGCAGTGAGATAAATAACGGTGATGGATCAAGCCCTGATCTTTGGACTGGGTAAGAGTGGTCTGCTCAATTCAGACACTCTGTTCATCACCACCCCCTTTTGTAAATCGGGTTTTTACGTGGATCAGGTAATGTCTGTTTGAGTGCTAAAACTTCGGATCTTTTCCAGGGGACATGTACCCATACTCGCTGGAAATGCGGTGGAACAGGTGGTTGTGCATTCGCATCACCTTCCCTCCATACTGGAGTAACCTCTCTCATGGGGTATTGCCGCGCCTTTTTCCTACCAGACACATCATCCTCATCGAATGATCTAGAGCTGTTTCCCTGACTCCTATAAGATAACAACAGATCCATTGCTTTTTCAACATCGGCACCTACAATCATGCCTTCGTAAAATTTGAATCGCATGCGGGCTAGTTCCTGCATTCTGCGTTTTGGGTCATTGTCTTGTAAATCTTCCCAGAGGTACACGCACATCTCCTCAAATACATATCTCTGAGTGGACGGATCCCACTGACTGAAGACTTTCATGACAGACTGAACATCATACCTTACAGTATCAGTAACCCATTTGCGTGCTAACTCGTTCAGCACTTCTCTCTCCTCGTAGTTGGGTAGTTGACTACGCAACTGTCTACGTTCTGTTTTAGGGGTCGTTTTGGGCGACCCGAAGAAAGGCGAGAATAGACCAGTGACAGTACTTGTCACTCTCTGTCTGACAGAAGGAGAAGCTTGCGGCAAGGCAGATGCGCCAGAAAAGACAGGCTGATGTAGAGAGGAAATCGAAGCAACAGCAGAGGATGTTGAGGCAGTAGCAGACGTAGTATCATAGTTAATAGTTGGAGCGGTAGGCAAAGTTGTAGAAGTAGATGGAGTGTGGAGCAAAGGCGGCGGCCCTTGAGAAGGCTGCGGCGGAGAAGTAGGAACCAGCTGAAGAGGAGCTGGTGCTTGTGCAAGAGCTGCTTTTCGTGCGCCAGGGCGCGGTATAACAATACGTCTCGGGGGTCCCACAACACTTGATGTATATGGGGGTGGTGAGTTCAGTAAATGGGACATTAGTGGATCTTTCTCGGATGTACCCTTTGAGTCTTGTCCCTCATGTGGTAACATCGGGTAGCATTTATCTATTGCTAGTTTCTTGCTTCTGAGCATTTGTTCACTTTCCTGCTCTTCCTCATTATCCCTGTATGCGATGGCAGCTTGTACCATTGACATGCCTCTTTTGTTTTTCTTTGCTAATTTTATTTCTTTCTGTTTGGCTTCTTTGCGCCATAAGCGGAAAGAGTCAAACATCGCCGGCCGGGCTTTCTTCTTGAACAATTTGACCTCGAGGTTGTCTAATACTTCAGAGTCAAAACTACCATATTGGGGCCATTTTAAAACACCATCCTTGCGGGTGTATTTTATCCATACCTCATTATACGCGATAGGACCTACTCCGTGCTTTATATATAACTCATATGTTGGAGTTCCAATCGGAGGAACCAGACACGAATCCTCTAATCGGGAGTCCTTACTATAACCAAGACAAAACAAGTTTCCAAGTCTGCTGAGACCAGGCATCTTCGCTCACTAGTCTAGCTTCAAACTTCAAGGGATTATCTTATTATGATATTATCGTGAATACACGAATCCCTCGGTTTTGGTGCTTACAAGTACCAATACAAACCGTATCTCTGGGATACCAAGACTAAGAACCAAACTAAGAACCAAACTAAGAACTGGGAGACGCTCCACTTATACTTAACTGAGTATTGAAGATCGGTGACGTCACTAGAAGACTCGTCTATCGTTTCGCTCTACCAAGGATCACTGGGTCCAAAACAGGGCGATAGTCAGGGCAGCAGTCCTTCGTAGCCGTCGGGACGGGGGAACCTCGCAGCAAAGACCTTCGGAACCACGTCGACATGCAGGGGTCGCTGAAGTGGCTGGCCGTCCTCCGGAATTTTCACACGAAGCTCCTCACGAACATCTGGCTTGGACCGTCACCGCTTGATATCGCCTCGAGTTGGGCGCCAACTGAGGTGCCGGGTTTTTAGAGACCCGGTGGTGCCAGGGGATCACACCCCAAGACCTCTAGGTTCTCCCTGTTCTGGACTTACAGAAACACAGAGTCTTCTAGATGAAGTCAGAGATCGAGTTTTATTGGCTGCAACCAGGTAACATGCGTCCTAGAAGTACGACAACACGGGCCGTAAGTTCTCAGGAGACTGTTCGTTTTTACAGAACCAGACTTCTCCTTATATACATAAATAACAGCTGCAGGCAAGAATTCTTAAGTTTACGATATGGCAATACAAATATTTCCACAATAATACAAAGAGCGAAGTCATGCTGGTCAGCACATATTTCAGATGTCCAGTTGGTGATGGATTACCCCGCCAGATCCAGAACTCCCATCAGATATCGATGAAATGCCAATAAGGTCGAGCACCCTCCCATCATAAAACGGGTCATAAACAAGAATCATGGACAGGTGTGTGTGTGTATGGAAAACAGGGTCTGTATGTAGTGAAGGGTTTATGACATGTTGTGCCTTGATGATATCTGGCTCGGCCACTGGGCGAGGAGCTGCCCAAACAGGCTTGGCTGGAGGCAGTGGAGTCAGCTCGGCCAGGTCATGGGGAAGTCAGCTACGGTGGACGTGTCCTTTCAGATCAAACTCGGTTTTAATCAATTGACTATATGAGGGCAAGTCATAAGATGGATGCCGTTTGCGGGTTCGAGACGCAAATCAAGATTTGAGGGTGTTAGCATCATTTAATCATGACGCAAATGCATAGGGATGATGTCCTAATCATTTCCGGTTCGTAGATACCAAATTCGTCATGGTATGACGGTATTTTATAACACGAGTGTTGGACCTCGATATCTGTGGAACAGCAGGGTCCAAATTTACAGTACCACATGTCTTTTTCTAGTTCGAGGAATTCATGAGGAAGAGATGGTGGGGAAGGGAGGCCTGAAAAAAATGTGTTTACATTTGGAGAGGAGGGAAAAGTATCCTCAGAGTAAAGAGATTTATAATATTCATGAAATACCTCAGCAATGTCCTCATCAGATGAGACTAATTTGTTAGTAGATTCATTAAGGATAGGACCAATATTTTTACGTTCCGTTTTAATTTTTAAATAGCTAGCTAACATCCTACCTGCTTTATTCTGGCCTCCATGGTATTTAGAGTTGATTTTGAGCAAGACATGCTTCAGATGTTGCTAATTTATTAAGCTCAGATTTTGCTTTGATCAAATCATGAAGGGTAGAGGGTGATTTAGAAGTAAAATATACACATATTCCAAGTCTTTAAGTTTATGTAGCTGATCTTCGTATTTCTTCTTGTTGGATTTCTTCTTTTTCGAGACATAAGAGATAGTGAAGGCACGAAATGCAGCTTTAAAAGCATCCCAATTATTAGAAACGGAGGTGTCCAATGGGCTATTGATAATAAAAAAATTAATTAATGAAAGAGGTAGCTTCCTTAATAAAAATGGTGTCTGATAATAAAAAAGTATTAAGTTTCCATCTGCTAAATTGAGAGGAAGTAAGTGAAAGGTCCAAAACAGTATGAACAGGGGCATGATCCCAAATAAAAATTGCCCAAATTTCAGAGTGTTGGAGTGAAGGGAGTAGGGATTTACTAACCAAAATATAATCAATCCTAGAATGGGTGTGATGTACATTAGAAAAAAAATTAAATTCACGTAAATCAGGATTACGAGTCTTCCAAACATCATATGAGGAGCGAGAGGCAATGGCAGATTGAAAAGCTTTATGAGTTTTGGTAGGTTGAAATTTACATTTGGATAATCTGTCAGAAAAAGGATCCAACCATTGGTTGAAGTCACCAGCAACAATGACATTGGAGAAATCAATTGAAGAGAGGAGAATGTTAATATCATTCCAAAATTTAGGAACAGGTTTGACAGGACCATAAATATTCAATAAGACTATTGTTTTGTTTTGTATCACAATCTTTGCCATTACCCATCGTCCATCATCATCATTTTGTGTACATACATTTTGTACTGCCAAAGCTTTATGAAATAAGATCAAAACACCCCGCTTTTTGTCAGCAGCAGGTGAAAAAACAACTTGACCCACCCATTGCGGTTTCAACTTAAGAGATTCCACATCCGTACAATGAGTTTCCTGAAGAAAGGAAATCTGTGAATTGAGTTTAGATAAATGAGATAGTACCTTTTGCCTTTTGACTGGATTCCCGAGACCACGGACGTTCCACGTAACAAGTGTACACATATAGGAGGGATGGAAGGGTATAACACAGTTGGAATAAATACACTTCAAGGGTATAACTATAAGAAAAAACACACCGCAAGAAAAAATTACATATTGGACATACTACAAAGATTCCCACAATACCAGGGTACAATATTAAGAAAATAAAGACAAAAGAGAATGTTGAAAAGACAAAGGTAAAATAAGCAGAACATGAAAAAATGAACAGAACAGAAGATGAGAAAAGGGAAAGAAAAAGAGAAAGAGTACAGAAAAGGAGGTGAACAAACAGATCAGGGCAAAACAGCCAGATCTGTAAAGAAAAGAAAAAACAATGAGGGGAGAGCATGGTGACGCAGGGCGTAGCGGATCTCGAAAGAATGAATAAAAAATATAGAAAAACGAGAGCCACAATAAGAGGGAAATCATGTGCAAGAGAGAAAGAAAGAAAAGAGAAAGAGAAGAGAAGAGGAATGAGACAGAATTGTTGATAGTACATGTCGAGGATACTGAAAAAAGGAAAACATATGAATTTAAAAAGATAGAGCTAATAAGCTACTCATGTAAGGATAAAAAGAGAGGAGCAAAACAGGAAAATCAAACATTAGTATCCATTCCAGAGGAAGAAAAGGAGTGAAGAAAAAGTTTTAATTTCTCAGGATCATCGAAGGACCGTGAGCGCCCATCATGAGTAATCTTGCAGAGACATGGATGAAGTATTCCATATTGAATATTAAGATGTCTCATCTGAGGGGGCTAGAAACTCCTTTCGATGTGCGTTGGTTGCATTGGAGATGTCTTGCGAGATGAAGATGTTGTGACCAGACCAAATAAGACGACGTTTGAGTTAACAGCTCTCAGGACAGACATCAATTCAGTAAACTCCAGGAA
Source organism: Lissotriton vulgaris (assembly GCF_964263255.1). Lineage (NCBI taxonomy): Eukaryota > Metazoa > Chordata > Amphibia > Caudata > Salamandridae > Lissotriton > Lissotriton vulgaris. Next base: position 578,751,167 of record NC_141697.1, read on the forward strand.
TAGCATAATGATTCCACGTGGTTTCGCGGGATTAGAGGTAATACGACCCAAGCAATGTGCTCTTTGGATGTTGAGAGGAGTATTTGAAGACGGAAGATTAAGGAGCTCTAGAAGAAATTTTTGAAGAAAGAGTACCATGTTGGAGCCCTCAACATTTTCCGGAAGACCATAAAGGCGTAGGTTGTTACGACGATTGCGATTTTCCAAATCCTCTGTGTGGATTCTCAATTTATGTATTTCCTGCTCTAATTTTGGAATCTTTGTGGAGCTATCCTGTAGGACGCCAACACGTTGTTCTAAGTCGAGCACTTTACTCTCCATAACAATCCATCTCTCCTCAGACATAAAAGGCTGGAGACCCCGCACTTCCTCCAGGTTAGAGTCCAGGATAGGATTCTGAGAGGAATGGATAGGAGACGGTGGGTCATTTTTTTGTCGCTTTGGTTTCGTGCCCGTGACAGAGGACCTGGAAGAGTGTGAGTCAGTAGCCATAATAGTAGAGAAAGCAATAGGGCTCGGTGAAGAATCCAGCAGACTGTTGCAGCGAAATTGGAATTTGAAATGAGTGCAAACATGAGGTAAAAACTCATAGAATGCACAAGTAAAATTCCTCAAGAAAAAACATTGATGTTCGTGGTCAACTCAACAGACAGAAGTAAGAATAGGTGATGTCAGAGACATGGGGCTGAAACCTTGGCCAACCACAATGAGAGTTGTAAAAGTCCATGTGGTACTGAAGAGGGTGTACTCAGCGGCTAATAAATAGCGGGCACACACAACCAAAACATGATATGGGGTGCCGGTGGAGGCAAAGCTATACTGTAATTAAGTCTGTGCAAAACCAACTCATTGGAAGAGAGCAGGAAAACAACATATTAACATCAATAGTTGTAGTGAGCCCCAGTAACTTTGGAATTAATGATGAAGATTACTGACATCCTAGAGCGCTCTTTAAGCGTAATTATGTAAATAAGATGACACTAGAGAAATTCCTCAAAAATATGACAGGAAAAAGATAGTGCCAAAAATAGTATGCGCAGTGCGCCGTGTGAAGAGACACGAATGCGGCGTCCTAAAATGGCAGCTGCTCGCTTTGTGATGAGGAGAAAGCAGCAACAAGCAGCAACTCAGGCGCCAAGCACAGAAAGACGCCGAAAACACCGCCAGAATGTGCGCCGCATCTTCCGATGCCAAAGCCCGTTACTTCGGGAGAGGGAGACAGCTTGGAAACGGCTCGTAGACAGATATGAGGTCCGCGGAAAAGCAGAGCTCACGCAGGATCTGACATTTCGCTGCTGCATCCATGCCACGCCCCCTGAATCCTAACTTTTAAACTCGTTCCAATGTGTGAAAATTGACGAAGTTCTCTTCTATTCAGTTTCAGTAACTTGCAGTGTTCCTTAAGTCTCAATATAAGCTCATTTGCAGTTCAACATTTACATTGAACCCCTTGAATCCTTACTAACTGAACTGCCTGGGTGTACATAACATAATTATCTGGATGATACCTTGTTGCACATCCAAGATACTTCCAAGGCCAACTCCCAGTCTTTTCTTCTTGCCCAACAAAAATGCAAGAATGACTGAAAAGTGAGCACCTAAAACGTAGTGCACTTAAAACTACTTCTTTCACCAAACCCAAATCTCCAGATTGACAAACACAATCAAATAGCTGATTTTCAGCCTCCGATTGTTCAAGCAACCAAGTCCCAGGGCTGTATATGAGAGAAAAGCATAATCTTGAAGTCCGCATTTAAAATCTGGCAGATTTTTTATTTTTCCAGGCATGGGTAAAATTCTCATAATTTTCTTTTTGGAAAGTTGGCAAATCACCCAAAAGTTACGCTAAATTACATTATTATACATTCAGCATCAGCCTTTCCCCTATCATTTAGCATGAAATGCGTCAACACATCCGTTTTTGACACAGGTACGCATTTCACCATTATAAATTAATGCAATATTGTTCGTGACACAAACCACAGCTTGGAGTTCTTTTGCATTCTTTCCATTCTCCTGTGATAGGATTTTGACCTGAATGAAGTTTCAATTACAACGCGGCAAGCTAAATCGCAGGTAATCACAACATAAAATGCTGGAAATTACATACGGTTATGCCAATGTAAATTCAATTTTGCCTGGGCCTATATTTTTGCAATTTAAAGTTACTGTAAGTTTATCCTGGAATTTGAAGACTTAAACACAGCAGTGCAATCCCTATGTGTCTCACCTTTAGATTATGGATGTGCCCTTCTCATAAGACTACCTAAAAAGACCCAGGCACCTCTGAAACCTGGTCTTTACAGAAAAGCTAGTCTCCTCGTCCAGTAAATCTCATTAGTCCTCTTTCCTTTAAAACAAATCTAGGTTTAGGAAACATGCATCTCTACAACAGCATTTTTAACTTACAATGCACTGCGTTTCATACTAAATTGAAACAAATTGGCCATGTCTGGGGCTCAATCGTTGGAAAATGTATTTGTTTTGAGCCTTTGTTAAACACTGCATCTTTTTATCTGAACTATTCTTGTAAAGCATGTCCTAATGTATCTGCACAATTTCCAAGCATTTTGTTATGCCATTATATGCATGCAATTCCTGCGAGGTACTCTGATGCTCCTAGGGCCTCTTTCACACCAATAGAAAAACTCCAAAATAAAATAAATAAACAAAATGTAGTACCTTGATCATAAAGACTGATAGGTCCTCAAAGTTGGTCCTGGGCAGCATGAATTTTTTTTGTAACATTTAATTGGTGCACCTAAAGTGTCTTGTCCACTCATAGCGGAGGGTGGTTGCTTTCCTTTCAAGTTTAAGGGAGATTGATGCTTGGTGAAGGTAGATTCCAGGGCCAAGCACAGGCTTTTTTAACCGTACCGCTGATGGTACGGTATGGTACCAGCTTTCCCCTGTAAAATCTGCAAGAAAACTGGGATACCTACTTTTCTTCCACAGTGTGTGTGCTGTGAGTGCTGTGTTCTACACATATGCTGTGCTGTGGGAGTGAAGATGCCAGATATATGATGTCCTACAAGGGACACAATGAGTGCCGGCAGTAAATAGTGGATCACTTTCACGTTGTCCTCTGCCGCCTTGCAAATGTGACAACCTACATTTTTTTTTTAACAACTCTTTTTATTGAAAGATCACAATATCACCACAGCACTACGAACCCCCGGAGGCACTGCAATCAAATACTTCCATCAGCAATTACGATCTGTACAATTTATAGTATTATCCCCCCAACCCCCAACAACCCTCCACCCAACAAGCCCTCCCCCACCAGAACTCCCACCCTGCCCCAAGTCCACCCCCCGCACAGTGTTGCTAAGTCCCTATGTAACACAGAAGTAAAATATACATACAACACAAATGTGACAACCTACATTTTGACTGCTCCTTGACCCCAAAACTCCACACAACACCCGTTATATCTGAAGGAGTGGGGAGGTACACAGACATCATTTGCCAATAACAGTGTCCAATGTACCACCCCACTTAAACTCACACTCAGTGTTTCCTGACAACAAGTAGACCGTGGCCAAGTGAGGTTAGGTTCAGTAAGGTCAATACATCAATACACATAGTTTAACCCGATGCCCTCAATCAGTCATTCAAGTGGTACTTATAAAGCGCATCGGTATCTAGGTGCTGTGCTGCGGGTTTCAGTCAAAGAGCCAGGTCTTGAGTCCCTCACCCGCTGCTCTCTTGGATTGTAGGAGATACTATTTTTGTTATTGAGCAATGAGCTGGTAGTTCCCATAATCCAAGTTAAAGCCAATCTTTAAAGTAAATCATTGTTTAATTAGGAAATAAATGCAGATTGTTGTGAAAAGAAAAAGAGCACAGAGAGAAGAAAAGAACATGCTATTTGTTGGTAACAGTCCTCAATATAAGTGAGTAATGTTCATTGACATACCGCTGTCGCAATATCATTGCTATCACGGCTCTATGAAGGAAGAACAGTGTAAATGATCATTGGTGTTCGCTCCACTCAGGTATTATATACAAATGCTTTTAGAAATTGTGTTAGATTTCCCCCAGACCTGTTTGGAGCATTATTGTTTATTACTTGAATACCTTCTGTCTTCATAATAACTAAGTTCTAACACGTGCTGTATCTAGATTTTTACGTCAGGGTAACAATGGTCTCGCCCTTGAGTAAAATTTACAAATGTGCTATTAGAACAGTTAAATATGTGAACTCATGTTGCTGATTGTCGGATGTTCCCATCATTATCAGCGTTGGATCGAATTTCATAGTGGAACCAACAATTACTGCAATTTTGCCCAACGCTTTCTCCCATTTCCCAGTATATGTTTAAAAGTGAGCAGGCATCAGGCATGTGTACCCGGTTTTCAGCATAGGTCGTGCATCGAGGACATTGCCCAGCTAAATCTGAATGCGGGTACATTTAAAATGTTTCTTAGTAGGGACCTAAAAGTGCTCTTTGGTTTATGCTGAAGTTTTTTTGATTTTTTAGGAGGAAGTCGTGGATCTGTAAGAAAAATGTTAAATGTGTTAAATGTGACTCCATGATATTTGCTCCTAAGGTTCTGGAAATGTTGAAAAACCCCTTGGCAGTATTGCTGGTGGAGGTATTACAGATGTTTTTTTTAGAGAAGTTGAACCATAGCCATGTTGAAGATCTGGGGAAATTTAGATTACTCCAATAGGCATTTGGCAGAGAATGGGCAGAATTCAGTTTCCTTGGTTCAGGTCATGTCATTCATGGCAGAGATCCGCCAGACCCTTAAACCTGGCATGCTTTATGTGGGAATGATAAACGGAGGCAGAACGACACATCCACCACCTTCGCTCTCTCGCCCTTACTCTTGCATGCCACACAGTCTCACATTCTCTGGCCAAGCATTCCATCTCAACATTCGTTCAAGCGCAAGAGTTCAACACAACACGGCTTCCCCTTTTATTATAACAAATAGAATTAAACAATAAAAGCAATACCTAAATGTAGGAGAGTAGGGTCTGCTTCCTATGGTAACCCCCACTTTTTGCTGTGATTCTCTGGTTTTTCGCCTTCAGTATGGCTGTGGTCCTGCTAATCAGACCCACAGCCCAGCTGTTCTCTCTCTAAATTGATACCATGTACTTTAGGTACATACCAGATTGGGTATTGGGTCACCTTTGTGAGCCCCTGCATAGTGTACCATAGGTACCCAGGGCATAGGTGCATCCAAGGCCTACCAGGGGCTGCAGCATGTATTATGCCACCCCTGGCTGGCCAGCTAAACTGACACCACAGGCCGATCACTCAGCTTGGGTAAGGTGGTGTAATCACCTCTTCCTTAGATATAGTATATCTATATCTACCCTTTATATAGACACAAAGCAACCTATAAGTCACTCCTATGGCAGGCCTTCACAATCCTGGAGGCAGAGTGCTTGGTTTTATGTGAGAGGGTGCCCTGGCATGAGCTGAGCCCCTCTGCAGCTTTCGGAACCATCTCCTTATAGCTGTTCTATGATATCGCCATACCATATACTCTTAAGTGCATTATAATCCTCGCGGTTAATGCTAACTTTGGTTTGGCTTTATCAAAACATGTCATGTAAGGTGTCAAAAACTTTCCACCCTTCTAGAGGGAAAAGACATGTGTGTTACTGCTTTACCCGGTTAAAGTTAAACAGAGCCCCAGCATCACAAAATGGATGCTGCTGCCACAGACACGAGTCTGATCTCCTGCTGCTGGCCGAAACTCCGGCAAGGGAGGCCTGGACAATAGGTCTCCTTTTCGAGGGAGGTGCTAGCACCTCCCCAGACAGCCTGTAGTGTATTGGGGCAGGGTGAGTTGAATGGAAAGATGCTTTTCCAGACACTGCCTGGGGCACACAATGTGCTCCATGCATAGCCCGGTTCAAACCGGTTACTGGGGCACTCCAGCCCGCTCGGGCACCAAACTGGACAAAGGGAAAGGGGTGTAACCACCCCCTTCCCAGGTCCACCCATAGGAGGGACCTAGCAGGTAATCCAGCCCCTTAGTTTAGTATAAAGATAGGAGCTGTGTCTAGAGACATTAGATTATCCTGGAGTGAAACACTGAAACGAAACTCTTGGACCTTCGACGTTCTATATCCACTAGAAGACTGAAGACATCTCCCTTGTGGTCAAGGAGTGACCACCCTGTGCAAACAGGCACCACCAGTAACTTGCCGGTTTGCTTTGTCGATGCTCCTGCCGGAACCCGAAGACTCAGCGACTCAGGAACTGGACTTCCAGACTTCTCCGACTCCGATCCACATCCACAGCAAAGCTGAGACCCGTGGCAGACACGATAGACGTGGGACCGGACACCCTGGACTATTTGCATTTTGCTAACTGCTTGACTCCCGAGGTACCCTCGCAGTTGTGCATTGGGGTATGAGAAGCCCCAGACCCGAGCGCCATTTGCACCAAGGCTCAGCCCTCCACAGTCCATGAGTGCCGCAGGGGCCTGCTCCTGTATTTCAGTTCGACGCTTCTTCCCGGTTGCTAGCCCGTTGGCTAGTTAGCCCCCTGAAGACTTCTTTTCAAATCTACACCGCTTGCCTGGTTGCTCCAGGCTTGCTCCAGCTTCCCTGTAAAGGAGAAGTTCCCCAGACCTTGCTGGTCTGACTTGATGCCAATCTTCACTTCCTGCATGGGTTGCGGTTACCGAGGCTTGTTGGGTCCAACCCGGACACCGACACCACAGTCAACTAGGTCCTTTGTGGGACAGCTCGAATCCAGCTCCTGGTCGTCGTTGACGCCTCCTGGTCCTCGTGGCTGCAGAGACAAGCTTTGCATCTTCACCTGAAATCACTTGACATCGCCTGGTTCCTTCCTGGTCACTGGCTAGTAACCCAGACTCTGTCCCCTCTGCTTTCAGGTTCTTCTCTTCGATCCACCCTTGTATCCACCCGGACACTCTTCCACTGGCCGCCTGCAGCACTTCTTTTGCAGATCTCCATTGAAAGCATTGACGAAACACGATACGAAAAGACACCTATGCACCCGGCTTCCCTGGGTGAGGTAACTCGAGTACTCCGGTGCTCCCATCGGTATTGACTCTTCAAGTGTCCTAGTTAAAAGGGGTTTCACCGTAGCCCACCTGGAAGTGTCTTTAATCAGTAACTTTGTAACTTTGTAACTTCTTCGTTCTCCATTGTAAGTCAATGGTAACTCGTGACTGTGTTTAGACACTGCACAAGTCTCTCATGGGTCTCCTACTTCCTAACCTTTAGTTATCTAGTGTAGCTCCAGCGATGCCCTAGGCCTATTCACTATTTTTGAAGTGGTTCTTATACCACTTACTTAGTATATGGTTTGTGAGCCCCCTAGGGTAGAACTGTATTTTGTGCAACTTATAGCATGCTTAATGAGTAACTTGTAATGTACTTCGATCTCTGACCTCATAAAGAGTGCAGAGAGGTTGTGTTAGTAATAAAAACATATATATTTTTTATATACCTTGTGTGGTGTCCTTTCATTTGGTATTCAAGGGATTATAATTGGTAAAAGAGTTGGCTTTACATGCTCTCTGAAGTTTTAGCCTAAGACTGCTGGTCCATGCTACCACTAGGTTAGCTTGTCTATAAGGTTGACTTTACAACCACCATCAATAAGGGTCGTTTAGACTGGTGCAAGGTACCCACTAGAATAGTGGACATCATATGCCAGGCTAACTTCTCACACTAAACATCACTATATAACAGTGAAATATAATAATACAATATTTACTGTAAAATAAGCAATAACAAGCTTATAGACTAACACATGACAAAATAACTGAATTTCCTATAAGCAAGAACAAAGAGAATAACACATTTTTTGATTTTGACATGACAAAATCATTGAATTTTCTAGGCATCATTCTAGATATAATTTAATGTTTTTTCTACAGTAAGACTCCAGCTTTTTGACACCTCTTGCATACCTGCCTTTCGTCATTTCTGGTAATTGTTCTTTTGTCCATCCCCTGAGTTGTACCCAAGTCAGAAAAGTGAGCGCCAGACACATTTTCCTCATCCAAGGAACAATAGGCAAGTAGTCACTTGCCACATAATGAAACTCTTCCCATATCCCAGACAGCACCACCTTCTATCATTAGAGCATCATTCAACACTTCAGTCATAAAAATTGGTTTAGACTATTCACCTAATTTTCCAGCTCTCTTCCAAGGTAGGTTAATACAAACCTATTGACCAATTATAAACTCTTTAGAAGTAGATTTGCCTCTATGTTGGTTAATAGTACTTTCCATTTTCTTCTTATACTCACTCCTTTGCATCGGACAACATCATGGATATCCTTCTTCTGAGAAGTTGGAATAGAACACATCCTCTTGACCACTGTGGCACTAATAATAAAATAGGCTTAGGTCGCGCAAACATCTCAATGAGTGAAAATCCAGTCACAGAATTGGGCGTAATTCTGTAAGAAAATAAGTTGGCTTGTAAACCCTTCCTCCAATTCAGACCACTAGCAAATGCCAACTGTATGGATTCTTTAATTATCTGATTAAACTGTTAGACTTCCCAGTCGCGTTGTGATTCCCTATGGTTATTTTCTTTCCGTAGATTCCCCATCTTTCTAAATACATCAAAAACGTGGTACAAGCAAATTGACGACCATGGTACTAAAATGTCAGGACGTTCCTCACGACAAAAACATCTTCCAAGAAACTAATTACTACATCTTAAGTGACATCCACAATTCTCACTTCTGGCCTCGTATAGTAACCCATGTGTGGAATACCATAACTATTTCTAACATTGGGTACATTAGAAAGACCAGCAATACTTGTTCCCACTTTATTCCACTGCCCATCAGGTAAGGCTACAGGTATTGCCCTTGCCACAGCAGGCTTTGCTACTTTATCACTCCTGTAACACAACTCACATTTAAGTACTGTGGCATCCACCATATCATCCAAACTAGACCACCATAAATACTCTCTGATCTTTCTTTTGGTAGCTGACATACCTATGTGTCCTAAATGACTCAAAGCAACTATTCTTTGTCCAACCTTAAAAGGCAAGTTATATAACAGAGCTCAACACAATATACCCACCAGGATCTGGGTCTATATATTTATGAAGCACTGGCCCCATCAGACTTTTTTATATGTAGACCACTTTGTCTGTATCAGTGGTATTTTGAATCAATCCAACCATTCAATTATTTTAATTAATACAAATTGTTTTATTAATTACAGTAATTGAATGGTTGAACTGATTCAGGATACCACTGATACACACATACAGGCACATGCATCAATATTGCTTTTTGCGATTCCTTAATTGCGAAAAATGAGGAATCGCAATTAAGGAATCGCAAAATGCAATGCATCAAGAAATCGCTGAAAAAATTGCGATGTCTTAATATTCCTTAATTGCGACTCGCAAATTGCGAGTCGCAATTAAGGAATACCTCCCCATTCATTCCTATGGGCCTAGAGGCCCATAGGAATGAATGGGACAACATTCTCAATTTGCGATTAGCAATTAGAGAATCGCAAATTCAGAATGCGATTTCAAGGGTGCAGGATTTTTCCAAAGGACACCCTGTTGCACCCCTGAAATCAATCTGTGCACATATGTTGTGCACACACATGCCCTAAGGGCATGTGTGTGCACAACATGAAACTTTGAAAAATGCACAAAAGTGCATTTTTCAAAGTTTTCACAAATTACCATGAGGTTCAACCTCATGGTAATTTGCATCCCCTAATTGCGAAATCACAATTTTTTAAAGTTTCATGCATTGCATTTAAGGAATCGCAAAATGCGATTCCTTAAATGCAATCGCAATTTGAGAATTTGCAAATATTTGCAAATTCTCAAACTGCGAGGGCCTTCACCCTTCATGCATTCCAAAAGCAGATTTTGCGATCGCAAACGGCCGATTTTTGCGATTCGCACCATTTGCGATCGCAAAATCCTTTGATGCATGTGCCTGATAATGCTCTCCGTATAAAATAGTCCCCCGGGACCAGTGCTTCGTAACAATAAAAGGCAGCATTACTTTTTCCCCTCTCATAAGAACACCATCCCTCCAAGCCAATTCTCCCTGAATTACAGGAAAATACTTGATTTCACCAACTCGTTTTTAATTTCAGGCCATCCATTTTTCCAAGTTATGTGTGCCCACTCTGAGCAATGTTTAGTTGTAGGAGAGTAGGGTCTGCTATTCTATGGTCACCCCAATTTTTGCTTTTTGCTTCACTGGTTTTCGACTTACTGAGGCTGTGGGCCTGCTAATCAGACCCCCAGCCTGCTGTTCTCTCTCTAAATTCACATACATGTACTATAGGTACATAACCCAATTGGAACATGGACTCCTTGTCAGCCCCTGTACCATGCACTATAGGTGCTCAGGGCATAGGTGCCACCAAGGCCTACTAGGTGCTGAAGCATAGCTTTTGCCACCCCTGGCTGGTTCTTAAATTGACACAACTGGCTGATCACTCAGCTGGGGCAAGTTGGTGTAATCACCCCTTGCTTAGATATAGTATACCTATATCTAAACCTATATCTGGACACATATAAACCTGTGAGCCACTCCTATGGAAGGCCTCATCAATCCTGGAGGCAGAGTGCATGGTTTAATGTGAGATGGAGCTCTGGCATGAGCTGAGCCTGTCTGCAGCTGTCGGGAACAACTCCCTAAGCTGTTCCGGGATAATGCCAAACCATATACTATTAAGTGCATTATAATCCTCGCGGTTATATAGCAACTTTGGTTTGGCTTTATCAAAACATGTCGTGTAAGGTGTCATACGATTTGGAATACTATCCCCTCGACAGTTCTGTCGACGGGGATAGCATTCCACCCCTCTAGAGGGAGAAGACATGTTACTTTACTGAAACGCAGTTGATTTTTAAAAGAGCCTCAGATCCACAAAATAGATGCTTCTGCCACAGACACGAGTCTGACCTCCTGCTGCTGACCGAAACTCAGCAGAGGAGGCCTGGACAAAGGCTTTCCTGTCGCAGGGAGGTGTTACACCACCCCAGACAGGAGATAGTGGATTGTAGCAGGGAGGTTTGAAAGAATTGAAAGAAACCAGACACTGCCTGGGGAGCACAAGGCTGCCCCTTGCATAATCCGGCCAAACCGGTTCTGGGGCACACCAGCCCCTGTCCCAGCGCGGCCTGGATCAAAGGAAAGGGGTGTATCCACCCCCTTCCTGGGTCCCACCCATCAGAGGGGACCTAGCAGGTAATCCAGCCCCCTAGATTGGTATAAGAATGGGAGCTGTGCAAACGCACTCAGATTATCCTGATGAAACATTTGAAACAAAACTCTGGACCCTTCGACATCCTACTCAACGTAGAAGACTGAAGAATCTCCCTTGTGGTCAAGGAGTGACCACCCTGTGCAAACAGGCACCATCCAGCACCTCAACGTCTGCTTTGTTGCAATTCCCACCGGAACTCGAGCGACAGAGATCAACGAGATCAAGCTTGCCTGCCTTCTTACAGCCCGATCCACAGTCCCTGCAGAGCTGAGACCCGTGGAGGCGACCGGAAGCGTGGGGCACGCCATATTGAAAAGACCACGAGACGCTGACCGTGCAGCCCACGAGTGACCCTCGAAGCTGTACACCGGGGTTTGAGAAGCCCCAACCCTGAGCCACTTTTGCACCGAAGCTCACCCCTCTACACTCGACGAGTGCTGCGTGGGGCCCACCTGCTTTCTTTTGCTCGACGCGTTGGCCCGGTCACTTGCCAGCTGGCTTGTGGCCCCAGTGCCGGCGAAAACCTAAAACTGACTTGTGATTCTGGTTGCTCCAGACGTGCACCAGCTCCTCTGAAAAGGAGCACCCGCTCTGACCCTCCTGGTCCGAGTGAGAAGCAATCTTCCAGTCCTGCGTGGATTGCTCTTGCCAAGTGTTGTTTGCTCCGATCTTGAAGCCGACAGCGCCGACGGTGAGAGCCTGCGTGGGACAGCTCGTGACCTGCTCCTGTACGTCACAGATGCCCCAGAGCCCACGTGGCAGCGGAGAGAAGCTCCTCGACAACCACCTGATTGCGCCCGACATTGCCTGGTTCCGTCCTGGTTCCACCCTGGTCACTACTGAGTGACCCAGACTCTGTCCCCTCTGCTTTCAGGTACTTTTCTACTCTGATCCACCCTTGGATCACACCGGACTCTTCTCCTTCACATCGCCTGCAGCATCTTCAGCTTCAAGCACCAACAACCTGCGTGACGAAACCCGACGCCACTTCGACCCTCTGCACCCGCTTCCTGTGGGTGAGGTAACTCAGCAACGCCGGTGTTCTCACACTGGTACTCACCTCTAGGGTCTGTGTCTAAAGTTTTGTCCATCTAGGTTCAGCGGAAGTAGCCTTAAACTCTATCTGTGTAACTTTTACGCACCATTGACTTTGCATTGGTGCATGCGTGTGCTTTAAGCGCTGCACCCGAATCCCGCGGGCTTTTCCCGACTTCAGCATTGCTTGTCCCGACTGCTCCCAGCGATTCCCTAGGCCCTAGGCCTAACCACTGTTCGATTGGTATCTCTTATACCACTTTCTTAATATATGGTTTGAGTGGCCACCCGCCCTCATCCATAATTGTGCAACTTTGTATGTTATACTGTGCTTTTGATTTAACGCGTGTGCCCCTTTGCTCATAAAGAGTACTGGGGATTATTTTAGAAATAAACACATATATTTTTATAATATATACTTGTGTGGTGTCCTTTCATTTGATAATACAGGATTGTGATTGGTAAAACAGCTCGCTTAACACGACCTGTTGAGTTTAGCCTTTAAGGCTGCTTAGTCTATGCTACCATTAAGATAGCTTGTCTATAAAGTTGACATACAACCAGACACCATAAGGGATTGTTTGGACTGATACAAGGTGGTTCCAGAATTGGAAACATCATATATCAGGCCAACTTCTCACATTGGTGTGCAGCGGCGCGGATTTGAGCTTGCTGTTGTTTTACCATTGCAATCTTTTTATCAAATTGAAAGATCACATCTAGTACCTTAGGTACATATAAATCAAAAGCTTAGCATATTTAAGTTCTACTGAATTTAGTAGTTGTAGATTAAAGGGATTAGCACACCCTGACTACAACTCACTAGCAAGGTACAGTAGGAAAACACTATGGGCCCGATGTAGGTGGCCCAATACCGATCGGTAACGGCCGAAAATACAGATTTTCGGCCCTTACCGATCGGTATCCAGCCATCGTGATGTAGGACGCTGAAAAACGTCCGAGTCGGTATTTATACCGAATCGGTATAGGTACTGAATCGGAAATAAACCGAATCGGAAATACACCGAATCGGTAAAAGAACAAATCGGACCATGTACCGATTCGGTAGATATACCGAATCGGTAAATATTCCGATTCGGACTATCTACCGAATCGGTTGAGTTACCGAATCTGTAAATTACCGATTCGGACAGGCCTAAACTCTGATTGAGATGTAGGGAAGCACAGAAATACCGATTTTGCCTCAAAATCGGTATTTCAAATTCGGTATTTACCATGGATTCCAATCAGGTGGTAACCAACTGCAACCTATAAAAAGAGACCCAAAATGCAATGCAACTTGCAGGATGGCGGCATTTTATGTCATTGCAAGGCGGCTGCGGCTACGGCTACAGCAGGAAGGAGAGAGGGAATGGCAAAGAGAGGAACAGGTCTACAGACAGAGGATCACCCTGTTCATGCTCACAGAGGCAGAGATCCTACAGAGGTACAGGCTGGACTCAGACACCATTCTGGAGCTCAATTTTGGAAAACTCATCAGGGACCTCAAACCACTGTTGGACCACCCCACCCCAAGGGCACACACCATCCCAACGCACGTGCAGGTGCTATGCAGCCTACACCTGCTTGCGTCTGGCAGCTATCAAAGTGGAGTCGCTGCGGTAGGAGGGGTGACCCAGAGCAGCCTGTCAAGGTTTTTCAACAAATTCCTTGACGCCATGATACAGAGGATGGACCAATACATTTCTTTCCCTGCAACCCATGCGGAACTGGTACAAACAAAAGCAGACTTCTACCCGATGGCACGATTCCCTCACATCATTGGCTGCATTGATGGCACGCACATTCCGATTTGCCCCCCTGCTGACACAGAATACATCTACCGCAATAGGAAGTCTACGCACACCATCAATGTGCAGGTGATCTGCAATGCTAAGTGCACCATCACAGACCTGGTAGCAAAATTCCCAGGGAGTACCCATGACTCGTACATTTTCCAAAACAGCGGCATCTATGCACGGCTGACGGCTGGGGAATTTGGTGAAGGATACCTCCTAGGTGAGACACATCATCAGATCCCCATACCAAAAAGAAGCACAGTAAAGTACATGTATGCATGTGAGTAATGTTACCCCTTTTCCTTCTAGGCGACTGTGCATATGCCCTCCGCTCATTCATACTCACCCCCTACCTCAACCCCTCTACACCCAGCCAAAGGAGGTATAACCGGGCCCACAAAAGCACAAGGAAAGTAGTAGAACGGAGCTTTGGCATCTGGAAAAGCAGGTTCAGATGCTTGCATAAGAGTGGAGGTGCAAGGCAGTATACCCCCATCACCTGCTGCAAGATCATAGCTGTCTGTGCAATGTTGCACAACCTTGCGGTCAAGAAGGGCACTGAGGTGGAGTTGTCAGACTACGAGGACCATGACGACGATGCTGCTGTGCTACAAACACAACCTGCTGGGGTGTCTACGCCAAGTGATGGCAGATACAGACGTGAGGAGATAACAGAAAACTATTTCTGAGTGAGTACAGATGCAGACAGGTCAATGGATGTGATTTTTTTTTTTTTAATAATGTTGGCACAACGTTACTGCACTGATGTGCAACAAATTAAATAAGTACAGTAAAGGTGGGGAATGTAAATGGTGCAGGTTGCTTCACCCACCCTGGCAGTCTCACTTTTTGCTGCGCTTAGCTGACCCACTTGGATGTGGCTCACCCCCTTCGGCGTGTCCGGCTGCCTCAGCGGAGCGCCTGGTGCTCTGGCACGGCTCAGATACAGCGCTGGCCGGGCTGCTGCAGCTGCTGCTGTCCCCAGCCTCGGCCACGTCCAGGGCAGGATTCACCACTGTGTTAGAGATTATTAGTGCCTCCATGGCATTGGTGATGCGGGCCATGCCCCTGGTCACCTCTGCAGTGTTCTGGGTGAGGCAGTCCTCCATGTTAGCCCCTCGGCGGCATAGCAGGGCGGTTGCTGCGGCAAGGCGGTTGATTGCCCGGTTTTGCACGCGGGCATCCCTGCGCCTACTGTGCTCGTGCTCCTCCATCTTGCCACACAGCTGGGTTATGGCAGTAGTCATGCGCCCCAGTCCAGTTGCTATATCCCTGTTACTGTCAACGAAACTCTTAAATCCCTTTGTCATCTCCCCCATCTGCAGGTTGTGCTCCCGCAATTGGCGCTGGCAAGCCAGGATGGACTTTACCTGCATCCTTTGGATCCGGACCATGCTCCCCTCCAGCCCTTGGAATACGGTGCCCTCCCGTGCTGGTAGAGCACTGCTGGATGTGCGTGGCCGGCGCACATTGCTGCTGCCCTGCTGTGTGGGCTGCTGTGCCACTGGTGTTGCAGGGGTGGGTGCTGGAGCCTGACCCGCTGCTCCCTCCATGATGTTCAATGGTGCAACAATGATCCTCCTGGCAGGAGAAGTGGCAGGTGGTGGGTGGGTCTGTGTGGGTGAGTTCTCCGGTGAGAACTGCAATGGGGGCGTTAGTGACAGTAGGGGGGAGTGGGGAAATAAGAGGGTATGTCCTGTGTCATCCTCATTGCGCATGGCACTGCTGTCCTCCTCCTCCTGTGAAGGGACAATGCTGCTTGGGCCTGCCACCGCACTGTCCGATGGTGCTGGAGCTGGAGATTATGTAGCTGCTGCTCCACTGCCTGATGGTGCCCCTAGGTATAAAGAAGCATTTGTGAACTGAGTGCAAATGTCTTACAGTCACTACAATAAAAGCATTGCACATCTCATTTTCAATACTCTGATTCAGTTTTTAGGTGCATTTCAGTTCAATGTGCAGTGGCATTTGTTACTACAATAGCTGACTACATTTACCATGATGCATTGCTCATGTATGTTGCTAGCAGTACTGGGCTGGGGTTTGGCTATGCATTGGGGCTAAAGGGGAGGTGTCTGGTAGGGTGTGTCATGCTGCGCATGCTTCTTACCTTTTCATGTAGCTCTGGATGAGCTGTCCAGGTCCCCAACTCCCACCACACTCTCGGTCTCAACTGTCGTAGACACAAGTTCCTCAAGGTCAGTGAGGGGTGGCGCCGGGTTCCTGCCTCCACCTGTTAGTCCTGCCTGCTTGTGCAGCTCGGCCAATTTCCTCTTGGTGAGGCTGCGCATGTCATAAAACCTCTTCTTGAGGTCGTCCAGGCTCCTGGGGGTGACACCAACGGCATTCACCCTCTCACCAATCTGACTCCACAGCTTCCTCTTGGTGCTCTCTGGGACTGTGAGGGACAGCCTCCCAAACAGCTGCCTGTGGACCCTCACCACCTCCTCCACCAACACTTGCAGCTCCATGCTGCTGAACTTGACTTTGCGTTTGCACGATGCCTTCTGGCTCTCAGAGCTGCTTGCCATTTCCACACAGATCAGGATTGTGCTACCACTCTCTCTGCTGCTCACTCTGAATGCTCAGCTCAGGCTGCCTCTCCAGAAAGTTCTAATGAGTTGCACCTGCCTGGGTAGCCACTCCCTGCTAGGGTGGGGGAGGGTGGTTCCACCTCATTGGCTGTTGTGATTAGTTTCACTTTTACTTGCTCGCCGATTCCGTATTTACCGATTCGGTATTTACTGATTCGGCTAATACCGATTCGGTAAATACCGATTCGGTATTTACAATGCATTCCTATGGGCCTTTTGGCCCATAGGGTTGTATTGCCATTACCGAATCGGTAATTACCGATTCGGTGAATACCGATTCGGTAAGTATCGAAGCACGATACCGATTGTTTCCGAATCGGTATTTTACCGATTTTTTTTACCTACATATCATTTACCGAATTCAAAATACCGATTCGGTAAAAATCGGTATTTTAAAATCGGTAAATGACTTTTACCTACATCGGGCCTCTTAGTGCAGGTAAGTGCACCACTTGCACCTCACTAGCAGTCATGTCTGACACAGGAAGAGCTTCAGGCTCTGCCCCTGTGACAGTTGACCTTACCAAGGCAACTTCCAGCTATGACAAACTTAGCCACAAAGACCTGGGTGCCTTGTGCATTGCAAGGCGGCTAAAAAGGGGCAGAAACCTCACCATTCCTTCCCTGATAGCCATCCTGGAAAAGGATGACTTAGATAAGGCGGGTGCAGCTCCCTTAGATTCAGGAGATGGAGTGAACACCCCTGAGAATGAGCATACTCCAGAGGAGGAAGAAGAAGAGGAGGAAGATGGCTCAGATGTAGATGAGCCTGATGATCAGGATCAGAGGGGTAACCAGGTTGAAGTTGCCAGGCTTAACCAGGCCAACTTAGACCTACATGGGAATGGAGAGGGTCAGCACCTCCCCAGATCCCATAACATAATTCTCCCAGGCAACAGAAGGGTGAGATCTCCATCAGGGGACTCTCATATTTCTAGTGTCTCAAGAGAATCTCAAAGGGGAATGACTTCCCCCCAGAGGAAAGAGCATAGGGCCAGGATGAGGGCTGTCCAACTCCAAATAGAGAGAGAAGAGATAGCCGTGGCTCAAGCTAAACTTGCTTTAGCAAGAGAACAGAAGTTGTGTGGCTTAGATGCCACTGGTGGCAGCAAAAATCCTAGAGAGAAAGACAGGGGCTATGACATTAGAAACCTGACAAAAATTGTGCCCCCCTACAAGGAAGGGGATGACATCCACAAATGGATGACTGCTCTTGAGAGAACATGCATGGTACAGCAGGTTCCTCAGGATCAGTGGGCTGCAATTTTATGGTACTCCTTTTCTGAGAAAGGGAGGGATAGGCTCCTCACAGTTAGACCTGAGGATGCCAAAAACTACTCTGTCCTGAAGAGTGCTCTTATTGAAGGGTTTGGCCTAACCACTGAGCAATACAGGTTGTTGTTCAGAGACACCCAAAAAGCACAGACTCAAGACTGGACTGATTTTGTTGATTGTGCCACTAAGGCTCTGGAGGGTTGGCTGCAGGGAAGTAAAGTCTCAGACTATACAGGATTGTACAATCTTATAATGAGAGAGCAGATCCTTAATAACTGTCAGAACCAGCTGTTGCATCAATACCTTATTGACTCTGATCTGACCTCTCCCCAAGAATTGGGAAAGAAGGCAGACAAATGGGTCAGAACAAGGATTAAGCAGAAACCCCAGAACCATGGTGGTGACCAGAAGAAAACAGACCAGAAGGGTGGGAATCAGAAAGATAAAGAAAAGGATAAGAAGTCTTCAGGCCCCCAAACTAGTAATAAGGAGCGTGGTTCCCAAAATGGCAACATGAAAAAGAAGAATGATGGCCCAAAGAAACCTTGGTGTAATACCTGCAAATCAGTTTCACACTGGGGCAGTTAATGCACCAAGAAAAATCCAGTCCCCACCACTGCAGCTCCTAAAGCACCTGCACCCCCTAGTACAGTTAACAGTGGTGGTACACAGCCAAAGGGTATAGTAGGGTTAACCCTGGGTACTGAGATGGAATCTGGCCTAGTCAGAGTCCCTACTCAGGCTGTTCTCCTAAATGATGTGGACTTATCTTTGTCCACTACTGTGAGTCCCAGTAACCTGGCCAAGTATAGGCAGACGCCTTTGATAAATGAGAAACTGGCTCAGGCCTACAGGGACACTTGTGCCAGTGTCACTATGGTGACACCTGACTTTGTGGACCCTGGTCAGATTGTACTAGGTGAGAATTACCTAGTGACCAATGCAAGCAACACCACTACTACACATAGTGTGGCTGTTGTGAACTTCTCCTGGGGAGGGGTAAATGGCCTAAAGAAAGTTGTGGTAAGTGCAGACCTCCCAGTAGACAGACTGTTAGGCAATGATCTTGAAAGCTCAGTTTGGTCAGAAGTGGAGTACAGGACTCATGCAGAAATGCTAGGGATTTCAGCTCATGTCCTTGCAGTGACAAGGTCTCAGGCTAAGAAGTGCCTTCCTGAACCAGTGGTGGATCTTGAAACATTAGACCAACCACAACCCAAGAGAAGGAGCAAGAGGGTTAAGGCTGTGCCTTCCCACTTGCCCCAGGTTGAGGAACAGATTTCACAGGAAGCTGATTCTGCAGTCCAAGAGGAGACTGTCTCAGAGGAACTGGAGCCTGATCAGGTTGAGTTTCTGGGGACAGGGGGACCCTCAAGGGCAGACCTGGGGCAGGCCCAATTAGATTGCCCTTCACTTGAACCCCTCAGACAGCAAGCTGCTGCTGAGGCTGCAGGGAATGCTCAAGGTGCCCATAAAGTATATTGGGATGATGGACTCCTTTACTCAGAGGCTAGAGACCCCAAGCCTGGTACCACCAGGAGGTTGGTTATACCTTTGAAGTTTAGGGGCTTCCTTCTTACCTTGGCCCATGATATTCCCCTTGCAGGACACTTAGGCCAGAACAAGACTTGGGACAGGCTTGTCCCTCACTTTCACTGGCCTCATATGTCAGAAAATGTCAAGGAGTTTTGTCGCTCCTGTGTCACTTGCCAAGCCAGTGGTAAGTCAGGTGGCACAACAAAGCCCCCCCTGATACCACTACCTGTGGTGGGAGTACCCTTTGAAAGAGTTGGAATAGACATTGTGGGTCCCATGGATCCTCAAACAGCATCTGGGCACAGATTTATACTGGTGGTAGTGGATCATGCCACCAGGTATCCAGAGGCAATTCCCCTGAGGACCACAACAGCACCTGTTGCGGCAAAGGCCCTTCTTGCAGTGTTCTCAAGAGTGGGTTTTCCAAAGGAGGTTCTTTCAGACAGAGGTACCAACTTCATGTCTGGATACTTAAAGGCAATGTGGAAGGAGTGTGGAGTAAACTACAAGTTTACCACACCCTATCACCCACAGTGCAATGGGCTTGTGGAGAGATTCAACAAGACCCTCAAGGGAATGATAAAAGGATTACCAGAGAAGCTTAGGCGGAAATGGGACACCCTTTTACCCTGCTTGCTCTTTGCTTACAGAGAGGTCCCACAGAAGGGGGTTGGCTACAGCCCTTTTGAACTTTTGTTTGGCCACCCTGTGAGGGGTCCACTATGTTTGGTGAAGGAAGGATGGGAGTTACCTCTCAAAAAGCCTAAGCTAGATGTTGTGGACTATGTACTTGGTCTCCGCTCCAGGATGGCTGAGTATATGTCCCTTTCTCACTGCTCCATCAGGATTCAAACAAGCCGGGCCGAAGACGGCTGAAATGCCAGAAACCGGTCCCCAGTAGCTTGTCTCCTTTCTGGTGAAGAATTGGCTTGGTAGTTTAGTCTGCCCTGTTCCCATGATGCACTGGGCCAGGGACAGACTGATTTGCATATAGCCAGGTTCTGAGCTGGGATGGGGCAGTGAGATAAATAACGGTGATGGATCAAGCCCTGATCTTTGGACTGGGTAAGAGTGGTCTGCTTAATTCAGACATTCTGTTCATCACCACCCCCTTTTCTAAATCGAGTATATGGAAAGAGCATCCAAAAACCTGGAGGCCAGTCAAGAATTACAGAAAGCTTGGCATGACCAAAAGGCTGTTCTGGTGGAGTACAAACCAGGGCAGATGGTGTGGGTGTTGGAGCCAGTGGCCCCAGCAGCTCTCCAGGACAAATGGACTGGACCCTACCCAATTGTTGAAAAGAAGGGAGAAGTCACCTATGTGGTTGACTTTGGAACCCCTAGGAGCCCCCACAGGGTGCTCCATGTAAATCGTTTGAAAGCATTTGTTGACAGGGAGGACATGAGTCTCCTCATGGCCACAGATGGGGATCAGGAGGAAGAGAGTGACCTTCTCCCAGACCTGCTTTCCCAGAACCCTGATGATGGTTCAGTTGATGGAGTAGCCTTGGCAGGCAGCCTCACTGAGCAGCAACAGGTGGACTGCAGACAGGTGTTGCAGGCCCAAAGACATATGTTTTCACTCACACCCAGTCAAACTAACTGGTGCACCCATGAGGTGGAAACTGGTGACAGTCTGCCTGTGAAGAATAAGATCTACAGGCAACCTGACCATGTCAGGGATTGTATAAAGGCTGAGGTGCAAAAGATGTTGGAGCTTGGAGTGATTGAGCCATCAGAGAGCCCATGGGCTAGCCCAGTGGTCCTTGTGCCAAAACCTCATACCAAAGATGGAAAGAGAGAAATGAGGTTTTGTGTGGACTACAGAGGTCTCAATGCTGTCACTAGGACATATGCACATCCCATTCCAAGAGCAGATGAGCTCATTGATAAATTGGCTTTTGCCAAGTTTCTGAGCACATTTGATTTGACAGCTGGCTACTGGCAGATCAGACTAGCTGAAGAGTCCAAAGCCAAGACAGCATTCTCTACCCCTAGTGGACATTTTCAGTTTGTGGTAATGCCCTTTGGTTTGAAGAATGCCCCTGCCACCTTCCAAAGGTTGGTGAATCATGTCCTTGCTGGGTTGGATGACTTTTGTGCAGCATGTCTAGATGATATTGCTGTCTTTAGCTCCACCTGGGAAGATCACCTGATCCACCTGAAGAAGGTTCTGGAGGCCCTGCAAAAGGCAGGCCTGACTATCAAGGCTACCAAGTGCCAGATAGGGCAGAGCAAGGTTGTGTACCTGGGCCACCTAGTAGGTGGGGGTCAGGTTCAACCATTGGAGAGCAAGATCCAGACCATACAGGACTGGGCTCCTCCAACTACCCAGACACAAGTCAGAGCCTTCTTGGGCCTGACTGGGTATTACAGAAAATTTGTAAAGAACTATGGGTCCATTGTGACACCATTGAATGACTTGACATCCAAGAAGATGCCCAAAAAGGTTCAGTGGACAGTTAGCTGTCAAATGGCATTTGATGACCTGAAGAAGGCCATGTGCTCTGCACCTATCCTGAAGAGTCCTGACTACTCCAAACAGTTCATTGTACAGACAGATGCTTCTGAGTTGGGGGTGGGAGCTGTGCTTTCACAACGTAATCAAGATGGTCAAGACCAGCCCATTGCTTTTATTAGCAGAAGGCTGACCCCCAGGGAGAAACGTTGGTCAGCTATTTATTTATTTATTTATTTTTAACACTTGTAAAGCGCTACTTATACCCTTGGGCGTCAAGGCGCTGAAACCATTATTGAAGAAAGTGGGGAATGAGAGAATAAACAGATTTGACGGATGAGAAAGGGTTACTGAGAGAAAAGCCAGGTTTTCAGGAGTTTGCGGAACTGGAACAGAGTAGCACTTTGTCTGATGTTAAGAGGCAAGGTGCTCCAGAGTCTGGGGGCCGCCACCAAAAAGCGACGGTCACCCCAGGACACTGTTTTGGTGCGAGGGACAACCAGTTGGTTAAGAGTAGCTGAACGTAAAGCTCTTGAGAGGGAGGCCTTTGCTGTGGTTTGGGCCCTGAAGAAGTTGAGGCCATACTTGTTTGGAACTCACTTCAAGATTCAGACAGACCAAAAGCCCCTCTTGTGGCTAAATCAGATGAAGGGTGAAAATCCCAAACTGCTCAGGTGGTCCATTTCCCTACAGGGGATGGACTTTACAGTGGAGCACCGCCCAGGGACTGACCATGGTAATGCAGATGGTCTCTCCAGGTACTTCCACTTAGAACATGAAGACTTATCTGGTCAAGGTTAAGTTTAATGTCCCTGCGTTTGGGGGGGGGGGGTTGTGTAGGAGAGTAGGGTCTGCTATCCTATGGTCACCCCAATTTTTGCTTTTTGCTTCACTGGTTTTCGACTTACGGAGGCTGTGGGCCTGCTAATCAGACCCCCAGCCTGCTGTTCTCTCTCTAAATTCACATACATGTACTATAGGTACATAACCCAATTGTAAAATGGACTCCTTGTCAGCCCCTGTACCATGCACTATAGGTGCTCAGGGCATAGGTGCCACCAAGGCCTACCAGTGGCTGAAGCATAGCTTTTGCCACCCCTGGCTGGTTCTTAAATTGACACAACTGTCTGATCACTCAGCTGGGGCAAGTTGGTGTAATCACCCCTTGCTTAGATATAGTATACCTATATCTAAACCTATATCTGGACACATATAAACCTGTGAGCCACTCCTATGGAAGGCCTCATCAATCCTGGAGGCAGAGTGCGCGGTTTAATGTGAGATGGAGCTCTGGCATGAGCTGAGCCTGTCTGCAGCTGTCGGGAACAACTCCCTAAGCTGTTCCGGGATAATGCCAAACCATATACTATTAAGTGCGTTATAATCCTCGCGGTTATATAGCAACTTTGGTTTGGCTTTATCAAAACATGTCGTGTAAGGTGTCATACGATTTGGAATACTATCCCCTCGACAGTTCCGTCGACGGGGATAGCATTCCACCCCTCTAGAGGGAGAAGACATGTTACTTTACTGAAACACGGTTGATTTTTAAAAGAGCCTCAGATCCACAAAATGGATGATTCTGCCACAGACACAAGTCTGACCTCCTGCTGCTGACCGAAACTCAGCAGAGGAGGCCTGGACAAAGGCTTTCCTGTCGCAGGGAGGTGTTACACCACCCCAGACAGGAGATAGTGGATTGTAGCAGGGAGGTTTGAAAGAAACCAGACACTGCCTGGGGAGCACAAGGCTGCCCCTTGCATAATCCGGCCAAACTGGTTCTGGGGCACACCAGCCCCTGTCCCAGCGCGGCCTGGATCAAAGGAAAGGGGTGTATCCACCCCCTTCCTGGGTCCCACCCATAGGAGGGGACCTAGCAGGTAATCCAGCCCCCTAGATTGGTATAAGAATGGGAGCAGTGCCAACGCACTCAGATTATCCTGATGAAACATTTGAAATGAAACTCTGGACCCTTCGACATCCTACTCAACGTAGAAGACTGAAGAATCTCCCTTGTGGTCAAGGAGTGACCACCCTGTGCAAACAGGCACCATCCAGCACCTCGACGTCTGCTTTGTTGCAGTTCCTGCCGGAACTCGAGCGACAGAGATCGACGAGATCAAGCTTGCCTGCCTTCTTACAGCCCGATCCACAGTCCCTGCAGAGCTGAGACCCGTGGAGGCGACCGGAGGCGTGGGGCACGCCATCTTGAAAAGACCACGAGACGCTGACCGTGCAGCCCACGAGTGACCCTCGAAGCTGTACACCGGGGTTTTAGAAGCCCCAACCCTGAGCCACTTTTGTACCGAAGCTCACCCCTCTACACTCGACGAGTGCTGCGTGGGGCCCTTCTGCTTTCTTTGGCTCGACTCGTTGGCCCGGTCACTTGCCAGCTGGCTTGTAGCCCCTGTGCCGGCGAAATCCTAAAACCGACTTGTGATTCTGGTTGCTCCAGACTCGCACCAGCTCCTCTGAAAAGGAGCACCCGCTCTGACCCTCCTGGTCCGAGTGAGAAGCAATCTTCCAGTCCTGCGCGGATTGCTCTTGCCAAGTGTTGTTTGCTCCGATCTTGAAGCCGACAGCGCCGACGGTGAGAGCCTGCGTGGGACAGCTTGTGACCCGCTCCTGGACGTCGCAGATGCCCCAGAGCCCACGTGGCAGCGGAGAGAAGCTCCTCGACAACCACCTGATTGCGCCCGACATTGCCTGGTTCCGTCCTGGTTCCACCCTGGTCACTGCTGAGTGACCCAGACTCTGTACCCTCTGCTTTCAGGTACTTTTCTACTCTGATCCACCCTTGGATCACACCGGACACTTCTCCTTCACATCGCCTGCAGCATCTTCAGCTTCAAGCACCAACAACCTGCGTGACGAAACCCGACGCCACTTCGACCCTATGCACCCACTTCCTGTGGGTGAGGTAACTCAGCAACGCCGGTGTTCCCACACTGGTACACACCTCTAGGGTCTGTGTCTAAAGTTTTGTCCATCTAGGTTCAGCGGAAGTATCCTTAAACTCTATCTGTGTAACTTTTACGCACCATTGACTTTGCATTGGTGCATGCGTGTGCTTTAAGCGCTGCACCCGAATTCCGCGGGCTTTTCCCGACTTCAGCATTGCTTGTCCCGACTGCTCCCAGCGATTCCCTAGGCCCTAGGCCTAACCACTGTTCGATTGGTATCTCTTATACCACTTTCTTAATATATGGTTTGAGTGGCCACCCGCCCGCATCCATAATTGTGCAACTTTGTATGTTATACTGTGCTTTTGATTTAACGCTTGTGCCCCTTTGCTCATAAACAGTACTGGGGATTATTTTAGAAATAAACACATATATTTTTATAATATATACTTGTGTGGTGTCCTTTCATTTGATATTACAGGATTGTGATTGGTAAAACAGCCCGCTTAACACGACCTCTTGAGTTTAGCCTTTAAGGCTGCTTAGTCTATGCTACCATTAAGATAGCTTGTCTATAAGGTTGACTTACAACCAGACACCATAAGGGATTGTTTGGACTGATACAAGGTGGTTCCAGAATTGGAAACATCATATATCAGGCCAACTTCTCACATTAGTCAAAAATCCCACTCTCTCATTGCACACCTTTTCCGATCCCATGTCAAAGATGGAAACATCACTAGTATCAAACAGTACTTCCTTCTCATCCTCAAAGTCTGTAGATTAAAAAACAAGTTAAGGTAAAGGAGACATATAATCAGCTTGGACATTCATCTACCCAGACACATGTAATTTTTCAAATTGATAACACTGACGTTTCACAACTAACCTTCCTGCCATAATCCTAGCACTCACGTCTGCAAGCATATTCTAATGAGCTTGTGATCTGTTCCTTATGTGAATTGGTCACCCCATAAAAACATCTTAAAATATTCTGTTCTGCTGCCCAAGTACAAGCTAACAGTCCCTTTTCTGTCTATAAATAATTTATTTCCGAATCACAAGGTTCTTGAACCATACACTACTGCCCATTCTGTGCGTTGATTTGATTGTTGCAAAATTGCTTCCACACCATAATTACTGGTATCTACTGACGTGCATGAAGATCACCCCATGCAAATTCAAAAGTTTTTTAAACAATTTTCGCATTGGTTCTACTTTAGATTAATATCCACAAACTTCACATAAAACTTAGTTAAACCTAAAAAAACGATACTACTTGGCTTTTAGTTTTAGCAACATGAGCTTCCAGAACTACCTCCACATGAGAATCCTGTGTTTCAAGCCCATCTTTTGTTATTGTATGATCCAAGTACTGAACACTATTACACCTCAAATGATACTTCTTCAATTTGAGAGCTAAACCTTTGTCAGATAATGCTTGTAAAACCTTTCATAATTTCATGTCATGGTGGTAATTGTCCTTGCCAAATACTAAAAATCGTCCTGAAAATCTATTGTCCCTTCTAAACCATCAAAGTTTTCTTCATGATACATTAGAACATTGAGGCTGCACTTGAACGAATACATTACTTTAGCTGTTATAAATGCAATTAAATGTTTTGAATTGTCCTCCAAAACAATTTGACGATAGGCACTAGCAAGATCAAGAGTTGAAAACATCTTTACTGCTTCTTCTAGAATTGAGATTGATTTGTGCACATTAGGTAAAGGATGATGATCAATCTACATGTCACTATTGAAACTGTGGCGATCTACACAGATTCTCAATTCACCAGACCATTTGAACGAAATTACAATCAGAGCCACCCAAGGGGTGGTCTCAATTGGTTTCATAATATACCTAGCAGCCAAATCTTCTAGAATGCCGTTTAACTCTTCCTTGTAATAACGGCACATTCCTCACTTGGTGCCTCACAGGAACAGCTCCCTTCTCCAGAATAATTCCATGTTCAAATTCTTAATACCAACACAAATCCTCTTTAAACCCATCCTTGAAATCTGTTTTCATTGTCTGGATGAACAGCCGCGCATCATTTAGTACCTTCAAATTAATTGTGTAAACAGGATTAGCTTTGGAATTGAGTTTAATCTCTATCTCTTCTTCATGTGACCATCCTAAACGTGCATCCTCTTTAGCAGCATTGTATACTTGACTCCTGGTTCTGCGTTTTTTTTAAATTTAGGGTGGCCCAAAAATACCCTAGAATATTCACTTTGTGCACTGTGCAACTACCTGGTTGAATATCCGTTGTCAGAAACTCCTTTTCACTCCAAAGATGTTGAAACAAATGCTGACTTACTGCTGTGAACCGTGTACAAGATTCAATCATAATATCAACCTCCTGTTCGTCAATTAAGATGTGACATTTGGGTAGTCCTTTTACGGTCTTCTCTGCTCATATGCTTTAAACCACATTAAGGTGAAAAACCTTCTCAAAATCATCAGTTTTGTCCAAACTCTTGTTGACTTTTCCTCATTTACACACCCTACTGAAATTATGCTTTTTTTTTACATCGATTGCAGAGTCTTTCAAGCGCAGTGCATTATTTATAGTTCCCTACACGGGTACTGCTTCCACACCTATAACAAAGTTTATGTTCCTTCCTTAATGTTTGATTAACACTGGCACCAGACTTTTTTTGTTTTTCTCTCAACGTGTTCTTTCCTATGACGTTTCTCACATGTGAATGTTGATTTCTTATCTCATCCACACATTTTTGTGTTAATAATTTCAACTAACTGAACTGCAACTTCTAAGGTTAAATTAGGAGTATCCCACAGCCTTTCTTGAATTTTCATTGTTATTCGTCTTCATTAACACTTGATTTCTTAACACTTGGTCATGGTTTATTTTTTCAAAATGGCATGTCTCTACCAAAGACCTTAGCATAGCTACATACTCCTCTATATTTTCATCTATTTCTTGTTTCCTTGAAGAAAATATTTATCTTTCCATAACTGTATTAGTCTTTTTCCCATATCTCACTTCCAGCATATTTAAAGAGTATTCAACATTATTTAAACTGCTAGCATTCTGTATTTGTGGTAAGAAATGTATCTTGTCTTAATCATTCTCCTTCTAGAGTATTTTTGAGATGAGATAGTTTCCTTTTATGACGGCAATAGTCACATTCCAATGCTGCAATGTAAGCTAAAAACATATCTAGACACCCATTCCATCTTATGACAAGTTCTCCAGGTGTTGGTAGAAAAAATTGTTGAATTGGTATACCTGTCGGGAAACAACTGTTACAACGCATGCTTTACAACTCATTCTTATACCCTGCATGCCAATACAACAAAATGGCTTGCTGTAGGGGGTATAAGGTGTTGGATTTAACTCCAACACCTTCCCTACTGTTGCACAGGCTGGAGTTAGAATAGTAAGACAGCAAGTCTTTGTAAAAACTTGCGTTGTAATGGCATGCGGGGTAAAAGCATTCATTGTAACGTCATACAACCATATCTGCTGCAATGAAATAAAACTACCAAAAATAGAAAAATTATAATATAAAATGAAATAAAGTTGTCACCGTAGTCTCTGTGGTAGAACAACAAAATAAAATGAATAAAGTAGACATTGTGTTCTATGTAGTAGAGAAATAATCTAAAATAAATAAAGTAGTCACCATGGTCTGTATAAACAAGGATTACAAAAGATAGCCATTTAAATTGTGCAACATATACATTACAAATATGGCGCACCAATACTGTGGACTTCAATCAAGAACTCTGTTAAATGACCAAGACGCTTTAGAAAATTCATTCCTGGACGGGCGCTGGGCCAGGCACATAGATTGCTAGGCAGCCCAATCCTGGTAATACAATGGACTTGCACGCTGAAAGAAAGACACACGAAATTTTAAGGTGATGCATCAGAGATACTTAGGAACATGCAGCTTGTAAATGCTCTGCAAACAATCTTTGGCTGCATTTCTGCTCATGCTTCGCTTGCGCCTTGGAACTGCTTGTGACTTGCAGTTTTCCCTCTAAATTGTTATTCCACATATACTGGAACAAACTGACCGGTACAAAAGAGGGTGGTGATGGACGGAGCATCCGAATAAATCAAACACTCACACCCAGTCAAAAGATCTGTGTTTAATCCATCACCGTTCTTTAGCCCACTCTGCCACCCCAGTTCAGACATGGCTATATGCAAATCAGTCTGACCCTGTGCCTCATGGGAACAGTCCAGCCCGAACTGCCAAGCCATGTCTTCCCTGGACCGGAAACAAGCTTCCGAGGACCGGTTTCTGGCATTCCAGCCGTCTTCAGCCCGGCTTGCTTAAATCCAGTGGCAAAGTGAGCAAGGAACTCACGTCTGAGCATACCCTGCCACACATATGGCGGCCAAAAGCGGTACAAAAGGGGGTGGTGATGGACGGAGCATCCGAATAAATCAAACACTCACACCCAGTCAAAAGATCTGGGTTTAATCCATCACCGTTCTTTATCCCACTCTGCCACCCCAGTTCAGACATGGCTATATGCAAATCAGTCTGACCCTGTGCCTCATGGGAACAGTCCAGCCCGAACTGCCAAGCCATGTCTTCCCTGGACCAGAAACAAGCTTCCGAGGACCGGTTTCTGGCATTCCAATCGTCTTCAGCCCGGCTTGCTTGAATCCAGTGGCAAAGTGAGCAAGGGACTCACGTCTGAGCATACCCTGCCACACTTATGGCGGCCAAAAGCGGTACAAAAGGGGGTGGTGATGGACGGAGCATCCGAATAAATCAAACACTCACACCCAGTCAAAAGATCTGGGTTTAATCCATCACCGTTCTTTAGCCCACTCTGCCACCCCAGTTCAGACATGGCTATATGCAAATCAGTCTGACCCTGTGCCTCATGGGAACAGTCCAGCCCGAACTGCCAAGCCATGTCTTCCCTGGACCAGAAACAAGCTTCCGAGGACCGGTTTCTGGCATTCCAGCCGTCTTCAGCCCGGCTTGCTTGAATCCAGTGGCAAAGTGAGCAAGGGACTCACGTCTGAGCATACCCTGCCAAACTTATGGCGGCCAAAAGCGGTACAAAAGGGGGTGGTGATGGACTGAGCATCTGAATAAATCAAACACTCACACCCAGTCAAAAGATCTGGGTTTAATCCATCACCGTTCTTTAGCCCACTCTGCCACTCCAGTTCAGACATGGCTATATGCAAATCAGTCTGACCCTGTGCCTCATGGGAACAGTCCAGCCCGAACTGCCAAGCCATGTCTTCCCTGGACCGGAAACAAGCTTCCGAGGACCGGTTTCTGGCATTCCAGCCGTCTTCAGCCCGGCTTGCTTGAATCCAGTGGCAAAGTGAGCAAGGGACTCACGTCTGAGCATACCCTGCCACACTTATGGCGGCCGAAAGCGGTACAAAAGGGGGGTGGTGATGGACGGAGCATCCGAATAAATCAAACACTCACACCCAGTCAAAAGATCTGGGTTTAATCCATCACCGTTCTTTAGCCCACTCTGCCACCCCAGTTCAGACATGGCTATATGCAAATCAGTCTGACCCTGTGCCTCATGGGAACAGTCCAGCCCGAACTGCCAAGCCATGTCTTCCCTGGACCGGAAACAAGCTTCCGAGGACCGGTTTCTGGCATTCCAGCCATCTTCAGCCCGGCTTGCTTGAATCCAGTTTGCAATTTTCACCCCGAGTGGGCTGGGTATGCTCAGACGTGAGTCCCAGGCTCTCCATATCACTGGAGTCAAGCTATCCAGGCTGAAGAAGGCTGATAGCCAGAAACTGGTCCTTGGATGCTTGATTGCGGTCTAGGAAAGACATGGCTTGGTAGTTCGGGCTGGACTGTTCCCATGAGGCACAGGGTCAAGGCTGATTTGCATATAGCCAGTGTCTGACCTAGGGTATTGTGGAGTGCAAAAAAAACGATGGATTTAGGCCCAGATCTTTGAACTGGGGTGAATGTAAGACATTGTTCTGCATTCTGTCCATCAACTGTGTTTTTTGCACTTTTCACCCCGAGTGGGCTGGGTATGCTCAGACGTGAGTCCCAGGCTCTCCACATCACTGGAGTCAAGCTATCCAGGCTGAAGAAGGCTGATAGCCAGAAACCGATCCTTGGATGTTTGATTCCGGTCTAGGAAAGACATGGCTTGGTAGTTCGGGCTGGACTGTTCCCATGAGGCACAGGGTCAAGGCTGATTTGCATATAGCCAGTGTCTGACCTAGGGTGGTGTGGAGTGCAAAAAAACGATGGATTTAGGCCCAGATCTTTGTACTGGGGTGAATGTAAGACATTGTTCTGCATTCTGTCCATCAACTGTGTTCTTTGCAATTTTCACCCGAGTGGGCTGGGTATGCTCAGACGTGAGTCCCAGGCTCTCCACATCACTGGAGTCAAGCTATCCAGGCTGAAGAAGGCTGATAGCCAGAAACCGGTCCTTGGATGCTTGATTCCGGTCTAGGAAAGACATGGCTTGGTACTTCGGGCTGGACTGTTCCCATGAGGCACAGGGTCAAGGCTGATTTGCATATAGCCAGTGTCTGACCTAGGGTGGTTTGGAGTGCAAAAAAACGATGGATTTAGGGCCAGATCTTTGTACTGGGGTGAATGTAAGACATTGTTCTGCATTCTGTCCATTAACTGTGTTTTTTGCAATTTTCACCCCGAGTGGGCTGGGTATGCTCAGACGTGAGTCCAAGGCTCTCCACATCACTGGAGTCAAGCTAGCCAGGCTGAAGAAGGCTGATAGCCAGAAACCGGTCCTTGGATGCTTGATTCCGGTCTAGGAAAGACATGGCTTGGTAGTTCGGGCTGGACTGTTCCCATTAGGCACAGGGTCAAAGCTGATTTGCAAATAGCCAGTGTCTGACCTAGGGTGGTGTGGAGTGCAAAAAAACTATGGATTTAGGCCCAGATCTTTGTACTGGGGTGAATGTAAGACATTGTTCTGCATTCTGTCCATCAACTGTGTTTTTTGCAATTTTCACCCCGAGTGGGCTGGGTATGCTCAGACCTGAGTCCCAGGCTCTCCACATCACTGGAGTCAAGCTATCCAGGCTAATGAAGGCTGATAGCCAGAAACCGGTCCTTGGATGCTTGATTCCGGTCTAGGAAAGACATGGCTTGGTAGTTCGGGCTGGACTGTTCCCATGAGGCACAGGGTCAAGGCTGATTGGCAAATAGCCAGTGTCTGACCTAGGGTGGTGTGGAATGCAAAAAACGATGGATTTAGGCCCAGATCTATGTACTGGGGTTTATGTAAGACATTGTTCTGCATTCTGTCCATCAACTGTGTTTTTTGCAATTTTCACCCCGAGTGGGCTGGGTATGCTCAGACCTGAGTCCCAGGCTCTCCACATCACTGGAGTCAAGCTATCCAGGCTAATGAAGGCTGATAGCCAGAAACCGGTCCTTGGATGCTTGATTCCGGTCTAGGAAAGACATGGCTTGGTAGTTCGGGCTGGACTGTTCCCATGAGGCACAGGGTCAAGGCTGATTTGCATATAGCCAGTGTCTGACCTAGGGTGGTGTGGAGTGCAAAAAAACAATGGATTTAGGCCCAGATCTTTGTACTGGGGTGAATGTAAGACATTGTTCTGCATTCTGTCTATCAACTGTGTTTTTTGCTATTTTCACCCCGAGTGGGCTGGGTATGCTCAGACGTGAGTCCCAGGCTCTCCACATCACTGGAGTCAAGCTAGCCAGGCTGAAGAAGGCTGATAGCCAGAAACCGGTCCTTGGATGCTTGATTCCGGTCTAGGAAAGACATGGCTTGGTAGTTCGGGCTGGACTGTTCCCATGAGGCACAGGGTAAAGGCTGATCGGCAAATAGCCAGTGTCTGACCTAGGGTGGCGTGGAGTGCAAAAAAACGATGGATTTAGGCCCAGATCTTTGTACTGGGGTTTATGTAAGACATTGTTCTGCATTCTGTCCATCAACTGTGTTTTTTGCACTTTTCACCCCGAGTGGGCTGGGTATGCTCAGACCTGAGTCCCAGGCTCTCCACATCACTGGAGTCAAGCTATCCAGGCTGATGAAGGCTGATAGCCAGAATCCGGTCCTTGGATGCTTGATTCCGGTCTAGGAAAGACATGGCTTGGTAGTTCGGGCTGGACTGTTCCCATGAGGCACAGGGTCAAGGCTGATTTGCATATAGCCAGTGTCTGACCTAGGGTGATGTGGAGTGCAAAAAAACGATGGATTTAGGCCCAGATCTTTGTACTGGGGTGAATGTAAGACATTGTTCTGCATTCTGTCCATCAACTGTGTTTTTTGGAACAAACTGACCATCTGAAGATCATGCTAAGGAGATACTGCCGACTGGATGTTGTTAATTTCAGGCTGCAGCTGCATCACCGGGTTTCATCTATCGTGCTAGTCTTTTCCCACTCGTCGCCATTGTGGGAATGTTAAACGGAGGCGTTAACAATGTTGAAAATTGCTTTATTATATAACTGGTAAGTTCAGAAACAGAAAGTCCCACAGGCCGCTCCTACACACAGCCAGGCATTCTCACATACTCTCCCAAGCATTCCACTCAAAAATTCACTAAAGTGCGAGCGGCCAGCACAACACTTGGGGCTGAAATTAATCAGGGGTTCACATATTTCAAAAGATAAAATTAGGGAAAGCGAGGTTTAAAACGTATGTTCATAAAGGAGAATTTACATGAGGTATTGATTTAGCTAGTTGCTTGGCTCAGGCAGCTCACTAATATACCTGGAAGTTTGGCAGTGCCTAGCCCCATTTCCCCACCGGTAAGTGGGTAGAATGTGGTGTGTTTTTTATGCACTCAAAGGATGGAATGGCTGCATCAATCTACTTAAAGAAAGACTGCAGAAGATATATTGGGAGGATCCATAAGAAATACATTAATTTTGTGAGATCTGCCATTTTTTTAAGATTTATGAATACAATCAGTATTAAGGAAATATTTCCATATTTTGTAAGAACGCGGATCACATCTTTGATTAAAGGTTGATAATTTAGGGGCTTGAGCTTACAATCCTTAACATTAGCCAGATCTTTATATTTGTGAGTTGAGATATGATAAACTAGCTTGAAATATATCTCCATGGAGAATAGGAAGAATCTGACTCTTTTCTTTGTTAGGCTATGTCCTGAACCTGATATTCAATGGTTGGGAGAGCTCGTGTAAAGTCTGCAGTGATAAGTAGAACACCAACAGTGCAAGCCAAACCTTTGGGTGTCCCCTTGGATACTAACATTGGGGGTTAGCTGGTGGCTTTTTGTGGAGAAAGTATGCAAAGAAAAGGAGAAATGTCCCCCGAGAAATGTCGAAAGGAGCTAAAGATTAGCCACTGGTTATAATTATTGTTCAGGGAGAGTAATAAAAAGCTAGGGTCCCTCTGATGAACTGTACGAGGAAGTCCGTCTGTCTCATTGTGGCCCACAGGAGTAATTGCTCGACATGCTCAAGCTTTTACCGCATCTAAGGCAGTCAGTTGCCACTGGTAGTTGAGATGTTTGAGCCCAATAGATGGGACATGCTACAAAGTTGTTGTGGTCTTTAGAGTCTCTGCCTGGGATAAATCCATGTTGCGCGGTGAAACTAGGACTGCCATAACCTTATTTATTCAGATGGCTAATAATCTGACTAATGGTCGCTGCCTGCATTGAGTAATGATATTGGCCTACAGGATTCCAGTGCCAGATTGGGCTTACCTTTTTCAGAAAGACTGTGATTGGAGCTAAATTGGAGAATTGTTATACCCTTCTATGATATCTTGAATCAGATGGTGTGCCACAGGCAATAGAGTAATTTTGAAGGCTGCATAGAATTTCCTATGTAAAACCCTTGTACCAACAGCCTTAGTGGAGCAGGCATGTGATATGACTTCTGATAACTCATCTAGCATTAACAGTGAAATTTTCTCTTTGATTTGTTCAGAGCATAGTGATGCTAAAGTAAGTGAATCAAAGTATTGCGGTATATGAGGTAGGCTTTAAACCACTTCATCATTCGTAGAGTATAACTGCAGATAATATTGGGTGAACACCTGTGTGATCTCAGAATAAGATGTGTGTTGGTGAACAGTTCTATCTACAACTTCAAAGACATGTTGGCAGGTGTGATTTTCTCAAGTTAGCATAGCCGCTGCTGGGCAGATCTTTCAGCTGAGCTTATTGAATTCTGATGATTGAGATTGTTGTGTAATGTGTTCCACTTGGATAGCAGTAATTCTATTCATTATAGAGTTAAGAGAAGACCAGACATTGGTATTATGTCGGTCTCTATTCTCTCTATTCTGGATAAAAACAGAATGTCTCCATTCTATTTCCCTTAGTAGTGTTGGTAATTGTTATTCTTCTTTTTGACAGGTTTTTAATTGCAGGAAAGCAAACTGCATAATACGTCTGCAAACTATCTTTTAGAATTTCCTATACAATGGCAATAGAAGCTGAATAGAAATTGATTAAATACCTTAATTGTCTTTTCCATAGAGATGATATCAAGACGATCTTTTAATTGTGATTATTGAAAGATCTCGGGGAATATGGGCCCTGAAGTCCGGGAGTATTTAAGTGTAGAGTGAGGAGAGCATGATCTGATACCAGAAATTGGATGGTAGTGAACCTTTTACATTTCTTCAAATTGACTGCTCATTAAAAGTAATCTTGTCATAAGCCACCTACCTGGATCCCAGATGATTCCAATGGGATGACAATGCTAGTTCCTGAGTCCTCCCGAGACCTGCCCACGGTTTACAGGAGGACTCACTGGTCCGGTGGAAAATCCCATGGGGAAGGGGGTTGGGATGGAGAGAGTGTGGAGAGTCAAAGATGCTGTGGTTCATCTACTCAACAGCAACACTGCAGCAGGCATTCACACCAGTCTGATAAATGGTACCAGCAGATATGAACAAACAAATAATAAGGCTTTAGTCTTGTATTAACTCTACCTCTTAAGATATCACCTCACAAAAGCTTTTTAAATCTCAACCTACCTTTAGTTTTGTTGTTGATTTGTTTTCATTTAGATTGTCCTTAGAGGATCCTTTATCAAAATTTTCAAAACTTTAGTGAGTATGATTTCAGCATCAAACCCACAAGCAAATTTGGATGGGGTTAACTTCACCCTAGTCCTCTATAGCTGAGCCCTGGCAACAGTATGTACATGTTGAACTAAAACAGATGTATGACAGTACAACGCGATAATTTTGATCGCAGTACTTTACATCACGGTTTTTACAACGCAAATCGTTACAAGAACTTGCGTTGGAGGGCGCTGGATTGAGAATTAATATGATTTTCTTTTCCAACACCAGCCCACGTAACAGTAGGGAAGGTGTTGGAATAGAAAATCACACTATTTCTTAACCTAGAGCACCATCCATTCATTGTAATGACTTGCGTTGTAATGGCTGTGTGGTAAAGGTCATGCGGTGTAAACACCGCGTTGTAAATGATGTTTCCCAACAAAAACACTGATTTCCTCTGTTTACAGCACGATGTTGCAACTGAGCTCAGCATGTAGAAAAATCAAGTCTGTTAATGTGTCTCTCCTTTATTTATTTTTTCATCCAGGTGCAAGACTAATACGAGACGTTCTCTGCAGGGAGATGAAAGCGTGAGAATCAAGGGAGCTGGCATGACAGATTCCTGGAAGCCAGGAAACCGGTAAGTGGCAGGCGAAGAGGCTAAGTGAAGGGGAGGAGTGTGGGCTGTCTTTAAATAAGACTGCTATAAAACGTTCATAAAGGTCACATTCTAATTAATTGAAACAAGGAACAGGTGCAGATAATTACCTTGATGAGGCTGCCTTCTAGATGCTGCTTTAGAATGTTTACAAAGGTCACGTTCTAATTTCTTATAGCAAGGTACAGGTGCAGATGATTAATTTGATGAGGCTGTCTTCTAGAAGGTGTTTTAGAATGTTCACAAAGGTTGCGTTCTAATGGCTTATAGCAAGAGATAAATGTAGATGATTAATTTGATGAGGCTGTCTTCTAGAAGGTGTTTTAGAATGTTCACAAAGGTCGCATTCTAATTGCTTATAGCAAGGAACAGGTGCAGGGGATTCATTTGAACAGGGCTGTCTTTCAGAAGGTTCACGTTGAGGTCATTTATGCCGAATGCTTGATGCTTATTCGGTCGGATTTTCTGGATGTTTCTGTGGTGGCTGAAACCTGATCTTGCATATGCATGGTAAAACATTTATAAAAACCCCCCACCCCTCTTTTAGAATCGAAAGAAATAAGATTGGGGAACGCTGGGTGTTAGGAATGTTTTGCTGGCACGGGGATTCCAGACAGAAATATAAGGAAAATAAGTTTTGTAGCTCAATTTGAGCTTAATAGGGGATTCTGGGGAAGAAAACATTGGGGGATCAATGCAAGACACACATCCTTGGACTTCCCCAGATGTCTAGTGCTCAGAAATGTCTGGTTTTGGTAGGTTTCCCTAGATGGCCGCAGTTTCTGGAACCAAAAACACAGATAGATGTGATAGATCATTTTGATGTCCCCCAAATATTTTTTGGGCTAATCCATATCCCAGGCACTTCGCCCACCCACACAAACGAGGTAGTATTTTTATCAGGAGACCTTGGGTAATGTTGGGTGGTAAGAAATTTGAGTGGGCCCGGTGATCCCACAACTTTCCCACACAGAAATATGAGGAAAATGTGATTTCTTTTGCAAAATGTGAGATTTGCAGGGGATACTCTGTAAGAAAACGTTCAGGCATCCATGCAAGCCACAGCTCCCTAAACTCCCCTGTCGTCTAGTTTTCAGAAATAGCTGGGTTTAGTAGGTTTCCCTACATGGCCACTGACCCCGGAACCAAAAAAGCATGTGACCCCCTTGCAAAACCAGGTCCTTTTGTAATCACTAATTTTGAGGCCTCCAAAATATGTTTTGGGCCATTCCCATTCACAAGCAGTTCGCCCACCCACAAAAGCAATATAGCATTTTATCGGGAGACCTGGGGGAATGCTAGGTGGTGGGAAATTTGTGTGGGCCCAGTGATTCCACAACGTTCCCAAACAGAAATGTGAAGAAAACATGTTTTTTAGCTAAAAGTAAGGTTTGCAGGGGACTTGGGGTAAAAAATCTTTCGGGGATCCACGCAAGCCACACCTCTCTGTCTAGTTTTCATTAATATCTGGGTTTGGTTGGTTTCCCTAGATGGCCACTGACCCCAGGACCAAAAAGGCAAGTTGTTTTGTGATAGATTAGGGGCCCCTGTGATTTTGGTCCCGGCTTGGCGGTCATCTAGGGAAACCTACTAAGCCCAGATATTTCTGAAAACAAGACACCCAGGAGAGTACAGGGATGTGTGGCTTGTGTAGATCTCCCAAAGTTTTCTTCACATTTCTGTGTGGCAAGCTTATGAGATCACAACGCTAGCACAAGTTTCCTACTACCCAGTGTTTCCCTCTGTTTCCCGTTAAAAATGATACCTCACTTGTGTGGGGGCAGATTGGGGGCAACTGGCCCTACTGAATTTGACCAAATGTATACGGGGGAGCAAATGCCCTTGCCCAAGGTGTCTAGTGGGTGGGCCCCTGCTTGGGTATTGCCCAACTGCAGTGATTCCCATGCAGGAATCCACTAGTGAAGGGTACCATTGGAAAGGGGAGACTCTCCCCTTTTCAATGATACATCTCCCGTTTGCCTAAGTGCTCGAGGGGCTGAGATTACCCCAGGAGCACGTTGGCAGTGAAAGTGAAATGAGCCAATCGACTCATTTCACTTTCAGTGTAATGACGTAGGCGTGCCATTCGCCGATCGTCACTACAATGAGAAAAAAAACTACCTCAGGCAGCTAGGGAAGCCCTTCCCCAGCTCCAGCGGCTGAAAGAAAAAAAAAGAAATCCCTCTACTGTTTACAGCAGGGGGATTTCTTACTGCTGTGCTCAGGACGCA
This sequence comes from Lissotriton vulgaris, assembly GCF_964263255.1. NCBI lineage: Eukaryota > Metazoa > Chordata > Amphibia > Caudata > Salamandridae > Lissotriton > Lissotriton vulgaris. Next base: position 578,789,865 of record NC_141697.1, read on the forward strand.
ATACTTACGTCCTTGGCACAGCAGCACCACAGCCGAGGACATAACCATTACATCCTTGGCATGGAAGGGGTTAACTCTATCTCTTAAGGTATCACATCATGAAAGCTTTTCAAATCTCAACCAACCTTTAGTTTTGGTTTTTTTAAAAACAAATTTTATTAAGCATTTTCATTTGTCAACATTCCTTGTGCCAGCATGGTAACCTCCTTTAGCGCATTTTGAGCTGGGTCACCCATATATAACAAGTGTCAGTTCAACTTCTATTCTGCAGTGTAGTGCAACAAGAACAGCGTAATAACAAATGTTTCCCAGCGACTTCTGCAGCTGGTGGGTAATGTCATTGTTCGGTATTGTCCGGCTCAGTGTATCGCAAAGTCCTCAATCTGCTGTAACCTTACCCAAACAAATCAATCAACTCCCTCCCCTTTCCCGCTAGGCATGACATGGCAGAGGTTAGGGCCCCCCTGCAGGGACAATATTCGAATAAACTCTGTTGGTGAGAGAGGGTGACTCATGAGTTCCCCCTCTTGAAGTCACTCTAATTATTCGTACTGGGGGTATTGCTGCCCTAAGTGTCTGGGGTTCATGCCTAGTCAGTGCCTTACTTTAAACCTTAGGGCATCTCCTGCCTTTCGTCGTCCAAATTGGCTTCCGGGTGTCTCAGTAGCATTACCAGTGCCTCCCATGCCCTGGCTGCTTCCAGGGACTCCCGACCCCTTCTAGACTCTCTCACGCACACCACTCCCTTGTAATCTGTTCAGCATGAGCTTTCTTTTCCATCCATCTGCCCTTGGACCGCCTTGGGACTTCCAATGCTTAGTAATATCTCTTTTGGCTAGCAAAAGTTCCAAGTCCTGAAATGTACTAGTTAACTTCATTTTGGAAGTATGAGGGAACCAGTGCAGAAGACAATACCCCGGGGTCCCGGACACTTCTCTCGCCGTCACCTCTGCTAATACTGTTGTCACCTCCCTCCAGAAGTTTTCCAGTTTTGGGAAGCTCCACAGCATGTGTAGAGATACGGCTCCAAGCTCATTTCAGCGTGGGCATTTAGCTGTTTGAGTCTCAAAATATCTATTTATACGTGCCGGTGTGAGGTATGCTCTGTGAAGGACATAAAATGTATTTGTTGAAACCTAGCACTCCTAGAGATCTTAGTAATGCATTCAACCAGGTTGCCCCAAATGTTCTCCTTAAGGTTCCCCCTAGGTCTTCCTCCCATCTCAAACTCAAGTAATAGGGTGCTGGTAATGTGTCTTTTCTGAGGCACCACTATAAGCAGGTAACCGCCTTGAATGTCCCATATGCTGTTACCACATACTGATACCCTCCTGATGTTGGTGGTTCAGAAAGATCCCCCCAATATTTGCCCTTCGCTGCAGTGAGGGCTCTGTGTAGCAGGAAATGACCCCCGGCACGTCAAATTGTTCCTGAAAGTTGTCAAATGGAAATAGTGATCCCTCCTCAAACAGCCTCTCTCTCGGTGCCACCCATGCCTCCAAACCTCTCCAGTTACCTCGTGTGGTAACTCCCTGCACAAGTCCAGAGGTATATCTGGGGTATATGGATGTCTGATTTTGGACCTCTGTAGGCTTCTGGCCCAGTACTTGCTAATGCAGTAGGAATCTGCTTCCAAAATACGTAGTAGCCTTCTGATATTCATTGCTGTATTGTGGGTGGGTATGAACCCCGCCTGGTCTTGGTGACGAGACCCATCATTTGGGGTAGGAGACGCTTAGCTAATATTTTACTCACTATCTTATAATCCAGGTTGAGCATGGGGAGTGGTCTGTAGACAGTCTTGTCAGTTGCTTATTTCCCTGGTTTTAATAGGACGACAATCAGTGCCTCTCTTGTGGAACCCGGTAGTCTCCCAACTTGCTTTGCCTGGTTATACATTTCAACCAGGTGTGATCCCAGCAAATTGGCATACCTAAGGTAGAACTCGACTGGCAGGCTATCCGTGCCGGGGGTTTTATTCCTGGCTATTGCTTTGATAGTGGCCCTAACCTCGCTGAGCTCTATATCCCTCCCCAGGGTCTCCACCTCCTCCTCACTGATGGTTGTCAGTCCTGCGGGTCCTTCAAACAAGTTAATGCCCACATTCGTGAGCAACACTCTGCTCCTATACAGGTCAGCATAGTACTAAAAAAACACTCTGTTAATGTCCTGCTGGTAGAAGTGTGCCATGATTATCCCTATTTTCTAGGATGATCGACCTTCTTTTAGCTGGGTTGGCCAACCATGCGAGTAGTGCCCCTGATTTGTCCCTTTCTGCATGCGCTCAGGCCATGTAGTTCTTATAATCAAAGCAGCACAGTCTTTCTACATGTGCTACCACTGTCTCTTTGGTGGCAAGTAGGTTCTCCTGCAGCTCTCTGAGTTTTTGTTCTGCTTCCTCTACTTCCCTCAGAAGGGTCACGCGTATGCCCACCACTTCAGCAATACACCTACCTCAAATCACAACTTTAAGTGCATCCCATTCTGTCATGGGGTTTATGGCTGTCCCTGCTTTAACCTCAAAATAATGTTCTATGGATGTCCGTATTGTTGCCTGAAATACTTGATCTTCTAAGGCTTCTGGTTTTAACCGCCAAGTGGGGATTCTTGGCAACCGGTGGTTATGACCTGAGATCGTTCAGGCTAGGTACTCGCTAGTCGTAATGTGCTCATGCACATCTGTGCTGCTCTCCATGTGTCAATCAGTCCCCATTGATTTTGCCACTCCCGACGTGCCGCAGCTGCTTTAGCGACAAGTGAGTCACGCAAAGGTGGGTGGGTGTACACAGTTGCAATGCCCTCCCAGTATCACAGATCCCACCAGGGATGGGGCTAGTACTCTGGACAGGGATGAAAAAAATGCAACTTGGTCCACATTTGGACCATATATGCTTCGAATCGCCACATCTCTTCCATCCAACTTATCTAACTATCTGCCTGATGCACTGGAAGGGGACTCTCGCTCTCACCCAAACCAATATCCCTCTGGCGAAGGCTGAGTAATTCCTATAGAAGGCATGTCCCCTCCACCTGTGTTGTAGTACGGCCCCCTCTTTAGCTGTGATATGAGTTTCTTGTAACATGGCTATGTGTACCCCTCTTTAGTCAGGTATGCGTGTATTTTGTGGCATTTGCTCATGGTGTGCATCCCTCGTACATTCCACGAAAGTCATTCAAAATCTACAGTAGGTGCCATATCATTGATGTTCTTGTTTTCCTGATTCTGTTTCTACTCCAGGCGCACCTAACCCCCAACTGTAAACCCCACATGTAACAAAAACCCCAACTCCCCTTCCCCAGGACAGGTGATAGAACGAACCCCATCCAAACTTAGCACCAAGAACTATAGAAACAGCAAGACACCTGAAAACCACGTAACCTACAAGGACGCCATGATGAAATACCACCAACACACCAGAACCATCAAAAGAACCTTCATTTACAACAAAATCCTCGTCAACTCTAGTAACTCGAAGGAGCTCTTCAGTGTCATCCAAGAATTCACCAACCCCTGCAGCCAAGCATCGGACATCAACCCCTCCCAGGACCTCTGCGACAACCTCGGATCCTACTTCCACCTGAAGATTGAAAATCTCTACAACTTCAACGGCCACTACCTTATTCCGCAGCCATCCTTCCCTCCAACACTGACCGCCAGCCCACCATCTCCTCCTGGATTCCGAACACGACAGAAGAGACCGCCTCGACCATGAAAGGCATCTACTCATGGGCCCCTACTGACCCCTGCCCACCCCACATCTACCAGAGAGCCGCCACACCATCGCACGAGAACTAGGACACATCATCAACACCACCTTCAAGACCGGCGTTTTCCCTGATGACTGGAAACACGCAGAAGTCAGGCCCCTGCCTTGAAGCCCTCAGCAGACCCTACGGACCTCAAAAACTACTGGCCCATCTCGTTCCTCCCCTTTGCGTCACAAGTTGCTGAGAGACCGTCAATGCAGAGCTGACCAAGTTCATCGAAGTCAATGCCATCCTCGAACCCTCTCAATCCAGATTCTGCAGCTACCACAGCACTGAGACCGCATTACTGGCCGCCACAAAAGACATCCGCACCCTCCTCGACCAAGGCCACACAGCTTCCCTGATTCTACTCAACCTCTCAGCAGCATTCAACACAGTCTCCCACCGCACACTCACCATCAGACTACACGACGCTGGCATACAAGGAACTGCCCTCGACTGGATCCGATATTTCCTCACCGGTAGAAGCCAAAGGATCAGACTGCCTCACTTCCTCTCCGAACTCACAGAAGTCAACTGCGGAGTCTCCCAAGGATTGTCACTCAGCCCTACCCTCTTCAACATCTACTTGGCCCCCCTCGCGGCCATCGTCCGACAGCACAGCCTCAACATAGTATCCTATGCCGACTTCACCCAGCTCATTCTCTCCCTCACAAAGGACCCCACCACCACCAGGCTCAACTTTCGGGATGGAATGCTGGACGTCGCAGCCTGGAGGAACATCAGTTGCCTAAAACTCAACTCTGAGAAGACAGAAGTCCTCGGAACCACCCTATAGCATGGAACAACACCTGGTGGCCAACAGCCCTCGGCAGCCCCCCACCCCCACGGATCACGCCAGAAACCTTGGTATCGTACTCTATTCCTCCCTCTCCATGAACCATCAGATCACCACCGTCGCCTCCAGCTGCTTCAACACCCTCTGCATCCTCCATAAGACTTTCAAATGGATCCCACCCGAGTCACGGAAGACAGCCACCCACACACTCATCACCAGCAGGCTGGACTACGGAAACACCCTCTACGCCAGCATCACCAAGTCCCTACTCTGCAGGCTCCAGACAATACAGAACACCGCCACCAGACTTGTCCTCGGTATCCCCCGACATGAACACATCAGCCAGCACCTACGAAAGCTCCACTAGCTCCCCATCAAGAAGAGAGTCACTTTCAAGGTAATCATCTATGCCTACAAATGCCTATACAATATCGGCCCCCCAATACCTCAACCACAGAATCACCCTCCACGTACCCAAAAGGGACTTCTGATCCGCCAACTTCTTCCTTGCCGTGCCCCCAAGCATCCACAGAGCCAGAGCAGGTGGAAGAGCCTTCTCCTACGTTGCGGCCAAGACCTGGAACGAGCTCCAGATCGACCTCAGACTCTTTAGGATACCTTCAGGAAGGCCCTGAAGACCTGGCTCTTCGGATGAGCAGAACTGCTGACCAACCCCACCCCCCCAGAACCTTGAGACCCTCTCTGGTAAGTAGCATGCTTACAATTCCCTGATTGATTGATTGAAGTGGTAACCGTGTGGATAAGCCACACCACTGTAATTGGGGGTGCGGGATCAACCAGTAAGTCCTGGTGACCTCACAACCCAGGCCCCCCCCCCATCCAGTAAAGCATGCCTATATATACCCTGCTCTCCCCTTAAGTCTGATGTGTATCCCCATTGTAGAGCACTTGTCCTTGGAAGTTACACCGAAAGGATACAAGTCGATCAATCCACTGTGGATGTGCTCTCGGTTTGCGCTGTATAAGATGATCTCATCGACCGATTTAGGAGTGATTTTCGGTAAGTCTGCATCAGAGTTCTCTGCCGAGCAAGTCCCCTGGTAGTTGTCTGATTGACGTTCATCGTGGCCACTTCGTGAGGATCTGAGACTAGTTCCCACTTGGCTGAGTTCTGCGACAGCCTGGATGGCCTTATGTCGTTCATCTCTGACCTCCACTGGAGAGTGTGTTCAGGCTTTGTGGGGATTTCCTCTCCCACTGCATCCTGGTGCTCCTGGGGAGCTTCTCTGTGATCTGCAATCTGGAAGGGAATCGAGCCAGGTCCATGCATCTTGTGGCATCTGGATGAATTGGACGCCTGTCGGTGTTATGACTTTCAGTTAGGCAGTGAAAAACATTCCATAGGGTATTTGCTTCTGTCACAAGCTTCTCTTCACCACCAGGAATGAGGCCCACTGTTTTTGCACCTTTCTAGGTAAGTCAGGGAATATCATGATTTTGCTGTTTTCAATCTGTAGATTGCTTTTCTGGCGAGCGTGCGTCAGTATAGGATCCCGGTCACGGAAGTGAAGTAGGCAAGTCACAATCGGGCATGGTGGAGCGTCCAACTTGGGGGGCTGTGCTAGAACCCTGTGTGCTCTTTCCAGCCCGTTAAATGGGGAGAGACCTTCTGGAGCCACTTCCACCCGTAGCCAGTTCTCCAGAAACTGCACCATGTCGTTCCCTTCTGCTCGCTCTGGGACCCCCATGATACGTGCATTGTTCCTGCTTGATCTGCCCTCACTGTCTTCTGCTCTCACCTCCAGGGCCCGTACTTAATTTTCCATGGTGGATAGGGCTTGACGCAGCTCTGTGATGTTGGTGGGAATGTCTGACATGGGGCACTCGGTGCTTGCCACTCTTTCCGCTAGGCGACGGTGGTCATCTTTGAGCAGGTTCAGGTCAGTGCCAATGGCATCTATCTTAGCCTCCAAAACTTTTTGCAATACTGTGATGGCTTGCATGATGTCGGGCAATTCTGGGTGACCTCCTTCTCCGCCCCACCCTTTGTCCCCCTCCTAATCCATTTGAGTGGGCTCTAAGGCCGGCTTGAGGGCAGTCTGCCCCCTTTTCTTGGGTATTTTCCCCATTTACAGTGAAGACTGGTTCATCTTTTAATTCACAGGTGGCTCGTGGGTATGGTCAGTGACCCTTGTCCGCTCCTTCTGTGTGGTCTTTGCCACAGACTCTCTAGTTCACTGTCCAGCACGGTAGGCGAGGTCTGACCTCATTTCAAGTTCAGGCAGTGGGGGTATCGCTGCTCGTTAAAACCGTCCCATGTCTATGCTGTTCACTCCTTCAGTTTGTGGGTGGTGTTGCGAGCTTTCTGTGCTTCAAGGCACTTTTCCTACTCCAGGTTGGGGGCAAGCCAGGTTTATCTCTCTAAAACTCGGTGAGATCCAAGCGTCCCCTTCCCTGCTCAAGTCAGACACGGAATTCCTTTGTACATTCATCCTTTCTCTGGGATGTCTGTCTGTTGATTAATCCTGGCAGGACTTCCCAGTCTCTTCGTGCTCAGCCCCCTCCCTGCCGTAGTTGAGGCCTTGGCTCCCTGTCATCCCGCCGGTTCCTGACGCTTTCACGCTAACCTTCCCAGTCGTCGTCATGTACTCCGTGTATTTTCTGGACCTTACTTGGGGGCCTCTGTGTCGGGTGGCTCTTCACACTTGGGAAGTTAGCACAATCCCACCAGGCCTTTCGGCCTCGTTGTGCCTCCCTCGCCTGTGCTCCTCATTGCAGCGCCCCCCTCTCTGGCACCACACAGTGTCGTGTCTAGCTCTGGTCCCCTCCTGTCGTACCCAGAGCAGCCACTCACCTAGGGCCTGGTACAGGCAAGGAGATAATGTGTCAGGTCCCACGGTGGGCAGGGCTGACGCTGAAACGCTGTTGGCCTACTTTCAGCCGTTATCTCCCCGCAGCACTCCTGCTGATTCGCTGACCCTCAGGGAGCGCCTGTGGTGCTTTTCCTCCGTCACGTTACTGGCGGTTTCGGTCCAGCTGCTCCGGCAGTCTGCAGATCTGACAGAAACGTTCCAGGACACCCTCCCGGGCTCCCCATCACATATAGCGTAATCAGCTCGCCCGCTCTTCCTCTTGTAAGGCTTACATTTCAGAATTGGCCGCCATTTTGACATGGTCGCTGCAGGTCTTCCCCTTTTCGTCCATTCTTGGGCAGATTCTTTCAGTGGGATTCGCTGCCAATCTGTCTGGTCACTCCAGGGTGCTTCTGCCACATTCTTGGCCAGTTCACCGAGTGTTTGGGGCACAGGATATTGGTGGAAGGGTGAATTCCGAGGCCGGCAACTCATGTCCAACTACATCCGCGCCTGGCCACGCCCCCAATCAACCCTTAGTTTTGTTGTTATTTTGTTTTCATTTTCATTGCCTGTAGAGGATCCTTTTACCAACATTTTCGAAATTGTAGTGAGTATAATTTCAGGATCAAACCCACAAGCTAAGTTGGACTACATTAGCTTCACCCAAGTCCTCTCTGGCAGAACCCTGGCAACAGTGTGTACAAGTTGAACAATAACACTGGTTACTTTTGTTTGCAGCACAATGTGGCGACTGAGCTCAGCGCATAGAAAAATCTAGTCTGGTGCGAGACTAATGCGGGATGTTCTTTGGGGTGAGAATGAAGCAGGAGGATCAAGGGAGCTGTCAAGACAGAGTCCTGGAAGCCGGGAAACAGGTAAGTGACATGCGAAGAGACTGAGTTAAGGGGAGAAGTGTGGACGATCTTTAAATGAGATTGTTTCAAAATGTTCATAAAGTTCTCATTCTAATTGTTTGTGACAAGGAACAGGTGCAGATAATTAACTTGATGAGGCTGCCTCTAGAAGATGCTTTAGAATGTTCACAAAGGTTGTATTCTAATTGCTTGTAGCAAGGAACAGGTGCCAATGATTAATTTGTTGAGTCTGTCTTCTAGAAGGTGTTGCTGAATGTTCACAAAGATCGCATTCTAATTGCTTATAGCAAGGAAAAGATGCAGGGGATTAACTTGATAAGGGCTGTCTTCCGAAAGGTTCACGTTGATGTCATCTATGCTAGTTGCTTGATGCTTATTCTGGTGGATTTTCTTGATTCTTTTGTAGCGCCTGAAACCTGACTTTGCATATGGATGGTAAAACATTTGTAAACGCTATTAAGCCTCATCAAACAAACCGGGGAACATCAGCTGCAGCTACCTATTACCAACACTATGTAACATGGACAAAAGTCAAGGTACAAGACGTTTGTTGGGAGGAATGATATGAGTCATGCCGGTATATTGCGATAGTCAAGAGAGGTGAGCTGTGGCAGGAATCCTGACAAATCTATCCTAGCGCTATGGCAATGTACAGGAGAAAAAATGGTGTAAGCTGTTTTGCTGGAATATCTTCATATCTGTAGGTCGATAAGCCCCAACCCCTTTGTCAAAGTAATGATTGCTTAAGCACTTGAGGTTTATGGCTCTGCCACTATTTATTGGTGGTATCTAGATGCAATTGCAATCTCCAGATAGGATGAAGGGAACTTTAAGTGCATTTAGTTTAAGGTGGAGATGTCAATAGATATCTGGTAATTCAGAATTAGGCCAGTGCATAGACCATACATGGAACTGGGGGAAAAAGCAGCTGAAAGATAGCACTACCCACCTACAGGCTGGCTCCGCCATACATGTGAGAGCACTGAGTTGTTATTCGAGAATCAGTATGGTGACTCCTTGGAGAAAGAATATCTCTGGATGGTGACATAGAAAGACTTTGCCCTGAAGTGGAAAAATGTGTTTCGATCCACGTATGAAATTCTAGCTTCTTGTAGACAGCCTGGTTTGGGCTTAAAGTGCATAAGTTCAGAACTTTTTGAGCTTGTTTAGGATGCCCATTAAGGATATTTGCCATCTGCCAGATCCCCTCCTTTGATGGGGGTATGGGAATGACGCACCTATACCTCTATTTCTTAGCTGCCTGTCTCCTAGTAATCCATGACTTGTTCAACGGGGGCTGGTCCTACCCTGCCTATCGGCTGGAGCTGAGCGAACTAGGTCTACACAAAATCCAATCACTGATGTACGGGGGTCCATTCCATCTCAGCTGCCCGATGCGACGCCTTCGTGCTGTTGGCCTGGCGGGCCTCACTACGCCACACTCGCTGGACGCGTAAGCAAACCCAATGTACACCCCTCTGGCAGGGAACTTGGCTCCAAGTCGTAGGTGGGCTGCAAGGGTTTAAATTGTGGAACCTTATCGGAAGCCCACAAATTGGGGGTGTCTGGGCTAACGGCCACATGCATTCATGTCAGGACCTCCAGACCTGCTATTCCCTCCACCCATCCCAATTCTATAAATACCGACAGCTGCGGCACGCCCTCCACACACACATCACAGACGATACTAGGCTCCCTGAGTATAGCCCTCCCGAGGCGCAGTCTATGTTGGATGACTTGGGCATTTACCGCTCTTTGGTTAACAACACCCCCACCTCACTGGACAAGTTAAGGGTCCAATGGGTGGAGTGTGTGGGTCCCCTTGATGAGGTAGATTGGCGTGACGCCCTCATGGCGCCCAAGATGATCACCGCGTCCGCCAAACTTAGACTGATCCAGCTATACTACTTGCACGCTGCATATCTCACTCCCTTGCGCCTCCACCGGGCGGGCCTATGCCCGGATGCGTCTTGTCCAAGGTGCGGCCATGCCCCAGCTGACTTTTTCCATATGGTCTGGTCATGCCCCCACCTGGCGCGATTCTGGGGAGCTATTGAAGAGGAGCTCACGGAGGTCCTGGTTTGGGCGGTTCCCCATGATCCACGTCATTCTCTATTGGGGATCACAGATGGGCTGGATGGGCCCAGAACTGAAAAACTATTTTTTAACACTCCCATGATTGTAGCAAAAAGTGACTTAGCGGCGGCATGGAAATGTCCAGACCCACCTGACCCCGGGAAGTGGCGAAGGGGGGTGGACTGGTGCGCGACCAAAGAAAAAACCCTATATGCAGCAAGAGGATGTCCCAAGAAGTATCGTAGGGTGTGGGGAAAATGTCTGGGTACTGTGGAATGACCGACATACTTTGCTCAGTTACTATGCCTGTGTATAACTTCTGGGGTTGGAAAACGGGGATGTTATGCTCCTGTAAATGTCAATGATTCACTGTCTTCCGTGTCTATTGCTGACCTGTTCTATACTTTTCAAAACAATAAAATTGATTATCAAAAAACTATATTTGCATTGCGGGAAACTATTGTTAGCTCCCAGAAAAAGGCGAATAAATAAAAGAGTATGGACAGATAAAAGCAAATTTTATTGAAGGATGCGATGAACTGTTCTAAATATCGGGTACTGCACTTTATAGTTTTCTCTTGCGAAAACCACTATTTGCATGGATGTTGGAATTACAAGAGTGTTGGAAAAAAATAACTGTCAGATTTTTCACTGGATAAATTTCAGCAGGTCAAACATGCCAAAATTTAGTGGGTGAAATGCACCCCGGTTTGAGGGCACAACTTGAAATTATGATTATTGATTGTATATGATAAATAATGACCCCAGAGTATTGTTAATTATCAGATGTGATAAACAATGATATAATCACGAAGAACTTGAAATTGATGCCTGTGACTTTGCTGGCTGTGTTCTGACCTCAGCCCCTTTCTGCATCTTCAAGATTAATCTTACACAAGGGAATTTGTTGTAAATAGGATGGTCATAGATGACAGGATACTTCTAGTTGATTACATGTAGATTTATTGTAGGACACAGCCGAGTGTGAAAACACTAAGGAAGGACTAAAGACTACAGTCAGCCATATTACAAAAGAATCAATGTACAACAGAATTCCCAGAAACACGTAATCCAAAAACTGCTCCTTCAGTGGGACAAACAACACAAGCTGCATAAAGCCCACAGAGTAGGGCCACAGTAACCAAAGTGTAGCTTGCAAGCAACATGTTGCTTGTGCCACCTAGAAATGTTGCCCGCCAGATGATTCAAACCACAATTGTTATTATCACTGCTGCACTGTGAAAACAATTCATTTATTTTCAAGACAGGGTGTTCCTAATTGGTTGTCTTCACTGCTGCTATTTCCCTGAAACTTGTTCCTGAGAACTGAGGCAATACGGTTGGATCATATTTAATGGCAAATTAATTGCCTGAAAGGGAGCAGCAAGTTGCTGATGATGTCCTAACTGGAGTCAAGAGGAGGTGGCATCAAGTGACTGCTGATGAGTAGACCATCTGATTGGAGGGTTTAATGAGGCAGAATGCCTCTACTCCTCTTGTGTTTGTACTCTTCGCATTGGACCAGTCTCACTGCCCCTATACAACCAGTGCTGATGCCTTCTCTTTTGATGGCAGACTGAGCAATAGGATCAAAAGTCCATATGAGACATCATGAACACCATGAAGCGACTGACAGCGGTAAAGTCCTTTATCCCAGTAAGCACCGTGTATTGCACTAACTGGAAGATTTTAGAGTTCATGAAGTCTGCATTCTAGAAGATTTATGGAAAACAGCTGTGTGCCTGATGAAATCCTATGGAAATATTTGTAAGGGTGTTAGATGTGTAATTATTGAAAGTGAAATTGCTCTAAGTGGGCATTATGAAATGAGTGGACTGTTGGCATTATGGAATCATGCAAAGCAAACTGGGGAATTACAACACCATTTGCAGTTATAGCTGTGGTATTTTGTGTAATAGCAAAGTGTTCTAGCTTGATATTACAAAAAAACACAAAGTACTAGCTAGAGAAATACTAACACTTACAACATGTATCAAATGAGACATAATGAATATATTAAATGGGTTCTGCACATTTTGTGCCTCCCTCACGGGCCAAGTTAATTACTCTCCTCCCCAGCAAAAGGATCAAAGTTCTCCCCTCACAATAAAGCAATTAGCAGTTCTTGACCCAGATCCTGGAAAAGGATGGGGCGAGGACAACATCTGCATCTATTTTAATGTAAAGTAAAATGGATTTGTAGAGCACTGATTGTCGACTGTGAGGGTATCCAGGTGCATCTGTTAATTACCATGTCACACTGAACCTGGGCTAGGGCAAACGAGTCCCACTGAAACAAAGGAGGAGGGCTATACCTCCGGAGCCAGCACAGGAGGGACTTGCTTTTGAAGATTTGATGGGAGGGGATCAGGTAGCAGTATCATCAAGGGGCGGAGCTGAGGCTCTCAGGGGAGCTCTTTCTACAGACAACTTGAATTTGCCAAAGCTGTGCAACAGGGTGTGGACAGCGGTGGATGGATGCTGAGGCATTCTAGGGTTGCCTGGCCTCTAGAAGTGTCCACCCCCACTTAAAGTCCCTGTTCAAGAGAGAGACAGTCGAGAAGACCCTGGACCTGGAAGTGATGATGGTAAAAGGATGCCCAGCTGGAAGGAGAAGCCACCTGATGCCCTGCAAGGATGGACTAATGACTTTGATTCCAGATGACCTCCAGGATGAGGATGGATCTTTCCAGGGCAAGTGACATTGGCCCCTTATAACTCCTGAAGAACAGTTTGGGAAAGAGACCTACTGGGGGACCATGGGGGGGTTCCCCTGGAGATTTCTGTTGACTGATTCTGGACTCAGCTGACACACCGGTGCCTTGAAGGAGCTTGAAGGCTCTGGGGCTCGAGCGTGTGGCAGGGAGAGTGCTTGCTTCTCTGGCTGGTGGTGGTGGAGAAGCACAAGATGGCCTCACCACCAGGAGAAGAGCACCGGAAGCCAGGCAGAGGACAGGTCAGATGCAGGAGGGAGCCAGAAAACCCAGCATTTAATTTTTTTTCAAGGGGAGTGTGAAAAGATATTCCAATTAGTCGTCTTCATTGCTCCTATTTCCCGGAAACTTAGAGGGCTGGTTCATGTATCAGTTGACATAATACGACTTCTGAGCTCACATATTCTGTTACTTTCTGAATGTTTCTCATCATTTCAGTTGATGCACAGATGTTGCATCTCAGTCATTTCTTTGAAGATAATGTACAACAGACCATCCATGGTGTCGTGGGCATGCCCATATTTGCCATCCCGGCCTAAATGTCTTATTAAACAAATGTTGAACGTTCTGGCACAGGAAACAATAGAAAAAAGAAGAACACTACCAGCAGAATAAACACACTGTGGACATGAACAAAATGGATGTTGCCATGTAAGTTCATATCAAAGAATTTACATGTATAAAAATGAAGTATATAAAAATATCATAGGCTTCTTCTCATTAAACTGGTTAAGCAACAAAAACTCTATAAAAGCCCTTATTATGAGTAGTGTTGCCATCTTTCTTAGAAAAAGAATACCGACCATTTGTTTTGCTAATCTAGGACAGCCAACAACTGGTAGTTGCAGAGAAAATGGTATAAAATTATCAGGATTATCTTTTAATGTTGGATTTATCTCTCTGTGTGGTATAATGATCGTTCTGAAACAATTTAGGCTGCTCTCAAATACTTTTAAATTCTGTATTGTGTGTTTGCATTTTTAGGTTTATGTTTCTGAGGGGGAAAAAATCCAAATTTCGTTGTTTTTCCCAATATATTTACTAGCCTGGACTTAAATATACAGGCAAGTGAAAAATAGGCAGGTGGCACGCTAATTTTAAGTCTCAAAGTAATACCCAATTTGGTCGATAAAGGAAGATACCAGCAGAATCGGGATTACAAGTTTTGCGGGCACACCCCAGTTCTGATTTTTTTACCTTCACACACTTCAACAGGAAAAGCTTGGCAAAATGGGCACTGGGAAAACGGTCTGAAATGAAAGAAAACATTCCGAATTGATGTGTAAACACTGATGCCTTTGGTTATTCCCCATTCCCGGGCTAAACATGGATGTACTAATAGTGAACCCAGTAATTGTCACAAGCCACCCTGTGGTATCAGCGATTCCAGGTGCTGGATTGCTGCATCAGGAGCTTGGAATAAACAAATAGGGCAAGCTTTGATTAATGTTTAATGATGTCGCGTTTCTTTGAAGGTGGTTTACATAAAAGTAGGGAACACAGGGAGAAAGGACAAGGGAAGGCATGCCGTGCCTCATCCTGTAATTCAGAACACCCTCCTGACTGAATTATATCATGACCAGATAATTGGAAGAATCCAATATAGAGGAATAGGTCGTTTTCCACAACGCAGGAAGATGCAGTCAGTGTTTGCAATTGTACACCAGTTCCTTGCATGTGTATCAGGCCCGGCTCCAGGAATTTTTGTTTGGGTGGGCCAAGGGCGCATTTGGGTGGGCCACTGCGGGCTCAATGTGTCGCTTCTGGAGGTAGCCTACAAATAAAAAAAAACTGTACTCCTGCGTGTGATAGAAGGGGATAACAGGAGATTCAGGGCCCTCCAATATTTTCCAAATCTCTTTCTAATCGTTAACACTCTCAAAAAGTGTTTTGATCCCATGTAAGGTCCTTTTGATGGGCAGAGGAGGTTTCTGAGGTGGGAGTATCAGGCAAGTAACACTACTCAGCCTGCCTCGTTGCCAGCCTTCAGAGAGAATCTCACATCATTAATACCTCCATCTGACCCCAGACTCTGCAGCACACTCCCTTCCAGGCCTGATCATCAATTTTCTACAATCTCTCTACCGTGCACCTTAACTCACAGCTAACCTTGGTCCCCAGCCCCATATCAGGCACCACCTGGTTTCATTCTCCATAATCCCACTAAAAAGATTTGTAAAATCACCTTCAAACTGAAAACCCTGAATATAAGAGTAAATATAATTAGCACACACTTTAAAATATGTTACACAGTGGCCCTAATGACCCAACTGCTAATTAAATAAGCAAAAACATTACAGGGTATATTATAGTGCCGGTCAAAAGTATTTATTGGTGTCCCACCACTGACCTCTTACTCGATAGACAACTTTACTACCACCCTCCAACAGTGCACTTCATCTCTCCTTAGCCCCTTTCAGTCATGACCTCCTCATCAGACTCCCTCCCTACCTGCCCCCCACCAGTGTCCCTCATCACTCCAAAGCCCCTCCCCATGACCACCTCCTCAGACTCCCACACAAATACCCTCCACCAGTGCCCCTCATCGCTCCATAACCCCTCCCCCATTGACCTCCTCCTGAGTCCCTCACTGCCACCCTCCACCAGTGTCCCTCATCGCTCCAAAGCACCTCCCCCATGACCTCATCGGATTCCCTCATTGCCACCCTCCTCCCAGACTCCCCCACTACCACCCTCCACCAGTGCCCCTCATCACTCCGTAGCTCCTCCCCATGACCTCCCCCTCCTCGGATTCCCTCATTGCCATCCTCCAACACTGGCCTTCATCTCTCCGTAGCCTCTTCCCCTCATGACCTCCTCCTCAGACTCCCTCCCTACCACCCTCCACCAGTGCCCCTCAGCGCTCCATAGCCCCTCCCCATTACCTCCTCCTCAGACTCCCTCCCTAACACCCTTCACCAGTGCCCCTCATCACTCCAAAGCTGCTCTGCCTCATGATCTCCTCCTAAGACTCCCTCCCTACCACCCTCCACCAGTGCCCATCACTCCAAAGCAACCCCCCTCATGACCGCCTCCTCAGACTCCCCCACTACCACCCTCCACCAGTGCCCCTCATGCCCTCCTCCTCACACTCCCTCCCTACCACCCTCCACCAGTGCCCATCCCTCAAAAGCAACCCCCCCTCATGACCGCCTCCTCAGAGTCCCTCCCTACCACCCTCCACCAGTGCCCATCATCACTCCAAGCAACACCCCCTCATGATCTCCTCCTCAGACTCCCTTCCTACCCCTCCACCAGTGCCCCTCATCACTCCAAAGCAACTCCCCCTTATGACCTCCTCCTCAGAATCCCTTCCTACCACCCTCCACCAGTGCCTCTCATCACTCCAAAGCCCCTCCCCCATGACCTCCTCTTCAGACTCCCTCACAAACAACCTCCACCAGTGCCTTCCATCTCTCCGTATCTCCACCCCTCATGATGCCCCCTCGGATTCCCTCATTGCCACCCTCCAACAGAGCCCATCATCACTCCATAGCCCCTCTCTCATATGCATTTTATTTCTTGTATGACCCTAATATCCGGCGCTTCCTGAGACGCGGGATCTCGCCTGACCGCCTGTGACGCCTGTGACCCCTGTGGACTGCTCGCCGCTCCCGCTGCGCGGGAGCCGCTTCGCTTGTGGGAGGACCCACCAACGTAGAACCCAACCTGCCTGGCTGCCGAGGGAGAGCTGCAACAGAGGAGGCTTCAGGGGTAAGCGCTGCAGGGACTCGCTTTCCCAGGAGTCCCTGCAAGACCACGAGTCATCGGTCAGCGCCCCCCTGCGTGCCCCGCCCCACCGGCAAACAGCCAAAAGAGAAGCAGGAATCAGCGTGTTTGTGACCCTAATATCCGGCGCTTCCTGAGACGCGGGATCTCGCCTGACCGCCTGTGACGCCTGTGACCCCTGTGGACTGCTCGCCGCTCCCGCTGCGCGGGAGCCGCTTCGCTTGTGGGAGGACCCACCAACGTAGAACCCAACCTGCCTGGCTGCCGAGGGAGAGCTGCAACAGAGGAGGCTTCAGGGGCAAGCGCTGCAGGGACTCGCTTTCCCAGGAGTCCCTGCAAGACCACGAGTCATCGGTCAGCGCCCCCCTGCGTGCCCCGCCCCACCGGCAAACAGCCAAAAGAGAAGCAGGAATCAGCGTGTTTGTGACCCTAATATCCGGCGCTTCCTGAGACGCGGGATCTCGCCTGACCGCCTGTGACGCCTGTGACCCCTGTGGACTGCTCGCCGCTCCCGCTGCGCGGGAGCCGCTTCGCTTGTGGGAGGACCCACCAACGTAGAACCCAACCTGCCTGGCTGCCGAGGGAGAGCTGCAACAGAGGAGGCTTCAGGGGTAAGCGCTGCAGGGACTCGCTTTCCCAGGAGTCCCTGCAAGACCACGAGTCATCGGTCAGCGCCCCCCTGCGTGCCCCGCCCCACCGGCAAACAGCCAAAAGAGAAGCAGGAATCAGCGTGTTTGTGACCCTAATATCCGGCGCTTCCTGAGACGCGGGATCTCGCCTGACCGCCTGTGACGCCTGTGACCCCTGTGGACTGCTCGCCGCTCCCGCTGCGCGGGAGCCGCTTCGCTTGTGGGAGGACCCACCAACGTAGAACCCAACCTGCCTGGCTGCCGAGGGAGAGCTGCAACAGAGGAGGCTTCAGGGGTAAGCGCTGCAGGGACTCGCTTTCCCAGGAGTCCCTGCAAGACCACGAGTCATCGGTCAGCGCCCCCCTGCGTGCCCCGCCCCACCGGCAAACAGCCAAAAGAGAAGCAGGAATCAGCGTGTTTGTGACCCTAATATCCGGCGCTTCCTGAGACGCGGGATCTCGCCTGACCGCCTGTGACGCCTGTGACCCCTGTGGACTGCTCGCCGCTCCCGCTGCGCGGGAGCCGCTTCGCTTGTGGGAGGACCCACCAACGTAGAACCCAACCTGCCTGGCTGCCGAGGGAGAGCTGCAACAGAGGAGGCTTCAGGGGTAAGCGCTGCAGGGACTCGCTTTCCCAGGAGTCCCTGCAAGACCACGAGTCATCGGTCAGCGCCCCCCTGCGTGCCCCGCCCCACCGGCAAACAGCCAAAAGAGAAGCAGGAATCAGCGTGTTTGTGACCCTAATATCCGGCGCTTCCTGAGACGCGGGATCTCGCCTGACCGCCTGTGACGCCTGTGACCCCTGTGGACTGCTCGCCGCTCCCGCTGCGCGGGAGCCGCTTCGCTTGTGGGAGGACCCACCAACGTAGAACCCAACCTGCCTGGCTGCCGAGGGAGAGCTGCAACAGAGGAGGCTTCAGGGGTAAGCGCTGCAGGGACTCGCTTTCCCAGGAGTCCCTGCAAGACCACGAGTCATCGGTCAGCGCCCCCCTGCGTGCCCCGCCCCACCGGCAAACAGCCAAAAGAGAAGCAGGAATCAGCGTGTTTGTGACCCTAATATCCGGCGCTTCCTGAGACGCGGGATCTCGCCTGACCGCCTGTGACGCCTGTGACCCCTGTGGACTGCTCGCCGCTCCCGCTGCGCGGGAGCCGCTTCGCTTGTGGGAGGACCCACCAACGTAGAACCCAACCTGCCTGGCTGCCGAGGGAGAGCTGCAACAGAGGAGGCTTCAGGGGTAAGCGCTGCAGGGACTCGCTTTCCCAGGAGTCCCTGCAAGACCGCGAGTCATCGGTCAGCGCCCCCCTGCGTGCCCCGCCCCACCGGCAAACAGCCAAAAGAGAAGCAGGAATCAGCGTGTTTGTGACCCTAATATCCGGCGCTTCCTGAGACGCGGGATCTCGCCTGACCGCCTGTGACGCCTGTGACCCCTGTGGACTGCTCGCCGCTCCCGCTGCGCGGGAGCCGCTTCGCTTGTGGGAGGACCCACCAACGTAGAACCCAACCTGCCTGGCTGCCGAGGGAGAGCTGCAACAGAGGAGGCTTCAGGGGCAAGCGCTGCAGGGACTCGCTTTCCCAGGAGTCCCTGCAAGACCACGAGTCATCGGTCAGCGCCCCCCTGCGTGCCCCGCCCCACCGGCAAACAGCCAAAAGAGAAGCAGGAATCAGCGTGTTTGTGACCCTAATATCCGGCGCTTCCTGAGACGCGGGATCTCGCCTGACCGCCTGTGACGCCTGTGACCCCTGTGGACTGCTCGCCGCTCCCGCTGCGCGGGAGCCGCTTCGCTTGTGGGAGGACCCACCAACGTAGAACCCAACCTGCCTGGCTGCCGAGGGAGAGCTGCAACAGAGGAGGCTTCAGGGGTAAGCGCTGCAGGGACTCGCTTTCCCAGGAGTCCCTGCAAGACCACGAGTCATCGGTCAGCGCCCCCCTGCGTGCCCCGCCCCACCGGCAAACAGCCAAAAGAGAAGCAGGAATCAGCGTGTTTGTGACCCTAATATCCGGCGCTTCCTGAGACGCGGGATCTCGCCTGACCGCCTGTGACGCCTGTGACCCCTGTGGACTGCTCGCCGCTCCCGCTGCGCGGGAGCCGCTTCGCTTGTGGGAGGACCCACCAACGTAGAACCCAACCTGCCTGGCTGCCGAGGGAGAGCTGCAACAGAGGAGGCTTCAGGGGTAAGCGCTGCAGGGACTCGCTTTCCCAGGAGTCCCTGCAAGACCACGAGTCATCGGTCAGCGCCCCCCTGCGTGCCCCGCCCCACCGGCAAACAGCCAAAAGAGAAGCAGGAATCAGCGTGTTTGTGACCCTAATATCCGGCGCTTCCTGAGACGCGGGATCTCGCCTGACCGCCTGTGACGCCTGTGACCCCTGTGGACTGCTCGCCGCTCCCGCTGCGCGGGAGCCGCTTCGCTTGTGGGAGGACCCACCAACGTAGAACCCAACCTGCCTGGCTGCCGAGGGAGAGCTGCAACAGAGGAGGCTTCAGGGGCAAGCGCTGCAGGGACTCGCTTTCCCAGGAGTCCCTGCAAGACCACGAGTCATCGGTCAGCGCCCCCCTGCGTGCCCCGCCCCACCGGCAAACAGCCAAAAGAGAAGCAGGAATCAGCGTGTTTGTGACCCTAATATCCGGCGCTTCCTGAGACGCGGGATCTCGCCTGACCGCCTGTGACGCCTGTGACCCCTGTGGACTGCTCGCCGCTCCCGCTGCGCGGGAGCCGCTTCGCTTGTGGGAGGACCCACCAACGTAGAACCCAACCTGCCTGGCTGCCGAGGGAGAGCTGCAACAGAGGAGGCTTCAGGGGTAAGCGCTGCAGGGACTCGCTTTCCCAGGAGTCCCTGCAAGACCACGAGTCATCGGTCAGCGCCCCCCTGCGTGCCCCGCCCCCACCGCCACTCTACAAGATCAGAGGAGAGACCGTCTTGCGGGACGCAAGCGGGACGCCGGGCGAAGCCCGGGCAAAGGGCGGGCCGTCTGTGGCCGTCCGGGGCCAGCAGGGGCCGGGTCGGGCCACCTCCCCAACAACTAAGGTAAACTTGCCAATTGTTGGCAGCGGACGTAATAAAAGTTTACTGTAATCCCGCATGTCTTCATTTTCACCAATGACCACCCGTTCAGGTAGAAGCTCCAGACGAGGGGGAAACCCGACCCTATGTACAATGGATAATTTCATTACCCGTGCTGTGTCAGTAGTAGAAAAGGAAATTATCCTGGCAGAACGCAGATTGTCAAGGGAATACCTGGCTCATAAACGTTCCTCACTAGGACCACTAGTCAATGCTACATCTCCGGTTAACACCACTCCTGTTGAACCATTATTATCTGCTCCAACTGGTCTTTTACAACCTTGTGTTGTTGATCCAAGTCATGATAATGGCGCTTTTGACATTATTTCGGACCTTGCACCCACAGGCAGCACCCAAGTAGGCACTGGTACAAACAATTGTTTGATCAACAAACCACTTGATCCACCCACATTACCTGTAATTTTGGTGCACGATTCACCTTCAGTGCCAGTTTCCATAACACCGTCGCCAAAAAATAGTCGACCAGCTGTCAAAAGGAAGAGAGTGGTTTCTCCGAGAAAAGCCTACAGACTTAAAACACTTAAAAGAATCCGCAGGAACTACACAAATGGAGGCACCTCTTGTAAACTTGCAGAGCTAGAAAAAATAACCACGAGGCCAGAAGTAAATACTTCACAAGCGGGGGTGGACCATAACGCCACACCTGGCCAAAAGCAGATTTTGGACTGTCTTAAGAACTCACCTGCCAAAAAACGGTTGGTTGATCAGATGCAAGAACTCATGACAACCCTGCTTTCGCCAGTCCTCGAAAAATTAAAAGGGCTAACAGAACGTCTGGATAAATTTGAACAAACCTCCCTAGATAACTTTTTCGCCCTAAAATCCTTGGTAAAATTACACTCCAAGATTGGCGGAGAGTCTATAAGGGTGGAATCCAGCCCGACAGCTTCCAAACAAACACAACATCCCCGACAATCTAGGAGTGACAGTGGGACCCAGCCGAATAGACCCACTAATGATTCAAGGAAAGGTCAATCGGAACCTGTCAAGGCACACTCAAATAAAGGTGGTACTCAGTTGACTGTCCCGCCGAAACCTGCACCTCGGAAAGTAAACTTGGCTAACACAACCACCACACCTCAAGCCCCGGCTCCACCCAAGTCGGATGTCGGGCCTAAAACTACTACCTGTTCTACTAACTGTGGTTCGGACAATAATGCCAAAGTAACTGATACTGACGGAGACAAACCAGCAATGAAAAAGACCCCCAATGCACACCTCCCTCCGGGATGCCAACCATACGTAGTTGTGCTCACCGGGGTCCCTCCCCTGAAACCCAACAAAAGGGAGTCATACGATGAGCTGAAAAATAAGACACTGTTCTGGCTCAAAGAAAATAGACCCTTGCCATACTCTGTCAATTGTCAGGTTATCCAAGTCCGAAGAATTAGCTGGTTGGGAACAAGGCAGAAAGACATAGCAGGTGATTGTATTCTAGTCAATTTTAAGGACCCCTCGGTGGCTCAACTTGTGTATAGCCAGAACCAACGAGGTGGTTATCTAGGAATTGGCACTTACGACCTCAGCTACTTTTACCCCATGCAGCGGCCCCAAGATAACAGAGATCAATCTCGGTTAGGCCCGATGAATAACAAATACTCTTTTTTTGACCCTCCAACTCCAGTAGGAAGAATGTTTCCAGGTTCCATGGAAGGGGATAAAAATTGGTCATGGTGGGGTTACTGACAAGAAGGAAAAAGTGGTACATATGAAATTCCATCCTCCCTGTATAGTACCAAAGAGAACCCCTGTTTAAAACCAATTGTACATTCTGGAATAATGCTCCCCCCAGCGGATAACATGGAAACCAGTCCGGTCATAGCCCTGTCCCCTAGCCCCTCCAAAGACCATCAAGGAGAGGCTATACCGAACAGTGGCCATGTACCAGATCTAGTTAGGTCAATAGTGGCACCTAACGACTCGCAGGACTTGACACTTTCCCATGAGACCTCTGATGATTCTAATGTAGGGGCAATATCCTCTATCCTGGGTACAGGTAATAATTGCCTCAGCATCCTAGTGTCATGTCAATCTAACCGTGATTTAAAAATCTTGTCATGGAATATAGCAGGGGTATCCAGGAACCTATGCGATAGGAATTGGAGTTCATTTTTGGAAGAGTATGACATTATTCTCCTACAAGAATCATGGGCAATTAATATGGTGCATAGACTTGGATACAAAGCGTACCATTGTGGGGCCACTGCTTCTGTGAGAGGCAGACCATCAGGGGGCCTGATAATTTGGATAAAAGTATGTTTGGATGTCATTGTATCACCTTGTAATATTGATTCTAAAGATTTGCTTGGGGTAAAGATCACCACGAAGGATATTGGGGACATTTACTTGTTAAACATTTATAACAGACCCAATCCTCGAAATAAGGAATCACTGGTTGTGGAACAGTTAAACACGTTTTTGAATACCCTGGAGCAGGACCCTAATATAATTATAGGCGGGGACTTCAACTGTCAGTTTGAGCCCGTCATGGGGTTAGAAAATATCCTTGAAAATGAGGATAGGGCCAACAATATTCCCCGGCTAGATAGTGTAAAAGCAGTTAAAAGCTCGGTGGCAGCTATGCAGATATATGAGCTGACGATATCTCACAACTTAAGAGCATGTAATGGTAGATTGGACCCGGATAGGCCATCTAACTTCACTTACAACAAAGGGATTGCAAAGTCACTTATTGATTATGTATTGATTACTATTAACCTATGGTACCTGTTGTTGTCTTTTTCTGTTGTGAATAGACCAGAAAGCGATCACTTCCCCCTTGAGTTAGGGCTACTCCCGGCACTATTCCACCCATTAGATAGTGGTATGGAACCGAATAATGACGTGGGTGAGGTTGAAGTTTCTAACAATAGGAGAGCAATAAAGTGGCCGCACATCTTGGCAAAAGAGGACACACTCATAGGTATTTACAATATTTTTTCAAACACTATTTCCTCATATAATAAGTTGGTTATGGGATCCCACGAAGTGCTCATTATGCACTATCAATTAATAGAAGAGTTAATCCCCCTCTTGAGCAAACCATGTAACAACAGGGATAGCAAAATTAAACGGCAATTGGAACTGGAGACACCATGGTATAACAACCAGTGTCGCCTGGCCAAAGATAATCTCATTAAGGCCGTAAAATCTAAAGATCAAAAGAAGGTTAAAGAGTGTAGAACAGAATATAAGAACCTTCTCTTGAGAGCGAAAAAAGAGTGGGACGATTCAATTTGGGATGACCTCTTAAATGCTGCCAGGTCGCATGATCAATGCACCTTTTGGAGTCTAATATCCAAAAATAATAAAACAGGGAGCTCCAATAGAGACTTCTTCTTAGATGGAAAAATTTGGTACGACCACTTTGCAAAATTATATGATGCATCTGAGGTATCCTCTGAAGATCCTTGCTCTGGATCCAGTCCTTTTCACTTTAAGCCGGAAAAATTCACCACAGAGGAAACATTGTGTGCTATTAAGGCAGTTAAGGCAGGTAAGGCGCCGGGTCCGGATAAACTACCGGGCGATCTATTTATTCATAATATAGAAGTTTGGTGCCCTTACATAAACTTTTTGTGCAATTCTATTTTACTAGGCACTCCGATCCCCGAATCATGGAAGGGGGCGGAAATAGTAACCATATACAAAAAGGGAGATCGCTACAACCCCGGCAATTACAGACCTATAAGTCTAATAGATATTTTACAAAAAATCTTTGCCAGACACATCTTAAATCGCCTTTTAGATTGGATTGAGGATACTAAAATCCTCTCAAAATACCAAGCAGGTTTTAGAATTAGGACAAGTACTGTAGATCAGGTACATAGGTTCATGTGCATCTGTTGGAAGTATGTCCAGATTAAAAAATGCAGCATATATGTTGCGTTCATGGATCTACGCTCAGCGTTCGATCTGGTCCCCCGCTCACTGTTATGGAATACTTTAGGGCAAATGGGTGTCCCTGAAGAATTATTGTCTAACCTCATAAAACTCCACACAGACAATTTTGCAAAAATAAGATGGGGAAGAAATGGCGAACTCACTCAAGCTATCCCAGTCAGACGGGGGGTGCGACAAGGGTGCGTGTTGGCCCCGACTCTTTTTTCTTTATTTGTAAATGATATCCCCCCATTTTTGGCACAGTGTAACCACGACTCCCCTAAATTATGTAATGAGGCTGTTACAGCGCTGCTCTTTGCAGACGACACGATTTTAATATCTCAAACTCCAAAAGGTTTACAAAATTTGGTAAATCAATTTTACAGTTATTGTGAAAAGAAGGGGTTAGAAATCAATTCAAGTAAAACCAAATACATGGCCATTAACCCTCCAAAATCCTTTAAGAAAAATCTGGCCTTAAACAATACTAAACTTGAATATGTGGAATCATTTGATTACCTGGGTATTAGGTTTGATAGCAAAATGTCTTGGTCAAATCAGCTAGAAAAAAGTAGATTGATATTAAAACAGAACTCCTTCCCCATTCTGAAAATCCATGGAAGGAGTACTTCAAAAGCTATATCACCCGCGATTGAAGTGTTCAAAGCTAAAGGACAATCTGCGGCTCTATATGGAGCCGAGATTTGGGGGCCGTATGTTAAACAAACATTCCATACTGTGGAGAATATGTTCTGCAGGAGGTTGCTAAAGCTACCAACACGAACACCTTTAGCACCTGTTTTCCTAGACATAAACTTTAAACGCACAGACTATCTATGCTGGTTGAGGCCACTGATTTACTGGGTAAGAATCTGGACAACCCCGGAACTCGCAGACTATAGAGCGGGTCTGCTGGAAATTATGGAATTGGATACTTACAATTCAATTCAGTGGCTGAGACACATATCTGCATGGTTCACTAAATTGGGCCTTTCACACTTTTGGAAAAACCCAACATCCATGCAACCTAATTGTAAAGATCAGGTAAAATCCGCCTTTTGGTATTATATGAATTCTAACATACATAATCGTGTTACAGGTTCATTATCAATTGAGTTTCTGCAATTTAAGGACATCCCCATATTTGAGCAATTTATGGACGAGGTGGAACCACCCCTGGCTAAAACCATGTATCTCCAATACAGGTACGGGGTCCTCCAAATAAATGCCAATACGTGCCGGTGGGGGAATTCTAACCCTAACAGAGATGATACACTTTGTAAACTGTGCGACCTGAAGCAAAGGGAAGATGAGGCACACATCCTCTTCTTTTGTCCATTATACAATGCTCAACGTACAAAATGGATCAAACCCCTTTGTAAAAATTTGGGTATACGCTCATACAAAGAGGCAGAAAGATTACTCAGATCCTTGTCCACTAGACTGATAACTTTTGGAGTCAGTCGATTTCTTTTTAGTATCTGCTTGATAAGGAAAAAGCATGGTTTTAAAACATAGATACAAAGTTTTTAACTCTGGCTTTTAAATTATTTAAAAAATTTTAAATAAGTGTTTTTAATTAGAGGTCTGTAAACTCCCTTGTATGTAAAATGTATATGTCCCTTTTATGAATTGTAAACAAACTATTGTGAATTGTAAATAATTAGGACTTTACATGAGGATTGCACAACAACTTGCACTTTATTCTTCTAATTGATGTAATTTTGTCTAATGTATAATGTATTTTTACTTGTTGGCTTGATGGCAAATTGCCGAATAAAGCTTTGAATTGAATTGAATTGTATAGCGCTACTCGTAGTGTAGGGTATCACAGTACTGTACATCACACACACATTATGCAGACACAATGATTCATAAAAGTATCCAAATCAGCCTATAGGGAATGTCACATAAACTAATGAAGATTACCAGGTGTAGGAATCACATCTCATCCATGCTGCTGGTGGCAATATGTATTAAGAGGGTTGGGTCTGGAGAACCACAAACACAGGATTTAAAGCATACCCCAGTGGTTGGCTGTACTGATTAGAAATTATATCTGCCCAAACTCTGTATTGCAACATTAGAATAATGAAATATTGGGAAAATTCGAACTAACTAGCAATACAATAAAATAATCTAATTATACCATTCTTGTTTGTATACACGTCTTTGATCACACTGTCCTATGTATCAAAGGATCTCTGTGACACAGGCAGTAACCCACTGAGCTATCCACGTTAACTACAGTTCTATTGCATTTAAATACTACAAACCAAAAAAAGAACGCTCTCCAGCAAGATCAACAATCCCCAAGGTTATTTGGACCTTTAGTTGTCGTGCATCCTTGCAGAAACACTCATGAATGATACGATTTAAACACACGATGTAAATGAAAATGAAATAAACACAGCGTTCTAAGTATGTCTTTCTCACAGATTCAAAAAACACAATAGCCACACATTCTCTTACCTTCTCCTTACGAACTCTGTCACAGCCGGATCGGGTAAACAAGCAGCTCAAGGGGTCAGGAAGGTCAGGAAAACGAAACGGCAAAGCAAACTCCTCTTTACCAGCAGAAAATAATTAATTATCCACAAATCCAGTTCCAACGAAAGGCTTTGTCCCCTTCGCAGTGCCCCTAATGTAGCTGCACGAGTCGGCGGGGACACAGCCCACCTGCCTAATAGGAGATGCGTGATTGGGGGTGCGAGCCCAGGCCCAATCACGCAACTCCTAAAGAAAGAAAACGTTCGAAGAACGTTTTAACTTGCAGTGGCCATATTCTGCTGGCCTTGCTGACGTCACTGCCAGGGCCAAGGGTTATGTTTGGGTGGGCCAGGCCAAAGTTTGGGTGGGCCCGGCCCACCCGGCCCACCCGCTAGAACCGGGCCTGATGTGTATAGGTATGATTTATAAGTATAGCGCAATCCTCGCTGCAATGCAGTCATGCTCTCTGTAGCATGAAAGACACTGGTACAGTCATCGAGTGTTTGAGCAGGCAGCTGAGTTCTGAAGCCAGAAATGGTCTGTTACTGTCTGCATTGTGATGTAGAGTTCCATAAAGAGATGTGCCTTCAGCTATTTTTTTGTGTTCTGCACACTTTAACATCTTTAGATATAAACTTCTGGGGCCCATAATGGATGCATGCCATGCCAGCACCTTGTTTTCAGGGGCTATCTGGGTTCCCACATCACTGTTTTTGGTACATTAATGATCACAGTGGCATAATGCAAAATGATAGGGCCTCAGCAAAATGTGAAGACTCCTGTGCCCTGCCGAAAGTCGCTGTGAAGATTGTTCAGAAATTGAGCAAGCTTCTTTTAAGAGGTAAGGTGTACACGTCACCGCGCTGACGTGCAAAGCAATCTGCCCGGAGAAGTCAGACCACACGCTAGGAGATGCGGCCTGGGTTAGCGCTGACATTCTTGTGCCTGAGAGTGCGCCGGAAACAATGGCAGGCACGCTCGGGCTGGTCAACCTCCATGCCTCGCATGTCAGAAAGATGCCTAAATATAGGCTTGCAACGTTAATCGTCCAAGACTCCCGCCACCAGATTTATAAGCGGGACCCTCGCGAGTGAGTAGTCGTGCTTAACAGATATTTATTTATTTGTAGGTTTGTATAGCGCTAGAATCGACTCCTGGAGGAGTATCTCTGAGCTCAGAGCAAATGACAGATAGAGAGCGGATGAACTAGAGATCTGGGGACGGTGCTAAGTTTGAAACAAAAATGTTTTTAACAGTTTCCTGAATGCACAGTGATCCGTACAAAGCCTGAGGGAGGCAGGGAGTTTGTTCCAAAGGCAGGGGCCATGGTAGGAAAGGGCTTTTCCACCCCGCCTTGCCCTTCTGATGGGGGGGGGGGATTCGAAGAAGGGACTGACTGCTGGAGTGTAGGGCGCGTACTGGGTTATAGGGGACAAACTACTCTGCCAGATACGTGGGGCCCAGGCCGTGTATACCCTTATGGACAACACAGCATGTTTTGAATTTGATCCGTTGACGGATCGGCAACCAATGGAGCTTTTCCAGCAAAGGGCGTGATGGAGATCTAGGTGGAGCATTCAAAACTAACCTTGCGGCAGTATTTTGAACCACCTGGAGCCTGCTGAGTAAGCTGTCGTTTGCTGAGATCAATAGTCCATTACAATAGTCCAGGCGACTGAGCACCAGGGCCTGAACAAGGGTTTTTCTAGTAGGGTCCGGTAGTAAAGGAAACACTCTTCGGAGTAGTCCTATTACATATACTGATTAATTGAGTGCTTGACCGCAGAACGCGTGTCAATATCCTTCCTTGAGCACTCAACAAGATAGAAAGAGTACCTTGAGAAGGGGTGTGCCCATTAGATTCCCCATGTTAGACTAATGTTCTGATTTGTTACCTTTGCCTCAAATTGTAAAGCGCTCTGATATCCTTCGGGATCAAGTTCGCGCTATATAAAACTTTATAAATAAATAATCAAACCTTTAAATGACGCTGCAGTGTCCTCTCTTCGTGACCTGGAAGGCTCACACCTGTAGGCCGGCAACTCATCGTCAAAAACAGTGGTAAATGAAGATAATCTGCTCACAGGATGTCTTTAAGCGTTTCGTTAATCAGCTTGCCACGACGTGACCTTCCCCTGCCAGCCTTAACATAAACTGACCTGGAATTAAAACGATGACATTCCAACAGAACCTTGTTACATTAACACGTATAGGAGAGCCCCCATCTCTACCAGATATTCATTGGCCTTGTGCTGAGTGGGGTCCCCCTGAACTGCAGGCACCTGGCTTAAGCCTCTCAATGAGCATGGCATTTCTCATGTCCTATTTATTCCTGGGATTCAAAACTGTAAACTGCAGATCAAATAGATATCAGTGGCATAAGTATGACTTGTTGATCTAAATCCTATCCTTTTGAGGAAGACAGCCGGGACGGTAAACAACCTTTACAACGAAACTTTTGCAACGCACTACCATTACGACGCAACTTTTACACCGCAAATCATTACAACGCATTGCACTGGGGGGCGCTCTAAGATAGGGAATAGGTTTAATTTACTATCCAACAACTTCCCTACTATCCACGGGGACTGGAGTTGGAATAGTAAATTAAACTATTCACTATCCAGCGCCCCAAAGCACTATGCGTTGTAAAGGCATGCGTTGTAAAAACCGTGTTGTTAAGGCATGCGTGGTAAAAGCATGCGTTGTAACGTCATACATCCGCGGGGACATAACATTTCTATGATAACGTGACACCTGCAGGCATTTAACTTCATAGAGTTGTACTTTATGAGTGCATATGTGCCCAGTGGACCCATTAACGTCTGAAACCTTCAATCAATCAATATGCCGCCTAGGTCTTACAGATCCATACAAAAAGTGGAAAAAAGGGTAAGTGTCAGAATGCAAAGTGTTGCTTACCAAAAGGCATGCCTAATACAAGAGGCAGGCATGACACAGGACCACTGGGCTGCGACACACTTATATAATGCATAGCTTTGTGAAGGAAACCTTCTGCAGGGTTTTGTTTGCACATCTAATATATCCATAAAATCTCTGTAAGCTGGTGCTATATCGTACCATTTTAAGTGCTTTCCCTTATATCAGTGTGACCTGTTAAAGCACCGGCACTGGATCTATCATAGAGTCACATGCTTGAATTATTCCCCATTATTAGGATGGGATTCCTTGGTAGGAAATGTTTAAAGATCACTTTTTACATACACACATGCAACACTCCATTAGCCATGCACAATGTCAAGCCCCATTTGGGGGAGGGGGCCACAGGGCAGACCAGGTTTACTGGGCCCCAACCGTAGTGGCCGAAGTAGTTTGCCACTGGTGTCCACGGCTCTATTTACCTATGGCTCTGCAAACTGAGCCAAGTACAACAGTTTCTGCACTTGACTTTAATGGTATAGAGGGTGAGCAGTCACAGGATTCTCAGGGAGGTAGTGTGGCGGTGCACAAACTCAGAACTCAACAATCAACCAATAGACTCAAGCTTGTCTTTTTAAGAAAATAAAGTACTTAATTACACAACAGTACTAAATATCATAGAGTTCAATCCATTATACTGGGCAGTGAATCGAGTAATAATTCATTCATAGAGCACTACACCTGCTGCCTTGTCTTGTGCTAATCCCACTGGATGACCCCTAGATGACATGTCCCTCCAGCAGTTAGGGTAGTAGTATTAATCATGCTCAGGTGCACCATCAATCCCCATGCAAGTGAAATGTGCACTCATTTCACATCGCTCAAGGTTCTTACCTCTGGTGGTGTAGTGGGTAATCTGTCTTGTCTTCTCTCATACTGGCCGTCTCAGTTCAGCAGTGAGCAGCATCCCTGGCGTTTATATGCAGGTGCAGGCCCGGCTGCTGCGACTCTGTCTGCCTACAGGACTTGAGTTAGCCCAGTCCGGGTACAGGTCCGATTAAGCAGATTGAGTCACCATGGTATTTTAAGTCCTAATTGGGCTGGCGCAGGCAGTCCCCATGGGCAGTTGTAGCCCTGATTGGGCCACTACAGTGACAATACCAGTTGTAGGTGCGATCGGAGCACAGTCAACACAATAGCGGTAGCCTCGATCAGGCTGACACAGGTAACTGAAGCCATGATCGGGCCAATGCAGGCAGTTGCAGCCCCAGTCGGAGCAGCATAGGCAGTGGCAGCCCCAATTGGGCTGCCACAAGCAGTTGAAGCTCCGATTAGGCTAATGAACTCAAGGGTTGTAGTGGTTCTGCCAGGAGCCTGGTTTAAAAGACTAGGGGCCTCATTTATGAGGCCATGCGTCACTTTTACGCCGCCGGTGCACCACTTTTTGTGACGCACGAGCAGCGTAAAAAATGTGCCTTGTTGCACCATTTTTAGAAAGTGACTCATCTAGGTAGATGCGTCACTTTGTAAACCCCTGCGCTACGTTATACCTACGCCAGGTATAATGTATGCAGGGGGGCGGTCTGACTCAAGAAAGGGTAATAGAAGTGACGCAGTGAAATCTATAAGATTTCACTGCGCCACTTCAAGGACACAAATGTGTCAATTTCTTACGCCTGCCTCACAGAAGGGGTAAGACTGACGCAAGCCCTTTCACATGGGACTTGCCCCATGTGAAAGCACACATTGCTGGAGTTGCGTCACTTTTGTGACACACTCCAGCAATGCGTCACTTTTGGGCCATACAGATACGTCAGAAATACTGACGTACCTATAACTCCTTGCGACATGATGCGTCATACTGTAAATATGACGCATCGTTGGTCTCGCAAGGAGGGCGCAGTGAAAAGTGACGCATCGCTGTTTTCACGCAGCGATGCGTCACTTTTCATAAATGAGGCCCTAGGTGTGCTCTCTGCAGCACGGATTGATCCTGGTTTTTCTCCTCTCTAAGGAAATGCACTTCATTTAGGTGTCATTCAGCCCCTGGGCACATTGGACCTTTCACTCTGGGCAGTCTCTCTGGCCAGGCAGACCCCTTCCTTCTCTCTGCAGAAAGGCTTCTAGGAACTCTGCAAAACATTTGCTCCTCCAGCAGAAAGCCAAGACTTCAAGTGTTATCCCTTCCCTCTAGGAGACTGCCTGTCAGCCCTGGTCACACAACTGTCGTTTGAGTAGTCTGCTGAGCACTCCCTTCCAGTTGTGACCGGAAGAACTGGAGTTGTGTGAGTCACACATTTATATAGATTTTCTAGACAGGGGATGTGGATTCACTGTCTTCAACTTAACTGTTTATCTGGCAGCTTTCCTTTCCTGTGCCCTTTTCAGGCTGCTCGCTAGACACATATGTTTATAGAGTGATGCTTCTGATAGCAAGGGGCTGTCTCCAATCTGATTCACCCACAACAAAGACACAACAAAGTGTGAGATTTCTGCACAGGGCTATCGTTAGCTTCTCTGAACCAGTAATATGGAATTGACAAAAGGTCAGACCTGACCTAGAAATGTCCTCTAAGTAACGGAAATTTCAGCCCCACCCTTCACCCCTACCATCAATAAAATGAAAGTGCTCAGAAATAACTACCCCCTTCTTGCTAACAAAAGTCCTGATACAATTTTTAAAGCCAGCCCACTGCCTTCATTCTCCTTCAGTGTCTAGATTCCACCCCCCAGCGAAAGGAGTGTTGGTAATACACATCTACTGTCTGGGAAAGCTATTGTTGTCCTCCATCTTGTGCTGTGCCAAACCAGGGGTCTGCAAAACTGGCTGGTATTTAGGCTCACCCCAACTTTAAGTCATACTACTAAACAGGCACTACGCACGGGCGCCACACGCTCCAGACATACACATAGGATGCCCGCGCAAGGTTCTGAGCATACTCTTAGCAGGGGAACTTTATACACGAGAGGCCTGTAGGCAACACTCATAGAAATATAGATAAAAAGATCTGTTCATACTGTCAACCTTAAAAACACAGCTGCCACCACAACCACAGAACAAAAACCTCTCATAGGAACATGCAATGGGCTTGTGTGATGCTAGGGCCGAAATAAAAGTCCGAATGTAATCGAGCATCGGGTGCAGGGGACTACACCTATATACCAGGCAGAGGACATTCTTTTCCAAACAGACTATGTGCCACGTCTCTTCTTCATGATGTGACCCGAATACCATCTGTTGAGCTTTTCAACTCCACTCCCCGAGAGGCTTCCCTAGCTCAGAATTGCACCCACCACACATCAAGTGAAAGAGGAAATCTTCAGAGGTCGGATTTATGTTTGAATTTTTAACAGTTTTTCTACAGTTTTCCCTGTGAACATCTCACCTGCAGTTGCAGAAGATAAAGTTGCTTTTCTATGGCTTTGTACCTGAGCAAGGGATATGGTTATGACTGTTGTTCCATTGAAGAATACATGCCTCTTCTCTGCATTTGAGACTTATGAGGCTACAACGATTTTTAACAGTGACTCCCATATGTACACAATGCATTTATTGTTGACCATTCGGAAAAAATATTACATCTATAAAGCTTTCTAGACAAAAGAGAGAGGTACCTTTGTCAACATTCTAGGCTGCCTCATCAGGCAAGAAGATTTACTGGAGTTATTTGCCTAATTATTGTAAGTAAGCCAAATAATGGTGATATGAGCAGCTTTTTTAAGTTTTAAAAACAGAGTTTATTGAAATAGATAGAAAATAGATAAAACAGTAGTAACGTTCTACAATGTATGAAGATGAATTTGAATAATAATTTAGAATTATTAAAACCTTTAATGAGACAAGAAAGAAGAGAGGAGAGAGAAAAAGAGGAGAGAAAGAAAGAAAACGACAAAGAAAGAGAAAAATACAATACCTATGCTACATAACGGCACAGTAAAATTTGCATTGAAAATATGACTAAGATGTAGAATAAATGAAACAATAAAATAAATGTTACAACATATTGTAATTAATATGAGAAACGGAAAGTAGAAGATAAGTCAAGGAGATTTGGAAACTTCTTCAATAACAGTATGATGAATGGTAGCCTTTTAGGCAGATTAATCTAAAAAGGTAGTAACAGGTGCCAAAAGAATTTCTTTCATAATAGTTAGGGATATGGGGATGACATAAGTTCTATCCAATCTATGGTTATAAAAAATGGCTACCACCATGCTTGAAAAGAAATATTATGGGCAGTTTCCCAATTTTGTTGTTATTTGTTGAAATGCAACAGCAATTAATTAGTCTACAATTTACATTGAAATGCAGATTTTCCACAGTTTTAATGGGAAGCAAATCATGATTTTATTGAAGGCACAGAGGGTAATATGCATATATCTTTTTTGCCTCTTACACAGCAGCAAAAAGGAACATGTAATTATAACACCAACAGAAAAAATTCTAGAACCTTTAGAACATGCATATATTGTAAGAATGCGCAGCTATCTTCCTTTTTTTCTTGCTGACAATTAAACCAACATGTCTATTCGTGGTAACTTGATACTCCAAAGGAAACAAATAACATCCAAAGCTTTGTATTTCCCACCGAAGACATTGACCTGAAATACAAAAGCGGTACAAAAGGGGGTGGTGATGGACGGAGCATCTGAACCAATCAAACACTCACACCCAGTCAAAAGATCTGGGTTTAATCCATCACTGTTCTTTAGCCCACTCTGCCACCCCAGTTCAGACATGGCCATATGCAAATCAGTCTGACCCTGTGCCTCATGGGAACAGTCCAGCCCGAACTGCCAAGCCATGCCTTCCCTGGACCGGAAACAAGCTTCCTAGGACCGGTTTCTGCCATTACAGCCGTCTTCAGCCAGGCTTTCTTGAATCCAGTGGCAAAGTGAGCAAGGGACTAACGTCTGAGCATACCCTGCCAACCTATGGCGAACAAAGCGGTACAAAAGGGGGTGGTGATTGACGGAGCATCTGAACCAATCAAACACTCACACCCAGTCAAAAGATCTGGGTTTAATCCATCACCGTTGTTTAGCCCACACTGCCACCCCAGTTCAGACATGGCCATATGCAAATCAGTCTGACCCTGTGCCTCATGGGAACAGTCCAGCCCGAACTGCCAAGCCATGCCTTCCCTGGACCAGATTCAAGCTTCCTAGGACGGGTTTCTGGCATTACAGCCGTCTTCAGCCAGGCTTCCTTGCATCCAGTGGCAAAGTGAGCAACTGACTCACGTCTGAGCATACCCTGCCAACTTATGGCGAACAAAGCTGTACAAAAGGGGTGGTGATGGACGGAGCATCTGAACCAATCAAACACTCACACCCTGTCAAAAGATCTGGGTTTAATCCATCACCGTTCTTTAGCCCACCCAGCCACCCCAGTTCAGCCATGGCCATATGCAAATCAGTCTGACCATATGCCTCATGGGAATAGTCCGGCGCCCAAACTACCAAGCCATGCCTTCCCTGGACCGGATTCAAGCTTCCTAGGACCGGTTTCTGGCATTACAGCCTTCTTCAGACAGGCTTGCTTGAATCCAGTGGCAAACTGAGCAAAAGAATCACGTCTGAGAATACCCTGCCAACTTATGGCGAACAAAGGGGTTCAAAAGGGGGTGGTGATGGACGGAGCATCTGAACCAATCAAACACTCACACCCAGTCAAAAAATCTGGGTTTAATCCATCACCGTTCTTTAGCCCACTCTGCCACCCCAGTTCAGACAAGGCCATATGCAAATCAGTCTGGGTGTGAGTGTTTTATTGGTCCAGATGCTCCGTCCATTACCACCCCCTTTTGTACTGCTTTGTTCGCCATAAGTTGGCAGGGTATGCTCAGACGTGGGTCCCTTGCTCACTTTGCCACTGGATTCAAGCAAGCCTGGCTGAAGACGGCTGTAATGCCAGAAACCGGTCATAGGAAGCTTGTTTCCGGTCCAGGGAAGGCATGGCTTGGCAGTTCGGGCTGGACTGTTCCCATGAGGCACTGGGTCAGACTGATTTGCATATGGCCATGTCTGAACTGGGGTGGCAGAGTGGGCTAAAGAACGGTGATGGATTAAACCCAGATCTGTTGACTGGGTGTGAGTGTTTGATTGGTTCAGATGCTCCGTCCATCACCACCCCCTTTTGTACCGCTTTGTTCGCCATAAGTTGGCAGGGTATGCTCAGACGTGAGTCCCTTGCTCACTTTGCCACTGGATTCAAGAAAGCCTGGCTGAAGACGGCTGTAATGCCAGAAACCGGTCCTAGGAAGCTTGTTTCCTGGCCCAGGGAATGCATGGCTTGGCAGTTCGGGCTGGACTGTTCCTGTTAGGGCTCACAGACAGGGATTACAGGCTGCACTACCAGGACCATAATGCACGGCTATGGGATAGTGGTGTGTTGTCCCATACTGCCTTACGACAGATCAGCTGGTAGAAGGGAGGTTCTTAAGCCTCCAGTGAGAACATGGCGGTGCTTGGCTTTCCTTCCCTGCCCTCGTCTTTTCATTGCTGAAATCCCTTGGTCAAGCTCCTCCACGTATTCCGAGTACCCCCCTTCTACGATTGGATTCTACCTTTCATTTCTTGTTGCCTGGTTGTTCCTCATGCCTCTCAGCCAGTTATCGCCTTCACCTGAAACCTGCCTCTTGGACACCGGGTTCATTCTCCGTGTTCCCCGCCTTGCTTCAGTACCTTTTGAAGACCGTGTCAATTGGGAAGCTGCTCGCTTCAGACACGGTTTTGTTTATTTTGGACTTTGAGCTCAAGTGTGCTTTTTGGAGATTTCTCCGTTTCTGTTAATAGCCGCGTCCCCGTGCTGGTTACAGTTCTAACGGGTCGACGCGCCTTTTTTTGTTTTCTTGCCTTAGCTGGTGCAGAACTTTATTGATCAGCTGGCAAGCACACGAATAGCGTTTTTTGTAATACGCTGCAACTTTATTTACAAAGCGTTTATTTCTCAGTATTAAGAACTCGTGTGAACTCAAGACTATTTACACGAGTGGATTACTTTTGGATTGATTGAATATAACTTGGTGACTCATCTTGGATTGAACCTTGCTCAAATACTGTGGAATCGTACTACCTGCCTGGTGGTATTTATTGGAGTCGGACATTGGTGAATTAACCTGGAGTGTTTATTTCATTTTTCTTATTTTTCAAGAGACCAAGACTGTCCCTGTGGACTACCTTATTATTGTGCTCTTATCCTGTAAGGTCACAGGTAAGTGTGGGACAACACACACATACGGGCTTCTAGATTGGTAGCTGTTTTCCTGTTTCACTTATACCCCATAAATACATTGTTTGTAGTTCTGTCTTTCTTCTCTCCCTCTGCAGCTAATTATCACCCCTCCAGCCAGAACTCCCCTGCAGCTATCGATCAACCCTCCAGCTAGACCCACTACTCCAACTATAGACCATAGGACTTGGTCGCTTCATTTTTCTGAGAGTACCTCTCATCACTGGCGTGTTCATTAGTGAAACAGTGAGAGAGGTGCTTTTGGGAAAAGTTGAGGCATTGACTTCGCTCCAAAGGCATTGGACTTCCTGCCTGGAATCATTTGTGAACCCGACAGAAAGCCAAGCCCACGTTTATTTAAACCTCCTGAGTGAAGCATTAAAATGGATGTAACACTGGATGAGGAAGCACTGATAGTACCATGAGAGAGTTAGCGGCAGCCGTAGTAAACCTACAGACAGAATTAAAACTAGTTAAGGGGGAAAACCAACCGTTAGTGTCAGAAGTAACGGTACTCAAATCAAAGAGAAACTTTGATAGTAATTTAACTGATACTACCCCTAAATTCAAACGCAGTTATATCCAGCCTGCACACTTTCAGGTCCCTTCAGCAAACACAGCCACCTCTTCAGAAGCTGTTTCATCACCTGTTTATGTTACTGTAGTTACTCCACCTCAAACCCCATAAGCCATGCCCGAACGCTTCAATGGAGATAGTAATAAATACGGAGTATTTATAAACCAATGCCACTTACAGTTTTTATGTCGAGCTTCCTCCTTTCCTGATGACGCGGCTAAAGTCGCGTTCATCATTTCATATCTCAGTGGTAACGCAGCTTTGTGGGCTGTAACTTTGATTGAGAATGATGACCCCATCCTGTATAACCTGGCTATTTTTAAGGATAGAATGAGTAGCCTATTTGCAAGGCATTCATATATGCAGGCCAGCGCCAATGAATTACTCAATCTCAAGCAGGGGTCTAAGGACCTCTTAACCTATATCACAACCTTCAATAGGTTAGTTACTGAAACCCAATGGCCTGAAGAAAAAAGAACTTCCCTGTTTTACAGAGGACTCAAAGATGACCTCAAGGATATTTTATCACAAATAGTGGATCCCCCTGAAGACTGTTCCGCTTTCATGGATCTCGTGATAAAACTTGATCATCGATTGACAGAGCGGAAAGGGGAGAAAACGAAAGGAGAATATACACGTATTTTCCTAAACAGAAATGAGAAGAAAGAATCTAAAGACACCAGTGAACCCATGCAGATAGGAGGGATTAGGGGTCCACTGTCTGCTGAAGAAAAAGAAAAGAGAAGGAAGCTGAACCTATGCTTATATTGTGGCAAAGGGGGACACTTTGCAAAGGAATGTCCTGCAAAACCTAAGACAAATGTAAGAGACATCACTGGTAAGAGCGGTCGGGTCTCATCTTTGGAAAACTGATTGACTTGGAGGGTAGCGAGGTCGCTCTACCAAGTCTTGTTGATACAAAGGCCTCACAACATTTAGCCAACACTTGGACCAACGTACCGAAACCTTTTTCTATTAATGTAGTGTTCCTATTGCCGTTTCAAAAGAGACATACTATGGCAATCCTGTTAGATTCAGGAGCCACCGGTAATTTCTGAGACATAACCGTAGCCAAAGCGTTGGGGTTGGAATTTATCCCTAAAAAACATCCCGAAAAAGTAAGAGCTGTAGACGGTTCTGAACTTTCCTCTGGCCTGATATTATATCACACTCCTGTTATCCTCATCCTGTGTGATAATGGCACACTGAAACAGTCTCTTTTGATTTAATTGACACTCCAGCATTTTGGGCGATACTTGGGGTTCCATGGCTCCAAAAACATAATCTGCTAATTGATTGGGTGGCAAGAACAGTCACCTTAAGATCTCCCTGCTGTCTCACTCACTGTTACCAAGACATCACCCATTGGCACACTCCTGTGTATTGTGCACTTTCTACAATTGATGGTGCTTCTCTCCCTGAGGAATATCAACAATATGAAGATGTCTTTGATGAAGCTCAAGCAGTAGCTCTACCACCTCATAGGTCATATGACTGCAGAATAGATCTGGTACCAGGGGCAGAATTACCCGTTAGCAGAGTTTATGCTCTCACCGAGCCCAAGACTAACTATTTAAATGAGTATCTTCAGGACATGCTGAAAAAAGGTTTCATACGACATTCGACCTCCCCAGTCTCCTCCCCTCTTTTTTTTATCCCTAAACGGAAGGGGCCTCAGGGCTTGTCTAGATTATCGCGCCCTCAACAAGGTGACCGTAAAGAATAAGTACCCTCTTCCGCTTATCTCCAACCTTTTAGATCAGGTGCGCAAGGCCACAGTCTTCACCAAAGTTGACTTAAGAGGAGCCTACCACCTGATCCGAATAATGGAAGGAGATGAGTGGAAGACGGCCTTTCGCACTAAATTCGGCTTATACGAATACTGCGTAATGCCCTTTGGATTATGCAATGTGCCTGCCGCATTCCAATTCTTCATCAACGAAATTCTCAGAGAATATCTGGACCTGTTTGTGATTGTCTACATAGACGATATTCTTATTATTCTCAGAACATGACTGAACATGTGAAACATGTTGAATTAATACTAAAGAAACTACAAGTAAACCATCTCTTTGCCAAATTGGACAAAAGCAGTTTCCACACAAAGAAAGTAGCATTCCTGGGGTTTATCATATCCCCTGAGGGGATTCATATGGACCCTGCCAAAGTATCTGCCATTGTTAATTGGTCTAGTCCCACTTCGGTCAAAGAAGTGCAATCCTTCTTGGGTTTCTCCAATTTCTACAGGCGATTCATTGATCATTTCTCAGACCTCATCGCGCCAATCACTAGATTACTGAAAAAGGGGGTTGAATTTGTGTGGGACTCAGAAGCTGAGCAGGCCTTTCAGGCACTAAAAAATCGCTTTACCACTGCTCCCATAGTGAAACATGCAGATGAACTCCAACCTTACTATGTGGAAGCCGACGCACAATATGCGGTTGGTGGGGTTTTATCTCAACAAGATCCGAACAAAGGCACCTTACACCCAGTGGCATATTTTTCTAAAACCTTGTCCCAGGCTGAGCAAAAGTACACCGTAGTTGAACGAGAACTATTAGCCATTAAACTAGCATTTCAAGAATGGCGTCATTATTTGCTACGATCACCTCATGTCATCACCATATACTCCCATCACCGCAATCAACAGTATTTTTGTACTGCCAAAGCCTTGACCCCTCAACAAATGCAATGGGTTTCCTTTTTTGGAGAATATGACTTTCAGATACACTTCCGTCCAGCGGTGAGACAAAGCAAGGCAGATGCGTTGTCTCGTCTCGGCAAGGAACATAAATGGTCCATAGAGACCCCTGTGTTCATCATTCCAGAAGACCGAATCATGGCTCTAGGGGAAAAAAGTGTGGATTCACATACATTCTTGACACAGCTGGAACAAGTATACTATACTCTTCCATAGATAAAGAAGAATGGTTAAAAAACCCTTCTAATACCATCACAGACAATCTCTTCTTCCATAAGGGCAAGTTATATCTCCCTACGAAGGATGAACAAACCTTGATTATCCAATGGTGCCATGCCCTTCCTCTTGCTGGACACCCGGGGGACGAGAAGACTAGATTATTATGTCAGAGGTGGTTTTGGTGGAAGGGAATGGCCAAAGACATTGCAGCTTATGTAAATGCCTGTCCTACTTGTGCCCGTCAAAAATCCTTACATTGTGTCCCTGCTGGAAATTACAACCATTACCTGTGCCTAATAATCCTCGGTCCTCCATCAGTATGGACTTTATCACAGACCTCCCTTTAACCTGAGGATTTACCACTGTTTTAGTAATAGTGGATTTATTATCCAAAATGGCACACTTTGTCCCCCTGAAAAAAGTCCCTACTGCCTTAGAACTCACAGACGTTTTTATCCAGAACGTTGTACGATTACATGGATTACCTTCCATTATCATTTCAGACAGAGGTCCACAATTCATTTCCAAATTCTGGCGTAACTTATGTACTGCCCTTCACATAGACCATAGGCTATCATCCTCCTATCATCCCCAAACAGACGGGCAAACAGAGAGAACCAATCAGACCCTGGAACAATTTCTGAGATGTTTGATCACCACTATTACTGGAGATTGGGTTCAAGCATTACCCTTAGCGGAATTTGCCTACAACAATTCCACACTCTCATCATCTAAAACCTTCCCTTTTTATTTCACTACAGGATACCATCCTAAATTTCTTCCATTAGAACTACCTCCTTCTGTGTTACACACACCAGCCGTAGTGGATCATCATACACATTTAGTGAGAATTTGGGAGCAAGCTCGCCAACATTTGATAGAAGCCAAGGAAACTATAAAAACACAAGCTGACAAACATAGGCGTCCTGCCCCTGAGTATGCCGTAGGGGACCTTGTTTGACGATTAGAAAGGCCCCGCAAACTACAACCCAGGTACCTAGGTCCTTTTCCTGTGTCTAAAATTATAAATCCTGTTGCCATCAAATTATGTCTTCCTCCTGAAATGCAGATACATCCTGTCTTTCATACTTCCTTGTTAAAACCATACCTACCTTCCTCTTGTCCTGAACCCCCTCCACCCCCCATAACAGAGAACAATGAACTCGAATATGAAGTCAAAAGAGTAGTAGACTCCAGGAGGGTAAGAGGCAAACTCCAATATTTATTAGACTGGGTTGGCTATTCCCCAGAGGACAGAACCTGGGAGCCTGCTGAACATGTACATGCACCCTTATTGATCAGGTTTCATGCCTTACACCCAACAAAACCCCGCCCTGTGAGGAGGCCGTTAGGGGGAGAACTGTTAGGGCTCGTAGACAGGGATTACAG
The DNA here is from genome assembly GCF_964263255.1 of Lissotriton vulgaris. Lineage (NCBI taxonomy): Eukaryota > Metazoa > Chordata > Amphibia > Caudata > Salamandridae > Lissotriton > Lissotriton vulgaris. The sequence continues at coordinate 578,831,705 of NC_141697.1, forward strand.
GCTGCACTATCAGGACCATAATGCACGGCTATGGGATAGTGGTGTGTTGTCCCATACTGCCTCACGACAGATCAGCTGGTAGATGGGAGGTTCTTAAGCCTCCAGTGAGAGCATGGTGGTGCTTGGCTTTCCTTCCCTGCCCTCGTCTTTTCATGGCTGAAATCCCTTGGTCAAGCTCCTCTACGTATTCCGAGTACCCCCCTTCTTTGATTGGATTCTACCTTTCATTTCTTGTTGCCTGGTTGTTCCTCACGCCTCTCAGCCAGTTATCGCCTTCACCTGAAACCTGCCTCTTGGACGCCGGGTTCATTCTCCGTGTTCCCCGCCTTGCTTCAGTGCCGTTTGGAGACCATGTCAATTGGGAAGCTGTTCGCTTCAGACAGGGTTTTGTTTATTTTGGACTTTGAGCTCATGTGTGCTTTTTGGAGAATTCTCCGTTTCTGTTAATAGCCGCGTCCCTGTGCTGGTTAGAATTCTAACGGGTCACCGCGCCTTTTTTTGTTTTCTTGCCTCAGCTGGTGCAGAACTTTATTGATCAGCTGGCAAGCACACGAACAGCGTTTTTTGTAATACGCTGCAACTTTATTTACATAGCGTTTATTTCTTAGTATTAAGAACTCGTGTGAACTCAAGACTACTTACACGAGTGGATTACTTTTGGATTGATTGTATACAACTTGGTGACTCATCTTGGATTGAACCTTGCTCAAATACTGTGGAATCGAACTACCTGCCTGGTGGTATTTATTGGAGTCGGACATTGGTGAATTAACCTGGAGTGTTTATTTCTTTTTTCTTATTTTTCAAGAGACCAAGACTGTGCCTGTGGAATACCTTATTATTGTGCTCTTATCCTGTAAGGTCACAGGTAAGTGTGGGACAACACACACATACAGGCTTCTAGATCGGTAGCTGTTTTCGTGTTTCACTTATATCCCATAAATACATTGTTTGTAGTTCTGTCTTTCTTCTCTCCCTCTGCAGCTATCGATCATACCTCCAGCCAGACCCACTACTCCAGCTGTAGACCACAGGACTTGGTCTCTTCATTTTCTGAGAGTACCTCTCATCCCTGGCGTGTTCATTAGTGACACAGTGAGAGAGTTGCTTTTGGGAAAAGTTGAGGCATTGGCTTCGCTCCCGAGGCATTGGACTTCCTGCCTGGAATCATTTGTGAAACCGACAGTTGCCATGAGGCACATGGTCAGACTGATTTGCATATGGGCATGTCTGAACAGGGGTGGCAGAGTGGGCTAAAGAACGGTGATGGATTAAACCCAGATCTGTTGACTGGGTGTGAGTGTTTGATTGGTTCAGATAGTCCGTCCATCACCACCCCCTTTTGTATCGCTTTGCTCGCCATAAGTTGGCAGGGTATGCTCAGACGTGAGTCCCTTGCTCACTTTGCCACTGGATTCAAGCAAGCCTGGCTGAAGACGGCTGTAATGCCAGACACCGGTCCTAGGAAGCTTGTTTCCGGTCCAGGGAAGGCATGGCTTGGCAGTTCGGGCTGGACTGTTCCCATGAGGCACAGGGTCAGGCTGATTTGCATATGGCCATGTCTGAACTGGGGTGGCAGAGTGGGCTGAAGAACGGTGATGGATTAAACCCAGATCTCTTGACTGGGTGTGAGTGTTTGATTGGTTCATATGCTCCGTCCATCACCCCCCCTTTTGTACCGCTTTGTTTGCCATAAGTTGGCAGGGTATGCTCAGACGTGAGTCCCTTGGTCACTTTGCCACTGGATTCAAGCAAGCCTGGCTGAAGACAGCTGTAATGCCAGAAACCGGTCCTAGGAAGCTTGTTTCCTGTCCAGGGAAGGCATGGCTTAGCAGTTCGGGCTGGACTGTTCCCATGAGGCACAGGGTCAGACTGATTTGCATATGGCCATGTCTGAACTGGGGTGGCAGAGTGGGCTGAAGAACGGTGATGGATTAAACCCAGATCTCTTGACTGGGTGTGAGTGTTTGATTGGTTCAGATGCTCCGTCCCTCACCACCCCCTTTTGTACCACTGAAATACAAAAGATCAAGCACATCAGCAGTGTTGGGCTTGTACAAGAGAGGGTTAATATTAGCCTCCATGCCTTTAATAAAATCATGATTTTCTTCCCATTGAAAATCTGCATTTTATGGTAAGGCTCGTGGCCAATATTATGCATGTTAAAAGCTTTCCCCAACATTTTCTGTGCAGCATTTTCCACAGGTTTAAAAAAAAAACTTTCAAAATATTTGAATCACTCGACCAATCCACAGCTTTCATAATACTACTCAATCTACAACCTGATAAAAAGGCTTTAGTAGCTATAGCCCCTCTATTGGAATGCGCTCCAAATACATTTGTATCAATATTTGACATTCTCATCACCTCCTTAACCCCCTTGCTGAAGTGGGAGTTGACACAGGTCTAAATGGTTTCCTATAAGAAATCAATAATTGCGAACATCTTGTCCTCCTCAACCTTTCAGTTCTCTTCTCATACTCCTTTAAACAATGCACCAAACATAAATTATCATGACCCTCCATGCTAGGGTAGAAAATAGTCCTAGACATAGTTTTTGTCCTTTTGTGTAACTCAAAACACACCCCCTCAGGCTGGAAACTTCTAGAAGTTACCTCCAATGCCCTAATATCTGACACTCTCCTAAAGGAAATTAAACAAAGCAAAATTGCAATTTTTCAACACAATAATTTCAGACTCAACTTTTTACTCTCTCGCCATTTTCCACCTCTTTTAGGACTTTAGAAGCATCCCATAGTGAACCATACCTGACCCTCGAAGGTAATTCCATACAAATACTCTTGAAAATTATTTTCACTAAAAGATGCTGTCCAACCGGAAATCCCTCTACCAACTCATATTCTGCCAAAATTGCAGACCTCCTTAAGTTTACCAAATTATATGCTAGTCCCCTTCTGAACAAGCTTGTTAAATAATTCTCAACCTCCACTACAGGAGCTGATAGGTGATCCAAGTCCCTCACAACACACCAACTAGTCCATCCCCGCCATATCGACCTGTATCCCTAGTTGTACCTGGCGTCCAAGACTCCTTGATATGTTCGTCAGCCTCTTTTGCTTAACCCAGACACTTGCCACACTATCCTGAAATCAGCTAACCTATAGTCTCAACTGACCTGCTAGCACGATTTTGTGACAATTTCAGCCAACAGAATTTGAGGGAAATATGGTAATAACACTGGAACGTCTATTAGTAAATCCATTATAACTGGGAACCACACTTGAGACTCCTAAAACAGAGTGATTATCACTAATTCCGTTCTCTCTCTCCTCACCTTCATGAGCACCCTCTGTACCATCAAAAACGGTGGAAAAGCATACAGTCTCCCTTCCTTCCAGTCCTGCAGAAAAGCATCTGCTCCCTGCATCTCTGGATCTGGTCTCCAACTGTAAACATTTTTGCAACTGAGCATTCGACCTGTCTGCAAACAAATCCACTTCCAATGGCCCCCATCCCATTCCCAATTTCCTGAACACCTCCCTGTCCAACCTCCAATTGCTTGCATCTGTCAGAAATGTTGGATTCCAGTCAGCTTATAAATTGCTCCGCCCTAGAATATGCTGCGCCTGCACCATGATTTCCCTTTCAAGCAGAAACACCAAAACTCCTTTGCCATTTCTTCTAGACCTCTCGAACGGAGACCCCCAATCTGTTCACGTAACAAACTGCTGATACTTTGTCCATCTTCAACAGTACACAACATTTCACATGGTGTTTCAAAAACATTTCACCGCAAATGAACCTGCCAATAGTTCTAGAGAGTTGATATGCATCTCCTTCTCTGACCACTGATCCCCAGTTGTCACCCCAGCTATACAGGGTTGCATCTGATTCTATCACCACTTCCGGCACCTCCCCAAATATTGCTCTCCCATTCCATGCGTCCATGTTAATCAACCACCACTCCTGCCTTCTCCATAGTCTCTATGTTCATCCTCACACTTTGGGAATACCTTGCCCCTAACTTTAAATGATAGGCCTTCGCCCTCTGTAGAGCTCTGTAATGTAGGGGTGCCGTTACAAATGCCTGACTTGATGCTGAAAGCAACAACTGTCGCAATGTTATCCAATCTGAATTCTTCCCTCCTTAATTCCCTGCATATTTTCTTCACTTTCTCCATCAGCAACTTCAATACACCTTTCAAGGTCTGTATCTGAAAACCTAAAAACTGCATCACCTGAGCTGGCGTTAAACACAACTTATCCTTTTCACAACAAATCCCAAATCCTCCAACATCCGCACAGCCAGCTCTGTCTGTTCCAAAGTGTTACAAAGTAGTCTGAACGCTGAAGTAGAGTGAAGTTAGATTTATTATAACAGCCCCACACAGTGGTGGTGCGTAGGTAAACGGAACATCAATGATGACAGTTGGTGATAACGTTATCAGCTGGGGAAGGAATGGAATGTCAGGGAACCAATGGGAAGGGGAGAACTCAGGGAAGGTTCACGCGCAGGGGAAAGGAAGGTACCATGCGCAGGGGTGCAGGGGGGTGGCATGGGTAAGATACAACACATCTTCCTCTCTTTAGAGTTTAGGAAACAGCGCCACGGGATTCAGTGGCAATAAGCAGGTGGGTGCATAAACAGTTGGGTAGTTAGTCACACACATAATCATCTAAACGTTTGGGTCTACGGATGGTTCTACCAAACCTTCCAGAGACCGCGGGCAAGTGTGGTGCACATTCGGTGTCCGAATGAGAGTCAAGGTCAGATCTGCCGAACCTACCACCGAATCTGTGACCATCAGATGCAACTTCAGAATCCGAATGAGGGTCATCCTGGCAACTCCGATTACAAGTCGAAGGGCTGGGATTGACACCTGCAGACCGATCTGTCGATTGACCATCATCAGAGTCAGAGTCAGGTTGGAGGTCACGTGTGCTGTTGTTTCTAGACCTATTATTTTCATCAACACTGAATCTATCGACATCTACCCACAAATCATTGCTAATGGTAACATGCTGCTGATGAGCTTGGGCCTTGTCACTAGGATGATAGTTCGCCAGTCTGCTCATGTGCCAGACTTTCCCATCACTGAGTCTTGCCGCATTGTTAAACAGTTCGACAATGTGAAGCGGGCGGTAAATCTGCTTTCTCCTTTCTTTACCTTTTTTCTCCAAACGAACTTTCACAAGGTCGCCAACCTTGAATGAATGATCTTTTGCTCTGTGTCTAGAATCATACCATTCCTTGTAGTACTTCTGTGCCTTGATGATGTTATTCCTTATGTTTTCAGGTGACCATTCAATTTGTTTGGATTCAGACATCCACCCCAGATCAATGCTCATGGGCTGTCTGCTTCTCATGAGAATGAATGGTGCTGTGCGTGTGCTTGCACAAGGAGCAATCCTGAATGCCCAGATAAGTTTGTATATTTCCTCTTCCCAGTTTAAGTTTGCATTTCTGAATAGTTGTATATGTCCTTTCAAGACACGGTTGAAACGTTCAGTGAGGCCATTTCCTTCTGGATGATAAATTGAGGTGGTGTGGTGGGTGATACAGTTTCTAGCAAGGAATGACTTGAATGCCTCAGAACAGAATTGCCGGCCATTATCGGTGAGGACGGATTTGGGTAAACCTTCACTGAGAAAGAGCTTGTCCAGGAAGTCTATACATTTGGAGCTGTCAATTTCCTCTACGATCTTAATTTCTGGCTACTTGGAGAAGTGATCTATTGCCACCAAGATGTACTTGATTTCTCCATTATGTCCTTCTATGGGCCCCACAATGTCCAAATCCAATTTCTCCCAAGCCATTTGCGGGGGTTGAATCGGAGAGAGACTGACTTTTGAAGTTCTGAGAGTTTTGTCCGAGTCACAGCATTCTATACAGTTCCTGACCTGGACCTCGATTTGCTTGTCAATACCCGGCCACCAATAACTTGCCCTGACTCGTTGCTTAGTTTTGGTGATGCCAAGGTGGCCAACGTGACACAAACTTAGGATTTTGTCTCTGAGCGTGGCAGGGGCTATGGCTTTACCCATTCTGTACAACACGCCGTTTTCCAAACTGAGTTCATTTCTAGTTTCCCAGTACACCTTGACATTGTCCTGCAGGTTGCGCTTATCTGGCCATGCGGAGTTGATGAATTGGCATACCATTTGCAGAGTGGAGTCGCGCGACATGTGTTGACCCCATTCTCCCGCTGATATTCCATCCAGGTCAGTGTTGAAGAGCAGAGCTACCTTCTCCTCGTCTTCTTGAGCGATCATGCTTTCCGTGTGAGGCAGAGGTAGTCTGCTGAGGAAATCCGCGATCTTGTTTTTCACCCCTGGCCAATATTCAGCCGAGTAGTTGTAATCCAACAACTTGATCGACATTTTGCTGAGTCTTGGTGAAGCATTTTGTAGACCAGAGGCAGTCAGTATCTTGATTAACGGTTTGTGGTCTGTGCGGAGATGGATTTTGTAACCCCACACATATGCTCTGAAGTAATTGAGCGCCCATGAACAAGCCAGCATTTCGCGCTCAATGACAGAGTACTTTTCCTCCGCAGAGGTGAGCGACCTGGAGGCAAAGGCTACGACCCATTCTTGGTTAGATGAGTCCTTCTGTGCCAGCACAGCTCCAATACCTTTGTTGCTTGCATCTGTAGTTAGGTAGATATCCGCTTTGGGGTCAAAACCTTTGAGGAAAGGCGCCTCGCTGATTTCCTTTTTGATGGTAACGAAGGTGTTCTGACAGTCCGGTGACCAGACAAATTTGGTTTTGTTTTTCAGTAATTGTCTTATGCTGTAGGTTTTTTCAGAGAAATTCCTTATGAATTTGGAGTAATACTCCGTCAAGCCGAGAAAGGCTCTTACATCCTCTTTGCTTGAGGGACATGGGGCATTCAGGATGGCATCCACCAAACCTTGTTTGGGTTTGATCCCTTCTCGGCTGATGGTGTGTCCAAGGTAAACCACTTTGTCCTGTGAGATTTTACATTTGTCTAATTCTACAGTTAAACCATGTATTTTCAGTTTGCAAAACACTTGTCTAAGGCGTGTGTCATGTTCCGATTGGTTGCTGCCCATGACCAGGATATCATCTTGGAAAAACCTGATACCATCAACATCTTCCAGAATGGATGTCATGACCCTTTGGAAAAGTGCTGCGGCAGAGGCCAAGCCAAATGGTACCCTTGTAAACCGATAGCAACCAAAGGGTGTGATAAAGGTTGTGAATTTCTTACTGTCCGCATGCAAAGGGATCTGGTGGTATGCGGATTTCAGGTCAATAATGGAGAATACACACATATCATTGGTGGCACTGAACATTTCACATATGCGTGGTAGAGGATATTGATCAACAATAATGTTCTTATTGAGGTCCCTGAGATCGATGCAGAGTCTGATTTTCCCGTTGGGACGTTTCACAACTACCAAGGGGGAAACCCACTCTGCCGATTCCACAACTTCTATAATGCCATCCTTGACAAGTCTGTTTAGTTCAGTTTGAACATCACTTCTCACTGACACTGGTAAATGTCTTACCTTGTGAATGCAAGGAACAGCAGAGTCCTTGAGCTCAATTTTGTGTTCGAAACTGTTGAGAAGACCAACTTTACCTGAGAACACTTCGGGGAAGTCTTTTTGTATTGTCAATTTACAGGAATCATTTATGGACAAGACGGGATCTTCACTATTGGGATCAAGCATGATGCCTAGATCAGCTTGGTCACTCCAGCCAAGGACAGAGGGGCCTTTTTTTGCAACATAAAGTCGGCAAATTGCTTTCCGGTTTTTAAATTCAAATTCCAGATCACGTGTTCCTAGGAATTCTATGTTGTTTCCCGTGTAGCTTCTAGCGATAACCTTGGGCTTTTCGAGAGTTGAGCCAATTTTATCCGTGAATTGTTTCCAAACATTTTCATTGATAATCGTGAAGGGAGAACCAGAGTCTGCCATCAGATTGACTGTCACGCCTCCCAAATTGACATCACACATGGGTTTTTTTTTCTTTGTCGGCGTGAGTTCTAACACGTCATATTCAATAGAAAAAACATAGCTGACATTGTCGGAGTCAGAATACTCTGAATCGTCTTCGGTTGAATCACTCTCTTCATGAATTTGTCGTACCTGTTTGCTTTGTTTGTACATTTTTCTGTTGCAAACCTTAGAGATGTGACCAGTCATTCCACATGACAAGCATTTTTGATGTAGAGCTGGACACCTTTTGGAATCGGCTAGATGGGTAGGGGACCCACAGCGATAACATTTAAGTTCAGGAAAATCATTTTCTCTGGTATTAATGCGTCTATCACTGCTCTGCTTCGATCTGCTAGGTTCACTTCTTTTGTAATGCTCATGACTCATCCCATCCTCGTCGCCACTGTTACAAAGTAGTCTGAACGCTGAAGTAGAGTGAAGTTAGATTTATTATAACAGCCCCACACAGTGGTGGTGCGTAGGTAAACGGAACATCAATGATGACAGTTGGTGATAACGTTATCAGCTGGGGAAGGAATGGAATGTCAGGGAACCAATGGGAAGGGGAGAACTCAGGGAAGGTTCACGCGCAGGGGAAAGGAAGGTACCATGCGCAGGGGTGCAGGGGGGTGGCATGGGTAAGATACAACACATCTTCCTCTCTTTAGAGTTTAGGAAACAGCGCCACGGGATTCAGTGGCAATAAGCAGGTGGGTGCATAAACAGTTGGGTAGTTAGTCACACACATAATCATCTAAACGTTTGGGTCTACGGATGGTTCTACCAAACCTTCCAGAGACCGCGGGCAAGTGTGGTGCACATTCGGTGTCCGAATGAGAGTCAAGGTCAGATCTGCCGAACCTACCACCGAATCTGTGACCATCAGATGCAACTTCAGAATCCGAATGAGGGTCATCCTGGCAACTCCGATTACAAGTCGAAGTGCTGGGATTGACACCTGCAGACCGATCTGTCGATTGACCATCATCAGAGTCAGAGTCAGGTTGGAGGTCACGTGTGCTGTTGTTTCTAGACCTATTATTTTCATCAACACTGAATCTATCGACATCTACCCACAAATCATTGCTAATGGTAACATGCTGCTGATGAGCTTGGGCCTTGTCACTAGGATGATAGTTCGCCAGTCTGCTCATGTGCCAGACTTTCCCATCACTGAGTCTTGCCGCATTGTTAAACAGTTCGACAATGTGAAGCGGGCGGTAAATCTGCTTTCTCCTTTCTTTACTTTTTTCTCCAAACGAACTTTCACAAGGTCGCCAACCTTGAATGAATGATCTTTTGCGCTGTGTCTAGAATCATACCATTCCTTGTAGTACTTCTGTGCCTTGATGATGTTATTCCTTATGTTTTCAGGTGACCATTCAATTTGTTTGGATTCAGACATCCACCCCAGATCAATGCTCATGGGCTGTCTGCTTCTCATGAGAATGAATGGTGCTGTGCGTGTGCTTGCACAAGGAGCAATCCTGAATGCCCAGATAAGTTTGTATATTTCCTCGTCCCAGTTTAAGTTTGCATTTCTGGATAGTTGTATATGTCCTTTCAAGACACGGTTGAAACGTTCAGTGAGGCCATTTCCTTCTGGATGATAAATTGAGGTGGTGTGGTGGGTGATACAGTTTCTAGCAAGGAATGACTTGAATGCCTCAGAACAGAATTGCCGGCCATTATCGGTGAGGACGGATTTGGGTAAACCTTCACTGAGAAAGAGCTTGTCCAGGAAGTCTATACATTTGGAGCTGTCAATTTCCTCTACGATCTTAATTTCTGGCTACTTGGAGAAGTGATCTATTGCCACCAAGATGTACTTGATTTCTCCATTATGTCCTTCTATGGGCCCCACAATGTCCAAACCCAATTTCTCCCAAGCCATTTGCGGGGGTTGAATCGGAGAGAGACTGACTTTTGAAGTTCTGAGAGTTTTGTCCGAGTCGCAGCATTCTATACAGTTCCTGACCTGGACCTCGATTTGCTTGTCAATACCCGGCCACCAATAACTTGCCCTGACTCGTTGCTTAGTTTTGGTGATGCCAAGGTGGCCAACGTGACACAAACTTAGGATTTTGTCTCTGAGCGTGGCAGGGGCTATGGCTTTACCCATTCTGTACAACACGCCGTTTTCCAAACTGAGTTCATTTCTAGTTTCCCAGTACACCTTGACATTGTCCTGCAGGTTGCGCTTATCTGGCCATGCGGAGTTGATGAATTGGCATACCATTTGCAGAGTGGAGTCGCGCGACATGTGTTGACCCCATTCTCCCGCTGATATTCCATCCAGGTCAGTGTTGAAGAGCAGAGCTACCTTCTCCTCGTCTTCTTGAGCGATCATGCTTTCCGTGTGAGGCAGAGGTAGTCTGCTGAGGAAATCCGCGATCTTGTTTTTCACCCCTGGCCAATATTCAGCCGAGTAGTTGTAATCCAACAACTTGATCGACATTTTGCTGAGTCTTGGTGAAGCATTTTGTAGACCAGAGGCAGTCAGTATCTTGATTAACGGTTTGTGGTCTGTGCGGAGATGGATTTTGTAACCCCACACATATGCTCTGAAATAATTGAGCGCCCATGAACAAGCCAGCATTTCGCGCTCAATGACAGAGTACTTTTCCTCCGCAGAGGTGAGCGACCTGGAGGCAAAGGCTACGACCCATTCTTGGTTAGATGAGTCCTTCTGTGCCAGCACAGCTCCAATACCTTTGTTGCTTGCATCTGTAGTTAGGTAGATATCCGCTTTGGGGTCAAAACCTTTGAGGAAAGGCGCCTCGCTGATTTCCTTTTTAATGGTAACGAAGGTGTTCTGACAGTCCGGTGACCAGACAAATTTGGTTTTGTTTTTCAGTAATTGTCTTATGCTGTAGGTTTTTTCAGAGAAATTCCTTATGAATTTGGAGTAATACTCCGTCAAGCCGAGAAAGGCTCTTACATCCTCTTTGCTTGAGGGACATGGGGCATTCAGGATGGCATCCACCAAACCTTGTTTGGGTTTGATCCCTTCTCGGCTGATGGTGTGTCCAAGGTAAACCACTTTGTCCTGTGAGATTTTACATTTGTCTAATTCTACAGTTAAACCATGCATTTTCAGTTTGCAAAACACTTGTCTAAGGCGTGTGTCATGTTCCGATTGGTTGCTGCCCATGACCAGGATATCATCTTGGAAAAACCTGATACCATCAACATCTTCCAGAATGGATGTCATGACCCTTTGGAAAAGTGCTGCGGCAGAGGCCAAGCCAAATGGTACCCTTGTAAACCGATAGCAACCAAAGGGTGTGATAAAGGTTGTGAATTTCTTACCGTCCGCATGCAAAGGGATCTGGTGGTATGCGGATTTCAGGTCAATAATGGAGAATACACACATATTATTGGTGGCACTGAACATTTCACATATGCGTGGTAGAGGATATTGATCAACAATAATGTTCTTATTGAGGTCCCTGAGATCGATGCAGAGTCTGATTTTCCCGTTGGGACGTTTCACAACTACCAAGGGGGAAACCCACTCTGCCGATTCCACAACTTCTATAATGCCATCCTTGACAAGTCTGTTTAGTTCAGTTTGAACATCACTTCTCACTGACACTGGTAAATGTCTTACCTTGTGAATGCAAGGAACAGCAGAGTCCTTGAGCTCAATTTTGTGTTCGAAACTGTTGAGAAGACCAACTTTACCTGAGAACACTTCGGGGAAGTCTTTTTGTATTGTCAATTTACAGGAATCATTTATGGACAAGACGGGATCTTCACTATTGGGATCAAGCATGATGCCTAGATCAGCTTGGTCACTCCAGCCAAGGACAGAGGGGCCTTTTTTTGCAACATAAAGTCGGCAAATTGCTTTCCGGTTTTTAAATTCAAATTCCAGATCACGTGTTCCTAGGAATTCTATGTTGTTTCCCGTGTAGCTTCTAGCGATAACCTTGGGCTTTTCGAGAGTTGAGCCAATTTTATCCGTGAATTGTTTCCAAACATTTTCATTGATAATCGTGAAGGGAGAACCAGAGTCTGCCATCAGATTGACTGTCACGCCTCCCAAATTGACATCACACATGGGTTTTTTTTTCTTTGTCGGCGTGAGTTCTAACACGTCATATTCAATAGAAAAAACATAGCTGACATTGTCGGAGTCAGAATACTCTGAATCGTCTTCGGTTGAATCACTCTCTTCATGAATTTGTCGTACCTGTTTGCTTTGTTTGTACATTTTTCTGTTGCAAACCTTAGCGATGTGACCAGTCATTCCACATGACAAGCATTTTTGATGTAGAGCTGGACACCTTTTGGAATCGGCTAGATGGGTAGGGGACCCACAGCGATAACATTTAAGTTCAGGAAAATCATTTTCTCTGGTATTAATGCGTCTATCACTGCTCTGCTTCGATCTGCTAGGTTCACTTCTTTTGTAATGCTCATGACTCATCCCATCCTCGTCGCCACTGTTACAAAGTAGTCTGAACGCTGAAGTAGAGTGAAGTTAGATTTATTATAACAGCCCCACACAGTGGTGGTGCGTAGGTAAACGGAACATCAATGATGACAGTTGGTGATAACGTTATCAGCTGGGGAAGGAATGGAATGTCAGGGAACCAATGGGAAGGGGAGAACTCAGGGAAGGTTCACGCGCAGGGGAAAGGAAGGTACCATGCGCAGGGGTGCAGGGGGGTGGCATGGGTAAGATACAACACAAAGCTAACTTTTCCCGTTCTGCCATTATCAAAACATTGTCCAAATACACCACTAGACAACCCCCCCCCCCGGACCGCAACCATCCCATAATCGATATTGTTACTTTTGTAAAACACCACGGGACCAACATTAAACCGAACGAAAGGCTGCTGAATCAGCAGCAGCTCCGATTCCACCTGAACTGGAGATAATCCCTGTGCCCAACACACTGGAATTGTCAAGTATGAATCCTTCAGGTCCAATCTTGTCATCCAATCTCCTTTTCTCAAAAAATCCCTCAGCATGTGTATTCCTTCCATTTTGAAATGGTTGTAACACACCCAATCATTCAAGTCTCGCAAATTTATTACAGGTCTCATTCCTTTGTCCTTTTTTTCGACCAAGAATATGTTGCTTACAAAACTCCCTGTTACATCATTGGCCCGCTCTATTGCACATTTATCCAAAAGTGCACTCACTTCTCTTGTCACTAAAAACTCCTTCTCCTTACAAAACCTCAGCAACCTTGAACCGGAACCTCTTTGAAATCTATATGATACCCCTGTATGGTCTGTAAACCAAAGGATCCTGAGTAATATCTCTCCACCTTAAAACAAAATGAGCTAGTCTGCCGCCCAGCTTTACATGGATACATGAAGGGTCTTTGTTTAAACTCAACTGGTGCTCCTCTTCCTCTTCTTTCTCTCCTGGCACTTCGTGACCTCACCCTCTGTCTTTGTGGGTAAAACCCTCTTTGCTCCAACTTGGATCAATGGCCATATCCATAACTAATGGGTCTGAATCCCTGTGAAAAAGATCCATGAGTGATTCCCTGTCTTCGCCGGGGAATCGACCCAGCATTCTCCCGGTCGTACCAAAATCCTTCCTCGTGTCTTTTTGCAGTGAATTGAAGGTACCAACATACCCTTTTTTTTGTTGGTACCAACATACCTTGACATGTCCTTTACAAATTCTTCACCAAACATCATTCCCTCACTTTGCACCCCAAATTCCTTGTTAGCTAACTGCCAACTTTGGGCCAATCTTCATTAAATGCTTTTATGCCTTTCAATACACAGGGCATTGTTGGAATTGTACAACAGGCAAATTGCTCTCTGCACCCATTGCCCTAATTCCCCTACATTTACTCCTGTATTATTTGCATGTGCCACCTCACACATGTCAAAAGCCTTTGTTAAAGGTCCTAGAACATCTAACAATCTGTCCTGGCAATGCTTCAGGCCCTTTCCTTGGGTCTCACCCAGTATTATTCAAGAACCTCAATGTTTTCTAATCCAATTCAGGAGTATACGCAACCTTTGATTGTAGGGTAGGCCTGGACAGTCTGACCTAAGTCGAGTCTGTACTTATTTCGGTATTTCTCTATGAATTCAGTGACTCCCATATTGCGACACATGCTCCGCTGGTTTCCATTGTGGAGATAAAGGATGCTGGATCTACAATGGATCCAACATTTCCTCTCCTAGAAGATCCACAAGATCTTCTAATTAGCATCCGCCTTTCTTATTTCTTTATCTTTTACCTCAACATCAGACTCCTCCAAGTCTGAGAAACATGTTAACTCCACATTCCCACTAGTGGATAAAGGGTCGCAAGCCGCAACATGGTGACTCCTCTTTTTTGCCTTTATAGCCTGATCATGCTCTGGAACCTTACGTCCAGACCCTATGGCACGCTTCTGTACTTCAATATTCTTCCTTTTCTGTGTTTGTTTTAACAGTCTGTGTTTGATTCACTAGGCACTAACTCCAAAATCCTCTGTAGACCAGTAACTCTCCTCCTCCACTGGCTGTGCTCGCTCTATTCCCTTGCGCTTTAATCTTTTTCTCCCCACAACTCTCTATCTTTTTTCCATAGACATTGTCAAATCTCCAAACATTTTTCCATATATTCCCCCCTCAAAACCTGTGTCCTCATTCTGCTACATATCAACCTCCATCACGAAAAATGACACTTTTTAAAATTCTGAAAATGATGAAATCCTCTTCTAACAGTAACTGATCAACGTCTCCTTACATCTGACTGAAAAAATTCCCAACCGGCAGGTCTAATACACCTCAACAACCCTAAGTATGGCTGTCCCTTATTTCATGCCTTTGATCCCAAACTCACAAAATGGCTGCCACACATAACGCGTACGGTACAACAGCATAAAATGAAATAGTACATAGGTGCTATCACATCATCGAATTATAATTGCAGTCCGACATCTCTATCACATCACGGAACATCAATTATAACATCTTACCTTGCCTATTTTTTTTTCAGTTCAAACATTTTATTTCGGTTGTCTAAACCATAAAAGATATATAAAACAATTACTCCCAAATTAAAGTACAAGTGGTGCAATGAAGTCTAACATATCAGTGTACACAGGGAATATAAAAATAGGCAATTAATGAATTTATATAGCCCTTTTGTTAAAAACATAAATACAAATTGAAATATGTTAAAAAAGGCATCTAGATTAAAACGGGGGGTTTTCAGGTATTTGAAACATATTTCATAACCCATTTGCTTGTGTTCAAAACAGTTAGCAATGTTTACAGGATAGTATTTAAACAATAAAATTCCCTAGTTAATTCTTCATACGAACCACCTTCTTTTGAATGTATCTGGGATAATTGAACAATTCATTACAGCTTCAATCTTACTTTAGCCCTTATGAAACTCACAGCTAGTAAAAATGTGCTTACGCCAAAGACAATAACTTGCGCTGTGTCGGACCTTAATATTCTTTCCGCCTCTTTGCAAGATCGAATACCTAAATTTAAACAGATAGGTTTGATTCAGTTTTTCCTTGGCGTAACATATGCGGAACAAAAAAATAAGATATGCAAATCATTTTCTATGGTTTTGTCTGAACAAAATGAACACAAATCTTTGTCCTCACTTCCTGCCTGATAAGTTCCCCAGCCTGGTATAGCTGCGTTAGTGCTCAATATCCCATATCTAAATTTCATGTATAACATTTTTGCCAATTGTGAACGTACCTCGTCAAGAAATGGCTCAAAGTTTGGTGTGTCCTTAAACGAAAGAAACCTAGTCGTTAATACCCCACTCATGGTGCCATGCAATATGCTGCTTTTAATAAATGCCCAGAAAGTAGTTTTTAACAGCTTCTTAGAGGCTGAAGTTAGTGAAGTCGGATCATCCCAAAACTGGGAAAGACCAATCTTTCTCAGCCATGAACAAACATGCCGGAACCATAAAATAGTATTATTATGGTCCAACTCCATGATGTCTTCTAGGCCTACCTTATAGTGCAACAGTTCCGGGGTAGACCACAATCTTACCCAAAACATAAGTGGTCTCAAGATCGCAAAGTGGTCTGTCCATTTAACATTCAAATCCCCAAAAATTGGTATTAGTGGTGTTCGTACGGGAAGATTTAAAAGCATCCTGTAAAACTTGTTTTCCCCCACTTCAAAAATCTTTTTACAGTATGTGCCCCATACTTCGGCCCCATACAGTGCAGCAGATTGGGTTTTGTATTTAAATACCTCCAACGCAGGAGATACAGCCCTTGAAAGGCTGTTCCTGTATCTTTTCATAATTGGTAATGAATTTTGAGTAAGGGCTATCTTGCTTTTTTCTATTTGGGTCTTCCAAGATAGTTTCGTATCTAAAGATATACCCAAATAGCTAAAGCTCTGTACATACTCCAACTTTTGTCCATTCAGAGCTAAATATTCCCGAAATGTTTTGTGGGGATTTATGGCCATATATTTTGTTTTACTAATGTTGATTTCAAGGCCCTTGGTTTTACAGTATTTGTGGAAAGTATTAACCCCTTCGCTGCTGGCCCGTTTCCGCCGCTGTGCGGTAAACAAACGAACAGGGGCGGGCCATGACGAACCCCAGCCGTCATCAGCACACGAGCACCGTAGTGCATGACGGCTGGGGTTCGTCATCAGCATACAAGGGGTTAACTAAGCATTGTAGCCCCATTGGGGTTTGGGATATTAATATGGTGTCGTTTGCGAATAAAAGAGCAGGCACCCTCTCTCCCCAACTTTGGTGCATCATTCTCATATCTGTTTAAAAAGTTTGGTATATCATTTACGTACAAGGAAAAAAAAAGGTTGGTTGCCAATACACATCCTTGGCGAACCCCCCTTTTTATGGGGATTGCTTCAGTTAGTACGCCCCTCATCCCCCACCTTACTTTCGCATAACTGTCATTGTGTAATCTTACTATTTGCTCGAGTAAGTTGGCTGGCACCCCTTGTTGCTTCAATGATTCCCATAGCAATACTCGAGGGATTAGATCAACCGCTGCCTTTTAATCTATAAAGGCGACGTATAGATGGCCCTTTGTTAAGCTGACATATTTCCAACACAAACAAGTAAACCTGGTCCATTGTACTGAGTTTTAGTCTGAAACTAGCCTGGTATTTTGATAATACATTATTTTCCTCTATCCAAATATTTAATCGATTTAAAATGTGCCTTGAAAAAACCTTCTGTAAAATATCTCTTAAACTTATTGGGCGATAATTCACTGGATCATAGCGATTACCTTTTTTAAAAATTGTGGTAATTTCTGCCCCTTTCCAGGTTTCCGCAATTGCAGGGCCTAATGCTATGGCGTTGCATAAATGATTAATGTACGGACCCCAAACACTAGTGTCGTGCTTGAACAGGTCACCAGGAATTTGGTCTGGTCCGGGGACTTTTCCTGGTTTGATTACACTGATCGCAAATAGTGTTTCCTCCAAACTAAAAACTAGATTAGCTTCATTTTGTTTTGGTACCACACCATCATCAGGTAAAAATATCCAGCTTGCAGACACGGCATACAACTTTGAGAAATGGGCAATGCATGTTGCAGCATCAAGGTATACATCTTAAGTTTCCACCCCTGTTTTATTCCCTTTGGGTATGAGTCTCCAAAAGCCTATGTGGTCCTTACTTTTTGCTGCATTAAGTAGTTTGGACCAATTATCCTCGTCCCACACTTTTTTTGCTTTGTCGAGGATTGTTTTATACTTTAATCTGTTCTCCCTTATTGTAGTTTCATTTCTTTTTTTACTGCCAATATTAGTTCAGTCTTAGTATTACGGCAACCTTTGTCATACCAAGGGTTCATTTCATTGAGGTAGTTATTATTTCCTCTTTCCACTTTTCTTGAGCTTTTGGTCACTATTGGGGCCAATGCTACCACCAGGTCTCTATGCAGTTGCAGGAAACGTTCTTTTTCTATGGTTGAATCTATATATGATTCAAAGATATTTGCAAAAGTATTATATATATTTACCAATATCTCACCATTTCCGAAAACCTGACCTCATTTCAGGGACTGACGATTATTGCTTACTATAATATCGTCAGAAGCGGTAATAAAATCCTTGGTGTTCTGCATAGAGTGGGAAAATAACTGATCAGATAATGTTAGTTGAAGGGGTCGTGATCACTTTCTGTTCTCGGGTCTACTTTTAAATCGATTACATAGGGCCAGATTTCTAGTGATACCATTATGTAGTCTATTTTACTCCGAGAATTACTCCTACAATAAGTATATGCCTTTGGCTTGTTCTATGGTAAGCGTCCATTGCACGTTCTTAAACCGTGTCCAGCAACTAATTTCATTATTTGTGTCGCTGCCACCGTGCATTGTACCATACTAGTACTTTCTAGTTCAGGGATGTTGTTTGCCATATCCTCCTCTGCAAATAGATTGTAGAGGCCTATCACGGGTTCGAAATTACAGTTTAGGTCCCCATCTATAATTAAACTTGTCTTTTCTCTTATTGAGTTTAAAATGGAGTCCATGTACTCAATTATCGCTGACTCTTTAGAAGCTGGGCTAGGTCTATTATAAATATTAAGTAAGTGTATTATCCTTCCATCTTTAGTCGTGATTTTTATGCCAACTATATCATTAGATATTATACTTAGTTTCGATATTTTGATGGCAAGGGTTACTCTAATCCATATTTCTAAGCCCCCGGAAGGTCTCCCTCTAACAGATGGAATTGCTTCAGCATGAAAAGTCTTGTAGCGTACTCTGTGTGGCATCTCTAGTGCCCACGTTTCTTGCAAAAGGCAGATATCATACTGCTCAATATACTCTTGCCAGTCTGTGTCTCTAATATTCCTGCTCAGCCCTGCTACATTCCATGTGATAAACCGTAGATTCAAGGAGTTATCAGTTATGTTTGTTGGCATGTGTTTTATCCCCAAATTATAATTAACATTTTCAGCATTTCTACATCTTGTAATATCATCTAAGTATTTCTGCACTGCAGAGATATAGGCGTCTTCCCCACCCTTCTGTTCCTTTCACTGTTTCAATTCTCCTATATTTGACTCCTCTACCTCTACCGGGTTTAGTTAGGCCATTTTTCCCTCTCTATTTATAATGGTGTCATTATTAACATTTCGTTCTGCTTGCCTTTTCTCTAGGACATTTCCCCTATGCAATGCAGTAGCTTGTTGTCAATCAAGAGCTTCCAGGGATGACAGTTCCTAGAACCTGTTCCATGTAAGGAGAGGGACAGTAATGTTTAGTTGGGTATTCCCGGTGGCTGGTCTATAAAAGTAACCTAGTGGTAGCGCTTGGATATTGGTGCTTTGTATTGTCATTTCCTCCTGGATTCTTAAATGGTTACGAGCCATGTGTGGGCTCCTAAAATTAATGATGATGCAATCCCCTTTTTTGGTCTTTTGGGATTCGCCTACCCACCCTACCGACCATTAAGATATCCAACATTTTTTGTGGATTAAATCTTTTAAACTTGGATAGCCAATCAACCATTTTATTTCTGAGGTTATACCAAGATTCTTTCTGGTCTCTGTTTAGGGTGGGGACACCTGCTAGAACCAGTACATACGGGCATGCAGCCGGAGGTAGCTTTAGAATGTCTGAATTAGGGATTAGATCTGTTCCCTTGGGGCTACGTGTAACCCCCAGGCATTTGCTCAGTGCTATAGGATCAGCAACCACCTGAGTACAGGGTCTATCTCTTGTATCTTCTTCACCAGTGTCTGTTAACACTGTTGTGCCCCTTGTATTTCCACCCTATGGAGCATGTCATCCCGTTGTGTTTCCCTGTTTTGGGCACCACTTGTGTCTTTCCTTTTGTTGTGAACAGAAGCTAATGTGTCTTAAGCCTCAATTATTTGTTTTACGCCATCCTCAACTGCTAATTTGGCATTTTGACTTAAAGCTACAAACTGATCCATGGCGGAGTATAACGGCTCTAGCTTTCTATCCATTTCCCTTAGTTTTTTAACCATGTATTCATCAAACTGAATTGTCATTTTACCAAGTACAGTCTCAGTAATTGATGCAACCATATGTTCTATCTGCCCGGCTCCCTCATCAATTCTGACAGAGAGTGTGGTGTAATCTTCCTCAGTTTGGGTACCCACTGTGTTGCAGTTTATGACCTCTTGACCTTAAGAGGAGATACATATGTAAATTGGTGTGTATATATATATTTGTACATATATTTTTTTGTCTTTAGGGTACATAAAAGTGTTTTTGATATTTTATATGTTGTATATTTGTATAAAATGTACATGTGATGTGTTGTATATAAATTGTTTTTTGTTGTGCCTCTCTGGCTGCCCGCCCATATATGTATATATGAACTTATAGATATGCTTCCTTGATTTAATTTGCTAATCACAAGAAAATTAATTGTTTCTTGTTTGAGAAATAAAAGTGGATTGATCCCTTCAGTACCATTTTTCTCTACTTTTTACATCCGTGGATGTCTCCTGCTCAGGTACGGGAGGGTGAGGTGGGCAGAACCCCTAACCATTTTTTCTAGTTTATGACCTCTTGGTCTAGGTCGCTTGGGATATCTGCAGACGTATTAATGTTTCCTACTGGTTTCTTTTTCACAACATTTTTCTTCGGTCCATTTTTGCCACACCTCTGTTTAGCTTTCATTTGGGCACCTACTTGTCTTGATACTCGTGTTCTTAAAGTGGTGCCTGACCCATTAGTAATTGTTTGGTCGGGAATTAGTAGGGTAGTCGTAACAGTTGGTAAAACAGAGGAAATTAAATTATTATCTTGGGTAGATAATTCTAAGCCTCTTGGGCTTGGCTGTAACGTGTTGGGCATAGTTAAGTGGTTTGACGAGTTAGCTTGTCTAAGAGCGGGAAGCCTAGCTGGTTCAAGTGACAGCCGTCTTTCTGCCAACTCAATTTCTTGAGTGAGCAGTGATTCAGCTATAACAATAAAAGCATATAAAGTGCCCACGGCCCCCTTTGGCCTGCTCATATCTATCTATAGCCTCATGGCACATGTGTGGGTTAAAGGAAAAATGCAAGATGCTACAGCACTAACAGTTGCAATCAATATGCCTGAACACAAAACAAAGCAATGAATGGCTACTTCACCTATAAACACCTTCTTAACAAATGCTTACCCCAAACCCAAGATTGTATCAGTTTTGTTAGGGTGGGTGGCCCAGTTCAGTCACGTCCAGTTGCGGACGGGCGCAGACGGGCCTGCCCTTGGCCCAGGCATTGCCCAGGCGCGTCCCACGCTGCGGGAGCCCTGGCCCCCTTTTGAGCGCCTCCTGCCGCTCGGCAATGCGGTGCGCGATGTGCGCGACACACGGAATGCTGGGTAATGTAGTTTGTTGGCGGGCGGGCAATGGCGGTCCCCAGGTGCCTCGCGCCGGTCAGCAGCAAAGTCCCCTTGTTATGCGGGAGAAGCAGTCGTACCCGAGGTCAGCAGCAAATACCGGACTTAAGTACATAAGAGGATGTGTTTTCTGTAGAATGCTTGTTGACTTGAAATTTAGCTTTAATTAGTTCATCCAAAATTGATCTAGGTTTGGTTGTAAAATGAGTATGTTCAAAGTTTTTTATATGTTTCATAATATCTAAGGTTTTCTTGTAGTTATTTTCTTTTTGTTTGAAATATAGAATGAAATAACATCTGTTGCAGCAGCTTTAAAGGAATCCATGCGGTTTGAAAAGCACCTCTGGAGTTTCATTCAAAGAAACAATTCACGAATAAAAGCCTGGAAATGTTGAATGAAATTAGTGTCTAAAAAAAGAAGTATCAAAGTGCCAGCATCCTATTTTGGGAGAGACAGGGAGAAAATCAAAATCTAAAGTAACTGCGGCATGGTCTGAAATTAAAATAGTGTCTGCATGTATAAGGTGTTGAGAGAGAGCTTTAGAAAGATAAAGGTAATCAATTCTAGATTGTGTAAAATGAACAGAGGAGGAAAAAAAGTGTATTCTTGCATGCATAGGTTGCCAAGACGCCACGTATCTATGAGGGCTCGTTGTTTGGTGTTAGATGTAAATTGTTTATGCATAGAGGAAGGAATATAAATGTAATTTGATAATAGATAATTTTTCGATCGTTCCTCTAAATCGAGTCACCCCCAAAAATAAAATAATCATTTGTGAAAGACATTAGCTTATGTTGAATATTGGGCCAAAAAGATTTGTCAGTGTGTGTGGGAGCGTACATATTGAAAATTAGTACTGGGACATAATTAACGGTTAGTTTTAGTAAAAGCCAACGACCATAGACATTCAAAGTTTGGGATAGCAATTTAACATTTAAAGTTTTTTTTTAAGTACCACACCACTGTACTGTGTGCCTGTTCCAGGTGACGAGACTGCATAACCTACCCAATTATGAATAGGTTTTGGAACGTATTTACAATATGAGATTCTTGCAATAAGGCCACATCTACATGTAATCTGGCTAAGTGTATAAGTACGCTTGGTTGTTTGACGGGTAAGCCAAATCCCTTAATGTTCTATGTAACTATATGTAAGGTTATAAATAATAGTTGAATTTTTTTTAACATGCTTAACAATTTTAGCAATAAAAACATAGTGAATATTTATACACAAAAGGAATTTAGCTATAAAATCTATGTTGAGAAAGAGAACAAGTGAAAATATAAAAAAAAGAGCACTAATTAGTTCCACTGAGTAATAAAACAAGATAGAAGAACATTGAACTGTAGCAATGGAATTTATTAATCAACTGCAGCTCTAAGAAAGGTATGAGAGAAAGAAATAAGTAAATAAGAGAGGAAAAATAGGGATAAGAGTAAAACGTAGTAAGTATCCAACTATGCAGAGAAAATAGAAGGAAAAGTGAAGAGAAAAGAAGGTAAAGAGCAAAAAAGAAAAAGAAAGGACAGGAAACATGGAAGACAAAATAACAATAAAACTATACCTATGAAACACAAAAAAATGAAGGATGGTGACACCATATAAGGGAGATGACGCAACTGGAAACAATGATGCCGCCCACAAGTGGAGACAATTAGACCACACAATAAACAATTATGATGTACTCCAGAAGGTGACTGTAAAAGACTACCTGAAATGAGAGGCAGCAATAAGCTAACTAATACCAGCTACAGAATAAGGAAGAAAACATGAAGGTTAGCAAAGATAGGACAAAATGTAACTAGCATATTTTAATACATCCTATTATAAAGATCACAAACTATCATAAGATCAAGTCATAGAAACATTCGAAGTATTAATTTCTTCCCCTTTGCATTTGTCTATAAAATGTTGCAAAGCCAAGGGATCTTCATATGTTGTGGTTTTGTTATTATAGGTTACTTTAAATAGACATAGGTGAAAGAGGCCAAATCTTGCACTTAAATATTTTAGAGCTGGTCTCATATCTAAAATGTGTTTCCTTCTACCCGCTGTAGCTTTTGCAAAGTCTTGTGCAAGGAATAGTTGTGATCTATACCAGTAAATGTGTCCTTTGGCTTTAGCAGCCTTGGTAACTTAAAGAAGATCAACATACTCCAAAAAGTAAAGAATGACTCCTCTAGGTTTTTGTGATGGTGAAGGAAGTCTAGCGCAATGACCTCATCTATGTGCACGCTGGATATTAAGTAATGGGGAAGGTCTAACATTTTGGGAAGGAAATATTGAAAAAATGAAATGGGGTTATTGCCTTCTACTCCCTCCTTCCATCCATAGATATGGAGGTTGTTCCTTCTACCTCTATTTTGCAAATCTTCTGCATGCTTTCTCAAGTGCGACACTTCAGATTTGAGTCTTTATAGAGTGTGGATAGTGTCATCTCAATCATTGACTCTTTCTCAACATGCGTGACTCAGTTGTCCATTAGTTAGTATTTGTGATTTATTATTAGTATCCTCCATGTAAGGTTTAAGTGCTCGGATTTCTTCAAGTAAATGTTTCATGGATATGACAGTATATCATTTTATTGGAGACAGAAGATATTTCTTGACTCGTTTGGAAACTTTTGCAGCAGTGGAAAGTTGTTTAGAATCCATTTGAGATTAGTAGAAGCAATCCCACTAGAAGAAGAAACAGATGAAGAGGCAGTCTCCTGACTAGTGCCTTCCATAATATCAGCAAAAAGTGAATACGAGTTGTCAGTAACTAATGTAATTTTTTCGATGTGAGATATGCTTTGAATGAGAACTGTCTCAAATTTCTAGTTCTTCTCATGAGTCAAAAGGTCAAAGAAGAAAACTTTTCAATATGATAATGCGGTCAAATAGAGAATAGTTTTGTCTAACAAATATTAAGGAACTGCGCAAAAACAAGTGAAGGCAGAATGTAGTTAATGTAAAATATTATTATGCCTCAATCCAAAGTAGAAGGGTTCTGGAGCAATTGAGCTGTTGAAAAAAGATTGTAATTACATAGAATAATTAGTTAAAATAGGCTAATATGACGAGCGCGACATTTCCATTAGCTCATTTGCCGTGTCTATAAAGAGAAACAGGAGGCATTCGATATAGAGACTCACTCACTATTCAAACTAAAGTAAGAGGTTTCTGAGACATAGCTGTAAATGGGAAAATTTTGTAAGCCCATTGTATGCTGACTGAAAAATGATGAAACACTCATTTAGTAAACTTAGAGAAAATCGAAGGCATTCAAAGCTAAATGAGCCCACTTGGCTCAAATCAAAAGATGAGACTGCTGTGGCTCCTCAGGGAAAGAGGACACAGTAGATGCTTAGCAAGTGAATGTAAAATGGTGGGCGCAACATTCTCTTCACCGCGCCCGCCGCACTACAAACCAGAAAGCTGCTGCGGCGGAGAAAAACACCAACTTTTATAAGCGGCGAGGACAAAAGACCACATTCCTCGTAAAAGAAAGTCAGTTAGCGGCCTTGAGGTGTTGGTTGCGTTCTGCCCTGCGGCGGCACTGGACCTTGTTGCGGTGCGGCCAAATTCCAAGGCGCCAAGCACGCCTCCCCATATAAGGAGCTTAATGATATACACCATCACTCCTTTGATGAATGGCCTGTTTATCCTTCTTCTCCAATGTTGAGAGTGTTGGTGGATGTTCTTGATTTCTTCAAAGATGAGAAGAAAAATTTCTACAATAGATTCTAGGTGTTGGTTTCTCTGTCTTTGCCTGGGTCTTACTATGCCCCAAATTGTGATACTTTAATCTTTGGTTCTGCAAGCTGCTCTGCCATCACCCATCTCCTTTACTGCTTCCTGTCACCCCATTGCCATCTGCTTTGTTTTACGTTTCTGTAGCTCCTGTAAACCTATGATTGCTTCATTTAAACGCCCATCTCCTCCAGTTGCAGAAGAGGATGAGTGAAGAGTGAGAATGACATTGCAGGCAATAATATGCTACCCGAGGTTCCATCTGTGGCGTGGATACCTGTCCATTTACTGATTGATAGGCAGGTACCCTCCAAGGAACACACCTCCAGATGATATAGCAAAATCCCACTCATTTATTGACATGCCTTCGCAGAAGCTCAACTTCAACATAGCCATCATGAGAACACCTGTTTTCTACAGGACCATGCATGCAAGTTGTGTGGGTCCATGAAGTCCATCCCAATAATTGACCATCAGTTAGATGAAGGGCTTAAGTGTAGAGAAACCAGCCACAGTTTTGACAACCGTTGCCTTCCTAGACAAGATGTAGTAGTGCCTTATTCGTTACCAACAAGTTTCATCAACCAGATCAAGCCCAACTATGTAATTTCATCTGCGGTACAAAGGAGATCCAGAACTCTTTTACCACATGCATGCTTCTTTTGAACTGTACAAGCAAGAATTTGACCATGAAGAAGAAGATATATTAATGTGTATGCGGCCACCTCCTTCAGAAAAAAATATTGTCCAGGTTTATTACACACCTCTGGTGCATCCTGACACCCTTTTGGACAAGTTGCTTTACGACTGCCATGCTCAGGCAAAAGCATCCTTAAAGGCAGTGAACAGAGCCTGATCCTGTTGTCTCCATCCCAACGCTGGTGGAAGAATTAGAGAAATTTGCCAGTGTATGAGGGTGTAAAATAAATAATTCTCAATCCCTTGGCATGGGAAGCGCAGACCAGAGCAAACACAAGGAGATGATGGACGGAGCGCTGAAACTTTTCAGACACTCACCCCCAGTCACAGATCTGGATTGAATCCATCCTCATTCTTTAACTCACTTTGCCACCTCAGTTCAAACCCAGCTATATGCAAATCAGTCTTGACCCTGTGCCTTATGGCACAGTCCAGCCCGAACTGTCAAGCCAGGTCTTCCCTGAACCAGAAACAAGCATCCTGGGACCGGTTTCGGGGTAACATCATGTGGATTACCATTCCAAGATGGTTGCATATAGCTGGGTCTGAACTGAGGTGGCGAAGTGAGCTAAAGAATGGTGATGGATTCAACCCAAATCTGTCATTCTGGCTGAGTGTCTGAAAAGTTTCAGCACTCCGTCCATCATCTCCTTGTGTTTGCTTTAAGCGCAGACCTGAACCATGATACTCACCCCACCTTCAAGGAGAGGGAGATTCAAATATACTACACTCCCAATACAATATTTTGGAGTCAGAATCCCCAGTGATTGTAGGCCTCTTTATGCTTGCAAAATTTGAGCACTGCTATAGAGATGCAGTTGAAGGACTTCTGCACATGTGGTTGACTTGACTTATTGTGGTTTAAGGATATTAATAGCATAAAAATTAACTTTCTTCCATTCCTATTATATGTTTCTCACACCCTTCGACTCAAACTTCACACGCAAACACTGCTAAATTTTATTTTTAAGGTAAGGCACCCTGGGTGACAAAAGCGACTCTCTTTGAAAAGCCTTCAGAGGGAAGACTTGGGCTTCGGGTCATACTTCGATATAAAGCGGCAGTGCAAATCCTCTTAGTATCAGAGTGGATGGAAACAGATGAGGTAAAACCATGGCTAGTGTCAAAGAAGCTAATTCTTAAATTCCATTGAAGCATTTACTATGACTCCACGCCACAGGCCCATGACCGAAATTTTTCTATAAACAGCCAAAATGTTAATCACACATTGGATTGGCCCAGTTATAGGTAAAAAAAGGTAACTATCTTCCCATCCTCATTACCATCCCTAATTCAAATTTCACACCAAGAATTAACAACCCACATTTTATAAACTGGAAAGGATTGGACGTACAAAGACTTTGTAACTTCTTTGGCTGAGTGTAGCGTAAAACTTGAGACGAATGTGAAGAACTTAGTCAGACACCTCTGTGGGACAGATTTAGACCAGTGGTTCTTAGTCCGTGGTCCAGCAACCCCTGGAGGTCCAGGAGGCCTACAGATTAATAAAGTGCTTATAAATTAAGAAGCAAAAGGTAACATTGGAAATTTTAAAACATTCTTTAAATGTGACGGAATTTGAAATTGAAATCTAAAAATTTATTTAGTAACTACAGATTGATGATTCATAAGAGCAATGCAAGCACATCAAACAGAGTATAGTAGTGACGACGAGTGGCCTCTATTAAATTTCGATAAGCTCCACCGACACATTAAAATACAAATTTAGATTTTTCAAAATTTGGTTGTGAATTGAATAAAATATTTGATCACTTGTGTATTTGTCTGACACATGCTTGTTTCTGCATTTTGTGTACTATTTTGCATTCATACTGTCTAAAATGCTTAGGCCGGGGTCTCCAGCTTCCAGCAATGACTTATTGTAGTTCCCCAGATTCCAAAAATGTTTCATTGGGGGGTCCCACTGTTAGGAACCACTAATTGAATGAATGAATGAATGAAATTAATCTTGTCCTGCGCAAACTTTGCCCAATGGGCGTCAAGGCGCCTACTTCAAATAATACAGCTCGCCGAATCAAACAGCATTCTCTCATTGGTAGGCTCTAATGAAGCACCAAGTTTTAAGGGCCTTTTTAAACAAATCAATTGAGGGTAAGGTTTTAATCTCAATTGGAAGAGAGTTCCAGAGCTGAGGAGAGGAGACAGAAAAAGCTCTCGCTCCCCATCTGGTCAGCCTAGTACGGG
The DNA here is from genome assembly GCF_964263255.1 of Lissotriton vulgaris. Classification (NCBI taxonomy): domain Eukaryota; kingdom Metazoa; phylum Chordata; class Amphibia; order Caudata; family Salamandridae; genus Lissotriton; species Lissotriton vulgaris. The sequence goes on from NC_141697.1 coordinate 578,859,586, forward strand.
GCACTACAAGTTGAAGTAGCCCGGCCGATCGAAGACATCTTGTTGGAACATAGCGGATGAGCAGGGTACCGAGTGCGTCATTAGGGCCAGCCGCAAGTGCTCTGTATGTAAGACATAGGATCTTAAAAGAGATTCTATACTGGACAGGGAGCCAGTGAAGGTCTCTCCTAGCAGTCGTGGCCGATGATGCCATAGGAAGGGCCAGAACAAAGCGCGCTGCAGCATTCTGCACGATTTGCAGTCGATGAATGAGGCCCTTGTTGGACTCCACATACAAAGAGTTGCAATAATCGAGCCTGGAGCCAACAAGAGCGACTGCGATCTGTTTGCGCGCCTGAAGGGAGAGATAATTACAAATTCTATTTAGAATCCTAATAACACCCCAGCACGTGGCCACGGTCCTATTCACTTGGAGCGTCATAGAAAGTGAAGTGTCAAAGACAACACCGAGATTTCTGGCTGATTGGGAGGGAGTGGGGCAGGTGCCAAGAGATGAAGGCCACCACTTGCTCGACCAAACATCTTGGTCTTTCCCGAAGACCAAGACCTCTGTCTTGTCGCCGTTTAGCTTTAGGGAGTTGATGATCATCCAATCTGCCACAAGCTGCATGCATGACCTAAAGCTAAGGACGGATGTACGGACAGAGGAGTGACCCAGTGATACCATGATCTGGGTGTCGTCTGCGTAAGACACCACCTCCATCCCCTGTGATCTTACTAGTCTAGCAAGGGGGGCCACATAGATATTGAACAGGGTCAGACTCAAGGCCAACCCCTGTGGCACCCCACAACGAAATGACTTGGCAGGGGAGAGGAAATTTCCAAGCATTACTCTCTGTTCTCTGCCATGGAGAAAGGAGTTAAGAAGACTCAGGGCCAGCCCAGTGACCCCTGCCTCCCTAAGCCGAGATGTTAGGATGGCGGGAGACAGGGTATCGAACGCGGCCGTGAGATCAAATGGGACCAGTACTGTGGTTTGGCCACTGTCCACTTTGCGGCGAATGTTGTCTACCACAACAGTGAGAGCGGATTCAGTACTGTGATGTTTTCTGAATCCGTGCTGCGTGTTATCAAGGTACTCACTGGTCTCAAGAAAGGTGGAAAGATGAGTGTTGAGGTGTGCTTCTAATATTTTTGCCGGGGCAGGGAGCAATGAGATACTCCTGAAGTTTTTAAGAAGGCCAGGATCCAAAGACGGTTTTTTAAGGAGAGGCTTCACAATAGCCTTCTTCCACACTGGTGGAAAAGAACCCTGGACAATGGCCCTATTCATGACTTCCAGCATAGGCGGAAGAATGCTGTTTCTACACTCTTTAAGTTTTTTAAGCGGTAGGGGATCCATTGGGGAGGAGGATTTGGTCCTGTCAAGTAGGAGGTTCAGTCCTTCCAAAGACAGTGATGGAAATTGCGTGAATAGTTCGGAAGGGCCTTTACCCAGAGTATCCAAACTGGCTATGGCAGTAGGGACATCCTCATCCAGAGAGTGGCATTGGGCTTCTAGGGAGATATGAATGTCCGAAATTTTGCTGTGAAAGAAGTCCGAGATGTCATTGCAGAGATCCTGAGAACTAACCACTGGATCAGGGAGTTGAAGAGAGCATAATGAATCAGCAATTTAAAAAAGTTCCCTAGATGAAGTTAGGGAACTTGTAAGATTGGAGAAATACTCCTGCTTTTCCATTACCACTCTCTGTTTGTACTCCCGCAAAGCAGACTTATGAACCTCCCGATCCTTCGGATCCCACGATTTCCTCCAACTTCTCTCGCTGCTCCTACACCCCTGCCTTAAAAGTCTCAGATGTTCGGAGAACCAGGGTGCAGTAGGCTTCTGCCGAGCTACATAGCGGAGGGAGGCGGGAGCAAGCTTTTCAACTGCATTGGTGACAGAATCCATAAGTTCTTGAGCTGCCTCATCCGCCTCTTTCAAGGAGAAGGACTCCGAGGCCCGAACATGGGAAGCAAGAGCCTCATCCGTGATGTTTCTAAAGTTTCTCCTAAGAGCAAATGTAGTGGCGACCTGGTTCACTGAGGGCAAGGCAGGGAGAGCAAGTTCCAGCGGCACTGCAAAATGGTCTGTCCAGACCAGCGGCAAAGGGGGGCCAGTAGATAGTCTTAAATCACTAGAGAATACCCCATCCAGAATATGGCCAGCCATGTGTGTTGGGCTGCTCACCAGCTGAACAAGATCACAGGCTCTGAGTGACTCGATTAATGTCAGGGTATCCTTTGAGTTGACTTCATCAAGATGGAAATTGAAGTCACCCAAGATGGAGAGATAGGGTTTTCCAAAATAGGGTTCGAGGATTCTAAGTAGATCCGCAGAAAAGCTGGCCCTAGGGCCAGGTGCCTGTATATAAGTATCCCAGTGAAAGAGACAGATGGAGCACACAGAATGCAGAAATATAGTGCCTCAAAGCGATCTTGAGGCATTGATAGGGGTTTAATAGTGCAGGAAAGGGTGGATTTAAAGAGGATGGCAATTCCTCCACCTCTACGCAATAGACTGTCCTGCCTATGGAGAGAATAGCCATCAGGAATGGCCAAAAGTAGATTGTGACCGAAGGAATCCGAAGTCCAAGTCTCCGTAATAAAAACCCAATCCGGCTGTCTCTCTTCCACGAATTCGTGGAAGGCAACATTGTGTTTGATAAGCGATCGCGCATTTATTAGGAAACCAGTTCTAGGCGGAATGACAGGATGGCTTCCAGGGCGCGAATGGGATCTAATAGGACCAGGAGCGGAGAAGCGAAAAGAAACTTTACATGTCCTGCATAGATGGGAATGCAAAATCCCTTCAGGGGAAAAGCGGTGAGAGCATAGCTGCGCTAATGGTCTGAAAGCCATAAGTTCTGACATAGAGTATTGCCTGGGTACCTCAGAGAGTGGAGGGGGAGTACCAGCCGAGTCCAGCCCGTCCTGCTGCCCGTCCTCAGCACGGACGGGTGCAGATGGCTGAACTCAGGCGTAACTCCGGCGGAAGTCCGGCGATCCCGCTGCGCGATGACGCTGCGCGTTGGCATGACTGATATTTATGCTGGTCGAGCATCCTAAATGATGACTAGACCGCGGTATGGATCACCCCTCACCTAAGATGCCGCCAACGAGACAGGGGCGAGGGACCCGCGAAATGCGGTGAATTAGTCCAAATTACGGTGCAAGTGAGAGGGACAGCAGTGCAGGTAAGCGTGGCCAGCACTCTAAAAACAGGGGACAATATTGCAAACACAAATTAACACAAAACGGGGATTTTAAAAACAGCAGGAGCTGCGCAATGATAGAGCGCTGCGAGGAAATGCGCCGAGGCTGGTATGAGAGCTCGCCTTGAATTTACCTGATATTTATACTGGTCGAGCCTCGTAAATGATGACTAGACCGCGGTATGGGTCACCCCTCACCTAAGATGGCCGCCAACGAGACAGGGGCGAGGGACCCGCGAAATGCGGTGAATTAGTCCAAATTACGGTGCAAGTGAGAGGGACAGCAGTGCAGGTAAGCGTGGCCGGCACTCTAAAAACAGGGGACAATATTGCAAACACAAATTAACCCAAATCACAAAGCGGGGATTTTAAAAACAGCAGGAGCTGCGCAATGATAGAGCGCTGCGAGGAAATGCGCCGAGGCTGGTATGAGAGCTCGCCTTGAATTTACCTGATATTTATGCTGGTCGAGCCTCCTAAATGATGACTAGACCGCGGTATGGATCACCCCTCACCTAAGATGGCCGCCAACGAGACAGGGGCGAGGGACCCGCGAAATGCGGTGAATTAGTCCAAATTACGGTGCAAGTGATAGGGACAGCAGTGCAGGTAAGCGTGGCCGGCACTCTAAAAACAGGGGACAATATTGCAAACACAAATTAACCCTGGACCATTAAATACACTACCTTTAGCTGGGAGAGGTGAGGGACGGACACAAGGAGCTAGAGAATCGCCCCAACTGAAACACAGGCCTCATCACTTCAGAGAATATCACGCCTATTTACAGCGTTAGCCATGGACCCCATATCAGTTAGATACAAGTATACGTCAAGGTGGGAGCAGAATCTTGAACAAGAAGCTGAGTGTGACATTATTTGATTTGGGTAATCAAAAGATATCCATGCACACGAGATACAAAGAAAACACTTAAAATCTCTTGGCCTGCTGGTATACAACCGTAGTCCAGCTTAATGTCATCTTTGGAGCATCTGATCTATGTTGGAGAAAATACCAAATGAGAGGTACAATGATAGACATCTGGTGGACCTGTTGACAGGTCCTGCCCACTGGCCCTGTCCACTGGTCCTGCCACATTGGACAGGACCAGTGGACATTAATACTTAACCTTATGAAAGAAATAACAGTGATTGACCTGCTGCTGCTATCTGCAGTGATACTTCTAGGGTAAAATAGAACATACCCAATTCACAACCCCATGGGCAAACTCATACATATCTTTTTTCCTCCTGAAAGGTACACTTTTGGAAACAAGAATCTTCAACCCCCCATCCTTGCTCCCCCCCAATAGAATTATGGTGTATACATTCTGGCATATCTATACCATGGAGAAGCTATCTGCTATTATGGTGGGAGGGATACCTCAGTCTGAGAAACCTTTCAAGAAGCACATCAGTGGGGGACAGAGCACGACATGACATGTCCCAGATTTGAAGACTAAAGGGAGAGGCACAGAATGTCGAGCTCCTTGGAGGGAGTTTAGCTGGACCTGGGACTTGTTGAATATTCAAATTTAGCTTTTGTCCACAAACTACTTCATACTAAACCAATAACAGAGAGTGGGAGGGTTTGGGTGTGGTTGTACAGGTGAAGAAGCTACAAACTCTAACGACCAAGAGGTCCCGGCTGAACGTACGTTTTTACCAAGAGACATTGCAATATTATATTTTACTCTAGCTGACGGAGCCCCCCTCAACGTCTCACCTGCCCCATATACTTCTATCTGGCTGTTTTAATTTCCAACGCCAGAACATTTGTTTTCGTTTTATGTTTTATTTCTGAATGTTTAGTTTTCTAAAAATCCCAATAAGTGTTAAAAAAGACAGTGAACAAACTTCCTCTGCCCTATTTGTTCATGGATGCTGTGAGAACAAGTTTTGACCAGTAACCAATGGGGTAGCGATGTGCAGGTATGGCTGGCTAAGCAGTCACCTCTTTCACCCGAATGTCCAATATTGAATATTAGATGTGCCCTTCAATTTGAATAATCTGTTTGACAATGAATTAGACGATGCCTTAAAATCTATTAAAAATGACGCTCACTTTGGAAGATCCCTGGGCTCTCTCAAATGAGATCAGCAGTACTCTACACATAGGGAATAGCCTAATGGACAATAGGGCAACTACCAATACTGCTCTAATATTTTTTGACCATACATACAACAGGGCGACCATGGCCAGGGAGAATCCTACACTTAGGGGCCCATTAGGATGTCGGGCGGATTGCCCCCGCCAGGCTGGCGGTGGCTACCGCCAGCCTTGCGGGGGCAATCCTTCCGACATCCGCATTCGAATTCCCCCGCCATATTAGTATGGCGGGGGGGACCTCCGCGGACGGAAAGACCGTCCGTCGCTTTTCCGACCCGGTTGCCTTGCGGCCGGGGCAGAAAAGGATTAATATGGTGGCTGTGTCTATTAGACACCGCCAGCCATATTACAATGGGCTTAGGGAGATGCCTTTCCGTGGTGGCGATGCCACCACGGAAATGCATGCGGTCTTCACTCTGGGGGCCCCCTTATATGTACCATCACATTTACCCACAGGCAGAGAATGGGTAAAATCCTTTGATACTTCTAGTGAGTCAGTATTGAGTGTAAGTGGATTGCCAAACACCCAAGCTTTAATCATTCAATGCAAGATGTAGTGATAGGTATATGTGAAAAGAATGGTGTCATCAAGCATCTGAGATAGAAGTGAAAACATGACACCAGACGTTTGGTAACCCTGGAACGCAATGTCACTTGGATTGTTGCTGAAAAAAGTTCCTACCAAGTTCAATAAAGATTGGAGTGATATTTTATATATTTACAGTTATTAAGCTACGTACGTGAAAAGGTTGTATGATGGTCTGTCAAAATCGATACAAGAGGTGAAGTGCTTCCCTATAAGGGATCCATGACACTTGCTAGATGGTATGCTGAAAGCATCTTTACAATCTTCAGAGTTAATGAAGAATGCTATCGACTTTGTAGTCAATTCTGGGGCAGTAAAAATGTATTTGGACCTCTTGTACTGTCCACATGCTATCTATACCGATACACTATCAGTGCAGAAAGCAAGCAATAATTAAAATTTATTAAAATTTAAATTCCATAAACACTGGAAAAACACTGTTTTTGTTGTTTTTAATGGCACAAAAATGTGTACCACTGATAACCACTGTTTTTTAAGGTATTGAAAAAACAGGAGAAAAAAACACCAGAATTTACCAAAAATGGAAACTGAATACAGGAAAGCCTAATTATAACCTATGGCACTTGTAATACTGCTGACAGGATATCCGCCACGTTTGTGATGGAGTATCCCATCTGCCAGGATCTAAGTCAGGCCCTTAGTACACCAGGCCCCAGCATCAGCAAAGTACAAAGAAACAATGAAAAATTAGAGAAGTCCTTTCAGCTAGAGGACAAAAGCAATAGAGGTAAACCGGAATTCCCAGCCGGTCCCTCCATACCTCCCTTTACCAGTAGGGAGCAGGAGCCAAAGTTTATTCCCAGAACGGCTACATAGCACCTCTGACCTCTGGGTTATGGACATACCTTGGTACAGATTTAGTCCCTAAAAATCCCAGCAGTGACTCCTCGGAGGAAACCCCACTTACTTTTGAAGGGTCTATGAGAAGTAGTCCTGGAGCTTCTTCTTAAATAGCCCTGTGGAGAAGGCACCCAAAGCCCACATAACAGGGCTTCTGTTCAGGGTTTTTCTTAGTCAGGAAAATATCGGGGTCATTATCAATATTAATTCTCTGGTCACTCAACAAGGACATCAGGAAGCAAAGTTTCACAATGATCACAATGCATGACTTTTTGCAGTCCATTAAACATCTCACTGCTGGGGTGTTTGCGTACCTCTGTGCCAGAACTTAAAAATAAAAATCAGCATTAGGTTGTTTAAACACATGTACCTCTGTGGCCACCGTGTCCACTTATGCAAACTGTATGTTTTGGCACACCCTCCAGGATTCTTTCAAACTACTACAGGCAGCTCTGGTAAATCTAGACGCACCTACAAAATAACATTAGTTATAGATTGGTACTAATCAACTAGTCCAGGTATATTCAACCCCAAGGCTGAGCTGCAAGCCCCAACCATAGAGAGAGTAGAGAAGTGTGGCTCGATGGTTAGAGCGGCAGACCCTGATGCAGGAGTCTGGCCTGGACCAGGCTTCAATTCCCGTCTCGGCGGGTCTCGGGCTCAATTTCCTCGGACCTGATCATTCTTGCCTCGGTGCCTATTCTGATCATGAACCCCACTCTGCACCTCTGGGCAATAGCTTGCTTAATCTCTACAACGGCCCCAACAACGCTGAGGATGCCTGGCTTCACCTTGGGGGTGCCCAGGAGTGGGCTCCTCACAGGGAAAGGCCAGGAAGGGTTCCTCAGCGATATTCGTACAAGCACCGAGATGCCTACGGGTAGTCGTGCGATATATAAGTGCGTAATTATCTTTTATCTTTATTATATAGCTTACTGAAAAATACTCTGTTTGCCCTAACAGAGTCGCTTCCAATATGCTTAGGGCTATGTATTGGTGCAAATCCTACATAAATCTCTCATTGCAGCCTGAAGATGCAATAAAACATGTAGAGTTTTAGATTTTTTTTTCAACAAGTTTGCTGAATATTTTGTTGCATTTCTCGAATGGCTAAACATGAATCCTAGAATGCTAACCAAGGACATGTTGCCCTGAATACTAAGCATGGGCGGAAAATCCGTTTCGCTCGCGGATTTTGCGGATTTTCGGTAAATTCGCAATCCGCGAGATTCGCGAATCTCCCGCAAAATCCGCAAATCCGCGAGCAGCGGATTTTGCTCGCACTGCTCGCACTGTTCGCGTGAGTTCGCGGCTTCCCAGTACAACTTCGCGCCCCGCGAATAAGTGCAAAATTGCAGAAATACGATCTTAGCAAAACTGAAACTACTTACCAGGTTCAAAAGTTCAGGCTCATCATTAGTAGCCATTTCCTGTAGTGCTTCCTGAGGGGCCCCTCCAGAGTTCAGTTGCCAGTTGCAACTATTATGTGACCCTGCTCTGAACCTCAGAATAGTTACACATATGCCACAAAGGTCCTGAATTACAGCTAAGGGAGACAAGCAGGAGCCAGGCTGGAAGTTCAAATCCATTAATCAGCCCCTAATTCATTATTGTCAGTTGGGGCAGGGCAGGTGTTGTAACTAATTTTGCAACAATGAAAGCACTTAGCAAGTGCAAAAGATCACTAATCAGGAAGCACTAAGGAAGCAGGTGCCAGCTAAAAAAATATTCTGTGACACATTAATCAGCCCCAAATTAATTCAGGTCACTTGAGGCAGGGAAGGTGTGCTTGCGTTGCCACAATAATGTACACTGCCTGGACAACCAGAGTGTGCTGTGATGAAACAGAGGGTGGCATGGGTGGGCCAGAGGGTGGCATGAGTAGTCAGAGAGTGGCAGTGGTGACAGAGAGTGGCAGTGATGAAGAAGAGTGTCCCAAACAGGCTGGACACGTAGAAACAACAAGTTCGCGAAACTTGCGACCCGACAGGTAAGTTCGCAATTTGCGAAATTGTACAAAACCCTCGCGAACTGGCAGAAACCCGCGCAAACACACAAAAAAAAAATCCGCAAATTCGCGAGAATTCGCGGATTTGGCGGATTGCGAGTTCGCAAATCCGCAAAATTCGCGAACGCGAGATTCGCAAAATTCGCCCATGCTTACTGAATACCTGAAGTCCAGCAATACCAAATATTTGTGGGGTTTCCTAAAAAAATGTAAAACAATCAATTTTGTAATATTAGCAGAGGTGTGCGAAATTTGCATTGTTTGCTTTTTGCATAATAACAAAGCAATTATGTGGTATGATGTGTATTTACACAAAATACAACAACACAAATGAGTCTTTGCGCCCATTTTGGATGCTGGAACATATTTGCGTAAAAAAGGTCCAAAAAACCACAAGTGGTGGTGCCGTCAGCAACCGCTAGCGTCCTGGTCCTTTGCGTTGTTCATGTGCTCAGTTTTTGCGGTTAAAGGAGCGCTGCTCTGCAATGTGGCATAATAGTGCAATTTCATGAATTTAATTTAACAAGCATTAAACTGTGATGTGACACAGGAGAGAGAATTAGATAATCATGTAATGGTTAAAATGCACAAAAAACTCGCATCAATCCCGGCTTCTAATTGACCACATTGTTTGATCCTAGGCAGCTACGTTTTTCACAGTGAAATGAAATGAAATGAAAAATTCCACTTGTATAGCGCATAACCACCCGGAGGCCTCGCAGCGCTTGTTCCTCCTTTACCTTCATCTTCACTTGGGTGCAGCTTAAAATACATAATTTCGGGGTGTGTGCTGCACAAAAGCAAACTACTTTAATGTTACTCCAGCTATACTAATGCCATAGGCTACCTATAGGGGACAAAAGGCAGCTTTCTTCTTTTTTGAGTTCAAAAGTTTATTGAAGAAAATAGAATAACTTAACATAAGGCAAAAGAAAAAGGAGAGAGATAACATATGAGCAGTACTTAATATATGTATAACAGCTGTGTGATCATGTGAGTAAAAATGGTTCAAAATGCAGAGAAAACAATATTAAAGTAAAATACAATAATAGTATACAAAGAAGAATAAAAATATACAAGAGTATTGAAGGAATTATAACATAAAATGAGATATCGCATATAATCAGAAATAGGAACAGTATCATGGAGGTTTAGCTAGTTCTTGCTGAAAAGGAGGTGCGGTTTGGGAGCGACGAGCACTGATATCAATAAAGAGAGTGACAGACGACCATAAGTGGAGACGTTTAGGCGCCATGTGTAGCGGGTAAACAAAAGAAGTGTCTAACCTATGATTGTAGCAAACTGCATACCACCACGCTTGGAATGAGAGCTTAGTAGAATCTTTCCAATTTTTTGTGATCTGCTGGAAAGCCACTGCCACCAAGAGGTCAACGATTTTCACAGAGGAGTCGCAATTCTCCCAAATAGGAGAAAGACTACCCATGTAAATGTGTAGGGGGCATTGACAGGAGGACAGTTAAAAAGCATATGAAAGAGGTCAGCCTTTGGCATGGAGCAGGACCAACAGGCGTCCGAAATATGCGCATGCCTAGTGTGAAGTGTGGATGGAGAGAGATGGAGTCTGTTATAAATATAAAAAAATGTTTGTATAGTATTAGCCGCCCTTGAAGATTTACAGATTTTAAGCCAGATTTTCTCCCAAAAATTAATCGGCCAAGAAATTCCCAACTCGGATTCCCATGCGACTTCCACTTTAGTTTTCTCTCTTGGAGAGGGAGAAGTATGTAAAGTTGCATATATAAGGGATACTCTGGAGGTGGTGAGTACTAAATTCCTAACAGTGTCCATATGTGTAGGCGTGGTTGCTTGAAGTGTCTGACCGGAATTGAAATTTGAGTGGGCAACTTGGACTGCTTCCAATAAAAGCAAAAATCTGGATCTAAAAGAAAGAGGTAGATTAAATAGAGAGCTAGCCTCGTCAAAAGTTATGAAGTGATCCTGATCATACAATTGATGGACCCATATGATGCCACGTTGTCTCCAAGTTTCCCAAAAGAATGGTTTATTATTAATCAGAATGTTCTTGTTGTGCCAAATAGGTGAGTCAAAGAAGGAAGTAAGGGTGTTAGGTGGTATTATTCGTGAAGTGTGTTTTATAATAGGAGTAACCAGCGATTGTGGCAAGCGCGTAAAAGACAAGAATTCTCGAAACGAAAAGGTTGAAAGAAAGAATTTTTCAAGTGAAGCCCATTTGGGGAGGTACATATCAGGATCCGCAAGCCACTTCGACGCTTGATGTAGAAGAAATGATTTATGATAAGTGATTAGATCAGGGAAATTCACCCCGCCCTCCGTCTTCAAACTAATTAATTTTGATAGGGATATGCGTGCTTTTTTAGTACCCCATAAAAAGGATGACAAGATAGAGTTAAGCTTTTTGAAATATTTGGACGGAATAGCTAATGGAATGTTGGAAATCGTATAAAGGAGTATGGGTGACAGCATCATCTTGATAGTGTCCAAACGACCCCACCAAGACAGATAGAGTGGATGCCATTTTGCTGTCAAAGTCGATAATTTCTGAATGCAATTATCCATGCAACGGGATATGGTTTCGGAAATGGTTGGAGAAAAATGAAGACCTAGGTATTTGATGTAATGAGGGCTCCAATTGAAACCCGAAGAGATAAAATCAGTGTGGAGAGTGAATTTGGTGAGGGGTAAAATTTCACATTTATCTTTATTTAATTTGTAGCCAGAGACAAAAGCAAAGGAATGGACTTCGTTTAAAAATGCAGGATGTGAGACCTGGGGGCAAGATAGAAACATAAGGACGTCATCATCATATGCTGCCATCTTTACAGTACTATCTTTAAAGGTAAAACCATGTATATTAGTGTTTTGGCGAATACGTAATAAGAAGGGTTCTAGTGCAAGAATAAAAAGACAAGGAGAAAGTGGACATCCCTGTCGTACACCTCTATGTAGGGGAAAGTAGGAAGAAAGATGTCCATTAGCTGCTACTGCCGCTCTTGGGTTAGAATACAAGAAAGAGATGAGAGCAGTAATTTTTGGACCAAAACCAAACCAACGAAGAACGTGAAAAAGATAGGGCCATTCAACTCTATCGAAAGCTTTTTCAGCATCTAATGCGATGGCCGCTAAGGGCTGAGAAGAGTGGGAAGCCTTGGACAAAATATCAAAAAACAAGCGAGTATTATCTGAGATAAGGCGTCCTTTGATGAAACCGGATTGTTCTGCCCCTAGCAGGTCAGGCAAATATGATTCCAGTCGTAAGGCTAAAGCCTTAGAAAAGATCTTGTAGTCAATGTTAACTAAGGAGATGGGGGCGATAATTCTTGGAATGTTGAGTATCGTTACCGTTTTTAGGAATAAGACAAATAAGGGCATCCGCAAATGAACCAGAAGAGTGACCAGAATTCATGAAGTCAGCGATAAGGAGGCTTAATTTGGGAAGGAGTAAACTTGAAAAATGAGGGAAGAATTCTACAGTGAAACCATCTGGGCCTGGAGCTTTGTCCTTTTTAAGTGTCTGTAAAGCTTTTAAGAGCTCCTTTTGTGAAATATCTAATTCCAATGGCGAGAAATCCAAACTGGTGGAAGGATTGTATTGTATCGAAGAAAGAACATGTGAGATATCGTGTTCACAAAAGATGTTTCAGATGTATATAGTGATTTATAAAAATGAAGGAATTCAGTCAGAATTTCCTCATCTTTGAACTTTAGTTGAGCGTCCCGACCAAAGACAGACTCGATATTGAGTTTATTTTGTTTTACCTTCAAGTAATTCGCCAACAATTTATCTGCCTTATTTTGACCTCTATAGTACTTGGCACTAGTTTTAAGGAGAATATTAGCGGCATTATTGGTAGTGTGTTGATTAAATTGAAATTTAGCTTTAAGAAGATTGGATAAACAATCCTTGGATTTAGAAGAATAAAAGGAATGTTCCAACGCTTTAATATCCGCCAAAAGAGCATGGGTAATTTGTCGTGCCTTCCGGCACTTGTTGGACACATATCTGATAATAAAATCCCTAGCTGAATCTTTAAAGTATCCCAGATTACGGGAAAAGAAATAGTATCCATGAGATTAAAGAAAAAGAATTCATGGAAAAAAGAGGTAAAGGAAGAAGTGAAGGTTGGATCCAAAAGCCTGCTCTTCTCCCGAGCCTATAATGCCTAGACTCCCTCCGCTCCTGTCTGTCTCCTCACAATCCAAAAGCGCCAAGAAACCGCATGGTAGAAGTGCGCTATACAAATGTTTTTAAATTCAAATTCAAAATTAAATTCAAAAGCAAGGAGTTAGTGAAGTGCCATTTGCGATTTAATTTGGGTGTACTAAGGACGTCAAGATGCATTGAAACTGGTGCGTGATCAGAGATAAGTATGGAGCCTATATCTGCCTTTATGAGTGATTGGGCAACATTATGGGATATGAAAAAATAATCTAATCTAATTTGGGTTTGATGTAAAGGGGAGTAGAAAGAATATTCCCTGACTGTAGGATTTGAGAGACGCCAGGCATCTATTAACTTATGTTGTTTGATTGTTTGTGTGAAGAGTTTGTGGGCTCTATGGGGAATGAAGGAAGATGAGGACTGACGGTCAAGGAATGGGTCAAAACCTTCATTACAGTCACCGGCCAGGATAAAGTTGTCATCATAATGTTGCGTGATTAGTGTGGCCAGAGAAGACCAAAAGGAAGGGTCACCTGCTGTGGGCGCATATACATTCAGTAAAGATAACGGAACATTGTCCACCATGAATTTGACAAAAACCCATCTGCCATTAGGGTCAGAGGAGTGGGAAAGTATCCTAATGGGAAGGGATTTACGGAAGAGAATAAGAACACCATCACGCTTGCCATCCCCTGGGGAAAAGAACACCTCCTGAACCCAGCACCTCTTTAACTTCACAGATTCTTCAGACGTTAAATGGGATGACAGCTTTCTTCTTGATTCACAAGGGGGCATGAATGTTTCTTAGCTCATGATTAGAATCTGTCACTTCCAACAATAGCCATTCAATGCAGTGGTCTAATGTAATACAGTACACTGAAATGGTTGCAAAGATCACATTATAAAGAAATACACTGTTTTGAGTTTTGAAGAGTCTTTCTTATATATATATAATTGACTGTTTTAGCCAAGCAATAGAGGGTACCTCACCTGCCTCCCCAGTAAAACACTAAAGGGCAGTGCTGCTTGTGGCTACCCTGCAGCAAGCAGGACACACCGAAATTCAAAAGAAATGGTTTTGAAGCACCTGTTGAAACCATTTGATTTGCACTGTATTTATAACCGGTAAGGAAACTCGTCTGACCGGTCCCCAACAACAAAACAGCAGCAGTAAGACCAGCCTCCACCCTGCCAGCCCACCACCTAGAAAATTCCCTGTGCCCAGTAGCACCAGTCCGGGTCTGACCTTGCCCACTTGGACACCAGACACCTGATTAATCTAGATATTTGTAAACACATTTTTGTTCTTTTCTTCTTCTTGCAGTGCAAGGGCCACGCGAGTTCTCCCACATTCACATTATTCACCTGCGCAATTATTCTAGGGTTCTTATGACATACTTTAATCTTTATATATTGCTACAGAAACTAAAGTTGCAGGGACGACAATCACTATGGCATCCTTTCACCTGCACAACCGTGGTCCCACTTGGCCATTCCACCTTTCTGCAGCCTCAATTTGATTTTTACCTGGACATAACCTCATATCCTGTTGGTCCATACAAAATACTTATTGACACTTTTGGCCTGAAAATAATGAGAGAAATAAGAATTTGCTCATTGGTCACAGGCCAGTTTGCAAATTGCTAAACGAGGAGGTTATCATGTTCGGAAGCCGTGTTAAATAGAAATCTGTAAAATAGCATGGCACACACATAAAATAAGAAATCACAAAAACGTGACTACGGTTTACAATTTTCTAAACTGCGAAATGGCAAAAATGACTCACTATTTAAAGGTACAAAAGACTTTCAAATAGCGAATAGTACACAACAAGCCAAAAAGGATGTGCAAATGACCAACAAGTGGAAGCTGATGGTAACCAGGGGCCAGTTATATAAGGCCACTTAAAATCCAGCCCCAGCATCAACAAAAGCCACATCCTTTGCAAATGGTGGTGAGATGTGCACTGAGAGCTCTAAACGGGAGAAGCAGTAGACAGTAGAGGATTTTTAGATAGAGAATTACGCTATAATTATTACTTTCTGTAAACCCATTTTATGCATTCTAACACATGCTAGTGATAAAACTTCAGAGATCAGACCACACATCCCACTAACCATCCCACTTCCTGACCCATTAAAGTCAGAATGCAGGACCCTTCTATGTCACAGGGCATGCAATACTTGCTCCCCTTCCGAGTCATCAGCCCACTTTGTTGCAGATTTGTTGTACATTTTTCTATAGCAATCCCCTACTTTGTTTCCATGGCTCGCAGATTTTCTCAACTTTTTTGACATACACCTAGTCTGTGTACACATCCTTTTTGTGGCACCATACACCAGTCCATATTTTTGGCCCATTGCTATTCTCTGGGGGGCCCGGGGTGGGCCTCGCCCTGATGTCGCCTTTGACGACCATTATGGCCAAATCGCAAAATAATCTTTCATATCTAGGCATTGATTTATTTTTATGTCTACCAAATAATGACATTTACTTTGACATTTCAAACTCAGTTCCTTGTAGACCTCTGACTTTGCTTTTTAATACCAGTCCAGAAGTTTAGTATTTTTGAGCAAGGCAAGATCAGCTGTATAAAAGAGCCTACTTGTCCACATTCCCTATGGCACATGTCTCCTAGAATTCTGCCTAACTTAGCTAGTTGTCCATGGGTATAATTATGGGGGAGTATTTTCCGCATGATTAGTCTAAAGCCCAATCTAATAACACCTCCTTCGGGTATCTACATGCCTGTTTCGAATCAGGATCATCCAGGACACCCAAGTGTTTTCCATCTGGTGTTTGTGTCTATCAAGTCTCTTATATTTATTAGGGTTTTAAACACTATGGATATTGCATGCTTTGCAGTTTTAAGTAAGGTTACGCTTTTGAGTAAGTTTACTACTTTTCGGTATTCGGAAATTAAATTATTTAAAATCGATAAAATGATAAATAAATATAAATGAATGTTAAAAAATATAACAGTACTACTTGGTTATTAATTAAGTTTCTACGTCCATTGCTATATTGGATTCGTCTGTGGTCAACGGACGAAATAATGGACTATAGAGAAGCATTAAAAGAAATTAAAGAAATAAGGAACACAACTCGGTTGGCATGGCTGACCCACATTGATAACTGGCTCCTTAAGTTGGGATTATACCATTACTAGACAGACCCACACTCTCTGACCCTATCTTGTAAATTTTATTGTGGGAAAGGTTCTGGGAATCTGTCCTAAATTCCACAATACAGAACCCAAAAATTGGAACACTTACTCTTAAATTCTTTGATGTGAAAGTAGAAAGTAAATTGGAGAGTTTCATGAACGAAATCTTACCAAACATAGCAAAATCGTTGTATCTAAAGTTTCGTTATGGCGTTCTACAAGTAAAGGCAAACACATCAAAATGGGCATGTAATAAGGATCCTACAGGGAATGTCTTGTTAGAGAGTTGCGAACTGTGTGATATTGGTGCAAGGGAGGATGAGGCTCATGTTCTATTCTTATGCCCGGCATATCTTCATATTAGGAAAAAGTGGCTAAAGCCTATTTGCCGCCTCTTAGGCTTCAGACATATTAAGGAAGCAGAAAGAGTGTTTAACGGTGACACAACACAGACCATCGTATTCAGTTTAAGTCGATTCCTCCTTGCAGTGGCAATAGCACGAAGAAGGTGAGGTCTAAAATTGTAATTGTATTTACTTGCCCAGTAAGGACGCAATATTAGTCACTTCAACAATTTTGAAGGAAAAAGGTTATGTGTTGAGTGGCGGGCTCAGTATCGAAGAATCATTGATACATTCTAGTTCGCTATATGTAATTGTTGTAATACCCTCTAAATTGTACATGATTTTATCGTTTTTTAAAAATTCTAGCAATATTAATTATTAACAGCACCTAGTACTTATTATTATCATTATTTATTACTATTTATTGTCCCATTTTTTTAATATTGCATTCTCGCTTGCACTATATAAATTAGGATGGACCAACTGTAATAGTGCGCTTGTAACTGAAAATGTCTGGCACTACCCTCTCTTTTTAGAGAAATTATTGTATTGATGTCCATGGCTTTCTATGATCTGTTTTTATTTGGAAATTGATATTGTTTGAGCTTGGTGGTTGTTTTTAAGAGATTGTATTGTTTTTATGCTTATGACTCTTTTATGATTTGTTTTAACCGAAATAAAGATTTTGAATTGAATTGAATTGAAATAAGTTTTAAATATTTTAACAACCTACTTTAAATAAAAAAATAATGTAACACTATATTTTATTAAGAAATTAGTCAATTAATTGTTATTAACTCACTACATCACTTTTAATAATTATTATTGAATGTTAAAACATAATTTTTATTTAGAAGAGAATTTATTTTTTAATTTAAACTTCAGAAAAATGATTTTTATTTAATATATTTCCATAAATTAAAGTTTTAATTCAAAATTAATTTAATGGTGCTGTAGCATTTTTTATTTTGTTCTACAGTTAAAGTAAATATATCTGTGGAATCGCGACGCAACTTGAATCGGGCTAACATGGCGGAGCTGAGCTTGGGCTGCCTTCACGGACTGCTGCTGATTGACAACCCTGAGGGGCAGATCGGTGGGTAATCGCCCGACAGGAGTCAGGCGACAACCCTGCCTCTCTGCCCTCCCTGAGACAACGTTGTGATTCCGCCATCTGGCCGCCGTGGGAGGCATAGGCAGGGCCCGACTGGCCGGTTGGGCTGCTGGGGCCCGCAAGAACAATCAGAGGTCCGTGCTTCCCGGGGACCTGTATCAGAGATTCTTCAGCGCATACCGAAGGTGGCTGAGCTGCAACGAGGCATGGCTCGGCCATGAAAGACTCTTACCCTCACGGTGTGTAGTCGCAGGGCCTGCTGTTCCCCCTCCTGGCCCAGGCTGCGCCCGTAAAGAAGGATCTGAGTGGCCCTTCATTCTACGCTGGACCACTGGCGAACAGAAGGTGAGGGAATGGTGGGTCCTTTGACTGTAGCACCTGCAATGCTCGCATCCCCTGTTTTCTACACCGCTTCCACCTCGCCTAAAGCAGAAGTGGTGGGCCCCTGCTATACGCCATCTGCAGTCCTTCCATTGGGCGGCCCAAGCTCCTGCATCTACACACGGGCTGCATTGCTCCCTGATCTACTGGAGAGAAAAGTGTGGACAAGGTTCCAGTCAGCACCACTATGCTACACGCTTTTGCACATCCCGCCTCCTGATGGTCCATGCGGTGCTGGTTCCCCAGTGCCATACTCCAGCAAGTTGAATCGCCCTCCAAACTCTGGTGAGGAGAATCTCTCTTGGCGGTCTTTTCTTTGTACTCTGGGCCCTCCCACTCGATGACTACTACTCTTGCTAAAAGGGGGGTCGGCAAACAGTATCTACACACCATCAGGGCCTCGAGTAAAGGCAAGAGGGACAAGAATGTGAAAGACATGCTCCAACGACAGTCAGGGGCACAGGTGGGTGATGCAGGCACCCTAGGGCCCACGGAGGAGTCTGTAGATGTGACACACACAGAGGAGCCAGGCACTCGCCCATATCTAGAAGCGCTGTTTGCCTCTTTACGTGAGGACCTCCAGTCCATTAAAAGTGAGTTGGCTGGAGAACTCAGAGAGGTCCTTTTTAAAAAAAAAAAAAAATTATTGATCAGCTTGAAGACATAGTAAAAAACCCAAAGATAACAGATAGTTTGATCATGGCTATTAACACAGAAAAAAAGAAAATACATCATCCATTTACACTGAAAATCAAAAATGAATCAAAAAACAGATATAGATCAGGCTTACATGAATCTAATTACTAAGCCAATATCTAAATGGCGCCCATATTTTCAAACCCCTCTCATGCCTCCTCCTACCGCTTCTTAGAAACACAGCTGATTCCAAATTACGGAAAGCTAGAATCCTTGCTCTCCAATTCACAAAAGTGGGAGGGAACGGATTAATCCATTCAGAAGTTATGCATAATCGAATTAAAGACATTGCAATACAAAGAAAAGCGGATTCATGGAATGAGCTATCAATTTCCGTTTCAGAGCCCGTTATTACTAACTCGGAGGAGAGTGAGACCGAAATCTTGAGAGAGCTATTAATAAATGATTGGACATCTTGAAGGAATACTCCCAATTTAATACAAGAGAAAAACATGTGAACATCGTTGGCTGCCGGTAGGCCACATCTTGAACAGCCCTGAACCCCACTACCTCCCCATTTGGATATTTTAGCAGGAGTATAGTACAGATCAAACAGAGCCATATAGCTTTGGGAGCGTAAGCTCCCGTAGATTAAAACTGAGTTAGAAAGGTCCAGAGCCTCTACAATGTCTATAACCGACTTTACCTAGTTTACTATCTAATTTTGTATTTTGGGAAGAAAGATCACCAGGAAGGCCCAATAGTAGATTTTGATAAAGGGCCCCAATCCTGGCCTTCCTCAGGATCAAATCCATAAGTGTGTTTCTGACAAGCGCGGTAGGGGAATTATGAAGAAGTTTATCTATGTAACTACGTATCTGTAGGTATTTTAAAAATTTGTGTGAGTCCAAACCGAACTTATCTTTTAAAAATAGAAAGGAAGCTATATTGCCCTCATGAAATAGGTCCCCCAAAATAAGAATGCCGTGGGATTTCCACCTGATTGTAACCAGATCCTGAAAAATAGGAGGTAGTAGCCTAGCGGCAGCCAAGGGTGTATAGAAATTAATATTGTGAATTAGCCATTTCCGGCGCACCTTCCTCTAGACTGAATACATTGCTAAAACAACCTTAAACTTAGTTTTTTTGTAGTAACTGGGCTCTAAGACCAACGAAAGAATCCCCTTAGCCTTCTACCCTAAACCAATCTCGAATATGGAAGGACTAAGAGCTGGTGGAAGTGAGGCGTGTAGACCAAAAAGTGGCTGAGATAAATGTTGGAGTAGGGACGCCCAATTATACAGCAACAAATTAGGGACTGACCACCCGCCCCTATCCAGAGGCAGGTGCATCCATTTAGCAGCCCTGCGTGGAAGATGATAACTCCACAAGAATCTATTACAACACCTTTCTGCACTACTAAGACTAGACTGGGCAAATTCCAAGAGGATGGTCCTAAAATTGTACAAGAATTTTGGCAAAATCAACATTTTAATACGTTCCTCCTACCAAATAAAGACAAATGTAAATTATCCAACCTACGCAGAGTGGAATTAGCAGTATCTATTATAGGTAGAATGTTCATTTCAGATAACTACTCTACCGCCGCCGTGATTTTGACGCCCAAATAGGTCGCACTTTCGACGACTGGAGCATCCGATGGACCCATAGTAGACGATTGGATAACCTGAGTTTTGTAAGCATTAAGTTTATACCCTGAGAGTCGGCCAAAACGTTCGGCCAAGTTATAATGGTCGAAAAAAAAGAAGATGACACATTACTGGTTAAAACAATAATATCGTCGGCTTAAGCCAGAACTTTAAATTCGAATGAATTGACCCTAACAGGTAGAATATTATGAGAAAGCTCTATTTTATTTATAACTAGATCGATATAAAGAGCAAATAACAGGGGCAAACAGCAACTGTTGATATCAAACGGACGTCACAGCAACCCTGAAATGGACAGAGTTCCTTGGGGACGTTTTGTAGGGCGTACAAGTACTTGGGTAGAATAATCATCTTGTACATTGCCGCACGGCCTAGAAGAGTGAGTGGGAGTAGTCTCCAACGGTCCATATCTGTAATGGAGTTCACCATGATGCGCTCAATGTTACGTTCATACGAAATGTTTCTATCGAGGGTGAGATATACCCCGAGATATTGAAAGCCCTCTGTTGTAGTCAATAGCCTTCGGGAAAGTCCGACCGTGTTTCTCGCCCTGCGGGGTCATACAGAACCGACTTGTGGCAATTTATTTGGTATCCAGCATAACCACCGTATTGCTCCAGTTCATGGAACAGCTCTGGGATCGACGTCTCCGGTGATGTAACATACAGAAGTACGTCATCCGCATAGAGCGAAATTTTTTCCTCACTCATGTCTCCTGCACTCAATCTAAACCCCCTAATGCCTGTGTTTTGGCGAATCCTAGGCGCCAGGATCTCTATAGTCAGGGCAAACAAAAGGGGGGAGAGAGGGCATCCTTGCCTGGTCCTCCTTCGCACCCGGAATTCACGTGACAAGACACCGTTTACCCTCACTCTGGCACTCGGCTCGGTGTATAGCAGCTGCACCCACTTCTGGAACTTCAGCCCAAAACCAAATTTCTGTAGGACGCCTTCAAGGAACGGCCAATGAACTGCGTCAAAGGCTTTTTCCGCATCGAGGGACAGGAACCAATGTGGGTCTTCTCTGTCCCGGACCTCTTGCAGCCAGTTGTGAGTGCGTCGGAAGTTTATTCTGGTGGCCCTGTCCGGTATGAATCCCGTCTGATCAAGGTGTATCAGCTGCGATATCACCAAGCTCAGCCACATTGCCAGGATAGTGGCCAGTAGTTTCGTTTCCGTATTCAATAACGAAATGGGGCGATAGGACGCACAGTCCTCTTTTGGTTTGCCTTCTTTATGGATTGGAATAATGGTCGCCAGGGCCAGGTCAGGGGGGAGTCTCCCTTCCTGCAAGGTATCCTCATATAGGCCCTTCAAGCGTTTCGCTAGGAGGTCAGCCGTACGTTTAAAAAATTCGGCTGGGAAGCCTCTGGGTCCCGGTGTTTTCCACGGTCGCAGTTTGGCCAGGGCCTCAGAGATGTCGTCGAGGGTAGTATCAGAGTCCATCGTTTTTGCGTCCTCAGCGGACAGAGTCGGGAGTTCGGTTTGGTCCATATATATTGTATGGCCTCTTCACGTGTCCCTAAATTTCTAGCCTCATAAAAACTTTCATAATGGTCTGCGAATGCCTCTGCTATGTGTGTATCCGATTGGAGGACTGCTACCTGAGAATCTTTAATCTGCTCCACCCACCTCTCTGCACGCTCTTTTTTGCTAAGCCAAGAGTTTACCTGACTTGTCCCCTACATCATAGAGGCGATGTAGGGTGGCTAGGGCTTGGGTTTTCGCCTCTCCAGTCACCAGTTCTCTATATTGTGACTGTCTATCCGTAAGTCTCCTAAGTGCCACTGAGTCTCTCGAGGTCTGGCATTCCCTTTCCAAGGTTAGTATGTCCTGTTCTATTAGTTCGGTGTCGGAGTGAAGCTTTCTTCGTTCCTCCGCCAGTCTACTTTTAGCCCTATCACTCATGACTGCCCTTAGCGCATCCCAGAATATCACTTTCGAGGTCACCGACTCCTCATTTTCGGCGATATACACTTTTATATCCGCTCTCAGACCCCACAGGACATTCGGGTTCTGCAGATCCCATGCCGTCAATCGCTGCAGTTGCGTGTCACCTTGGCGTTTCGCTCCCTGTATGATCAGCAGTGGTGAGTGATCTGATACGCCTCTGGCTTTATATTCTGCTACGTCCTGCACTGTCAGGTACTGTCGGGACATAAAAACATAGTCCAGTCTCGAGAAGACCTTATGGGCGCCCGAGAAGTACGAGTAAATCCTCGACTCTGGGTGTAGCCACCTCCAGAAGTCAGTAAGACCTAGGTTAACCGACCATTGGGACAAGGGGGTCTGGGTCCCTACTCTCTGAGGCGTGCCTGTTCTATCCTGCGTGACATCCAAAACGTTGTTAAAGTCCCCCCCTACAATCTGTATGGTGTCGGCCGTTTCAAGCAGTATATCCGCTACCTTTTTTAATGTGGGTGCTTGGAGTTTCGGTGGAGCATAGACCGAGATTATAGTGTAGGCATGCCTGTTCCACGTCCCCTTGATAGCCACGTATGTTCCCTGGGGGTCCATCCATGTCTGAGTTATAGTAAATGGAGTGGTATTTTTTACAATGATGGCAACTCCTCTGGAGTCTGCAGTGTATCCCGCATGCGCCAGAAGCTTAAAGCGGCCTCTGGCTAAGAAGACGCACCTGGTACCTTTAAGATGGGTTTCTTGTAACAGTGTGATGTCTGGGCCTAGTCGTTTCAGATATGAGTTGACCAGTCCTCTCTTAATCTTACTACCCAGGCCATTGACATTCCAGGACAGGATGCTAAGCCCTCTCCCGCCCACCCCATGTGTCTCAAGGTCACCTAGCATGATTTGGGTCTCGTGTAGTCAGGTAGGCAGTCTCCAAGTATGGGGCGGCCCATGGGTTCATCTATTGTGTACTGCTGCATTCTTGGGCATTTCTAGTGGTATGAGAATGATGTCCAGTGCGAAGGTGTGGCATGAGGCACCGAAATACATGACTGCATTTAACCAACTCTCCCTCCCTCCCCCCAACCAAGATCTCCCCAACAAATCAGTTTCAACATTCCCCTCTCTTCCCCCCCCCCTCCCCACCTTTCCCCCCCGTCCATCCCATCTGTGCAACCATTGACCAATAGGACTTTCAGGTGGTAGAAGTCTGTCGCCCACCCACTGGGTCCCAATTAAACTATATCCAGGGTTCAAACGTGAGTCCCAGTAGGGTTAATCCTTTTGTGAGTGCCCTGTATATTGTGTCTCGTCTTGCCGGAGTCGAGCAAGACAGCAGGTCCACCATCAATAACCCCATTAACAGTGATCTGAGTCAATAGAAAAAGAAAAGTGTTTGTAACTTACGCGGCTCCAGCAGCGGCGTGCTGCTGCTACGGATGGCAATTCCAATCTTCCTCATGATTGGGAGTCTTGTGTTTCAGTGTCCTGTTCGTCTGTTCCGCCGGTAGCACCCTGCTCCATCTCACGGATTACCTCGACCAGGGGGTGTGTTGAGCGATCCGTAGAGTCCTCCACATCAGACATATGTTCGTTTTCCAGGCTTCCCGCCTCAGCGCCATGTAGGTGAGCTAGACAGCCGAATCTGGATCCCCGGTCCGAGAGATCAGTTGTAGGCGCATCCTGGCCTCCCCTCCCTCGACCCGCCGCATGAAGGTCCGGATAGAGTGACGGGTGTGAGCCTCGTCTCATTCTCGGGATTTGGGACCTTTGAGTCTTAGGCGAATTCCTCCGGAAGTTTGCCGCCGCCATTT
The DNA here is from genome assembly GCF_964263255.1 of Lissotriton vulgaris. Classification (NCBI taxonomy): domain Eukaryota; kingdom Metazoa; phylum Chordata; class Amphibia; order Caudata; family Salamandridae; genus Lissotriton; species Lissotriton vulgaris. Next base: position 578,883,538 of record NC_141697.1, read on the forward strand.
CTGTTCGGATTCTTCGACCTTCCTCCTCGGCCTCTCGGAGTAGGGGTCGCTCCTCCAGCCATTGCCAGGCCTCCTCTGGACGATTAAAGAAATGTGACTTGCCTTTGAACATCACTTTCAGTTTCGCCGGGAAGAGCAGCATGTACGAGATATGTAGATCTCGAAGTTTCGCTTTGACCGAGTCGTAGGATCGTCTCTGTTTTTGGACATCCTGACTATAGTCAGGGAAAATCATGATGGTCGTGTTCTCCATTTTAAGTTCTCCTTTCCTTCTGGCTTCCCGGAGGATAAGGTCTCTGTCAGCATAGTTCAGAAAGCGTGCAATTATCGGCCATGGTCATGCTCCTTCCGGCGGTTTTTAACCAGTAGTGCCCTATGCGCTCTTTCAATAATGAAGCAATTTGAAAACTGGGCCTGCGGGAATTTTGTTCGTAGCCAGTCCTGCAGGAAGGCCGCTACATCAGTCTTTTCAATGCCCTTCCTAAAGCCTACGAAACGGAGGTTGTTTCGCCTCGCCCTGTTTTCGGCATCGTCCACCCTCCACAGCAATTGTCTGTGGGATGCCTGCAACTCCGCCATTTCCTTACGGAGGGTGGAAATAGAGTCTTCCGTCTCACCAATTCTGGACTCCGCCGTCGTCACCCTCTCAGTGAGATTCCGGAAGTCTTGGCGTAATAGAAGGACTTCAGAACCCACCTCGTCTTTTTTATTCTCGAGTGCCACTCTAGAGTCCTTTATATCTGTCCTGGAGGCCTGGACCGTCTCTAGAAGCATGGCTGTGTCCATGTGTGTTCCCGGGAGACCCTGGGTCACCTCCCTTTGCGCCCTCGTCGTGGTGTAGCTCTCAATAGTTTCTTGCCTAGCTGGCCTTGCAGACGGGTCTCTCTTCCCCATTTTGCTTCTCGGGTATGGGCAGAGTCTCTTGGGAATGTTCAAAACGCCGGAGGGGGGGTGGGGTGGGGATCGTCTCGTCCACTCCTAGCCCCACAGCCCTGCGGGTGACAAGCGGACCAGGCCGCAGGGACAGGCGCCGCTACGGCAATCAAACACTGGTCGTCGTCTCCCCCGTGATACGGCTGCTCCTCCAGTCTGTGGTTCCCTTGTGGGATGTGCCGTCTCTTCTCCTATCAATGGCGACGGGGTGCCCCAGGTGGATTCAGCGGAGTGGGTTCAGGGATCACGACCCTGTGCAGCTGTGATGTGTCTCCTGCAGTCGTTCTCCTTCTCAGGCCGTATCGCGCCTTCCGGAGTTAGGGTGTAGCCGCGCGGTCAGGCCAGGCACTCGGCTCCGTGAAGAATCCTCCCCCGTGACTTCTCGGGCCGGTTCACTTTTTGTCTTCCCCGGGGACGGGGAGTGTCACACCATTCGCCGCTGCGGCACCTCCCGCCGTTAACACGCGCCCGCCTCAAGCTCCGCTCCCGGAGGCAGGCCCGCCGGGCATCTCCTCCAGCCGTCTCGGTCGCCGACCCCCGCCGCACTCCAGGCGGGCACTCACCGGAGACAGTGGTGTGGTGCGGGCGTCCGATTCCTCCTCGACCGGCTTCAACTTTCCTCCGGCCCCGATGCCTGGGGAGCCCCCCGGCAAGAGTCTCCGATGCCGGGGTGGAGTCAGATCCGGGCCGATGGATTCCGCCTGGCCGCCATCTTGCTGCAGCGACCCCGCTTCGGTGTTCTTCTCTTCTCGGCCGATTACCGGTCTCAATCTGGCAGAAATGCTCGGATTGGCGGCAGCAGAGGTATCGGGGCTAGTCCAGGCTACAGTTTTGGGTTGTTTTAGGAAGTTTTGGAAGAAAATGAACGTCGGATTAGTGCAGCTTACCGGGAGCCGAGCCGAGGCACGTCTTACTCCTCCATGCTGCAGGCCACGCCCCCTCATTAGAACCTTTTCTTATTTTGGATTCCCTTGAGTGGTGATCTGTGGCAGAGGGTCCGCCTACTTGAGGGAATAATTGAAAAATAATGTATAATTTTCCCATTTCAAAATGCTGAAAAGGATGTTGGGGATCCCTTGAAAACAACGGAGGGTATCGTCCTTAGGTTTTGCTTCCAGTTATGCAGCCGGGAAAGAGCTTCAGTCTATTTAGGTTTACCTAAGAGTAATATATGAGCTGTCTGAATTTAAAAGTTCTACTCCACAACTAACCACAATTAACTTTCAGGTGTATGCTCTGGATTTACCTTTGTTAACCCTGAAATTCAAAGGCCAAAAGAGACAATACTTATTAGTTCAGTGAGCTCACAGCAGTATCAACTTCTGTAAGTCCATGGACGACAACAGTTACTCTCATAAAATTGGCAGACAGCAATAACTCTCACAAAATTGCTTAGCCGTCTTTGAGATCACTTAACTAAATAACTAGCCTGGATGGGCATTGGTTTACTGTGTGTAATCACTTCTGTCATACAGAACCTGAGTCCCAAATCTTCTATCTAAACCTTGAGTAAGCTTTGACCACTGGCTCTTGCTATACTTGGAGAGTGAAGTGAATGCAAAGCATAGAGTAACTTGTTTATCGAATTAGAGTACTGTAGTGCCCGAGGCCCTGAACATCAGTGGGAATTGAGAGCCATGGATTCTACCTTGAACACTTGACTTCCAGGGACAAGAGTACACATCCAACCGGGCAACTCTGTGGTTTGATAATTTCCATTCAAAAAAAGAAAAATGTGGGCCATATGTACTAAAACCTGTTGCAAGTTGCTACCAGCGCTTTACTACCAGCTTTTGTCTTTGCGATGAGACATATGCATTAGTAAGTCACATTGCAAAAACTACAGTCCTAAAGGTTGCAGAACGACCTTCCGAAGGATGTTAATTAGGCAGTTCACTATTTGCAATCCCCTTTGATTGGCTACAAACACGTTTGCATTCTCAAGGTGGAAATATTTTTTAAGCAGCCTGTGTTCCTTAAAGGAACCTTGTGGAAAACCATTGGTGGGCGGAGGAAACAGGCAGTGGTGTCTGGACCACTACTTACTGTCACCTCTCCCCCTATGACTTCCCAGGGCATTTCCCAAGTGAAAGATAAGAAGCACAGTAGGGGTGGAAGAGTCATACACACACAATATGGCATCCTGATTGTGGCTGGCAGAGAGCAACTCATGTTCTATCTCGCTTGGTCCCCTGAGACCCAAGCAGCGGCCGCTAGCTCCAATAAAAGATGGTGGGGCGTGAAAGTGCTACTCACCATAAATGAAGAACAGCACGACCGATGCAGCACTTATGCTTTCCAAGGAGCAGGAAAAGGAAAGACTTCATTTCTGCTTGGGGAATGGAACTCCAACCAATCCTGGAGCTGCTTTCATGCTGTGAAAGCAGCTCCAGGATTAGTGGGAGCAGGGTCACCCAGCGCTCATTTTGAGGCTGGGAGCCTGTGCCTGCAATCTCCAGGCTGTTTCACCGCCTTTGGATTGCTGGCTCTACAGTTGCTTTGGGATAGCAGTCGCAAGACGGCTAATCAATTAGACATGCACACTGTAGACCAGTGCTGACATCCTACATTTGCAGGATTCAGCCCAGCCAGAAACCCTCGTGCAGTAGACATTGTGAGGCGGTGCGATGGCACGTAAATAAAATGGTGTAGACAAGCCATTTAATTTATTTGTGCTTCCCTGCGCAGGCAGGGTAATACTTCTCCGTTCCTGAGGAGGAGCCGCCCCTGAACCCAAGAGAGGCAGCAGAGGGCAGGTGAGATGTCAAACAGATCTCTGTACTGGGGTGAATGTATGACATTGTTCTGCATTCTGTCCATCAATTGTTGTTTTTGCATGTGTCAACCCGAGTGGGATGGGTATGCTCAGATGTGAGTCCCATGCTCTCCACACCACTGGAGTCAAGCTATCCTGGCTGAAGACGGCTGATAGCCAGAAACCGGTCCTAGGATGCTTGATTCCGGTCCAAGAAAGACATGGCTTGGCAGTTCGGGCTGGACTGTTAGCTTGAGGCACAGGGTCAAGGCTGATTTGCATATGGCCATGTCTGAACTGGGGTGGTGTGGAGTGCAAAAAAATGATGGATTTAGGCCCAGATCTCTGTACTGGGGTGAATGTATGACATTGTTCTGCATTCTGTCCATCAATTGTTATTTTTGCATTTGTCACCCCGAGTGGGATGGGTATGCTCAGACGTGAGTCCCATGCTCTCCACACCACTGCAGTCAAGCTATCCTGGCTGAAGACAGCTGATAGCCAGAAACCAGTCCTAGGACGCTTGATTCCGGTCCAGGAAAGACATGGCTTGGCAGTTCGGGCTGGACTGTTCCCATGAGGCACAGGGTCAAGGCTGATTTGCATATGGCCATGTCTGAACTGGGGTGGTGTGGAGTGCAAAAAAAGAGGGATTTAGGCCCAGATCTCTGTACTGGGGTGAATTTATGACATTGTTCAGCATTCTGTCCATCAATTGTTGTTTTTGCATATGTCACCCCGAGTGGGATGGGTATGCTCAGACGTGAGTCCCATGCTCTCCACACCACTGCAGTCAAGCTATCCTGGCTGAAGACGGCTGATAGCCAATAACCGGTCCTAGGATGCTTGATTCCGGTCCAGGAAAGACATGGCTTGGCAGTTCGGGCTGGACTGCTCCCATGAGGCACAGGGTCAAGGCTGATTTGCATATGGCCATGTCTGAACTGGGGTGGTGTGGAGTGCAAAAAAACGATGGATTTAGGCACAGATCTCTGTACTGGGGTGAAAGTATGACATTGTTCTGCATACTGTCAGGAATGGCCAAGGCGCCTGCCTAATAGGAAAAGACTACATCTCCCAGAAGTCCTGGAGGTGGGCGTGCTCCTATATAAAGATGGGAGGAACCAGTTAACACCGTTCGTGATTTTGTATGTAACAGTGCTTTAGTTCTACAGGAGTTGTTTACTGGCGAGCGTCTTCTACGGTGCCTGCGAGGGGAATCCTTGATGTACTGAGGATCGTTTTCTGGTGAGCGGCGGTGCCGCTGGAAATTTGTTTCTTGCTGACTCGGGTGTTTACCGAGTAGCGGGGAAGTGATTAAGCGTATGGCGTCTCACTCTCTAGTGGACGCGGGAGACTGTGAAACTGCGGAACAGAGATCTCGAGTGAGAGCGGACTTCAGGCATCGACCCTCGTACTGTGAGTAATCAGGCAGCACGAGGTTTTCTGGTGCTACCAACACGTAGGAAAAGTATTTCTGTAAACCTGGTAGAGACAGTAAGCTGATTTGGAACTGACTCGGCGGAGTTCAGTACATGGGTAATTGGCATATCGAGTGAGAGCGGAGTGTGGTGGAGAGGCTTCTCTAAGCACTACCGCTACGAAGAAAAGCATTAGTGTTTTCTGATTCAAGTGCCAAAGCGGAAGGTAGTGGGGTTTTACACCTTGCCGTGTTTGGAGCAAAGATCTATTGAGGATTCAGTGGATATATTACATAGAGCGGAGGACAGTAGTAGGAGGCTACGTCTTGCCGTGTCTATTAAGAAACCTATCTCTTGTACATTTTATGGAATATCTTTGTTTTCACGTTACCTAATGTTTGGATTGAATTCACTTGGAGTTGTGTGAAGGAAACACAATTATTGGATACGAACTAACACAAGGCGGGGTACGTTACTAGCTGAACTAAGGATTTCGTATGGTGACTTGTATGGTTTAGGAGTTAACCTCTTCTTGTATTTTCTAGGGACCAGAGATACTGTTATCCAATACATAACTCATCAGGGAAGAGGTGGAGCACACTTTCTTCATTAAGGTGAAACAAGTATTCTGTTTAGCGAGAATGAAATGAGTGTAGGGTTAAGTAGTGTTCATTTATAACCGTGTATTCCATTTTCTTGTCTTTCAGCTATCCCTTCCCTGCAGTCCCCTTCCGTCCCCTCCTTGTTCTGTTTATTTTCCCTCGCCCTATCCCTCGAACACACTGTGTTTTGAACAGCAGTGTGTTGGTGAGGTCGGGAGGTGGAGTTTTATGTGCATCAACCGGATCCTGCAGCGTGGAGTCTGACACATTCTGTCCATCAATTGTTGTTTTTGCATGTGTCACCCCGAGTGGGATGGGTATGCTCAGACATGCTCTCCACACCACTGGAGTCAAGCTATCCTGGCCGAAGACGGCTGATAGCCAGAAACCAGTCCTAGGATGCTTGATTCCGGTCCAGGAAAGACATGGATTGGCAGTTCGGGCTGGCCTGTTCCCATGAGGCACAGGGTCAAGGCTGATTTGCATATGGCCATGTCTGAACTGGGGTGGTGTGGAGTGCACTGGGGTGAATGTATGACATTGTTCTGCATTCTGTCCATCAATTGTTGTTTTTGGAGATGGCAAACATTCAGCATCCATTCCACCACCTCTTTGAGGTCTTTGGAGGATAAGACAAGGTAGAGCAACACCAAAGAAGTGAGTGCTCCCTTGGTGACATAACCGTGGAAATGAAACTTCTGTTTTTCCACAATTGCGAATTAATAGAAGTGAATTAGAACCCTAATTCATGCAAATGGTTCTCAGTGATAGCCATACACACCACACCTTAGTTCAGCAGGAGCAACCAGCATACCCAACACTAGTACCTTGCTACGTGGAACCAGGCTTTCAATTTCTCTTTCCTGCCTGAATGAGCCTGAGTAAGATCTAAGGATTCCTCGTTGGAATGCATACTGTCCATTAGTCTCTCTAAGGTACCCTGTTGGTTTGACTATCACTCTGTTTTGGTTATGGCAGAGTCTCTAGGCTGATATGTAGAATTTCCAGAGCTTTCATTCTGGGGAATATGGAGGATAACAAATTATTAGTGATACGTTTCTGGATGTCAGGTGAACGATGCAGGGGCCTGTACGTAATCAGCATTTTAGCTTTTTCGCCACCTCAACTATCTAAAAATAGGCACCTTCCTACAAATATACAGAAGTGCTCTAAAACATATTAGATTCCTGTGTACTTATTTCCTGCTCTGCTACTCGCCGCTCTCCCCCTCTCCCTCCCTAAAAAGCAAGAGTTGCCAAATAGAGGACCCCTGCTATTTTCGCTGCTCTCCTACTCCTTATCATGGCAAAGGTTTTTTCACATTATCTATGATTTATAAGTACCTAATAAAAATAATTGGGTATAAACTTCTTCCTAGAACAGAAAAGGCAAGAAGCATGGTTTTAAAAGTGAAGGGGCTCTCCATATCAAATAGTTTTAGAGCCATCCAATTTTAGTACTCACTAAGTATTCCCTTTGTTTACCCTGCCAATGGTTTTTGGGCAGAAGGAGGTGGTGTTGGCCTTAAGGAGCACTTTTGATACTTCTAACCGCAGGTTATTCACCACGTGATTATCCCCAAGCACCAAAATGGATCTGGAGATCTTTCAGAGACTTGCTCCCATGTGCCAGCCTGTAGCATTTCTCATCTTTTTTTTTTAAGTTTAAGAGCTTTATTAATAGAATTTAACGACACAGGTACAATATAAGTCAATGCATCTAGAACAGGATGCATTAATAGGCAACTGAATATATAATTTGGCTGAATAACTAATACTATAGAAATTAAGATAAAGGAAAAGAATGCCAAAAGAGAGGAAAAGCAGAAAGAAAAATATGTACCTTAAAACCAAACCGCAATTTATATTTTATGGTTTTAAGGAAAGAAAAGGGGTAAAAAAAAGAAATGAAAGAGAAATAACAAGAAGTAAATAGAAAGAAAAGAAAGAAAGAAAATAAAAGAAAGAACAAAAAAAGAGAAAGAAAGAAAAGAGGTTGAAGGTATAATAATAATAATATCTCACAATATACTAAAATATAAGTCCTCAAATAAACATTGGTTTCCAATGTGGAATAATGACTGTACAAGTGTTAACATTAGAATCCTCATGGTGGTTTAAAAACAAAGAAATTGTCTTGGTTACGTAATGCTGACACCGATAAATGATTTGTAAGTGGAGACCAGAAAGTTTCTCTACGAATAAGCTGTTGAGAGGTTTTGGCAGAAGCACGCTCCAGTCTGTGATGGTAACATAGAAGATTCCATCAGGCAGAATAGGAAACCTTGGAGGCATCCTTCCATTTAGAAGTAATTACCTGAAAAGCAATCGCTATCAACAAATCCACAAATATGCCTGGTTTGCGTGATCCAAACCAAACTATAGAGTTACTCCCCCAAAAAATAGAGAATTTATCAAAAGGAAAATCAATGTTACAAATAAAGGAAATTGACTGACATACTTTAGTCCAAAATCGGGCAATATTAGGGCAAAGGAAAAAGGAGTGCATAAAGGAACTGGGAGTGGTAGGGCATGCCCAACAATTCGGGGACAAATTAGGACAATATTTGGAGATTGATAAAGTAGTTAAAAATAATCTATGGGGGGGGCATGGCCAAGATGGCGGCGGAGTAGGACGCCTTTCCGAGCCGCTCCGGCGCTGATCCGACAAAGCTTCTAATAGCACAATCCTGAGGGAACGAACCCGCTTCAAAAGTGGTGGGGAGATCTACCTCACGCAGCGCTCTACTTTGGCGCGGTCGCTGAGGCAGTGGAGCCCCGAGATCGCCCTTGAGCTCGATCAAACTCCGCGGCCTGTGCGACCCCGGCCTTTCCTGATCTCAGCGTCCGGCGTGGAGGAGGGCGGAGCTCCTGTGGTCACGCCTGGAGACGCCGAAGCTAGCGGAAGGTGGAGGGACGCTTTGTGTCACCGGGCTGGAAGGTCTAGCGGCGGCTGTGGCTTGGAGGCCCCTGGCCCGCGAGGTGCTGCAGAATCGTGGACTTAGCGAGAGGAGCCCCGCAGTGGTCGCCGAGGGGGTGGTACGAGACTTCTGCACGCTGAAGGTGATGGCCCTGAGCGGTGGCGATTTCCCTGCCCATGCCTGGAGGGGGTGAGCGACATCGGACCAGCAGATCCCGGCGAGAGCCGAGCCGCGTGGGGGCCGGTGGAAACCTGGGGGTCAACGGCAGCCCTTGCGAGTGGCCGCCATTGGACTTTTGCTCGCCAGTGCACCTGTGAGGATCGCGGCTCGTGCTGCCGTACACGTGGAGCTTGACACGGCAGCGGACTATAGAGTGAAGCCTGTGCTCGGTTTGTGGTCGCCCGCACTAGCCTGGAATAAGCGAAGCAGTCCGCCATCGGGATTGGCCACGTGGCGCTTGGTCGGGACGCTGTGGGCCGCCATGTCTAACGCGCAACGCAAACGGGGCCAGGGAAAGGATAATGCCCCGAAATCCTCCCAGCAGCCGGCGTCTCCTGGAGCTAGTGGGTCGTCGAAGCAGTCGGACGACGAGGCGCCGGCGACAAAAGCCTTCATGACTGAGCTCTTTGCCTCCATTAAGGAGGACATCTCCGAACTCCGGGCGCAATTAGCCTCCGACTTGCGGGAGGTGCGGAGAGATGTCGACGGCTTGGGCGAGAGGGTGGCGACCCTGGAGGACCGTGATCTAAGTGTGGCCACCGACGTGCACCTGCTGCAGCAGGATATCATTCGCCTCACCGAGCAGAACCTGGACTTGCAGTTGCACACGGAGGACTTGGAAAACCGCTCCCGTAGAAATAACATTCGTATACGGGCGGTGCCATGGGACGGTGAGGCGGGGGACCTGCGGGGATATGTCCAGGAATTATTCCTCCAAATACTGGATGAGGTGGACACAAAAGAGATTCAGATGGACAGGGTGCATAGGGTAGGACTGCCCCGGCGCGGAGGGGGCCCCCCTCCCGATATCCTGGTGTGCGTCCATGATTTCCAGCTTAAGGAGCGGATCCTCCGCAAGGCCAGAACACTCACGTCGCTGCAATTCCGGGACCACCACCCCCAACTGTACCAGGATCTGGCGGCCTCTACCCTGCAGAAACGGCGGGAGTTCCGCCCGGTGACTACATTCTTGAGAGAACGGGGCATAGCCTATTCCTGGGGGCATCCGTTTAGGATCATCTTCCGGTGGCAGAATCGTCTTGCGCAAATCCGCACACTTCAAGCAGCGAAGGAACTTCTGGGCCTGGAGGATGTGCCGTCCTCGCAGGCCGCAACTGCTTCTCCGTCCCGGAGGCGCCACCGTTCATCTTCCTGGCAGAGGGTGGGTGCTTCACCTGCCCGGCAGCGACCGGACCTTTCTACCAGCTTGCAGGAGCGGGGCAACGCTATGGCATCGGTGGCATCGGCCACGCTGGCCGACACACAACAAAGCTCTGGAGCGGCATGATCTCACTATCTTGATGGATCGGCGCCGGAGGGGTTCGGGCCTTCTGGTTGGGGGGTATGAAAGTACTCTTGGAGGAGACACCCTCGACTATGGCCATGGGGGATAGTGTACTAGTCCCTCTGGCCTGCTTCCTGGACGGAAGGCCTCCTATGGACTTCGGCCTTCTGGACATGATGAGTACTGTTTTTGCGTTTAAATTTCAGTTTCTGCTCTTATTTTTGGTTGAGCTTAGATTGGGATGGGGATGGGAGTTAGGGAGTTGGGGATGTTGGGGGGGGACCCGTGACGGTTGGACTGGGGGGACGCTCAATGTGTGGCTGCAGGTGTGCGTGTATATTAGTGTTGTGGATGTCATTGCACTGGCAGAATAGCGACTGCTGGTCATCTCTTGTATGGGGGCTGGTCTGGTTGTGGGGAGGGGGACACTTGGCGTACTGGGAGCAGTTTCTGGGATGTATCTTGGTTATGCCGATTAGTATAGGGACGTGGAATGTTAAGGGCATGAATTCACCACAGAAGCGGCAGAAGGTTTTGAAGTATGTTGTGGACCACCACCTTGATGTTGTTGGGTTGCAAGAAACGCACTTGGCGCGGAAAGATGAGATGAGGCTCCGTCATAGGGCCTATCCCATTATTTATAGGTCTTCCGCTGCTACGAAACATAGGGGAGTGGCACTCCTCTTCAGAGCTGCATTGCAATTTCAACCTGTGGAGGTCCGCCACGACAAGGAGGGCCGTTGGCTAATGGTTAAAGGTCTTATACAAGGTCGTTTGTGCACTTTCGTGGTGGTGTATTTGCCCAATGCTGGCCAGAATAAGTATTTGCAGGACCTGTTGGTGAAGGTGGGAGACTTTGCAGAAGGGCACTTGTTCCTGTTGGGGGATTTCAATTTGGTGTGGGAGAAAGATCTGGACAGCTCAGGGGGTCACAGGGCGGGTACAGGGGTGTTTTCTGGTTCCACTCAGCAAGGGGTGGGGGGGCTGGGACTAGTCGATGGCTGGCGTTTTTTTCATCCTACCACGAAGGACTATACATTCTTTTCACACGTGCATCACTCCTATTCCCGCTTGGATTACATTTTCCTTAGTCAGTCCCTTCGTGGGAACGTGCTTGATGCCGCCATTCTTCCGATCTCGGTGTCGGACCACAGTCTCTTGGTGCTCAATCTTCGTTGGTCGCCGCCTGACGCTGCGTGTAGGAAGTGGTATTTTCCAGCGTCGGTGGTCAGGGACGATGTATCTAACCAAGCCTTGCGCCTTGCTATCCGTGAATTCTTTGACCTCAATCCTCCGTCGGACACTTCGCTGGCGACCACATGGGACGCCTTTAAAGCTACGATTAGGGGCACGTGCCTGGGCCTCAACTCGCAGCTTAATACATTGCGGAGGAAGGAACGCGATGCCTTGGAGGCTGAGGTACTTGAGCTCGAACGGGCTCACAAACTTAACCCCTCGAGAGTGACCCTCCGCCCGTTGACGGCGGTACGGGGCAAGTTGAAGGCACACTATGCCAATAGGGCCGAGCTTACTCTCCTGCGACTGGGGCGGCAATCGTACTCTTGCGGCAACAAGATTGGTAGACACTTAGCGCGACAATTGCGGGACAGGAGGGAGAGGGAATATATAGGGGGGATCAGAGACTCCGCGGGAGTGCTACACCACCGCGACGGGGCGAAGGCGGACATTTTTGGACGCTTTTACGCCGACCTGTACACGGGCGACGCCCTGGACGCCGCGTCTCAGCGGGAGTTCTTACAACGTTTGCCGCTACCACAGGTTTCTAGTGAGTGGAACGCCTTGTTGGAGGCACCGATCTCGAGAGAGGAGGTTCTCTCCGCCATCAAAAACTTGAAATTGCATAAGGCCCCGGGTCCGGACGGGTACACGGCGGTCTTCTACAAGACGTATGCGACCGAGTTGTGTGACTTTCTGGTTACCCTTTTCAATGATATGGCGACGTCCGGAATGAACGCCGGGTCTCTGGCAGAGGCCGTGATTACGGTCTTGCCGAAACCGGGGAAGGACCCGGAGCAATGTGCTTCGTTCCGTCCCATAGCTTTGCTTAACATAGATGCGAAGCTTTATTCGGCGATTCTGGCCAGCCGTCTTCAGGACCTGCTTCCGGCGATCATACACCCGGACCAGTCCGGCTTTATTAAGGGCCGCCAGACTCACGACAATACCCGTAGAGTAGTTCACCTTATCGAAAAGGCGGACAGGTTCCGCATCCCGGCTGTATTGGTGGGTCTGGACGCGGAGAAGGCCTTCGATCGAGTGGATTGGGGCTTTCTGTTTCATACGTTGCGAGCATTCGGCTTCTCTGATAGATTCCTTACTATGGTGCAGGCAAACTTCTGTAGCCCGCGTTCGAGGGTGGCGGTGAATGGCCACCTGTCGGCCTTTTTTCCACACTCGCGGGGCACCAGGCAGGGATGTCCCCTCTCCCCCTTGTTATTCGCGCTCAGCATTGAGCCCCTGGCAATGGCAGTGAGGGAACATGACGGTGTGAAGGGCATACCGTTCACGGGTGAGCAACACAAGATTTCCCTCTTCGTGGACGATGTCCTGCTTTCGGTGGCCGATCCTGCTGGTTCTCTACCTTGTGTCCGGGATATTTTGCTTGAATTTGAGGGAGTGGCTGGCTTCAAGGTTAATTACGGCAAGTCTTACATTCTGAACCTGACATTATCGCAGGCCGATGTTGCTCAGGTGAGGGCGTTGACGCCGTTGGCTTGGGCCTCGGGCTCGATTCTCTATCTGGGAGTTCCCCTGACCCCTACTGTGGGTAGGTTATTCGCGGCCAACTTCCCGCCCCTGCTGGCAAAGACGCGGGCGGAATTGGAGAGGTGGAAGCCTAAATTCCTGTCCTGGTTAGGCAGGGTGCACGCGATCAAAATGGTCCTCCTCCCCAAATACTTGTATCTCTTCCAGGCCCTGCCTATCCCGCTGGATAACTCCTTCTTTCGGCAACTCAAAACGATGATCTTGAAATTTGTCTGGCAAGGGGGTCGGGCGCGTCTATCGTTCGCACTCCTGCGCCGGCTGCGATCTGAGGGCGGGGTTGGTCTTCCAGACCTACACCTATATTATAAAGCTGCCCAACTGAGGATCTTGGTGGAATGGTCGCAGCAGCTCTCTGAGAAACACTGGCTCCATATGGACCGAAGCGTGGCGGGTCGGTCCATCTGGGATTTGGCCTGGAAGCCGAAGAGAGATCGCCCAGTGAATGCGTACCTCAGCACTCCCACGGGCACTACGCTGAAAGTATGGGACACTTTGATCGGCGATGAGAGGTGGACGACCTTCCCATCTCCGTTCACTCCATTGCACTTCAACCCGGCCTTCCCGCCGGCGCTTGACGAGGGGCCCTTTGACGCGTGGAGAAAGGGCGGATGCAGGGCGCTGCTCCATCTGTTTCACGGCTCTGAGCCTCTGACCTTCGCTAATTGCGTGCGGGATTACCAGGTGCCACACACTGATAAATACAGGCATATCCAATTACTACATTGGGCCACGTCACCGGGAGTGCCGGAAGCAGCCACGAGGCCTCCTTCCAAATTTGAGGCTTTCTTGCTGAAGACGTCCACCATGAAGGGAGCCATCTCCTTCCTATATCAACTGTAGCTTCAATCTGATTTGTCTCCTAGGCCGCGTTATATGGAGCAGTGGGAGGAAATGGTGGGGAGGGATATCACTGATGGCGAATGGTCGGTGCTGTGAAGGGATCTGACCCAATTCAATCACTCGATCCACCTGCGGGAGGCACATTTAAAAACTCTCACGCAGTGGTATATGGTTCCGGCCCGGCTTCATCGTATCTACCCGGCTACCTCAGATAGGTGCTGGAGGGCTGTGGCCTTCTGGGGGACTTCCGCCACATTTGGTGGGACTGCCCAATCATCAGGCCATTCTGGGATGAGATTCTCTCCCATATCAAGGATATTTTGCGATACCCTATCGAAAACTCTTTGGCCTTTGTACTTCTGGGCCTACGGGACCCCGGTCTTGAGCACCAGACACGCGCGGATAAGAAGATTCTATGGCTCTGCTTGGGTGCTGCCAAGCTTACGCTGGCGGCTGCCTGGAAGCGGAAGGAGGCACCGGCGATCTCTCTTTGGCATGCGAGGCTCTGGAGGCTTCTGAGCCTGGAGAGAATGGCGGACATCTTTCTCGGCAATTACAAGAACTTTAAGCACATATGGGGCCCCTTGGTGTCCTTTCTATCCACTGGTTTGCCTTCGGCGGTTTGCCCGGCATCATTGAGGACCTTACATCTCTTTCAACTCTAGTATGCATGCTGATGAATGGGGAGTGTGTGTGTCGCCGTCACGGGGGGTGAAGGGGGGGGGGGGGGGGGGGGGGAAGGGGAGTTGTTTTTCTTTCTTTTCAGTGCTGCAGCCGGGGCACCGGCTCCCAACGGACGATGTATTTTTGTGCATCTTGGACTATTGGTGGACCTGCTTGAAGGGACTATTTGCTTTCGTAAAAGGTTCTGCTCCTGTGGAGCGATTTATACAGCTACTCCTTTCCTGCGAATGTACTGGCCCGATGCCTGATCTTTCTTGTAGCATTGTATCACTGCCTTCGTCCTGATTTGCTTTATTTCCCACTGTGTGGGATCATCTGTGCACCCGGTGCGGTATATTTTGTTTCTTGTCCTTTTTGTTCAATGCAAAATAAAAATTTTACAAAAAAAAAAAATAATAATCTATGGGCAAAATAATGAAGGGTCTGAGTGGTACTAGAATTGCATGAAGTGTGATGTATGCGAGCCCATATGGGATTCCAAGTATGAACAGAGAGAGTACGTTGTAAATCAGATTCCCATATGAGTTCAACTTTATTTTTAGGACGACTAGGGAGAGAAAAGTGTAGATAGTTGTAGATGTGGGCGGCCTTAGTAGAAGAGGAAGTGGGTAACGGTTCTATCGGGGAATTTTGAGAAAGCGCGGGTGCTACAGAAAGTTGTTCCATTAAGAACAGACGTAGGGATTCATATCTTGATAAAGAGGACGCAGGTAGTTCAAAAGTAAATTGAACTTCTTGTAAAGATAGGCATCGAGAGTCTCGTATTAATTGTTTAACCTGAAAAATCCCTTTGGCGACCCAGGTTTTCTAAAAAATAGTACGGTTAGACAATTTGATTTGTTTGTTATGCCAAAGAGGTGAATCTAAAAATATCTGTAAAGGGCTTTGAGATTTGCAATTAATAGAGTGAAAAATTGAAATAAATTGTGAAATAGTTGGACAGTTGAAAGATCGAGGAGGGTGAGTGAAACTTGCCAAAAGAGAAAAGGGGAAAGGAGAAATCAAAGATTACTCTAATCTGTGACAAATTGAGTTGGTAGAAGCTTCACCTACAGATAAATATGATAGCATTTGACATAATAAAAACAAAGAATGATATTGTCGGAAGTTAGGAAACTGAACACCGCCCGATCTTTAGGAGCTGAGAGAAGAGCTAAAGAAATACGAGCCTTCCGACCATTCCAAAGAAATTTACTCAAAATACTATTGAGGGTTTTGAAAAATTTCAAAGGTATTTTAACAGGTAACATAGATAAATAATAATTAATGACAGGTAGGAACATCATGTTGATGGTGTCTAATCTACCCCACCATGATAAATAGAGAGGAGACCATCTATCGCCCATACCTTTAACTTTAGACAAGCAATACCTCTTCCAAATTAACTTGAATAGTTTTGGCAAGGGTGGAAGAATATTTAATTCCTAAACAGGTAATGTTGTTAATATTCCATTTGAAATCAAGGCATTCAAACACACTTTTTAAACAAAATGTATTCAAAGGGAGCACTTCCGACTTAGAAAAATTCAATTTATAACCAGAGAGGGCAGCATAGGATGAGAGAATATCGTAAAATGCAGGCAAAGAAGTAGAGGGATCGGAGACATATAACATATCATCTGCATAGGCAGTACATTTTATTTCTACAGACTTGTGTATAAAACCTCGAAAGGAGGGGGAGTGTCTTAAAGAATGAAGAAAAGGTTCAAGAGAAAGGATAAAAAGTAAGGGAGAAAGAGGGCATCCCTGACAAGTGCCTCTTTGTAAAGGAAAATAAGAAGATTGAACGGCTTTAACGAAAACCGAGGTGGTCGGAGAAGAATAGAGCAATTGAATGTAAGAAAGAATAGAAGGGCCAAAACCATGCCATTTGAGAGCACACATCATGAAAAGCCAATGAATACGGTCAAAGGCTTTTTCCACATCTAAGGTTACTGCGGCAATAGGAAAGGTACTCTTAGAGGCAAGATGAATTATATTAAGGAAAGTTCTAGAGTTATCAAAAATAATCCTTCCTTTAACAAATCCTGTTTGTTCAAATCCAATCAGGTCCGGAAAGACTTGATTTATACGAAGGGCTAATATCTTGGCAAAAAGTTTACAATCAAGATTAATCAAAGATATAGGATGATAATTAGCACATCGGGAGGGATCTTTATATTTTTTAGGGATGAGAGAGATCATTGCCTCAAGAAAGGAACCTCTAGCCTCTCCATTTCAAACAAAGTATTGAAAAAGAGATAAAATATGGGGCAAAAGAACAGACGAAAAACTAGAATAAAACTCAGCCGTAAGTCCATCAGGACCAGGAGCCTTATCTTTCGGCAGCAAGGACAAGGCAGATTTGATCTCAGACATAGAAATATCTCCTTCTATCGCAGAGCAATCGGGAGGAGGGGAAGAACGGGGAGGTAATGAATCAAAAAGGAGTCTAAATTGGTGTCCGAACGGGAGGATTCAGGAGTGTAAAGGGTCTTATAAAATTCTGTAAAACAAGTTAATATTTCTTCATCTTTGAAATGAGGGATGTCGTGGTCATCTATAATCTTAACAAATCTAGATCTCTGAGATTTCACCTTCAAATAATTTGCCAACAGCTTACCAGCTCGGTTACGACCACCATAAAATTTAGAGCTTATTTTTAGCAATGCCCCCGAAGCCTCTTCTGTGGATTTCCTATTAAAATCTAATTTATCTTGAATCAAGGATTTAAGGGAGTCAGCATTCTTAGATGAATAATATGCATTTTATATTTTTTTGATAGAGGAAAGTAAGGAGACAGATTCTGTGCAAAAAAGTTTCCTTTTTTTAGCTAAATACTCTAATACTCTATAATGAAACCTCTAGCAGTGTTTTTAAAGGAATCCCAAACAGTATGAAAGGGCATATCAGGAGTAGAATTAAGAAGAAAGAATTGAGAGACGAATTTTTAAATCGGCTAAGAAAAGTGGGATCTTTAAGAAGATAATTGTTAAAACGCCAACGGCGAGGTTTGGGAGATAAGGAGGGAAGATCTAAGCTAATTAAGGTAGGAGCGTGGTCTGAGATGAGAATAGGGCCAATCTCTGCATGTATGAGGTTAGAAAGAAGGTGTGGACTTAAAAATATATAATCCATCCTAAAAGTGGAGTTATGAGTAGGTGAATAAAATGTGTATTCTAAATTATCAGGGTTAAGAATTCTCCATGCATCTACCAGACCATTTGCAGAAATAGTTCTGGCAAATGTTTTTTGCATTTTATTGGAGATCTACTTAGAAGAGGATTTCCTGTCAATGAAGGGGTCCATGACTAGATTGCAATCACCATTCACTATTAGGTTAGGGCTCGTGCATGCATGTAAAGTGTGAGACATGGATTGCCAGAATTGTGAATCAATGCCTGTGGGGCCATAAAGTAAGGACACCTGGGAACCGTTAATGGTAGTATGAAGAAGAAGGCAGCGACCCTCTTCATCTATTTCTTCTTTTTCTATTATGAGGGATAAAGATTTGTGAAAAAGTATCACAACACCATTTTTTTTATCCTTAGAGGGAGAACAGTAAATATGACCTACCCACCCCTTTTTAAGGGAATTGACATCACTCTCGTGATGGTGAGTTTCCTGTAACATGGCAATTTTGCATTGGAGTCTAGATAAGTGAGTAAGTACCCATTACTTTTAGACAGGATTGCGCAACCCCTTAACATTCCATGAGACAATCCATACATTATCAGCCATTACCATTCAGATAAATTAATAATAGTAATGATAATAATAAACAATTCAGCCAAATTATATAAATGCCATTCAGGAAACCAAGAGCAAAACCTTGAATGCATATAAATATGAGAAATTGAACATGGAAAAATAGATAACTGCAACATAGTAACCGGAATTTTGTGAAAAAATAAATCAAAAAACAGAATGTAAGAAGAATTAGAAAATAAATGGAAGAGAAGAGGAGAAAGAGATATATAAGGAAAGGAAAAAGAAAAGAGAGAAAAAAAAGGGGGAAGGAGAGGAAACAGATGAAAAGTTGACAGGCAGATCAGCGACTGCAGTCAAGGAAGCCGGAGTACACATCCAAGAGAAGAAAGACAGGTGGAGGACCAGAGGGCGAAGGGAACAGATAGACCAGTTGATAAAGAAAGAAAAAGGGAGCATATTAGATGAACATGAGAAAAAGAACGGAAACGAAAGAACGAAGAAAGCAAGGCAATACAAATAAATGATAATCCAAGAAGGTGGAAAGGAGAACGAATGGATAGAGAACATGAAAACTTACCTAACATCTAAGACAATTAAAAACGATAGGGTCAATACGATAGGATAACCGTTTCATTCCTTTGCTGAAGACCTGAACCGGCTCCAGACGGCAAAACAGCTCCTGTCGCCCGCGGAACATCAGCTGGGTGCGACCATCCGCTGGCGGCCCAAGCCACACCCCCCGCATTTCTCATCTTTACATCGACTTCGTCTCCCTTAGGAAGTGACATCAGAGCTACCATTGAAAAATGCTTAAGGACATTAGTGACAAGGGTCTCAAATGTTTAATGCATCAGCTTCACCAAGTGTAGGTTTGGGTCTCAAGAGACTGTAGGTGTACCTGTCCAGAGGTGTTGAATATGGCCATCCTTTATGTGGTATTCCCCCAGATATTTGCTTCCTTTTGCTGAACCTTTTTTTGCTGGCGATAGGACTCTATGAACTCTACCCCTGCTAACCACAGGTATAGTGAGTTATGCTCTTCCTTCTAAACATAGGTAACTTGGCAGGCACCTAATTGGCATTTATTTAATTGACTTGTAAGTCTCTAGTATATGGTAATACATGTACCTAGGACCGATAAATTAAATGCTACAAGTGAGCTGTAGCACTAATTGTGTCACCCGCTACAGTATCACTTCAAAACATTTCTCCAGGCTTGCCCCTGCAGATTATGGGGCTCATTACGATCGCGGTTTTCCTGCATCCTCCGGGCCGGCGGAAGCCACCGCCGGCCCGGAGGATGTGGGAAAACCGCTGCGGACCCACCAAGGACCCACCGCCACATTAGGATGGCTGTTGGGTCTTGGTTTCAGTCCGCTGCTTTTCCGCCGCGGTCGGCTTACAACCGCGGCGGAAAAGTTCCAATATGGTGGCGGTGTCTCTCAGACACCGCCAGACATATTAGGATGTGTTTAAAAAAATTCTTTTCCGCGGCGGGTTTTCTGCCGTGGAAAAGCATGTGGAACTTCACTGCGGGGAGTCCGTTGCGGGCCCCCTGGGTAAAGTGGGGGGTGGGGGGTGCACATGGGAGGTACCTAAGGTACCCCCCCTGTATTTGTATGCCTGCCGCTTTCTGTATACAAATGCAATGTATGCATTTTTAACATTGCGGCGGGTGCAGCTTGTAGCCGCACCCGTTTCAATGGTAAAAATAGAGGATGTGACCTCCAGGGTGGCGGTCACATCCTAATTTCACAAGAGGGAACTCCGCAGGCCATGCAGAGGTTCCCTCTTACTCAGAGCTCGCGGACGGACGCAAGTCCGTCCGCGATCCTAATGAGCCCCTATGTGTGGAGTATTGAACTGTCATTTTGATCTGGAAAAATAAACCTTTTGTCAAGCCTAAAACATCTGTTACCTTTAAGGTAGGACCTAAATACCCATAGGGCATGGTGCATGGTATTTACAACATAGGACATGTATTTTTAACTTTTTACATGTTCTGGCAGTGAAACATTTCCAAAGACTTTTTTGACTGTGGCAAGGCTCTCCTCCCATAGAAAAACACTTGATTCCTTAGAACAATATCTAGAGCTTAACTTCAGTTTAGGAGCAGCTAGAGAGAACCATGATTCAAGGACTAATTTAATAGTAATTCAAAATCTAACTTAATGGACAAATGGGATTTTATATTATTATTTTAGAAATTACACTTTTAGATAGTTGTTATTTATCTTCCTAAGCCAACTGTGGCTTTCTGTCTGTGTCCAGGGTCACCTGACTGTTAATATCTCTCTTGTGGTAATGTGTGTATTGGTCCCAGACAGTGGAGACATGTAGTGAAGTGTTTTCTTCCTTGAGCATGATGGACTGGGGGTTGTGCCTAGCTCTTTCCTGAGTCTCAAAGGAAGCCTATCCTGTCACTGGCAGATATAATCCTGTCTCTTCTTAATCAGCTTCTTTAAAAACCCAGTGAGGGGGAGGAGCTGTTCCAGAACTGGTTTAGAGTGAGCACAAGGAGGGGTTTGCCCATTATCATAGCCATGCCTCCAGATGGGCACAGGGAGCTCTGACCCGGGGAAGAAAGGTTCTACCATGTTGGATTTAGGTAGAGGGGGCACTGTGGGATAGATTCCAGCAGAACTCACAGGAAGTGCTGCAAAAGTTGGTAGGGTCCCCCCTGGAAACGTCTGCGTCCTGGCATAAGGAGTGGCCAGGAGTTTCACTCACCCACTTGCTGTTACTGATCATAAATGTGTAATCTCCAGTACCTTCCTCAGAACACTCCTGGACCTGTGAAGAACAGAAAACAGATTGCCCTTCTGTCTGAATGCTGAAGGAAAACTGGACCCGCTTGCCTTGAACCCATGACCCCAGAAGTGGCTCCAGGTTTCAGCTGGCTGACCTGCTGTTTGAGCTTTATGGACACAACATGCTTCCAGAGCCCTATCCCTCCAACTGCCGAGTTGACCAGTTGTACCTGGACCCTGCTGCGGGCCTCTGGTGGAGTGAGTCCTAGCTCCCAAAAGGTACCTTCCAACTTCTGGATCCGTGTTCTCCTCCTGTTCAAACTGCAAAAGCTGGGACTTATAAACTTTTTGGCGCCTTTCCCTCCAAAGAACTGCAGGAACCTCGGACTGCCATTGAGCCAAAACCATCAACATTAAATTACTAGTATTCAGCTTGCTGGTATGTCCCGCAGGAGGAGATCTGACTTCCAGAAATGTTTCTAAGTCTGAACGTAGGGGGATTCAGAGGGACCAACCAGAGCAGCCACCCACCGACATCGAGACCTTCCAGGGCACAGACTTTGGACTTCACCAAAATTCTACTAACAAACTAAAAAATGCTTTTCACAAACTGCACTTCTAAAGTTCTAGAGCAAAAGAAATAGTAGTACTTTAGAACTCAAGTATATGAAAAGTATTTTGTAGTATGTTTCTACTGCTATTGTAGTACTACAAAATGTACTACAAAATGCAGTTTATGAATAGTCTACAGGTCCTGCAATATGGTGGAGACATACAAGTTACACTTTTGGAGTAAATTCACACTCAGATTTTGCGAATAGCCAAAAAGTAGTAAACGTACTCAATAGTTTAAGGTACTTCACTGGGTAAGTTACCTTTATGAATCAAACCTTCTACATTTAAGTTTCTGCTCCAAAAACCGACATTGACATAGCAAACCAGACTCTGGACCCTCAGATCCAACTACCAGGCCAAAAATGCATTTTGGGGGTGTCACACCCGAAAGACCCCTCTGAAGCTACACTCCTGCCTGTCCCTCATAGGCCTGGTAGTTCTCCCTGGAAACCCATGACGACTGTCATGTACAACACAACAGCCTGGAGTCCCTACCATGGGATCACTTATTTTAAATGTATTTTCACTGTACACACTTTTCTTTGTCTCTACCATGAGAAGCTCTCATGTTAGAGTTGCCAAATCGGTGCATGTAGGCAGAGCTCCATGTTTACAGTCCTTGCCTTTTACAAATAATTTTATCAAGTGACTGACGGCCCCATGTGCTGAGCCCGAGGGGGGTGCGCCACTAAATTGAAAAAGCAAGCTGAGCCACAGCCGTGCCAACGGTCTGGTTTGGCTTGGCGCTAGGAGTCTGTGCATGAGCCAAGCCATGATAGCTTTTGGCATGTGTATTATGCATCGCATATGATGCAAAAACATACTTTCCCTTCAAAAAAGTGTACTTTTGTACATGCAAAAGCGTTTCACCTTAGTACATCAGATTATATCACTGCATAGACAGACATTTATTAAAAGTGACAGTTTTTAGACGAACTTCGAAACATTAATGGCTCACCCCGGAAGGACTATGCCAATAGGGAACTAGTCAGAGGTCATGTAACCCCTAAACGTGGCTTAGATTCTTAGGGCCATATGTATCAAGATACCAATTAGCATTCTGTAATAGCGATTTTTAAGAAATCGCTATTTCAGAATCGCTAATTGGTATGTATCAAGAAAATCTAAATTTTTTAGCGATTTCTTGATATTCCTTAATTGCGAATTCGCAAATTGGGACTTCGCAATTAAGGAATACTTTCCCATTCATTTCTATGGGCCTCCTGGCCCATAGGAAGGAATGGGAATTTATTCTCAATTTGCGATTCACAATTTTCTAATCGCAAATTGAGAATAATTTCAAGGGTGCAGGGGTGTCCAAAGGACACCCTGTTTCACCCCTAAAATAAGTATTGGTGCACATGTGGTGCACATACATGCCCTAAGAGCATGTATGTGCGTCACATGGCACTTTGAAAAATGCTGAAATGTGCATTTTTCAAGGAAATTGCAACTTACCAACAACTAGAAGTTGGTGGTAATTTGCGATTCCTTAAGGACAATTTGGATTTTTTTTTGCTTAATACAGTGCATTTAAGGAATCGCAAAATTTGCGATTCCTTAAATGCAATCGCAAAATAAGGAATCGCAAATTTTGCAATTCCTTATTTTGCACCGAAATTCTTTCATACACACCATTTTGTGAAAATGAGTTCACAAACGCTCAAATTCTGCGAATTTCGGCGAATGCGAACCCATTTGGCCTTGATACATATGTCCCTTAGTGTGGATGGAGCAACATTCCGGTCTATTGAATCAATCATAATAGATGCTTGGACAGCGCACATCCTGAATAGTATTTAAATGTGCACTTGTTGAAAAAGGTACTGGCAGAAGACCTTTTCCGAAGTTGCCCGGCGTTAGCCGCCTCTATACCCACTCAAGTTTACCAAACAAAGAGGCAGGCGCTGGAGACTGGAAGGCAGGAAACAGAAGTTTTATTCTCTCCGGAGGAGAAACACATCAGTTCGGACAGCAAGTATCGTCACGAGGTGCTCTAACCGCATCTCTGAGGCCTGGCCTCTTATACACAAGTTTATGATCTTTATTGCATGTAACACATTCTTGCAATGCTTTGAAGTATGAAAGGACATCCTCGGAATCTCCCCTTCAGGCCCGTTCCCACACACATTTACAGTTGAAGTCCCCACCCCGGTCACAACAGGTGATGATTATCGCGCAGCTGGACATTCCGCCGATTCACGGAATGTGTGGGGTTGATCGGATCTCATAGGGTGGGGGCTTTGATCAATTCGAGGGTCCTTAAATGGGGGAAGCTTCCTACTGTACGGGGGGGGGGGGCAATAAACAGTATCCGCAGGGTCAGGTGGCGGTCTGGGAATGAGGAAGACAAACGGGCACACAGGAAGAGGGGGTTTGTATCAAAGGACCTGGGACCATGAAAGGGACGAAGGGAGGTGTCGCGCTGGGAACAGGATAGGATTCCGAGGCAGAGCCGCGCAGATGGGGAGGGTTTATGGCCCATGCATGAGAGAGCGGGGGTGACCAGTGCGTGGGGGGTGCTTGTGAGGGCGAAGAGCCGTGCTGGGGGTCAGTGGCGTGCAGAGGGTGGTTCTGACCAAGGTACCTAAAATGGCGGGTGTGCACGACAAAAAGTGTGGCATCGGGGGAAAAGGCAAGATGGCGCAGATAATGTTTACCAAACCGTATTAATTTTCCACAGTCCTCCCTTTAACATTCCTAAGACATCTTGCTGGCCTATTTCCTACCATGTTTACTGTGGCAGTCATAAGTAAAGAAGTAGGAACCCAGGTGAAGGAGCTGTGCATAAACATTACATTTAAAATCTTTCATCTTAGGAGGCGGGCCCATCGTTGAGCTCGTTGCAGGAAAGTCATAGTAATGCAATATCGGACAAAAAGGATTCTGTAGTGAGAGCGTTGGGTACATTTCATAGATGCTTATAGTCATTCGGAATATGAACTGATAGGTTATTACATATGTAAGTTCATTTTGTACTCGGTTGGAGCATAATCAATACAATGGTAGCTGGGAGAGAAATGAGACGTAGTAAAAACGATAATCAGGGGTGTCATTGTTCGAAGAGGAGGGGTGTTGCTGTTTCCAGTGTCTTATTGTCGTGGACCATTATTAGTGAGTTCTCAGCATTCTTTGTCGTCTTCTGTTGGCACTGTTGAGCACCGGCAGTGGAGCTATGCGTCCAGCTCTATTCCAGGTCCTGCGATGCAGGGCATGACCTTTTCTTCGTTTTTCCGGTCAAAAAAAGGTCCTTTTTCGCCCTGTGTCCTAACTATTTTTTCATGGGTACCTTAGACAGGGCACCCAAGTTTCATTTTAGTTCGCAACAAAACCCTATTCTATCTGATTGCAGTTTTTCTTTTTCGAGTCGATTGTCAAAGAGTTCAGGTGGAAGAAGGGGGTGTGTGAGCGGTCCTTATGGTAGGTCGGAGGAAGAGGGGATGGAGCAGGGCCAGATCGGGAACAGACCAGGGGGACGGAAAATTTCAGGTAGGCGGGCCCATGACCGGGCTCAGAGGGTGGGGACTTTCCGGCACACGTTGATCATCGAGTAGGGGCATCAGGTCAGCCCTTTCCTTTCATTTTGTCGGAAACAGTGCCTCGTCCTGCGACTCCTTACTGTTGCGGTCCCGCCTTGGCCAATGTCGTAGATGATCCACGATCTGCAGTCAGGCCGCGTGCTCCCACATCCGGTCTCTCTCTCCTCCGACAGTGGTACCTTTAAATGAGTTTGGAAAGACAGTCTTTAGAGAATTGGCATAGGAAGGTAATCACATAAGTCTATTTCTCTCCCAACTCCAAGCAACTGAGGAAACATCCGTTACATTGGGGATTACAACCAACGTATAGATAATTGATGATAGGTTTGCTGGATTCCCTACAACTTTCCTTTGTACCTCTTTCTTTGGCGTTTGTTGGTTTTACATTCATTGTCGTGGTACGAGGTCTGATACCTATTCATTGCATTTGTTTATTACAGTCACGTCAGTTCTTCTGGCAGAGACCCACTTTTCTAGTACGAGTCTTACAAAGCTATAACGTCCTTCAGGGCTTTGTATTTTACGAAAAAGTGCAACGTGCTATCACCATGGTCTGATAGGTATCTTTCTGAGGAATGAACATAGGCTAAACAATTTTCCATTATATCAATGCATCCTATCTTTCAGTTAAACATTTTACTCTCAACAGGGTTTACTGCAACAATTTCTTCACTTCAATCTAATCTTAACTTCGCAAACATCATTCTAATTTCTACATAGTCTCTCACAACCTGGCTACTTCATAAATACGGGGGGGGGGCTTGCGATAACTATTCGACTCATCCTTGGGGTGACCGGGGTCTTATGAAAAACAACTAGGAACATAGCAAACTGGGGTGAGGGACTATCGTCTTGCTTTGAGTCGCAAGGGCGTTATCTAGCAGAAGGCTACAGTTCAGTTGGTAAGCGTTCAGGGACATTTCTCAAATTCTAAATTTTGTAGCTTGTTCATCAACAAATCATTTCTAGGAACAACGGCTGGCCTGGGTTAGCCGTAAGTCGACCCATCTCTTACAACCAGGGGTGAGCCACACTTTTCAAACTCTCGTCCGGGGCAGCTGATACAAAACTGGGGGCGTTCTGGGAAGACGGGGATGCTTCGATCACTTTTACTGTTTGGACATTGAGACAATTCGGGACGGGGAAGGTCGCGTTACCTGAGGCATTTTATCATAGAAGCCACTGACATGTAGTTCCCTGATTACGGGTCAGATTAGGGAACCTCAGTCGTCTTACCTGTCCTTTCCTTTTTGGCCAATTCAGGTTACATCAATATTTAGCAGAAAGGAGAGGTAGTAACATGGTATCAATGTGATTTTATTTAGGACAAATTTGTTCAAATACTTGCGGTATTTGGAGCCAATTGGGTGATGCACCAGGGATGGGGGTTCGCCAATTAGGTGCCAGTCGTTAGGAAGAGTGGGAGTGTGGAAGAGAGAGAGAGAGAGAGAGAGAGATGTGCAACAATAGGCTAAACAGTACACGTGCAACATGGAGAGTGGCCGTGTACTAAGATAGGCCATTCAGCGCATTACACAACATGAGACATTACAGATCTGTGTTAGAATTTAGAAAGCATGCAGTTTGGGACGGACGAGCATTAGGCCGGGTACAGAGGGACATGCATTGAGTAAGAAGCACCATTGTGTCGCACTTCTCGCACTCTCGGTCCTCTGCCTAGTTAAGTCAATGTTTCAGTCGCACAGAAAACATTTTCTCATAGTTTCAGACATACGTGACATGTGCTCATTCACGCAACACGGGTTAGGGGTGATCGCGTCTCATCATATCATACAACTATTGGCTCTTTCGTTACAAGAGTAGTTTGTGGGCGTCTTTAGGTGCCACCTTGCAGCGTGAGTCCGCTTCATGTATCAGACATGGCGTGGCTTCAGATCTTCACTATACCTCAGTCGGGATTCCAATGTAACCTGTAGAGGGAGGAAAAGAGGGGAAGGGAGGGGGACAACATTCGAGCATATCACATGTACGGGCACGAAAGTCCTTTACTTACCACCTACTCGTCTTACCTCCTCGGGATATAATCCCTGAGGTCTTGGTTTCCGAAGCCAGGGGGCGGGCAGTGTGGTAAGGATGGCAAGCGATAGGTTGTTCATGAGGGAGACGGTCCGAGTGTGGCATTATAGGTCGTGTTAGGGAAACGTTAAAAATCAGAGGCGCTTAGTGCGAGGTATCTAGTTTGTAGATGTATTTAGTTATCGGGATCCTTAAATCATTCCCAATGCTGTGATGTCCTAAGGCATATCGGCTCTTCGGCCAACCCTGTTCCCTAATACCTTTGAGTACCATACCTTTATAACATTTTATCATTTACACCGCTTCACTTTACCCGTTCTCAGAAGTCGAGGTCCTTCTTCATGCGTTTGTTCCTGGGTCAGTCGCACATTTGGAGGCAACGTATCGTGCCTTAGATTCGATCATTAATCCTGGGCTGAGCAACCATTTTCTAATAACCTTAAAAAGAGAACAAAACAGATCGCACAGAAAAAACCCTCCCGCTGATCCCACATTTACAAAAGTATGCGATACCTGTTCATAGTTTGAAAAACCTTTATTTACACGATTTGATCAGCATGTAAATATGAGAGTGCAATCGTATTTGGCCGGACACGGCGTTGGTTGAAGCACGTACAGTAGGGGGCTATTTTGCAGTATTAAAAAACATTTAAAAAGGGTTTGTTTTGTTATTTGCAGGAAACTAAAAACGTCTATCAATAGTTGAGGGATCAGGGGGCATTCGTTTCATAATTGGAAGCATAGTTAGACTAGTTGCAATCAAATTTCCTAGATGCATACCGTGGGCGTGTGTCATAAGCGACGTTATGTATCAGTTACAATAATATCATAATAAATCGTACATTGAAACCAACATTTTAACGGGATCCTTTTACATGTTCGCCAAGTGAACCCTCCCCCTTTTTCGTCAAGTGTACAAAGGATCATATACATATCTCAGAACATCAAGTCTTATTAGCTAAAAAAAAAAACACCACGAGGTGTTCGTTAGTTCCTATTGCCACCGGCGCCATTTTGGGCGAGGCCGGGTTAGTCCGGAAGTAGCATCAGGGACAAAATGTTTCCAACAACCGGCGGTTGGACCAGAGTCCTTTTCGGCAGTTCAAAACTTGTGCTAACAGAAGGGGCAGGCAATGTGGACTGTCAATCAAAAAGGGGAGGGAGGCAAAATCTCCCCTACCGGGTCACGTTGAGGTTCAGCCAGAACTTGTTCGAGTGATCAAGGCAGTTGTTCCCCACCGGAAGCCTGTAGGGGTCGAGGGCTCCTGGGACTCTTGTAGAATCTTCAAAGCTGTGGGGATGTTGTCGGAGGTGGGGGCTCGTGCCCAGGTGGGCAAGCGTCCGAGTTACGTTACTGGTCAAAGTTACTCTAGCGGCCTAGACTCGACTTCCAGGGGGCCCAGACGCCATTTTGAGACTCCGCAGCAGTCGCCCTTCGTCGTGTCTGCAAGAGTGGATGAGACTTCTTGGGGCGAAAAATGGAACCCTGTGCCGTATGAGCAGGACATTCGGCTCGGGGCGCTAGGGTGTAGCTGTGGCGCCTCCACCTGGGGAGGCGAGGGAGGCTCGTTCGCGCCGCCTCCCTCTCCCAGTGCACCCCACGCCGTCCCTTTGCGTGGGTATACATGATGGCCACCCCACATCCCGTGCTCCACAAGTACACTTGAGGGCCATCATATGTCTCGTGCTGCGTAAGTAGGGTTGCTGGCCATTCTATGTCCTGTGCTGCGCAAGTATGTCCGTCGCCCGGCTGGAGGATTTCGGCGCCGGGCCGGGGCTGGGAAACCTCCACCTGGGGAGGCGAGGGAGGCTCGTTCGCGCCGCCTCCCTCTCCCAGCCCACCCTGCACCAATTTTCAGCGGAGGTATTTGTGATGGCCGGACCAGGAGATAGGAGGGAGGGGGGTCATCTGCATTCGCCCCCTCCCTACTCGTGGCTCGGGGGACGCCGCCCCAGGAAGAAGAGGATGGGGAAGGCCATTTCATGCCGGGCCCGCGGTGCCTCCTGGACATCCCATCGGCGACCTCTTCGATCGACGGCTGTCAGCAGGACCCCGCCCCACACGTGCTGTGTGTTTCACCTTCCGGATGGGCGTGACCGGTGACCTGCTGCATTTCGAGAATTTCCGGAGTGGGGGTAGGTATTTTTTTTGTTTTTTGTTCATTGGGCGTGGTAGGAGGCGGGGCAGACCTGACTGGGTAATGGGGGGTGCCCACAAGAACAGTTTTCCTGAACGGGGGGGTTGTCTATGCAGGCCGGTAATTGCTTTTGTCCACAGAGTGGGGGAGGCAACAGAGAGTAATCAGTCCCATTGCACTCGAAGTTTGAGTTTATTAATGCAATGTATACTAGTCTGTCCGAAATTACTCTGTGTGTTGTTCTTGTATGTTATCCGAATGGGTGGCTTTTGTGTTCGGGAACAGTAGCAGTAGTACGGGGTTCGTCACCGGGTGACCTAGAGCTTGCCTGGGTTTCCCGTCTTAGCGTTGTTCGACCTATGAGAACTCAAACATGTCGCTGAAATCTGTCTGGCGAAATCTGTGCCATCGGGCGTAATCAAACGTGGTGGTTCTATCTGGCCTGTCCGTGTCAGTCTGATTCATCTTTGTCTCACGCCTTTTCCCTTTCTGCCGGTCTGTTATTTCTGTCGGCCCTCTGCTCTTACCCGTGTTCAGTAAAGTCGGGCATTGGGCTTTCCAGTGCCCGGAATATTTACAAAAAGCACATTGATTTTGTCCTAAGTCTGTTCGTCCTGCGCGTAATGTCGGGGGATTACGTTCGGGTCGTCGTGTCTTGGGGTTGTCCTTTCGGTACATCCCTTTACACCGTTCCCTTCCTGTGTTTACTCCTTGGAACCGTGTCGCCGCTATCCCTTCCTTTGGCCTATCAGATGCTTGGAAGGTTGCCTGTCGCGTTTCTTTACCTACTCTGACTTCGTCTCTTTCTTTTCGTTGCATTGCTTCTTTGCGCCACATACCGAGACTGTCGAGCATAATAGGCGTTGTCTTACTACTGCAAAGGGCTATTTCTAACGTTTCTATTTTATCAAGGTCGAAGGATCCTATCAGTGGCCACTGTTTCTCTTGATTTTCTTTGGTATACTTGTGCCATAGCTTACTATAAGCTATGGTAACTAATCCATACTTTGCGAACATGTCCTTATTAGGGGTGCCTTCCAGCGGAGCTAGATGGTCCACCTCTAATAAACGGTCCGGGTTGAACCAGCTACCAATCAGTGAGGAGAAGATAGACATGACGGATCACAATGGGGACAAAAGTCAGCACTGCCTATCCTATCACTGCGTGCAAAGACTAGACAGAATATTTCTATTCTACGTTGTTTGCAGGCAGTGAATACCTCATGAGCCAATATCAAACAGTCAATGTTCGGTCAATCAAACAATCAGTGGGGAGAATAAGTAGGCCCGCAAAGGTCTGCGTCACCTACCCTTTCACTATCTGCAAAGAGGGAATCTGTTCTTTCCTGTTTGCCGACAGAGAATCTCCAGAAAACAATCCGCGAACAGTAGTTCGGGTTCAATCAATTAATCAGTGTGGGAGAGGGAAATATCCCGAAAACAATCCACGAACCGTAGTTCGGGTTCAAACAATCAATCAGTGGGGGAGAAAGATAAGCACGACGGCTGCGTTACCTATCCTTCACTGCTCGCAAAGAGAGAGCCGGTTGTTTCTCCGTTTGCAGACAGCGAATCTCCAAACAAATCAACAAAGAGTAATACTAGTATTTTCCAAACAGTCAAACAATCATTTCGCAATTCGTCGTGTTTACACGACCTTACCCGGACCGCATGGACAGTTTCTTGTCTTCCAAATCCAGCGCCCGATCGTCCTCTTTTCTTCGTATTCCTCGCGGCACTCCTGATGGTTCCCAGTCAGGACCGTAGATCACTCGAGAGAGGTCTGTTCGGAACCAGTGAAGTTCGGATGATCGGCTGCCAGACGAGGGTCTATTGGGCAGGAGCTCTCCCGATCGTTGCAGTCGTTCACTCTGTCGTCAGGACCTCTCCCACTGGATCCACGTGTCGCTGATGGGCCCCACGTTTGGGACGCCAATTGTTGAAAAAGGTACTGGCAGAAGACCTTTTCCGAAGTTGCCCGGCGTTAGCCGCCTCTATACCCACTCAAGTTTACCAAACAAAGAGGCAGGCGCTGGAGACTGGAAGGCAGGAAACAGAAGTTTTATTCTCTCCGGAGGAGAAACACATCAGTTCGGACAGCAAGTATCGTCACGAGGTGCTCTAACCGCATCTCTGAGGCCTGGCCTCTTATACACAAGTTTATTATCTTTATTGCATGTAACACATTCTTGCAATGCTTTGAAGTATGAAAGGACATCCTCGGAATCTCCCCTTCAGGCCCGTTCCCACACACATTTACAGTTGAAGTCCCCACCCCGGTCACAACAGGTGATGATTATCGCGCAGCTGGACATTCCGCCGATTCACGGAATGTGTGGGGTTGATCGGATCTCATAGGGTGGGGGCTTTGATCAATTCGAGGGTCCTTAAATGGGGGAAGCTTCCTACTGTACGGGGGGGGGGGCAATAAACAGTATCCGCAGGGTCAGGTGGCGGTCTGGGAACGAGGAAGACAAACGGGCACACAGGAAGAGGGGGTTTGTATCAAAGGACCTGGGACCATGAAAAGGACGAAGGGAGGTGTCGCGCTGGGAACAGGATAGGATTCCGAGGCAGAGCCGCGCAGATGGGGAGGGTTTATGGCCCATGCATGAGAGAGCGGGGGTGACCAGTGCGTGGGGGGTGCTTGTGAGGGCGAAGAGCCGTGCTGGGGGTCAGTGGCGTGCAGAGGGTGGTTCTGACCAAGGTACCTAAAATGGCGGGTGTGCACGACAAAAAGTGTGGCATCGGGGGAAAAGGCAAGATGGCGCAGATAATGTTTACCAAACCGTATTAATTTTCCACTCACTTGTATGTGATAATAAAGTAAAAGGAGGATCTGTGAAATAAAATGTTTTCCTCAGATCACACAGTTTGGACGAGCAGGATAGCTAGTATTGATTCTTGGTTGTCTGGTTTCACAGTTTGAAATTCAGCGACCAGATACCTCTCTCTCACCCTCTTCCCATTTTGACATCAAAGGTCACTGTTTTGTGCTTTATTCTGGGAGCAGGACCGGAAAACCCCACAAAGCTACACACCATCAGATACCTCTGATTTTTTTGCCCAGCAAAAACGTATCGCCTCTTTGTCTATGTAAGGCGTTCATTTACACCAATCTTGCTTACGTCACGTGGAATGAGTGAATTGAAATAAGTGCAATGGCAAACTACTACAGAACCTTTACTTCCCACTTTTCTTTAGTAAAGCATATTTGTGTTAAACATTTTTGCCAGTGCGCCCGAGCAGCTGACTGTTTTTTCTCAGTCCAAGGTGTCAGCCTCTAATGTGGAGCAGCCTCTCTCTGTTTAGCCTTGCAACTCTCTTGGTATGGTTGTGAATTACTGGGTTTATTAGAAGAAATATCCCTTTGCTTGTAAAAAGAAGCACCCTATGCTACACAAAGTTCCACTAACCTGCGTTTGACTCCGTGTCTCCCAATCATGTTCCTCTCGCTCTATTTCTCTCTCACTTCCTTTCCATTGGCATCCTTTGGAAGCAGTGGCCCATGCAGGTAAGAGTGGTGGGCTGGGTTGGGGGTAATTCGACAGACGACCACGGGAAAAATTAAATAAATAACTAAACTTTCCTCCTCGTCTGTCGAAATCCCTCAGCCCCATCTGGCCCCACCCCCCACTGCTCTTACCTGCACAGGCTGCTGCTCCCTTTAGACACTCTGCAGTGCTTAATTTGAGCCAGCGCTTTCCGGTGCTCAGCACCAACACTTAATTGGTGTCCAATGCTCGGCATCAGCACCTAATTGTCAACACCAGCCTTAGAACAGTCCACCACATGGTGTCGCTGCTCATCTAATTTAGAGATGCAGAACAACGGTAGTTTAGGACTACAAAATACATTAAAATTGCTAATACCTGCCTCCCCAGCCATTTCTTTAGCTTTGGGGACCTGGAATAATCTGAACTGTCGTATTTACATGCAAGAGAGATGGCTAGTAGAAGTTTTGGAAGCGATGACCAGGGCGATCGGTGGTGCAAGCTGCAGTGGCCTCCGGGTCAGATTCCTGGCACTTAATATTTTACAAATTAAGCACTGACTCTGGGGCACCTTACCAGGGGCATTTTTTAATGTTAATTTCATCACACAAATTACCCTGGTAGGCGTATCTCGGTGCTGGAGACAAAACGCAGGCAAACATGTAAAGTAAAATTAAAACAGCACTGTCTTAAGTAATTTTTTTATTTGATATGGTCTGTACACATTCAGGTGTTGTGTGGCAAATCGTTACAGTAGGAAGGAGCCAAGTAGGAGAAAGCGGGGTGTTTTATGAGCTACACCCCCCTTAAAAATATATTCTGTAGTAAATAGTTGGATACAGTTGCTTTCAGTCTGGTATGCTGAGATGTCTGTTGGATTTCACTCTGGATTTTTACATGCCGCCACTGACAAAAATGCTCGCACACACAAACATGCACACAGAAGTTTCTGTTTTGAAGGCCTTAAGACTTGGTTAGTTTGAAAGATTTGTGTGTTTTAAGTACCCCTAACAAACTAGACTCATTTCCACTGTCCCTATGCCCCATCATGTCTTGCGTCTCATATAATGTATTTTTACAAGATATTCCAGCGTAATTATTGGGAATTCTGAAGCTCACCCCCAACCCCCCAATTTTGTTGACAAATGCCACTCCCCTGCTCCTAACCTGTATGTCTGGTACTGCTAGTCAGTGGGAATTCATTTCTCTGAAGTACAGAGCGCCTTCACAGGTATGTCTGCCCCGCTCTCCGGCAAATACCTCTTACCATCGTGTCTTCATCTGTCTCAGTTTCCAACAACAGCATTCTTACACCAGTGTTTGTTACGCCATATCGAATGTTGACTTTGTGATGCACCACTGAGGACTGGTCAGGCCTGTACTACCACCTGTCTTTTCTACCAGTTTCATAAAAATATTACAATTTCATAAGCCTTTTGAATTTCTACACAGAATGTATGTTTAAACCACAAATATCTCATTATCCGCTGCATTGCGACACACAGTACAAATAAATAATTGTTCGGCAGGACACACTAATTTGTTTGGAACTATAACTGTACACCTCACAGCACCACTGGTGTTTCACCTTTTATTTTACTTAGAGATCGAACACCAACTTCTAAACTTAGTCCTGCATGGTTATTAGAAAATTCTTCTCAAGTTGTGGTTGATTTAAATAAGGTTCGTGATCAAGTTAAGACAAGCATTTACAATGCAATGGTCTCGGCATTATTAAAGGTAGAGCTATTAGCATTGCTCATGACTTTTTAAATTTTTTTTATTTTAAAAAACATAAATAAAGCAGCATGGGCTTCTGAGAAATACTTTGTGCCCCGGCACTTAGTCTTTCACAAATTAAGCCATGAATGCACGCTCTGCCACCGTCACACTGGCTGAACGGGGTGGGGCGCCATGGAACCCCCTAGTGAAACTAAGGAGTGAAGTTACTACTGTGAACAGCTGGCCTAATACCCTCTCGTGGATAAACAAAAATAAAAAAAAAACAAAAAAAATAAAGAAAGAAACTCTTTAAACTTCCTCGTCAGCAGCGCCCTCCTTGCTGCCCCCCAGCGGGCGCCTGGCAGACCCCCCGGCTGTGATTATTGCGGCGTGGGGTTTTCTCGGATGGCTCAGGAGGCTGAGCGGATAATCCTCGGGGCCCGGGGTGCGGGGAACGGCTCTGATTAAATCAAACATCCCAGCGGATGGGGGCAGCTGATGCCAGGCCCGGCTGGGAGCAGCCGCTCACCCGCAGCCGGGAGCGTCGAGCGCCAAGAAAACCCGCGCATGGGCACTGAGGGCTCAGAGTGTTTGGAACCCCGGAGTGGACATACACAGCCTCCAGTTCATTCATTCAGTGGTCCATACCGTAACCCGAGGTACATAAACAGGGCATTGGGGGTGCAATGGGATGGGGCAAGTGAACGGGGGGGGGAGTCATACTAGGAGTGGCAACAGTAAAAACCTTGTCGCTGTACGTGTGTCCTTGTACCTCTCGCGACTTCCTTGTAGTTCTCTGCGCCTCTGTGAACTATTATTGGTCACACTGCCGCCCTGTGCACACGCCCACCTTGCTTTTCCTTGTAGCACCAGGGGCGTAACGCAGACTCCATGCTTCCGTGTGCCTCCATGTGCTTTCTATCGCACTCTGTTTCCTTGTGGCTCTCCATGCTTCCCTGTGCCTCCTTGTGTCCTTGCAACATGCAATTTTTGTTAAAAAAAGGGAGCATACTCCTCAAAAAACTACATGTCCCAGCATTCCCCTACCAAGATGACATATATTGAAAGCATACTCCATACCAAAGCATACTCGATACCAAATAACGCACATCCCGGTCGTCCCCGTCCAGTTGCCCCTCCGAGGCTCTGAATCCAGCAAAGGTGCGGCGTGAGTCTCTCGGGGCTCTAAATAAACACTGCCCAGGAGGAGCCTCCGTGGCTCGAAATTGCAAATTCCCTGAGCCTCGATAAAATAAAGCAGTCCACCTCCGTGGGATTCCCGCTCGGGGGACTTGAAGTACGTAGATGCCCTTGGAACCTTCTCAGGGCTCTACAACCGTAATGCCCCCTGGGTGCTGCCACGGGAAGATGGAGCGGCCCTCTACCATCCGGGGCAGCTCTTGCACTACTGCTGAGCCCCCCAGATGCCCACACTCACCAAGCTGCTGTAGCGGGGGCTCCTCTGCGGCGGCTCCCTTCACTGGCTGTGGGACCTCGTGGTTCTTGTGGCCGGACTCCTCTCTCTGGATGCGGAGTTCACTGGATCACGGAGGCGATGCAGCCTCTCAGTACGCCTCCAGCGTACTCGGCGTCCTCGAGGCACTTTGGAGACCCGGATTGCGAGGTGTACTGGGCAGGTGATTGCAAGGCGGCACGTCTCGTAGGGTGTACCGAGGCAAGTGCGGAACTCCTGCCCGATCCTTGACACCATGATACGGGTGTCATATCCAAACTAGGAAAGCAAGAGCAGACTACCGAAGAGCTGCGGGCGGAGGGAGGGGGGGGGGAGCGGGACTAAGGAGAGCTGCGGGCGGGCGGAGGGAGGGGGGGTGGGAGCAGGACGAAGGAGTGCTGCGGGCGGAGGGAGGGGCGGTGTGAGCGGGAGGAAGGAGAGCTGCGGAGGGAGGGGGGACGAGCAGAGCAGCTCTGGAAACCACCACCGTCTTTCTCCGAGGCAAAGCAGAAATGCCTCGGAGAAAGCATGGTTATTTTCGCATTCGGGGCGTGTTTTGCTGTCCTGAGTGACAGACGACGTCACGAGCTAAAGAACAGCAAAATGTACGCCCCCGAATCCGAAAGAGACGGGGCTAAATCGGAGTGACGGCTCTCTCCTCCAATGGCTGGCCTCCGTTTAGGAAGCCAGCCAATGGAGGAGAGAGGCGGTTTAAACCACACTACAAAGAAACATAAGATCTCCTACCGGAAGCTGGCAAGCCAGCATTTCCGGTCCGAGACCTAAAAAACAAGATTGTTTTAAACAGAATTATGAAAAGCGTAAGCATGTTTGTGACAAACGGTTATTTGCTGGTGATTGGGTTATTATCAAAAAACCTGGTATTATTTCTAAAGGTCAATCGAAATTTTCAGCTCCTGTGCAAGTTCTAAGGGTTTCTCGTACTGCTGCGCTCCTTAAGGACAAAGGTTGGTGGAGTAAAAATGCTCTCATCAAAATTACAACCAAATAGCCTGATATAATTCAAAATTATAAGCGTGGTTTGTATGTTCAAAATGATTCAAGTTCCGATTGGTTTGGTCTTTGTGACAATTTTACTGTACCCAGTACTCAGGCTTCAGATGGGCAACCTTGTACTTCGGCGGAATT
Organism: Lissotriton vulgaris; assembly: GCF_964263255.1. Lineage (NCBI taxonomy): Eukaryota > Metazoa > Chordata > Amphibia > Caudata > Salamandridae > Lissotriton > Lissotriton vulgaris. The sequence continues at coordinate 578,920,571 of NC_141697.1, forward strand.
CACTCCAGTTTTTGCTGAAGGGGATTCATCTAAAATTGTGCCTCATTCTCCTTTGCTACCTGCTCACGATGGAAAGGAGGATGGGTGTAGGTTAAATAGAACTGGACACGTTATGCATGCACCATCTTGTTTTCAAGACTATGTATTGCATTAATGAAATATGTTATAGTGGTTTTAATCTTTGTTTCATGATTTTGATTTTGTTTTTCTTTCATTTATTATTTTAATGTTTTGTTTAGGGTTTTCCTCTTCATTAATAAAAGGGGGATGTGTAGTATGTAAGTTATTTATTCCTGAATTTGTGGTAGTGTTTCTTTAAAGAATGTTTTATACATGATGTTCTTAATGACATGCACTGTTCTAGAATAGGTTGTGTTCTGAGTGAGATTGGCTTTAGACCTTGACCTGTACAGTCGTGGGTCCATATCTATGAATAAAACCTAGGGATAACTTCAATCTTTACTTCATTGGATCTTCCTCTTATTCTCATATGGTGTATACTTTGTGTGAGGATCCTTACTACAGCCGCCACTGACAAAAATGCTCTCACACGCAAACATGCACACACACGTTTCTGTTTTGAAGGCCTTAAGACTTGGTTAGTTTGAAAGATTTTGTGTTTTAAGTACCCCTAACAAACCAGACTCCTTTCCACTGTCCCTTATGCCCTCTCATATCCTGCGTCTCATATAATGTATTTTTACAAGGTATTCCAGCGTAATTATTGGGAATTCTGAAGCTCACCCCAACCCCCCAATTTTGCTGACAAATGCTACTCCCCTGCTCCTAACCTGTATGTCTGGTACTGCTAGTTAGTGGGAATTTATTTCTCCGAAGTACTGAGCGCCTGTCAGGTATGTCTGCCCCGCTCTCCAGCAAATACCTCTTACCATCGCTTCTTCATCTGTCTCAGTTTCCAACAACAACATTCTTACACCATTGTTTGTTACGCCATATCGAATGTTGACTTTGTGATGCACCACTGAGGACTGGTCAGGCCTGTACTACCACCTGTCTTTTCTACCAGTCTCATAAAAATATTACAATTTTATAAGCCTTTTGAATTTCTACACAGAATGTATGTTTAAACTACAAATATCTCATTATCCGCTGCATTGCGACACCCAGTACAAATAAATAATTGTTCGGCAGGTCACACTAATTCTGAAAATCTTTGCCAGAAGCTTTCAATACATTTTTTAGAGTCATATTTTAAAAGGTATAAAATGTTCAATTCAATTCAAGAAATCTTTCTTCGGCCAATCGTGGCCATAAAATAGATGTGCCAATATAATACAAACAAGCAAGATAAAAATAGTACAATAGCCTAAAACCTGTGAACAGATGCTGGCAACGGCATATCAATCGAAGAATAATCAATGTCAATATAAAGTTTAAAATCTATACTACTATTATAAAGAGAGAACACAAACCTTTGAGCCAGGTAAACTCGAAAAGTACACCACCAATCAAAACACCCAAGATATGGTTGAAAACCTCAGGGCAAGCAGAAGGACATAGGCTATTAAAAATAAAAAATATACGTTGTTTAAAAAATTTCGAAATAAAAATAAAGTAGTCCCTTGCAAGAAGCGCCGGCGCGACGTCTGCGTGATGACATCATTTGCATTTGCGCTCCCTGGCAACAATTCCGGAATTGGCACCGAAGATCGTGACCTGCTGGGAGGACTGCTTGCTGCTGTGCGAAGTGGCGGCCTGTGCGGGCGGGGCGCCTGGAGAGTGGCGGCCTGTGCGGGCGGGGCACCTGGAGCGGAACCGGCGGCTGAGGTAAGGATCTCCGGGACACGGGCGGAAGGGGGCCGGGCAGGAGGGGGCTGGGGAGGGAGGGGGCGAGAGGGGGCCGGGGGCAGAAGTGCACGCAAGCCTCAAATGCTGCCCCCAGCCCCTTTCTGCTCCAGGCAACGATGGGGCGGGCTGCTAGTACATGATAAAACAAAACTATATCACACAATCAAATATAATAAAATACCTAAGAAGCATAAAATACAGTTAAACGCAATATCATCATAAGATGTAACATACAAGCTTATCCAACCATAGTATTCTTCGCTCTAACTGCATCCTTAAGACAATAACTCACCCTGCAGCAGTTAATTGGGATGTTTAATATGTAAAAATGATGCAGGGCCTCTGGACATCTCAGGTATTCCAGCGATTTTAATAGGGGTTTAAGAAAAACTCTGCGTGGGTAATCAAAGTGATTACAGAGAAACATATAATGCAGGAGCGATTGTAAAGAGACCCCGTTGCAGGAACATACCCCGATAGTGCCTTCCAATATATCAATAGGTATTCCAGTGCTCATAAGGCATCAAACTGAACCAGACCTAAAGTGGAAGAGGAGAGACCTTTCCCATTGCATTAGTTCTAGAGTAAGATTTTTTTTTAAACGGATCCACACTAGTAAGGGTCCGATAATAAGTAATCACAGAGATTTTCCCCAGCGCTATTTGCATCCCACTTTCTTCACACTTTTCCAAAAAGAGGTGCTTTACCCATGATTTATCTTTTTTGATGATTTTCATTGGGGACAAAAACAAGTGGACTAGCCCCAGCACCTGAATAGATGTAGAGATGTAGTTTAACCAAGGAATAAGGTGCCAATTATCCAAACTGGTACAATGTAGGATAACATATCTGCAAAACTTTGCTAAAGGGTTCGTCCATATGCTCACCCACAGAAGCAAAGGAGGTTATTGCACAGAATCATCGCTATGATGCTGATTTAACTCAGCGTGAAGGATGAAACAAGAGGTGCCCTGGGGAGATGTAGAAATCTTCTGCATATATATTTTTCTTCTGTTTGAAGGGTAGCACATATGGTGGCCCCATATTTCTGCTCCATGTGTGGCGTCTGGAACGCATTAAGCATTGTAGATTTTTAAGAGAAGTAAAATAGTGCCCTTCCTCTTTGATTTTGATATAATACAAAAGGCTCCAGCTGACCTAGGAAGGTTTAGACATGAACTAGTAAGTTGTGGCTGCCAAGAACCCAAGGGATTAAAATTAACACCCAATAAAATTTGTTTTTTACACTATGCCGAGGCTGGCCTTGAATAGAGATCCTACGAATTTAAGTCCTACATGGATCACAGGCCATAATATGAGATTTGCCCTAATTAGTAGACAAATCAAGGCTGTCCATAAGCTGGACGAAGCAGTCCACTAGCACTCGTAGAGCATTAGGTGTCCAGGCTAGTAGGGCTGCATCGTCAATATATAAAATGTACTTTCAGGCCTTTATGCATATTTATACATAAATCTATATGTACATTTCTAATTTACTGCTCATTTGTACCGTTAAAACGATGTAGAGTAATTTGCTTTATTAAGACGGGACACCATTGAAGCTCTTGATATCGCAATAATTTGAGATAAAAATTGGTAAGTAAAGATATTTTTACCATTCTCTTCATGTAGAAAGCATTTCTGGTCATTATGTTAAATTTAGTTTGGAGCGAGAGGTTGGAATCCATTATAATCATGAAGAGTTTTACTGGATTCAATATGGTTGGTGGCGGTCATATTTTCATGGGCAATGCAGATAAAGAGTGATCATTTTGCCACGATCCACAGATAAGAATTTTCTTTTTGGCGGAGTTAAACTTAATATTTTTTCAAGCATCAACAAATCAATAACCAAAAGGCATTTCCAGAAGCCAGATGTCTTTAAGTTCCAGATTGTTTTTTGAGTTTTATAATTATCTGGGTATCAACATAGTTTGAGTAAGTAAGCATAATGGAGGAGACAAGATCACGCAGTAGGGACAGGAATATATATATTGAAGAGGAGAAGGGTGATTGTTGAGTCTGGGGGAACACATATATAAGAGGTGAAGGCTGAAGCACAACATTGATTTGTTTTTTTACAATTTGGACTCTATGTATGAGGTAGTATTTTATCCATTTCATGATCCTGCCATGAATTCAATTTAGCCTTAGAAGCAGTAGTTGGTGGTCTAAAGTATCAAATACTGATAGTTGGCCAAGTAAGGGTAGGGCAGTGACTCCTTTAGAACCTTCCGGGTCCTTTTCAGGTCATCCTAGATAGAGATTAATACTAATTCAGTACTTCTGTCAGGTCTATCTCAGATATGTTTATCTTGGTCATTGAAGCCGGAGATCTGGGGAAACGCTGACTTTTCAATAAGTTTAAAAAGGAATAGTTTGTTCGATATTGGACTCTAATTTATAAGGTCAAATTGGATGAATACTGCTTCTTTAGGACGCACGATCTGCTGGTTTTTGGCTCGTTTTGTGTTATACTGCTGTCAAATACATACAAATATACTTTTAGGGCCTCATTACGATGTCGCGGAATCAGGACCAACCGATTGACCTCCAGTCAGTGGTCCCGACCTCCTAATTACGATGCAACCGCACTTGGTGTGGTCGCATACTCACATTTCCCTATGGGAGCTTGTGTTACGGCCATACAAGGAAGCTCCATTAATTGGTAGTGCTAGTTTTTCACTGTAAAACAGAGACACTATTTGTTTTCCTGAAGGGTCGTCATGTTAAACTGTGCATCCAACAGATACACCAGACTCAGCCCATCATTGTTCTGGATAGCAGCTGGAGCCTGAGTCTAAGTTAGCACCTTGAACCTTGTAGTGGAAAAAATTCAGGGGGATATTCTCAAGAACGTGTGATAATTACTGCAAAATTAGCTTAAACACAACTCTTTATATCGCAGTCTATTGTGAGAAAATAACGCATTGCAAAGGAAGTATTCACAAATGCACGAAAATGCATCAAATGGCCACGATAAAGTCAACGCGACGCCGCAAAAATGCAAAACACAAACGCAAAAATAGTTGCTTTGAGGCCAATCGCGATACAAAAAGCAGCAAAAAGCAGCGACAGGCCTGCAAATCCCAGGCGTCATGCGGTAAAATGCACTATAAAAGCAACAAAAAGAACACACCAAAAACATTTCAACGTGCGTAGCACCATGGATGCACCCGGACCGAGTGCAGAGGTCAACGTGAACCCCACAATCCCCACAGACCACCAGCAAGGAACAACGGGGTCGGGGAAGGCCAAGGAGAAGAGGTATAGGGAGAGGAGGATGGGGTGCAGTCCGCAGGAAAACCAGATCACCGTCACGGAGGTGACAGAACACTACCATCAACTGACCCACAATTAGACTAACGTGAATGCAGTCGGAGTGTCGAGGAGGTCAATGGAGGAGGCCAAGAGGCACTGGTATGATGTGAAAAGTAAAGCCAAGCACACACCTGTTGCCAACAGGAAGGCAGCAATGGCGACAGGAGGTGGGAGTCCAGCGCCACAGGAGGGGCTGGAGAAAACGGAGGCCACAGTCATCAGTGTGTAGACTGCGCAAGGAGTTGGGAGTCCAGACACCGCTTGAGAGAACCTGACACAACATCAACAGGGTGAGTAACGAGCAGTGACTGGGGGGCCGGGGGGAGATGGGCACAATGGCACACATGGACAACGATGTGTAGCACACTGCACACCCACAATGACCCTGGATCATGTCCCTGATCCCCGTGGCACACTGCAGCACACACACATAGCAATAACAGCACATCCACATTGACAACAATGTGGTACAATGTGCAACCCTGACACTGCAGAACAGAGGACACAACTGGGTCCGCACATTCTTAGGAACAGGCCAACTACATCTAACAGAGCAGGAAACTGTGAGAAGTAAATGTACGCATACAACCTCACATCCGTCATGTAGTCCAAATGTCCACTGAACGGCATCAAAATCCAGCACCTCCCAAACAGTCACAATGTACATTGTCATACAGTCTGCATGTAAACAAGAACAATGCTCCAACATACATGTCAACACAATGTCAACATGCATCTCCCCTTCACATTACAGAGGGACAAACAACACCTCCAGCAGATTCGACAACTCATCAGTGATGCTGGAGAGGACCACCACACCTTCGACACCGACGCCCTACAACCGCTCATGGACATCCCAGGGAACCCATCACCAGGACCAGGGCAGCCAAGCTACATAGAGGAGAACCTAGCCCTTGCGCAGACCACTCAGCAGGAAGCACCCGCCAGCACGGCTGGCTCCCAACACTTCACCGAGCCACACATGGCATTCCAATGCCAGGTGTCAGAATGCTAAAAGGAGGTGGTCTAACAGGTGCGGTGGGGTCTGAACCCATGAAAGACGAACTAGATCACATATGTGGGTGTCTAATTCCCTTCACCTACACCCCACAAAGGAGACCCACACTGCGACAGAGACACATGCATTTGCACATTCCAGTACTGAACCATGCCCAGAGGCACACAATTAGTATTTACACACCCACGCTGGGCCTGCGTACGACGACCCAGTCCACTCCTCTTACGTATTGAGTGGGTGACGACAAAGCTACATGTCCAAGATCTAACCCGCTGCCTGCGATGACATGTGTGCGTCCACTGTACACAGCACATTGTAATGTTGTGGGGCCCGGGCCCTCATGCATACATTATGACCACAAGGACCCACGCAGATAGTTTGTGGAACTGGCTATGGGCACTTGCGCCCGGCCCCTTTATTGGCAAGGCCACATGTACAGTGACGCGTGTGCTGGTGAGTGTAAGCCAGCCCTCACAGAGTGGTTGGTGCTGGCAACAACTAGAACAGTGAACACCATAAAATCGGAAACTGAAAACACCAGCATAACAGAGACAACTGTGGAGCATCATGGAGGTAGACTGAGCAAGTACAGAGGTCACCCAATATGCAAACAGAAATGTCTGTGAGTTGCAGTGCACTGAGGTTGGCGCACTAGAGCTGAGCACGCTCATGTGAAGAAATTGTCTAGGATTTTGGTTCTTCAGATACACCTGATGCAGCTGCAGTGGGTGGTGTTAAACCAGCATCATCTTCCTTACCATCGTCCCAGGTCTCCCACACTGCCTGAGGTGACATTGCTGCGTAACCTCTCCACAGCACAAAACTCAATCAGTAACGGACCATGGGTTGCGGTGCACTGAGTTATTGGCACCTGGAGTGCTGAGCAGGGTATCAGCAGATGATGGCATCCACGACAGGTGTGAGGAACTTGGATTGGGCTGGCTGTGAGACTCCTCCGACTCTGGCAGTTGTTGGTTGGAAGGTACCAGAGGCCAACACGTGCAGCACGGCCAGCAGCTTTGTCTGAGGTGGGATGTTGGTTGTTCGCTGTGTTGGTACCGTCAGCCTGTGGGCAATGGTGGTCAGGATGCGGAGGATTAGAAAACATAGAGTGAGCACAGCAGACAATCAAGTAAATAGCTGATTGAGCCCAACCAGCAAACTTATTTAATGCAAAAATGTCATAAAGTGTATTCTGTTCAGAAAATCAATCTTCTTTACAGATGTTCTTAGGTTACAACATGGGTACCTGTACCCATGCTACTTGATTGTCTGCTGTGCTCTATCTATGTTTTCTAATTATTGAGACACTCGGAGGGATCCGATTGTATTGAGTGATACTGTGGGAGGCATACTATCAGACATAGAGCACGCTATAAAGAAAATGTGTCTGAATTCTTGTTATTGCTAACATTAGGCAGAGGTGCGCAGAGGTGCTGGTTGTTCTTTTGTTTACCACATTGCCACTGTTGCTTTGCTAATTTAGGGGCCGATTATGATAGCGGATAATCCGCATCCTCCTGGCCCGCGGAAGCCACCGCCGGCCCGGAGGATGCGGATTAACCGCTGGGGACTGAGAAAGGACCCCCCGCCAGATTAGGATGGCTGGGGCATCTTTTTTCCGTCCGCCGCTTTTCCGACGAAAAGCTCTAACATGGCTGGCGGTGTCTATCAGACACCGCCAGCCATATTAGGATGGCAGAGCTCCTATGCCATTCCACGGCGGCATTTCCTCCGTGGAAAGGCATACGTCTTTTCTTTGGGGGCCCGTTGCGGGCCCCCAGGGGTGAAGGGAGGGGTGGGGGGTGCACATGGGAAGTACCTATGGTACCCCCCTGCCTTTGCGTGCACGAAGCGGCGGGCACCTCACGGTGCCTGCCGCTTCGTGCATGCAAAGGTAAACATGCATTTTTTAACATTGCGGCGTGTGCTGCTTCAAGCAGCACCCACCGCAATGTTAAAAATACAGGATGTGACTGCCAGGGTGGCGGTCACACCCTAATTTGCATGGAAGGACCGCCGCTGCCCCTGCGGACGGTCCCTCCTCCTCTGGGGTGGCGGACGGACGCAGGTCCTTCCGCCATCCTAATAGGCCCCTTAATTAGGATGCAGAGGATGGATGTTCCTTTGAGCCTGTAGTGGGCAATGACATTCTCCAGTGTTGAGTCTATGAGGTTGGTGCGTTTTCTGAAGTTCACTGTCTTTGTCTGTGCTGCCTCAGTGTTGGTCCAGGGGGTACCCGAGGGGGTGGGCCTAGGGGGTTGGCGGTGGGTGTTGTGGCCCTGTTGGGGCTCCCAGCTGCATGGTCAGTGGCTCCATGGCATCTGTTGCACTTCAGGTGTGGCTCTGGGCTGGGCTCCCTTTTCTGGTGCAGGCTATCGTCCCAATTTACACCAGTTCAGAGCAGGTGTTAAGTTCCTGCTGCTAACGCGCCTTATCGCCTGTTTTGGGTTCTTATCGCCGATCTGGCTGGTCGTAGAGAATGTTGGGGAGTGGTGTTGTTGCGGCTTTTTGAATGGGAACGCCTACTCTGCATCTCATTAGCGATAGTTGCCGGGGGCATCTGTAGCGATGTGGTTTGCTGCTGCTATCGCAGGTTAACTGGTGATATGGGCTGTTAGCACCAGCTTGTGAATGGGGCGATATATTTATCGCCACTTTGGCTGCGATAAAGTGCAGTTAACTTGGCGATAAATCCTTGAGAATATGCCCCATAGATTGTAGAGATTCAATATGGGCTAGAGTTGGTCATCCTTTTTCCTTACAATGAAGAGAAGTAGTGGTATTAATATCCCAAGCAACCATGTTTGCTGTTAAGAGTTCTGATATTTTGAAAAGCTTCAAACTAACTACCCACTTGGCCTGTGTTTAGCCATCAGCGAGTAACGTATAGCAAACTAGTGAGTAGCTGGACGTGGAAGGTCAAAGTGGAGATATTCCCCCGTCTGCTAGGTTTACCATATCTGTTAGGGTCTGGAGGTAGAAGGTTCAGGGTATGTACACAAACTTCATGTTGTGAAGAATTAACTTGCAAAGGGGTAGGAAAAAAACTGAACACAGAATATAGACCGGAAGGAAACAGTTGTAGGCTGTCTGTGGCTTGTAGCCACCGGATCCAAGCCTTGTGAGTGCTCTCTAATGACAGAACTCAGCTTGAAGTCTGAGTACAACAGTAAGACAGTCAGGCCACAAGGTATGTAGTGCAGAACTTGGAAGTAGAAGAGATATTGCTGGAACAATGAAAAGGGGTTTTGACTATTCATGCTAAAACTGTGTACGTTTGTAATGGTCTGAGCACCGTGGTTCGGCTCTCAGACAGGGAATAGGAGGCTTTGCATGGTCCTCACAGACTGTGTAATGCAGCCTGGTAGGGAAGATGCAAAGTGCGCAGGACTGTTTGACCGACCCAAGAGGGCCGGCCAAGCAGTCCGCCCACTTAGGAAATGTAAACCACTCCTCCCCCTGCTCTGCCCAGCCCTGGCCAAGAGCCACTTATTATCATTTTATTTTTTCTTTTGTTCTGTGGGACGATGCTTCTCTGCCTTATTGAGGAGCCACCACTGCTTATTTAACTGAAGGCAAGAGGCAGCCTGGAGCTGGGAGTCTTGCTCTGCTCCTGGAGTGAGAGGAAGCCTCCAATGCCCACTTCTGACAAATGTGCAGGAGCTTTCACTGGGTCTCCAAGCAGTATGGAGGAGAAATGTGAAATGTACCTGCTACTTTGAAACTCTTTATATTTGAGGTGACTCGTCCAATATTTGCCATGTTTACCTGATTGTAATGATAAAATGTGTTTTAATTTGACTAAATTGGTTTGGTAGCTTTACAAAGTGATTTATTGAGTTAGGTGTTGAGTTGATACAGCTGATCCCTAACGCACATTCTCTTAAGTAGCCTGCCGCCTCAGATCCATATTACTAATTGGGAGGCAAGATTGTCTTAGAATGATGGTGGTTGGAGATTTTGCCCCATTGAGCAACCCAATTTCCTATTGTGAATTACCATGAGAAACAACTAATTCTCTTAATAATTCCCCAGTTGCATCTCCTTTCCAACCCATAGGCTCCAGCAGGTATCATATAGTAACATGTGTGCATGGGAATGGTTGGAATGGGGTCTACACATTACTAATACATATTTGACCCATAACTGCTTTAGTGACTGAATCAGCATTACATTCACACTTGTGATGAAGGCCTCGTTTTTTCTGGTACTGCTTCGATGGCAGTGCTGTAAAACAGAGGGACTGAGGGATTGAATAAGTTCTTCTCATCAAAAGAGAGGTTGACTTTTTCCTGGGCCCTGGCCAATTGTGGTGCATGGACAGACCAAATGTCATGGTCTTGACAACAGTATTGTCAAGGTTCCTGGGCATCAAGAGTCTTTGCTCCACAGACAAAGTTAAACCAAAACTACACTCCTGCTAGGAATAGTGTATGAGTATTGAGATATACTTCATGAACCTATGCCGCAGGTAAGGTATTGGTTTGTCTGAGAGTGAGAATGCTTATCTAGTACTTTTTCTTCCTCAGTGTTTTGAGAAACTTGTTTTCCCTGTGTACATGGGAGGATAATACCTTGTCCTTTGGGATAGTGGCCATCACCACTGCAGACTCCCAGAGAGGACTGGCCTCTATTTACAAGCTCAGTAGCTATTGCCCATAGAGTTTGAGATTGCCAGCTCAACTTCTTGCAGATTCCCTGGTCTGTTTGAGGGCCTGGAGCTCAATGACCACAGTGTTCTTGGTCGGAGGTGTTGTTGCTACTACCACAGCATAAATGCTCTCATTCTCCAGCAACGATGCTGCAGCCTCAATGGGCATCATTTTCAAACCTTGACTACACAGTATCTGATTAGGTGCAGGGTTACATGGTCTCCAGCATTGGTCTCTGGGCCAGTCTATGAATTCCACTAGCCTTGCTAAGAGGAAACCTGGCCATGGATCCACTGGATCATTGACCACCCCAGAAGGCAGAGGTGGAGTCATCTAGAATGGATCCAGAATTTGCAGCTGGATCACCATAGGCCATGTTGGTTGAGGCTCGGTGAGGCCCGTGGTTTTTTATCTACTGTCAGGTGCTGCATCAGAGAAAGTAGAAGCTGCTGCAGGATTGGCTTAGGTGCACTACATTTGTCAGGAGCTGCATCTGAGGCTGATGTAGCAAAATGAACTTGTGAGCCTTTCTTGTTCACATTCACAGCTTTCATGAAGGAGCCCTACCCGAGGATTGAGTAAAGGACTGATGCAAAGCCTGCACTTTGTTTCGAGGCGAGCTGGTAGAATTTGGTAGCCCCTGGTCTACCTGCCGCTGGTCTGGCAGATGAAAAGAATGTGACGTATCCGCAAAGCAGTCCGCTTATGCTGAGGAGAGAACAACAATAGGAGAATACAAAGTCTATTGAATCCTGAATAAATTAATCAGAGTACCCATAGAGCCTCATGAAAGTCCTGTCATTTCATCATAAAAACTAGAATCAACTTATGTTCCACCAAGATCTGGCTGGACAGTGAGTGTGGCTGAAAGGGTCACAAACTACTCGGTTTGATGTATATCATGGAACTTCCCACCAAACTGTTACAACTGGCTGCCATGAGAAGTGTGCTAAGTGGGTGTCACTGCTTTTCTGTTTTTCCTCTTTTTTTGTGCCTTTTGTGCTCTGTGCGTACGTGAATTGCCAAAACACTGTGGGAGGTAGACATGTCTTCTTGCAGCAAGGTTCTCTACTCACTGATCAGGTAGTCATCTCCTTCTCAACCACCACCTATGCATCCGGGGAACTGGACTCTACTGCTGTGGTAAAGGAAGTGGGAGCAGAAAGATTTGCCTGGTCAGGATGGCACTGCCACCGAGGCCATCAACACTTGCCATGGTTCTGTGTTCCCCAGTGCAGGTCTTTAGAGCCATCGGAATGCTAAAAGCCTGATTTAGATTGTGGTTACTCTGTCAGGGTGCTGGGGTATTTAACTCCATCTCCCTTATGGAGTACCCACATTCAAAATTCAGAAATGTCGGCTACCCCAGCGGATTTCTCTTACATTGGTAGGAACTGCCATCAGTGAATTGAAAATGTGCCTGACTCCTCCATCAACATGACGGAGCTGTATGGCAAACTTTCAGCTTCTTTTTTTTCTCTCAAAAACAAAATCCTAAAGCGGGATTTTTTTTCCAAAGTAAAAAGCAATGACCCTGTGCCAGGGGAGTTTTTACTTTCATTTACTACCATATTTTAGATGGCTGTAGGCGGAAGTAAAAACTTGACACTTGTTTGCCCACTCTATTTGAGGTGAGCAGATCTAGAGTGTCGCTGGTGTTGAGAGTGCTCTAACAGGAGATGGTTTCCACCTAAACTTGAGAACTACCCAGAGTTCTCTCCTTCTTTTTTGCATAATTTATGCGGCACTCTATGCTTGAAAGGGTTTTGTTTTGACTTATGCTGGGTGCTCCCTTGTGTCTGGACAAAGCTATACCTCTCTGAAGAGCTCTAATTAGAGTGAAACATTGTGTTGAGGCTTGCTTTTACTCATTTCAGGTTGATTTGAGTTGGGATTTTACCAATTCAAAGCTGAAATACTGTGCCTGGAGTGATAAATGACTTTTGTCATTTTACAGCTCAGCAAGGACAGCACTGTGCTAGTCCTATGCCTAAAGACTTTGCTGTATAACTGGCAACAGACTTTGTCCTTTTCTATCTCTGCGTGGATAGAACTGTGCTATTCCTATGCTTAAAAACTTTGATAGAAAAACTGACATTTGAGGTGGGCAGATCTAGAGTGTTGCTTGTGTTGAGAGTGCTCTAACAGGAGCTGCTTTCCACCTAAACTTGAGAACTACCCACAGTTCTCTCCTTCTTTTTTGCATAATTTATGCGTCACTCCATGCCTGAAAGGGTTTTGTTTTGATATCCAAATATATACAAATAGTTTTTGCCACACCAGCAGTCACAAGGATGAAAATGCAGACCCAAATTCAGTGCAAAGTTATTTATTTCGAAAACTCCCGCACCTCCGCCATTACGCGTTGGCCTTGATCACATGACACGAATCGGAGACATTTTGTCATTTTTAAAGTGCAAGTGCAAGCAAAACACACGTGAGATAGCACCATGGACATAAAAGAAATATTCACTTTGTTGTAAACCTTTCTCTGTGCAAATAATCCAATACTGAAATAGAGGATAATAAATATGTGCAAAACCGTGGAATGAGTCCTAAATTAATATTCATAGCAATATATAAATATTATGAGCAAAAAACACATAGTAATTTGTGGGTAAAATGCAATAAAATAATTCCATATATATATATATATATATATATATATATATATATATATATATATATATATATATATATATATATATATATATATATATTCCGAACACTCAAACCGCTTCCAATTGCCGCACTGCCGCTTCGGCGAGGAAAGAGACGCAAACCTCGTAGTTTGCTGGGCAGTTCTTTTCTTTATTCAAGCGAACCCACACACAACGTGTTTCGAGCTGGAAAGCCCTTGATCACGTATATACATATATATATATATATATATATATATATATATATATATATATATATATATATATATATATATATATATATATATATATATATATATATATATATATATATATATATATATAGATATATATTATATATATTAGCACAACATCCCTCCACACAAGAAGAATCGGAGGCCAGAGGGGGTTACAGAGTAAACCAGGCTTTAATTGGCAGTGGTGGCACGGGCGGCGAATGCATTTCTGGACAAAACTCCTTCCTCAGCGCCCTGCCGTGCGAGGTAAGCCTTCACAAATGAATCCCAGTCCTGCTTCCCTATGTATTCGGGTCTGGACACTCCTCCCCCAGTCAATTAAGCTCACCTGTTGATGTCCAGGAAGAGTGTAAGGACTCCAACTCCCAGAATGCACTGAGAGGGTGCCTCTGGGTCGGTGGTGTGGGGGGAGCGTTGGAATTGAAAAATCGTTGGTCCAGATATTGCAGGTTGGGATGGAGGGTACCCACAAGACGCTACCAACAGTTTCCGGGTCTCCCCTGGGCCCCCTCGGTCCGCAGCTGCCTCAGAGTCCAGGTCGGAATTTCAGCAGGGACAGCCATTCAGTATAGCGTCCAAACGGAGGTAAAGTACCTCCTGCCGCCTGAGACCTTCTGGAGAGTGAGGCGGACACCGGATCTCTCGGTACCCCGAGCAGTAACGTCGCTGCAAAACAACGATGGTTGTCAGATAAAGTCCGGGTCTCTTGATGCTGCAGGGCCATCCGTACTGCTCCTCTGACTGGAGCAGAAATATATATATATTTATACAAACTTGACTGCTCCCGCCACTTCCGACTCCCACACAGCGGCGGTACGGCGAGGTCGGAGGCACAGACCCCACAGCAAATTCAGGCAAGATCTCCTTTATTTTTCACGACCCGGACATAACGCGTTTCAAGCCAACAAGCCCTTGTTCACGTATATATATTCTCCATTTAAGTGTTTGGGGGACAGGAGTGCAGGGTGCAGGGTTTAGGCCAAGGTAAGGGTATGTGGTTATAAGGGTGTTTTTAGGGGGTTGGGATGGGTAAGTGTATTGGGTTGTAAGGGTATTTTTAGGGTTTAGGAGTGAGCAAGGTTATTGGGTTAAAACTGTGTTTTTAGGGGTTAAGGGTGGGTAAGGGAATTGGATTGTAAGGGTATTTTTAGGGTTTATGGTTGGGTATGAGTTTAGGCCAGTATGGGTATTTTAGGGTTTATGGAAAGGTACGGATATTGGGTGATAAGGGTATATTTAGGGTTTATGGATGGATAAGGGTATTGGGTGGTAAGGGTATTTTAGATTTTAGGGTTGAGACACAGCAGTGGGTTGTAAGGGTGTTTTTAGGATTTAGGGGTAAGTAAGGGAAATGGGTTGTACGTGTATTTTTTTAGTTTAAGGATGGATAGAGGTTTAGGGTGGTAAGTGTTTTGTAGGGTTTAGTGCAAGGTCAGGGTATTGGTTAGTAAGGGTAATTTTAGGGTTTGGGGTGGATAAAGGTATTGGGTTTTAAAGGTATTTTGGGGTGGCTAAGAGTATTGAGTGGTAAGGGTATTTTAGGGTTTAGAGGTGGGTGAGTGTATTAGGTGTACGGGTGTTTTTAGGATTTAGAGGTGGACAAGGGTATTGGTTTGTAAGGGTATTTAGGGGTGGAAAGGATATTTTTATGGTCATAGGGTAGGTATGGTATTTTCGCGGACAGGGTATTTTTAGAGTTTAGCTGTGGGTAAGGGTATTTTAGGGTTTGGGTGGGTAGGGGCATAGGGTGGTAAGGGTAAATAGTAAAGGGAAGGTTCCCCTCAAGAATAATAAAATGTATCTAGTTATAAAAATGACTGGGTTGGGGTGTCTCTCCCCAAAATACAATATAAAATGCCTATATACGACCTCTGCCACCCAGTATGCACCAACCACAGTCCACGCCACTTACCCATATTCAACATCTTCAATTTTTTCCCCCTTTTCTCCCCATAATGGGATATCCGCAGCATTATCCCCCAGTTCATTCCCCCCAACAGTTACTTGTTCCCCTCAATATTCAGAAGTTCTGATTCCAATACGCAGTTCCTAGGAATGCATACACCAAAAGCCTAGACAGAACCACTACAGATATACATAGAGATAGCGCACAGAGTCCCCGGACACTCCAAACAATATCACCATATGGCCCGTGCCTTGCATAGTGGTGCTCTAACAGGTGGGTGTGGGTTCTTTCCCCACTAAGTGATAGTTACAGAAATGCACAGGGACTATGTTTGGGGTGATAACATCAACGGTCGAATTGACTGTTACCGCTGTCCGATGTATAGTCACTAGCCATGAATTACTGTTTTTCTCTTTCTCATATCTTGAAAACTCTATACACTTGCCAGGATAATGGTTGTAATACAATATAAACCTTCAATAAAAACATTTAAACAAAAAAAATATAGATATATGTATATATATATATATATATATATATATATATATATATATATATATATTGCCAAATCCAAATTGCAATAAAAACTGGTGTGCTGCAAAATCGCTGTTGGTGCTTGGATGATGGCGCTACCGCTGGCGCTCAGTATGTACAAAAATAGTCCCCAACCTTATCTGATTGAAGAGCGAGCACTCGCCATTGTGGGGGGTTCGCTCGTTTATTGCGCAGGCTTTAAAAGACACGTGGACAAAACAGGAACGCGTTTCGGCAGTCAAGCTGCCTTTCTCAACCTGTTATGCACCATATTGGTGGGAGGAAGTGACTCTAAATGTACTGGACCAAAGTAAGGTGCTGTGTGTATAGAGGCCACCAACCCCAAAGGTATAACAGAGGTTAAAGTTAGGACTGATCTTATTCTCAAAAGTGGTAGCTTGGTCGAGCAGTAAGGCAGTACCAGAGGACAGTGTAAAGCATTTGTTGTACACACTCAGTCAGCAAAAGGTTTTCACACATTCAAGGACTGAACTCCAGGCCAATTGTTTTTATATCAAAAGATGTAGTTGTTTTATTTTTAGAACCAACAGGTATCAAAATATACTTTTCTAAGTGATGAGTAATCTCAGGTTATTGCTTTGCAGAAAGGCAATGACTTTGTAAACACAATAGGTACAGGAGTTGCAATAGGCAACACCAAAGGGAGGCACAGGGAGCCGCAGGGCACGGGTGCAGGGGTGTCTTTGGGTGTCTTTGGGTGTCGGGAAATCTTACCCTCGGCTGGTCGCGGTTGGAGGGGTCCCTGGTTCTGAGGCTGCAGGCTTCATCTGGTTCGTCAAGGAGGGTCTTTGGGCACTGGACTTCGGGTCCCAGTCGCCGGGGGGACGTCCTCGTGGTCTTGGAACACTCTGGCTCTGGCCGGGCTTGGCGGGTGCAGAGTGGGCAGGTCTTGCACTTCCTGGCTGGCACCAGGGGTTGGTTGTTGAAGCAGAGCCTCTGCTTATGGGAGTCCCAGTCTTCAAGAGGGTCAAGGCAGGCAGGTCCTCCGGGTGTCCCAAGGTTGCTGTCCGCAGGAGTCCCTGGGATTAAGCAGGAGCAGGTTCCAGGATTGACAGGCCGGTAGGGCTGGGGCCAAGTCAGTGGGTGTCGTCCTGTTGTGAGCAGCTGCACGGCGGGTCTTCTTCTGCTTGATCTTCTTTCTTCTTTTCCTATCAGGATCTGAGGAAGGATGGTTCAGGGAGCCCTAAATACTGAATTTAGGGGTGTTACAGGTAGGGCAAGGGCAGGGACCAATAGGTCCCTGTCCTGGGGTGGGTACACTCCCTAGCCTGCTCCTCTCCGGTGGGAGGGGGGCAGGAACCTAGCTGGGATTGGGCAGGGCTTCCCATCTTCAAGTTGGCCGGAGCCCAGGGTCGTGCTTCACCTCGCCTCCCCCACCTGAGGGGTGGGGTTGGCACAGGCTGGCACCCCCCCTTCCTGAAGTAGGGTTTCCTGCCAGTCTTCCAGCCAGAGTGGGGGTCAGAACTGGTGGGGGCCAGTTGCTGGGTACAGCGCAAATGGTCTGAGAAGCTCACAGAGGCGGCATGCCTTTGAAGCTTCCCCCTGGCCATCCTGGGGGAGGAGACCTAGCACCTCGCCCAGGATGTGCATTTTTGCAGGCCCAGGAAGGCGGGGGCTCTCCACCCAGGGGTCCAGCAACATGTCTGCTGTGTGGCAGCCTAGGCAGCCCCTCAGTCCAGACTGGATTGTAAGTTAGGTTGCAGGGGGGCAACTCTAAGGAGCCCTCTGCTGCATTTTACATTAAACCTCACACTGGCATCAGTGCGGGTTTAATGTGCTGAGTAGTTTGATACCAAACTTCTCAGACTTCAGTGAAGCCATCATGGGGCTGTGGAGTTCGTAATGATGACCTCCCAGCACCATATACTCTTAAATAACAGCACTGCACTTACAGTGCCTAGGAATGGCCCTGGGTACTGTAGGGGCACAGGGCTCATGCACCTGTGCCCACACCACTGGCATAGGGCATGCAGCTAGAGGGGTGACTGATGTATGCCAGGGCAGTGGGGTTTGTGGGCATGGCACACAGGGATGAGGGCCATGTCGACTTTCTGTTTAGTTCTGTACTTAGACTCTTAGCCTGCAAAGGCAGTGTGTGAGTGTCAGGGTACAGGGCCCCTAAGGGTGGCACAATAAGTGCTGCAGCCCTTAGGGGTCTTCCCTGGTCACCATGCCCTGAGTACCTAGGGTACCATTTACTAGGGGCTGATAGGTGGTCAGAGATGCCAATTGAGTTTTGTTTCAACACAACTTTAGGGAAGGAACACAGGCCCTGGGTACCTGGTTGGCAGGAGCCCAGGGCACACTCAGTCAAAGCACATCAGCAGTTCAGCAAAAAGTGGGGACATACCAATGCAAGAAAGATGGCACTTTCTCACAATTGGTTTTTCTATTTAAAGGAAACATTAGTTAAAACTAAAGATGCACTGCATTTGGTTGGATACAAGCATGTGGGACGATGACCAGTAATTCTTAACAAAGCACAAATACAATTATTCAAAAAACGCAACAGTATCAGTCCTGCAAGCTAAATTGCTTTTAGGATTGTTCATGTTCTGTGCTATTCCGTATTTCTGCCTTTCAGTTCGTTTTATTTCAAGCTCAGTTGACCACCTGAAGAGCCCTTTCCGAACTCGCGGCAGGTGCATGCAGACAGCGGGGGTGGTAACCCGCCATGTTACACAACAACTTCCAAAATACTGAACTCACAAGGTGAATATTGAAAGCTTTTTTTATTCCGCAAACGTCATAACCAATGGAAGGGCTTGATTCCATAAGGACCGGTAGTGGAGCGCCGTGAACTGCCATACAATTAATTACAGGTTTCAATACCTTATGTTGTAAATTTCAATGTTAATACCTGCCACACCGCACTTCACCACATAACTCCTGAGTCACTCTCTCTCCTTGTCCGAACACCTCTCGCCTGTCGCTGGATAATGCAGAGGTCTTCTGTGGATGTCCATCGTTTTGTTGGGCATCCCAGGCTTTGTATAAGCCGCGGCCTCCATCGTTTGACAGATCCTCTCAGCTGCAGTTTTGGAGGCCCGTATAAATGAAGCTCAGTTGACCACCTGAAGAGTCCTTTCCGAACTCGTGGCGGGTGCATGCAGACGGCGGGGGTGGTAACCCGCCATGTTACACAACAACTTCCAAAATGCTGCACTCACAAGATAAATATTGAAAGCTTTTTTTATTCCGCAAACGCGTTTCAGCGATTTGCCTTCATCAGTGCGGTTAAAAGCCAAATGCAGAGAGATAGGATGAGAGTCCTTTTTTTAAACAGACCAAAGAGTCACATGATTGATCGATGTCATAACCAATGGAAGGGCTTGATTCCCTAAAGATCGGTATTGGAGCGCCGTGAACCTGCCATACAATTAATTACAGGTTTTAATACCTTTTGTTGTAAATTTCAATGTTAATACATGCCACAACGCTCTTCACCAGGTATGTCCTGAATCGCTCTCTGTCATTGTCCAAACAGCTCTCGCCTGTCGCTGGATAATGCAGAGGTCTTCTGTGGGTGTCCATCGTTTTGTTGGGCATCCCAGGTTTTGTATAAGCCGCTGCCTCCATCGTTCGACAGAATCTCTCAGCGGCGTTCTGGCGGCCCGTATAAATGTAGCTCAGTTGACCACCTGGAGACCCCTTTCCGAACTCGTGGCGGGTGCATGCAGACGGTGTAGTTGGTAACCCGCTATGTTACACAACAACTTTCAAAATGCTGCACCCACAAGGTGAATATTGAAAGATTGAAAGCTTTTTTTATTCCGCAAACGCGTATCAGCGATTTGCCTTCATCAGTGTGGTTAATATATATATATATATATGTATATATATATATATATATATATATATATATATATATATATATATATCTATATAGGCACGCATACAAATACATTAGTGCCACCAAGGAAGATTACGTGTACAGGAGATATATATTAACAGCCTTTATTGGTGTGCTGCCCTGCAGCCTTGATCATAGATAAAGGAGCACATTATTTCACCGTATTTCCATACATCATTGCGTTGTTGCATTACGTGTCATAGTCAATGAAGACATATCACTCTGTTATCTGCTTAGTGCAATCCTCTATTGCTGCTATGCATGTACATAAATATGTTGCACTTTTAAATTCATCATAAAGTAATCACAAAAATTATAATGGTCACATCATTAGTTACAAAATTAATTTCATAACATTTCATAGTTTTAATACCCATTCCAGAAACTGTGACGCTGCCTGTTTGTGCATTTGTTGCAGTGTCACACTTTCTGGATTTGGTATTAAAACCATGAGATGTTATGAAATTAATTTTGTAAATTTATTTTATAATTAACAATCTGACCATTATATCAGCACTCCTTTATCTGTGATCAAGGTTGCAGGGCTACCGAACTGCGTTTGGGTAGCAACCAATAAAGGCTGTTGATATATCTCTCCTGTAAGCAGAGTCTTCCTTAGTGACACAAGGGTGTTTGAAAACATTACAGACAGTGATAAGTCCGTTTGGTGACAACGCGCCCTTTGTCTTGGAGTACGGTGGTGGCCAGCAAACCAAAGAAGCAGATATTTATATATACATCTATATATATATATATATATATATATACATCTATATATATATATATATATATATATATATATATATATATATATATATATATATATATCCAAAACTTCAATCCTCGCATTGAAAGAATTGCGCCGAACCCCATTTTCCTTTCAGCGTGTTTTATTCAATACACAAAGTCATGGCAAAACATGGCAGTGTTTTGCCATGACTTTGTGTATTGAATAAACCACGATGAAAGGAAAATGGGGCTCGGCGCAATTCTTTCAATGCGAGGATTGAAGTTTTGGATTTAAAAGATTTGCAACCTTGCCGGCAGCCCACCACCAAAAAAAGGCAGAGTTAACGCGAAAAGCGGTGCAAAGATTATATATATCCATATATATATATATATATATATATATATATATATATATATATATATATATATATATATATATATATATATATATATATATATATATATATATATATATATATATATATATATATATATATGTATATATATATAAGCTCTGATATCCTTCTGGATCAAGTTCACGCTATATAAAACTATAAATAAATAAATATAAATATATATAGATATTTATATATGTAAATATATATATATATGCATATGTGTGTATGCAATAAAAAAGCAGGGAACTCTGGGAAGTTCTCTAGTTTAGGTGGAGAGCAGCTCCTGTATAGAGTACCCTACAATTCCACTGACAATCTGAAGCTGGTCACCTGAAAGGCCTGCTTTCCTATCAACTTTTTTAAGCATAGGATTAGCACATTGCCATCCACACCGAGATAGAAAGCAACAAAGGGGCATATTATCAAGGGCCTTATCGCCGTTTTAGCAGGACTTTTCCCCGCTAAAGCAGATATAATTTAATCGCCCTATTAGCAAGCTGTCGCTAACAGCAGTTAGCAACAGTTTGTAGGCGATACCGAGCGGTTTGGGGCCCGCTTTGCATGTCAGCGATATTTATCGCTAATGACATGCAAAGGGGACATACCCAACCTGTTAGCGACTGAAAGCAATCGCTAACATCGAAATCGCCTATTATCAAAGCAGGCACAGTGATAAAAAAAATTGCGCAAAGCGCGAATATCGCCAAAAACTAATGCCTGCTCATACCACTTCTTAACCTGTATATCCAATGGGAGTTGGATATTCAGGTTAAGACCCCATTGGCGGTAATGCCTGAATATAGCTGAATTTCCAGCGATATTCACGCATTGAGCCGCTATCGCCGGATATTTTATCTCATTTGAGATAAACGTTGCTAATAGCACGTTATCTCTGCGATAAAATCTGGTGATGTGCGGCGGGAAAAAAATATCGCTACGCTCATTTAGCGATAAAAATCGCTAGTTGTTGGTAATATGCCCCAAATTCTTTTGTCATTTCTACAGCTGTCTTTAAATATAGGATTCGCCCGGTGCCATCCATGCTGAGCTGTAGGATGACAAAAGCCTTTTATCACTTCAGGCACATTATTACAGCTTTGGACTGGTAAAATACCATCCAAGCCAACCTTGGATGATGAATACAAGCAACTCCTGACCCGTGTTTCACTATCATTATAGCTCTTCAGAGAGGTTTCGCTTTCTCCAGACACAAGGGAGCACTCAGTATAACTCAAAACAATACCCTTTCAGGCACAGAGTGCTGCATAAATTATGCAAAAAAGAGGCAGAGAACTCAGGGAAGGTTCCTAGTTTAGTTGGAGAGCAGCTCCTGTATAGAGCACACTTCAACACAAGCAACACTCTGAAGCTCCTCAACTCAAATGTCTGCTTTTTTTGTCAAAGTTTTTAAGCATGAGCACATTGCTATATATGTGGAGATAGAAAGAGACAAACTGTTTTGCCACTTCAACAGCAGTCTTTAAGCATAGGATTAGCCCAGTGCCATCCATGCCGAGCTGTAAAATGACAAAGCCTTTTATCACTCCAGGCACAGTATTATAGCTTTGGACTGGTACAATACAATCCAAGCCAACCTGGAATGAATAAAAGCAACTCCTTTTTAAAAAAAATATATTTTATTGCCATTTGATTAGAATAGTACAGTAATGAATAGTAGAGCGAGATAGTATACATTGTACACTGATACAGTCAATTTGAATTACAGTTTATCATCCTGCCTGCCCAACGGGTAAAAGAGAATACATGGTATCATCGTAGTGTGTTTGAGTATACATTGATCAACTTATGATGCAAACAGTGAACAAGTAACAATGTATTGTTGTTGTTTTTCCTCTGTGCTTCCCATATGTCTCAAGTTCAGTGCGGACATGTGTAACTCATGTTACTGGACCGGTGTTCAGTCATCAGCTATTTGTGTCTATTCACTTATCTGTAAAAATGCATTACTCTGTATCTGTTAGCTAATGGGAGTTGTAGAGCTAAGGTTATCACTGCCATATTGCCTAATAACAACCAAGTATAAGAACTGTTAGGAACTTGAGAAAACAAAAGGAAAAAAGAAAGAAAAAAAGGAAAAAAACTACGAAAAGAGAATAACACCCTGAGGGTCTGGACACCAGGAAAGCACACAGGGACCCATCACAGCTCTTAGGGCTTCTGCGGTCCCAAGTTACGCATTTCAGCATGCTGAAGGAAGGGGGTGCGAGGAAGGGGCAAGGGGGACACCAAGGCAACCCATCAGCCATCCAGAGCCATCAACTGGGCTGACACATCATCGAGTGTGGCTGGCGGGACAGCCACTTCCCCCACCACCAGGCCGTAATTCACATCTCACAGGCGCATCAAGTATTGTCTCTGTGAGAGTCCACGTTTATGTCTTTACAGTCCAAGTAGACACTGGTTACTTATGCTTGTGTGAGGGGACCCAGCCGCATCCCCATCTCGTGGGGGGCCATCCCCATGTCTTCCCATGGTCAACTCCCCTACCATCCTAGGCCTCAAGTACCTCCGCCCAAAGGCCCACCAATGGGCATCACCATATCCGCCATGCATCCTCTCTAATCAGTGCTCGCTCCTCCCCCGGGCCCTTACATCAACATCTTTCTCCCAAACCGCAACTGTCGGACTATCCCAGCCCACCACCACATTGCTATCTGCCTCCTATCTAACACTAGGGCCAGATCCACAAACCTGGTACCAACTTTGAGCTCTTTGGTTCTGCAAAACATTCCCAGGAGGCATACTTGTATTGTGCAGGTAAGTGTATAGTCCAGTACTCTGTTGAGCATGGCAACTACTGTGTCCCAAAATATTCTCAGCCCCGGGCAGCACCATGTCATATGTCCAGAGTTTGCCTTCACCCTCATGTACCTGGGGCAGGCCCTTGGTTCTCCTCCATATATGACCTGCATTCTATGGGGGGTCAGGTAAGTCATGTGTATATAATCAAATTGTATATACTTGGACCTTGGGCTTGCCACAATCTTGTCCCATTCCGGGTACAGCAGGTCTTTACCTAAAAATGTTCTCCACCTCTCCCGAGTCTTCCCCAGTGATGCGTAGTCATCGCCATTTGTGCTCTATAGAGCCACTTCACTGGGTGGTGGGCGGAGCCCTGAGACATCAGGGCCAGGAGGACTGCATGCGTTCTGGTCTGTTGTTTGGGCATCAGACCACAGGTCTCTAAACGTCCGTCCTAAACCATGATAACTCAAAAACTGGCCAGGGTGTAGCTCACATTGTGACATTAATTTGTCCAGCGGGATAAGTACTCCCTGCTGGTAGCAATCACCCACAGTGATCAGGCCTGCCGCCGTCCAAGCAGATAATTGTTGTCCTGCAAAGGGAGAGGAAGGGTCAACATGAGGCAGCCCCACCACCGGCAACGCTGGTACATACAGAGGGGTCTTAGCTGTTATCCGCAGGCATCTCTGCCAGCTCTGTAATGCCACTCTTAATAACACTCCTGGTCATGTTGTGACCTCTTTCAAGTCCAAGAGCTTAGCTGATGGGGTCTTTTGATTGCTAACCAACCCAATGGGTCTCAAGGCCCTCACCATTCAACCATTGGGCTACACACTGAGGTTGGGTCGCCAAATAGTATAATTCAAAATCGGAGCACCCAGGCCTCTGATCCCAGGGGATCCCTAAAGTATTGCTAGGGAAACCCTATTGCGTCCACCATCCCAAATCAATTCTCGGAGCAGAGTGTCTAGATGGTTGAACCAGGAGCGTGTTATTCTGGCTGGGAGAGTAACAAAACGTATATATTCTTGGACAGAGATATTTGAGCCATTACTGACAACTTCAATGAGTTCCAGAACTGGACACTGTACTTAAGGAAACAAATAGCTGGTCCCAGTTTACCCTCTTTCAGGTCATCTAACGTGTAAAAAACCTGGATTCCCAAATAACAGAGGAACCGTGATGATCAAATAAGCCCCAAGGGGACACCAGGTGGCTGTGCTGCCTTGTTCCTCCCTCACAGGTAATATGTGTGTTTTAGCTGTTAATGCACAGACCAGCGAGCATCGCAAAGTCACCCAGAAGCATCAGTTCATTCTCAACTCCCTGTTGGCCATCAACAAGTACAGTTGCAGATCATCAGCATATATAGAGATAATATGCTCCTTACCCTCTATGACTACCTCATGGCCTGTGCCCTTCTGCCCGAAGAGCTCCGCCAGCGGCTCAATGAGTAAGGCAAACAGAAGAGGACATAGGGGCACCACTGTCTGGTGCCCCGATGAACTCGTACCTGGCAGAGACAACATTGTCGTGGGATTAGTGTAGAATAGGCAAACCCAGTTCATCCAGCCAGTACCAAGTCCCATCTTAACCATTACAGCTTGAAGGAAGTCCCATCTCACCGAGTCAAAGGCCTTTTCCAGATCTAAAGACATATTAAGAACATCTGAACAGAGGCCAATATCCCGATGGTATAGTATATGATATAACAGATGGAGATTTTAAGAAGTGGATCTGTTTAGAATGAACCCGCTCTTGTTCAACATGGACAAGGGGCAAAATTCAGATGTATGTTCATCCAGTGTCTTTGTCTTGGAAGCACGTTCACCAATGCATCTCTGGTCAAATATGGCAGGGTGCCCAGGCGGAGCGACTCAGTGTATAAGGCTTCTAGCCCAGGAGCCAGGGTGGAAGCAAATGTGGCATAAAACTCCACCTGCAGCCAATCAGGGCCAGGGGTTTTCCCAGTGACCATATCTTTGATGGCTGAGCGGATCTCCTGCACTGTAACCGGTCCCCACAAGACCTCTTGAAATCGGGGTCAGGGTGTGCAAAGGTAATGGCGCCAGGAACCCATCTAAGGTCTCCGGCAAAACTGCCTCCTTACCACGGTAAAGTATTTCATAATATGCGTGAAAGGCACATTAATAGCCTCAGAAGAATAGAGCAATGTGCCCTCATTTGATAAGATATGAGTGATGGGTGTCCCCAGGGACGGCTCCTTCACTACGTCAGAGTAGCGTCGCCCCACTGATTTCTCGCAGTGCGAGAAAGCCAAAACTTAAAATGGTAATAACTTTTGGTTATTACCATTTTATGTTTCTTACTGCATTGCGGTCTGGTGGGCGGGTGGGTAAGCGGAGCTGCCCGGGCAGGGCAGGAGTGTTTTGCCCACTCCTGAATGCGCATGACTGGTTAGGTCGGCCCTCTCGGGCTGCCAAAACCAGTCATGCGCACTTTGTACTTCTCCATGCAGGCTGCATTGCAGCCTACATGGAGAACATGCCATCCTCTACATCCCTGACTGGGCGGCATCCCGACCAATCACAACACCCAACTGGAGCATTGTGATTGGCTTTGGGGGGGAGGGGAGGAAGGCAGCCTGCTTCCTGTTCCTGATGGAGGCAGGAGAGCAGGAGGAACAGTGAAGACGCAGGACCCAGGCAGAAAGGTGTTTTTTTTTTATTTTTTATTATTGACCTCCCCGTCCACGTGATCCCCCTCCGCCCCCCCGCAAGCCATGCTGGCCGCTACAGGGTGCCCCCCTCGACTCCAGGCAGACCAACCATGCCAATAGCCTGCCTGAGTGACCGACCACCTTTGTCATGAACTCAAGATAGGTAGTACCTGAAATCATGGCATCGGAGGTGCTCCTGCTTGGCCCTGTATAGGCACTTAACCTCAGGAAGCTGTATCTGGGTAGCATCATTAGTGCCCAACCTGTAACCCAGGTCATGCAGATGGCTCTCGAGGGAGGTAAGTTCCCCAGTTCCCTACTGACCACAACAGACTGCCTCAAGCAGTGACTTCTTACCACCTCAGTGAAAGTTTCCCACTCAATGTGGGGACCAGTAGCCGTGCCCTGGTTAAGCGGAAAATATTAAGTTATGGCCGTCCGCAAGGACTCTCTAAAACAGTTGCCTTCTAGCATAGAGGGATGTAGACGCCCGGTAGGGGTCACCAGGCGCACAGCAACGGGACAGGACGTCAACAGCAACGGGTTGTGGTTCGACAGTGTGTGCCCTAAATACTCGGTATGAGTCCTATGAGGGCTAAGGGAAGAAGAACAAACAAACATGTCAAGCCTGGTATTTAATCTGGTATTTAAACTGTACAGAGAAGGGAAATAAGAGTAATCCCTGTCAAGCCCATGTTGCAGTCTCCACATATATGACAAGTTCCAATGTACAAACCACTCCTGAAACCCTTCTAAAACCTTGCACGCTCTCACCCCGACAGGGGAGGTGTAGATCTATCCAATGTAACATCAGCCACACAGTGACAATCACCTCCCAGAATGAGGTCAACCACTACCAAGGAAGATAGGGGGATCGACAGCAGCCGAAAAAAGGGGATCTGATCTAAGTCCGGGTGTCTACACTTCCCAATGTGACCTCCTTGCTCAACAGTGTAACCTTGACCAGAACATGTCGGCCCTCTGGATTGATAATAGAGTGCATGTGTTCAAAAGGGGTCCCTGCCCGTACCCACAAGAATGTCCCCCGGAAAAAGACAGAATAGGAGGTCGCATAGCGCTGGCCTCGCCATCGGCACTGCAAATGGGTCACCTCCTCTGCTGGGAGATGAGTCTCCTGCAACATTACGATTTGTACTCCCCGCCGACTCAGGTATTGGTGAACATTATGGTGTTTGGAGGCCGAACCCATCTTCCTTGTATTCCAAGACACCAACGTTATATCATAATCAGGACCTCCCATGATAAGTGAAAAGTAGTCCGCCCACTCAGCACGCACCCAGTGCCCCCACCCCAACCACAATAAATCAATCCATGACCCCGAGTACATGGTAACAAATTCCCAGCTACAAAATCTGTCTCCCAAGGGCAGTATAGCAATGGCTAGCTGCTCAAACCTGTAACAAAAAAAATCATTAAGAGAACACCAACTTCATATTCCCAATAGGGGTAATCTAGTTGGGGTTAGGCAATGAAGAATGAAAGCCCAAGTATGCGCCCGCCCAGGACCCAATACAGTAGTCAGGTAATGCTCTCTGGGGACCTTAACCTGCAAGTGAACCCCAGGGCCACAACCACAGCACATCCCTTATCTGTGAGCCCCGACCCCCTCTCCATTGTCCCGTGGACAATGGAGACCCAACATCGGCCACATCAGTTCACCACTCACAGCTGCATGTACAGAGCTACAAGGACATCTGGCAGAGCCATCAAACTTGGTCCTCAGTAGATCGTGGGGTCACAACTGGGAGTTCAGAGCAACCCAGGGCTGACCCTTCTGAGTCTGAAGCCAGTGATTTATTTTCTGAAGAAATGTCTGTGCCTGCCTCCATTTTCTGTGAGGATACTATTTTGGCTACGTCAAGCAATGCCACTTTGTGTTTTTGTTCCATCTGAGAAGAGGAGGGTCTCCTCAGCTTAGCTCTTTTAAACAATCGTTTTAACTGCTTCCTGGATCTCTGATCAGAGATCTCCGGCCTTGTCCGGGAGCCCGAAGGCAGCCTCCCCACCTTGTAAGCCTCCAGCTAGGACCACACTGCATCTGGGATATCACAGAACTGGGTGTTATTGTCTAGTATAATCCGAAGCTTGGTAGGAAACATCAGGGAGTACTGTATCCCCTCTTCTCGAAGAGCTCTCTTCGCCTCCACAAACGATGCACGTTGTGCCTGCACCTTAGCAGTAAAAGCAGCGAATATCATCACTTTACCATTAGCTATCGCAAATGGACAATGGTGCGAACCCTCTGAAGAATAATGTCCCAATCTCTGTAGTGAAGCAGTTGTGCCACCACTGGCGGAGGGGTCTCCCTGATGCCAGTGGACGGGCTGGGACCCTATGTGCTCTCTCCAGAGCATGAGATGATCAGGTGCAACATCAGTACGAAGACAGTTTTCCAGAAAGGTCACTATGCCCTCTCCATCTGCCCCTTCAGGGAGTCCCACCACCCTAATATTATTGTGTCAGTTCCGGCCTTCGGAGTCTTCGACTCGCCATTCAAGGATGTTTTCCTTGGCTGTGAGATCTCCCATTTTCCGGTCTAGTCCCTGTTGGTTAGGCAGGAGTTCATCCACTGAGCATTCCACATTTGTAACACGGTCCACCAGCTTAATTTGTACCTCCTGGAGAAGGCCCAATCCCACAGACACTGAACTGATATCTCACTGAAGCGTGGCCTTTCTGCCCTACATGGCAGCCAGCAATGCGCCCAAATGCAGATGTATCGAAGCGTCTCTGGCTCTCTCTTCTTCTCTCTGTCCTGGTGGGGGGAGTGTGGACTCTCCCATCTTTGGTTGTATAGCCCCTTGTTTGGTGTTAGGTTTACCCATAGTGGTTACAGCCCTCGCACAAGGCCCAAGGGTGGATCCAGATCCAGCGGATTCACAAAATAAAGGGATGCCCTCAATAATCGACATCTTGCTCACTGATTCATATTCATAGGAAGGGGGCAGCACCGGCATTCCCTCAATCTAGTCTTAGACAGTGGCCACTGATAGAATCAAAGCCTGTGCGCTGTACTTACGGCATCAAATGGTCAATGTTCAGTTCATATGTCGTCCTCATCAACAGTGACCCCCAGTAATGCCGCAGCTCAGTCCATGTGGGGGCGGCCCTCCAAGCATACAAGCTGGCTGTGTAGGCTGACAGCGTGCCAATGTTCAGCACACAACTTCCACTCAACAGGTGCAAGGGCCCGTGATCCCGGAAACTCTGTGTTAATGTGGGCTCTGGGCAGTGGCGGGCAGCCTTCTTCTTACTAAGTCAATGTTCTGAATTGTTCAAGAAACCTGTGTCTCACCCCCAGAGAGCAAGAGTAATTTCCGGTTAACTGTGGCCCAATGTAGGAACTTCACATGCTCCTGGACCCTTGCTGGTGCCCCGTGTGTGCTCTAGGAGCCTCCTGGGTACTCTGATCATCTCAGCAGCAGTAGAGCAGGGTCAACGCTCCTTGATGGCCTGCAGGGTCTCAGGGATCACCAGGCTCACTTCTACCATCTGCCTGCTAAGTCTGTCATTATTTACTCAGGTATGTTAATCAGGCCGCCATGACCAGCTTGGCCTCCACCCAGCACTTTCCAAGCCCTTAATTGACAGGGCTGAACCTCACCAGGTACATATGGCTGAGCCGCTCCTGTCGGTCCAGTCAAAAAAGACCACTACTCAGGTTTCAGCGATCGCGTTGGCCAGCAATCTTCCTCCAGCAACGCTGCATTTAGTAGGTTTGCTTTGGGTAGGGACTATTTGTCTTCCCCTGCTCCTGCAGCAGCTGCGGTATCCTCAGGTCATCTCTGGCTGCGGTGTGGACCCGATGGCCACAGTGTGGTGCGGTCTGCACTACTTCCCATAAACTTGAAAACTTTCCCCCGATGCCGGGTGTTTCCAGATAGGGTGACACGTCTCAAAGAGCTGATGGGTACCTGGTGTGAATTGAAAGGGTTGGAACGGAGTGCTGAGATCACACGTCCGCCATCGTTGGCTGCCAAGCTTCGCCCCTGAATAAAAGCAACTCTTAACACGTGTTTCACTATCATTATAACTCTTCAGAGAGTTTTAGCTTTGTCCAGACCGAAGGGAGCACCCATTATAAGTCAAAACAATACCCATACCCTTTCAGGTACAGACTGCTGCTTAAATTATTCAAAAAAGAAGCAGGGAACTCTGGCAGGTTCCAGAGTTTAGGTGGAGAGAGCTCCTGTATAATTTACCCTACAACACCAGCGACACTCTGAAGCTACTCACCTCAAATGTCTGCTTTTCTATCAACGTTTTTAAGCATAGGATTAGCACATTGCCATTCATGCCAAAATAGAAAGGAACAAACTTTTTGCCATTTCTACAGCAGTCTTTAAGCATAGGATAAGCATAGTGCCATCCATGATGAGCAGTAAAATGACGAAAGCCTTTTATCACTCCAGGCACAGTATTACAGCTTTGGGCAGGTACAATACAATCCAGGCCAACCTAGAATGAATAATAGAAACTCCTGACACGTTTCACTATCATTACATCACTTTAGTGAGGTTTATCTTCGTCCAGACATAAGGGAACACCTAGTATAAGTCAAAAACAATACCCGTCCAGGCATAGAATGCTGACTAAATTATGCAAAAAAGAAGCAGAGAACTCTGAGAAGTTCCCTAGTTCAGGTAGAGAGCAGCTCCTATATAGAGCCTCCTACAACACCTGCGACACTCTGAAGTTGCTCACCTCAAATGTCTGATTTTCTATCAAAGTTTTTAAGAATAGGATTAGCACCAGCTGCGCTCCATATAAACTAGGAAACTTCCCAGAGTTCATTGCTTCTTTTTTGCATAATTTATGCTGCACTCTATACGTGAATGGATTTTGTTTCGACTTATACTGGGAGCTCCCTGGTGTCTGGACAAAGCTAAACCTCTCTGAAGAGTTATAATGAGAGTGAAACACGTGTCAGAGGTTGCTTTTAATTCCAGGTTGGCTTGGATGGTGTTTTACCAGTCACAAGCATTAATACTGTGCCTGAAGCGATAAAAGGCTTTTGTCATTTTTCAGCTCGGCGTGGATGGCACTGTGCTAATCCTATGCTTAAAGACTTTAAATCTCATTTACAAGCCCATTGTGTTGCCGTTGCGTCCCTTTTTTTGATGCACCGGCGGCGCAATGTGCCTGCCCATATTTACAAGGCAACGTAAAGTCACCCTGCGTGACTTTTCATGGCCTTGTAAATATGGGTCACTTTTATGCATTACTCTGTGTGAAAGGGGCATTCCATGGGGTTTGCTGTGGGTGTTCTCTCGCAACATCAATGGAACCTGACACATTCCCAGATTCACAAAGTGTCGTAAACCTGGGAATGCGTCAGAATCCAAAGCCTCCCTAAGGGAGGTGTAGGAGTGCCACAACAAGGAGAAATACTTTTATTTCTCCTCGTTCTATCCTCTTTCTATGCGTGCTGCATTCTGCAGCACACAAAGAAAGAGGAAAATTCCATCAATGATTGTTTATGTGCAGGAAGGTGTCCCTTCCTGCATAAAAAGAATCATTCCGGGAAACACAAGCACCCTGGCAACATGACGCAAGAGAGCCTGCACTGGCGCATGCCAGCCAACTGTGCGCCAGCGCAGGGGAAAGCACAAGGATGTATTGTTAATACAACGCATCCCTGTGCTTTACAAATGATGCTGCTCGGTGCAGCAAAATGGCTTGTGGCAATGCGCTGTGTCTTCATACAGTAAATGAGGCCCTTTCTTGTAGAAATGACAAAAGACTTTGGGGCATATTTACAAAGAAATGTCAGAGCAGTGCTAAAATCATCAGGGAAGCGCTCTGACATTTTTTAAAAGGAGGGATGCACTGTATTCACAAGAATATGCTGCACCCCAGTGTTTCCTGTAGCTCAGGCGCAAAAAAAACCTGCCTAACGCCAGTGCAGGATATGAAGGTGAGCGACCCAATATACCCTTGCGGGCTCGGGCAAAACGCCAGTGCAGGCACCCTACCGCCATGTTGCAAGGGTGCCTGCACTGCAGGGGCAATTGTTTATGTGCAGGAAGGTACACCTTCCTGCACCAGCCTTGTAAATCTGGGGCAGCGGCAAAAAGCTATGAGTGTTATGTTGGAACACCCACAGCAACACCCATTGCACGCCCCTTTGTTGCAGAGGACTTTGACGGTAACGGTCATATTTACAAGGTGGAGCTAAGCCACATTAAATGGCTTGGCACCACCTTGTAAATATGGAAAATGGTGCTACGCCACAGGAGCATGAAAAAAAAGTGATGCTCCGGTGGTGATTTGGGCTTGTATATATGCCTATTTGTCCCTTTTTATCTCAGCGTGTGATAGGAAAGCAGACATTTGGGGTGAGCAACTACAGAGTGTGGCTGGTGTTGTAGAGTGCTCCATACAGGAGCTGCTCTCCAACTAAATTAGGGAACTTCCCAGAGATCTCTGCTTCTATTTTGGATAATTTTCACTCTATGCCTGAAAGGGTATTGTTTTGAGATATAAGGGTATACGTAGCTCGTCACTTAAACCAGGCAGCCGCCGAAGTTTCTGCACAAATGACGAAAACAGACCCAGATTCTGTGCTAATTCAAGGTGGTTTTATATTTTCAGCCAGCCAGCCGCCATTACGCGTTTCGCCTCCAACGAAGCTTGATCACATGGCAAATTGTGGTAGGCAATGACCAGTATTTAAAGTGACAGTGCATAGGTAATACGGAGTATCTGCCGGACAGACATGGAAGAAATACTACTGTTCAATAACTGTGCAAATTGGCAAATTCAATACAAATACCACAATTGAATAATTATGAGTTGAATAAATATGGTACAATCATATACAATTCATAGTGTTGTAAAAATAGTTAATATTATTCTCTTTGGAAAAAACTCAGTAACGATTTTCTAACGAATTATTCCTCATGTATTTTTGCAACTGCAACGATAAATTCATTGTAAATACATAATTTAATTCCTTGCAGCAGAGAAAATATTTGTCAATCTCTCCATTCAACCTAATGGCTTTTTGTATCGATAGTTGATATTGCCCCAGTGGGCATTGATCCATTTAATAGTCCTACTCTGACCACAAATCACATGACTAATATACTGGTACATAGAAGTCATATTAAGTGTAAATAACAAAAAGAACGTGCTTGTGCAAGTGAATAAAATGAATTTGAATATCCGGAACCATCCCGGTGTGACCCCCCACTATTTGAAAACTCCATAATCAGAGGCGCGAAATGTTATCATTGATAAAATGATTCAGCAAAAACATTAATATACAGTACAGGCAGTTCTAAATGCTACATATTTCTTAGAAAATATCACTAACATGATCCCAAGATTGCAGGGTCATATGTGTGCATTTCCTATGTAAAGGCTTAATTATTGTAAACAAGTGTGTAAATCTTCTGTGGCATTTAAATCATTCGGTTGTTTACTGTCCAGCTCCAGAATGTATCTAGTTTCGAGAAGCTGAAGCCTCGTTTCTCTATCTCCTCATCTTTTCAGAGGCCACACCGTATTAATAACATAATACTGAAGCTCTGTTGGATTTGACTCATGTGATGCCTCAAAATGCCTGGCTGCCGGATAGGCCTAATCTTTACCAATAATAGCCCTTATGTGCTGGAGTATTCTTTTGTGGGCTGGCAATTTGGTACTTCCCACGTACCTCAGCCCACACGGACACTCCAGCACATAAACCGCAAAATCTGTTTTACATGTTAACCGTTTGGTAATCTCTTGCGGACGTTGTGCAAATTTTCTTAATGATGTTACTTTTGTTACAACCATATATATATATCAAAGTCTTTTGTCATTTCCACAAGAAAGGGCCTCATTTACTATATGAAGACGCAGCGCATTGCCACAAGCCATTTTGATGTCCCTTAACCCTGCCCCGTAGGGGCAAGCATAAACTAACTCCCGGCCGGGAGTCCATTTTGCACTTTAATATTGCACTACAGTACATGCACTTTTTTCTGTCATCAAGAAGGATTTTACACATTCACATATATCTAATTGGTTTTTAAGTTTGATAATGGGAAATAATAAGCTCTAATGCTTACATATTATCATGAACGCAAAAGCCGACCAAAGGTTAATATACCTAGAGTAAAATGGAGATATGCACTTAATGACTATCGTTAATGTATTTGAACAGTTATCTAATATTAGAACATTGGAATGTTGGGAGCACCATTGCAGACAATGGAGTGCTCCCTGCTTCTACGGGCCGGGAAAGGCCCGCAGAGCAACATTCCAATGTTCTACAAAGGCTTCTCGAAGTTCGAGGGGATTTATATCCTCTCGAGCTTCGAGAACTCTTTGTTTAATTTGTTAGAACATTCTGCCCTCTAGTGGCAGAATGTTCTAATAGCCTTATAGCCCTTCGTAGCAGGGCTATACGGCTATTAAAGTCCCGCTGTTTCGTTAAAGTCCCTCGCCTTCGGCTCGGGCCTTTAACGATTCAGCAGGCCTTTAATAGCCGGTATAGCCTGCTACGGCGGGCTATAAGGCAATATTGTGATCGGACTATAACTAATTGCATGTATTATACTGGACAAGGAAATATTTCCTTACTATTATATGTCGCACAGAGCACTTTAAAACGAATGTATTTTGCAGTTACGAGATAGTCTGTTTTCCCGTTTGAACATATTAACAAAAACAAAGTCTGTTCTCTATATCCATGGTAAAATATGATGACAGTCTATGATTGGTTACTGGTGGTTTTCAATGTTAATGGGGTAATTTTCACAATTTGCCAGCGATCAAGGCGACTGGGATCGCCGAAACGCGTTTGGTGTTTTCGGGCACAGCAACGACCCTTTTTGGTGTTGTTCTTTGTCAAGTTACTTGACAAAGGCCAACGCCGAAATGCGTCGTCCTTAAGTATATATATGTATATATATATATATATATATATATCCAGCAAGTGCAACCTCCCAGGCTCCAA
Source organism: Lissotriton vulgaris (assembly GCF_964263255.1). Taxonomy (NCBI): domain Eukaryota; kingdom Metazoa; phylum Chordata; class Amphibia; order Caudata; family Salamandridae; genus Lissotriton; species Lissotriton vulgaris. The sequence continues at coordinate 578,956,125 of NC_141697.1, forward strand.
CCGCAGCGACCCAGGAAATCACGCAGATCCAATATAGCTTACTTCAGGCACAAGTTTTATTAGGAGCTGAACCAAACAATCTGACGCGTTTCGGGCATCCGCCCTTGCTCACAGACAGTCAGTGTTGGAAATGGCCACATTTAAATACTCAATGCTTAACAGTGAAAATGCATTTTTTTCTCCCGTTTTTTTACTTAATACCACGTGATTATGGAAAGAGAGGACAAACTATCAATACTACATATTATAGTCTGTTTTCCAAACATTTACAAATTTAAAACAATCGGAAATAGACTGCAATTCATGGTTAAAATCCAAAAATAGTGCGACATTGTTAAAAAGTGTAATTCATGAAAAATAATAAAAAAGAAATAAATGCATAAAATGCCTATATTGCATAATACCAAATATTTACAGTCAAAGCCCCAGTATACAAATTGCTATTGCAGTGCAAAAATGCATAATAAAGTGCATAGTGCATCATTTAAAATCAATATCTGATTAGACGCAATAAAAAATAGTAATAACAGTTGTTTGTGCAAAATGTGCAGTGTTGTAAACATCTTCATATTGCATCTATTCATATTGTGTGCAAATCAGCGCTGTTTGTAAACATATGACTCATAGCAGCATAGTTATAGGGCAAGGACTGTGTAGTATAGATACCACAAACTACTGTTGTCGCATATCCGATTTTGTAATGTATTTTAAGGAAAAACAGAAAATGCCTATTGTCTATGTCCTCAAAAAACTAGTGTTTACCCAAAAGAAATAATAAACAAACATAATATAATTTTTAAATCACCGTGAATCATTGACAATATCAGGAAAAAGAAGAATTACGTGCATGAACCCAACAAGGAGATTTTAGAATTAATCATATGGGGATGGGCGGCAGCCCACCGAGACTCTATTGCCAAAGCAATTAATAAACGGGCCGGTGCAAAACTAAATTACAGAAACACATGTAGATCCTCCGTATTATTAAGTCCATTCGGGGATCTGCTATCCAGCTCAAGAATAAAATGAGATTCCATTCTTCTGAGCATCTTAACCCTATCTCCGCCCCTTCTTGGTTTGTCAATCGCAGAGATAACATAATAGGACAGGCACTCCAAATTGTTGTTATGAACAGCCTTGAAGTGCCTGGCCACCGGGTAAGCTGGGTCATTGTTTACGATGGCTCGTAAGTGCTGGAGAATTCTAACATGCACCGGCTGTCGTGTACTTCCGACATATCTCAATGCACATGTGCAAGTTAGAACATAGATAGCGAATTCAGTTTTGCAATTGTATTGACCCATGATCTGAATTGGGTCAGGACTGAACGGCGTATAATACTGCCGGGTACTTTTACCAAATTTACAGGCCCTGCAGGAGGTGCAGCGTTTAAAACCTGATCTGGTTTTCATCCATTCCTGTTTTTTCCTGAGTTCTGGAAAGTCGTGGCAAAGCAGGATGCAGGCGCTCTCCCCTCTTGAAAAGAAACGTGGAGCACAGACCCAGGTAAGTGTAAAAGTTAGTTGGTTTATTGAGCTGTTACTCAGTCGGCCATTACGCGTTTCGGTACTGACGTACCTTGATCACATATATATATATATATGTATATATTATATCACTCACCTTACTTATAATTACCTTTGTTGTAAAGGCATGAGTGTTAAAGGCAGCTCGATGGTAAAGGCAGGTGATGTAAAAGTGAGTTGTAAAGGCATGCGTGGTAAAAGTATGGGTTGTAACGTTGTACAACCTGTCAGCGGGTGGAGATGGAGTAGTCTCTACCGCTGACTAAAGTTCTCCAAGACTCTAAATCTCAGACTTGGGGTCTGAGAATGAAAAGGTAGCCTTCATGCAGTGGTTGCAAATTGTGCAACAACTCTCTGATCTGCCTTTCATTTTGCAAATCAGCATATGTACTAATAGGTCAAGTTACAAAATATCCAGTCACAGGGGGCATCCCAGAATGGCTTGACTAATGAATATTAATTAGGCTGGTTGCTCCTTGTGACATCCCAAAATGTCTATGAATGCAGGAATGGTGCCCTGCAAGCACCAGGAGATCACCATGCCTGTGTTTGCACCCCCAAACAGGAAACAGTGCTGCTTTAAAATAAAGGTTAACTCTTTGGGAAGATATCAGGAAAAGCAGTAAGAGGTCCCTGGACCACTGCCTAGTACAGGTAAGGCTGCCTTGCATGATTTCCGTAGTGAAAACAGTCCAACTGGGACAGCTTCCTCTTTCTGAATGAGCCACCACCTGCTTCAGGGAGTTGGTAATGGTTTACGACTATTTTTGGGATTGTAAACCAGTGCTTTACTTCAGTGCGAATTTCAAATGGGAGATGCAACCACCACGCCGTCTCCTCATTGAGGTTTGGGGAAAGCTGTTAAAACTGATTTTGCAATTTTAAAATCCTTTTCCCAAATTGCAAAATGGGTTAATACTTGGGAAAACACCATTTTGCTGTAGCAAACCCTATATTTTGTGAATTGCAGGTTTAATGACTGAAAATGGTTTGATAGATCAGAAACGTGGTCTCTTGCCGATGCTCTGGGACGGAGTCTTGCTGAAACTCCTGATAAGATGGGCTTGCAGAATCACTTCCAGAAGAAGAGCCTGTCAGAATCATGTGCTGCAACAGCTGCTCAGCACCCAGAAAAGGATGGTGCTATGGACCTCTTTGAGCAGAAGAAGGTTTGATCCCTATGGGGCCTCATCACCTGGAAGTTTGGCATTTCCTCTAGAACATTGACAGCTTCAGCTGAGAAAATCAGTTCACCTGGTACCAAGGCTCTTCTAGAGGTTGCTCACACTATATGCACATGATCGGTGAGGGTGGACTACACATGGTTGGGATGCCTTGCTACCTCACCAGCAGAAAGGATGCTGGACCTGGGCACATATCAGGGACAACTCTCTACGGATGCGTCCTTTCCCCGCAGCACAAAGAGGGGACGCCCAGAGATAAGAGGGGCCCAGCCACAGTGGTCCCTACCACTTCGTGCTACTACTCTTAGAAAAAACGGCCATCGGCCATCGGCCAGTCCTCAAACACATCCCCCATCCGGCCTACCCATCAGGATACGGAATCTGTGAACCTACTTCTGACTGTGGAGACCTAGCTTTTTGACCGATGCCCGGTGGAGCTACTTGATAGCATCCAGAACGCCTCCGCCCGACTCATCCTGGACATCCCCCGACGCAGCCACATCTCCGGCCACCTGAGGGACCTGCACTGGCTCCCCGTCAACAAGAGGATCACATTCAGGCTCCTCACCCATGCACACAAGTCTCTCCACGACCTGGGCCCCAAGTACCTCAACGACCGCCTGACCTTTCACACGCCCACCCGCCAGCTACGGTCTGCTAGCCTCACCCTCGCCGCCGTACCACGCATCCGAAGAGCCACCGCCGGAGGCAGATCCTTCTCCTACCTGGCGGCCAAGACATGGAACTCCCTCCCCACCCACCTCCGGCTGACCCAGGACCACCTCGCCTTCAGGAGACAACTCAAAACCTGGCTGTTCGAGCAGTAGCAGACCCCTTCCCCAAGCGCCTTGAGACCCTTCCGGGTGAGTAGCGCGCTATACAAGTGTCATGATTGATTGATTGATTGATTGATAGCTAAAGAGGAGATGGGCTGTGGACTTCCCCCTCGGCCGTCACCTACCCAGCCGGAATTTGGGCAGACTCTCCTTCGTCTCTCCATCCTATCTACCTCCTACCCCTTTACCCCACCCCTTCTAAGCTCCATATATTTCGTCCTCTACACTCTTGAAATGTTTTTGTAGTAACTGATGTAACATGTAACTGATGTAATTTTGTCATTTCTGTTGAACCTTATGTAAAGCGCTCTGATACCTCCGGGTGTAGGCAGCGCTATATAAAACTCAAATAAATAAAAAAATAATAAAGATGCTTGCGACAGTGCCTACTAGTTGAGGCACTATACTCACCTCCTTTCACTGTGTGCATGCCCTGAAGCCACGATGCTGTGGCTCCGGCACCTACTCAAGCTGAAGCAAGTTAAGGAGAGAGGGGAAAAACAGCAAAGAAGATCGAAAAATCCAATAAGGTATTGGAGCCAAGCCTCTGCTTTAGGAAATTGCTGAATGCATGGGAAGCAGGTTCTGAGTCACACCATTCATGTGAAAAAAAAGAAGGAAGCGCGTAGGCAGAGGAAAGAGAGGACATGCTGAGTAGAACGAAGGCATGCATGAATGATACCTGTGCACACAGCTCTCAATTTACATGTTTTGAAGCAGTTTCGGGTCCCTCCATCGGGTGGAGTACATACAAGGTGAGCACTGAAGAGAGACAGAAGGTAAGATCAGTGTATTGACACAAAAACCTGGGCTCTCAACCACAGCAAAAATGAAGGTGCTCTGCATGTCTTTTCTGGCATAATTTTAATTTTTCAGTATAGAGCACCGGCTATCATGCAAGTATTCTGTAAGCAATTGTAGCAATTCATGAAAATGTTGATGCGGATTATAGTCAAAACGATATCATTCCACATAAGAACATGCCATATGTGATGTTCATTTAACACGGTGGGAATCTCATGCCATATATGCCCCAATAGACCGTCAGGCATTTTCACTAACTTGGAGCATCCTATAACATCCAGGACTAACAAGGCAACCGCATTGTTTACATATATTTCGAATGGTTCCATACTTGTTCAAGTTTTGTAGGCGTATCACAAATGGTCGCTATCACTTTACCTGTAGTAAACACATTCCACATTTTAAGTTCGCCACAGTTATGTTTCACAAATATGTGAAAATCCAGTAGATCCTTCTTGGCCGTTAGGCATGTACATGTGTGGACAAACGCACCAACTTTAGCCAGAGAAGCAGACACGTTATGACCCATGCATCTCTCTTAAATTGCCTGAAGTTTTTTGGGCCTACAGCAGAAATTTTGTGAGACAAACTGGTCACTGATTACCTTTTTGCTACTGCTCTTGGAACCATGCTGCTCTGTTGTCTAGAATGTCTTCACATTCCCAACTCATTTGTGCCATCTAAATCATATATTTTGAGAAAAATACACCTTATGATCATGATGTAATGTGAGAGAAATGACATGGGAATTCTCTTGCAGACTCATGTTAAAACCTAAAGTTCTTATCCTTTTTCCCCACACTGCAGCTACTCAAATAAATAAGTGAAATACAACTAGACAAACACACAATGTAAGGGGCTCCTCGTAGACATAGAAGTCAAATAATTAACCCCACAAGGTTAAAAGGTGGGGTAGAGTGAGTCTTCCAGAGCTGAACAACAGAAAGTCTTGGTGCCAAAAGCATTTATGTAATTGATTATTGCCTGGGAGTTGTGAAAAGGTATCAACTCCCCTCCCTTCTGTTCCCTAGTAATATTACTAAGGGATCTGAGGCCAGGGTTATACCTGTTACATTTTGATGGTGATGTTCCAGCATGTTCAAATGTGGTAGAATTGCCACCACCTTTGGATCTTGGACCCCGAGTCTTGACAGCCCCTCCAGTATTGCTTTGAAATGAAACATTCCCCCCAGCCTATAGGTGTGGTGATCAATCGTACCACTCTGTTCCATAGTTGACTAGCGATACAACAAGGAGCCAAGAGGGAAATAAGGATACCACAGGGAAAGCCCTCCACTCAATAAGCGTCAATACAAAAAAGATCCCTGTACCTTGGACATGGACTAGCATTTATCTAAAAAGGCATTCTTATGTACTGGAAAATATACCATTAGATTCCAAAACACCCTCCTACTCTGCACTGAGTTAGGCGTGTTCTTTAAAACAAAACATTGTTTATATTTTTGACCATAAAAGAGGGAGAATCCGGACTGCTTTCAACTCGACACGACCAACTATGACTGCTCAACTGAAACAGTACATGACCCCACACTTACAACAAACATGAAAAAATGTGTGGTGAAAAGGAAGGCACCTCACGGGAGAACACCCTCGGGGCCCTTGGCAGATGTTTACCAGTTTTATGCCCCTTTCTCATCATTGGTTGCCATTTCTCTTCAAAATAAAGTGTCCAAAGACAAAAACCAAACGTGTTATGTGCAAAGAAGACAGGTGCAAGACAAAAACATTCAAGGAATCACTCCCTGATATGATAACAGAAAAGTGTTTAAAATCAACAGTCACACCAAAGGTACACATTTATTATTAGGGATGGTGTGTACTGGTGAAATAAAAAGGCTGGTAGCTTAACATCGCATACCAATACCCATAGCCAACATGTTTCACTGCGCTACAAACTTATCGGCAGATTCATCAGGGCTCACCACTTGGTCACTGCACCAGTATTGGACATCTTCACAGTGGAAACCTTATCCAGCCATGTCCTTTCATACCAGCTGGAGGAGGAAGAAGCTCTCAGTCTACTCATCGATTGTTTCATCAATCGTACATATGGTACTCAGGGGCCGTAAATGATTCCAGGAATCTTGCACCTGTCTTCTTTGCACATAACACGTTTGGTTTTTGTCTTTGGACACTTTGGGCCATATGTATCAAGCTAATTAGCATTCGCAAAGGCCGAAATTCTGCGAATTTCGGCCTTTGCGAATGCTAATTTGACAAATGGTATGTATCAAACATGTTTGATGCAAAATAAGGAATAGCAAAATTTGCAATTCCTTATTTTGCGATTGCACTTAAGGAATCACAAATTTTGCGATTCCTTAAATGCAATGTATCAAACAAAAAATATTCAAAAAATGCCATTAAGGAATCGCAAATTACCACCAACTTCTAGTTGGTGGTAATTTGCGAATTCTTTTCAAAAAGCTTTTTTCCAAAAAACAAAAGGTGCCATATGACGCCCATACATGCCCTTAGGGCTTGTATGTGCGCCATATGCCCCCAAATGTCTTTTTCAGGGGTGCAGCAGGGTGTTCTTGAGACACCCCTGCACCCTTGAAGAAATTCCTAATTTGCGATTAGCTAATTGCTAATCCCAAATTGCACCTTCATTCCTATGGGCCTCCTGGCCCATGGAAATGAATGGGTAATTTGCGATTAGCAATTTGCTAATCGCAAATTAGGAATGGTAAAGAATCGCTATTTAATAGCGATTTTGTACATACATACCGTTTTGCGAATTCCAAATAGCGATTCCTTAAAATTCGCTATTTGGAATTCGCTAAACGGTAGTATGATACATATGGCCCAATTTTGAAGAGGAGTGGCAACCAATGATGAGAAAGGGGCATAAAACTGGTAAACATCTGCCAAGGGCCCCGAGGGTGTTCTCCCGTGAGGTGCCTTCCTTTTCACCACACATTTGTTCATGTTTGTTGTAAGTGTGGGATCACGTACTGTTTCAGTTGAGCAGTCATAGTTTGTCCTGCCGAGTTGAAAGCAGTCCGGATTCTCCCTCTTTTATGGTCAAAAATATAAACAATGTTTTGTTTTGGACGGATAGGCACGTGAAGAACACGCCTAACTCAGTGCAGAGTAGGAGGGTGTTTTGGAATCTAATGGTATATTTGGTACATAAGAATGCCTTTTTAGATAAATGCTATTCCATGTCCAGGGTACAGGGATCTTTTTTGTATTGACCCATAGTTGACTAGCACCAGTGTTTGTAAGCCATGATTTGTATTGCTCCAATCTTGTGTATTTATTTCAAACATTCATTAATTGAGTGGGGGACATTCTAAGACACTCCTAGTCCTTTTTTGTCCAATGCAGTTAATGGCATGCCTACTGCCAACCAACAGGCCAAAATGCAATGTGTCAAGGCAAATTCAGCCTTCAGCCACACTAAACATGGGCTCTGACAACTGGAAATTACTAGTGTCCATTCATGTCTAATACAAAAATTCAGTTTGCAGCAGGCCTGGACCCATCACATCAAATGAGACAGAGGTTTGGTAAGACAAACAGGGTCCCTCAGTTACCAGACAGCACATACATGAAAATTGTGATCTGAGGCTCTTTGATCCAGTTCAAAGGAGGGAGCAAATGTTTTACGTATGTCTTAGACAAGCCTGTAATGTAGGATGATGTGCCAACAGGTGGGGAGCAGCCCCCACCCTGAATATTCTGAAGGGCCATCCCTGCCCATTCAGGTCGACTTATCAATCAGAGTCTTCTACAGTGTGCCCTCTGGAAGGACTTTTCAACCTCAATGCAGGCAGGGTAGGGCTAGCCAACAGCTGCAAACTAAGGGACTAAGGCTAATAAACCTACAGTGGCTCACGCAAGTAAAAAAAAGTTCTCTCTCAGGGGATCTCCATTGATAGTCATAAGCATTGAATAGTGCCACCCACTTGCGGGGATCCCAGAAGAGTTCTTTCAAAGTCACATCTACTTCACCTTTCTTCGGAAGGGCCAGGAAACATGTGACAGATATTTTGACATGTTACATTTTTGCAGCCATAAAAACAGACTATATTGCCAAAGTTCATGAAATTATTAAAAAGAATTGAAGGAAAAAAGGGTCATACCCTTAAAAATCACTTTAACGAAAATGAAAAAGTGATCCCTTAAAAATATCCTTCACAAACGCTTTTTACGTCTTTTCAAAGTAAGTTATGGAATAATACATAGCAGTGAAGACTGTATAGGCTGCAGCATTGAAACAATGTAAACAGAATACCGTGCTTTAAGGGCCTTCTGAACTCTAGTGTCCCTTCATGTACTGCACGTGCCAGTTTACTCAGATCATTTTTCTGGCTCCTGAAGCAGAGCTCGACCTTTAAAAAAATGTTTTTTACACAAAAATTTCAAATTCTTGTTTTCTAAAACTGATTTACTCAATATCCTTTAGGGCGTAGAGCATTTTTAGATAATTTCCTGACAGGGAATTTATCACATTTTTGCAATCCTTTTTTGTGAACGGCCCAGACTGCAGCAGAAAAATGACAAAAACGGACTAGTGCAGGATATGTATCTTTTGTTTACCAGAATCTTATGACCCCAAGATGTGTCGCCACCTTTCCAGGTACACTTTAAGGAAGAGAAAGACGATTTGCCTCCATAGCCAACTGGAGACTTCTGGCAGGTGAGGAGAGACTGCACTATCTAGCAGTACCCCTAAACCATGCTCAAAGGACCAAAAAAGAGTGCATCTGAAGGAAGACATAACACTCGTTCGATGTTGAGAAATTCGAGGTCGAGAAGAGGTACTGCACCTTCTTGCTCCTCGTCAAGAACTGTTTCAACGTTGAGAACTCTTAGGATGTTGAGGCGGAGGTCACGTCAACATCAATGAGGACTTTGATGGCGACACACCATGCAACGTCGAGAACATCGATGCTGAGGCATGGCTCGATGTCGAGACATCATTCAACTGCCCTGACCAAGACAGCTGAGTGGCTTTCACGGATGAAAGCGCACACACTTCCTTCAGAGTCTGATTCTGGGTACTCTAGGGCTAGTCGCCATCCAGGCCCACCTCTCCAGTGAGCATTTCAGATTTACAAAACATCGCCTTGAGTTCCAGCAAAATCTTCTCCACCACCATAGCGCCTGCCCCATCCTTCCCCTCCTCCTCCTGTGCTGCCACCTCCTCCTCAGCCAGCAATTCCAGTACATCAGTACATCAGCTGCTAATGTTGCCAGTCTCTCCACCCCTACAGCCTGCAGAGCCAGTGACACATACACTAAGGCACCCTAGATCTCGCTCCCATCACATCAGACCTCACTCCTATAGGTCTAGGTATAGGTCATGGTTGAGATCCCACCATAGACATCATTCAAGATCTCGCAGACGCTCTCTTTTGAGGTGGAGAAGATACTCTACAACTTTAAAATCTTTAAAATCTTATTATATATCATCTTCAGGATTGCATATGCCTACCATAACGGATTCTCCTCCACCAAGTATATCACCAATAGATGATATTAACACCTTTCAGGATTTCAGGAAGTTCTTATAAGTGGAGGTAACAAACTGAATATTGCTTTACGAACTATCACAACATCTACAGCAGTAATCTTTGAGATACTTCATCAAAGGTCCACAGCTAGACCACTACTCCCTGTGGTTCCACGCCTTCTAGAACCAGTGATGGAATTTTCCCGATTCCGATTGCTGTAAAGGCTGTTCCATCATGCCTACAAAAGCAATACAGAGCACGGCTCAAGATCTATCCTTTCTTTTCACAGATCTAATTCCAGTCTCTGTCACTGTTTCAGCAGCTAATAGCTAAAATATCGGAGCAAACTACAAGAGACTGCATTTCCCAGAATGCCAGGGGTGAACCTTGCCTGAGAGGTCAGCTGTGTGCTCCCACATCCTGTTGTCTATGTAAAGTACTCCCATGAGTCATTGAGCTGACGAGCTCGTGGATGAAGCACCTGCGCTCCAGTGAGAGGTACCAGACCTGATATAATATTTGCCAGCCTACTCAGCAAACCCCAAAATACAAGACTGTATTCTCTACTGATAACGGTTAATAAACCAGAAACACGTGTCTAGAGATCAGCACTATCTGCGCCAAACCTTGGTGAAATACTCAAAAATATAGGAGCGAGCTACAAGAGACTGCATTTCCCAGAATGCCAGGGGTGAACCTTGCCTGAGAGGTCAGCGGCGGGCTCCCACATCCTGTTGTCTATTTAAAGTACTTCCATGAGTCATTAAGCTGACGAGCTCTTGGATGAAGCACCTGCGCGCCAGTGAGAGGTACCGGACCTGATATAATATTTTGCAGTCTACTCAGCAAACCCCAAAATACAAGACTGTATTCTCTACAGATGACGGTTAATAAACCAGAAACACGTGTCTAGAGATCAGCACTATCTGCCCCAAACCTTGGCGAAATACTAAAAAATATCGGAGAGAGCTACAAGTGACTGCATTTACCAGAATGACAGGGGTGAACCTTGCCTGAGAGGTCAGCGGTGTGCTCCCACATCCTGTTGTCTATTTAAAGTACTCCCAAGAGTCATTGAGCTGGCGAGCTCGTGGTTGAAGCACCTGCGCGCCAGTAAGAGGTACCAGACCTGATATAATATTTGGCAGCCTACTCAGCAAACCCCAAAAATATAAGACTATATTCTCTACTGATGACGGTTAATAAACCAGAAACACGTGTCTAGAGATCAGCCCTACCTGTTCCAAACCTTGGCGAAATACTCAAAAATATCGGAGCGAGCTACAAGAGACTGCATTTTCCAGAATGCCAGGGATGAACCTTGCCTGAGAGGTCAGCGGTGCGCTCCCACATCCTGTTGTCTATTTAAAGTACTCCCAAGAGTCATTGAGCCGACGAGCTCGTGGTTGAAGCACCTGCGTGCCAGTAAGAATTACCAGACCTGATATAATATTTGGCAGCCTACTCAGCAAACCCCAAAATACAAGACTGTATTCTCTACTGATGATGGTTAATAAACCAGAAACACGTGTCTAGAGATCTGTGCCAAACCTTGGCGAAATACTCAAAAATATTGGAGCGAGCTACAAGAGACTGCATTTCCCATAATGCCAGGGGTGAACCATGCCTGAGAGGTCAGCGGTGTGCTCCCACATCCTGTTATCTATTTAAAGTACTCCCATGAGTCATTGAGCTGACAAGCTCATGGATGAAGCACCTGCGTGCCAGTGAGAGGTACCGGACCTGATATAATATTTGGCAGCCTACTCAGCAAACCCCAAAACACAAGACTGTATTCTCTACTGATGAGGGTTAATAAACCAGAAACACTTGTCTAGAGATCAGCACAATCTGCGCCAAAACTTGGCGAAATACTCAAAAATATCTGCGCGAGCTACAAGAGACTGCATTTCCCAGAATTCCAGGGGTGAACCTTGCCTGAGACGTCAGCGGTGTTGCTCCCACATCCTGTTGTCTATTTAAAGTACTCCCATGAGTCATTGAGCTGACGAGCTTGTGGATGAAGCACCTGCGTGCCAGTGAGAAGTACCGGACCTGATATAATATTTGGCAGCCTACTCAGCAAACCCCAAAATACAAGACTGTATTCTCTACTGATGACGGTTAATAAACCAGAAAGACATGTCTAGAGATCAGCACTATCTGCGCCAAACCTTGGCGAAATACAAAAAAATATCAGAGAGAGCTACAAGAGACTACATTTCCCAGAATGCCTGGGGTGAACCTTGCCTGAGAGGTCAGCGGTGTGCTCCCACATCCTGTGTCTATTTAAAGTACTCCCATGAGTCATTGAGCTGACGAGCTCGTGGATGAAGCACCTGTGTGCCAGTGAGAGGTACCAGACCTGATATAATATTTAGTAGCCTACTCAGCAAACCCCAAAATACAAGACTGTATTCTCTACTGATGACAGTTAATAAGCCAGAAACACGTGTCTAGAGATCAGCACTATCTGCGCTAAACCTAGGCGAAATACTCAAACATATCGGAGCGAGCTACAAGAGACTGCATTTCCCAGAATGCCAGGGGTGAACCTTGCCTGAGAGGTCAGCGGTGTGCTCCTACATCCTGTTGTCTATTTAAAGTACTCCTATGAGTCATTGAGCTGACAAGCTCGTGGATAAAGCACCTGCGCGCCAGTGAGAGGTACCGGACCTGATCATCCTGTTGACCTTTCACGAAGTTCTTATAAGTGAGGTAACAAACTGAATATCGCTTTATCAACTACCACAACATCCACAGCAGTAATCTTTGAGATACTTCATCAAAGGTCCACAGCTAGACCACTACTCCCCTTAGGTTCCAGGCCTTCTAGAACCAGTGATGGAATTTTCCTGAATCCGATTGCTGTAAAGGCTGTTCCATCATGCCTACAAAAGCAATACAGACCACGGCTCAAGATCTATCCTTTCTTTGCACAGATCTAATTCCAGTCTCTGTCATTGTTTGAGCAGCTTGGAAACTTCATGCCATGGCACCATCTTCTGCAGTACCTCCTGATAAGGAGAGATAGAAACTGGATTTAGTGGGCAGTAAGTTTTGCTGAAGCTCTGCAGTTTGCATGAAAGCTGCGAGTGCAACTGCCCTCCAAGGAGGCTATGATAGGGGTCTTTGAGACACCATACAATAATTCGTGGACAATCTTCTTAGAGATAAGTGTCAGGCATTCCATGACATTGTTAATGAAGGCATGATGGTGTTGTACCAGGTTATCAATGCTGCAGCAGATTTTTTCCACTCTAGCAGTGCTTGACTACTGTTATGGTCTGGCTCTTCGGTGCTCTTCTTGGCTGAGACTCATGGGCTTGATACCAGAAGTCCTGCATCGTAGTCTCAACCTGCCGTTTTCTGATAACACCTTGTTTGGTTCTCATGCTGACAATGAGATGTCTAAGATGAAGTCCAAACTTGACATGCTCAAAGTTGTTGGATTAGAAAAGGGGATAGAATATAGGAGACATGCCTATAGGCCTTATGATCACCGCTATTTCCACCAGCAGATTCAAACCCCTCATTGGTCTACAGGACAGCAGTAACAACAAACATCTCAGCATCATAGACATTAACAACAGTGCTGTCAAACAAGAGGCAGAGGAGGACAGCAATCTTCTGCCCAAGCCACTAAAACAATGGGTGCCAAACAATGAGTCATCTCTTCCCCCACTTCTGTTGCCTACTCCAATCGGGGAAGCATAAAATATGTCCTGCAAGAGTGGCAAAATATAACCACTGACAAATGGGTTCTGAGTATTGTAGAGCATGGATACTGTCTCGGATTCAAGTGTCCACCATTATCTATTCCACAGAAGAAACCTTCCTTTATTCTACGGGATCAACTGCAACAAGAAGTATCCATCTTTTTGCAAGAACAGGCAGTGGAAAGGATCCCCTCTCATCTGAAAGGAATGGGACATTATTCATGTTATTTTCTGGTAAAGATGAAGGAAACCAAAAATAAATACAGACCCATTTTGACCTGAAAAAAGCTCAAAGAAAAATACGGGATGTTTTCTCATCATCAGATCAACCCTGAACTCCATCAAGGTGACTGGTTAAGCTCAATAGACCTGCAAGATGTCTATTTTCACATTCCAATAGTCAACAAACATAAAAAATATTCTGAGACCCATTGTAGGAAAAGACCGCTACTAATACAAGGTCCTTCCCTCCAGCCTCAAGTCTGCACTGCAAACCTTTTCCAGATGCATAGCAGTTGTAGCAGCCCACTTCAGAAACATGGAAATCTTTGTCTACCCATATCAGGATGATTGGCTCATCAAGGCCTCTTCCTATCAGCAAGCAAGCCAACATTATCACCTACCCGTCACGACTCTCAATCATCTAGATCTGCACGTAAATCACAAAAAAATCCATCTCAACACCTCTTCAATCCTTTTTATTACCTGGGTGCAGTTCTAAGAGTAGGACCCTACACTAGAAAGGAAAGGTGTCACCTGCCTATGTTTAAAGCTGAGCGCAAAGCGTCTCTAAATGGCTAAAGGCAAATCTCTCAAACGAGGAGCAGAATCAATGATAACGCGAGCACCTGAAAATGCACCAATATGAAGAAATATCCATAATAGATAATACAAAAATATTTTATTCACATTGAAACAATTTCTAAATGCTATACACAATTTTTACGTTGTTTTACATGTGTACTAGAACAAATCAATTGGCATAGCTACATATATATATTTTATCCAATTGCATCCACAAGAAAAAATATAATAATGAAACTCGTGGCGTATCTCCCAGTGTAAATAAATCGTGGCAGAAAAACAATTGTAACATCTTCATATCAATTGTATCCTAACACAATTTTAACAATCAAGCATACAATATTCACATCCACACTTCTATCACACTAACAAAACCGCACATTAAAAAAATATGTGATTCCTTTCAAAGCAGACCATATTTGCCGGCCAAGTGTACAGAACGCCGAGGATAGAGACGCTCAGTGCTCAGCTTTATACACCAAGGTTATATCCTAGATATATTCTAGATATTCTTACCATGCGCATTGTACCTTCAGGTTCCTTATGCTCCAGGCTCCTTAGCCGTTTAGGAGGGGCCTGCCCCAGTATGACTCTGGAGGCAAAGGCGCCTCCCTCTGACAGAGGTCTTGCATTCCGTTCCTGGACCCCTGTGACTAATTTTTACCGGGTTGAACATTCTCCTCTCCCTGAACTGAATATTCATTAGCCCAGCCATAGGGTTATCTTCCCCTTACTTTGATGCTGAGACCTCATTCTTTCTTTGAGTTGATTTACCGACGTGAATTCACACCAGACGCTGATATTTGGAGTCAGTATGGACTATGTATCCATGCCGAGGGCTATCTTGTAACGGAGCCCTGGATCTTATTTCTTGCTAGACATACTATTTTCTCCCCCCATACCACTGCGGCATACACTTTGGATTGCATTTTGTTTGTGCCCTGAAGAAAGTGACGGCTAGACTTTAGCCCTTCACCGAAATGCACGTCTGCACTGTGTCTGATACGCCACGAGTCAATGTTTTTCACAAACATCCGTTTTCACAATGCCTGTTGTCAAAGATATTCTGGAAGGCATTAATAAGATATATCCTCCCCTAAGGAGACCTTCTCCTCCATGGGAGTTAAACATTGTTCTCTCTCGCCTGATGGGTTGTCCCTTCGAAACCATTCATAAGGCTTCTCTTCAACACCTCTCTAGAAAGTCCTCTTTCTTGTTAGCCATTACGTCAGCTTGCAGAGTTAGCAAGATACAGGCTCTCAGTTCAGATGAACCTCCCACTGAATTCCCTAATAATAGGGTAGTGATGAAGACCCATCCTAAATACCTCCCTAAAAGAGTTTCAGATTTCCATGTCAATCAGACTATTACTTTTTGAAGTTCTATATAGATAGGACAACATCTTTAAGAAAATAAAAACAGCTTTTTCAACTATGGTCCTCTATCGACATGATATGCCACTTCTGAACAATCCTTTTCAAGATGGATTGTCTTCTGAATAATTCTTTGTTATCAATAAACAAACAAAACCCTATGTGGTGTAGCTAGGGCCCACTCCACCAGAGGTACATCTTGTGCTGCTGCTTTGCTTAAGAACATCCCAATTGCTGAGATTGGCTAACACCCTGTATTTCTATTCATTTTAGCCCTGCCCTTTTTTCTCTTCACTTTTATCCATGCTCTGCTCTCTCTCCCCTCGATCTTGGCTCTTTACTATCACTCTCTAGCAGTGATTAGCTGTTACTTCGTTTTATCATTTGTCTGCTTTTTTTCCTCTGTCCTGTCCTCCACATCCTTTCATTCTATCTTTTCTCTTCTTAATGCTCTCTTCTTCACATCATGGCAGCTTTCTCTTTGTATCTGATTTGCTTTCCTCCTTTTCTTCTACTTTGCTCTGTTTTATCTTTCTCCTCTCTTGTTGTTTCTTCTCCTCTTTCTCTTTCGGTCTCTCATCATTAACAATGCTGCTGTCTGTGACCCCTGTCGTCAGCCTGTACATCTCCCTGCTATTTTGAACTATGCGTGTTCCTGTTGTCATTCCTAAAGAAGCGGAAGATGACGTAATTTACTTTCTTACCTACACCGAGTGCAAAAACAAAATGTACACCAAATGAAAATGCTTTTTTGCATATATTAATCAGTGTGGTATGACTGGGTTTATTGCGGTACAGGCGGCTGCTCGAGCACAGCAGGTCATGTCACTGCTAGTGCTGCCTATAATTAGCAGGTCCAGGGATGGCGACGGCATCCGCATCCACTGCTCAGCTTGCTGTGACCCTGCCTGCTACAGCACAAGCATTGACCCCAGCAGTATTGCTGCCAATGCCAGTAAGTATGGCTGTGGTGCTTACTGGACTCACTCATGCTCAGCAATTACCATGCTGGGGTGCAGCGCATAGATTCTCTACGTGTCGCCATGGCGCACAAAAGTTGTGTTGGGCCACAGCCGCTTCGAGCACATTGAGGATAGCAGCCATGCATGGTTGCCGGAAATGCTACTCTGCCTACGTAACTAGTGTAAAGTCCACACTTACTTTCATTTATTCTTTCTCAAGAGCCCTCACTCCCAAGTTCCAAATGCACTCTTGCAGCTTCCATGCCTCAATTCCGTCATGAGCCAGCCCCCAGCTACAATTATCCAATGGGAGGTTTAGGCTCAGGCAGTGGCAGGGAGCAGCAGATTAGGGGAATAGAATGCAAGCCATAGTTTGTCGATGACTTCTTGGATTTGTGATCAGCGTGATGATATCATCACTAAATTGGTGATACACAATCATGCCTGCCTGGACAGGCGTATGCCAGCCTGCCTATGAACATTTACCAGCCAGTCACCATGCAATGTATGTTATTCTTTTTATTTTGAATTTGAACAATTAATATTGATACCACCACTGGCAGAGTCAGAAATTTTAGCCCCGCCCTGTGAAAGAAGTGCCGGAGCATCTCTAAAGAACTTGTTTGTCTAATTTTACTTTTCTTCTTTTTTATCTCTTCCTTCGTGGAATCTTTGAGAGATAAACTTGTGAATCTACAATGAAGATCCCATGAGAGAGAAGGAATGGCCTCTTGCCTGTAATCCTAGTTCTCAGTCAGGGGAATCTCATTTGAAATCATAAGCAACCCTCTCTCCTCCCCGACGGAAGAGATCATACATGTATACCACTATACTACTTATTCTCTCGTCAAAAAGAACTGAGTAAACTGCCACCTCCAGAACATGATTTGGCACTGGAGATCAGAAGGCCCTTAAAGGGGCATTGTCCTATTTACAATATTTCAATGCTACTGCCTATACAGGCTACATTGTACATACAAGTATTATTCCTTAGCCTACCTTAAAATGAAGTAAAAAGCGTTTGTGAAGAATCTTTTTAAAAGATCACTTTTTCATTTTTGTTAAAGTGATTTTAAGGGTATCACCCTTTTTTCTTTCTAAATTTTAAAGTGATTCCATAAACATTGGCAAGATAGACTGTTTTAATGCTGCAAAACTTTCACATGTCAAAATGTCTGTCACATGTTTCCTGGCCTTTCTGAAGCTAGGCAAAGTAGATTTGACTTTGAAAGAACTGCTTTGGGATCCCTGCAGTGGTCAGGACTGTTCAGTGCTTATAATTCCAATGGAGATTCCCCTGAGTGAGAACAGGTATTACACCTATGTGATCTACATTGGCTTTTGGTGGCCCACAGAGTACTATTTAAGGCTCTCACCATGGCCCATAGGGCCTTGCACAGTTTGGGTCCAGTGTATATTAGGAAGTGTTTTGCTTTCTATGTCCCCAGCCGATCCTTGCGCTCGGCCACCCAACGACGGATGGCGATCCCCCGTTTCCGCAGGATGCGGCTGGGGGGTCAGTCCCTCTCCGTTAAAGCAGCCTCAGCTTGGAATTCCCTTCCTTTGGAACTAAGGTCTAGCCAGGACTTCAGACTTTTAAAAAAAACAACTTAAAACTTTTCTTTTTAATCAGCCGATTTAACTCTCTGTTCCTATCAAGCTTTGGTAACTATGCGCGCCAGGACACTCTTGAGTATTTGAGCACGGTACAAATTCATTATAACATAACATAACATTCTGAGCCACGTGACACTCTGGAACCTATAGGCCGCGGAGCCATTCTGTGTAACGGATTCCAGCCGTGATCCGCTTCCACTTCCCTCGAGTGGACCACCTTCATCAGCTCTGAGAGACTGCAGAGAAAATCTTTGGTACCCCTCCAGTTCCCACTAGAGAACTTGGGTTTCAGAGATACGAGGTGGCTGCGTTTTGAGACCAAGTCAGTGGATTCATCCCTGACTGCACCACTTGATCACTTCCTGAGGTTGGTACCTTCCTCAAGCACGGTGCAGTAGGCTCTAGCCTTGGTGCAATGTCCAATGCTGATCTTGACACATTGGTCAACGCCACAGGCTTAAGCTTTGCTGCCGATATGGATATTACCTGAGCCAGATCTGGGTCCAATAGTTCTGTCGGCTTACGAAGCTCTGCCCCTACCTCTCTACCACAGTAGTATGCACAATCCAACTCAGACATGCCTCACCAATAAGATGACTGTGATGGTGATTGCATGGATGACTTAAATGATGAAGGGCACTTGTTTGAAGATCTTTAGGATGCTAGTTGCCCGGATACCTTACCAGACATTGGGTTATCCTCTCTTATTCTGGCCATGGTAACAGAAGACTCAGCCTCCTTCGACCCAGGGACCAGGAGTGCGGTAGGGGTCCTGGCTCTCAACCTACCCGTGCAAGAGGGCAAAACAAATGTCCTCACTGAAGTTCTGAGCCTAGCCTAGACAAACTGAGTACCTCTATTGCATTTTAATGAGGCACATATTTATATCCTGTTGGGCACCTGGGCAAAAGCAGGATGTTACCCCCCAATGAATAGGCAAATGGCAAGATGCCACAGGCTTGCTGCATGAGACCTGAATTTCCTCCTTTAGCACCCCACCCCTGAGAGCTTTGTAGTGCAAGTATCTACATGCCACTATAAACCCATTGATTTCTCTCTGACGCTGCCTGTATGAGAATCCAAAAGAATGGAAACCTTTGCAAAGCACATATTTTCCAGTGCCAGTCTTACCCTCAAGTCTGCCAATACCTTATTCCTACTGGGTAGTTACTCACACATGTTGTAAGACAGGGTGTCGGACATTTTGCCAACATTCCCAGAAACATCAGACCGACTTAACAGTTTTTTTTTTGGGGGGGCCAAGGTATGGCGAATTACACAGTACATTAAGTCCTGAACACTAATGACTGTCTGGCTAGGGCAGTTGGAGCCAGGGTTGAGCTACGGAGCAATGCATGGACTCGCTCCACAGTCCCAAATGGACCTGCTCTTTGACAGCTCTAGACTGTAGGGAGTGAAGGCTGACTCGGCCTTGGAGAGATTTAAAGAGAGCAAGGCCACCTCCCGCTCTCTAGGCCTAGTTCAGCTTGCTCGGCAGTTAACCCACAAATGTGTCCCTTTTGAGGCTTTGATAGGGGTTTCCATCACAAGCAATGGCAATACGTGCCTCTGCAGCAACAGGCCTCCCAGTCCTATTGAGCGCGAGACAGGGGAGCAGACCAACATCTTCGGGGCCCCTAAAGGCAACTCAGTAGTCAAACCTCAACCCCTGCCCCTGCAGCCACGCAAACCACTTTAAATTGCCCTTGGTGGCGCATGATAGCCTTTCGCGAGGTTGGGTAACGTATAACCTTTCTGTTAATCAAAGAGAGAGAGAGGAACTAGAGTAGCTAGTTCGTTTCCCCTGGGATATAGTGGTTAATCAAAGAGAACTAGCTATGTCTGTATGATATGTGTCTTCATGGCAAACCATTTGGTTTAGTATGAAGGCGCTCACCCACCAACCTAGTTGGTGGCATGCTTCATCATCGGGCCCCACCCGAGGCACCGAGTGCGCCTCAGGTGTGCTGCGACGCCAGATTACTGCGGAGCTTGTTTTTTGGAAGGTGAGTGTGCTGTGCAGGTGTGTTGCGTGAGATTTAAAAATTCGGTACTCGTGTCCCTAACGGTTACTTTATTGGTGGGCCCCAGGCAGAGGTTAAAAACAAAGGCTTGGGACGTGTAGGGGTTCACTTATGGTCTCCCACGTCCAGTGTGGTCGACTAGTTTCAGCCAGGCCTTTTTATTAAACTGGCTTTCTTCAGGACCTATGTGTGGGGGTGTTACAGGGATCTATGTGATTATCAGTGCCCTGTATGTGAAGCACGCGCTAAGGTGCTGATATATGTAAGAGGTATTTCCTCTCAGTTTGTACTCCTGTCTACAGAGGACAAAACTCCCTGGACTTCCGCCGGAGGGTCGGGACTTATTAGCACTTTGGCTGTGTCTCCAGGCCCAATGGAACACCTGTGGACCGGATCACAGGTGTTCCATTGCCAATTGATGCGATCAAAGGCTTTCTCTGCATCTAAAGACAATGCAGCTAGTGGAGTTTTAAAGGTTTTGCTGTAGGAAATAATATTAGAAAACATTCGGGCATTATCTGTGGCCAATCTACCTTTTACAAAGCCAACTTGGTCCGTTTTAATCAAAAGTGGGATAAGGGAGTCAAGACGGGAAGCAAGAATTTTGGAAAAAAGTTTACAATCATAATTAATCAGGGAAATCGGGCGATAGTTTTTACATTGTGAATGATCCTTGTTGGATTTGGGAATAATGATAATTAGAGCTTCCAGGAAAGACCCAGAGGCCTTAGCAGTGGAAATAAAAGAATTAAAGAGTTGGAGCAGTTTGGGCACGAAGATGGCATGAAATGTAGAGTAAAACTCTACAGGTAATCCATCAGGGCCTGGAGCTTTAGATTTTTTGAGAGCATTGATAGCCTGAAGCACTTCTTGAGGGGAGATGGCTCCTTCTAATTGGGCAAATTCATCCGGGAGAGACGGTGGAGGAGGGAGACCATCAAAGAAAGAGGTTATGTTGACATCGGAAGGGTGTGTGTCATCCGTATAAAGAGTGTGGTAGTAATTATGAAAAACGTCTGCAATGTCTACATCAGAGGAAACCAATTTATTAGTAGAATCATTAAAAATAGGGCCAACTGTTTTTCGTTCAGATTTAATCTTAAAATAGTTAGCCAACATTTTACCCGCCTTGTTTTGGCCCATATGATTCTTTGATTTGACTTTTAGTAAGGTATTGCATGCTTCAACAGTGGCGATTTTATTTAGATCAATTTTAGCCTTAATTAGATTCTGAAGGGCATCAGGGGATTTAGAAGAGAAATATGAATGTTGAAGCTGCTTAATAGTGTTCAGTTGGTCTTCATACTTGGTTCTATTTGCTTTCTTCTTTTTAGCAACATAGGAAATAGTGAATGCTCTAAGGGCAGCTTTGAAAGCATCCCAGGTATTAGGGATAGAGGTGTCTGATGGATCATTAAACGTGAAAAACTCATTAATAAACACTGTGACTTCTTTTACAAAAACAGTATCAGACAGTAGAAAAGTATTGAATTTCCACCGATTGACTCTAGAGGATGGTATGGTAAGGTCAAGGACCGCATAAACAGGGGCATGGTCAGAAATAAAAATAGAACCAATGTCAGATTTGTGAATTGAAGGGAGGAGAGACTTACTAACCATAATATAGTCTATCCTTGAGCGGGTATGATGAACATTTGAAAAAAAGGTATATTCCAGGGAGTCAGGGTTGCAAGTTTTCCATACATCATAAAAGGGACGTGAGGCAATGGCAGATTGAAAACACTTTTGCTTGAGGAAAGTCTATCAGAAAATGGATCTAACCATTGATTGAAGTCACCAGCAAGAACAACATTGGGACAATCAATAGTGGAGATAAGAATTTTGATATCATCCCAAAATTTGGGATCGGGCCGAACCGGACCATAAATGTTTAATAAGACCAAAGTTTTGTTTTGGATCACAACCTTAGCCATTACCCAGCGTCCCTC
Organism: Lissotriton vulgaris; assembly: GCF_964263255.1. Taxonomy (NCBI): domain Eukaryota; kingdom Metazoa; phylum Chordata; class Amphibia; order Caudata; family Salamandridae; genus Lissotriton; species Lissotriton vulgaris. The sequence continues at coordinate 578,978,409 of NC_141697.1, forward strand.
GTCATCATTTTGAGAGGATAAAATTTGGACCGACAATCCTTTATGGAACAAAATAGCAACAGCCCCTTTTTTGTTAATTAACAGCTGGAGAGAACACCACTTGACCCACCCAATGCCTTTTTAACTTAGAAGATTCACCACTAGTGCAATGAGTCTCTTGAAGAAAAACAACTTGTGAATTAAGTTTGGATAAATGAGATAATACCTTTTGACGCCTGACAGGGTGACCAAGACCTCGGACGTTACAAAATTACACATGATGGAATGTGAGGAGGAGGAAATACACTAGGGGTAGACACATTGCAGGAGAACGACTACAAAAGAGAAGACAGGAAAAAAATACATTACATAAGAACAATATACCCATTACATACACCTTGAGAGGATTAAATACATCCAAAAGCATTGTGACCAACGACAAAAAAACATAAAAACCAGAAGAAGGAAAACATAGATTGACCAAGAAAGGGAGAAGAAAAGAGTGCACATGAAAGAAAGAGAAGACAGAGAAGGAGAAAGCTAGGTAGGAGGATAAGAGAAAAGAGAGGAACAACAGGAAAGGGATAAGAAGACAGATCAAGGCAAGGAAGCCAGGTCTGAGAAGAAAGAGATAACCAAGACATCAGGGGCGAGGAGAAGCCACAGGGGACACGGACCCCAATGAGCAGCAGAAGAGCGAATTCGGACAAAGAAAAGGAAGAAGAGGTCGAACCTCAAAAAGGAGGAGGACACAGAACAGAGCCATGACGAAGCCAGAATTGACATACAAGGCCTGAGTAAAAGGGCACCTCAGGGAACTTGGGTTCAACAAGTGCCAGGAGATTAGAGAATGGAGACAAAGAAGAGAGGAGAAACAACAATATTCTCAAGAGAAGAATCAGTACAAAGAAGAGTTGGAAATGAGCCATGGCATCGCCGAAGGCAAACCCAAATCTTTCAAAAACCATGAAGATGTCAAGAGTTAGTGTCCATGGTAGCTGAAGAGACACTCTGCAGATAAGCGAGAAGCTTCTGTGGATCATCAAATGATCGGGTACGGCCATTATGAGTAATTTTACAGAAACAAGGATGCCATATTGGATGTTCAACTGTCTCATCAGAGGACGGAGGTTAAGAAATTCCTTACGCTGGGCATTTGTTGCACTGAAGAGGTCTTGGGAGATGAAAATATTATGGCCAGACCACAGGAGACGTTGTTTAAGCCTGGCAACCTTAAGAACATTCATTAACTCAGTGAATTCAAGGAATAACAGGATAATGCCACGGGGCTTGGAGGCATTGGGAGCAAGATGACCTAGAAGATGAGCCCTCTGTATGTTAAGAGGATGTGACGCAGGTTGGAGGTCTAAAAGATCATGCAAAAACTTTCTTATGAATGACACCATATCTGACCCCTCAACATTTTCCGGAATGCCATAAATGCGTAGGTTATTCCTACGGTTTCTGTTTTCAAGGTCCTCTGTATGAAGTTTTAGTTTGTGAATTTCTTGTTCCAATAGAGGAACTTTAGAGGCAACATCCTGTATATCACTAACACGCTGCTCCAAGTTGAGCACTTTGCCTTCCATAAGGACCCACCTCTCCTCAATTTGTTTAAGCTTTTCATTGGTCGCACTCATGAAAGGCTGTAGACCCCTTACTTCCTCCAAAATGGAGTCCAGGACAGGATTTGGAGAGGTATGAATGGGGGAAGGGGGTGGTTTTTTACTCGTTTGGGTTTTGTTCCAGTGTGAGAAGTCTTGACATTATTTGTATCATGCGCCATGGTGAAACGCCAGGGAAGAAATCCAGCTGCAGGAGATAATGGAAGATTAGGCACAATCAACCTCTCAGGCAAAGAAACAGGATAAAAAGCGCAGCAGTGTCTCCCTCAATAGTAATAAACTACAACAGACCAAAAGCGTAGTGTCAGCATTTGTGGCGTAGGAAAAGGTGACGAAAGGAACCAAATAAGCCCGTGTGAGAACTGTCCTACATCCACTTCCCCAAGACACCGACCATGTATCTCACAGGGGAGCAAAAATATGACCATTTAACACAGAGCAGTTCAGCAGGCAGAGCAGTAACATCCCGGGCAAAGCCAATTTGTGAGGGGAGCTTGACATAGGGAGGCAGGTAATACAAATTGGAGGTTGGAGGAGTATCCCATGAGCAAGCAGCGAAGTAGTTATGGATAGCTGGGAAAAGATATGGGCTCAGCGGCATAAGTACATTGCGACCGCCCGTATCCAAGCAGGAAAGAAATCCACCGTAAAAAATTTGAAAAGTAGGCATTGAACCAGAGACATATGTATGCAAAAGTCGGCAAAAACATGGTATAATGCCATAATCTGGTGAAAGTATACAAGGGTATGGCCAGGAACTAGTAGTAAGTGTCACAGTAAAAATCTTCTCTGTAGACAATCAGCAAATAAGAGCTACGAGCTCAGCGACATAATAAAGCGGCCGCCCGTGCCCAAAAAACAGGAAAGCAACACCGTCTTCCTCAGAGAAGTAAAACCGCTGACAGGAAACATGCCATTCCGTCGAAGAAAAACAGCGCGGAATTCACCATACCTTCCATGTAGCTGATATTTGGCCGGCACTGTTAAGCCTGTGCTTGGTGAAGTAGCCACTCCACAAGATGCGATGAAGATGCGGAGTTAGGTTGTGAGAGGGCGCGGGCACAGCAACACAAAATGGTGGCCACCCGCGCCCAGAACAGAGGAACTCAGCCGCTCGACATAATGGAAGACGAAACTTCGGAAAACCTTGAAAAGATGTCTCCTCCCTCTGCAGACCAGTTTCCGCCAGCCGAAGACGTGGAAAGTAGGCTCTTATCGGTGGGGAACGAGGTTCATATATATGATAAAGTCCCGTAGCTCAGCTGAGCTCACGGACTGTCCGCCATCTTGCCTCGGCGCGTTAGCCACGCCAAGTGTAGACTTACATGTCTCCACCCCCTGAAACGAGTGGAGCCAAATTTACAAGTGTATAGATATTGCAGCAAAAAGTAGCAGTAGTAAGTTCGGCATCACATATGGTTAACCACTGATACTGCAACTTCCTTCCATAGAAAATAATTGATGCAGGAACTTAAAAGTGAATATATATAAGTTAAATTGATTGTTAAAAAAGTGTGTATTTATTTTTATTTATATATATATATGTGTGTATATATATAATATATATATAAAATATTTAATGAATACAATATTTTAATGACCTCTTTTTATTTAAAAATAAATGTCACTTTTTCAAAAAATGTAAATGAATTTCAATGAATTTTATGTAGAACATTTAGTAACTATTAATACATGCTGAGCTAATACCAGTATTTTACTTAGGGTGGGATTTTCTGTAAAATGTGTTTAGTTTGATGTATTTAAATTAATTTAATAATTATTTAAAAGTAAATTAATCATTTAAAAGTTACTACTACTAACTTTTCACTAGTAGACAGAGGTCTCAACCACTGGGACAAAGATCTGCATATGGTGAAGTATAGGGAAAATAGTACACATTTATTAAGTTGAATGCAAAAAAGAAAATGTATTTGAAAGTAAAATATTTATGTTACATAATTTCATATTATTGTTTTAGTTGTAAAGCAATATAAAATATTTACAGCATTATTAACTTCATTTAAATTTTTATGTAATTATTTTGAATACATTAAATTAAAATTACTTCTCTGAAGTTTAAATTATCTAAAAAATTAATCCCACCTAAACTAAAAAGATATATTTTTACTAAGTATTAAAAATTATTACAAATGATACATAGTATCCTTTAAACATAATTTAATTATAAGCTGATTACAAAAGAATGCTACATTGATTTTTAAATTAAAAAACATTAATTTTTAAATTAAAAAACTTTTTTATATGTTAAAATGAAATATATATTTTTTAAGATATTTTAATTTCTATCATTAAATTACATGTATTTCTATTTTTAACTAGTTTAAATAATTTATTTTATTTTACTTAAACATTATTTCATACCATTATTTCAATGGCTGGTTCTGCAGTACCAGTGGTTGGCCATGTGTGGCACTGGACTTATCCATGCCTGTGTTGCAGTACAATAACAACTGTTTTGAGTCCTTTTTGACTGGAGTAACTTTAGAAGTGCAGTTTGTGAATAGGAATGATCTTACTATTTTGTGGGTTGATGCACTTCCCTGCTAAACCTCTCTTTCCTCCCTTAACCCCTCCCATTTTGTAGTAACTATTTCCTATTTTCTAGCCACTCCCCTCTGTCCCTCCCACATTTACTAATAAAATGCATACTTATATGTGCAGAAACTCCGCAGTCAGGCCAGAGATCTCCGCACAGAACATGATAGGAGAGGCAGAGACAGAACCTCTTCATGTAGATTTGTGAATAACTTTTCCTACAATGTTAGTAGTATTCCTGTACTACTACTAGATGTACTACAAAATGCAGTTTGTGAATAGGCCCCTCTGCTAGCTGGTATGACCGTTCAAAGCATTAGTTCTCTAGACCTTAGGCCTTAGGCCTTGAAAACACACAATTTAAAAAGTTAGTGTGTCTCATGTTTTTCCATACAATTAGCCTGATTTGAATGTAACACAAATATGTTATCAGGAAATCCCTGCTATATGCTTCAGTTAAGTATTTGGAATTGGAGTCTTGGAGATTGTGATATGTAGTGTTAAATGTTTTTACTATTTTTTATTCTCTTTCTCTCCTGAAATGAGTCACATGTTATGTTTTCCTGAAAGGCAATGTATGTGTTTGAACACTCTTTCTGTTAGTCAGGAACACAGTTTTGTTAAAGGGATTTGATGTAAGAGCCCTTGCTCAGTGGTAAAGGTTGATTGTAGTAGGAGGTATTTGGTCCTACTGGGTTTACTCAAATCCCTTTTATATCACACAATGTTACTTTGGCTGCCCTCCACCAAGCTTTCTACAGCTTGGGTTGGAATGTTCAAAGTGTGCATGTTAGGCTGGTTGTCGCAAGACAGCCTGCCAAAGTGACTTGCACATTTTAAATAATCACTATTCCTCCTCCCTCCTGTCAGTCAGAATCAATGGCCCCACCCCACCCTCAAACACAGCCTGTCCTGGAGTCAGCATTAAAAAATAAAATGGTAATAAATTAATTTTATTACCATTTTAATTTTCACCTTTCCTGCTTTTGCAGCGGGGGTGACGTTCCTCTGACCAAATGAAGGAACTGCCAATATTTAAACGCATTATTTATCAGTAAACATATGTGATTTTGTAGCACAGCAACCATGAAAGTAAACAGAAAGACTTAAGAAACTAGAAAAGATGCGTTGAAGTGTCATGCGTAAACAAAAGTTGGTAGACACTGGGTAAATAGTGGCTGTGTTATCTAGTAATTAAGAAAAGTAATGTGTATATATGCTATTTAAGGTGGATAGTTAGATTTATCAATCCATTTTGTGGTGTAGGGTAAACCTGTGATAAAGAAGATTATAACGAGCTGTTCTTTTTTAAGGATAACATGGGGGCACTGAGGAGGAGGTGCTGATTTTAATCTTACCTTGTGGTCATAAATAGCAGTCTAGAGTTCCATGAATAGTGTATGGGCTTATGATGCCAATTAGTGTGCACTGCATTCTCATCCTGTGGATGTGGAATTTTCTTGCACAATCATGTTAAAGACTAAAGCTAAAATGCTTTTCGCTAAGCACCAAATTTTCAAACACATATATAAATATATGAGCTTAAAAGCATGATATAAACTTACAAAATACATGTATGCACCTTATTTCACAATAATGAAAATAAATGCATCCAATATTAAAAATAAATACTAACTTGCATGGCCTGAAGCCTCAATGAGCTACTTGACAAAAGCTGAGCGCCCGTGAACCTGAAGTGGGCTAAATCCCCGTCTGTGCTCTCCCACCCAGGCTCCGAAGCTCATTATCATTTGCCAACACACACTTGTTGGGCGAAAAGACTGTTGAAAGGACCCAAAAAAAATCTCTGGGGTAATTACCGGTGCACATGTGCCTAATCTATGCTTGCACCAATATCCGTGCCTCTGTCACATGAAACAGAGAAGGGGGAGGAAGGGGGCACCATAAGGATATCTGTATTTTATTAGATCCCACAGAGAATAATCAACCCTGTTAGTTAATCAACTCTGGAATATAGTTTATTTATTACCTCTGTGCGATTAAAGTACTTTCTTTTATTTAAAAAACAAGCTATGGGCTGGACAACACTTTATTGCGACTGTTTATTTATTTATTTATTTATGGGCTTGTAGCGCGCCGGCATCACACCCGAAGGTGTATCTCCGCGCGGAGCTGTGAGGTAAACAGGTCGAGCAGAGCACCTCCTAGAATAGTACTGTCTTTAGGTGTTTCCTGAAAGCTGAGTGACTCGAGCATTCTCTAAGGGAGAGGGGGAGGTTGTTCCAAAGATGTGGGCCCATGATGGAGAGGGCACGGCCTCCCTGTCTGGTCTTGTAATGTCTGGGAACCTGAAGTAACAGTTGGTTACTGGACCTAAGATTTCGGGAAGGACGATGGTACACAAATTTATCTGCCAAGTAGTGGGGTCCCAGATTGTGTAGACTCTTGTGTATCACACAGCAGATCTTAAATTCCACCCGTTTCCGGATGGGAAGCCAGTGAAGGGCCTTAAGGAGGGGGAGGGACGGCGTTCTAGGGGGGGTGTTAGTTACCAGCCGTGCCGCGGTGTTCTGCACCACCTGCAGTTTATTGAGCACTCCTTCATTGGCTGCTAAGAATAGGCCATTGCAATAGTCCAGGCGACTCAGAACGAGGGCCTGGACCAGGGTCTTCCGTGTATTATCTGGTAGAAGGGGGAACACTTTCCGAAGAAGGCTGATAATGTGGAAGCAGGACCCTGCCGTAGTGCTGGCATGATGGAAAAGGGTAAGGTCATGATCTATACGAACCCCCAGGTTTTTTACTACCTGTTTCGGGAGCGGGGCCTGACCCAGGCTGGAGGGCCACCAGTCGGGGGTCCACAGGATTCTTGCCTCTCCGAATAGCATGACCTCAGACTTTCCCACATTGCACTGGAGAAAGTTCTTGGCCATCCAGCTGGCGATTGCAGTCATGCCGTTGGAGAACGATTGTCTTATCTCCGGGGTAAAGGTCTTAAAAGTGAACAGCAGCTGCGTATCGTCAGCGTAGGAGATAGGTATAAACCCGAAGGACCTCGTCATGTTGGCCAAAGAGGAGACATATACGTTAAACAACGTAGGGCTAAGACAGGAGCCCTGCGGGACTCCTCTGATGATACTGGCAGAAGTGGAGCTAAAAGAGCCCATATTCACCTTCTGAGTAATGTAATGTAATGTAATGTAATGTAAAGTTTTATTTATATCGCGCAGCAACCGCTCCAATGGAGCATCTAGGCGCTACCTCCGGCAAATTACCAGATGACAAGGTGACTCAGAGTTGGACCAAAAACAGAGGCAAGCATCAAACTAGAGTTCTGGCCATGCTATCTTGCAGTTTAAATATCCAAGTTTTTGATTCTTTGCGGAACTCTGTTTCTTTATCCAGAGTTCTCAGGGCAAGAGGCAGAGTATTCCAAGCCTTTGCACCCAGTACTGCCAGGGACTTTCCTCCACGGGTTTTTAAACGAAACCTAGGAATCACCAGAGTATTGGAATTTGATGATCGTAGGCTTCTGGTTGGGCAGTATCTCTTGAATTTTTTCTGTAGATATATTGGTCCTGTTTTGTGCATTGCTCGAAATGTTATAATCAAAACCTTGAACAGGATCCTTTTTACAATGGGAAGCCAATGAAGAGCTTTTAATGCCCCTGAGGCTGACGATCTTTTTGGCCATTTTAGCACCAATCTGGCAGCAGCGCTTTGCACTAGCTGAAGCCTGTAAGTTACTTCTTTATTTGTGCCAGCATACAGACTGTTGCAATAATCTAAGCGCGATGTTACCAACGCTACTGCAACAGTTTTCCTCGCCTCCAAAGGGAGTAAATCAAAGAATTTCCTCAGGCTTTTGATTAAGCCAAAGCACATTCCTGCCACTTTTATTGCCTGCTGCTTGAAGGCGAGATTGGAATCAAACGTGACCCCCAGGTTCCGAGCAACTATGGTTGTATGAGGCGGTATTTCTGCCCTTTCTGGCCACCATTGCCTGGGAATAAAGTCATTATTTGGGCCTAGCGGAATGATCTCTGTTTTTCCTATATTACATTTTAGGTGATTCTTCCGCATCCAATCAAAGGTGGCAGTTAAACATTCCTTGAATGTTTCTTCCCATGACTGGTTGTCCCTATCCGTAACCAGTATTAACTGCGTATCATCGGCATATGCTACTACCTCTATGCCAAAAGATGATATTAGTTTAATCAGAGGTGCAGTGTAGACATTGAATAATGTCGGGCTGAGGCTGGACCCCTGGGGTACTCCCATCGTCTGATGTTTTTCCGTGGAGGTAAATTCCCCCAGGGTTATCACCTGTCTCCTGTCCCTTAGGTAGTTTTCCAACCACTCTAGTACCGTCCCCTTCACGCCCGATGTTTTTAGCCGATCTAATAGGATGGCATGAGAGACCGTGTCGAAGGCCGCCGACAGGTCTAATAAAATCAGGACTGCCTTCTTTCCTTGGTCTAGGGCAGTACGAATGGTGTCTGTCGTGTACAGTAGAGCCGATTCTGTTGAATGCTGGGCTCTAAACCCCGCCTGATTGGGATGCCATATCTCGTTGACTTCTAAGAACATGGTCAGCTGTTTGTTAACCAGTGATTCAGCGATCTTACATAATGCTGGGAGAAGTGAGATAGGTCGCAGATTGGAAAGAGTCGCAGGGTCAGGAAGGGTTTTTTTCTGTAAGGGTTTCACTGCCACAAGTTTCCATTCCAGTGGCACATTGGCCGTGGAAAGTGAATGATTTACGATTTCGTTAATCATAGGATTTACTTCATCTACCATGAGATGCAGGAGTCTTATGGGACAGGGGTCAAATGGGGACCCAGATTTTGTGGTTAAGATTGACTGCCTTGTTTCTTCCAGGCTAATTGGGCGGAATGTTGCTAACTGGTTCATAATTTCATCAGCACTTCCACCTTCTCTACTGGGTTCCAGAGAGGGAATTTCAAAATCTTTGGTTAGACCCTGTACTTTGTCCTCAAAATAATCAGCTATATTTTCGCAGAGGTCTTTTGAGGGTGGAATTTCCTGTGTTAAAAATGTGGGTTTATTAAAATCATTTACAATGTTAAAAATACATTTTTGTTTGTTTTTTGCAGCAACTATGGCAGATTCGTAGAATTTCCTTTTTGTTGATTTAATTCGCGCATGGTAGGTGCTTATAGCCCTTTTATATTTACCCCGCTCTTCCGTGCTATAGTTTTTTCTCCATCTGCGTTCTGCTCTACGGAGCTCCCCCTGTGCTATTTTTAATTCTTGATTGTACCATGGAGCTGATTTTTTCTTAGTATTCTGTTTTCGAGTCCTGTTTGGCCGCCCTGTCATATTTTTTAATTCAACCATCCATTCTCTGAAAGTGCTGGGGTCTGAGAACCCTAAGCCTGACCCGATAGGCTTACAATCCCTAGCCATCTCAATCAGATTTGGATTTGCCATTAAGGCCCTCCATTCTTGTAGGTCAGCCTGGTCGTACTTAACCTTATTGTTACATTCCTTAGGGCTCTGAATGGGGAACATGAATGGTACTAGAGCATGGTCTGTCCATGTTTGAGGTATTGGGCAGTTTGTCTTAAGCGATTGCAGATTGGTGGCTATGCAGTCAAGGGCATGACCTGCGTCATGGGTAGCTTGAACTGTCCCAATCTCTAGTCCGAGGACTTCCATTAATTCTTTAAAAGAGACAGCTGCAGTATCGGTGGTAGACTCCAAGTGTATATTCACTCTGAGAGAAAGCTGGTGAACCACGCCAAGGCAGAACTGTCAATGCCTATCTCCTTTAATCTGGTGAGGAGAATGGCGTGGGATATGGTGTCGAATGCTGCGGATAAGTCCAACAGCACCAACACCACTGATAGCCCTCTGTCCAGGGACAGGCGTATGGCATCCGTGACGGAGAGAAGGGCAGTCTCGGTACTGTGCCTAGGCCTGAACCCGGACTGAGAATGGTCTAGACTGCCGGTCTGCTCAATGAAGCTGGAGAGGTGGTGATTAACGTGCTTCTCCGTTAATTTGCCGATGAACGGCAGAAGGGAGATTGGCCTCAGATTGGTCATGTCCGACCAGGGGATGGTGGTGTTTTTCCTGATAGGCTTGACCATGGCCTCCTTCCACTCCCGGGGGACCAATCCCTCCGACAGGGAGCGGTTGATCACCGTCAGAATGGAGGGGCTGAGGACACTCCCAATAAGGTGCATGACACGGGCAGGTACAGGATCCACGGGGCTACCTGATTTAATAGTCCCAATCAGGGAGTTGACTTGGTCCAAGGTTATCTCGGGGAGGAAAGATAGCGTAGCTGGAGCAGCGCAGGCTATTCCAGATTGGAGACTGGAAGAGGAGTCATATTCATCCGCGGATAGGCTTGATTGGGAGATATTCCGATAAATGGCATCAATTTTATCGGAAAAAAACCCAGCAGTGTCATCGCACAGTTTTTGGGTCAGCACTTCTGGGCTGTCGCAAGCGACGGGCTTGGTGAATGTGCAGAGAACCTGGTACAGCAGTTTGGAGTCGTTGCCAGCCTCAGAGAGTTGGAAGATAATATGGGACTTACGGGCAGCTCTGATGTTTTTATGATAGAGTCTCATTGCTGAGCTATACCTGTCTCTATCAACAGTGCTGCGCGAGAATCTCCAGGATTTCTCCAACTTCCTACAGGCCTTTTTCTCCGCACGCAGTATGTCCGAGTACCATGGTTCCTGCTTGCGGCCCGAACGCCGATTGCAGCGTCTTAAAGGGGCAATAAGGTTGACCGCAGTACTCAGGGCATCGTTGAATTTGGACAGGGCCGAACTGGGGGAGTCTGAGGGAAGAAAGTCAGGAGGGGTAAAAACCGTTCTAAAAGTATCAGCGGACATCTTGTGCCACTGCCTGCGCCATAGCGGAAGGGGGGCCGGGTGGGGACGTTCTTCAGAGAGAGTGGGGAGGGAGAAATTGATTATAAAGTGGTCGGTCCATTCCACCTGTGTTGGAAGGTAACAGGTCAGGGAATGAGAGTTGGATAAAATTATATCGAGGGTATGACCAGCCTGATGAGTCGGACCCTGGTTGCACTGTTTGAAGCCTAGGGCCGATAAGTCAGCCAATAGGTTGCGTGCATCAGCATTGTCAGATAGTTCGCTGTGGACATTGAAGTCCCCAAGGAGTACAAAATTAGTCCCAACTGTTGGTTGGCTTTTGAGTTCTGATCTCTTTTCCCGAACGCTACCTCCCAGAGCAGCCTGCGACTGCTCGACCTCGCTACCCTGAGACACAAGTGAGAAAAAAGTTGTACTTTGTTGGGTTTGCAGGCCATAATTAGACAGACACCAGCAGCAAACGGCTACAAGCACAATAGTTGTTGACCAGTAGCCCTTGCCTGCCTTGTGGTCCCCTGAAGAGGGCTTGACATTGGCGGCAGGTGCTGTGATCTCTGGAAGTTCCAGCTGCAACTGTCTTGGACAGATCAATAATTTGAGCTTGAACACAGCATTACCTGCTCAGTACAATGGCAGATACAAGGTTGATTGGAGTAGACCTTGACACAGAGGTCTTAGATCATTTGAGATCTGTGTTTGGAGAGAGGATGGAAGGCTCTCAGAAACAAGGATAGGGAGATCCTTGTTTATTTTGTTTAGGGCCAGTTAGAGAAACTGGGTGGTAGGAAAGGAACTTTGATGGACCCTGGGAATGGTGCCATGTTAGGAATCCAAGGAGGGAGGGCTGAAGTGTTAGGCTCTGTTAGCCCCTTACCACAGATTTTCAGTAGATCCAGTCAATGCTTTCCCTGAGGCACTCCCTCCTCCCCTAATTTCACGATTACCACTGTCACTAACTCCATTTTTAGGTCTGACTAGACCCTGATCTTGCAGTTGGCTCTCCAGAAAGCTATAGGTGAAGAATGGGGAGAGGATGTAGCCTTACGGCTAGAGCGGTCAATCTCAGCATATTCACTTAATATCCCTGTGCCTAAAAAAAATTAATGTGTCCTTCTGTAACAAAACTGGTGCTATGTAAAGCACTCTGATACCCGATGTCTCGGGTCTAGTTCGCGCTATATAAAACTCTTTATAAAAAAAAGAAGAGGAGACAGCCAGGGATTTTGAGAGTAAGAAGTTGAGAATGGCTCTCAAGCAACAAGAGAAAAGGAGGTTGGAGTAAAAGGATGAATGTGCCTGCGAGGTGAAATGAAGGGAAAGGGCAAAAAGGGAAAGAGAAAGAGAGAGAATTGGAGAGAGAGGATAACCTTAGAGAAGCAGCAAGACTCAGGATGGCAGCAGAGTCAGCTGCATCATGTAGAGGTGATTCCACCTCCAACTATGCAGGCATACCTGCAAAGGTTCCAAATGAACTAATGTACATGTATGTAGAAGGCCAGGATATTTGTAAGTTTTGAATTCGCTTGTAGAGTGCAGGACTTAAATGATGTGTCCAGAGGGCAAGCTTAGTATTTGGTGGAATGAGTACAGTCCTTCAGAGTGGCAGAGAAAGTGACTACAGTCCGCCAAGTTTAGAAATAACTGCTGGGCAGCAGTGGTGTCTGTATGTTGTGGCAGTTCCTGTCAAGGTCTAAAAAGTGTGAAGCTGTACCCATGTGGGTAAGGGGACCTGAGAGGACCCTAGTGCACTTAACCTAGTAGGAACTGACATTTGGCAAAGGGACCCAAATGCCCTTAAGCACATCAATCCAAACGCCATGGGATTGGTATTCAAGGCTGGTATGAATGGGAGGAAGGTTCCAGACCTGATGGATGCAGGTGTTTTCAGGACTATGGTAGTATCTCAAATCCAAGAAGATTCTTCTTGGTGCAAATGGCTTAGAAGGCAATGGAGACACACAGGGTACCTGACTGCCCAAGTTAAGGTAGAAATCAGTGGTAAGTTGGTCATGGTCGATGCAGGGATGAGAGAGAAAAGCAAGGTCCTAGGTGTCTCTAAGGCAATTATTTGATTGCCTCTGGTTTGAATACCTGCAAATGCCCACAAGCTTGGACCACGTCAGCTTTGTTATCCAGAGCACAGGGGACATGTCAGTCTCTGGAAAGAGGCTGTGATTATTCTACATTTGCAAGCACCAGAGACAGGTACTGAGAAGGTCAGTGCAGATTCTGAGAAGGCACAGGCTATAGCCTCCATTGTCCATGCGCCAAAGGGAAAAGAGGATGAAACCATAATCTATCAGAAAGCTACCAATACAAACAATGTATTACATTTTCACAGCTGTCACTCATGGCCTCTAAAAGAAACTTTGGACATCTTTGGATACTTTTTATGATACCATCATATTTGCTCCAGAATATTGAATTATAATATTCAGACAAACGTTCTGATAGACTATTTGATTACCCAAAAATATCTTACATGCATCATGGCCAAAGTCTCTAAAATGGTTAGAAAGAATTACAGAGAAGCCCTCCTTGAAACCATATCCAAATACAAAGAAGCTAGGCTGTTCTGTGTTACAACATCCAACACTAAATCCTACAAGATCAAAATAATAAACGATAAACACTGGCGGATTCCTTCTGTTTTCCTTCTGTAGAAGCACCAATTTACGAGATATGCTGGTCCACACACTACCAAATAAAAGCATCAGATTAAATGACACAGCGTAATGGGGCCTTCCACGATTGAGCTATTACCTAAGGGGCAGCTGTGGAATTTGTCACAATACAGCACCAACTAAATAACTTGATCTACGTTTACATAACCATTGGAAGTTGCAAGAATACACTATTTGCAACTCAACTATTGTGTTGTACATGACAAGCTGTCCCTGTAACCTCAGATATGTAGGCCTGACGTCCTGAAAAGTCCGGATAAGAATCAGAGAACACCTTAGCAATGTCAGGTGTAAAACAAAACTCACTACAAAAATGACTGTTTGTTATGATGACAGCGGATACCATGAAAATGAGCTCGGATAGTCGGTCATTGATCAGATCAGGTGTCAGAATGTAACCATGAGACGTCTCTTGGAGCAAGAGCATATATGGATTATAGGTTGAGAACACACACAACAGGATTAAATTATAAGATCCATTGGTGTATTTTGAGTAAAAAGAATTACATACTCCATGGGCCCCAAATACAAAGGGTTTTAGTTTTCACAAACTCTCTGATTCAGTAAATCAGATGGTTTTCGAATGCTAAAAGCTTTTTTCAAATGTACTAAGCCCATTTAAGGATTCAGAAAAGGTTTCCCAAATCGTTAAATGGATTTAGGAACCCATACTGGATCAGTATTTTGAAGGGGCATATTTATGGCACCCCTTCAAAATATTAATTCCTTATGGAATGTATTAATGTTTTGTGACTGAGATCCCCTTTTTTTCAGGAGGAGACATTGGTTCATGGGACCACTGTTTACGCTTAAAAAAGAGTGTGTTAATCTTTTCATTTTTTCTTTTAAGGAAAATGAGCAGCATTTATGAAGAAACTGTTGTTTTTTTTAAAAGCATGGTGGTCTGCAGATCCCAGTGGGACACCTTCCCTGTGATGGCAACAAAAGGAAATGGGTCACAATTCCCCTTTGTGAATGTGGAAAAAATAAACATTTATAGGCGTAGGCAAATAATTTGTGAAATGTCTTTTTTTTTAAAAATGTATCCTGTTTTCCTTGAAATACAACAAGCTGTATTGAAAAATAATGATTGATCTATTCAAAAACATTGTGATCTGCTAGCCCCAGCAGGCCAGCATCTCTGGGATGGCAGCAGATGGTAGAGGGTAGAGATTTTTAATCTACTTCCCTAATGTCCATGAGAGATAGGACGATTTGTGACCTATTACAATTTGGTATTTGGTACATAGTAGTACATAGGTCAGTTCACAAAATACCAATACATCTGGTAAAAGTTGGGGCATAAACCACGTCCACTTTAACAATCAATCAATCAATCAATCAATCAAAGCATTTATATAGCGCACTACTCACCCAGAGGGTCTCAAGGCGCTCGGGGAGGGGGGTCCGCTACTGCTCGAACAGCCAGGTCTTGAGTTGCGTCCTGAAGGCGAGGTGGTCCTGGGTCAGGCAGAGGTGGGTCGGGAGGGAGTTCCATGTCTTGGCGGCGAGGTAGGAGAAGGACCGTCCCCCTGTGGTGGCTCTTCGGATGTGGGGGACGGCGGCGAGGGCGTGGCCGGTCGATCGAAGCTGGCGGTTGGGAGCGTAGAAGTTGAGGCGGCTGTTGAGGTATCCTGGGCCTTGGTTGTGTAGGGCTTTGTGTGCGTGGGTGTGGAGACGGAAGGTGATTCTCTTGTTGACCGGGAGCCAGTGCAGGTCTCTCAGGTGTCCGGAGATGTGGCTGCGACGGGGGATGTCCAGGATGAGTCGTGCTGAGGCGTTCTGGATCCGCTGGAGTCTCTTCTGGAGTTTGGCGGTGGTTCCGGCGTAGAGGGAGTTGCCGTAGTCCAGACGGCTGGTGACGAGGGCCTGGGTGACCGTCTTCCTGGTCTCGGTGGGGATCCACCGGAAGATCTTACGTAGCATGCGCAGGATGTTGAAGCACGACGAGGAGACGGCGTTGACTTGTCTGGTCATGGAGAGGGAGGAGTCCAGGATGAAGCCCAGGTTGCGTGAGTGGTCTGTTGGTTTGGGTGCGCTGCCTAGGGCGGGGGGCCACCAGGAGTCATCCCAGGCGGAGGGTGAGGATCCCAGGATGAGGACTTCCGTCTTGTCCGAGTTCAGTTTCAGGCGACTGTTCTTCATCCATTCGGCTACCTCTTTCATCCCTTCGTGAAGGTTGGCTCTGGCGGTGGCGGGGTCGTTGGTGAGGGAGAGGATCAGCTGGGTGTCGTCGGCGTAGGAGATGATGTTGAGGTTGTGCTGGCGTGCGATGTCTGCGAGGGGGCTCATGTAGACGTTGAAGAGGGTTGGACTGAGCGAGGAGCCTTGAGGAACTCCGCAGATGACTTCGGTGCTTTCTTAGTAAATCTGGGCCTTCGTCTTTAATTATGACCATTCAGTGTGTACATAAGATGCATGTCACTCTCTGATCTCTCATTGAAAAGAAGGGCCCATTGGCAAAAGTATTTCCGAAGCATACTCAATATGAGACAAATACATGTCACTTTGAGTCAACACTATTCTCAAATTCAAATTCTAATTTTGTAGTAAATAATTTACTTATGAGCCAGTGTTTTATGCACCTTTATGACAACTGTGAGGTCGCAAAAAGTTTTAAACAGCAAACAAAATAAAACCTCAGCATCTTGCAACATACATTAGATGTCAGGGAATGAGAAGAAATTATACCGGCGATGATGGTCATTTGATGAAGTAAGTCCGATGGAGGCTTTTGGGACGAATATCCTCCAGCATTATTTTGCAGTTTTATAAGGACTATGAAATAGATAACAGAATCATGGTAGCTGTGCCAAAGAATACCTGCATTTGTCTCTCACTTTATAGTTTTTGCTTACAGGGATTTGTCTCCTCCCTGTATCTCATGGGATAATCTAAGATTTTAGCATAGGTGAGTGTTTCTCCCAGCAAGCATGTGTGCAGTGCCTAGTTTTGGACTCATTTTATCACATGTCCATTGTGCTGATCATATTTTTTTGCTGTGCTTATCGTATGAGCAGCATAAAGTTAAAAAAACGTTGGTGCATACTGTTTTCTTCTCCAGGTATTCACTTATCTGCTCATGGAAAACGACATGTTTTATTGTACAAGTGGTACAACTGGATGAAATGTGTGTCTTCATGACCCAATAGTGCCTTTCAATTTATTTGAGTAGGGTTTATGTGCCCTGATGAAAGTCAGGGACCCACAGAGCACTTGCAATCTCTGGATTTGACTTAATAGTGCCCCAGAACATCAGCTTCCTTTTTTGGGTTGAAGCCTACCAAACGACATCTTTGGGACATTTGGAAAGCTTCCCTGGGATTACATTCCACCCATTGCTTACCATTGGCTTTTTGGTTTGTACATCACATTTTCTTGCTTTCTATTTGCTGGCTTTATTTGTTTTAGGCAGTCCAGCTTGAATTTGTCCCTTCCCTTGCCCAAATACTATTTACAGTATTCCTTCGGTGTGCTCCCTTTCTGTAAACAGGCCTTTAAATTTTGTTTTATCCTGTCTCTCTGTGCCATATCACTCTACTCTGAAACAACCTACTCTGTGCCACACCACTGCAATCTACACTGCACCACTCCACTCTGCACCACTGTACTCTACTCTGTACAACTCTACTCTTCGTTACTGCACTCTGCTCAGACCACTGCACTCTAAGCCAATGCTCTCTACACTACTTTACTAAAAAATAATGTACTCGTCACCACTGCCCTCTACACCAATCTACCCTGCACCATTGCAAATGCCACTATATTCCACTATGCAACATCCTATGCCACTGCACTCTAAACCATTGTACTCCACACCATTGCACTGTGCGTCACTCTGTTCTACGATACATCACTATACTCTACGCCACTGCTGTCTATGCCACTCTACTCTGCATCACTCTACTCTAATGTACTCTACGCCAGTGCACTCTACTTTACTCTACTATACACCTCTTCACTCTGCGACAGTCTACTATGCAACATTGCACTCTGCCACTGAACTCTACGCTATTCAACTCTATGCCACTGACCTCTACGCCACTGCAGACTTCTGTGCACCACTCTTCTCTATGCCACTCTATGCCAGTGCATTTTAAGTCACTACACTCTATGGCACTCTACTCTGCATCACTTCACTCTACGCCACTGCACTCTACCCTGCACCACTCCAGTCTGCACCGCTCCACTCTACATCACTGCACTCTACACTAAACCACACTAAGCCATTCTAATCTACTCTGCACCACTGCACTCTATAATACAGCACTCTACTCTATGTCAGTACACCCTACTCTAAAACAATCTACTCTATGACACTGCACTGTACGCCACTTTATTCCACTCCGCACTATTCCACTCTGCGCTACTGCACTTTACACCACTGCACTCTATTCTAATGCCTTCTACAGCACTCAAAACCAATGCACTCTGCACCACTGCACTGTCTGCCACTATACACTACTGTGCAATGCTCTACTCTATGCCACTGCACTCTAAGCCACTGCACACTAAGCCACTGAACTCTACGCTACTCTTTTCTACTCTGCACCACTGTACTCTTGGCCACTTTACTCTGCACAAGTCCACTCTATGCCACTGCACTATATGCCACTACACTCTAAGCAACTCTACTCTACACCACTGAACTCTATGAAACTCTGCTCTGCAACATTGCATTCTCTGCCACTGAACTCTGCACCACTCTATTCTGCACCATTGCGCTCTATGCCACTGCACCACTCTACTCTACGCCACTGTGCTCTACGCTGCTCTAATCTACTGTGCACCACTGCACTCTACACCACTTCACTCTACATCTCTGTACTCTACTTTGCAACACTCTACTGTATGCAAATGCACTCTACTTTACTATGCACCAGTGCACTCTACACCACTCCAGTCTAGGCCACTCTACTCTACACGACTCCACTCTACGCCCGTGAAGCCTACACCACTAATCTATGCCACTCCACTCTACCCTGCACCACTCCATTCTACCCTGCAGCACTCCACTCTACGCCACTTCACTTTACCCTGAAGCAATCTATTCTACACCATTGCACACTATGCCACTCTACTCAATGCTGCACCCCTTTATACCACTCTACTCTAGGCCACTGTGCTCTACGCCACTCTACTCTAAGCTGCTGCACTCTACCCAATGTACTCTAAACCACTTTCCTCAAAACCAGTGCACTGTATGAAACTGCACTCTAAGCCAACTACTCTGCACCACTGAACTCTACTCCACTATACCCAACTATGCAACGCTCTATTCCACTGCACTCTATGCCACTGCATGCTTTGCCACTTTACACCATTGTGCTCTAGGTCACTGCACTCTACGCCACTCTATTCTACTCTGCACCACTGTACTGCATGCCACTGCTTTCTACAGCACTCGACTATGCAACACTCTACTCTACGCCACTGCTGTCTACGCTACTGCAGTCTATGCCAATGCACACTACAACAGTGCACTCGAAGACACTCTACTCTGCAAGACTGCACTTCCTGTCACTAAAATCTATGACATTCTACACCATTTCACTCTATGTCACTGTACTCTACACCACTCCATTCTACTCTGCACTACTGTACTGTACGCCACTGCTCTCTACAGCAATCTGCTCTGCAACACTCTACTCTTTATGACTGCACTCAATACCAAAGCACTCTACACCACTGCACTCTAAAACAGTCTACTCTGCAAGACTGCACTCTCCGCCACTGAACTCTAGCCTACTCTGCACCCCTGCACTCTATGCCACTGCACTCTACTCTGCACCTCATCTCCACTCCAGTGCACTCTACGCCACTCTAATTTACTCTGCCCCACTGCACTCCATGCCACTGCACTCTGCGTGACTGTACAACACTGCACTCTATGCCACTCCACTCTACACCTCTGCACTCTATCCTGCATCACTCCACTTTACCCTGCTCCACACTCTACTCTGAAACAATGTACTCTATGCCACTGCACTCTATATCACTCTCCTCCACCTTACTATACTCCACCCTGCGTCACTCCAACCTCCACCACTCCACTCTAATCCATTTCACTATACAACATTACAGTCTACGTTGTGCCACTTCACTCTATTGTACTCTGCACCACTCTACTCTGCACCACTCTACTCTACCCCACTCTGCTCTATGCCACTCTACTCTATGCCACTGCACTCTACCCCAATGCACTCTACACCACTTTACTTAGAACCAATGCACCTGAAGCCACTGCATTTTATGCCAATCTACTCTGCACCACTGCCCATTATGCCACTTCACTCTAGGCCACTCCACTCCACTCTACAACACTCCACTGTATGACAGTCAACTCCATTAAACTCTAGTCCACTCTGACACTCTACTCCACTCTATGACACTCCACTCAACAACACTCTACTCCACTCTGCGACACTACTCCACTCTACTACGTTCTACACACCTTCCTCTATGCAACTCCATGCCACTTTACTCTACTCAATTCTACGACACATTACTCCACTCCAGTACTCCACTCTACACCACTTCACTCCATGCCACTCTATGCCACTCCACTCCAGCACTCTATGGCACTCCACTCCACTCCACTCTACTACACTCTACTCCTCTCTATACCATTGCACTCTATTACCCTACTCCTCTCTGTGCCATTCCATTCTACGACAATCTACTTCGCTCTACACTACTCTGCTCTACTTCAATCTATGCAACACCCTCTATGCCACTCCACTCTGCTCTACAGAATTCCATAATACTCTAATGCCTAGATGCATCAACCTTTTTAGGAAGTGCAAACGGTGCGATTCGCAAAAATCGGCCTTTTGCACTTCCTAAATTGGTTTCTGGGATGCATCAAGCATTTTTGGAAAATCGCTATTTTTTGCGAGTTCCAAAAATGCGATTGCTTTTAAGGAATCGCAAATTTGCGATTCCTTAAATGCAATGCATCATCCTCAAAACATTTGCGATTTTACAAATTGCAAATGCAAATTACCACGAAGTTGAACTTCGTGGTAATTTGCAAAAATGTTTAAAAACGCATAAAAATGCATTTTTTAAACTTCTAAGTTACAGACACACATGTCCTTAGGACATGTGTGTATGTAACTCACATGTAAAAGTGCATTTCATGGGTGCAGGGGGGGGTCCTTTGGACCCCCCTCTCCACCGTGGAAAGGCTTTGTTGCATTCCGATTTCAAATTGCGAATTCGCAATTCCCATTCATTCCTATGGGCATTTCAGCCCATAGGAATGAATGGGAATTGCGAATTCGCTATTTGAAACTCGCAATTTTATTGGGATTCGGTAAAAATTGCGATTTTTCCGAATCTCAATAAAATAGCGAAATTAATGATGCATTGCCATTTGCGATTCCTTATTTGCGATTCCTTATTTTTCGCAAATAAGGAATCGCAAATGACAACGTTGATGCATCTAGGGGTAAGGCTCTCCATTCTACGACACTCTGCTCCACTCTGACATTCTACTCCACTCTACACCACTCAACTTTACAACACTCTACTCCCTCTACAACACTCCACAACACTATGACACTCCATGACACTCCATTCTGTGCCACTCCATTACACTCCACTTCACTCCACTCTACTCAAATATACACCACTTCATGTTAAACCACTACTCTCTACGCCACTCCATAACACCCCACTCTACTCCACAACATTCTATGACACTCCACTCCACATCACTCTCCTATACGGCACTAACAATTAGCCATGCTGAACAGCTGCCAAGCAAACATGGCTAAAACATATTGGCTTTGCCAATAGCTCTTGCATAGGTGAGACCTATTGGCTTTGCCAATGCTTGTTAATTTAACCCTGGGGTTGCAGAGTACCCATTTCTCAGGATCCATCCACAGGATCATTTTAACTACATAATTCCCCTACAGCAATAAAAAAATAGCAAGTGGTTCCAGTTCACTGGTCGAGCACACGCTGGCAATACGCCACCAGTATGTGACCCAGTGATGAAGCATGCCACAATAGTGGGTGTGGGTCTTCAAATCAGAAGAAAGGACTCTCCTTCTCCTCTTTTTGTTCTTCATAATAAAACCGTAAAATAATAGTGTTTTTAACAAGGTACAGTAGATTTCTTGTGTGGAACCTGAGGGTCTGTCTAAGCGTCTATAAGCCAGCCCTACTCAAAGATGGAAGAAAATTGCGTGGCCTTGAAGTGGGAGAAGCCCAGCGTGTTCTTGGGTTGTGGAGCACCCAGGCGTAGCTGACTATTGAGAGATAGTGAAGATAGGCCTGACCCAAAGTCTGCAGGGTCAGGGTCAGCCCGTTGAAGCTCCCACCGTGAGTTGCATAAAGATATTTTCCTCTGAGTAGTTCGGTGATCCTACCATGAATCCCTTGTGCTGTCACAACCACCTGAGGTGCCCACTCGAGAGGAGCCTGTAGGGCTGCAACTGCCTGCATAGGCCTCCAAGGCCACAACTGATGAAGGTGATCATCTGCCTTTCGGGATGCAAGTGTCGAAGACAAGCGTCTGTCTGTATCGGCCCCAAGGGCTGCAACTGCCAAATTTAGTTGGCCTGATTGCTTTAACCTCCGACAAGCTTGCCAAGTGCACTGTTCAGCATCCATAATCCAGAAGGGGACTAGAACGCCACCACCACAGAACCAAGGCCCAGAGTGCGAAAATGCTCATTGCACCAGCCAGAATCTTGGATTTACCAGCATCACTGAAAAGATAACAAGGTACTGTGTCTGCAGGACCTGACAGACTGTGTCTGAAAACGAGCAGAGGGAAATTGCTGATGCTTACGTTAATCTTTACAAACATGGCTTGTTGAGCCAAAAGACAATTTTAGTGACTTTTGGGCCAATCTTTGGGTAGTCACTAGTAATTTCAACCTGGGTCCTGCCTATGCCTTTACTGTATACTGGCCGGAGTTACATGAGAGAGCAGGGAGGAGAAAACGTGTGCCACAGGGATACCTGCATTTCATTACATTTCGTTGGGGTATGCAATGCTGTAACTGAACCACCTTTGGAAAGTGTAGTATTTAGTAACACTGCATTATTAAAGTACTTTCTTTTACTTAAAATGTTAGCACTTGGCCGGACAATATTTTTTGTGTCTGTTGATTGGTTGATGATTTCTGGGATCTTGCTTTCCACTCAATTTCCAGAGAAACCTGGGTCTGCTCACCCTCGCTACCCCGATAATCCATGCAGAAATGGCTTAACTGGGCCCAGTTTGCAAAGGGATACCACGACGGAGCTCCAGACAGCAACAGCATATGACCTCAACCACCACAGTTGATGCCCCATAGCTCCCTTCGCCCTGTGGTACCCGAACGGTGATTGACAGACAGTTTGTCACCTACCAGAATACTCCTGTGAGACGTTGGTGGGTGTCTCAGTGGTGGATGGACATTAAGACTCACCTAACCAGCAGTTTAGGTCCCAGTTGGTGCACTTCTCAATGGGAATCTTGATGGTCCCTGGGAATCGGTGGCCAGAGTGTGAGGTTAGATACGACATGGCTATTAAAGCAGGAAAAGGGAATGAAACATGGGCTAGAGTTGTGAACTGGCCACAGCTAAGTAGTTCCATCCATACAAGATTGTTGTTTACATGAGGCAAAAGAGACAAGGAGACAACGTTTTGCCTTGTTTAGCCCCCCTTGTTGCAGAACAATGGGTTGTTCAACCTGCGATTGGAATCATATCTGGTACTTGTCAAGAAATCCCCAGAAAGTTCCTCTATTTTGCACATAATCATCAAATGGCTTGCAACTAACTAAACTGTATTGCTGAGTCCTGCACTGCATGCTACAAAACATTAGAGGGAGCTTGCACTTCCATTAAAAAATACCATTAAATGAAGGAACAAAGACATAGATGGGAATAGTCACTCTCTAACTTCTCTTTAAGGACTAGGTAAAACTGCTAGTTGTTACTCCTCTCTTAGGTGAACAGCTGGTATTTCACCAGTGCCAGGTTTTGGCGGCTCTGAGCTGGCAAAGGAGGCAGGCCCTCAAAGACCAAAAAACTGCCCTTGAGCTTAGGAAGCAGGAACTATAGGAGAAGCCTTAAGTTGACCTCAAAGACTAACAGGTAGAAGATATAGAAAATGAATCTGGAGTTCTGGTGAATCAACGGAGACAACAGTACCCGTTTGATCTGGCTACCCAGGCTAAGAATCTAACCAACTGTCTGGCTGTATCCAAATAGTTATTCCATTGTTTTGAAGAGAGTCTTGATATCATAAGTGTTTGGTGGCTGGTCTTGAATATGCTGTTATTACAAATGCAGTTCAGAGGAACATCGGGGATATCTTGGTAGAGTGGTAATAGAGGGTGGGGAGAACGTGTTTTTAGAACTGACTGTTGGGGAAATATGTTAAACAGGCATAAAGAACAGGGTGTCTGAAGGATGTCTGGAAATCCCCTCAGGAGTAGCAGAAGGAGGTGGTAGAGTTTGTTAATATGTATACACTAAAAAGGGGTGCTGTTTCCAAGGGGATGGGAAAAAACCCAAACGCACAGTGGTGGATCCAGGGAACTAAACAGAAGGACTTGGGGGAATCCCAATGATCAGATCTGAATGCCCTCGCACAACCAAGGTGGTGTCATGCTCCATCATAGGGTGCTCCTCGTCACGCCAGGGCTGCCATGCTCAAAAGACCCTTCAATGGGGGCTCTTTAGCGGAGATCGTTTGATCTAGCCATATGGTGAGTGCAAGTGAGGGGATATGGGTGTAGGATGGTGCTTATGTGAATTAAAGGAGTTTAACGGGAACCCAAAAAGGATTTAATCTAATGGTCCCCCTGACGCAGTAAAAACAGTGAGGCTATCCGTAGTGATAATGTACTGAGATAGCTCAAAAGGTCAACATGTTTCATGCCTCGATGCCAGAAGGGTCAGTGGCATTTCTTCAGGACCACATAACTGTATGGACCCTACCATGAGTAGGACCAAGGGATACTTGCAAGTAATTAATCCACCAGAGCACAAAAATTAATAATAGGGTTCCCACACAAGCAGCAGGACAAGTGGGAGCACTCCAAAGACGCTTCCCAACACGCAGTGTATAAAAGATGGTATAACTCCAAAAATCGTCTAGAAAGTGCTAACCAGTCCAAAGCTGATACATGTAAAAAAGTGCACTATTCCCTTTGTATCAGATATATTAAAGATACGGTGAACCAGCTCCCCAAAATGCAGTAGGAAGTTAGTGTGGAGTAGTGTCCTTACCTTAGATGAGGATCTTGCAACCTGGGGATCAAACGGTTCCATGGCTGAAGTTAAGGCCACATCTTAAAAAAAAAGCATGGTTTCAGTTTGCTCAGAGAATCAAAGCATATGTTGGAAACATTTATTGAACGCCATCGTGTTGCCTCCCTAACTGTGCAGGCAGGTGGAAACAATACTTGTGTGCAACAAGTGACTATGGAATTAACCACCACCAGATAACTTATGCCCAGGTCCATTCCAGAGCAACCTTGATCATTCAGCATCAAATAGCTCCCATTCAAGAGCAGCTTGAAAACCGGACGAATCACTGCAGCCGGGGAACCCTTCAGATAACAGGACAAATTTGCCACTGAAGCATTGCATGCCCCATGAAGAGAAAAGTCCTTGCAACCTAGGGACCCACTTAAAGCATCCTCACAGTCGGAACCACTAAGGAAAACTTCTGTGTCCCAATTCCTGCATCTAAACCTGAATAGTAACTCCCAGTGCTCATGCCCATGACCTTCCCCTAGCACTTTGTATCTGCCTACCTGCTTGTATTAGAGACAATATTGGAACTGGAAAGTCGTAACCGGTAGGGAGATGTAACCATCGATTATCCAGTCTGTGGATGGCGTCTCAGCCCCAGTGAAAGGTAATTTGTTTAATTTTCCAATGTGCAACGTGGTATACCCTGCCTCTCTGCGTACCGTTACAATCTGTGTCTCCGTTAGATCATATGCAGAAAACAGACTTGTACTATTGATGTAATGCCATGGCACGTGGCTGGAACGTAATGGTTGCAATGTCCAACTCAGTATTAACAATGGACCGTAATTGTGACTGTCCATGCTGCAAAATAAATATGTGTTGCTGTATAATGACAACTGCAGAAGACTCTATGTTACCAAGTGAATAATTTCTGGATGATTATGTGGTGATACTGTTGTCAACCACAGCCAAAGCCTTTTCTAAATTAACCATAGCGATCTTCCACAATCTCTCAGCAGCTTCCTGTTACAAAATGATCCACAGCTCATTGTATATTGCATACAGGAAGCGCTTTTGACGTGGGTTCTGGGGACCTAATAGAAAATCTCTGAGATCCATGCCATCAGAAAGAAAGGACAAGTGTTGCTTCACATGAAAGTGTGTTTAGGTTTTTAGTGAGTCAAGGCACAACTTCCCCACACTATGTAATGTCACCACTCCAGAGTATTCTGTTTGTACATATCGCTGATCAGGCCTATTGATCCTAAACCCTTCAATGTTACCCAGGAATCTGAACTGACACCCGTTTGTGCCCACTGGCCAAACCAACCATCCCTTCCAATTGGGGTCTGATGAATTAAAAGAACCATTACGTATCATGGTGTCTAATGTTACCTCACTGAAGTGTGTTAAGTGCTGCCAATTCTCAAAGAGTGAGAACGCGGGAATACGAGGAGTGTTCAAATCCTTCATTTTGGCTGTTCCAAGACTTGAAGTTTATTGCACTGTTTTATTCAGGAAAATTATTTGATATGGTAATGGAAAAGCTCTAACAATGCCTCTGTTCCCTGAACCTACCAATCCCTTGTCCCCCAGACAGACTTTGTGTCTATGGTGTCTTTCCAAAAGTCAAAACCTTGTACTGACAGTTGGGAAATAAAGGAAGCAGAGTATATCAGCTTGGTGTTTATTAGCATATTTTTCTTTGCCGGTATGGGAGCAAGCCTATAATAATAAGAGGCTAAGTCTGATGTTTCAAAACCAGAAAAATAAGCAAACTTTTATGCAAATATTTTTTGAACTACCTTTTGGCGGTGTTGGGCAATGTTCCCATTGAGGGTAATTGTAAACAGCGTGTGAGATACTAGCTTTGTGTAAAACATGGTGACCATAATGTTGATAACAAGAACATGTTGCCAAATTTAGATTTACCATCATACAATTGATCATTAGAAAATTCAGCTGTTTGCTCTAGATCAGCAAACAAATTATGCACATTTTCAATATCTCAGTAATCAGAGAAAGTATTAGATGTGATGATATAATTGAAGGAAATTTTAAACAAATATGGACTTTCTAAAAGTTCAGTCGGACCTTATATATCATATGATACCCTATTCCATACTATTCCTACCAGAACTGTAACTGCTGTAATGTTCACTAGGGACATGTCCCTTATTTCACGGCGCGATGATGCATATGGTTTCAGAGCCAAGTTCGCAAGTTGTACTGCAGAGCGTCCTGGGAGATAGTGTCCGTTCAGTAGTAGAAAAAGGACAGTTACCAAACCAATTCAAAGGACCAGGAAAAGTAATCCAATTGTAATCCAGCGATGTATCCATGGAGCAACAAAGTATTTATTTTTCAGCTAAAGATAGAGAGTGTATACTCGTAGCCTGAAAGGGAGAGGCGGTAGTGGCAGCTCCGGTTCACTGGAATCCGATGAGTAGTCTTCATAGTGCACGAAGTAGCCGTTCTGTCTATTTTTGGTGGCTCAGCATGTTTGGTAGAACTGGGAGATAACTTGATCTGTGGCATATTCACATAGACGTAAATTTTTCGAATTGAGATTTCTGTACTTGTTGACTATACAGTTGTAGTTTCACTTCATTGTTGTTTACAGCTTCTATTTGCAGAAAGGAATCTTCTGTTGTTATTAAATCTTTCATCTGAACTTCCTGAAAAGGTAGCGAGAGGAGTCCGGTGGCTACCCAAGAGCCCACGTAGCCTACAGTTGAGAATTGGTCACATAGTGTGGTTTGATCAGATCAATGGAGACAAACATTTTGTCTTTGTGACCGGCACATCTGTTTAAGGTGAAAACACAATTAATACATTTGGAAGTTTATATATGATTTATGATGAGCAACAAGAAAACTGACGCTGGAAGTTTTTCTGAGTGAAAGTCTTTTGTTTATGTCTGTTTTTATTGTGGCATCGTGTTGACGCAGTATTTATGTTCGACCAAACTGACTGTGGTCATGTGACAAAGTCTCCTTGAAGTCGAAACGTGTTATCTTTGTTTGACTTATTAAATCCAATCACAGTACCGGAGTGGCTGGGCTTCCTTTCCATGAGCTGGGGATATATATTTAGGAAAACTCTATTTATTTGTTCCATACAAACCATACTTGAAACTACACAAACATTAGAAATTCTAAAGTTATAGTTATAAGTTAAATGTAGAATTTACACACAACGTTCAAATTACTATAAGTTGTGCGCCTACATATATAGTGTCACTTATAAATTATATTTTGACTTAACACACCACCTTCAAATTTCTATAGGTGCTCACCTCACTAGCCTTACTACATTAACTATAACTCACATCTTTTCAATGTACTGGTTATATCCTTGCATATTACATCACATATATCATGTCAAATCATAGTTTTCATAACAACACTTATGACATCTCCATTGAGATGCTTTTTCAGAACACAGTACATGTTAAGTTGCAAATCATTGTTTGCCTAAGTGGTCTTAAAACAACATGGCTGTCTGCAATTTTTATAGAGACATTCATTATTCTATCAGATAATGACTTGTCATCACCATGTGCCGCAGTCCTACATCAAAACTACTGCATCAACAGATATCCCTATGTTTAAAATGCTCATAACTCTAGAAATACTTACCCTTTTTAGTCACAACCACAAAAAAATATATATATATAAATATATATATATATATATATATATATATATATATATATATATATATATATATATATATATATATATATATCTTTAACAAAGGGTGTCCTTCTTTAAAAAGACACACGGAGCACACTGGAACGTTCAAAAGCTTTTACTGCAAACAGCATGACGCGTTTCGTCTTGCGACTTCCTCAGACGCTGTGTGCACAATTTAATGGCTTCTCTTGGTCAAAGTTTTAAAAGTCAGCCACGCTCCTCCCCTTATGGCAACAACGAAGAGGGACTATTTTCATGTTCCTCCCCCTTCCCATTACTCTGCTTGTAGCTGCCATCTTTCAGTGTGTTTTTCATTCATGCCACTCACCAGATTCGTGGCTATGTTCCACTTTGAAGATTTTTCATTTATCTGGATATCGACACAATGTCCAATTCGATGGTCCAACTTTGCCAGGGGTATGTTATGGAGCTTGTTGGTCCGCTTTATCCCTTTTCGCCAGCCGCTGATTTTGGATCCCGCACATATATATATATATATATATATATATATATATATATATATATATATATATATATATATATATATATATATATATATATATATATATATATATATATATATATATATATATATATATATATATATATATATATATATATGACAGTAAACACTGGGAGTGCTGCTATGAATAAATAATAGAAGAACAATTTGGAGTATTGGTCCTTTGTGGTAAATACGGAACCGGGAGTGCGCTGTAAACTCTTTTGCGTGTGAGCAAAAAACTGATGCATATATATATATTTTTTTTTTTTGTTGTTGTTGTCCAAATGATCTGCAGCAGAAAAGCACTCAGCAGCAGTAAGGTTTGATTCCTTCATTTATTTGAATTACGAAGGTGATTTAACATCCGTCATTTTTCTTTTTTCTTCTTGTTTGCCTGCCGACGCGTTTCTGAGCTATCTGCTCCTTCTTCTTGGGCAAAATGGCAATGTGGTATTGTGAGGCTTATGTAATCCCATGCCTCAGCTGCCTTTAGTAGTTACAGCCAGATGTGTTAGCTTAGTAGCTTGTCATCACTTGTAATGAGTTCTGGGGCATGTAGTTTTAATCAGCCATTAGAAAACCCTCAGTGGGTTCTGCAATGTCACATTAATTAACAAGATCACAGCAGCTCAATTCAATGCCACTGCGATATTTAAAATACTCCAGTGTGCCCCGGAATGTAATTTCACCTTCGTTCGTGTCACAATCTGCTGTGCCATCTCCAACCTCGGAAATTTCCGGTCTGGCGGCCCCTTTCTCCATTCGCTCCCTCCTCTCTTCCAAGGTGGTGCTTTTCCCACGCCATTGCCATTCTGCCCAAGAAGAAGGAGCTCTAATTAGAGCGAAACACTGTGTCAGGGGTTGCTTTTAATCATTTCAGGTTGGCTTGAGTTGGTATTTCACCAATTCAAAGCTGTAATATTGTGCCTGGAGTGTTAATGGCTTTAGTCATTTTACAGCTCAGCAAGGACAGCACTGTACTAGTCCTATGCTTAAAAACTTTGCTGTATAAATGGCAAAAGACTATGTCCATTTCTATCTCGACGTGGATAGCACTGTGCTAATCCTATGCTTAAAACCTTTGATAGAAAAACAGACATTTGAGGTGAGCAGATGTAGAGTGTCGCTGGTGTTGAGAGTGCTCTAACAGGAGCTGCTTTCCACCTAAACTTGAGAACTACCCAGACTTCTCTCCTTCTTTATTGCATATATATATATATATATATATATATATATATATATATATATATATATATATATATATATATATATATATATATATATATATATATATATATATATATATATATATATATATATGACTCGTGACCAAGGGAGAGATCCCGAAACGCGTCAAGTGTTTCTCTTGTCAGAGACCATTTTTGCCGAATAAATCCACGTCTGCTGCACAGAAACTCTGTTTGTGTCCGTGACTGCGGCGCTTTGTGTAAGGTATTGAAAGCACGGCTGTGGTGCATTTTCGTAGAGGCTGCCTGCCTCGTGACGGACCGCCTTCATCAGAGAGGCTGGGAGAGGCGCTGCGAGTATTCATGCTTGCAAGTGGGATTGGATATATATATATATATCACATCCACACTGCTGCTTGAAGGACCCTCAACCAGACAACGCTGATGCCGTCGGTAGCAGCAGCCGCTACCTTAATGTCTGTAGGTGCTGGATCCCACCAATTGGAAGGAAGCAGAGACGGCACACCAGGAAACCTTGCACAAACCCTTTATTGTGCACTCGTTAACCCAAGACGTTAACGAGTGCACAATAAAGGGTTTGTGCAAGGTTTCCTGGTGTGCCGTCTCTGCTTCCTTCCAATTGGTGGGATCCAGCACCTACAGAGATATATATATATATATATATATATATATATATATATATATATATATATATATATATATATATATATATATTCACTAAAAAAACATAGGTTTCACACCAGTTATAGTTAGGTGGAAATTTTACTCGCATAAAACCATTGACATTCCCACGTTATAGTTAGTTGGACTCACTATAACTTACGCGTGCAATGCACTGCTGATGACGTCACATATTACATCACTCATGACATGGTCAGTGACATCACTCATGACATCACTCATGACATCTCAAATGACATCACTGATGACAACATCCAGTGAATGTGTATCTTTCTGAAAAATAAATATTTTTTATATATGTATATCTAAAGGTTGATGGAAGAATAAATGGGTAAATAAATGTCTAAATGGATGTTTTTTTTATGTAAAATTGATTGGTTAACTGACTTATTAAATGTATCTTAAATGCACGTGCAAGTTATAGTGAGTCCAACTAACTATAACGTGGGAATTTCAATGGTTTTATGCGAGTAGACTACTACTGAACTACTCATCAATTAATAAAAATGAATTGGCCACTTGGCCGTGACCCATTTCCCATTCCAGCCCTATCCAACCTAATTCGGGGCCGGCTCAGACAGGAAAGACAATTGTGACAGCAACAATTGGTCTCCAGACATTTTGAGAGAGTCTAGGCCACTTGGCCTTTATGCATAACTCAATTCCATTATCAGGTTGAACCAGAGACTTACATGGACTGTGCATGTATTAATGTGACAATTAGAACAATTGTATGAAATATGTCCGTGTATTTGTTTTAATTTAATTTGAAACCATTTTTTGTGTTTAATTTTACACATCTGACTACAGTTATTTAATTTGTCTGAGACCGTTTTTCCACATAGTCTGTCTTCTACCTCATTTGTAGTTCACATGAAATGTAGTCTTGACTTAAAATGTAGTCCTACCTCAGTTTCCTTTACCACTTTGAGCACTGTTATGTGTATAAAATGGTGATTGTGTTTATGTGTGGTTGGCTTTCGAAGAAGACCGTTTGGTCGAAACGCGTCGCCAATAAGCGCAATTTTGAACACGGACCCTGGTGTGCGAGTCGTTTGTGTGGTTCCTGGGAGGAAGAAACTCTGTTTGGGAGCCCTTTCTATTATATATATATATATATATATATATATATATATATATATATATATATATATATATATATATATATATATATACATTTTTACACAAAGTTCACCCTGTGATGCCCAATATATATTTTGTTCCGAAAGTGCACAAACAACAGACACCTGTGCCAGGTCGGCCCATAGTGTCAGCCATAAACAGCACTTTCGAGAACACCTCTCAATATATAGACTTCTACTTACAAGACTTTGTGGTCTCCTTACCAGCTTACATCAAAGACTCTACGGATTTTTTGTATCTCTTAAACCAATGCACCTGGTCTGATGAACTCTTACTTGTGACCATGGACATATCAACACTGTATACTAGCATAGCACATGCTGATGGCATCAGAGCAGTCAAGTATTATTTAGATCAACGCCCCATACAACTGTACCAACACAACAAAATACTAATACCTATGATTGACAGATGCCTAAACAACAATGTTTTTTCATTTAATTACAAACAGCTTAGAGGGGTGGCTATGGGGGCATGTTTCTCTCCGACCTACGCGGGGCTCCACGTGGGGTGGTGGGAGGAACATGTCCTCAAAGTACAGCATGCTATTAGTTGGAAAAAACATGTCACAAGTTATTGGAGATATATCGATGATGTTTTTTTAATATGGCGAGGCACTATGCAACAGGCAAGGGAATTTGTCAAAGACATCAATGACAATCAATTGAATTTGAATTTCACGGCCAACATAAGTGATCATGAGGCAACCTTTTTAGACGTGCAGATCAACATAATTGACAACAAAATAACAACTAGTCTGTTCAGAAAAATAACAGCAGGCAATACGATCCTGCACGCAAATAGTTTTCATCCTCAGCCCACCATCACAGCCATCCCCTATGGGGAGTTTCTAAGGATCCATAGATCTTGCAGTACCCCAGAGCTTAGAGATAAGCACCAACAAGAATGCAAAAGCAGACTAATGGCCAGAGGGTACAATGAGAAAAAACTAGATGCGAGTATGGCCAAAGCCAACCGCATTGATCGTTCAGACCTCCTTGATCCCAATAGAAAAATCCCATTTCCAACAATAGAAGGCAATGATAATAACACCTTACGCCTCATTACAGGATTTAGCCATCAGGCACGTCAAATCACAAAATTGGTCAAACAACAATGGCCCATCATCCTTACAGACCATGTACTCAAAGAGATAATGCCCAAAACCCCCACAGTTACATATAAACGTGCCTATGCGATGTGCAATGACTTAGTGGTTAATAGCCCTGAAACACTCAAAGAAGAAAATTGGCTGTCTCCACGTAAGGTTTTTTTTCGTTGCAGTTCGTGTAGGGCATGTAAATTCGGGATAAATACGACCTCCTACCCTATCCCATTTGATAACATGCCCATCACATTGAAGGCACATTACACATGCCGCACCGAACTAGCGGTATATGTTTTAAAATATAGTTGTGACCTAACCTACGTTGGAAGCACGAAATTACCCGTCCATATGCGCATCCTCCAACACCTTAGGGCCAAAGTGAATGCTGACCAAAGCGACCCTGTAGCTCGGCATTTTCAGAGTGTTCACGGACAAAATCTTAACCATCTGAAGTATTTTGTTATCGATGTTGTCAACCCGAGCAAGAGAGGGGGGGACAATGAGAAACGTCTCAGACAGCTCGAATCGAAATACATAGTACTTCTGAACAGCAAGGCCCCGGGAGGTTTAAACATGGGGGAAGACCTTCATAATTTCCTATAATGTAATGTTTCAATAATAACTGTGTAAATCCGCCTTACAAATAATATAGGATATGTATGTCATTCAACCCCCTGTTAACATTAACCTTAATTCTGTATTTCAGTACTTCCTTAATATGCAGTTTGTCCTGTTTTTTGAACAACCTTGTCTTATCGATGGCAGGAAAGAAATTGATCGTTTTTTAACCTATATGAATTTAATATTCATCTTTTTTTTAGCACTTAGCACTTAGCACTTTACACTACCTTCTGGACACTCCAGAAAATGTAATGAGTTCCCATATTTGCACTTGTCACTAACGAGTACAGTCACTTTAAAAATACAAGCATGCACGTCAATGACCATGATTTGCACAATTCTATAATTATGTTATAGATATGTTATATTAGCTCTTGGTGTTAGGCTATATTCTTTGATATTGCCCGTCGCACATATTGTTTTGTAATATCAGTATTATTACCAACAATGTAATAAATATACCATTGCTAACATTATATTTTCACGCTTAATAATCGTATACATAAATGAACTCAGATTACTAGGGATCATTTGAGAACACATTTCCAGGAGGAGTTGTACACTATTTGTAAATAGATTTGTAGTCTAACATTGAGTGACTTTTTATTCTAAAAATGTATAAAAATGTATTTGTACAGTTAATGAAATTTCTCCCAATGAGACACATCTATCGACAACGCCACAAAGACTAGATTTTTACGATCTCATTGAGTTCCAATATTAAGCCAATCAGCTTAAGCGTGTTATTACATGGGCAATATTCGGCATTTGAGCAGTATATGATTACCTTTAGCTTACATGTTAATGTGATATTATCTTGATGACCTTCCCAATGTGATATCCATGTATTGTCAGAGCAACGAACATGTTTCTAAATGGCGCTCACACAAACACCGCTGTGTATCACCTATACAGCTACACAGTCCTATGTCTATGTTGTTGTAAGACTTTGGCAATTGGCGCGCTTTGCAAATGTATAGCTTGTATTTAATGGCGGCGGCCCGCACTCTCAACATCAGTGAGCAAGGACGTAATGTCCTAAACGCGTCTGATGGCTTGCACCACAAAAGAATAAATCATTTTTTAAATCGAAGACTGGCTTTGGCGTTACTTGATGTCTGCAAACCTGTTAGTGCAACTAAGCACTATCACGACGAGTTGGAGAATCATATATATGTATATATATATATATATATATATATATATATATATATATATATATATATATATATATATATATATATATATATATATATATATATATATATTAGCTACTGGTAGTCGCCAGTAGGTAGTTATAGTTAGGACCTCATTTCTTTTCAAAAAGTATTTTTTTGTTTTCCCAATAACTTTGGCGTTGTTTGATAAATCTTCGCGAAATTTTCAAAACTAGTGGCCCGCTCCGGTCTTGAAAGTTTTGGGGTGATTCATCAAGCGGGGGTCGAGTAAAAAGGGGGGTCCCGAAATGCATTTTCCCCATGTTCATTTCCATAGGAAACTTTAGACAAAGCTTCAGCCCACACTGCCGAACGGAATTACACAAATTTGGCAAAAAGGTAGCCCTTGATTCAGAAAGAGCCCTTTTTGTTAAATGGTGTAAATCCGTTCAGTAGCTGATGAGAAATTAAAGAAAGAAAAAACGTATACTTCTGAGCACCGAGGAGGGTGAGTGAACCCTCCCGGGAACGAGCTTCACTCTGATTGGCTGCCAACACTCCAAACCAGGCAGTGTTGGCAGCCATCTTGTGACTCTTTAGAACCAAGTCACAAGAAAACAGTGAAAAAGAGGGTAAAAAAGAAGAAAATGGGGTAGGGTAGAAACGCCCTGACCCCCTAGGCCTGCTCAAGGGGTCCCACAAGGACCCCCCGGGCCAAAAAAAGCTTTTTAAAAAAATAATTTTGGCGGAATTTGCTTTGGGGTCGCGAATCCCGCCGAAAATGAAAAAATAAATGAAGTGCGGGCTCCCGCGCTTCATTTTAATGAGGCCCCCGGGTGGGCCACGCCCCGGGGGCAATATGTATTTAATTTGCATGGGCCCGTGGGGGCCCTCGGGGGCCCCCGCAGCCACCGGGGACCACCACCTCCCCAGGGCTATAGTAATTATATGGTGGAGGGCATGCCCCCCCGCAGCCCCGGGGACCGCCACCTCCCCGGGGCATTGATGAAAATGGGTAGGGAGGCCTCGCGGGGCCCCGAGCCCCGGGGACCTCCACCTCCCCAGGGCTATACAGAATAATTTTGTGTGGGGGGCTCAAGCCCCCCCACACTGCCGCGGGGACCAGCACCTCCCCGGGGCACTTAATATGTTTTAATACGGTGTCCATTGTGGACCCCCAGGCCCCAGGGACCACCTCCTCCCCGGGGGTCTGAAATGGATGGAGGGGGGCTGCGCGGCCCCCTCCAGAAGCCCTCGATATCCATGGGGACCACCACCCCCCAGGGCCGGCTCCTGCAATGTCCAGGGACACTGCTGTTTGTTATGGTAGGGCGGGAGCCGTCCGACTCCCGTCCTGATATAGCAAACGCTGCTTTGCTTCCTTGAAGCGAGAGCAGGGAAACCTGCTCTGGCTTCAAGGAAGCAAAGCAGAATTGCTTTTGAGCAAGGGGAGCTGTACGTCAGCAGCTCCCCTTGCTCAAAAGCTAAGCCGGCTCTCGCAGGAGGTGGGGAGCAGGCGGGACAGCGGGGGCATTAAAGCTACCCCCGCGGTCCCCTACGGAAGAGGGCCGGCCCCGGAAGACGGGGTCCCCGGGGCCAAAAGTGGCCCAGAGGGGGCCATGTAGCCCCCCGCCTTAAAAAATGATAAAAAAATTAAATATGTGCCCATGCTCCAGGGGATGGGGTCCCCGGGCTGAAATTGGCCTTGGGAGGGGGGCGTGCAGCCTCCTTCCTATTTTTGTAAAAATTTTAACTGTAAAAAACAGGTCAGGCCCTGGGGAATGGGGTCCCTAGGGCCTCCAATATTGTAAAAGAAGCGGGACCACACAGTCCCCCTTATAAAAAAATAATAACAAAAAAGCTGGCATTGCACCGGAGGCCCCGCCTCCTCCCTGCAGCACTCAGCAAACGTTCCGCCTGGCACGTTGTAAGTTGGGGAATTAATTCCCCTTGAATACTGAGGGTTCCTGGGTACCAACTAGCCCACCAGGTACCTCCAGTATGCGCCACAGAGCTGCGCTGCAGAGAGGTGTTCTGAGGCCCTGCCTCTTTTTACACCTCTCTGCAACGCAGCTCTGTGGTGCTTACTGGAGGTACCTGGTGGGCTAGTTGGCCCCCAGGAACGCTCAGGACTCAAGGGGAATTAGTCCCCGAATTTAAAAATCGCCAGGTGGTGCGTTTGCACAGTGGTGCAGGGAGGGGGCAGGCCTGATATAACAAGTTAGCAATCTTGCTGTGTGGGACTTACTGGAGGTAATAAAAAGGGTAGTTGCCCCCCAAGGTTGACGTTGGGGGCTAACTACCCCTACTGTTACCTCCAGTAAATCCCACACAGTGGGATTGCTAAAAGGTGTTTGGAGGCTACGCTCACCTTTCTACACCACTCTGAAAATAAGACTGCTATGTTATAGATAGAAATTAGCATTTAAAAAACCTTTGAAATTCACTGACAAAACCATAGGTTTCAGGGACATTATAGTTGGTAATTTGCATTTAAAA
This sequence comes from Lissotriton vulgaris, assembly GCF_964263255.1. Taxonomy (NCBI): domain Eukaryota; kingdom Metazoa; phylum Chordata; class Amphibia; order Caudata; family Salamandridae; genus Lissotriton; species Lissotriton vulgaris. The sequence goes on from NC_141697.1 coordinate 579,015,922, forward strand.
AACTATAGAAATTCACTGAAAAAATCATAGGTTTCAGGCACGTTATAGTAAGAAATTAGCATTTACAAAGCCTTAGAAATTATATAAACTAGTATCCACTTGTGGCAAAATGTTAGGAGTCCTGCAGGTAGCCATGGCAGATCCACCCCCTGGTCAATAGGCCCCAACCCTAACTCACAGGTGGTCACAATGAAGAAAGCATATAAACTATGAAAGCGTATGCTTACCTGAGCTAAGTTGGAAAATTGCTCCAAGAGTTTTTGTGGGGGGCCTTTCCTGGTTACACAGCTACATATAGGTTTACTGACACGATGTACATTCAGCACTGACAGGCATGTTTATTGCACAAGTCTCCAGGTGGTAGCCAGACAAACGTGCATCAATGGAGAATTCCCAATCAAATTTGGCAGATTAAATTAGTTCTGCATCAAAGATTGCCCAGAAGTGATGTCAAAGGCTATGGGAGAAGGCCCTCAAGTTTCTGTGTAGTATTTCAGCCTCCTTCTTTGATGTCCTGTTCCTTGTGCCACTAATGTTATTTTTAGCATTCCAGCATGGTGCCAGGTTCAAGTGATTCTGAGTTAGCCTCATAATGAGCCAGTGTATTGATCATCGTTGATGTTACTTCACAGAAGGGAGGGTTTTCAGTTGTGAAAAAACAAGTAAAATGCCTTTTTATTTCCTTGCAGCCCATTACGTGGTTCCCTATGTCTGCCCCACAGCCCAAGGGGCAGACATCAAAGCAGGCAGTCTGTGTTGCTGTGCTTCTCCCATTACAGCATTTTGTGTTCATGTCATCTCGGACTGCTTGACGTTTAACACAACAATGGACAGGGGGTCCTGTTGTCTAAAAGTGCCCATCACAGCCTCTGAAGCGGTACGGTCTTTTGTCTTTCTACCAGGCTTACCTTTTGTTTAGCATGATACACAACTATGGCCTCTTCTACAGATGTGTTGCAGCAGCAGGGTCCTACAAAGCATCAAATGACGTGCTAGGAGGACTTCAGGTGCTGAGTTGAGCTAAAATTACCCTTATCACCATCAATCTTCTGCCCGACATTTCCTTCTGAACACCAAGTGACTAGACAAGAGGACCTCATGTGCTAAGCGGAGCAACAAGTACCTTAAGCACCATCAATCTTCTGCTTGCTTTTTCAGCAAGTCACTTATCCATAAAATGCAACTGATTCCCCTCTCAGTAAAGACTTCCAAGAGGCTTCGCCGCTTGAAAGAATCTCCTGATTCAAACCAGAACCCAAGCTGCACACACATACCTTCTCTCCTTGAAGAGGTCTATTAGATGAATGAAGTTAAGCGCCCTTCCTCCCCATGCATCTGGTTGCGACACCTCCAGGTGGTGTAGGCTATGCAATTGTCTTTTGAGGAGCCCTCTCAAATGGGTCATCTTGCTCGCTTTTCCTTTTGGTCTGTAGGAAGCCCTTAGGCTTGTTCTAGAGGAATCTGCCACCAGTGCACTCTGTTTAGACTGTTGTGGCATGATCACATCTAAATCAAGTTCAGGCAGGTCAATGCCAAGAATGTAACCAACTGCTACACCCAATCTTTGCCTCATTGCTGTGACGATTGTCCACTCAAGCAATATGTATTTCTCTGGAACGTGTTGATTGTAACATACTCCCCTGAAATATAATTATCTTCACAACTTTGAGAACTAACCATTCCCCAAGGAAGGTGCCGCTGAGCCCAGTGTCTCATAAGACAGTGGTCCAGGCCCCAATTACATTTATGTTTTACAATTCTAGAAAACTTCCTTCTGTTGTTATCTCCTACCACCAGAATTACTATGTTTATCAGAGTACCAACAATGTTTATTGTTGATCCTCATGTGTGAGAAGGGTGCTTCTCTAACAGGGTAATGGCCCATGTGGATGCTACACACTACACATAAGTTACTTGGCAATATTTGTTGCCTGGAACTGGCAACCCTATTGTTTCCCTCAGTTTTGGCAAGTATAGTGTTATTAAATGGGGAATACGTTTCCATGTAAGAAAACTACACAATATTTTATGTTAGAACATCACCCACTATATTAGTGGCATGCTTCATCATTGGGTCTCATTCTGGTCCCTAAAAAGCATAATGGGCTCAATCATTTTCCAGGGAGCATATTTATTTCTTTATAGAGTGAAGCATTCATCTCAGGGGATATCAAGTCACTAGTAGCGAAAAAGGCTTGGCTGCTGGTGGGGGGAAGACAGGTGGATGTTAGTCTTTGGGGAACAGAAAGGTTTTTATTTTTTTTCGGACTCCAAGTAGTTAGATGTGAGCCGTAGGTCCAGGGGGAGTTCATTCCATTTATTAGCTGCCAGATATGGGAAGGAGCGCCCTCCAGTCCTCACTTTCTTGATGCACTTTGATCTGGCCAATGCTTGATGTAGTGACCGTAGACTCCTTGTGGAACATAAACCTCAATTTTCCCCTGAAATATTCTGGGGCCGCTTTGATTTAGGGCCATATGTAGGTGGCAAAATACCGGTCGGTAACGTCCGATTTCGGCCGTTACTGACCGGGATTAGTAATTCCAGATGTAGGGGGCCTGAAAATTACCGATTCTGTATATTTACCGAATCGGTAATTTTACCGAATCGGTAAAATACCGAATCAGTAAATGTACAGAATCAGTAATTTGGGATGTAGGTGGCACTGGAAACAGTGCCACAGGCCCTTAGAAATTCGTTATTTACCATGAAATACAATGGCATGGTAAATAACGAATTTCTGTGTACATGCACATATGTGCATGTACACCTGTGCCATGTGGCACACATACATGCCCTAAGGGCATGTATGTGTGTCACATGGCACACAGGCCAGAATTAGGGGTGCAACAGGGTGTCAAAGTGACACCCTGTCCCCCTTGACAAATCGGTAAAATTACTGAATCGGTATTTACCGAATCGGTAATTGCCATTGATTCCTATGGGCCTCAAGGCCCATAGGAAACAATGGCAATTACCGAATCGGTAAATACCGATTCGGTAATTACCGAATAGTACCGATTCGGTAATATTTAGAGAATTATTACCTACATGGCATTTACCGAATTGTAAATACCGAATCGGTAAAATTCGGTATTTAAGATTTGGTAAATGCCATTTACCTACATATGGCCCTTAGTGTTTTATGTGCATTTATTTTTATTTATTTTATTTATTTGCGGGTTTGTATTGCGCTAGATTCGACTCCCGGAAGAGTATCTCTGCGCCTTTGGCAGCAGTTTGCATACTGCTCTTTGACGCATAGGTAGCCAGTGCAGATTTTTCATGCACATCGATGCTGAGCTTAGTCTGCTTGTGTTGCACAATAGTTTGGCTGCGGCGTTTTGAAGCACTTTAGCCACGTGAAGAGGAGCTCGGTCATGTCCACGAATAGGACGTTTCCATAATCAAACTGACTTATGAGCAGGGCCTGCGTGACTGTTCTTCTGCAGTCCAACGGGATCCAGGGGAAGAGTCTAGTTAACAGTTTCAGGGTCTCAAAGCCCTTTCCACAGAGGCCCCGCACATGGTCCTTCATGGATAGGGTGTCATCAATAAGGATGCCCAGGTTTCCTGCGTATTGCTTAGGGATTGGAGCAACACCAAGTGTTTGTGGCCACCATGTATTGTCCCAAATTAACTTGGCACCTCCAAAGAGCAGGATTTCCAAATTCCCTGCATTTAATTTCAAACAATGCTCATGCATGCATTGTGCCATCTCTGAAAGGCAGTTATGTAATTTTATTTTGGTGACTTCAGGTCTTTCCTCAAGGGCTACCATCAGCTGTGTGTCGTCTGCATAGGAACAAATACCGATTCCCCATTTTTTTACTGATTTTCGCCAAAGATGATACATATGTGTTGAATAGAGTGGGGCTTTGCCATGCCTCCTGCTGGGGGCTACTAGGAAATAAAAATTCCTCGGAACACCTCAGTATCCCTTTGCTAGTGGTGTTCCAGGTATGATTAAAAAGTTCAATTAATGGCAGTTTTTACGTGGAATGATGGCCCTAAGCCATCTAGGTCATCAACATGTTTCAGCTCTATTTTAATGGTCCATTGGGTCCCGGACTTTCATCAGGACTACGCTTCTTGTGCCCCAGAAATTATAATTTATTAGGTCGGGCAATTTTCCTAACAAATTCAGTTAGAACATACAAATACATGTAACACATAAAACTTGCAACAAATCAGGCTACTCAACCTATCCAGTAGCTTACTTGTCCGGATTCCTGAAAAAATGACAACAAACAGTGTTGGTATCAAGCACTCCATGCTCATAGCCACAATGTGGGTGTTACAGATCACTCTACAGCAGCTCATCTCATGGCTGTTAGGCAATGGAAGAGAAGGAGGAGCTTTGAAGAGACACAAGCCTGTTCCATACCATTTGTATCTCAGTGAGAAGACAGTGTTGGTAGGCCAATTTTAAGTGTCTAGTCACACAGTAAGGTGTGAAAAGATTGGAAAGGTAATCAAAAGGTGTGCCGGTCTGTGCGAAGCTTCATGTACCAGGGATGCTGGAGTGATGAAAAAGGAATCAAAATATTTCAAACCCAGGATGACTGAGGCGGTGACATTGAGCACCCTTTGTAGTTTGCTTGTGGTTTTTGTCGGTAGACTTATGTAAACACCAGTTCAGGTTACTGAAAGGATGAGTGAGATTCAATTTTGAGTTTACAGAAGAGGGTGCATCCTACAGATGCGGTGTTGTGAAAGAACATGTTCATGATCATAGTGTTATCTTATGAAGGGAAGGACAGTTCTTTAACAAATATTGCTTCAATATTTGTATCTAAGTTAGAGGTGGCGGGTGGAGAACCTAGAACGCGAGAACGTCATAGCAAGAAAGTCAGACCCTTCAGGACAAATAAGTAGAATCTGACTTAACTGCTGTATAGGCAATGCCTCAAGGGCTACCATTAGCTGTGTAATGTCTGCATAGGAGCAAATACTGATTCCCCATTTTCTACTGATTTTCGCCAAAGATGATACATATGCGTTGAATAGAGTGGGGCTTTGCGATGCCTCCTGCTGGGGGCTACTAGGAAATAAAAATTCCTCGGAACACCTCGGTATCCCTTTGCCAGTGGTGTTCCAGGTATGATTAAAAAGTTCAATTAATGGCGGTTTTTACGTGGAATGATGGCCCTACACCATCTATGTCATCAACATGTTTCAGCTCTATTTTAATGGTCCATTGGGTCCCGGACTTTCATCAGGACTATGCTTCTTGTGCCCCAGAAATTATAATTTATTAGGTCGGACAATTTTCCGAACAAATTCAGTTAGAACATACAAATACATGTAACACATAAAACTTGCAACAAATCAGGCTACTCAACCTATCCAGTGGCTTACTTGTCCAGATTCCTGAAAAAATTACAACAAACAGTGTTGGTATCAAGCACTCCATGCTCATAACCACAATGTGGGTGTTACAGATCACTCTTCAGTAGTTCCTCTCATGGCTGTTAAGCAATGGAAGAGAAGGAGGAGCTTTGAAGAGGCACAAGCCTGTTCCATACCATTTGTATCTCAGTGAGAAGACAGTGTTGGTAGGCCAATTTTAAGTGTCTAGTCACACAGCGAGGTGTGAATAGATTGGAAAGGTAATCAAAAGGTGTGCCGGTCTGTGCGAAGCTTCATGTACCAGGGATGCTGGAGTGATGAAAAAGGAATCAAAATATTTCAAGCCTAGGATGACTGAGGCGGTGACATTGAGCACCCTTTGTACTTTGCTTGTGATTTTTGTCGGTAGACTTATGTAAACACCAGTTCAGGTTACTGAAAGGATGAGTGAGATTCAATTTTGAGTTTACAGAAGAGGGTGCATCCTACAGATGCAGCGTTGTGAAAGAACATGTTCATGATCATAGTGTTATCTTGTGTGGGGAAAGACAGTTCTTTAACAAATATTGCTTCAATATTTGTGTCTAAGTTTGAGGTGGTGGGTGGAGAACCTAGAACGAGAGAACGTCATAGCAAGAAAGTCAGACCCTTCAGGACAAATAAGTAGAATCTGACTTTACTGCTGTATATGCAATGCCTGCTCTTTTTACTCTTCATTTTGGCATATGTCATTTCAGTATACATATGGTAGCTGACGTTGCGGCAAACGGGGATTTCTGCAGAAGGGATCAGATCCTTATTGGAGATGGCTTGCGAGAGGGAGAAGTCTTGTGAAACACCAGAGGCCACTCAAAGCATTTTTCAAAGAAATTTTCCCAGTTTTGCCTGATTGGCGATATTTGAAACCAGGATTTCAACCAAAATTAATGAATGCCATGGTCAGTCATGCAGAAGGCTTCAGAAAGATAAAAGCCATTCAAGGCACAACTATGATGGTCTTTGGGTCTATCAGAGTGAATTGTTTTCGTTGCTTAATTTGCAAACAAAAGACATTTTTTAAAACTGTGCTCGGGCCTAAGGTTTTTCTTGGGATCCCGTTGACGTTACTGCCAAATGCCGGGTTACTGAATACCAACACTGCTTAGCCTAGAGTCACTTTTATGCATCTTATACCACCCTACACTTCCTGTCCTTTCATCTGGTGTGCATACTACATTTTGAAATCAGAATATCAATGGCACTAAATACCAAGGACAAAATATTGAAAGAATATAGGCAGGTAAGTCTAGATCTTGGATAGGTAACTCCACATGTATGTACCTATGATGTACACATATCTTCAAGGTGCATAGATATGGAGTTCAGAATAGTACATCTATATTTCCCTACATGCACTTACCATTCAATATTTTGTCCTTCAATATTCTGTCCTTGATATTCTTGTATGTCATATTCTTCATGTCAATATTCAGTAATACAATCCCTTCATCTCATGCAAGTTTATTTAATGTTTGCTTTCTCCATTTGTCACTGTTTCCTTATCTTTAACTATCTCCTCTTTCTCCCTCCTATGAATATGTCTCTAGTGCTCTTCGGTCAAAATCTGATGCTGAACAGTATTTCCCATTCCCCAGAAAGGAGTGCTGTGTCAACCACCTGGAACTCCTCGCACACATTAAGAATGGACTCCTCTGTGAAGCATCAAGGAGATTTGAAGGTGACTGTAGTTCACTGAGGTGATCATTAGTTTACAGGTAGAGAATTACAAAGTGACTTCCATTTCATGGATGTTTTGATGAAAGAGATGCCAGAAAGGTCTGTAATTTGGCAAGAAAATTTAGTCAGTAGTAGAGTTCCCAAAATATGGAGTGATTACAGCATTTTCAATTTACGGGGTACATCCTCTACCAAATGGGAAGTTTATGGAAAACCAGACAAAGGTTAAGGTAGGCAAAGATTAATAGTTTTGGCATTACAGTGATTTGATAGAGCGGTAGCACGTTAGATTGTTTTGATGATGTTGCTGAGAGCATTCTCAGACACTACAGCAAGCGTGCAAGGAGGTGCTGAGCAGTGTAGGGGTATTGATGACTTGCTGAGGGGAGGAGGCAGGAATTGTTAGCTTTGGGGTTTCAAGACTGGAAGTAAGTGTTCTTTTTTGCTCAGAAACAAATGGATGATTTGTAATCTCGGCTATGGATGTACCAGGATGCACCATTCATCAGGAGCTGAGACTTTTCCCAGTGCCTCTCTACAGCTTTGTCTTTTCATTTTTGGACCCTGATTTTTTAGAGAAACACTTGTTTTTTAAGGTTTGCAAGGAGTTAAATGTCTTTATTGTAAGAGGGGCAACATCACCTTGTACAACTTTGGGGATTTTGAAAAGGTGATCTAGTTTGTAAGATAGGTCAATCAATACAGGATGTTTCTTATCACCGAAATTGAAGTCACGACAAGCATTTTTTGTTTCTTTTCAAAGATGATCGAAGAGTGATAGTTTTGATAAGGTTTTTTAGGGGGAACTTTTCTTGAAAGTAAAAAAGAAGCAACATCATGGTCTGACCACACGTAGTTGCTAGTTGGAAATGGTCTAGTTAGTGCTTGTGAAAAGAGTAAGTTAATGATGTGACTGCATCATGTAGAGAAGTTAATTAATTGTGAGTATCTCATCCAAGTTGTCCACAGTCACTAGAATATAAAAGTTCTGATGTTGAAGCCCACTAAAATAAACAAACAGTTTTTGGTAGGCATTGTGAATTGCGACACTTCAGGGGATCTGTTGGAAAAAAATTGCAGGAGGATGATAAGTTGATTGCACAGACCAACCCAATCCAATCAATAACTTTATTCAATCCAAATAAAAAACAAAGATCATAAAAGTACAATACAGGTTAATAATAACAATACGTTTGAGGATTTACCAGTAAAACGTTCAACAAGCAGGTATTGTATAGACATACATTTACACCGGTGGATAAGAGCCTCTCGATCACCATGGGTGGCTTTTCTATTCTTCAAAAGTATTTTATATCCCTTGGATACGGTGTCTGAAAGAATAAGGGTGCTGTAACTATACCGAGAACTTAGCTCTACACCTTGATTCCGCTTTGCTCATTTATCCTTCCTAATGTCAATAGAAGGTTGGTGTCTTTCTGATTTCTCAAATACTAATCTCCACCTTCAATGAAAAGCTACAAGATTGCCAAGGCGGTGTTTTCTTCTTTGTGGGGCTTTCCCCTTAACTGGTAACCGTTTCACAAGAAACATGGGGCAGATTTACAAGCCCCTTGCTCTTCTTTTACGCCGCGGTTGCGTCACTTTTGTGACGCAGCCGCGGCACAAAAGAGGCGCCATGCTGCGGGGTATTTACAATGTGATGCATCCGGGAGATGCGTCACGTTGTAAAGCCCTCTGCCAGAAGTAGGCGTTCAGGCCAGGAGGGTGGGGCGTTCCGGCGCAGGAACGTCTCAAAAAAGTGGCTGAGTGAAATCTATTTTTTAAGCCCATGCTGCGTCAAAACCATGCGCCTGCTTGAAGCAGGCGTAAGGATTGACACAGCATTTACAAGATAGGGCACCCTGGAGCCTTGCTGGAGCTGTGTCGCACTTGTGACGCAACTCCAGCAATGCGGCCCCTTTACGGCACAGTTGCGTCACGCATTTGTCCGTTTTTGCCCCATGGTGCGCCGCATTGTAAATGCGGCGCATCCACTGTGGCAGTGCCCTGACGCACAATAACTGGTGCATCCCTGCTGATAAACAGGGATGCGCCAGTTATTGTAAATCTGCCCCTTGATACTCTTCCCCATCCTATCATGTGCAGGATGGCACAATGGTTACTGGGTGGAGTTGCTCTTTCCTCAGGCAATCAAGAACGCAACATAACAAACCTTCTCAGCATCAAGTCCTTGACAAGATGTCATAGATACACAGAACCAATTGTCAGTGGTGGGTAATCAACGATAGCATATATTTTAACAACATGTTTAAAAGGGAATCTGGCGTTAAGGCACTGTTATGTCCTACTGCTTTGAAGGGAGAGATCCCAGTGTTTTGGTGCAGAATATGCTACGTAACAGAAGGTAAAATTAAGTATTAGAAATGTTATCATCCAGCTGCTTAAAGCTATGCTTAGATAAGCGTGCCTTTGCAAACCAAAAGGTAGAGTATTTGAGTCATGCACTCTTTTGAGAGTTAGCCCCATGAATGTACCATTGGCAATTTAAGATGCCACTGCTCCCTAGGATTTTTTTTCTAGGTCCATTATAATTTTATACAAAGTTTGTACATGATTTTACCTCACAGACTTAACCTTTGGACAGGTTGCGAAAAAGGGAGTCATACATTGAATTGGGGACAAAGCAAGCAGTAGTGTTGATTGATAATAAAAAGTACTTCTTGTAGGAGAGTAGGGTCTGCAATCCTATGATCACCCCAGATTTTTGCTTTTTGCTTCACAGGTGTATGACTTCTCTGGCTGTGGGCCTGCTAATCAGACCCACAGCCTTGCTGTTCTCTCACTAAATTGACACGTGTACCTTAGGTGCATTTACCAATTGGTACTGGGCCACCTTATCAGACCCTGTAACTCAGGGCATAGGTGTACCCAGGGCCTACCAGGGGCTGCAGCATGTATTATGCCACCCCTGGCTGGCCATCTAAATCTGACACAACTGGCTGCACGACAGCTGGGGCAAGGTGGTGTAATCACCCCTTGCTGTAGATATAGTATACCTATATCTAACCCTAAAATGGACACATGTATTCCTATCAGTCACTCCTATGGCAGGCCTTTACAATCCTGAAGGCAGAGTGCCTGGAATTATGTGAGATGGTGCTCTGGCATGAGCTGAGCCCGTCTGCAGCTTGCGGAACCAAGTCCTAATAGCTGTTCTATGATAACGCGTACCATATACTCTTAAGTGCATTATAATCCTCGTGGTTATTTGCTATCTTTGGTATCGCTTTATCAAAACATGTCGAGTAAGGTGTCATACGAATTGGAATACTAACCCCTCGCCAATTCTGGCGACGGGGTTAGCATTCCACCCTTCTAGAGGGACACGACATGCATGTTACTGTGAACCCCGGTTAAAGTTAACTCGAGCCTCAGCATCACAAAATGGATGCTGCCACCACAGACACAAGTCTGACCCCCTGCCGCTGGGAGTCCTTCCAGCGAGGGGAGCTTGGACAAAGGGTTTCCTGTCAGGGGCGGTGCTAGCACCATCCCAGACAGGGTTTTGTGTATCCAAGGTAGGCAGGGCTGAATAGGAAGGTGACTGCAAGTGGCACCCCGGTGCTCACTGTGCATCTGCCAGTTTGAACCAGTTCCAGGGGCACACCAGCCCCTGAGCTGGTGAAAGTCCGGCATGGGAGAGGGGTGTAACCACCCCCCTTCCTGGTCCCACCCATGGGCAGGACCTAGTCCCGTACCAGCCCCTTTCTTTAGTATAAAGGTGGGAGCGGGGACCCTTCCAAATTAGATCATCTTTGAATCCTGAAACTACTTTCTACGAAAGGAACTCAAGACTTCTTCTCAAGATTTCTCCCTTGTGACTAAGGAGTAGTCACCCTGCATCTGCTGGCACCAACTAAGAACACTGCGGTTTGCTGCACGTCCTTCCCCAGGAATCCGACCGACCAGCACGACGCCTGGCACCTCTGACCTCTACCTAAATCATCAGCCCAGCTGAGATCCGTGGGTGTGACGAGACCTCGAGGGACCAGCCATCTTCAGAACTGCACGACGCTTATCCAGCACGACCACCGAGGGATCCTCGAGTGAGTGCTTTGGGGTTTGAGAAGCGCTAACCTGAGCAGCTCCAGCACCGAAGTCCAGCCCCCCAGCATCCACGAGATCTGCGTGGGGCCCTTCTGCTCTTTGCTGCTCACCGCGCTGTCCGGCCACTTGCCTGCTGGCTTGTAGCCCTCTTGACGACGAACGACGACATCTCCATCGCTGGTCTGGTTGCTCCAGACTGGCCCTTGCTCCCCTCCAACAGAGGTGCACTCCGTACCCTCCTTGTCCACTCCAGACGCCATTTTGAGTCCACCGCGTGGGCTTGCATTTACCAAGAGTTGTTGCCCCAATCCTGGGTCCAGCATCGCCGACAGCAGATACCTTCGTGGGACAGTTCGCACCTCCATCCTGGTCGCTGACAACGCCTCCTGGTCCGAGAGACTGCAGAGCCCAGCTTCGTCCACTCACCTGGTCGAGGTGACTTCGTCCGGTGCCATCAGTGCCCATCTAATCACTGGCTAGTGATTCAGAACTTGGTCCCCTCTGCTTACAGGTATCCTCCATCATCGAACCAGGCTTGGATCACATCAAACTTCATCACTGGTCGCCTGCCAGCAACTTCTTCTTTCAGGCTCCATAGACTGCAACGAGGATTCCCGACGTCTTTTCAGCCCTATGCAGCCGCAGCCCCTGGGCTAGGTAACCTGAGCATTTCGGTGCTCCAGCATAGCTTAACTATCTAAGTGTCCAGATCCTTTTTTCGTTTCAGCTCTACCTAGTCGGATTCGTCCGATAACACTAACTTTACGAAATCTAGCATCCATAGACTTTGTCCCGCATCCCGCGTGAGAGTGCACACTCTGCACCCGATCTCCCTAGGCCTCCTGCTCGTAATCTGAAGGTTCAGTAGTCCAGTCCTAGCGATCCTAAAGCCTGTGAGACTAGTTACTTACCTGCTAGTATTTCGCATTCCACTTTTGTAGTATATGGTTTTCTGTGCCCCTCGGCATTTGTGTAAATTGTGCGACTTTCAGAAATTCTTTAAGAGCTTTGTATTGTGCTTAGCGCCCTGTCCTCATAAAGAGTCCAGGGCTGTTGTGTTCTAAATAAATATACTTTTATTTTCATAACAACTTGTGTGGTGTCCTTTCACTTGGTGTTCAAGGGGTATATGTGATGGTATAACAGCTGGCTTAACACGCCCTCTAGAGTTTAGCCTAAAGACTGCTCTTGTCCATGCTACTAGGATAGCTGGTCTTAAAGGTTGACTTACAACCAATCATCAATAAGGGTCGTTTGGAATGATACACAGTGATCACTAGAATAGTGAGCACTACATATCAGGCCAACTTCTCACATTGGTGAGCAGCGGTTGGGATTTGAGCTTGCTGTTGTTTTACCACACGTATCCTAAGAATATCATTTGAAAGATCACATAAGTACCCAGGTACATATAACTTAGCTTAGAATACTCTGAGTTCTACTGAACCAGCTGTAGTAGTTCAACAGGGCCTAGCACACCCTGACTACAACTCTTAGCAATGGATCAGTAGGCAAAAAAATAGTGTAGGTAAGTGCACCACTTACACCTCACTAGAAAAGCATGTCAGACAAAGGAGGGAACTCAGAGGCCCCCCTTGTGTCAGTTGACCCTCCACAGGTCGTCTCAAGATATGCAGCTCTTAGCTTTCAGGAGATGAGACAGATATGTACCTCCAGGAATCTAAAACAGGGTCCTAACCCTACAATTCCCTTTCTGATTGGTCTCTTAGAGACTTATGATGCCAGAAGGACTGCTAACACAGACCCTTCTAATCTAGATGGGAACATGCCCCCCTTAGAGGGAACCCTTGGGGACCCTGACCTCCTACTCAATGGAACAGTTAGTGCAGGAGAGAAGGAGGATCAGGAGTTGTCAGGGGATGAGGCAGACAAGGGTCAGGTAGAAGTCAGTAGACTCACCAGGACCAACTTAAGTAGGCATGAGAATGGATTTGGGGGACCCCCAGGGCCACTCTCAGGCAGACTTAACATTGGGAATGGACGAGTTAGGTCTCTATCCAGAGGCTCTAACAGAGCCATTCGAACCAATGGCTCTCAGACCTCTTCTCACAGAGGGATGACATCCCCTCAGAGAAGAGAGCATGAAGCTAAGATGAGGGAAGTCAATCTGAGGATTGAAAGGGAAGAACTTGCCCTGGCCAAAGAGAGACTTGCCTTTGCTAGAGAGCAGAAATTGAGTGGGGTAGACCCCACTGGTGGCAGCATTTTACCTCGAGAGAAGGACAGGAGTTTAGACACTAGACACCTGAGTAAGATAGTGCCCCCCTTTAAACAAGGGGATGATATCCACAAATGGATAACTGCTTTGGAGAGGGCCTGCACTGTCCAGTGCGTCCCCCATAGTCAGTGGGCAGCTGTCTTGTGGCTCTCCTTTGAAGGCAAAGGTAGAGATAAGCTCCTCACTACTAGAGCTGAGGATGCTAACAATTACCAAGTCCTGAAAAACACACTGATAGGTGGGTTTGGCTTAACCACTGAGCAGTACAGGTTGCTGTTCAGGGATACCCAGAAAACTCAGTCTCAGGATTGGTCTGATTTTGTGGATTGTGCCACTAAGGCTTTGGAGGGCTGGTTGCTGGGCAGTAAGGTTACTGATTATACAGGATTGTACAATCTGATCATGAGGGAACAGATTTTAAACAATTGTCAGAACCAGTTGTTGCATCAGCACCTTGTTGACTCGGATCTGACCTCTCCCCAAGAATTGGGAAAGAAGGCAGACAGATGGGTCAGAACAAGGGTTAAGCAGAACCAGGGCCAGAACCAGGGTGGTCAGAAGAAAGCAGACCAGAAGGGTAACAATAAGAATGAGCAAAATGACCAGAAGTCTTCGACAGGCCCCCAACAAACCAAAGAGGGTGGGGGTCAGGCTTCACAGCAGAAAAAGAAGACTCAAGAAGGCCAGTCTAAAAGGTGGTGCCAATACTGTAAAGTGAGTGCACCAAGAAAGGAGGGCAAACTCCTACCACTGCAGCCCCTAAGGCACCTGCACCCCCTAGTACAGTCAGCAGTGGTAGTGCACCTCCCAATGGAATAGTTGGGTTAACCTTGGGATCTGAGGGGTATGACAACTTAGTTGGCACACTCACTCAGGCTGTCCTTGTCTGTACAGGGGATATGGATATGTCCCCTGATGCAAGTCCCAATACTTTGGGCAAATACAGGCAGACACCTTTTATAAATGGAAAGATGGCTCAGGCCTATAGGGACACTTGTGCCAGTGTCACAATGGTGACACCTAACTTTGTGGACCCTGGACAGATCATACTAGGTACAGACTACCTAGTGACCAATGCCAGCAATGTCACTACCCACCATAGTATGGCAATTGTGGCTTTCTCCTGGGGAGGGGTAAGTGGCCAAAAGAAGGTTGTGGTTAGTTCAGACCTCCCAGTTGAATGTTTGTTGGGCAATGATTTGGAGTCATCACTATGGTCAGAAGTGGAGCAGAGGACTCACATGGAAATGTTAGGCTTGCCAGCACATGTCCTTGCTGTAACTAGGTCACAGACCAAACGATGCCCCCACTGAACAGGTGCTGGATCCTGGAACAATGGACCAGACACCTTCCAAGAAGAAGAGCAGTAGGGTTAAGGCATTGCCTTCCCCCTTACCCCAGGTTGAGGATCAGGTCTCAGAGGAGGCTGACCTCAAAGAGCTGAGGGAAACTGAGCCTAAAGAACTTGAACCTGATCAGGTTGAGTTTCTGGGTTCAGGGGGACCCTCCAGAGAAGACATGGGGAAGACACAGTTAGACTGCCCTTCTCTTGAAACCCTCAGACAGCAGGCTGCTGCTGAGGCTGCAGGGAACGCCACAGGTACCCACAAGGTATACTGGGATGATGGACTCCTGTACTCTGAAGCAAGAGACCCCAAACCTGGTGCAACCAGGAGGCTGGTCATCCCCTTGTCACAGAGAGGTTTCCTTCTTACCTTGGCCCATGAGATTCCCCTTGCAGGACACTTAGGCCAGACAAAGACTTGGGACAGGCTTGTCTGACACTTTCACTGGCCTCACATGAATGAAGATACCAAGGAGTTTTGTCGCTCCTGTGTCACTTGCCAAGCCAGTGGTAAGTCAGGTGGCACAACAAAGGCCCCCCCTTATACCAATTCCTGTGGTGGGGGTGCCCTTTGAAAGAGTGGGGATTGACATTGTTGGTCCAATGGAACCCCAGACAGCATCAGGGCACAAGTTTATTCTGGTGGTGGTGGACCATGCCACCAGGTATCCTGAAGTTATTCCCCTTAGGACCACTACAGCACCTGTTGTGGCAAGAGCCCTAGTTGGAGTGTTCTCCAGAGTGGGCTTCCCCAAGGAGGTTGTCTCTGACAGAGGTGCAAACTTCATGTCAGGATATCTGACTGCTATGTGGAAGGAATGTGGTGTCAACTACAAGTTCACTACACCCTATCATCCACAATGCAATGGGCTTGTTGAAAGGTTCAACAGGACCCTAAAAGGGATGATTCATGGACTACCTGAAAAGGTCAGGCGTAGATGGGATGTCCTGATACCCTGCCTTTTGTTTGCTTATAGAGAAGTCCCACAGAAGGGGGTTGGCTACAGCCCTTTTGAACTTTTGTATGGACATCCTGTAAGAGGGCCCCTGTGTTTGGTGAAGGAAGGATGGGAGAAACCTCTCAAAAAGCCTGCAACCAACATAGTGGACTATGTACTTGGTCTCCGCTCCAGGATGGCTGAGTACATGGAAAAGGCTTCTAAAAACCTTGAGGCAAGCCAAGAACTCCAAAAAGCTTGGCATGACCAAAAGGCTGTCCTGACTGTGTACAAGCCTGGACAGAAGGTGTGGGTGTTGGAGCCAGTGGCCCCAGCAGCACTCAAAGACAAATGGTCTGGGCCCCACACAATCATTGAGCAAAAGGGAGAGGTCACCTACCTGGTGGACCTTGGAACTCCCAGGAGCCCCCTCAGGGTGCTCCATGTGAATAGGCTCAAGGCATATGTCGACAGGAAGGACATGAGCTTGCTCATGGCCACAGATGAGGGACAGGAGGAGGAGAGTGACCCTCTCCCAGACCTGCTCACTCAGAACCCTGATGATGGGTCAGTAGATGGTGTTGTCTTTTGTGGCAGCCTCTCTGAGCATCAGCAAAAGGATTGCAAACAAGTTCTTCAATCCTTTAGACATATGTTCTCTCTGACACCCAGTCAAACCAATTGGTGCACCCATGAGGTTGACACTGGTGACAATCTGCCAGTTAAGAGTAAAATCTACAGGCAGCCTGATCATGTCAGAGACTGCATCAAAACTGAAGTGCAGAAAATGTTGGAGCTGGGAGTCATTGAGCCCTCAGATAGCCCTTGGGCTAGTCCAGTAGTTCTAGTGCCAAAGCCTCACACCCAGGGTGGTAAGAAAGAGATGAGGTTTTGCGTAGACTACAGAGGCCTCAATGCAGTCACTAAGACTGATGCCCACCCAATACCAAGGGCAGATGAACTGATAGACAGATTGGCTTCTGCCAACTACTTAAGTACATTTGACCTGACAGCTGGGTATTGGCAAATCAGGTTAGCTGAGGATGCCAAGCCCAAGACAGCATTTTCTACCCCTGGTGGGCATTATCAGTTTGTGGTAATGCCCTTTGGTTTGAAAAATGCACCTGCCACCTTCCAAAGGCTGGTGAATCAAGTTCTCACTGGGCTGGATGACTTCTGTGCAGCATATCTTGATGATATAGCTGTCTTTAGTTCCACCTGGGAGGATCACCTGGTCCACCTGAGGAAAGTGTTAGAGGCACTGCAAGCAGCAGGTCTCACTATCAAGGCCATAAAGTGCCAGATAGGGCAGACACAGGTTGTATACCTGGGCCACCTTGTAGGTGGAGGCCAGGTTCAGCCACTGGAGAGCAAGATACAATCCATCAAGGATTGGGCTCCTCCAACCACCCAGACTCAGGTTCGAGCTTTCTTGGGCCTGACTGGTTATTACAGGAAATTTGTCAGAAATTATTGATCAATTGTGACTCCACTTAATGACCTGACAAGCAAAAAGATGCCAAAGAAAGTTCAGTGGACAGCAGGCTGTCAAAAGGCATTTGATGACCTAAAGCAGGCCATGTGCACAGCCCCTATCCTAAAGAGTCCAGACTACTCCAAACCATTCATTGTCCAAACAGATGCTTCTGAGTTGGGTGTGGGAGCTGTTCTATCTCAGCTGAATTTTGATGGTCATGACCAGCCCATTGCTTTTATTAGCAGAAGGCTGACCCCCAGAGAGAAGAATTGGTCAGCTATTGAGAGGGAGGCCTTTGCTGTGGTTTGGGCCCTGAAGAAACTGAGGCCATACTTGTTTGGCACTCATTTCAAGATTCAAACCGACCATAAGCCCCTCTTGTGGCTAAATCAGATGAAGGGTGAAAACCCCAAACTGCTTAAGTGGTCCATTTCCCTACAGGGGATGGACTTTACAGTGGAGCACAGACCTGGCACTGATCATGGCAATGCAGATGGGCTCTCCAGGTATTTCCACTTAGAGCAAGAAGACTCACCTGGTCAAGGTTAGTTTATTGTCCCAAAGTTTGGGGGTGGGGGGGGGTCATGTAGGAGAGTAGGGTCTGCAATCCTACGATCACCCCAGATTTTTGCTTTTTGCTTCGCTGATTTACGACTTCTCTGGCTGTGGGCCTGCTAATCAGACCCACAGCCTTGCTGTTCTCTCACTAAATTGACATGTGTACCTTAGGTGCATTTACCAATTGGTACTGGGCCACCTTATCAGACCCTGTAACTCAGGGCATAGGTGTACCCAGGGCCTACCAGGGGCTGCAGCATGTATTATGCCACCCCTGGCTGGCCATCTAAATCTGACACAACTGGCTGCACGACAGCTGGGGCAAGGTGGTGTAATCAGCCCTTGCTGTAGATATAGTATACCTATATCTAACCTTAAAATGGACACATGTATTCCTATCAGTCACTCCTATGGCAGGCCTTTACAATCCTGAAGCAGAGTGCTTGGAATTATGTGAGATGGTGCTCTGGCATGAGCTGAGCCCGTCTGCAGCTTGCGGAACCAAGTCCTAATAGCTGTTCTATGATAACGCGTACCATATACTCTTAAGTGCATTATAATCCTCACGGTTATTTGCTATCTTTGGTATCGCTTTATCAAACATGTCGAGTAAGGTGTCATACAAATTGGAATACTAACCCCTCACCAATTCTGGCGACGGGGTTAGCATTCCACCCTTCTAGAGGGACACGACATGTATGTAACTGTGAACCCCGGTTAAAGTTAACTCGAGCCTCAGCATCACAAAATGGATGCTGCCACCACAGACACAAGTCTGGCCCCCTGCAGCTGGGAGTCCTTCCAGCGAGGGGAGCTTGGACAAAGGGTTTCCTGTCAGGGGCGGTGCTTGCACCATCCCAGACAGGATTTTGTGTATCCAAGGTAGGCAGGGCTGAATAGGAAGGTGACTGCAAGTGGCACCCCGGTGCTCACTGTGCATCTGCCAGTTTGAACCAGTTCCAGGGGCACACCAGCCCCTGAGCTGGGGAAAGTCCGGCATGGGAGAGGGGTGTAACCACCCCCCTTCCTGGTCCCACCCATGGGCAGGACCTAGTCCCGTACCAGCCCCTTTCTTTAGTATAAAGGTGGGAGCGGGGACCCTTCCAAATTAGATCATCTTTGAATCCTGAAACTACTTTCTACGAAAGGAACTCAAGACTTCTTCTCAAGATTTCTCCCTTGTGACTCAGGAGTAGTCACCCTGCATCTGCGGGCACCAACTAAGAACACTGCGGTTTGCTGCACGTCCTTCCTCCGGAATCCCTGGCACCTCTGACCTCTACCTACATCATCAGCCCAGCTGAGATCCGTGGGTGTGACGAGACCTCGAGGGACCAGCCATCTTCAGAACTGCACGACGCTTATCCAGCACGACCACCGAGGGATCCTCGAGTGAGTGCTTTGGGGTTTGAGAAGCCCTAACCCTGAGCAGCTCCAGCACCGAAGTCCAGCCCCCCAGCATTCACGAGATCTGCGAGGGGCCCTTCTGCTCTTTGCTGCTCACCGCGTTGTCCGGCCACTTGCCTGCTGGCTTGTAGCCCTCTTGACGACGAATGACGACATCTCCATCGCTGGTCTGGTTGCTCCAGACTGGCCCTTGCTCCCCTCCAACAGAGGAGTACTCCGGACCCTCCTGGTCCACTCCAGACGCCATTTTGAGTCCACCGCGTGGGCTTGCATTTGCCAAGAGTTGTTGCCCCAATCCTGGGTCCAGCATCGCCGACAGCAGATACCTTCATGGGACAGCTCGCACCTCCATCCTGGTCGCCGACAACGCCTCCTGGTCCGAGAGACTGCAGAGCCCAGCGTCGCCCACTCACCTGGTCGAGGTGACTTCGTCCGGTGCCATCCTGGTGCCCATCTAATCACTGGCTAGTGATTCAGAACTTGGTCCCCTCTGCTTACAGGTATCCTCCATCATCGATCCAGGCTTGGATCACATCGAACTTCATCACTGGTCGCCTGCCAGCAACTTCTTCTTTCAGGCTCCATAGACTGCAACGAGGATCCCGACGTCTTTTCAGCCCTATGCAGCCGCAGCCCCTGGGCTAGATAACCTGAGCATTTCGGTCCTCCAGCATAGCTTAACTATCTAAGTGTCCAGATCCTTTTTCGTTTCAGCTCTACCTAGTCGGATTCGTCCGATAACACTAACTTTACGAAATCTAGCATCCATAGACTTTGTCCCGCATTCCCGTGTGAGAGTGCACACTCTGCACCCGATCTCCCTAGGCCTCCTGCTCGTAATCTGAAGGTTCAGTAGTCCAGTCCTAGCGATCCTAAAGCCTGTGAGACTAGTTACTTACCTGCTAGTATTTCGCATTCCACTTTTGTAGTATATGGTTTTCCGTGCCCCTCGGGCATTTGTGTAAATTGTGCGACTTTCAGAAATTCTTTAAG
This sequence comes from Lissotriton vulgaris, assembly GCF_964263255.1. Classification (NCBI taxonomy): domain Eukaryota; kingdom Metazoa; phylum Chordata; class Amphibia; order Caudata; family Salamandridae; genus Lissotriton; species Lissotriton vulgaris. The sequence continues at coordinate 579,036,015 of NC_141697.1, forward strand.
AGCTTTGTATTGTGCTTAGCGCCCTGTCCTCATAAAGAGTCCAGGGCTGTTGTGTTCTAAATAAATATACTTTTATTTTCATAACAACTTGTGTGGTGTCCTTTCACTTGGTGTTCAAGGGGTATATGTGATGGTATAACAGCTGGCTTAACACGCCCTCTAGAGTTTAGCCTAAAGACTGCTCTTGTCCATGCTACTAGGATAGCTGGTCTAAAAGGTTGCCTTACAACCAATCATCAATAAGGGTCGTTTGGAATGATACACAGTGATCACTAAAATAGTGAGCACTACATATCAGGCCAACTTCTCTCACTTCTCAGTTCTTCATTTTGGATACATCCATCCGTGGGAAACTGTATTTGCTCAATTTATACCTGTAAGTATGGGTCAGGGGATCTATTGACAGAAAAAAGAACCATGATGAGGAGAATGTGGCTTTTGCATCACAACCATGGGAAAAAGAAAGTGTTGTGATTGGAAAAGATATGCTTGCCTACATGTGGGCTATCGAAAAAATGAATTAGTTCATCTGGGGCATTAAATTAACTCTGAGGTTTGATCATAACATCACTTCATCCTCTTGTGATGATATGACGAGAATCACATTTTAGAGCACGAAATAAAAGACATTTCTTGTAATAGTGTGAATGGTTCCATAAGCATAGAATTGTAAAGGTCACTTTTGGTGGAAGGTTGAGTATTAAAAGCTGGGTCAACCTTCTGTGAGCCTTTTGACATGACTAGCACCTTGTGCCCTCACCACTGGTTGGAGGATATTCCCATCCTCTTCCAGATGGCATATTCCTTCATCTGACTTTTCTTACTTTCGTCTTGCCATCTGATATCTGTCTGACCTTGAGTTTTAACAGGCTAGCTCTGAAGGTTGTGCCTGCCTTGTTTGCATTTGAACAGCAACCTAGCAATGTGCTGAGAAGAGTGCCTCAATAATACCTCCGAGACAGGGCCGCATTGACAAACTCCTTTGATGTGCAAAATCACAGGGTCTGCAACTGCATCAGGAGCTTTTCTTTATGTACAAAAACCCATTCATAAGTCAGAAAATTATTTCTGATCCATAAAAGCAGTTTTGCGATCCTTTCTGATTCACAAATTTGAGAAGGCCTGAAAGGGGCATCCTCTTACTATTTCAGATTTGGAAAGGAATGCATCAATGGCTTATGATTGCAATTGTGGTCACATATCTTTGATGAGTTACTGACACCTGAGTTAAGGTGGTAACTTATTTCAAAGGGGAAGGGTTCCCCTTAGGACGCCTTCTCCTTTGGGAATCGTTTTGGCAGCCTCAAGGCCAGAAAGCAGAGGTCTAGGGGAGAAATGCCTCCTCCCCCTGAAGTTTTCCAAAAAGTAAACCATTTTTCTTTAAAGTAGTACTGGTCCCAACAAGGTTACTCTTGAAAAATTAACTTTTCACTTTTCCAATGCAATCATAGGGATGGTGGTCTGCTGATGTCTCCTGGAGGCGAAGGCCATCATTCCTGTGGTTGCAGCCAATCACATAGGGTGACAAATTGCAACCTGTCTAATGAATATTAATTAGAAAGGTCCTTCTGTGACCCCCAGCTATTCAATATTTTCGGAACAGACCTATTAGTACATAAATCGATTCACAAAAGACTATTCCATTCACAAAAAAGTTGGCGCACAATTTGCAACCAGTTTTTCATTAATGGAATAGTTGTACATCTAGCCAACAGTGCTTTAAGAGTTTGTTTTGGGGAATTTCGCCCTTCATGGCCAGCAGTGTGGATATGGCCACTAGCTTGGGGCCACAATGGTGTCATTTTGCCATGTCAAAGCTAAGACCTTGAACTCCTTGCCACTGATCAGAGGACCATTGTTAGGTTAAGTATGTCGTAAGCAGCGGCGGCACCTCCACTTTGGCGGAATAGAGTAGCCTCCCCAATAAGGCAGGAAAGGAAAAAAGAAAATAATAATAAACACTCATTTTATTTTTCCTTTCCTGCTGAATCTTGGGGGTCTGGCCTGGAGGGTGACAGACACTGAGTGCACTGGTAGTGCTCTGCCTTAACTGAGCATGACGCTTTGGCAGGCCGTCTCAGATCATCGGCACGCAGGCCAGTCCTGAAGATGACATGAGAGCACCTTCAGGATTGGCCGCAGGGCAGTCTGGAAACCCGTGCCTGGAGAAGAGGAGCAGAAGGGCGCGACGCGACTGGCTGCAGGTAAGGTTTTTTTTGTTATTTTTTTTTATTTTGCCCACCAGTGACCCTTATTCCCCCCAAGCCATCCCCTCAGAACCCCCCCCCCTCCCCCACCTGCCTCACCACTCGCACACAACACCAGCCGCTACTGGTCGTACAATTTGCGGAAATTTGGATATTTATCCATTGCAATCAGGAGATGCTGTTCTGAAGCCATGGGTCCCTATTAGTCAATGGACACTTCGCCCCGTACCCCTTCAAGCAAAGGCAACATTTGAAGTAGTTCAGCGGGATTTAACCTTTCCAAGACTTTGACACAAATGAAAATCATTGAGCATATTTCCAACTATCTTATCCTGAAAGAGAAACAATGCTTTCTGATAATCTAACATCCGCCTCGTGGCAAACAATGCCACAATGTCCATCTTAAGCCAAGCCAATCCCCTTTTACAGAAAATTTGGGAATACCCCGGAAAGTACCTCATCACAGCAAACTCTTGCGATGATGAGCCGTATTGCCATGCACATGGTGGAAAGATGTGACCACCTTGAAAGTGCAGCATTTGTGCAATTTCTTAACATAGTTCAGACCTCTCCATCTCTGGTGCTCAATGAGCTCTTCTCAGTGACAGTGACGAGGGTGGGATCACTTCCGGTGGCCTGCAGAATATCATTCCAATGTATAGCATCATGTTGGGCCTGTTGCACGTGTAACACGGTGTGGGTATTACTTTGCAATTGAGGATTGGGATAGCACTGTCTCTAGTGGAAAATATGAGATGACACCAGTCCGGACATGTTCCTTATATGCGTCCTAATACTTTTCTCTCTTGCTTTTTAGGAAGGCTTTGTTCTATTTCATTCCTTGTATGTTGCACTTGCACTTTGATGACTGTTTTATCCTCGAGCATTTTGGATAGTTTGTATGATAATAGATTTAAAGGAGGCAGACTCGCCCAAAGTAAGAATTATTTATTTATTAAAATTAACGCTTCGCTTGTTTTATCTGCAGTGTGTATTTTTGAGGACCTCTGTAGTGGTTCCATATCATTATAAACTTCAACTTGGGCATGTTCCTTACCCAACTTGGGAATAATTCAAAAGCGTTTGTACGATAATCGCAAAGCACTTCTTCCCATTCAGGGCGGCAGTTTAAGATGTCAAGTAGGGGGTTCTTCCCTTGTATGATCAACTGAAAGTATTCACATTCTCTTACAATGGCCAGGCTCTCTGTTTCGTCTTGCGACAAAGCAGATTCCTGTTTTGTCAGGCCAAAGCTGGCATTCAGCATGAAAGCTGGCACTCAGCATGATGGTGGCAGGAGCCTCTGGACCATGATCTTGTTGGGTGAAGATGGCGCACAACTGCACTGCAGCCTCTTGGACTTTGTGCCATGATGAGCGAGTGCCATCCATGGATGTCATGGAACATTTGAGGAAGGTCTTCTCTCTGTCTTTAGGTTTACATATATTTCGCCCATGACCGATGTGTGGCAGTCACTTGGGCATGCAGGACAGTCACCACCATGCGGCTGATAATAGCCTCATCAGGAACAAAAATCTTTCATGCAACATACTTCAAGATGCCTTGGGCAGAGTATATGCGACGATTCATGATTTCCATCTGAATATCTGCAGAAAGGCAGCAAGCATCATGGCAAAATGCCCTCAAACTCTATGGGTTTCTGTAGCAACTTCTTTCATAACGCCAAGGATTCACAGCTTGGGATTATGTGTGGTTTCTGAGCCTTGATGGCAATGTACTTGTCAAAATCACAATCTAAGACTTGGGCTTTCAGCCACATGACAAACCCATTGATTCTCCAGAGATCTGAGGCATTGAGTGAAACACACACATCTCATTGTCCACATTTTTCTGGGCTGAAAATATTTAGCAAGGCTGAGTCTTTGAGACAGTGTTGAAATAGAGAGTTCTGATACTATGTCTTGCATGTTGCGACTAGGCCTGGGCAAAACTTCTTTTACATCGGTGTGAACTTGTGGAATTTCACATTACTCTTGTTACTCAAAAAGAGTTACTCTAATATCATGCAACTAAGCCATTAAAGCGCAATGACATCATTTTCGTGGCACAATTTTAGCACTGGTATAATGCCAATGACCAGAAATTGAGTAGCTGCTGCTCACGATAGTTGTGTTTTTACACTTTTTAACTATTTAGTGCGAAAAGCTTGCAAGTGCCAAAAATGGACACACGGGTGCAGTTTACAGTAAAACCTAGCACTAGCTGCCAGTTTTGCATTTCGCTTACTCTTGTGTAATTTTTGCACGATTTCACATAATTCCAAGAAAGCAAGTCAAACAGATTTAGTTATGGATTGATTCAGCCCAACGTTCCAGTTTCTGGCTCGTTGGGAGTTGTTAGAGTCTCGCTCTGACCGTTGCTCTGGACATGCGGGTACCTGGTCGTGGGCTCCTGTTACAATGAGGCAACAAACAAGTCTCTAACGTTTCACTGCGTGGTCTTTATTTACGTGAGCGACATATATTGGCGATGAGCGTAAGAATTAAGGAGCTCACTGACGTATATGGATTCTTTTGCGGTTTTCAACGTCATTCACTACTGCATGTGCTGTAAGGCGAGGCAGGGAGATGAGCGGCTGCAAGTCCAGTTTAATCATTTCTGATTGGTCCTGACTGTGCCTTGGGTGGCACACCCTGCAAGGCTGTCAGGAGGTCACTGCGGTCTCAGGAGCAGAGCTCTATTCTGGATGCTGATCACCTACCTTATTTATGGTGACTTCCGCGAAGGTGTAACTGTGCAGAGGCTCCCTCACTAATTGGATTCCCCAGGCTGACGTCGAGCAGTGACGTGTTCAGGCAACAGGCAGACGCTTTACCTGCTGACGCCTGTTATCGAGCGCTTCACACTTCCTGGATTCTCCGTGGTAACATCGAGATTTTGGCTTCATTCCTCACGCGCGCCACCCTTGTCTCAAATGTTGGCGAACCTGTGGTGAGTGCGCACATTTCTTAGTGTCTGAGGCAACTTGGAGCGCACCGGAACGGGGTAAATGTGATGTCACAACATCGTGACGACACGGGCACTTCACAAGCGTGAGGGTCATGTGACCCCGAGTTAATAAAAGTAATGGGACGCGCTCACGTCGGCCGGTTAGTGATGGAGGTGAACCCCATGGTTAACCAATACACCGGCTCCTGTGGTCATTGGTATATGGGTGTGCCCCTCAGTGTGCCCTAGTGCACCTTGCAAGTGTTGGCGCTGCCCATGTGCCCAACACAACATTTGGCGACGAGGGTGGGCGTGCCCTCGGAGCTCAGTGAGGTGGCCGCGAGCGTGTCAAGTGCTGCTCGCGGAGCTCGTGCCCCGACGACCGGCGAGGTCCTTTCCCAGCGCCCGGAGATCTGAGTGAAGCCCCTGCCCTGTGCGGTTGACGTGGCCCGGCGCGGCCACGTCAAGGTGAGGCTGCCGCTGCGCCCCGCCCTGAGGAGGCGCCTGCCGCGTGGCCCACTGCCGCTGCTGCATGCAGCGTGTGTAGCGCCGCCCGCGTGGTGCTACAGCGGACAGCGTTGCCCCGCCAGCCCAGAGGAACGAGAGGCTGCGGGAGGCTGCAGGCACGATCGGCGCATCACGCTCAATAAAGCACAGCGCATGGTCAATGCAGTGCCGGAGGGAGACAAAACACCAAGTGATATGGACGATGATGAGGAGGAAGAGCGGGTAATCCACAAGGTGCACATGATTGGTAACAACACCCGCAAAGCGCGACGCTTACCACAGTGCAACATTCCTGTAGGGGCTCAGGAAGTCATGGCCGTAGTAGACACTGGGGCCACCATTAACATCATGGCAGCCGCCCTGCACCAGACATTGTGCCCCGCACCCACGCTACATATGTCAGCCATCACGGTGTTTTCCTATGGCCAAGACACTCCTCTGAAGATCCTTGGGGGTTTCAAGACATCGCTAGCCCATGGAGAGTTGACTGTCAACACCAATGTATACGTCACCGAAGATGGCCAAGTCATGCTCCTATTGTGTCGTGCTGCGGAAGACTTAGGGATAGTGACATTCGCCCTCAGTGTGTACCATGAGTCCATACAACACCTGCTGGACGAGTTTGCCGAAGTATTTGAGGGCATTGGAAGGTTCAAGGGGAAAGAAGTCCATCTGCATGTTGACCCCACAGTTCAACCTGTCACCCTATGACATCGAAGGATAGCGGTCCACCTACGGCCACAAGTTCAGGAGGAATTGAAAAAGCTGGAACCCGCTGGAATCATTGAGAAAGTCACCGACCCCACGCCATGGGTCTCCCCCATAGTGGTCACGCGGAAACCAAAGCAGCCTGGCGCAGTGAGGATCTGTGTTGATATACGCTTACCAAATGCCACAATCAAAAGCGAGAGCCACATTACCCCGACAATTGATGACCTCATTGGAGAAATGGTTGGAGCCTGCTGGTTCTCCAAACTAGACTTAAGGTCAGGATACCACCAACTAGTCCTTGACGAGGCGTCACGAAACATCACCACATTTTCAACTCATGTGGGGCTGCGACGCTACACTCCACTGAGTTTCGGGGTAGCGGGCGCTGCCGAAGTGTTCCAAAACGTAATACAAGAGTTGATCATGGACATCCCGGGGGTAATTAATGTAAGTGATGACATTATGGTACACGCCAAATTGTTACCAGAACACAACTCTCATCTCACATAAGTGCTGCGACGTCTGCGAAACGCTGGTTCATGTTACATAGTGAAAAGTGCGAATTCCTAAAGAAAAAGCTCAAATTTTTCGGTTATATTTTCTCCACTGAGGGAGTCAAACCGGATCCCGAAAAGGTGCGGGACATCAAAGACGCTGCAGCCCCTGCCAGCGTGACGGAAGTTCGTAGCTTCCTTGGTATGATAAATTATTGCGGTAGGATCATCAGAGACCTTACCACCCTGACACTGCCGCTACGGGAGCTCACCAAAGATTCTGTTCCATGGAAGTGGGGTCCGAGTCAAGACAAAGCGTTCAAAGACATCAAAAACGCCCTCTCAGAGGTGACAACTCTGGCCTTCTTCGACCCTGAGAAAATGACCCAAATCGCCGTGGATGCGGGCCCGATGGGCCTAGGTGCTGTGCTCTTGCAGAGAAGACGTCAGGAGGAAGACTGGGCCCCTGTGGCATTTGCAAGCAGGTCCCTCATTGAGACTGAGCAGAGATACTCTCAAATAGAGAAGGAGGCTATTTCAATCCATTGGGGGTGTCGCCATTTCCACTTATATGTCTACGGAAAGCCGTTTGTGGTCACGACGGACCACAAACCTCTTGTGGCCCTATTTGCAGGAACATCCACAAAGCCTCCGCCGAGGATTGAGAAGTGGATGCTACAACTCCAAGACTATAATTGTAGAGTACAATATCAACCAGGCTCTCGCAATCCGGCGGACTATTTATCCCGACATCCCAGAGCAGCCACTGACAAGGAGATGGAGGACGCCGCTGACACTGAAGAATATGTTAAATGCATAACAGCTCGTTCATGTCCAATTCCCCTGTCCATGAGGGATCTAGCAGACGCCACTGCAAAGAATGAGTGCCTACAAAGAGCCAAAATGATTCTGCAAAATGGAAACTGGTACAAGGCCAAAGAGGAATGGAAAATCCTAACAATTCCAGCTCAGCGGATTATGGAAAGCCTATACCATGTGAGAAATGAACTCACTGAAGACCCGACTGGCTATCTGTTAAGAGGACATCGGTTGGTTATCCCCACGTCATTAACGGACCGATGTGTACAATTGGCCCACGTGGGGCATCAAGGCATGGTAAAAACCAAATCACGACTTCGAACCAAGGTGTGGTTGCCATTGATGGACGAGTTGGTAGAGAATACTGTCAGATTTTGCTCGTCATGTAAAGTCACCAGAGACTTGCCTCATCTTGCTCCAGTCATTGCAGAGCCTCAGCCGAGGTCACCATGGTCCTGTGTCAGCATGGACTTTGGCAGTCTACCCGACGGTCGTCACACTTTGGTGGCCATTGACGACTATTCTAAGTATCCCGAGGTTGAAATTGTAACATCTCCCAGTGCTGCTGAAGTGATACCCAAGATAGAAAAGATCATGGCTGCCCAATGACTGATACAAGAATTGCGTACTGACAATGGGCCTCACTTTCAGAGACAAGAACCGGCTGCATATCTCACGGCCCTTGGTATCCGACACCGCCGAGTCACTAATGGTGGGACAGTTCATGAGGATTCTTAACAAGGCAATCTGAATTGCACATGACAAGAGACAGTCCATAGAGCTGTCCCTATTCAGATTTCTTCGCAGTTATCGGCAAACTCCCCACACCACAACTGGGGTAGCCCCGCTCACTTATTGATGGGGCGAGTAGTCACTGATTCTATACCTCATCATCCTGAATGGCAACCGCAGGACCCTGATGACCCTCAGATTGATGCTCGGCTTAGGAAGGCATATACCCAAGTAAGCCATCGACGGAATGCCCAAACTAGGATTGAAGAAGAGGTTCTAGTGTTGCTCAAGAATCGCTTCTCCACGGGTAAATTCCAATTGCCGTATGAAAAGGTGCCATGGACTGTGGTCAACATTAAAGGGACCTAGATCATCGCTACTCGAGGGCGGGAAACCGTAGCCCGCAATGTGTCTCACTTCAAGAGGTTTCACACGGAACTGATGGCATCGTCTTCCACTCCGTCTGGACCTGAGGATGGTCGCAGTGAACCCATGGAACTTGTCCCTGAGGAAGGGGAGTGTGGCACTGGCAGCCTGGAAGATTCCTGGCCCGGTGGCACCTGTGGGGCGCAGGCGGAGAGTTCTCCAGCACGGGTGGAGGATGACCGCTGTGACAGAATTCCAGAGACTGCGGCAATTCCGTATTCTGGGCAAGGTCAGTCTCAGTACCAGTTGCGGATAAATCCTGAACCATCGTGCCGATTGAAGGACTATCTCACGTAAGACTGTTCTATATATATATGCATGATTGATTAAGTGTACTCCGGGTGGGTCTGAACTGTGTTATCCAATGTTCCATCTTTAGGCATATAAGTTGTTTTGTTATTACATTCATGTTTGATCCTTGTTGGGGAGGAATGTGATGTCGCGACATTGTGACGACATGGGCACGTCGCGAGCATGAGGGTCATGTGAACCCGAGTTAATAAAAGTAATGGGGAGCGCTCCCGTCGGCCAGTTAGCGACAGAGGCGAACCCCATGTGGTTAACCAATACACCTGCTCCTGTGGTCATTGATATATAGGTGTGCCCCTCAGTGTGCCCCAGTGCACCTTGCAAGTGTTGGCGCTGCCCACGCACCCAACACAGCAGTAAATACGTGTAAGATTTTCGTGACAGGCACAACTTTAATGTTGAATCCTGTCACAGATCCTTGGCCTTTGAGGATTTTGGGGACAGTCCCTTTTAACAGCCTGTCAGAACGTTGATGTGGTTTTATTTAAAATTATGCGCAAATGTTCCTCAAAGGTGACAGGCACACCATTTGAGGTACTGCTTACTTAGACAGTGCAAACGGTATTTTACTCTACCTTACTAAAATTTGAATTTTACGCATACTATTCAGTATATCTTCGTTACAACACTTATTTCATTTAAAATGTTTTTAAAAAACCTTAACAATGTGCTTTTAATTGCTAAGCTTGAAAAGCCCGCTTTGTTGTTACTGTTTACATTTATAAACCATAATCAGTAGTTTGAGTAATGCGATATAAGTTAAACGTTTATTAATAGTTTTCTTTTCCATTTTCCTGGTTGGCACTCCTTTTTACAGAGGTTTTACTAAGTGTTACCACGGTACTGCATCACCATGGCCATGTCAAAAATGCCTCAGTATGCACAATTGCTCCTCTTCTAGAAAGACCAGGGAAATGGAAACATTGGTTCAGAAATTTTGAAACATTCATGGCTGTCATCGATGGAACTAAATTTGATTCTAAAAGAAAAATGTCACTTCTGTTTAGTCATTTGGGACATAAAGGGCAACAAATATTTCACAACCTACCTGAACTGGATGCCACTTCAGACAGTTATGGCACTTGGAATGAATATGCAGAGGCAGTAGCGAGGTTAGCGAAAGTTTTACAGAGAACCCCAATTTTTTGCTAGAACAATTCAATTTCAACAAACGCAAGCAAGATATTGAGGAGCCAATTGAAGAATACATCTTGGCTTTAAGGAAGCTAGCTTCCTCCTTCAACTTTGGCAATTCACCTGATATCTGCAACTGAAATCAATTTGTTTATAGCTATGCGTCAAGAAAAATCCAAGAAAAAGTTTTCAGTTGTAGAGATCCATCCTTGTCTGAAGTTATTGACATTGTTACGTGTAAAGAGAGGTCCATGGTCTCTTGCAAACTTATCGCTACTGATGCACTGCTCAGTGTGTCAACTATTGATCTATCTGGTGGGGCAGACAAAAGTAAAAAAAACACCTCTAGAAAAGAGTTGGGGGATATGCTAAGGTTGTGGATCAAAAACACACTTAGCGAAAACCCTACATGTCCTGGACTCGACAAAAAGTGTAACAAATGTATTAAAGTTGGACACTTTCAAAGTGTTTGCAGGAACTCGAGCACTCAAGTTAAGATTAACAGCAGCATCGAGTTAGACACCGAGCAGCGTGCCGAAGATTTGTCTACAGTGGTACTGTCACTTCTGAGAAAATGTCACTAGCAAAGCCAAAGGTCCATGGTTTCAGGCCCTCATTGGTCTATAATCAGGAAGGCAGATTCAGGGGCTCCACTCACAATTATATCAAATTCAGTGTACAATGAAAAGTGGAACAATATAAATTTTTTTCTAAATCTGATGTAAACCCCATGGCTTCCAGGGAGCCGGTATAGACATGCTGGGGTATTTTGTTGATGTCCTTACTTGTTTGGGCAGAAAATCATCACAAAAATGTATTTGCCAGTCAAAGCGAGAAACATTTGGATGACAAGATCAGGCTAGGTTTTGTATACTGCTTATTCCGGGTTCAGATAACTCAGTTGTTGTTGTAGATATCCATATATCCTTCATTGAATCTGATGAGGAGTTGTTAGTGGACAATGTCATTTTCAAATTTCCACAGATTTATTCAGGAAAAAATAGGAAACAACACAAAATGTGAACACTGCATAAAGTTAAAGAAGACGTCTAACATTGTGGTACACATGGTGAGACCTGTTCCTATGAGTAGTAGGAGTGAGTTGAAAGTGTTGCTGGACAAGTTATGCTCAGAAGAAGTAATGCAACCCACAGAGTCCTCTGAGTGGGTCAGTCCAGTGGTAATTGTCAGGAAAAAATAGTGAGATCTGCCTATGTATAGATTTATTCACTCTAAATTATAATATAATAATTGTCTGCCATCCAATTCCCAAAGTACAGGAACTATTGACAAACTACTTGGAAGGTTGAAAAGTGTTTTCTTTACTATACCTCAAAGTGTACCACCTGATTCCGCTTGCTTCAGAGAGTCAAGACCTTACCACCTTTATTACTAAGCATGGGTGAATTTTGCGAATCTCCCGTTCGCGAATTTTGCGGATTTGCGAACTCGCAATCCGCAAAATCCGCGAATTCTCGCGAATTTGCGGATTTTTTTTTTGTGTTCGCGCAGGTTTCTGCCAGTTCGCGAGGGTTTTGTACAATTTCGCAATCGCGAACTTACCTGTCGGGTCGCAAGTTTTGCGAACTTGTTGTTTCTACGTGTCCAGCCTGTTTGGGACACTCTTCTTCATCACTGCCACTCTCTGTCACCACTGCCACTCTCTGACTACTCATGCCACCCTCTGGCCCACCCATGCAACCCTCTGTTTCATCACCGCACCCTCTGGTTGTCCAGTGTACATTATTTTCGGCAAAGCAAAGCACACCTTCCCTGCCTCAAGTGACCTGAATTAATTTGGGGCTGATTAATGTGTCACAGAATATTTTTTTTAGCTGGCACCTGCTTCCTTAGTGCTTCCTGATTAGTGATCTTTTGCACTTGCTAAGTGCTTTCATTGTTGCAAAATTAGTTACAACACCTGCCCTGCCACAACTGACAATAAGGAATTAGGGGCTGATTAATGTGTCACTGGATTTGAACTTCCAGCCTGGCTCCTGCTTGTCTACCTTAGCTGTAATTCAGGACCTTTGTGTTACTATTCTGAGGGTCAGAGCAGGGTCACATAATAGTTGCAAGTAGGCAACTGAACTCTGGAGGGGCCCCTCAGGAAGCACTACAGGAAATGGCTACTAATGATGAGCTTGAACTTTTGAACCTGGTAAGTAGTTTCAGTTTTGCTAAGATCGTATTTCTGCAATTTAGCGCTTATTCGCGGGGCGCGAGGTTGAACTGGGAAGCCGCGAACTCACGCGAACAGTGCGAGCAAGCCATAAAATCCGCTGCTCGCGGATTTTGCGGGAAATTCGCGAATCTCGCGGATTGCGAATTTACTGAAAATCCGCAAAATCCGCGAGCGAAACGGATTTTCCGCCCATGCTTATTTATTACTCCATTTGGTTCCTACAAATTCCTGTGAATGCCCTTCGGTTTGGCAACAGCAAATGTTTTCCAGAAATTCATGGGCACCTTCTTGTCTATAATTCCTGGGGCTCAGGCTTTTCAGATGATCTGATTTTTGCGAACCGTCTCAGGAACACAATCTGATCTTAGAAAGTGTTTTACACATATTTGAGGATTTTGGCATCATCCTGAGGAAGGAAAAATGGAAACTTCTTAGTTAATCAGTTAGATTACTGAAGTAATTTTATTTCCAATCAGGGTATTAAACCTGAAATGTCATTAGTACATGCCATACAAGAAACCACTCCACCTGACAACAAAAACATGTTGCGTTAATTTCTGGGCACCTGTGAATGTTATTCACAATTACTCCATGGCTTTGCCATAGTGGTAGAGCCCCACAGACTGCTTCTCAAAAAAGGGCAAAGATTTAGGCATAGATTCATCAAGCGAAATAGCGATGGCAATAGCTGCGAAACAGTGATTGTGATTTCCGCTCCCGCAATTCATCAACTACAAAAGCAGCAAATAGCGAATTCGCAAAATAAATAATCGTAAAACCATTTGCCAACTCACATTGCGATTCCTTAACTGCGACTTCCCACATTTCTGTGAAATATTTTGCGAATTCGCAAATAAAATCGCTAATATATTGCGAAATCGCAAAACAAATCGCAAATCAAATTCATCATAAATCGCAATTAGCGAAAATACCCAAAATCGCAAATAACGACTCGCAATTTAAGGATAAGCTAAACCAGGTGGTAACCATAAAGTTCAATTGGAAAAAAAACAAACAAGAAACAGGTGTAGGGTAATACAAACACACTTAAGGAGACTCAGTAGGAGCATGAGGAAGGTCACAATGCCAGGTCTCTACATCGTGGCAAGGCGGCTGAGGCTCCAGAGAGCAGCCCAGAACCAACGCAGGATTCAGGAGCGCATTTTCCGGCTGCGGATTATACTCCGGGGACAGACTGAAGAGGAGATCTACTTAAAATACAGGCTGAATGGGGCAATGATAATGAAGCTCATCAGAGACCTTGACCCCCTGATGCAGCACCCAACACAGAGGACCAACGCCGTGCCCACCCAGGTCCAGTCCTGTGCTGCCTGCACCTCCTGGCCTCTGGAAGCTTCCAGGGGATAGTCGCATATGCAGGGGGTGTATCACAGAGTACCCTGTCACGCTGCCTGCGGAGTTTCCTGGACGCCATGCTGAGCCGGATCCACCGCTACATCACCTTCCCTACAACCCAACAGGACTTAACGCAAACTAAACTGGACTTTTATCACACCGCCCATTTCCCCCATGTCATTGGCTGCATTGACTGCACCCACATTCACATCTGTTCACCCGCTGAGACCGAATACATGTACCGGAACCGCAAGTCATACCACTCACTCAACATCTAGATGGTCTGCAATGCGAAGACCATCATCACAGACATTGTGGCCCAATACCCGGGGGGCACGCATGATTCTTCATCTTCCGGCACAGCGGTATACACACCAGCTTGGCCAGGGGTGAATTTAGTGAAGGACATCTCCTAGGTAAGTACACATGCCCACATACAGTATGTCAAGACCATGTTGCTGCGCATAACAGGCAATGACCCTCTGCTCCTATCCTTCAGATGACAGCGCCTGCGGCCTCTGTGAATACCTCCTCACCCCATACCTCAACCCTACTACACCACAGGAACGGCGTTACAATGTTGCACACATACACATAAGGAATGTTATTGAGCGGACATTTGGCATGTTAAAGAGTCGATTCCGCATCCTTCACAAGACTGGCGGGGCCCTCCAATACCAGCCTGAGGTCTGCTGCGGCATCGTGGCCGTGTTTGCCATACTCCACAATATTGCCACCAAGCGGAGGATACCTGTGGAGATGTCTGGTAGTGACTCTGAGGGGGACGACCTGCCACCTGCACATGTGCATCATGCACGCCGGGAGAATCCTGCTGAAGGACACAGGCGCCGTAACTACATCACACTGAACTATTTGTAGTGCACCCATACCCCTCACACAACACTGCACTCATGCATGCCACATGAATTAATGACATGAGGAAGATTTGTGTTCAAAATAAAATCTCATTTTTATGTTCAACAAGCTCTAGAGGTGCTTTAAATTATCAAAAAATATTACAAATGTATTGCGTCATACAGGCTCTTGTATTCAGAGCAGGCGTGCGTGGTTCCATCACCATGGCACTGCTGGTAATGTTCAGTCAGTCACTGGCACCTCCTGCCAGATGCACCCTGTCGCCTCTCCAACTCCACGTTGGGAGTGTCTGGCCGTGATGCAGCACTGGGCCTGGCACTGCAGCGCCTTTCTTGTAGCACCGGCACAGACAGGCTGCTCAGGCTCGATGTGCCCTCACTGGCATCATCACCCCCCCCCCCCCCTTGCATTGCCATGGCCGCACACCTGTTGGTTTTCAATTGCAGTGGTAACCTGCTCCAAGGCCCTTGCTATATCTTGGTAGCATTGCACCATTTGTAGCTCCATGGCCAATGACCTGCGCGACAGTTGTGATGTTGCGTTCCCAATCAGGGGGTTCGACCGGGTATATGCAGATAGCCGGGTCAGCAACTGGCGGTGGCGTCGGCGGGTGATGTCCTGCTGCGCCACCATCAGTTAGTTGTTTTCCTTCACTGCAGCCGTTAGCTCCTGCACACTTGCTGTCAGCTGGTTGATATTGCGTGCAGTTTTGTACAGCTGCAGCTGCAAGGCTGCTATGTGCTGTGCCTGCTTGCGATGCACAGCTAGCATCCAGGCTTCAATTCCCAGGCCTAGATTTTGGGCCTGTTGCTCCCTGTCTGGTCGTGTGGCCAAGGTGCGCTGCTGACTCAACCAGCCGCTTGCCTGTGACCACACAGTGGCTGTGCGGCGTGTCTGCCTCCTGAGTGGTGGTGGGGTCTGATCCACTGCCATGCGTGACGCCTGTGGTGGTTTCACTCCTCCTGTGGCTGCAGGGGGGCCCTGTGCGTTTGGTATGGTGCTGGTACTGGTGCAGGTGCATGTGACGAGCCTGGTGCTCGGGCAGGATGGCTCTCTCCCTCCGTCTCATCCGGAGTCTCCGCGATATGGAGTGCCTCGCTATCTGAGGTCTCAGCATCTGCAGCACCTGTGATGTGAATGAGTGCACGATTATAGATATGATTCTGGCACCTGGGATGTAGCAACATGCATGCAGGCTTGCATTCCCTGACTGGCTTTAGGGGTATGTTTCACTTGACTGTTCTGGCTGTGTGTGGCTATCAGGGCACATTGTCAGACTACAGTTCCCACAATGCAATTGGGCGTTTCTGATGGGCAGGGACTGCATTACTTGGGTCACCAAATGGCTAGCTCTGGGGGCATGGGCATTGTTAGGGGACGGGGTTGCAGTTGCATGGCTCTTACCTTGTGATTGGTCTGTGGCTCGGGAGGTGTCCAGCTGAGTGACCCCCACGCAGGCTGCAGGGTTGATGGTGTCCTCAACCAAGTCCTCCAGTGGTGTGTTTGCGGGAACTGTGGAGTCTCCTCCTCCCATGGCCATCCTCTCCCCCAGCCTCTCCTTGATGCGCTCCTTGGCACGGCCTCTGAGGTCGTACCACCTCTTCTTGAGGTAATCGATTGACCGCTGTGTCACTCCTACGGTGTTGACCTTTGCCCTGATGCGCAGCCAGATGCGCCTTTTGTCAGCCTCTGGCACCTTCCTGGAAAGCTTTCCAAAAAGCTTGTCATGGTCCCTGCTGACTCCCTCAATCAAGAACTCCAGCTCTTGTTCGGAGAACTTGATTTTCCTCTTCCTGTCAGTTTCACTGGATCCTGTTGCATCCTGGGACATTGTGGTTTCAATGTGTGACCTGTCTTGGGACTGCAGGGTGTGTCTCCTGGAGCTCAGTGCTGTGCCTCCTTCTCTATCCAGCTCTGTGTTTCAAATGAGTCATGGAGCTGCCTACTTCCTGGTTGTGATGTCATCATTGTGTTCAAAATGCGACTTCCCGTTTTTGCGATCTCGCAATCTGCGAGATCGCTATTTGAAATTTTGGTATTTGCAAAATCGCAATTTGGGGTTGGGAAACAGCCGTTTCTGCGATTTAATTGCGATTTTGGCGAATTCGCATACGGCGATTGCGGGCGATTGCGATTCGCACTTTATTAGCGATTTTGATGATGCATCTCATTCTCCGACTTCTAGTTAGCGATTCATTATTTTTCGCTATTTAGAATTCGCAGAGTGGGTGCTTGATGCATCTGGGGGTTAGTTGTTCAGAAGAGGCTAGCAATGCCTTTTTAGGTTTTGCCTGGCGTTACTGCGCAAGCAGTTCGCGCAGGCGAAATCCTAATGATTACAATATGGGATATAGGAACGTTCCCCGGCTCCCATTGGCAAGCTCCATAAATGGAGGCTAGCCATTGGAAGCCGGATCTGTCTGTCAAGGCCGGACCAGATTCGGGGGCGTTCCCGCGTTTTCTTCCCTGGGCATGGTTATACTTGTCGTTCGTCTTGGAGGCGGTCAGAGAGTTCTCCCCTTTGGACCTCTCGGAGGGGCAGCGAGGGTCGGCTCCCCTCGGAGCGGAGCTCACTCTGCCGTGTCCTGTGGGAGGACCCGTGCGTGCAGGAGGCTCGGGAGTACAGGAGCCCCGGGGATCTCAGCCGCCGGCAGCGATGTGGTTCTGTTGCTTTTCCAGTTCCAGCCTTGCTCATGTTATGCGTAAACTGGTTTTCTGTGTTCGAGCCTCCTTAAATTCTTGCTGCGAACCAGGCTTCTTTTGCTGTTTCCACTGTATCCTGTGTTGGTTTGCTCCAGGTAGGGCTTTTTAATGATCTTGTACCGCCTTGGCAGGCATTTGTCAGTTCCCCGCCAAGAACCAGTGTTCACTCTGCTTAACGAGCTCCAGCAGTTTTTTGAGAGGTTGGTCGTGGGTTTACATGAGGTGATTTATGCTTAAGTTCTTTCTTAGGTCCATGCCGAAATACCGCCACTAACGGTCCTTTTGACAAGTTTGCCTTTGCCTCTGCTGCTAGACTCTAAAAGAACGATGCATCCAGGACCACGTCTTTATATTCACGGTATTGCCCCTGGAACCACGATCCCACTGCTGTGTGGTGTTTGAGAAGGTTCTGAAAAGGCAGCAGAGCTCAGAAATACTGAGTTGTGCGGTTCCCTTCACGACCCAGCCCCAGATCCGTGTTTCTCCATATTGCCTGTTCATAAATCACTACTTTTTATTTAAATATGGGTATTACATTATTGACGGGTATTCTGTATTTGTGTGGTAACCATTTTATCATTACCGGTGACGCAAAATAGCTGAGCAATTGCTGGCCTTGGGGAGCAGCAGATGCACACACCGTAAAGGCGACTTTATTTCCAAGACAACCAAGAATTATCCACACGCAACGTATTACTATGAAAGCTCTTTTGGTTTTATGCGTGCTATTGTGAACAGCAGTTACATGCAAACCCTCATTTCAAGTAAGCGTTGGCCTCATCTTTTCTACCTATTGACTTTGACAGTGCTTTTTGCCAATGCTATTCATGTTAGGCAAAATAAAATGCTTTTAGCTGATGCTGTGCTGCATCTACAGAAGAAAAGTGAGATGACTTGTACACGAGGTGTATGCTTAATCATACACGTGTGCCATAACGTTATGGCAGCCTAGTGTGATATTGTATGTATGACTGTAGGCACATGAGCCACCATTCGTGCACACATATGGCATAATGTACCTGCCATTTTCTTTGCCACCGTTTGAAGATGGTGGATTCCAGTCTCGGAGCAGCAAACAAAGAATAATCATCTAAACGTGCTCTATAGCACATTAAAGCACATTAAAAAGTACATTAAAAAAACATGGTGAGAGTGAAGGGGGATCATTGGAAGAGCAGTCAATGCTGATGGAGTGCTAAAGCAATATGGAGTGGGTGGGGGAGCAATGGAAAAGCTTGAGGAGAGAGAGGGAAAAAGTAAAAAACTAAAACGATGAGGGAAGGATGGGAAAGCAATGGACGAGCTGGGGTGAGGTAGCAACAAAGAGCACGTGGGGTGGCTATTTGTGGTGAGGCTATTTGTGGGGAAGAGGCACACGAGGAAGAGGGCCAAAACACACATGCACACTGGTGGAGTGCTAAAAGAAGAACGTATTTCCTTAATTGTGAGCAGTAGAAGGTTATGTTATCCAGTCACAAGGATCGTAAAGAAACCATACTCTAGGGTAGAGGCAGATACAAACACTACAAACAGTACCCCCCTCAGCAGCACTGCACTAGAGGGCAACACTGCAAGGTGATAATCATTACATCACTGCCCAGACCGACTCTAATTACAGCACTGCACACTGTGGCCTCCTCTGCAGCACTGCACACTGTCTCCTCTGCAGCACTGCACACTGTGGCCTCCTCTGCAGCACTGCACACTGTCTACTCTGCAGCACTGCACACTGTGGCCTCCTCTGCAGCACTGCACACTGTCTCCTCCTCTGCAGCACTGCACACTGTGGCCTCCTCTGCAGCACTGCACACTGTCTTCTCCTCTGCAGCACTGCACACTGTGGCCTCCTCTGCAGCACTGCATATTCACCCTCATTGCAGAAATGTGTGTGTGTGGCTGGCTCTGGGTGTGTGTGTGGCTGGGTCTGGGTGCGTTTGTGTGGCTCTGGGTGTGTGTGTGTGTGCTAGTAATTGCTGTCTGCTGAGCTCGTCCGTAGGGTACAATAGGTCTCACATTTGCGAGAGATTAAGCTAATGGTAATGTAAATGACAATGCCATTTATTTATCTGTTTTCAAAACCAACACATAAATACAAATTTTGTCATTTACAATGCCAATAGCTCAAACTTTTCCAGAGGCGAAACCATTGCATTGTAAATGATTGTTGAAATTTAGGGGCTCATGCATCAAACTCCTCATTTGCGATTGCCAAATAGCAATTTTTAAGGAATCGCTATTTGGTAATCTCAAATGCCTATGCCTGTAGGAATCGCAATAAAATTAGCGATTCCTTAACATTAGCTAATAGCGATTTGGAAATTGCTAAATGCTATTAGCTAATGTGACTCCATTCATTCCTATGGGCCTGCAGGCCCATAGGAATAAATGCCAATGCATTAGCAAATTGTGATTACCAAATTGGTAATCGCAAATTGCAAATGCAAATCCAAGGGTGCCCGGGGGCCTAAGGTCCCCCTGATGTACCCCCAAAAAAGGAAAGTGTGCACATGTGAAGCACACATATGCACTAAGGGCAAGTGTGCGCTAAATGGGACTTTGAAAAATGCAGTTTGTTTATTTTTCAAAGCATGCACAAATTACCTCAATTTGAAGTTGATGGTAATTAGCGTTTTCCTGCACAGTCCTCATTTAGGAAAGGCTAGATGCCTTGGCAAATAGGGATTCGCACATTGCGATTTCTTAGAAGCATTAGCAATTGAGGTAATCACAAAAAATTGCAATACCTAAATTGTGAATGAGGTACATGCATCTGAAAAGGCCTTGTTCCATTCGCAAACATGCCGATTCTGTGAATCGGCCCGTTTGCGAATGGAAAAAGGCTTGATGCATGTTCCCCCTTAAGCCTTAATCACTTCTGCACTGATTCTGTCTGCTTTTACAGCTGGGAAACCCTGTTTCATAATGGTTGATGCAAGTCAGATACGACTAGGGACAGTGTTATCCCAGTGGGGAAATATGAAGAAACACATTGTGGCCTTTGCATCCTGTTCTCTGACTACTACTGAAACCAATTACAGTGCAAAATAATGGAAGCACTGGCTTGTTCATGGGCTGTGGACAAAATCAAAACCTTCCTCTGGGGTACAAAATTTGACATTTTCACTGATCATAAACCTTTGCCATATATGCTCAATGGCAAGGGAACAGGGAAGGCATCTGCAAGACATGTGAAGATTTTGTCATAGCTCTAAGAATACAATTTCTGAATTAAGTATCTGCCAAGTGGCAAGAATGCCAGGCTGGACTGTCCTATTGTGAATGCCTTTGAGTGTGAACGCTAAAGACAGTCAGATGGATGATTTTGAATGAGTGGTGGTACTCGTTGTGGATGGTTGTGCTGATCAAAATAGTGTACTGTTTAAAAAAGAATGGTTGGAGGCTTTAGATAGAGATACATTATTGCAGGATGTCATTAAATTTGTGAGGACTGGTTGGCTTAAGGAAAGGAATCTTGAATCAGGGCTAGAGATCTTTATGCAAGTGTCATTCATGGTTTTCTTACTAGACATGACCTATTAATTCCACTGGTAACCCTTAGGAAGTGGTTGTTCAACAGCTCCCACGAAGGGCATTTAGGAGTGTCAGCTACTACACCCAACATCAAACAGTATTATTGATGGCCTGGGCTGGATGATCATGGATGGATTGCTGAATGCGATAAGTGTTTGATTTCGGACAAACACTGGAAAACTCCTGAAACCAAGTTACATGATGTCCTCCTCTCTGATGGCCCATGGGAGAAAATATTAGTGGATTTTGCAGGTCACTTTGATCTGCTTCCTAGTCACATGAAGTACATGGTTGTGCTGGTTGAATATTTTTCTAAATGGTGTTAGTGGGATTTTTTGTCATCCCCTGATCCCACAGCTGTTATTTCTTTTCTAGGGAGGATTTTTGAAATTGAAGGACCTCCCAAAGAGATTGTTTCTGACAATGGAATATACTTTAAATCTTCCCAAGTGAGGTCTTTAATTGAAAAATGTCACATAATACATCTGCAAGTTGCTCTATATTCTCCCACTTCCAATGGCCTCGTTGAATGTGTCAACACATTTTTAAAAAGTGGGGGTGCAAACTGCATTGTCCTCTGGGATCAATGTGGAGAACTTTTATGGAGGAAGACATGGAACTATTTTGTGACTCCACGTGGTGTAACTGGTTTGTTTCTTTTCAAATTATTGTGCAAAAGGTTACCAAGATGGCCTTTATGCCCCGAATGGTCAAGGACCTTCAGATGATAATGCAAGTATCAAGCAAGTGGTTAAAAGAAAACAGAGTGTCATTGAATGGTACTTTGACTGCAAACATCGTACCAAGATTACAGGATATGGGATTGGGTTATTATTAAAAAAAAGACAATAGAGTAAAACAGGGAGAATCAAAATGTACCCTTACCTTTAGGATTGCCACAGTATCCAAGGGTGCCAATCTTTTAGAGGATAAGGGGTGATGGAACAGGAGGACTAAGGTCACAATTTCATCTGTACATGTGAGAAAACTTCAAAAAACCCAAGAATAAGGCTTTGTGATATATTTTGATCACATTGATAATGCAAGCTGGTTTGAGATTGACTCTGAGTGTACACCATGAGCTCCTAGTTCTAGAAGGCGTGGTTTGGTGATAGAGGTAAATAGTTCTAGTGTCAATGATGGCTCTTTGTGGAGTCCTGGTTCCGGGGTTGGTTCACCATCAGTGTCAGTTTCTGGAGATCACAGTACTGCACGAAGAGCCTCATCTCGGAACGGGGTCTGGGAGGCTTTCAAAGCTGCTTTGAGAGGAGAAACGATCAGCTGTGCCGCCAGGCTTAGAAGAGAAGATAGGAGCGAAGTAGAGAAATTAATGGATAAATTGGTTGAGGTGGAAGAACAACATATAAAGGATTTTGCTTCAGGTGGTAACAGCGAGGCTAGTCAGGGTGTCTTGCTGGCAGTAAAAGCGGCATTGCAGAAGGAGGTTACACAGAAAGCAATCGGGGAGTATCAATCCTCAAGGGCAAAGAGGTACGAAACGGGAGAGCAAGCTGGCAGAGCACTTGCCCTTCGGATTAGACAGGAAAGATCAAAGAATGCGATTGTGTGTATAGAAGAGGAAGGGATAACATATACTGAGATAAAGGATATTCTGTTGGTGTTTAAAAAATACTATCAGAAATTATATGAGGAGGATCCTTTCAATAATAATCAGGAGGAGGAATGTATCGACAATGGACTCTGCTTGGATGATTTAACAAGAACAGCCCTCGATAAGGATATTACGTTTGATGAAGTTTTATCTGCCCTGCGAGAGTTAGCGCCAGGGAAAGAATCTGGCCCTGATGGTCTCCCCTTGGAGGTGTATATAGCAATGGAAAAAGAGATTGTTCCTCTTTTAGTAGATCTATTTAACGGGATACTGTATTCAGGGATGGTCCCGGACTCGTGGAAAAAAACGAATGTTATATTCTTTCATAAGAAAGGTAAACCAGCTGAGAAACCGGGGTCATATCGGCCTATATCCTTAATAAATGCCGATACTAAACTATACTCAAAGATCTGGGCGAAGAGGTTGGGCAGGATCATAGGCGGTCTCGTCTCCCCGTGGCAACATGGTTTTGTTCCTGGGCGTGGTACAACAGATCATACCTGTAGAGCGATAACTTTGTTTGATGCCCAGGAAGCCGCAGGGGGAGAGATGGCCATGATCCTGCTCGACGCAGAAAAAGCTTTTGATCGGGTGGGGTGGAGCTTCCTCTGGGGCATTTTGGCCGGGAGAGGTTTTGGTCCGAATATCATCAGGGCTATCAAGGCTATGTATATAGATCCAGTGGCAACAATTACGGTTATGGGGTAGAAGTCAGATAAGTTTAAGATAAGTAGAGGGACACGGCAGGGCTGCCCCTGCTCCCCCATACTATTCGCTCTGTACATAGACCCTCTTATTCAGAAAATTTTAGAGTGCCCTAAAATATCTCCAGTGATCTATAATGGCTATGAAAATAAGATCTTAGCCTACGCTGATGACCTGGCGGTTATCACAACAAATCCGCAGCAGGCACTCCCGGAACTGGTACAGATGGCTAAAGTTATCGGTCAAGGCTCTGGATATCTTTTGAATGAATCCAAAACCCAGATAATTTGCTCTAGGAATATACCAAGATCTGATTTAAGGTATGTTGATTCTGCTATATATTTTGGGGTAAAGATTAATGCTTTAGTGGGTAAGATAGTGGAAGAGAACTACCCCCCCTTATTAAATCCATAGAGACAGAACTGAAAAGGATGGATGTTCTTCATCTTTCTCTGGTTGGGAGGGTAAATGTCTTAAAAATGGTGATGTTTCCCAGGGTGCTGTATCTATTTAGAGCCATTCCCCTATATATTGAGGAGAACATTCTGAAGCAATTGGAGTCTGCCTTTATTAGGTTCATATGGCTGTATGGTAAGGTTAGACGATCAACGACCCTTATGTCCCTTCAGTGGGAAAGGGGTGGGATGGCACTCCCGAACCTGAGACTGTATCACTGGTCCTGTCTCCTGATCCAGATGTCAATTCTGCTCCAATGCGACACTGGCGCGACTAATGTAGACAGTCAGGGTCCCCCTCCAATCTTCAAATTGCTGATGGGGGGGAAAGCAACGGGCCTATTGTTGACGGAACTGGAATATAGGTTCTATAGAAAGGCACGATGTAAGACCCTACTGGGGGCATGGCAAGTATGGAAATCAATCTTAAAATTCTTTCATGTCCCTAAAATTAACCCTTCTCTTCTTTTAGAAAATTCAAGTCTTTTTCCTCAGCTAAGTAATGATGGGAACCTACAAATGTGGAAGGGCTTAGGGGTTAAGACTATCGGAGACCTATTGGTAGGAGACAAGATAAGTGGGTTTGAGGACATGCAAAGGAGATATGGCCTTCCTGCAAATCAGTGGCTTATATATGTCCAAATCTCGAGTATCATACAGGCTTTTAGGCCAAAACTTAAACCCCTGGTAGATTTTCCTGTGGTTGAGGGCATTGGAAGAGGATCTATGAAGATAAAAGAGGTTTATAATATGCTGGCGTCCAGATTACAGGATGATGTAGGAAAAGTAGAAAGTGACTGGGCAATCAAATTGGGAAACCCGGATGTAGATTTGGACCTAGCATTATGGTTAAATAAAAAGATCTTTCGGACGTCCAATTTACGGGCACAACATTTTAAAACAGTTTTTAATCTGTATCATACACCGGCCAAACTATTTGCCTGGGGTGTCAGGAATGATGATTGCTGCCCGAGATGCAATAAGTGGCAAGCAGACTTATTACATATGTTTTTTACTTGTGAGCGGCTGGCCCCTGTCCTGGATGGAATAACAAAATTTTGGGAGGGGCTAGTAGGTCATAAGATCGATCTATCCCCAACACTGATGATATTTGGCTCAGATTCTAAACTGGTTTTAACAGAGGATGAGACTGCTTTGGCTTTTATGTTGGTCGCTGTGCTCAGAATCTTGATCTCGGCCGGATGGAAGGATGCTACAGCCCCCTCTTTTCAGATGTGGATCTCTAGATTTTTGGGTATTTATAATATTGAGTCTTGTCTCTATGAACTTAAAGGTGCTAAAAAACGAGAGATGGGAAGACGATTATGGGCCCCGGTTAAGAAATGGCTGGAGGATAGAATAAGAACTTGAAATTTTCTGTATCATTATATTTATTGGTAGATCTTCTGCATCTTTTTTCATCCCCACGTCAAATAATGTGTTTTTAGCTGTTTATATATTCGAGTGATCTTGTAATTGTATCAGATGTTCTTATACCTTGCTTGCGATTATTTATGTATTTTGACAATGCACCATGAACTCCAATAAAATAAAATAAAAAAATAAAAAAGAATAGACAAAAAAAAAGTACTGCACGAAGAGCTTGTCGTAATATTTCTGTACCTGTAAGATTTAAAGATTATTATATGCAGTGATGTTTTGAAATATGTGCAATTTAATTGTATACGCAAAGATCTTTTGGCCTTTTTTGTTGTATATGTATTAGTTGCTAGGCATCTTGTGCTGTGTCACAAGATGCACAGTAGTAGTTCTAGGAATTGTTATGGTTGAATTCAGGCTGATGTTACAGGTTTTGGCTCATTCGGAGTTGCAGTTAGAGTCTCACTCTGACTGTTGCTCTGGATGTGTGGGGATTTGGTCATTGCCTCCTGTTACAAAGAGGCAATAAACAAGTCTTCAATATTTTACTGCGTGGTCTGTATTTACGTTATGCTTGCGACACTGACTGTAGATTAAAAGGGGCACACATGGTTGTCAAGTGTGAAGTGGAGGCCAGAAAGTGGGGCCCACTGGATTCTAGCTTTCATCAAAAATGCAATGCTGGACCTGCAAGCTCCTGATTACCCCAGCAGATAATCGGCCATCAAAAGGGGGACCAGCCAGTCCCGGAAACAGTCTCGGCATCACTAGAGCCAGCTCTGATTGGAGGCTTTAGCACCTGCTGCATGTGCTGTTCGATGACTGGCTGACATGAGTGTGCCTGTTCTCCAGGGAGTGGCTGTGCTACAAGCCAGGGGAGCAAGTCCTCGTGCCAGCCCCTCCTTGCTACAGTTTTCCTGTCCAGCTTGCCCACAGTCTACTATCCTCTGCCGCATGTCTACCTGTTGCCCACTGTTTGTGCCTCCTCTACTCATTTCTTGCTCTGTTTTGCATTTTCTGCCCCGGTTTTCCTTTTCTGCTAGTTTTTTTGCCCCCTGTTTTGCCTTTTTCTGCTTGTCTTCAACCCTCTCTTTTGCCTTTCCTGCTAATTTTTCTTCCAGGTGTTTTGCCTTTTCTACCCTCAGTTTTCCCTTTTCTGCTCCTGTTTTCCCTTTTCTGGTTATTTTTCTGCCATCCGTTTTGCCTTTTCTGCTCATTTTTCTGCCCTCTGCTTCGCCTTTTCTGCTCATTTTTCCGCCCTCTGTTTTTTCTTACTGCTGGTTTTTCTGCCCTGTTTTGCCTTTTTTCTGCTCATTTTTGTGCCCTTTGTTTTGCTCTCTTCTGCTCTGTTTTGCCTTTTCTAGTTGCTTTTCTGTCCTCTGTTTTGATTTTCTGCTTGTTTTTCTGCCCTCTATTTTGCCCTCTTCTGCTCTGTTTTGCCTTTTCGGCTAGTTTTTCTGCCCCGTTTTGCCTTTTTATCCTTGTTTCTTCCCTCTTGCCGCCGTTTACCTCTACCTGCTGTTTCCCTCCTCCCGCCATCCAGCGCCCCACCCTTACCCCAGTACCTACTTAATGGAGGCCACAGCACGACCCCTGCAACAGTTCTCCTGTCCAGCTTGCCTGCAGTCTGCTACTTGCTGCCCTCTGTTTGTGCCTCCTCTGCTCGTTTCTTGCTCTGTTTTGCCTTTTTCTCGTATTTCTGTCCCATTTTACCTTTTTTTGCTCGTATTTCTGCCTTCTGTTTTGCCTTTTTCTGCTTGTATTTTACCCCTCTGTTTTGCCCTTTCTGCTTGTTTTGCCTTTTCTGCCCATTTTGTACCCTCTGTTTTCCCTTTTCTGCTCTTTGCTGTCCCTTTTCTGGTCATTTACTGCCCTCCGTTTTGCTTTTTCTGCTTGTTTTTCTCTCCTATGGTTTTCTTTTCTGCTCTATTTTGCCTTACTGCTCGTTTTTCTGCCCTCTGTTTTACCTTTTTCTATTTGTTTTCTGCCTTCTGTTTTGCCTTTCCTGCTCGTTTTTCTGATCACTTTTTTGTCGTTCTGCTTGTTATTGTGCCCTCTATTTTGACTTTCTGCTCATATTTTTGCCCCTGTTTTGCTTTCTTCTGCTCTGTTTTACCTTTCTGCTCATTTTTCTGCCATCTGTTTTGTCTTTTCTCCTAGTTTTTCTGCCGTCTGTTTGCCTTTTTCTGCTTGTTTTTCTGTCCTCTGTTTGACATTTTCTGCTAATTTCTCTGGCTCCATTGATTAGGTCCATGTGTCTTCTCTCCCTGCAACAGTTCTCCTGTCCAGCTTGCCTGCAGTCCGGAACCTGCTACCTGTCTACCTGCTGCCCTCTGTTGGTGCCTCCTCTGTTCGGTCCTTTCTCTGTTTTCACTTTCTGCTCTTTTTTTGTTCCTTATTTTGCCTTCTTCTGCTTGTTTTTCTGCCTTCTGTTTTGCCTTTTCTGGTCATTTACTGCCCTCCGTTTTGCTTTTTCTGCTTGTTTTTCTCTCCTATGGTTTTCCTTTTTCTGCTCTATTTTGCCTTTCTGCTCGTTTTTCTGCCCTCTGTTTTACCCTTTTCTATTTGTTTTCTGCCTTCTGTTTTGCCTTTTCTGCTCGTTTTTTCTGATCACTTTTTTGCTGTTCTGCTTGTTATTGTGCCCTCTATTTTGTCTTTTCTGCTCATATTTTTGCCCCCTGTTTTGCTTTCTTCTGCTCTGTTTTACCTTTCTGCTCATTTTTCTGCCCTCTGTTTTGTCTTTTCTCCTAGTTTTTCTGCCCTCTGTTTGACATTTTCTGCTCATTTCTCTGACTCCATTGATTAGGTCCATGTGTCTTCTCTCCCTGCAACAGTTCTCCTGTCCAGCTTGCCTGAAGTCCGGAACCTGCTACCTGTCTACCTGCTGCCCTCTGTTTGTGCCTCCTCTGTTTGCTTCTTTCTCTGTTTTGACTTTCTGCTCCTTTTCTGTTCCTTATGTTGCCTTCTTCTGCTTGTTTTTCTGCCTTCTGTTTTGCCTTTTCTGCTTTTTTTCTGCCCTCGGTTTTCCCTTTTCTTCTCTCTGTTTTGCCTTTTCTGGTCATTTTTCTGACCTCAATTTGACCTTTTGTGCTTGTTTTTCTGCCCTCTGTTTTTCCCTTTTCCGCTCATTTTTCTCTCCTTTGTTTGTCGTTTTTCTGCAAATTTTCTGCCCTCTATTTAGCCTATTTCTCCTTGTTTTCTGCCTTCTGTTTTGCCTTTTCTGCTCATTTTTCTGCCCTTCGTTTTGTCCTTTCTGTTTGCTTTCCTGTCATTTGTTTTGTCTTTTCTGCTTGTTTTTATGCCTTCTGTTTTGCCTTTTTCTGCTTGCTCATTCCGACTGTTTCCTCAACACCTGGCTTTTCGATGGAGATCTTGCACCCCAGAGCCTAGATACCTCTAAGGGTGACAGTTCTGTGCTCTGCAAATGCTCATTGGTTTATTGAAAGTGCCTGGCCTCTGCATTGGCACCCCAATAGGCTCACCACACATTATAGGAGGCTTTACCGATCACATGGCCTATGAAGGGATGGTTGCCATCTTTGAGGACCATTTAGACCTCTGCTCAACCCAGACATTGAGTGTTTCAAACTCCGTCAATCCATTCAACATGAACACAAAATCATTAATGGGTTTTACATAAGTCTGCTGGAACTGGCTGTGTTATGCAGAAAATGGGACTGCCTAAAATAACTCAGGTCCCAAATAATACAAGGTTTCAGATCACCGAAGCTCAAAAAAATGATACTGCATGTACCAGGCAAGTCGCTGGATGATATCCTAATACTAGGCAGCTCTAACAAACTCTCCAAAATGAGAGCGAAGAAGATGGAGGCAGCCCTGGTGCAGATCCTTACAAAAGAAGTGCCAGATTAAATAAATCACATTCGATCTTATTTGGCCATTACCAGCAGGGGCACAAGATGACCCAAGAAAAGGACATGTTGTTCTCATCCCACCAAGGCCACTGAACAAAAATTCTGCCGGTATGGTGGTGCGGAAGTGCATCCCTAATTGAACAATGCCTCGCCCAAGGCAAGTCATGCAGTAAGTGGTGGGTCACGGAGGGTAAAGAGGCCATGCAGAACAGGCTGCAAGAGGACCCAGCAGCCACTCCACTCGGGCTAAAAATGACAATGAAATGGTCAGCCACCAAAGCCTGTCTAGTGAGACAAAAGGCTACGGAGAGGGAGAAGAAAATGATGAAGACGAGGAAGCCATCATCATATCATCTGCCACACAGTCAACCAGGATATGAGCACCCAGGCCCAGGTTTGTTATCCAAATGTCGGACCAAGAGATCACAACCCTTATTGCCACAGGGGCTTCAGTAAGTCTCATGGTCCTGGCCCAGTTTGAGAGCTTCGATCCTCCACCCTCCCTTGGCAGGACAAGAGCTAGACTATTTTCTTATGGAAGTGATTATCCAATCCAGCTGTTAGAGATCTTCACAACAGACATAAAGCACAAGAAAAATACTCAACCTGCGACATTTTTGTCACTGGTAACAAGATGATACCCCGTCCAGCTGCAACAGGCAGAGTCTCTGAAGCTAGTGGAGTTTTTTTTTCCACAACACATTTTATTGTTGACAGGCATTATGAGCCCAGGAGAGGCCATGGCAATACAGCAAATACATGGAATGGAATTGATAAAGATGTCAACATTTTACAGTAAGTTCGGTGAAGAATAAAAGATACATGTGACTGAGTCAAACAAAAAGAAACATCGTAAACCAAGAACAACAGTGTCACAGCGTACATACAAAGCTAGTGGAGTTTGCCAACCAGGTGAACTGCAGTGCTGTTGAAGACATTGCATTGATAAGTAGGTGAAACCCACTGCGCTCCAACATTGTGTTCCACTTGAGACACTCAGTGGAGGCCGAGTTGAGAAAGCTGAAAGATCTATTTTTAAAAGAAATATATTTTATTATCAATTTCATTTCAATAATTCATAATACAGCAAAAAAGACCATCATTTTACCTGAATTGTAAAAACCCCAATCCTCGCCCATCCACTACACAAACAAAATCCTTTCCGAACTGTAGCACAGATCATACTTTTTCATTGATAACAAACAAGGGGAGAGTATAAAAAAACATCAAGACTGATTTACTTAAATAAGGACCAAACACTTGACTAAAGTGCATAGCGCGTAACTTTCTCAACTCCTTGATTCTATCCAATGAATTAGCGGTCCCCACCTCCGAAGACCCTTCCTTTTACCATGGACCCCTTTCCTTGAAAAGATTGCTTTTTCCAGATTACATGTTGCCAGCACCTGGGCTAAACCATTGTGGAAAAAATGGTGGATTATTATCTAGCCATGCCGAAGCTATACATAATCGAAAAATGGTCATGGTGATAAAAACCAGTGCCCTAACCCTTGACAGCCTTTCGCCATCTGATACTCCCAGAAGTATCACATCGGGGGTCAGAGATACCTGAATATTTAATTTTGGGTTGAAAAATTCTGCAATCTGGGTTTTGATAGATGTTAACAATTGACAGGTAGCAAAAATATGAACAATATCAGCCCCCCTTAGTTGACATCTGGGGCATCTAGACCCTTTACCGTCCCCCCATTTAATAATCCTACTAGGAGTGTAGGAAAGATTAAAGCAGATTTTATAATACTGTACTTGCAGCTTCGAAGACAATAACGATGTTTGTGCCAGAGAGAAGGATGCCCGAAAACTAGATTTAGAGATACCTAGCTGTTCTTGCCCTTTCAAGGGGTGTTTATCTATATCATCTTTTATACGTTTATTCAGGAGGGAATATATTTATTTATGGGTTTGCTTAGCGCTAGAATCGACTCCCGAAGGAGTATCTCTGCGCTTGAGCAGGCGCTAAGGGAGAGTGGGAACTGGCAGAGATGCTAAGTGAGAAACAAGAGAGTCTTTAGCATTTTCCTAAATGTCGTATGTTCTAAGAGAGTCAGGAAGTTTGTTCCAGAGGCAAGGACCGAGGTAGGAGAGAGCCTTCCCTCCCAATCTTGTCCTCTTAATGATAGGTACTTCAAGAATATTTTTACTACTGGAGCGCAGGGCGCGCAAAGGAGTGTAGAGAATGAATTTGTCGGCCAGATAGGATGGGCCCAGATCATGGAGTGCTCTGTGGATAATGCAGTATATTTGTAACCTAATCCGTTGGCGAATGGGCAGCCATTGGAACTTCACTAGTAGAGGGCGCGATGGTGACCTGGGAGGTGCATTCTGGACCAGTCTGGCTGCAGTGTTTTGGACTATTTGAAGTCTGATTAGGAGGGAGTCATTAGCTGAGATCAGGAGCCCATTAAAGTAGTCCAGGCAACTGATGACTAAGGCCTGGACTAAGGTTTTCCGGGTAGAGTCCGGGAGTAGTGGAAAGACCCTCCGGAGCATTCCGATTATGTGGAAGCATGAGCCAGCAGTCTGTGTTACTTGCTCTTTTAGGCTAAGGGCCTGGTCTAATCGGATTCCTAGGTTTTTTTTACAACTGATTTAGGGGCGGGATTGGGGCCCAGATTCAAAGGCCACCATTCCGGGGTCCGCATAAGAGGAGCATCACCGAACAGCATCACCTCTGTTTTCCCTACATTGCATTGCAGAAAGTTGTTTACTATCCACTGGGACACCGCTCAGATTCCATCAGAGAAGGCCCGTTGGACCATCGTAGTAAAATTTCTGAATGGAAAAAGAAGCTGTGTGTCATCAGCATAGGAAACGGGGATGAACCCGAAGGTCCTTAGGAGACTGGCCAAAGGGGCGACATAGATAATAAATAATGTATGGCTCAAACAGGAGCCCTGTGGCACCCCCTTGGTCAGTTTCATGGGAGTGGAACATTAGGGACCGAGGTTGACACTTTGCGAGCGACCAGACAGAAAACTCCTCATCCACTACAGAGCTGACCCTCTTAGTCCACCTCTTCCAATCTTTTGAGCATGATGTCATGGGAGACTGTGTCGAACGCCGCGGATAAGTCCAACAGCACCAGAATCATAGAGTGCCCCTTATCAAGGGACAGTCTGATGTTGTCAGTCACTGAGAGAAGTGCGAATTCAGTTCTGTACCTGGGCCTGAGGGATCAAGACAACCAGTTTGTTCGATAAAGTTCGAAAAGTGCGTGTTACCATATTTTTCAGTCAATTTGCTCCAGTATGGAAGAAGTGAGATAGGGCGGAGGTTAGACAGCTCTATATCACTCCAATGGAAGGCTTGCACCCCTCTACCAAAACATCAACCAGGTCAGATCGTTGAAATCCAATCGGGCCACCTCCCTTATGGTTTAAAAAATCCCTGACCCGAAGACACTTAAAAAAATCTTTCTGGCTAATATCAAATTCATTCCTAATCTCTTGGAACGACTGTATACCCATGGTATAAAAAAAGCCAACCTTGTTTAAGCCAATTTTAATCCAGCGTAGGTTATGCTGATCCCCAAAGATTCCGGCAAGTACTTATTATCACTTAATGGGGTGTAAAAATTAAGTCTACCCAAGCCCATTAGTTTACGGATCATTGACAAAACTTTAAAAGCATTCAGTAAGATCTTAAAACGGACTCTCTTAAAGTAGTTAAGCTCAATTTGCCTCCATAGGTTTCCTCACACCACTTCACCTATTAGTAGCTCAAACAGAGAGGGTAAATACTCAACTCCTGTTTGTGGGGTGGTTTATCTTGTAGCAGGGGTCCTAAATTCTGCAATATAGAGGCCCAGTAATATAGTTTTAAATTTGGTACCCCCACCCACCTCTATCTTTAGGGAGGGTCTGGAATTTTAGATCTCTTCTCGATTTTGCGAATGACCAGACAAATCAGGAGCTCAACTCTTCCAGTTTTTTAAACCAGAGCTTTCCTATCTATAAAGGGATAGCACAAAAAAGATAAAGGATTTTGGGAAAAATATTCATTTTAATGACATTGCATTGGGCCGCCAAGGACAGGTGTAGTGTATTTAACCTGCATAAATCTTTTTAGGACTTTTCAATATAGGGCTCAAAATTGTCTTTTATAATAACGTCCAGATCTGAGGCAATGGAAATTTCTAAATATACAGCGCTTGTGGCTACATGAGAGTCCACCATGGAGATCTTATTATTAACCAAAATTACTGTTTCTTCTATGTTTAACGAATAGCCCGAGATATGCCCAACCTCACTGCGTCTTTCTCTATCTCCACAAGTGCTTTAGATGGTTCAGGCGTGACTAGGGTTATGCTGTCTGCGTAAGCAAGGGTTTTTATATCCCAGCCACTAAAAACCATAGGGGGATGCTAGCATTAAGCTCAAGCCTGCGTATAAATGGATCTATGTATAGGACAAATAGGAGTGGGGAGCATGGGCCCCCCTGCCTAGCCCCCCTTGAAATCTCGAATGATCCAGAGAGTTCCCCTGTCACAAACCCCCTGGCTTCTGGTTTAAAATATAAAGACTTAATAACTAGCCGGAACTCAGGTCCTATGTTTACCTTTTCTAGCACAGTCCACAGGTAGTGCCAGGAGACCCTATCAAAAGCTTTCTCCGCATTCAGTTAAATCAGAGCCATAAGGTCTCCCACTACCTGGGCTGCATCGAACAGAGTGATTACACATCTGATGTGGTCCGTGGTGCTTCTCCCAGGTATGAACCCATGTTGCTGTCCGGTCAGTACGTTGCTGATAACTGGGGACAATCAGGAGGCAAGGATTTTTGAGTATATTTTAGAGTCCCAATTAATCAAGGTGATCGGTCTATAGGACCGAGTTTTGTTGCCAATTTCTTTTTTTTAAGGAAAACCAGAATCTTTGCCTGCGACCACGAGGGTGGGGCATTGTCTCCTTTAAAAATATGTGTATACAAACTGGTTAGGCAGTCCCTCAGTTCTAGCGCAAATACCCTGTAGAATTCTGCTGGGATACCATCGACCACAGCTGCCTTCCCTGCAGCCAGAGAGGAGCCACCAGCTAATATCTCTTCCCACAAGGGACTCCCCTCTAGACCCTGCTGTTCTTCTTCACCAAATCTCGGGAGTTGTATTGAGTCCAGAAAGCTGATTATATCAATGTCCTCCCCCTTGAGAGTTTCTAAATACGCGGACTGATAAAATCTTTTAACCCCTTTGATGCTCATGACGGAACGGTTCCATCATGAGCATCGGTCGAGCTGTGCTTATGACGGAACCGTTCCGTCATGACCACGCCCGTTTTGATTAGGGCTCAGCACCGGGGGTAATCGGCGCTGGACGGAAGCGGTTAAACCCCATCCTTATTCCTACCTGGTCAGATATGATGCCTTGCACTATATCCTGTATTTCTCTGTTTTAGTTTTGGCCACCCTTTTGACTCACCCTTATGGCAAGAGTACGTCCGACTTGCTCACTACATTCATAAGCTTGCACCCTCCAGACTGTAAATGTATCTGCTATTTTTGCTGTTGTAATCTCATTGATAGCCGCTTTAGCCATTGTGACCCCCATCTGCACCTCTTGAATATTCTTTTCCTGTTGAGTGTCAATTATTACTTTCCTCTCTTCTAAAGCTAGTGTCGTATATAGCTCCTGCATTCTCTGTTTTTCCTTCTTCACCCGGGTTAAAATAAACGGAACGGTCTCTCCTCGAATCCCTGCTTTCAGCTTGTCCCAGACAATTTCTAAGGAGGTACTGCCTAAGTTTTCTCTGAAAATAATGGTATCCAATTCCTCTTATGACATTGATAGTAGCTGTTGAACAGTAACGCTTGCTCAAAGCTCCAATTAGTGTCCTTTTTGGTATAACCCCCTTTTTCATCACCAACACAAGAGGATTGTGGTCAGACATGACTCGGGGGTAGATTTTGATTTCACACTCTTGGATTATGGAGTGTTATACAAAAAAGAAATCTAATCGAGCGTGCAACTGGTGTGGAGAGGAAAAAAGTTATAACCCAGTTCCGTAGGTCTCTTGATTTGCCAAACATCCATCTGGATGTGGTCTTTACAAAGGCTTTTGAGAGACTGAAATACTTTTGGTTCCTTCCACAATATTTATACCGCTCCTCACAAGACCAGCTAGTAGGTAAATTAATACTTAAATCTCCACAGGAAAACTATGGTAGTCAGCCAAGATACCAATTCATTAGTCAGTCGTATAACCCCGGATTGTCTAAAATTGATCCATTTACTGAACACAAAGTAAATCTACTTACGGCAGAACGGAATTCCGTGATGAATCATCTTCCAAATCTGTCGGTACGCGTTTTGTGTAAAGAAATGCATAGAGTTTCTATTAGCTAAAATTGCCACCCCACAAGTCTGTGTGCCATGAAGAGTACCACCGACCAGTTTAAAACCCAGTGTATCCAATAGTGACAATTGAGCTCCCTCAATGTGAGTCTCCCGGAGACAGATTATGTCGGCCTCTAAGCTTTGCAATTCCAAAGCTATCTTAGCCCTCTTTTTTTTTTTTTATCGTTAAGCCCACAAATGTTCACCGAGGCAATTCTTAGTTTACTTATCCCCTTCCTTCTTTAGATTCCTTTTTAGACATTTCGTACACACCGTCTTGATGCTGGCCACCCAATAGAATCACCCTTTCCTTTATTCCCCCTTCCTCTATTATGAATCTGTACCCTTTGCATCCTTGTGTAGCGTCCACCCACTTCCACCACCCGTGCCCCTCCTTCCCACTAGCCCCCCCCCCTTCCCCACCACAAATTGAGCAACCAGGCAACATGACTGAATGATGACACCTGTGGAAGCATGCATCCCCGGTCGCTCACCTACCGTGATCCCCTGAAAATAGAATTAGAAAAACCGGGCCAGACGCCCCAACGTGGCATAAGGGCTAGCTTACACCTGGAATAATCAAAGCTATGGGCTCAGAAAGCACTTTCAACTAGCTTGGCTGCCTATTGCCAGGTTATAGTCTAGCCAGGGAGCCCTGTTACATCCTAAGATTGTGTTATTTACAATCTTACGGCCAATTCCCCACTAATTTATTTTAGATATTCCTGGGCTACAATCTCGGATGTAAAACTACGGGTATGCCCCGTTTAGATCACTGTCAGATGGGCTGGGTTCTGGAGATAAACTTCAGCCACAATTTGCTGAAATGAGTTTAACAGTTGCCACAGATGCCATCGCCTCTCTACCGTGGCATGTGCGAAGTCTGGCCTAACAAAGAACGTGAAACCCCCAAACTCCTTTTTCGCCTTAGGAAGGGCGTGCTCGAAGATTTCTTGATGCACCAAAAAGTTCCCAAAGTAGGACCAAAATGGCAGTAGGTCTTTCCACTTCGTTGGACCGGGTTATTCTCAACATTAAGGGGAATTTATGGGCACGGTGAATTTCTGCCTCCCAATACCATTTTGCTTTTCTGGGAAGGCACCCCTTAATAGATTAACAATATAGGGTCTAGTGTCTGAGCTTTCGGCTCCCTCAGGCACTCCTAATACTCTCAAGTTATTGCGTCTTTGTTTATTCTCTTGATCCTTGAGCTTCCAGAGGACGTCGGCCGTAGCTGCCTCATGAGAGGATTCCTGTAGTTGTAGAGCATTAACTTCAGTTTTGAAGACACTCACATTCCTCCACCATCGTTATTCTCCCAGCGATATCTGAGCAAGTTTTATTACTCTTCTTTATAGTTCTGTGTAGTTATTTTGTAGCTAGCCTGGCCCGGTGGCTTGAACTCCGACTTCTTCTTGAACCTGCTTGATTGTTTGAAGAATTACTGGCAATGAGCCTTCAACTGTGGATGTTTGCGAGGAGGTGCCCTCTTTTGTGCCATTAGGTTCTTTTGGGGATCCTCCGGGTTCTTCTGCTGAGAAGATCAGCCGAGTTGTTGATTAGTTTCAACGTAAATTCTCTATAGAAGTCTCTTTCCTGCTTGCGTCGGAGTCTTCGCCATCGGCTCCCCTTTTCTTCTTCTTCTTTTTTTCCCATACTCGCCCTTCCCTTAAACTTTGCGCTGGGTTAAACAGGTGGTAGTATCCAAAGCATCGCTGGAGGAAGAATATGAGACTGGCTCATCAGTCAAGGAGGATGACGAATCCTCCAAGTTGGAAAGAACTGATTCGTCCATGAGCGAGAAGAACTTTTCCCCAATATCAGGAGACTTAGCCATAGTTATTGGAAACTTCTGATTGATGGCCTTGGTCTGGCTTAGAGCGGTTTCAGGTTCACCCCCCCTTGGCTCCGATAGCTTGTATCTCCATCTGGGCTGTTATCATGGGTTGAATTGCATACAGGGAATCTGGATGAATTTCACTCATCTTTGTCTGCTTTACCAAATCGTGATCATGACCCTTATCACTAACTCCACCTTTAGTGACTCCTTCGTGACTTATAGCTGAGGTCAAAACAGCACCAGTAAACATACCCTTCTCCTAGCTTTAGCGTTGAGTGAGGCTCGATATCTTGGGGTGATTCTTCACCCTGAAGTACATTGGAGTTATTTGGGACATCCACTTTCCTCCGTTGCAGAGGGAGGGAGACATCCGCCCTTCCCTCCTCCAACGGAACAACTGTATTAATCCCTGACCCACTGATTTGATTCCGTCCTTCAAGATCCGTGGTGTGAGCTTTGTTGCTGCCAGAAAATAGGGTTGGGATTAAAGGTCGAGACTCCTTTGAATCGCCTAGCAAGCCTGTCTTTCCGGGTCGTTTTGCATTTGTGGTTCTACTGACCCAGATATTAGATTTAGCCTTACCCCTATCTGAGATCCCTTCAGGGTTTCCCCCTTCCCTCGTCACCTTATCAGAGTCCTGCCAGGAGGGAGGGAGTCCGCTCATTATGTAGACTGCCATGTTCATTTTCTTAGTACTGTGGCTGGCATTCTTCGTTTCTTTGCTGTATTAATCCAGAGGCGCAGCAGGAAACCAAAAATCCTAGGGAGCACCCACGCAGTGTTTATGGCTGCACCTGCCGTAACCTGGAGCAGTCAGCCTCGACCTCTGCGCGTCTGTGATTCAGCTCTGGGCATGCCCCTCCAGCAGTAATTGTGACAGTAGAAGCCAAACAGCCTACTCCAGTTTACTCCGACACGGGGCTTCCTTCAACCTCGAGAGACTCACAGAGGGGAGCGACGCGAACTTACATCCAACACCGGTGCCTTCTTGCTCAGCCCCCGAAGCTGAAAGATCTAGATGTGATTGAAATAGTAGGGGGGCCCACTTCTTGGGCATCCCTTTTGATAGTGAAACAAAACCAAAACAATCATGGGCTCTGTGAATTTGAATA
This sequence comes from Lissotriton vulgaris, assembly GCF_964263255.1. NCBI lineage: Eukaryota > Metazoa > Chordata > Amphibia > Caudata > Salamandridae > Lissotriton > Lissotriton vulgaris. Next base: position 579,074,285 of record NC_141697.1, read on the forward strand.
AACGTGTCTGTCTAAAAAGGCAATTAAAACAGAGAGCTATAACACGTCAACCATTGACGATTTACTACATGAATTGAATGTGGCCTATTGGATTTCGAAGTTGTAGCTGAATGTCAGATACTACCAAATCCCACTGAGTGAGGCCAGCCAAAACATTACAACTTACTCCATGCATGTTGGGATGAGAAGATACAAGAGGCTTGGTTTTGGGATCTCCTCTGTCTCTGAGGTATTCCAAACTTTGCTCAGGGAGACACTATCTAGAGTGCCTGAAGTGCTAAATGTGAATGATGATATACTCATATGCACCCAGACTGTATGTGAAAACAATACGTGACTTAAGGCAACTGTAAGAAGAAAAACTAATTTCAGGCTCTAACTACACCCAAAAAAGTGCATGTTCCATACAGCCAGGATGGTGTTCTGTGGCTACGTCTTCTCAGGTGTCGACATGAGCGGAAATCCTCAGAAGGCGAAGGACATGCAAGAGATGAAAGCACCATCTAACACGAAGGAAATCCAGAGCTTTCTGGGAATGGCTACATATTGTGTCCAGTTCATTCCCTGACTGGCAACTTTGACGGAGCAGCTATGATCTCTACAAAGAAAGAGTACTTTGGCAGTGGGGAGATCCCCAGGAGATGGCATTCCAGGAAGTTAAAGCGGAATTACTCAGTGACACTTCAATGAGATATTTTGATCCTCAAAAGACCACGTCGACACCCAGTAGGACTGGGTTCCATACTGTTGTAACAAGTGAGTAAAAATACATGTGGTCCTATAGTGTTTGGCATCTTTGCCTTGACTGAGACAAAGCAGCGTAATTCACAAATTGAAAGAGGGGCACTGGCCATCAAGTGGGGGTGCCTACATTTTCACCTGTACACATATGGGCAGGACTTTGAAGTGATTATGGATCATAAGCCACTAGTTCCTCCGCTTATGGGGACATCGCTTTCGACTCCCAACAGAATTGAAAAGTGGTGCCTGCAGTTACAGAAATATTACTTCATGATCAAATACTAGCCAGGGTGCAACAACCCAGCCGATTATTTTTCTAGGCACCCGGGATCAGGTAAGCAGACCTAACTGAAGATGTGGAAAAGCACATTAATATTTTCACTGAACTGAGCTGCCCAAAAGCACTATCCCGACTGGAGACATGTTGCACACGGATCCCTCATGGGGCCCAATGTATTGATTCTTATGAGACCTAACAAAGAAGGATGAACAACAGTTTATTTATTTATTTATTTATTTATTTCAAAGGTTTTATATAGCGCTACTGGACCCAGGAGTATCAGAGCGCTTTACAAGGATGGTGAACATTATGAGATAAAATTAACAATTAAGCAAAAAGGAGTTACAGTATGATAATGCATTCAACAGGGCTAAGAGGGCAACGACACAGAGAGATGACATTAAGTGGAAAGTGAATATTAAACGTTAGGCTAGAGAGGGGGGTGAAGAGAGGGGGAGTGAGAAAAATGAATGGATTGAGAGGGGGTGGGAAGAGGAGCGGACAAGGGAAGAGAGAGGAGTAGCCATGTTCAGAGTCAGTAACAGATACCCCAGTATTTGTTGAGAAGGAGTACTTTGAGTTCCTTTTTGAAGAGAGGGTAAGAGGGGTTGCAGCGAAGATCCTTAGGGAGAGAGTTCCAAATTGTAGGAGCGTTACCAGAGAGCGCACAGGATTGGGTCTTTTGACATTTGAGTCTGGGTGGGATCAAGACAAGGGAGTTTGTGCTCCTCAGGGACCTGGAGCAACCTGCTTTGTGTAGTTTCGTTGTAAGGTAAGAAGGGGTGTTTTGGTGAAGAGCTTTGTGAGTGATGCAGGCAATCTTGTAGGTGGATCTTCCTTCTATTGGGAGCCAATTGAGATTTTTGAGGACAGGGGAGATGTGATCAAATATTTTACAATCAGAGATGAGTCTCGCAGCTAGATTGAGGACAGATTTAATCGGAGCAAGATGGATTTTAGGGGTGCCAGCCAAAGTGGCGTTGCCATAGTCAATCCTGGAAAGGACAAGCGATTGGACAACAAGTTTGAAATCGTCTGCTGGAATAAATGGTTTAAATTTCTTGAGGTGGAGAAGGGTGAAAAGCGCACTTTTGGATGCATTTTTAATGTGGGGGATGAGATTTAGATTCTGGTCGATACTGATGCCTAGGGATTTGACAGAATTAGAGGTGGAGAGTGGGCAGTTAAGAGCTTTGATGTCCTTTATCCAGAGTTGAAAGGGAAGGGAGTTGTTTTTGGGGGAGAAAAGGATGATTTCAGTTTTATTTGGGTTCAGTTTGAGATGGTTCCGATGGAACCAGGTTTGAATTCTGGTCAAGGTCTCATTGAGGTGGAGAATGTCTTTGTGGGATTTGATCTTGTAATATAATTGGGTGTCATCGGCATAGAGGTGGTAATTGATATTAGCTTGTTTGAGGATGAGGGTGAGAGGTTCCATGAACAGATTGAATAGGGTTGGGGAGAGGATGGATCCTTGAGGGATGCCGAGTGAGACAGGTTGAGGTTTAGAGAGAAAGTGGCTGAGCTTGATTTGCTGTGATCTGTTTTGAAGGAATGAGGAGAACCATTTGAATACATTGCCATCTAATCCAAAACGGTCTTTGAGAGTGTTTAGAAGGGTGGGGTGGTGGACGGTATCAAATGCAGCTGAGAGGTCGAGGAGGATTAGTAATGAGGATTCCCCTTTGTCTAGGGAGCGATGAATGCCGTCAGTGATATTTAGCATAGCAGTTTCTGTACTGCATCCCTTTCTAAAGCCGGATTGAAAAACATCAAGGAGGTTGAAGGAGGCAATATGTTTCTCTAATTGCAATAGGACACATTTTTCGAGGGCTTTAGAGAGGAATGGAAGGTTAGAGATAGGGCGAAGGTTGTTAAGGTCATTGGGGTCAGCAGTGGTGTTTTTGAGAATGGGTGAGATTTGACCAATCTGAAGGGAGGTGGGGACACTGCCAGTGGAAAGAGAGGAGTTGATGATTTTGGTCCATATAGGGGCAATGATAAATGTAAGTTCTTGAACCAAAAGGACAGGAAGAGGATCTTTGGAGTGGGAGGAGGGTTTTAGTTTGGCAATGATATTAGTGATCATAGATTCAGATACTGTACTAAAATCATTCCATGAGGCATTGTTTTTAGCAGGGGGACTTATTTTCGGAAAGGTATCTTGTTGGGGGAGAGCAGGGAGGGGATGAGAGGGATCAAGAGGTGTGGAAAAAGTGGACGGAGGAGAGTTAGGAGTGTTGGGGAGGGTGGATAGGGTGGGAATAGGTTGTAGTGAGAGTGGGAGGGAAGAGAAGGATAGGTCGATCTTGTTGATTTTGTTCGTAAAGAAACTGGCAATTTCTTTGCATCTGTCAATAGAGGCTAATATTTTAAGAGGGCCAGTGGAGGTTTGTTTTTGAACAATGTTAAAGAGTTCTCTAGGGCGGTTTCTGGCTTGATCAATTTGTGATCGTAGAAAGGAGGCTTTCTCATTAAAGATATGCTTTTTGTACTGGGCTCTAGCAGTTCTAAGGAGAGCCATATGGTCAACAGTGGATGATTCCTCCAAACCCGTTCAGAATGTCTAAGGGTCCGTCTTTCGTTATATAAGTGTGTATATTTATCATATTCCCGATCCATGAGACAAGAAAACGTAGTCTCTAGCTAGACGCCGATTCTCGGGACTCGCTCTTGACCACGTTGCTCTTTACGGGTAACTGATGGTTTCCTGATACACAAGGGAAACTGGAGCCACTACATTTTCTTCTCTCATGGATTGGGACTTTGATAAGTTCTTGGAAATATGATAAATATACACACTTATTAATAATTTGAATGTTGCTGTTAATCTTGGAACGTTGTGAAATATTAGCCCTGAGGAAGTCTGTGGCTTACACCACAAAAAGACGAAACATGTGTTGGCGGCTAGGACTGTTCCTGGAGAAGGTTTAAAGAAATAAAAGAAGACTGAGAAGACTATTGGTGTTGATTGATTAAGAACTTTAACTGTTGATTGTGGAACATGCTCAGGATATATCCTCTCTCTTCTGTCTAAATGGTGTAGAGTTTTCCTATACCTTCTGGTATATTGTGGATGGCCGTTACCATATCCTTGGAGCAACCGGATTGTTTTGAATTTTGACAACGTCACAAACTCTGCACAATTGACACCCAGCCATCCGTTCTTTGTAGTATTTCCAATTTTGTTTGTTTGGAAATGTTGTTTGTTTCGGTAGCGGCTGATAAGGGATGTAGTGTGCGGGCCCATAAAGCTGTGGCCTGTTTATGTCAGGGGCTTACTGTGCACGCACTCTGATGACCGAGTGCGGTCATCAGAGCAAACAAATGCATACATGCAACATTTTAGAAGAGTAAAGTGGGAGATTAAAAAAAATAATTGGGAGAATGTATTTCCCCTATCTATTTCTATTGAAGGAGATGCAATTTCAGGCATGAGACAGACAAAATAAAGCCCTATTTGGCTGTGAAAAAATCTGTAGCCAGAATCGGGTCTGTTGGCTTGTATGTAAAGGGGACTGCTCTGAGCAAGGGCCAGCCGTTGCAACTTAACCCCAGTGTATAATGTAAATGTAAATGTACATGTATTTATATAGCGCAAACCACCCACATCGCAGGCATCTAAGCGCTTGCTTAGGGAACCTGTCCTGGTATTCCCCTGTGAGATAACCCCGGCAGGGTATCCACAAGGTGAAAGCCAGGCATCCCGCCGCGAGGGGCCGTTGTGGAGATTAAGCAAGCTATTGCCCAGAGTCGCAGAGTGTGAACCCGTGAGTCGAGTAGGCACCGGAGCGAGAATTATCGAGTCCGTGGAATTATTGAGCCCAAGCCCCGTCGAGGCAGGGAATTGAACCCTGGTCCAGGGCCGATCTCAGCTTCCGGGTCTGCCGCCTCTAACCCCTGAGCCACACTTCTCCACATAGAGTGGTTCCTGCTCACCTGGGGCCTCATTTATGAGCCCTTGCGTCACTTTTACGCCGCCGGTGCGTCACTTTTTGTGACGCACCAGTGGCGTAAAAAATGCGCCTTGTTGCGTCATATTTATAAAGTGACGCATCTAGGTAGATGCGTCACTTTGTAAACCCCTGCGCCACATTATACCTGCGCCAGGTATAATGTATGCAAGGGGGGCGTATTGACGCAAGGAAGGGTCGTAGAAGTGACGCAGTGAAATCTATGAGATTTCACTGCGTCACTTTTAGGACACCGTTGCGTCAAAATCCTGCGCCTGCCTCACAGCAGGCGTAAGACTGACGCAGGCCCTTTCACATGGGGCTTGCCCCATGTGAAAGGACGCATTGCTGGAGTTGCGTCACTTTTGTGACACACTCCAGCAATGCGTCACTTTTGCGCATACAGATACGTCAGAAATACTGACGTATCTGTCACTCCTTGCGACATGATGCGTCATACATTAAATATGACACATCAGGAATGTCGCAAGGAGTGCGCACTGAGAAGTGACGCATCGCTGCTTTCACGCAGCAATACGTCATTTCTCATAAATGAGGCCCCTGGCGTCACCTTAAGGATATCTGGGGCCCCAAGGCAAGACATATTTTGGGGGCCACTGTTCAGAACAATTTTGAATTTTATTACTAATTTTCCCCTAATTTAAGCCCAAACATTTCTAAACGAACTTTCAAAAAATTGAGTCACTAAAAAAACAGTTGAAATATGCCTAGTAGGGGCCACAAACATCATCAAGATTACCCTGCTTAGAAAGTACGAATAAGGTGAGCAGTGGTGTAACAAAGACCCCCATAGCCTTTGCTGTGTGGGGGCCTCCAGCTGTAGGGGGGGGGGCTTCAGCACTGTGCCTGGCTTGTGAGCTTCTAAGTGAGCCCAGAGGGGGCCCCCTCCATGTACTCTGCAGGGGGCACCCTCAAGTTTTGTTACCCCACTGGCAGTTAGGACAGAGGATGAGATACAGAAATTGAGGTGATATAGAGAGAAAACTCGCTTTCCCAGAGGGCCCTTTTAAAGGTGGGGGCCTTGGGCAATATTGCCCGCCTTGTCCATGCCGTAAAACATTTCTGCGCCCGCCACAGCTCCTTTCCTTGCTGCGACTCCCCGCGCCAACACAGAACAACACTGGCCAGGCCCGGTTCTAGAGGGTGGGCCGGGTGGGCCAGGCCCACCCAAACATGAGCCTGGCCCACCCAAAGAGGAGCCTTGGCCCTGGCAGTGAGGGCTTGAAGGCAGGCGTGCAACGCACAGGTCGTGTCTGTCAGCCCGGGCCGAGACAGATTCCCGGGCGCACACACAGAGACCGTATTAGAGATTATCATAGCGCCCCACCCGAGTAGTTAACAGGTCTTTAAAGACCAATAACATGTTAATGAGGCTTTGTTTATTTTTTCACCCCTTCATCTCTGTTTGGTGAGAGGTGACAAATCCTTTCTTTGACAACGGTAACCTTTGGTAACCTTTTTCTACCGTTCTACTGCGTTGATATTTATTTTTCTATGCAGTGCAGGAGAAAAGAAGTTTGTTTATTGCTAGTCACCTTTCCTAACCCCTGCAGTGGCTTATCACATCAGGCTGTGACACAAAGTTTGACTAATGGAGTAGGTAAGAGAATGTTTTACTACATTTTTTTTCTTTTTAAAATCTGCACAGGCCCAGCAGGACACATACTTCGTGTGTGCTTCATTTAAACAGTTTTTATCAATATTGTGGCTAATACAGGACAACAATAAAACAATACAAAATGCCCAGATAACGCTGGTGATTAATGATCCTGCTGGAGAACCGTCATTTGTCTGTTAGTTGTTTTTAAATGCAGATGAACTGTATTTTATGTGGAAGCTCAGCGGGTTACTGCCTTTGTCACAGACATCCTTGTGTTACTTGCAGTTCAGAAGGTACAATCCTAACATAGGACAGTGACCAATGAACTGTCACCAAAGAGCTGCCTACAAACATGAATGGTATAGTTAAAACTTCGCTTTTTTTGTTTTGTGATATAGTTAGAACTTAAAGTCAAAGTGAGAGTGGAAGGTGCACAGCGTTTTTTCTATGGCAAGTTTCTAGTATACAGATATTTATGGAATTCTGGTGTGCCAGAAGATGAATGAGTGGAGCGCCAGGGGATGCTTCTAATGACTATTGGGAGTACAACTTGTGTATAGTTAGAACTTACTCAGTCTATCTTTATTCTAATGTTGCTAAAATGAGTATGTTTGGGCAGATGTACATTTTTATCAGTAAAGCTGCCCCCCATGGAATACTCTTTAAATTCTAAGTTTGTGTTTCCCCATATAAAACCCTTTTAAAGTATACTTCCCACCAGTATGGATGGCGTGATTCATACACCTTGTAATCCTCATTTACTTAAGTAACATTCTCTATAGGCTGATTTACATACTTGTATGATTCATTGTCTCTGTATAATGTGTGTGTGATGTAAAGTACTGACACACACTACACTGATAGGAGTAGCGCTATACAACAAATGAAATGCATATGAGAGAGGGGCTATATAAAGATGAGGGGCACTGTTGGAGGGTGGCAGTGAGGGAATCCGAGGAGGAGGTAGTGGGAGGGGCTATGGAGCGATGAGGGGCACTGGTAGAGGATGCCCTCTACCAGTGAAGTGAAGTAGTGTGGCTCACTGGTTAGATGCGGCAGACCCGAGAGCAGAAGACGGCCCGGGACCAGGGTTGGATTCCCGGCGCGGCAGGTTTCTGGACCAGGGTCAGCTGACTCGATAATTCTCTCGCCTCGGTGCCCACTCTGATCAGCGATCACACTCGGCAACTCTGGGCATTAGCTTGCCTCATCTTCACTAACGGCCCCACCAGACCGCCGGGGATGCCTGGTCTCACCCTGGAGATACCCATTAAGGGACCATCTCTCAGGGAAGCCAGGAAGGGTTTCGCAGCGGTCGAAGCGCCTTGGGACCCTACGGGTAAGTAGTGCGCTATATAAATGCCTATACATACAGTGAGGGAATCTAAGGAAGAGGTCATGGGGTGGGGGAGCTAGGGAGAGATGAAGGGCACTGGTGGGGGTGGTAGTGAGGGAGTCAGACAAGGAGGTCATGAGGGGGAGGGGCTACAGAGATAAGGGGTACTGGTCTTCGAGAAGGAGGTCATGAGGTGGGATGTAAATGTAAATGTGGCGTATTTGTATAGCGCGAACAGTGACCCGGAGGCATCCCGGCGCTTGTACTCCTACCACAAGGGAACCCCTCCTGGCTTTTCCTTGTGGGGTGTCCACTCCTGGGCATCCCATGGTGAAACCAGGCATCCCTTGTGTATCATGGGGCCTTTGTGGAGACTAAGCAATCTATTGCCCAGAGTTGCAGCGTGGGACCCATGCTTAGAGGCGAGAATATCCGGTCAGAGGAATTTAAGCCCGAACCCGCCGAGGCGGGAATCGAACCCTGGTCCCTGGCCAGCGTTCTGCATCAAGGTCTGCCGCTCTAAGCATTGAGCCACACTTCTCCACATATGAGGGGCACTTGTGGTGTGAGGTGTGAGGAAATCCGAGGAGGAGGTCAATAGGGGCGGTAATGGAGTGATGAGGGGCACTGTTGGAAGGTAGTAGTAAAGGTATTTACGGAAAAAGAGGTTAATGGTGCGGTGCCAAAAAAGACTTTCGCATCAGTCATGGCCTTTCGGTTTTTGTTTATTTAATTAGCAGCCGGGTCATAAGGACTACTGTAGAACATACTTTAAAGTGCGTGCTAATTATCTTTACTGCTATATTCAATGTTTTAAGTTTGAAGGTGATTTTACTAATGTTTTTACCGGGCAAAATGAAAGTGGAGCCCGATGGTGCCTGATATGGGGCGGGGGCCCAAGGTCAGCTGTGAGATAAGGTGCACTGGAGAGGAGTAGTGGATATTCAAGACTGTAAGGGAGTATGTTGCAGAGTCTGGGGTCAGGTGGAGGTAGTAATGAAGAGGGATTCTCCCTGAAGGCTCGCACAGGGGGAGCCCGAGAAGTGTCACTTGCCTGATCCTCCCACCTCAGAAACCTCCTCTTCCCATCAAAGGAACATTACATGGAAAAAACACTTTTTGAGAGTGATGACATTTAGAAAGAGATTTGGAAAAGAATGCGTTTTGCTGGGCCTTGCAAGACTAAGAAGAGATAAAGGAGGGCCGCGAAGTAGACCTGCCCAAAAATATATGCGACAAATCGAGCCCCAGTGGCCCACCCAAATGCACCCTTGGCCACCCCAAATAAAAATTCCTGGAGCCGGGCCTGACACTGGCAGCAGGTTTGAAACAGTAAACTCGGAACTTTATTAACTATTTAAACTTTAAAGTATCCTTGAGAACTGCAGTTGACAAAATCAGCTACATGGAGAGGTGCCCATCATCAGGAGCTCGAGGACGCCCTGACCTACCTGTGAATTCTATCCGGGCACATATTGGACCCTGACACGCAAAACGCGTATCTCCATATCAACACTACGCGCGAAAACACTGGAAAACAAATACCAACTTAAAAAAATGTCGAACAATAACATATCTTGCTCCTGCCCTCGCACAAGCATTGTCGATACAATTAATGGGCTTTTGTACAAGATATGCAGGGCCGACAGAATTGTGCGGTTCTGAGCCAACAGCAGGTATCGTTTAATTGAGGATTTGCCGCACTTGCCACTGAATAACTCACAATACCGAAATCTTACCGCCCGAACAGGTGCTGTGTTGCATAGTTTGCCATTTGTCGCATAGTTCCATTGGCTCTAAAGATAGGACAGTTATTGTCACCTGGAATTAAACAGAGGTGCAGGAAGTGCTTCAATTTATTAGACATCGACAACAGTCTAGTCACCTCACCCACATCACGTTTCTACGCAATATCATACAGTGGCGTAACAATGCCACTCCGCAGCCCCTGCAGGACGGGGAGGAGGGGGGTTGGGGGGGGGGGGAGTGTTTTTAGGGGCTCAGCAAAGTATCCTGGCCTGATAGCTCCTGAGTTAGTCTGGAGGGGTCCCCCTCCCTGTACTTTGCGCGGGGGAGGGGGGGGGGGGGTTGTTCTCAAGTTTCGTTAAACCACTGGCATCACAAACTCGGCTTTTGTGGTAAGATTAAAGTGGCACCGTATTAATGTTAAAATAAGCTTCCCTTCATACGATTCCTAACACATTTAGTCTTCTTTAACAGTTATTCTGTTTTCAGCATGTTTTCTATCTCATCATCTGCCAGGCTTGCATCCGCCACGTACAGGACCTGAGATTGCATGTTTTCTTAAGTAAAACGTCTGTATTTGCAGTATCCAGTAGAGGGCGCTGAAGGACTTCTATCTCTATGCAATTGCTTATTCGTCAGTAGTTTCTGATAGCAGTTTCTTTTGCTGGCTGTACTTTTCAACAAGGACACTGACTATTTACAAGGATACTTGACTATTTACAAGGATACTGACTATTTTTGTAGGTTGCATTTTTACATCACTAAAGATTCTCAGTTTCTTGTTGATGAATTGTTTTAAATACTGCTAGCCGACCTTTTAATTCATGTTTTATTTGTACAAAGTATAATGATCGCGTTTATTTGTATATCTTTGATGATCTAACCGATCGAAATAAAGATTGAAATATTTACAGGGATACTGACTATTTTTGTAGGTTGCATTTTGTGACTGCTATGACTTTTAGGAGAACACTACAAAGATTTTTCTTTTTTTGCAGTCACCCCCTCGGCAAAGAGGCCGTCGAAGGTGGCGTTTTTCTGCATATCTGTTTTCTGCGTGTGAGGAGTTTTAAATATGTGTCCCCAGAAAAGATGGTGGGTGCTGCTACCGATATCTAGTCTTCCATATGCCGCTGGCAGGGATTATGCTGCTTTTGCTCCAAGCATAGGGTTGACACCTTTCCAAAAGAAACAAGCACTGGCGTTGCCAATAGGTCTTGCAGTAGGAAAGTTTGAGCTATTGGTTTTGTAAATGACATTTTATATTTATATATTGTTATTGACAATGCCAATAACGATATATAAATATAAAATGTAATTTACAAAAGCAATAGCTTAAACTTTCCTACTGCGAGACCTATTGGTAAGGCCAGTGCTTGTTTGTTATTGGTAAGTAGGTGTCTTCAGAAGTGTTTCTTGAATGGGGCATTTGTTTACTTTTTTTTGTTTTACATGTTTGATGATTTTAATTGGTGCCTTAAATCTGAAAAAAAATATTTCGGAGACGCCAAAGAAAGTTAATTACCTATTTGTGTTTATATTCGAGTTGTATAGCGCTTCATACCACTTGTGAGACGCTGAAGCACATAGATGGAGAGGAGCATGCTACACAGCGAGAAACTGCTTGGGTGGAAAGAGGTTGTATTTGCAGTGTGGTCTGTGGAGAAGTGTTTTGGTGTCGTGCATCAGTAATCAGACTGGTGCTCTTAGCCAGTCTTGGGCTCTGGTGTTTAAATTGTAGAGGCAGGTAAATATTGAGAGGTAGAGAGTGGGCCGTTTACTTGGGTCATTTGCTATCAGTAATTATTCATGTCCCCATGAAAGTTTCTTTTAATTTGTGTAACCATGAGCCATCGACCCTTACCTATGCTAATTGTCTTAGTTGGAGGCCACCATTAAGGAGATGTAGCCTAGTGGTCCGAGTTGCCGGCTTTCTCAATGGCAGCGCAGGTTCGAATACTGGCCTCGGTTCAACAGCTTGTGATTCTGGGCCAATCACTTAACCTCCCATGCCTCCAAAAAGTTCAATGTAAACTTGTGCTCATGTAAAGGACTCTAATGCGCTTGGGCCATGTATGCTCGACATAAAAAATACAACAAGTAAATTAACAAAATAAGCATGAAATGAAGTAGCTGATGTGATTCGGACCTCTTCAGTATTTGTTTTTACGTGTTGAAAAGGAACCCAAAAAAAACTCTGTGGGTGGGGGATGGCCTTCCACTCTGAAGAATCCCTTGTGCCCGCTTTGAAGTGGAGTGGGGTGTTTTATGGCCCTTCAGCACAGGTTGTAAATGTCCGAGTCCGACGGATAGCGGGCTTGATAGCAGACAGAAGGTGATGGGGTGGGCACCGCCCCCTCCTCACCTACTGCTAGTTTTCGTGAGACAGAAACGCGATGCCAGTTAAACCAGACAGGAGGGATCATTCCGACTCGGAACGGCCCTTTTTCAAGGCGCATGACAAAGCTATTTACAATGGGAATTGTTGGCCCGTCTACAGCCTGGTTAGAAGGCTGGTTTGTTCCTGCACAACGTGCATTTTGGGGCTCCTGGGTGAATAGACTGGTATAGTTATTCTTGGCAGCGAAGCTTGAAGAGCAGGGCGGCTTACTGTGTGGAAGCTCAAGTTAATCTACTGTATTTTTTTTCAATGTGCTTTGAGCCGCGCATGCAGAAAAGAGCTAAACAAGTGGACAAAATAAGCTGTATTTAAAGTGACAACACTGCACAAAAGGGTAGACATTTTAATAAAAATCAACCGCCTTCAACTGGCAACTCTGGGTCTAGGGCACAGTGTGATTTGAGGCGGTTCGTACTTATTAATCCATTTTCTACCAGAGCTCTAATACCAGTAGTGTGCGGAGGACAGCAACAGATTTCCCCTACAGTAAGTAATGTATGGCAATGAAAGAACAAGTGGGGCCATGGGTGAGGGGAGGATGCTAGACCTGTACAACACGGATGGGAATTATGATCCAGAACTGTGACCACAATTATGCAATTCTTTAGGCTGCGGTGGCACCTGGGAGTCGAAAAGAGAACACGGAGAGGCAAAAGTTTGCGGGGAGAGAGAGGGATGTGCTGGTGTGGTGTGGGAGGGGGGAGGTGCTGGTGTGGGAGGAGTGCTGTTAGGGCAAGGCTGTGTTTGCGGGGAGAGAGAGGGGAGGTGCTGGTGTGGGAGGGGGGAGGTGCTGGTGTGGGAGAAGTGCTGCTAGGGCAAGGCTGTGTTTGCGGTGAGAGAGAGGGGAGGTGCTGGTGTGGGAGGGGGAGTTGCTGGTGTGGGAGGAGTGCTGCTAGGGGAGGAGAAGCCTGATGCCAGATGGGGGCGGGAGAGCCTGGGAATGCGAGAGGCTGGGCTCGGCTTGCATGCGATGCGCGTGCATGTGCACGCGAACTGCATGAAAACCGCGGGGCTGAAAGCCCTTTGGTTTGAAGATGTTTTCGCCAATTGAATTCTCGCTCCGCTCGATGCGCTTGCGCACATCGATAGGTCGCGAGACCTAAAAAACACCGGCCGTTTGTTGTAGTAGTTTCAAGAGTGTGCAAAGGTCGTAGGCATGATACTAAACAGGACTTTAAATAAAATCTAATGTATTCATTTGTAACATGACTTTTTGTTTGTATTTATTAGTCCGGGTTCGTTAGCACAGCGCTAGAACGCATTTAAAAGTGTTTTCTATTTTTATTTGCTGATTGAAGTATGTTCAAATAACGGCTAAAAATAGCGCCTTAGGTGATTTGTTTATTTTTGTATGGAGTGGGACATTAAAATACCAAAGGTGCCAGTAGAAAACCATCCAGGTGGCAAACCTGTCCAGGCTACATCATTTTCCCCTTCCTTTTAATTGGTATTTTTTTTTAATATAACCAGAACTTGGCCCAAGGGCTTTGGGGCGTTGTACATGAGCACCAGTTTAATTACACAAGGCCAGGTTCATGGTTTATTGTTTAGACAGGGAAAGATATAGGGCCTCATTTATGAAAAGTGACGCATAGCTGCGTGAAAACAGTGATGCATCACTTTTCATTGAGCCCTCCTTGCCACACCAATGATGCGCCATATTTACAGTATGACACATCATGTCGCAAGGAGTTACAGATGCGTCAGTATTTCTGATGTATCTGTAGGCGCAAAAATGACACATTGCTGGAGTGTGTCACAAAAGTGACGCAACCCCAGTAATGGGTCATTTCACATGGGCAAGTCCCATTTCAAAAGTGCCTGCTTCAGTCTTACGCCTGCTGTGAGGCAGGCGTAAGATATTGACGCGTCCTAGAAGTGGCGAAGTGAAATCTCATAAATTTCACTGCGTCACTTCTCGAGGCTCTTTTGCATCAGAATGCCCACCCTGCATACATTATACCTGGCGCAGGTATAATGTGGCGCAGGGGTTTACAAAGTGACGCATCTACCTATTTATTTATTTATAGAGTTTTATATAGCGCTAGCTAGACCTGTGGGTATCAGAGCGGTTTACAAACACAAAGGAAAAGAAAAAGTTGCACTACATCACAGGACATGAGGATGTATAAATATATAGGCAAAGACATCACACTTAAGTATACAGTGAAGGAGTGAAAAACGCAGGTTGTTGGAACAGTCAGATAACCCTCATCATTGAAAGTCTAGATGTGTGAATATGACTCAACAAGGCACATTTTTTACGCATCTGATGCGATACAAAAAAGTGACGCACCTGCGGAGCTAAAGTGACGCAAGGGCTCATAAGTAAGCACATAAGTGATTAGTCTTAGCTCTTCTCTTCCCACTCATATGTTTTTTTGGGTTGCAGTTTTATATAGCGCAAACTGGAAGGGAATAAATTGGAGCGCTTTATGTAAGGAACCGTTACATTACAAGATGACTTTTTTTTTTTTAGGCTCGCTGAGATTGAGGGCCTGATTCACAAAGGTCCTCTGCACTCGTGGCGCAGGCTCCGCACTCGTTGTGGGACCTCCCCACTACTGCAGAGGTCCCATCATGAGTGCAAGATTTTCCCGATTCATCACCACTCCAGAGACTTTCCGATCGACTGGAACTCTGGATCAGGATCTAGTAATCCTAGGTGCTTGGCTTCCAGTACTTCATGCAGGGGTGGCTCTAGGCTCATGGTGGCCCTGAGCAGAGAGCGTAGGTAGCGGGCCCCAGAAGAGGGGTTACGGGTGGGGCGGAGCCCCCCGGAGCACAGGAAGGTACCCGTCGGCCAGCAGTGGGTAGGGAAAAAAAGAAGCCAATCAGGAACCAGGAGGAACGCAGGCGCAGAGGCCAGTGAAGAGGGGGGGTCAGGGTGTTTGGAAGTGGAACAGAGCCAGAGGCCGCCAAATCCCTACCAGGGGCCGCTACGCAAATATGTATCCATCCTCAGAGGATTATTATATTAAGGATATATATTGGCGTGGTGGCCCCTGGGGTTTGGTGGCCCTGTGCAGGTGCACAGCTTGCACGTGCCAAAGGCCGCTCCTGCTTCATGTGATTTATAAGCAGGCACACATGCAGAAGTACACAATGCACTGCAACAGCGTTCAGTCCTTCCACCGTCTTGGACTATGTAGGAGCATGCAAGAGCCGTCCGTTCAAGTACAAAAAAGTGACCAACCTTGATGACGTAACTGCGCCACCAGAGGTGCTACCACCTTTGTGAACACTCTGGGCACAGCCCTCATGTCTTAAGGAAGTACCTGAATCCGGCAGAGTGCCCCCTGAACCCAGAATCTCAGCTATCATTGATGAGCTTCCGTTATTGGGACAAGGAAGTCGGCATTTTTCACGTCCATTAAGTACCCTTCTGGTATCAGTGGAATAACTCCCTGTAGTATCTCTATTTTGAAGTGAATTACCTCCACACATTGATTAACCTTTTCTATGTCTTAATACCATTGTGTAACTCTCTGTTACCTGGGTGACTAGAGCGTTCCCTGATTAAGCACCATCCCCCCGATCTTGAAAGGGGACTGGCCCTTTCACATTCTTTGTCAGTAGCTCGTGGACCGCTTGAACAAAAGCTCTCTTCATAGCTGGACATTTTAGCCATGAGGTCCCCTTGATCCTCGAGTTTGTAGCAAGAGATGCAAGCTCTGCCTGATCATCTTTCTTGATTATGTTGAGAACCCAACACTCTGAAGTGGACTCTTCCTAAGCCTTGGTGATATGTTTCGAGGGTGCTTGTTTTGAAACCGTTTCCCTTTGGACTTGAGGTATAATTGATGCCTCGAAAGCTGGCAAAAGGATTTATCCACAACAGTTAGAAGGGGAGTTCTGCTGGACAGACCTAAACAATGTGGAATGTTTCTTCTACTTGAATAATGTCTGCATCTTATCTTCTAGCTCCTGGCCCAATAAACACTTAACTTTGAAAGGCTTACATGAAGCTGAGGATGTCCGAGATGAGTGTGTGTGCTAATCCCTTGAACAGATTACGTCTGAAAGCCACCAAAGCACCCCCAGGTAAAGCTGATATAAAATATAAATGAGATGTCAGACAAAAACGCTAGCTTCCTTTCCATCCCCTCTAGCAGTGTAGAACATTCTGATCCTTTTTCAAGTTTAAACAAGTTGTGGAAATCCAAAATGAGAGACTGAGAGAGTGAGTGCCTTAATGTATCTCTAATGCCAGCTGAGAGCCAAAACAAACTTTCTTAAGAGAAGAGTCTATCGTTTTGTACGTAGAATCCTTTAGGATACAGTCCTCTCTCATAGCCTATCTCACCACTGAACTTCTCACCTTTGAGTCCACGAAGTAGAGTCTGACCAATTTGTTTCCATTTCACTCTTGGACTTGGGAACAACATTTTTACCTGGTCCTTTAATTTCTTCCAAGACCATGTCCATGATGTGGTTGGATCAGACGACCCAACTAAATAGGGTATACAAACTGCTTCAAGATTGCCCCTTGAGGGGTACAACGCGCCTTTGGAACAGGAAACCTCATATTCTCTTTGACATACATCAAGAAAGGAGGCAACAGATCCATTACAATATATTTACTCTTTTGACAACGTGGGATACTTTCTGCCTCACAACTTTCAGTCTCAGACCTATTGGAATCAGACACCCTGGAAGGACCTTTTACTCTGGTCACATACAGGGCTTTGCTTTTTCACCATCTGCTCTAAAGGCATCAATACCCCCTGGTCTACTGATCTGGGCTTCTTTGCAGGAAAGAAAATCCGGACTTCTCAGTATCTTAGGTGGAAGAAAAAGCATGCTTCTAATTTGTATCATGCTTCTCCGTTTTGCCAGGAGATGCATCTGCTCACATATCCACTCACAAAACAATGTTTTATGCACACTTTTAAAGAAAAGGTCCACCTGCTGTCAGCTTCCCAGCATTCAACATGAAAGTTCAAGCACACGTGGATTCTTTCCCTACAATCGTCCTTTCCCACTACTGTGCGCTTCCAATGTTCCTTCCTCAAACCGGAAGGAATGGGAGCATGATGTCGCGACAGCTGATCTGAACCCTGCTAACAAATGTGGGTAGGTTTAGCCCAGAGGCATAGCTGCGGGGGTTAGGGTGTTATGCCTTCCTAATAAATGTATTTTCTGCTAAATAGTTGGGTACAGGCGGTTTCAGTCGAGTATGGTGAGGTGTCTGTCTGAAAGTCTTCAACAATGTTATGTTATGTTAATTTCGATTTATATACCGCCAAATCACCGACAGGTCTCTTAGCGCTTGCTTTGGGAACCCATCCTGGCTTTCCCTGCGAGATAACCCCTACTGGGCATCCCCAAGGTGAAGACCAGGCATCCCATCGCGGTGGGGCCGTAGTGGAGATTACGCAAGCTATTGCCCAGAGTTGCAGAGTGTGAGCCCATGATTCCAGTAGGCACCGAGGCGAGAATTATCGAGTCCGTGGGCATTTTGAGCTCAAGACCGTGCTGCGTCGGGAATTGAACCCTGGTCCCGGGTCTGACCTCTGCATCACGGTCTGCCTCCTCTAACCAGTGAGCCACACTGTTGTTCACAATGTTGGTTATTTTACAAAAAAATTATTTTTCTCCAACTTACTAACACTACCAACCCACATTCGTCTCCCTTTCCATTGCCCCTTTAGCCCCTCTCATACGCTCTGCTTGTCGCATAACGTATTTTAACATTATATGCCAGTGCCATTGTTGGAAAATCTGAAGCTCGCCGACCCCCAATCTTTCTGACCAAGGTACGCCCCTGGTTCAGCCTTTACCAGTCCGACAACCTGCTAAAGTGAAGTCCAAGCCCGGCAATGACAATGCAGACTGTTTCGCATTAACCCGTTCGATGCTGATGATGGAACTGCTCCGTCATCAGCTGCGGTTGGGCTGTGCTGATGACGGAGCGGTTCCGTCATGCCCCGGCCGCCGCGCCTGCGCGTTCTATTGAGCGGGGCGGGCCATGACGGAACCGCTCCGTCACGAGCACAAGCCAACCGCGGCTGGTGATGGAGCGGTTCTGTCACCAGCATGCGGCCGCCGCGCGGCCGCCCTGCCCTGTTATCGCTGCGGGGGAATAGCCGCCGCAGCGAAAGAGTTTAACAATGCTAAAATATCAACGGTCTAAGCACAGCCAAGACATGCTACATCTTACCTTGTGGAATGCACCAGAGCTCCCTCCAAGTCCAGCACGGAATTAGAACGGACATATAGAAAAGAACAATTACAAATAAAAGTCCAAGTAGTGCAAGGACCTTACAACTACAGTCTCAAAGACCTCTCCTCAGCATGAGATAGGAAAAAACAGGAGAACGCTGGCAATGCAAGCCCCATTTGGTGGGCGGGCTTTCATTTTCAGCATTTCCTGCTAAGTTCCTGTCTTATGGTGGTGGTTTCACCTCCAAATAAGGCTCCTAGTTTTTTCAATTTATTTTTTGCAATTTCCATCTATATTTAACCATATTTATTTTTTGCTATTTTTTTCTGTATTTATCCAAACTTATTTTGCGTTTTGTGAAAAAATGAAGCTGAAACTAGTACATTTCCACAATTATTTAACTAATAAATGTATGTTTCTACTTAAAAGCTGGGTGGGTTTTAATGTTTGGAACACCCACAGATGATAAATCAATACAAATATGAAAACACGAATATTTTAGTGTCAACCTTGTGCATATCTGCTGCTGTTTAAACCCAGCTGCGGCCCGTTCAAGTAAGAACGGTGGGGCCAGTTGGCTGGGGGATTTCGACAGATGACGACCAGGGGAAATCAATTATTTATTTAATTTTCCTTTGTCCTCATCTGTAAAAATGTCTGCCTCACACATGGCTCCCCCGCAATGCCGCCACGGAAAGGCATGCAGAGAATCCCTGCGGGGGCCCGTTGCAGGCCCCCAGGGACTCCGTGCGGTGCACATGGGGGGTACCTATGGTACCCCCCGCATTTCAAAGTGCAACATGGCAGGCACCACGCGGTGCCTGTCATGTTGTGCTTTGAAATGCACGACGTGCATTTTTACCATTGCCGCGGGCGGCGCTTTCAGCACCTCCCGCCGCAATGGTGAAAATACAGGATTCGCCCGCCACTGTGGCGGGCGTATCCTAATGCCACCATCGGGACCCCGCCTTTATGGCGGGCGGTACCTTTTTCCGATGGGATGGCGGGCGGACAAAGTCCGCCCGTCATCCTAATGGGGGCCTAGGTGTTCAAGGAGGCAAAGAATTACTAAGGGCTTTCTTTTTAGGCATCACCTGTATGTTATATCTTTATATCAATTTCCAATGATTCACAGTGGGAGACTTTCTTCTGTGGCCCAAAGTAAAAAAAATCTTGTTATTGAAAAAGTAATTCCACAGGTTAATTCATTAACTTGTTTTGAGGATTTCTCATTTCCATCCTGTTAACAATTACACTAGTCGTGAATAGGTAGAATATTTCGTTTTTATACGTAGTATCAGTCATATAAACGTATCGTCCATATCACAAAAGCATTTCAGTGTTATATTGGTTCCTTTTCTGGATTTTACATGACCTGTTGACAAACGATTAGTTAATTAATGTATAGATTGGAACTGTGCAGTGATCAATACATTTGTTTTCTACATCCTTTTTTTCAAATTTCTAATTTATTTTACCTACCTGTTTTGCAATGTTTAACTTTTAACTTATTTATGCTAATGCTTTGAAAACAGATTTGTTCTTATCTAGCTGAAAACAATCAAGACACGATCAAACCTTACTTCATGTCCATTTATATTCTAATAATTAATTACGTCCACATTCAGCTGTGCTTACTGCCCTAATGTCAACATTTGAATTATGGAAAGATAAAGATTTTATGCAGCATCCTAAATATCATTCAAATTCAGCCAAACGTGATGAATGCGCTATAAAGATTAGTAAATTCTCAAGTGATAGAGATTAACCTTACCGATAAGGGGGATCCCTCTGAATTATGAATAAGCAAGACTGCCATAAAGAAAACATGAGAATATTAAATTACGAAAGTACATAAAATTGTCAAATAATTCAACGGCAGATGTCCTGAAATTAATTGAGAACCTAAGGTGAAGAACAGGGCTGCATAGATATTACTACAAAGAAATACTTGTTAAGCAAAACACCAACAAACCCAGTCTTTTACAGTGTGCCAAAATATACAAAGCTCTAGAATACCCACCACGAAGGCCTATCACTGCAGGTATTACGTCAGTATTACAAGCCCTCTCAATATATGAGAACTTGATTTTTAATCCTCTAGTTAAAACCTGGATCACATACATTGCAGGTATAGGATTCTTCATATGTCAACATAATCATATTAAAACGAATATGGAAGAAGACATTGGGCCTGGTTCACTAAAGTAATTTACACTTCGGAGTAAGTTTACTACTTTTGGTATTCACAAACTTTGAGTGTAAACTGAACGTGTAAGTTACATGTCTCCTTCTCCTAAGTATTTTAATTGGCTTACTCTTGTGTGGGTGAGCCACGTCCCTCCCTAAACGTCTCCCTGATCATAAGTATAGTTAATGCGGAGGAGTAAAACTCCACATTTAGTTTGTGAATTGCAATATGTAATACGTTTTGTCATGCTACAAAACATACTACGAAGTGCAGTTTGTGAATCAAATCCATTCTATTTACGATGGATTGTGTCAGTTTGTACAGAGGCATAGCACCCGAAGAGTGTTTGGAAGCACTTGAGTTGCTCATATTGAAGAATGGGAATACAGGTGCAAATAAAGAGCTTGTAATTAAACAAGTTCCATCGACCAGATCTTTTACTTCATTGCCCTGTACTGGAGGAACGTCACCTTAAATAACGGCCCTCCATATGCTGTCTTTGTGGACCTAAAGTCAGCTTTTGACTTGGTCCCCAGGGACAAGCTTTGGAAGGTACTAGCTGATGCAGGGATAAGCCAAGAACTTCTTACTCTCCTTGTACGACTGCATGAAAATAATGACGCCAAAATTAGATGGGGGTCACAGGGAGAAGTAACCGAGCCTTTCCCTGTAGAGCGTGGGGTGAGGCAAGGTTGTGTTTTAGCGCCAACACTGTTCTCGATATATATTAATGGTATAGTAGAATTCCTGAAGAGATCTCCTTCTGATGCCCCCATAATAGCTGGTTCACATGTTCCCGTCCTAATGTTTGCGAATGACACGCTTATATTATCACGTACACCAAGCGGTCTCCAAAAGGCGGTCAACGCATTTGGCGAGTTCTGTGATTCCCGAGGTTTAGAACTGAACACTAGCAAGACAAAGTTTATGTGTATGAACCGCCGTTCGTTGTTTAAAGGCGTTATCACCTTTAAAGGCACTCCCCTTGAGCAGGTAGATGCTTTCACCTACCTTGGAATAACACTACAGGGGCACTTGAAATGGAACACACACATAGATACTGCTGTATTAAAGTTTAGCCAACTAGCAGGAGCATTATCACTAAAACATAGAGCTTCTCTTACTAAACCAGTAAATTGTGTACTTGAGATCTATCACATGAAAGTTATTAGTGCTAGCTTATATGGTTCAGAGCTATGGGAATTCTGTAACCTAGCAAACCTGACTACAGCAGAAAACAAGTTTCTTCGGGGGTTGGTAGGGGTGCCGCAAAGTACGCCTACTGTTCCTTTGAAATTAGACCTTGGTAGGAAAAACATTGCAGACTTAGCGAGGCTGCGTCCACTGTTATATTGGAGACGTCTAATGGTGACCCCAGAGTTAGCCCACTATGCTTCAGCATTGACAGACATTGTTCTACTTGACCGCTTTCATAAAATTGTCTGGATGAAAGAATTACGGGGGGTACTGTCACAGTTAAAACTAGACCACCTATGGGGTAATACTGATGTGTCCTGTTTCCCCTCAAAGATCAGGCTGAAACAAATGTGCTGGGAGATAGTGAACTTTAGAACTTTCGCCAATGGGAATAACTCTTCGCTGACGAGACGCTTCCTGGACCTAAACAATTCTCCCTCGTGTGAAGCGTACTGGGACTTGATTGAGAAACCGCACGACAGGAAGTTGTACTTTCAATTTAGAGTCGGATCACTCCCAGTAAATGTGTTTAAAAAGAAATGGTCTACATCCTGGGATGAGCATTGTTACCACTGTAAAGATCAAGTTGAGCATGTCTCCCATGTACTGTTTAGCTGCCCTTTATATTCCAACCCACTGCACAAATGGATAAGACCTGTTTGCCTCAACCTGGGGACACGTAGTCAAGCAACATCACTCAGAATTCTGGAAACTGATTGTTCTCCACAGCTCGTAATTGCTGTTGCAAAATTTTTGGCCTGGGCCTGGGTGATTCGAACACACACTCTACTAGGAAAAATGCCGTGATGTATCTCGGTTACCGGTGAACAGACAAAATATCGACTCCAAAATATCGACTGGACATAATATCGAGTTTTAAATATAGACTGGACAAAATATCGACTGGACATAATATCGACTACAAAAATATCGTTTTTCAGGTAAGTGAAGTAATATCGACTGTTTAAAATATAGATAGCAAAAATATCGAATTTTTAATAATATATAATATTTTATAGTGTATTTTTATGTAATAATATGTGTGAAAAGTGTGTATTAATGTTATAAAATATTTTATTAAATGGAATTTGTTTTTTTAATAATTGCGTTATGTAATTCTGTAGCGGGTTGTGGGTTTATAGGGGAATAGGGTGGGAAGTAATTTAATAATAATTAATTAATTAATATATGTTTGTAAATATTTATAATTAATAATTAATTGATAATTAATAATAATTAGTTAATTAATTAATATAATTGTGTACATATTTTGAATTAGTAATTAATTGGTAATTGATTAATCGTAATTAGTTAATTACATTAATTAGAGTACATTTTAATATATATAATTTTGTGTTATTGTTAAGTAATTAATTGGGAAAAAAGAATATTAATTATTAAAATAATTACAGCTAATGTGCTAATATATTTACTTTATTGTTATTGTTAATTAATAATTAATTGGTAATTAAATAATATTGATACATTTTGGGTAAAGGAGTATTTTTAGGGTTCAGGGTCAGTTTTTAGTTTTTGGGTAAAGGGGCATTTTTAGGGTTCAGGGTCAGTTTTCAGTTTTTGGGTAAAGGGGCATTTTTAGGGTTCAGGGTCAGTTTTCAGTTTTTGGGTAAAGGGGCATTTTTAGGGTTCAGGGTCAGTTTTCAGTTTTTGGGTCAAGGGACATTTTTAGGGTTCAGGGTCAGTTTTCAGTTTTTGGGTAAAGGGGCATTTTTAGGGTTCAGGGTCAGTTTTCAGTTTTTTGGGTAAAGGGGCATTTTTAGGGTTCAAGGTCAGTTTTCAGTTTTTGGGTAAAGGGGCATTTTTAGGGTTCAGGGTCAGTTTTCAGTTTTTGGGTAAAGGGGCATTTTTAGGGTTCAGGGTCAGTTTTCAGTTTTTGGGTAAAGGGGCATTTTTAGGGTTCAGGGTCAGTTTTTAGTTTTTGGGTAAAGGGGTATTTTTAGGGTTCAGGGTCAGTTTTGGGTTTTTGGGTAAAGGGGTATATTTTAGGGTTCAGGGTCAACAAATAAGATTGTAATTTTTTTTTAATTATTTTCATTTATTATTTAATTATTATAATTTAATTTAAGTATTTTTAAGTATATTTTAGTCATTAAAATTTAATATTAATTTAATTTAACACTGTTTTTAATAAAGTCGATATTTTTTACATCTATATTATTGTTAACGATATTTTGTACTCGATATTTTTGTACTTACCTGTTTGTAGATAGAAAGTCGATATTTTGTATGTCGATATTTTGTCAACGATATTTTTGCAGGTCGATATTTTGGCAGTCTATATTATTTCAGTGATCCTCGGTTACCATGTCTTTAATGCTTTGACTTGTGAGTAAGTGTCAAGGTTGTTCTTAATAATGTTTTAACAGCTTATTGTGTTCAATGGATTTTCGTTTAATACCTGTCTTAAATTCTGTGTATTTTAGACTTAGTATTTATTGTATAGCGTTAGGGTGGAAATGCTTTTATCACTGATGTCGAATAAAGCTTTGAAATCGCTATTTTCATATTTAAGAGAAGTGTAGTTTCTGGGAAGGTACCAGAGCAAGTCTATTGAGATTTCACAAGTATCTGAAACAACAAAATGATAGAATTAATTTCACATTCAGCATCAGCAAACTGGTTATTCATTTTGTGGGTGTCTTGGTGCTCAAGCAATGAACTAAATTGACTTAAAGACTTCATCCAAAACCCATAGATAGATTTATTTATTATATTACAAGAGTTTTTACCCACAGCATTTTTGCAGAGTCTCTACTAGTTTTATGCAGCTAGCAAGATTAAAGAAAATAATATCAATATCACATATGAAATGGGATATAAACAGAGAACATTTCTGGGTAAAAATTACAAATAAGGTATGTAAAATAAGTGATTATGAGTCTGTAAACAGTAACGGTGGACATTCGTCGCTCAAAGGTATCCTTCCAATATAAGGATAATCCCAATGTTTCAGTCTATTGCCTCTTTAAAACAACAACCTCTCTGATCTATACATATAAGACAGCACAGACAAAAAATGTGAGAAAAGCGAGATGGCACCTCACGGGCGAACCACCAATGGGACCCCTGGCTGGTACTCACCAGGTTGGCCCTGTTCTCATCATTGGTGCCATCAAGCTGTAACGTAAACGTGTCTCAGACCCCAAAAAAATAAATAAAAAGACAGTGGATGGTGCAGTGAACACAACTTATATGTAACAAAACTAACAACATTAAACATTTAACATATAAGGCACTGTGCAACTAGGACTATCAACTTTACTTTTGTTCCTATCTGTGTTGCAAACAGTGAACACACAAACAATAAAAAAGGAGGGTGTGGATACTCCCTATCGATTCACACCCTACTTACAGCCGACATGTTTCATTGCCTTGGTGTCTATCAGGCAATTTCTTCAGGGCAACTCACTTTTAATGCCACTGCAAGAGACACTGATTCTCGAATGCTGTAATGTAAACAAACATAAATGAGGTCACCTGGTGTTCTCCCCCATTTGTGCACATCAGGCTCTATGTATTGTCAAACAACCACGCTGTGTGGGTAAATGTCATAATTACCCTTCAAACAGTATTGCCTCTCATACCAGAACGGAGGACTTTTAAAATCCGGAATCCATCCCCCATAGGTGAGCGTGGTCCTATCTCCCCATAGAGAAGTTACTAAAAAGGAAGGACCAGAAAGTAATTAGAGTCCTTCAGTCCCAGGTCGCCTCTTACCTTGTGCAAGTATACTGACATGGAGCAAAAAGGATGAAATATTACCAGTTGGAGAGTAAGGGTCGGCGTCCTCTCAACACTCGAACGCCGACCGAATGCAGCCCTTTCCTTTTACCGGCAGAAGTGCCGATTTTTGGATGCTGTGATTGGTCCGCGGGGTCAGCTGACTCCCGCGGAACCCGGCCGCTGATTGGATAGCGGGGTCACGTGACTCCCGTGTAGCTAGATGCCGGTTCCGAAGTGAAGGGAACTGGAGCGGCCATTAGTGAACGGACCCCCAGACAGCTAAAAGATGCATGTAGTCTAGCAATATTTGTACAATCCTGACGGAAACCCTAGTGAAACAGCACGCCCATGTTAGAGCGGATTATCAAACTGAAAGTCCGGCAATAACACAATTTTCGGCTCTTGCAACATTTGTACTCGCCTGGGCGTTTTAATCCTTAACAATCTTAATATATATAGTGTCACCATATCTGTAACCGGCTAAAGCTTATTTATTAACAGGGTGGTACTGGAGGTGTTAATAAAGTGACGACCAATTTTTAACAATGTATGGTCATACTCAAATACAGCGGCGGCCATGTTTATAAAGTATGAGGCTAAAGTAGCATTCTCTTGCTCAAAATTCCAGTCCTGGACTTTCATCACCTGTGATGTTTATAGAATGTCAGGATGATGTAGCACTGTATTACTACTAATCAAAGTAATAGACTTTTAGTCATCTGGGTTACAGTATATGGTCCATGGGACCTAAGGCTGACTTCTACTGGGTTATTCCAGATGTACAAAAAGTCCTAACGCTCAATCTACAGAGAGTAGATGTAAAAATCTCAATCATGTATTTAAATTTGGTACTAGTATGTCGGCTTCATAATATTGTGTGTACCTTCAATAACTTAGCAATCAAAAGGGGTAACAAGTATAAAGGGACAGTAGTATACTGCGCTCAGAAACAGCCACTGAAATCAATCAACGCAGCTTATTCCACTCTAGGAGTTCGTTCAGCCCTTTCTGTTCACTTTGCTCTTGATATATCCAACGTGCCTCCCTAGCGATCAAGCGTCTTTCCACAGACTGTACGTCGCCCGTCACCTTCTCTAACACAACCCACGTGAAAGTGTGTTTGTTACGGTGGCAATATTGCACTAATTTGGTAGTCAGTTTTCCGATCCTTATTGTGCTAACGTGCTCTTGGATGCGGAGTTTGATTTTCCGTGTGGTGAGTCCGATGTACTCTAAACCACATTCACATTTTAGTCTATACACCACGTTAGTAGTGTTACAATTGCTGAAATGGTTCAGTGACCATGTTTTTCCAGATCGAAGAGTCACGGATGTGGTTTTGTTTGTCAAGGGACACACTGAGCAACTCCCACATGGGAAATGTCCTTTTGGGATGGTAGTATTCTCTGCTTCTGGTCGACCCATACTTCTGGTATGAACCAGTTTATCTTTCAAACCACCAGTAAGTCTGTAGTCTGAGAATGGATAAAAATTGTCTGGCTTTTACGGACGAACAGATTGCTGCCATTTTAGCCGGTCCGTCCTTGATCGAAGACAATCCCCTTTCCGGTAATAATAAAGTCAGGGAAGAATGGGAGAAATTAAGTAACTTAAAAAAGAAACATATAAGAATTGCCCTGCATGGGGCCCTAATGTCTGAATATTACCAGTCTGGAGCCTCACCTGCAAGTCTAATAGTGAGGATCGAACCGCGGATCTTCCTTGACGACAAACAGTTCCGACGTGATTGGAGCTTCATCGCTAATAAATGTACCAGAGATTGGTTAATTTTGATAATCAGTACAGCTCAGAGATTAAGTGAAGAGGTACTTAAAGAAATCGTAGAGCTAGAGGAGACTATTAATAGGGACAGTAGCTTTACTGACGCAAAAGAACATCTACAGAAAATTAAAGAAGACCTGGATGAATACAAACAATATATGATAACTCAGAAAATATGGGGCCTACAGCGTAACTTACAACGCTACACACACGAGTGGGCCTTCCCCTACATCAACGATTCACATTATCAACCCGCACAAGAACAACAACAGCCACAACAATTTGGAGGAGGGCGAAGAGGCAGAGGGGCCAGATTTCAGCAACAAAGGCGAACACCTGCAAACTGGACATTTGATAACACGTCCAGCGAAGACGAGCCTGAGCCAGGACCTAGTACCAGCAGAGTAAGATTTAACCAATCTGAAACTTCCAACAACGATCGGAGTGCTTTATTGCGCAATTTTTTAGAACAGGGACAAGCATCCAACAAGGGCCCGGGACAACAAGGGAGAGGAAAAGGACGCGGCAACCGGCTCCCGCAACAATGGCAAACATTCTCCCCACGACAGACACGGAGCAGGGGAAAGAAGCCAGTATGAAGAGTATTGTGGTCAACTTATCCGACCACCATTTAACAACGGAGGAAGAACGAGTACTCAATAAAGGGCTCGGATTTGTTCCCACCCCTAACCATGATGCTTTCAAGTGTCGCACCGAGTTCCATGAGACTATGCGAAAAACTAAATTGAAGAAATTCTTCGCGAAACAACCATCATCTGAGGAAATTAAAGGCTTCAATACCGATTTAAAGAAACCCTCTACCTTCTGTCCCCCGATGGGAGCAATTGGCCCTGAAGTGGCAGTATTTGAGGCCAAAGTTCTAGAGGAAATTGGGAAAATAGAAATTAACAACAAATCTACTCTCTGTAGATTGAGCGTTAGGACTTTTTGTACATCTGGAATAACCCAGTAGAAGTCAGCCTTAGGTCCCATGGACCATATACTGTAACCCAGATGACTAAAAGTCTATTACTTTGATTAGTAGTAATACAGTGCTACATCATCCTGACAGTCTATAAACATCACAGGTGATGAAAGTCCAGGACTGGAATTTTGAGCAAGAGAATGCTACTTTAGCCTCATACTTTATAAACATGGCCGCCGCTGTATTTGAGTATGACCATACATTGTTAAAAATTGGTCGTCACTTTATTAACACCTCCAGTACCACCCTGTTAATAAATAAGCTTTAGCCGGTTACAGATATGGTGACACTATATATATTAAGATTGTTAAGGATTAAAACGCCCAGGCGAGTACAAATGTTGCAAGAGCCGAAAATTGTGTTATTGCCGGACTTTCAGTTCGATAATCCGCTCTAACATGGGCGTGCTGTTTCACTAGGTTTTCCGTCAGGATTGTACAAATATCTCTAGACTACATGCATCTTTTAGTTGTCTGGGGGTCCGTTCACTAATGGCCGCTCCAGTTCCCTTCACTTCGGAACCGGCATCTAGCTACACGGGAGTCACGTGACCCCGCTATCCAATCAGCAGCCGGGTTCCGCGGGAGTCAGCTGACCCCGCGGACCAATCACAGCATCCAAAAATCGGCACTTCTGCCGGTAAAAGGAAAGGGCTGCATTTGGTCGGCGTTCGAGTGTTGAGAGGACGCCGCCCCTTACTCTCCAACTGGTAATATTTCATCCTTTTTGCTCCATGTCAGTATACTTGCACAAGGTAAGAGGCGACCTGGGACTGAAGGACTCTAATTACTTTCTGGTCCTTCCTTTTTAGTAACTTCTCTATGGGGAGATAGGACCACGCTCACCTATGGGGGCTGGATTCCGGATTTTAAAAGTCCTCCGTTCTGGTATGAGAGGCAATACTGTTTGAAGGGTAATTATGACATTTACCCACACAGCATGGTTGTTTGACAATACATAGAGCCTGATGTGCACAAATGGGGGAGAACACCAGGTGACCTCATTTATGTTTGTTTACATTACAGCATTCGAGAATCAGTGTCTCTTGCAGTGGCATTAAAAGTGAGTTGCCCTGAAGAAATTGCCTGATAGACACCAAGGCAATGAAACATGTCGGCTGTAAGTAGGGTGTGAATCGATAGGGAGTATCCACACCCTCCTTTTTTATTGTTTGTCGGTTCACTGTTTGCAACACAGATAGGAACAAAAGTAAAGTTGATAGTCCTAGTTGCACAGTGCCTTATATGTTAAATGTTTAATGTTGTTAGTTTTGTTACATATAAGTTGTGTTCACTGCACCATCCACTGTCTTTTTATTTATTTTTTTGGGGTCTGAGACACGTTTACGTTACAGCTTGATGGCACCAATGATGAGAACAGGGCCAACCTGGTGAGTACCAGCCAGGGGTCACATTGGTGGTTCGCCCGTGAGGTGCCATCTCGCTTTTCTCACATTTTTTTTCTGTGCTGTCTTATATGTATAGATCAGAGAGGTTGTTGTTTTAAAGAGGCAATAGACTGAAACATTGGGATTATCCTTACATTGGAAGGATACCTTTGAGCGACGAATGTCCACCGTTACTGTTTACAGACTCATAATCATTATTGCCACAAGAACTAGGACTTTTTGTTGATAAGCTTACTGAGTGGAGGGCGTCCTAGCTTCTTTTGTCTTTCCCTCTCGACTCCCATTTTTTGTAATGTAAAATAAGTGAGCCTTTGTGCTCAGTCAGGGGAAAAGCAGCTGTTAGTTATGATTGACTCACGTACTAAACTCCCAATCATTGAGATAGCGAAGTCCACCTCATTTGAACATTTGCACTCAAAATTAGAAAAAGTGCTCTCTCTACCTTTGGACTCAGTCATGATAAAAACTGGCAGTGGACCTGTGTTCCAAACCACAGAATTCCAGGAACTTCTTAGATCACTTGGAAGCCTGCACAAGAAGATCTCACAGAGGTGGTCTCAACCTAATTGAGAAGTTAAATGCTTTGTGAAAATACTAAGCAAGACACCTAAAATATGTGTGGAACAAAGCACAATATATAGTGGGAAATTTGCCACTTCCTTCCGAAATGCAGAATCCACACTGCATCACCCACTCTACCCTAGTCACTATGCTAGTCTGAAACTGTCCCTGCATCGCCCAGCTGCAGACCGGTGTTGCCATGTCCACGAGTCACAGATGCAGGCAAGGGAACTACACTCCAGCTGTGCACGCAAAGAAAGCCCAAGTCACAGACATCCAGATTGGCAATACTGTACTGATGCGAAACCAGCAACCAGGAAGCAATTTTGACTCACCGTTTGAAAGAGAGCTCTACGAAGTAGTTAGGGGAAGAGGCACAATGATCAGGGTCAAGGGTCAGAACGAAATAGTAATTCTGAATGTGTCCTGGTTCAAGATATGACATGGCCCCAGGATCTCAGTGGCTCCAATGACAAATTTCCTAGGTGATCGCCTCAACTGAGTGTGATAAGTAGCCGACCCCTTCGACATCTCCTCGACCGACACCACCATCCCCAGGAGAACTTCCAGTTCCGAGGGTGTCTACCCATCTACCCCTCTGTAAAGTCAGAGGTGGTTCCAAACCACAATTAAGGCTGATACAGCATGCTGTCAAATCCTTCTCCCCCATGAGGGGATTGGATGTGAGGATGAGAGACTTTGCAACATGCTGTCAAATCCTATCCCGGCCAATGAGGGGATTGGATTTGAGGATAACAGACTTTGCAAGTTCAACCACGAAGCAGATCATGATACAGGAAGACACTAATGAATATTTCTTGGATTGTTCAAATTAGGTTAGAGAGAAATGTAATGTGCACCTGTCACCTTCACAGCAATGTCATTGCTGCAAGCACCCTTATGCTGGGTTTGGTGCCAGGCTCTGCATAAAGGTGAACTGAGCAGGGCCGGACTGGCCGTAGTGGGCACCAGGCGTTTCCCCAGTTGGCCGGAAGAGGTGGGGCCGGTTTTCTGGCCATTGGGGCCAGTTTTGCAGCAGAGCTGCAATATTGGCCCCCTGTAACAAAAGCAGGAGCAGTGATTCTTCCCAGCACAATTCCCCCCCCCCTCCCCCCTCCCCCAGGTCCTCACCCCCACTCCCGATCACAGGGCCAGACGAGAAGCAATCTGCCTGGGCTGGTTGCTGTCCCAGTCCGGCCCTGGACCTGAGCAAGCAAGCTCAGGCCGTAAGGAGTACACACTAGCTTGTCTCTGCATTTTATTGCCACTGAGAAGTGACGTCATTGGAATGATAAAACCATTAAAACAAATGTCAACTGAATATAATAAAACAAACCTCAATGATAAAAGTGGTGAAGTAGCACTCTGACTGGACCGAAGCAGTCTGTGGGAGTTCTCCTGCTGGGGTAGTGTTGCTTTCTGAAGCCTGAAAGACCCCAGTAGCTGCTCTTCACAAAGCAGAGCTCTGAACAGAGCAACGTTCAGAGTTCAGGTGCTAGCCTTCCCCACTAGGTGTGACATTGAGCTTGCAGTTAGTGAGACCTCAGTCCATC
Organism: Lissotriton vulgaris; assembly: GCF_964263255.1. Taxonomy (NCBI): domain Eukaryota; kingdom Metazoa; phylum Chordata; class Amphibia; order Caudata; family Salamandridae; genus Lissotriton; species Lissotriton vulgaris. The sequence goes on from NC_141697.1 coordinate 579,105,950, forward strand.
CTCCAAATGTGTGAGCTTCATTCTCATTGATTGAAACGTGAGATCTCTGCCCTTAGTCAATGAGGTATTAGGGCCTCCTTTTCACAGGTTGGAGTAAATTTCACCCATTAGAGGATGTGAGTTTTCCTCCAGACTTTCCTAAGCAAACACAGGAAAAGGGAAACTATTTACAGCCTGTGAAAGCTGCAATAACCAGGCAGAATAATTTAGGGTCAGCAGACTTCTGCAATGCCCCCCAAAACACCCTCACACTGGCCATGCATAAGGGGCGGTGATAGCACTTCCTTCTGGTTATAGTTAGTGGTCCACAGGGCTCTCCCTGCTGGTGTGGCATGACACCATTAACCATAGCCATGACTACGGGTTTACCCAATGCACTCAAGCAACAGTAACACATATATTATGTGAGCAAATATACACAAAGTACAGTGCAACAAAACAACAGAAGTCAATCAGAAGCTCCAGAGGGAGAGTAGTCCGTAGGAGTCCTTTATTATGTCAAACAGCCACCCTGCTCCTGTTGCATCGGAGGTGGCTGAATCTACCCCCGGGGTCTGGCGGCCTCTGGAAGGGGATCGGTATTTGGCGACCCGTCATTTTGCAGGGCCCCGTGCTTGGAGGAGACGATCTGGCGGCCCGGCCCGACTGGAGAATACAACCCTGTGCATCTCGCCGTGGATGAGTTGGAGGACGGCGGTGGCCTGTCCGCGGATCCCCAGCAGCAAACACGGCCAAGACGGGGGTGAGCAGCGACGGTGTGGGGAGACCCCGTGGTGCACAGTGGCCGCCATTTTACTGAGGAGGAGCGACTGGGGCATTTGGCGGCCTCGTGGAGTGGCCTGTGGCGGGGGAAGTGCGCCCACGGAGCTGAGCTGCAGTGAGATTGCCTGGGGGTCCCCCCCTTGGGTCCTGCTGAGATTGAGACCTGAGCGGGAGACGCCACGCTGCAGAGGAGTGTCCGACGGACGGCCGTGGAGTAGCGGAGGGAGCCCGCTGGTGGGCCAGTGCCGACCGGAGGAGAGCGAGCGGGAGAGCCGGAGGCGTCCCACAGGGGTCTCTGTGAAGAGAGACTCGGCTGCGTAACTGAGGTGAGCTGCACAGACTTCGCCGGTGGGGAGGGGGAGGGGGCCCATGGCTGTCCATCTGCGGCCGGGGGCCTGTGACCCAGACCGAGGTCCCCCGGGTGGATTGGGTGCTTCTGTTCCCTGTACTGCAGTCTGGCCAGTGTGGTGTCCCGGTGGGCCTATCCCCCCCGGACATTGACTGTTGATTGGAATCGTGCGGAAGCAGTGGTGCTCTTATTCCGGCTTGCTAAAGGCCCATCTCCCCTCCAGTGCAGGGGTGAACTGCCCCCCCCCCCCCGGTCTGCATAGGCGATAGAGACGATCACGCGCTCTAATAAAGGCACCAAGGCCGACTCGGCGGCGGCCCCCAAGGACAACACTGTGGTGGCCATGTGGGGCAAGACGGGGGCACCAAGGCCGGAGAGGGCCCGTCCCGGGCTGCTGCGGAGTCCCCGCCGGTTACTCAGGCATTCATGGCCACCTTTATGACTGAACTCAAAGTGGAGATAGGATCCCTGCGGTCTGAGGTACACTCCTGTGTCACTGAACTTAAAAAGGAGGTGACGGAGCTTGGGGACCGAGTCGATGGCCTTGAGAAAACGATGGACATGCGTACGGAGGATCAAGAACACCTATGGCAGTGCCTTCTGGCCCTCGAGGAGCAGAATATTGATCTGCAGATCAAACAGGAGGACTTGGAGAACAGGAGCCGGTGCAACAACCTCTGTATCCGGGGAGTTCCGCTCGGAGAAGAAGGGGAGGACATTATGGACTATGTAGCGCAGCTCCTTCATGAGGTCCGAGGAGATGAAGATGCGTCGCCCCCCACCCTTGACCGGGCACACCGAGTGGCGACCCCGGTGGGGAGACCCGGCCTCCTCCCAGACATTCTAACCAGAGTGCACTTTTTTGTAGAGAAGGAGGAGATATGGAAACGTGCGAGGGATCAGGCAGACCTCCGATATAAAGGCCACAAGATCCAAATCTACCAGGACTTGGCGCCTAACACGCTGAAGAGGCGGCGAGCATTCCGCCCCGTGACAGAAAAATTGAGGGGCATGAACATCGCCTACTAATGAGGGCATCCATTTGCACTAATTTTTCAGTGGGAGGGTAAGCGCAGAGCCCTGAGATCCTACACTGAAGCGGCGCAGATTCTCCACATGTCATCATCCCCCCCGGCGAGCCCAACCCGACTTCCCAACCGAAAGAGAACGCCGGCTGGCCCGAACTGGACCACTGTACAGAGGTGCCGGCGGGTTCCCCCTGCTGCGGAGGCCTCACACAGCCAGGCCATACAAGACCTCATAGCCCACATCCGATCCCTTGAAGGTGACAAGACTGAGTCCGAGGGGGGATCTCTCACACCCTGAATGCAGACTCTGGCGTACTGCGTCCCACCTGGTGCATTGGCTTAGCATCTCCCGCTGCTGACTTGCGGTTCGGACTGCGGAGAGTTTGTTCGCTGTGAACCAGGACCACAGTGACTAGGGCTCGGAGCAGTGGGAGCCCCAAGTTCGAATATACTTTGAGAACACCACGGGCCCCCTGGCCTGCCCCTAGGGAGTGACATCCCGGAGAGCGTCCGAACCTACGGGTGTAGGATGCCCTGTAACGGGGTCAGAGAACTTCGGCCCTGTTGGCCGCGACTATTGTGTTCGAATGACCAGCCTTCCTGGCTGAAAGTTTTTGGTTTCTCTCTTCTTCCTTTCCTATATTTCCTTCTATACTCTTTTCTGTCTCTCTTCTCCTTCGGCGTGGGACCAGGGGGGGGGGGATGCTGGAGATTGGCGGGGAAGGATGGGGAGTGGAGGTGTGTTCGAGGTGTGAGTGGTGTGTATGGGTATGCTTGGGGTGTGAATGGTGTGTATGGGTCAGCGGCAGAGGGATTGATAGTACTTTATGATGGTGCCTGATACAGCTGGGAGCGTACATGGCCCCCTGAAAATCCTGTCTCTCAAAGTTAAGGGCCTTAACTCACCTAATAAGCGTAGGCAGGTGTGGCATTACCTTACCCATCAGAAGCCAGACATTATTCTCCTACAGGAGACTCACCTTCTACAGGCAAACACGGCGCGCATGACCCATCGAAAGTATCCCCTTCAATTTTGGGCGCCTAACACGCTGAAGGGGCGGCGAGCATTCCGCCCCGTGACAGAAAAATTGAGGGGCATGAACATCGCCTACTAATGAGGGCATCCATTTGCACTCATTTTTCAGTGGGAGGGTAAGCGCAGAGCCCTGAGATCCTACACTGAAGCGGCGCAGATTCTCCACATGTCATCATCCCCCCCGGCGAGCCCAACCCGACTTCCCAACCGAAAGAGAACGCCGGCTGGCCCGAACTGGTCCACTGTACAGAGGTGCCGGCGGGTTCCCCCTGCTGCGGAGGCCTCACACAGCCAGGCCATACAAGACCTCATAGCCCACATCCGATCCCTTGAAGGTGACAAGACTGAGTCCGAGGGGGGATCTCTCACACCCTGAATGCAGACTCTGGCGTACTGCGTCCCACCTGGTGCATTGGCTTAGCATCTCCCGCTGCTGACTTGCGGTTCGGACTGCGGAGAGTTTGTTCGCTGTGAACCAGGACCACAGTGACTAGGGCTCGGAGCAGTGGGAGCCCCAAGTTCGAATATACTTTGAGAACACCACGGGCCCCCTGGCCTGCCCCTAGGGAGTGACATCCCGGAGAGCGTCCGAACCTACGGGTGTAGGATGCCCTGTAACGGGGTCAGAGAACTTCGGCCCTGTTGGCCGTGACTATTGTGTTCGAATGACCAGCCTTCCTGGCTGAAAGTTTTTGGTTTCTCTCTTCTTCCTTTCCTATATTTCCTTCTATACTCTTTTCTGTCTCTCTTCTCCTTCGGCGTGGGACCAGGGGGGGGGGGGGGGATGCTGGAGATTGGCGGGGAAGGATGGGGAGTGGAGGTGTGTTCGAGGTGTGAGTGGTGTGTATGGGTATGCTTGGGGTGTGAATGGTGTGTATGGGTCAGCGGCAGAGGGATTGATAGTACTTTATGATGGTGCCTGATACAGCTGGGAGCGTACATGGCCCCCTGAAAATCCTGTCTCTCAAAGTTAAGGGCCTTAACTCACCTAATAAGCGTAGGCAGGTGTGGCATTACCTTACCCGTCAGAACCCAGACATTATTCTCCTACAGGAGACTCACCTTCTACAGGCAAACACGGCGCGCATGACCCATCGAAAGTATCCCCTTCAATTTTGGGCGCCTAACACGCTGAAGAGGCGGCGAGCATTCCGCCCCGTGACAGAAAAATTGAGGGGCATGAACATCGCCTACTAATGAGGGCATCTATTTGCACTCATTTTTCAGTGGGAGGGTAAGCGCAGAGCCCTGAGATCCTACACTGAAGCGGCGCAGATTCTCCACATGTCATCATCCCCCCCGGCGAGCCCAACCCGACTTCCCAACCGAAAGAGAACGCCGGCTGGCCCGAACTGGTCCACTGTACAGAGGTGCCGGCGGGTTCCCCCTGCTGCGGAGGCCTCACACAGCCAGGCCATACAAGACCTCATAGCCCACATCCGATCCCTTGAAGGTGACAAGACTGAGTCCGAGGGGGGATCTCTCACACCCTGAATGCAGACTCTGGCGTACTGCGTCCCACCTGGTGCATTGGCTTAGCATCTCCCGCTGCTGACTTGCGGTTCGGACTGCGGAGAGTTTGTTCGCTGTGAACCAGGACCACAGTGACTAGGGCTCGGAGCAGTGGGAGCCCCAAGTTCGAATATACTTTGAGAACACCACGGGCCCCCTGGCCTGCCCCTAGGGAGTGACATCCCGGAGAGCGTCCGAACCTACGGGTGTAGGATGCCCTGTAACGGGGTCAGAGAACTTCGGCCCTGTTGGCCGCGACTATTGTGTTCGAATGACCAGCCTTCCTGGCTGAAAGTTTTTGGTTTCTCTCTTCTTCCTTTCCTATATTTCCTTCTATACTCTTTTCTGTCTCTCTTCTCCTTCGGCGTGGGACCAGGGGGCGGGGGATGCTGGAGATTGGCGGGGAAGGATGGGGAGTGGAGGTGTGTTCGAGGTGTGAGTGGTGTGTATGGGTATGCTTGGGGTGTGAATGGTGTGTATGGGTCAGCGGCAGAGGGATTGATAGTACTTTATGATGGTGCCTGATACAGCTGGGAGCGTACATGGCCCCCTGAAAATCCTGTCTCTCAAAGTTAAGGGCCTTAACTCACCTAATAAGCGTAGGCAGGTGTGGCATTACCTTACCCGTCAGAACCCAGACATTATTCTCCTACAGGAGACTCACCTTCTACAGGCAAACACGGCGCGCATGACCCATCGAAAGTATCCCCTTCAATTTTGGGCGGCTACTGACACAAAGACGGCGGGGGTGGCAATATTGTGCAGGGCTGGCATCAGGCGGGGAGAGGACAGGCCTTTCAAGAGTGGCGACGGGCGCTTTCTCAGGGTGGATGTGGTGGTGGGACGGAGACGCCTCGCCTTGTGTAACATTTATGCCCCCAACCAGGCGCAGGGCCGATATCTTAGAGATCTCCTGAGAGACCATGTGCCACAGAATGGTTCCTCGCTCATAGTAGGGGGGACCTGAACTTGGTTTGGGACCCGCGGCTGGACCGGAGTGACGGTTCTTTCAGTGGTGCGGGTCGATGTCCTTGGAACTGCGCAAGCGATTTGCGGACCTTGGGCTCTTTGATTCATGGCGTTACTTTTCCCCAGATAAAAGAAATTATTCTTATTATTCCCATGCTCACCGTTCCTATTCTCGTATCGACTTCCTGTTCATATCCTCCGATCTCTCCCGTGACGTCTTGGGGGTGGAGATGTCTGACATCTCGATCTCTGATCATGCTCATGTCGAATTGCTCCTACAAGACCCGGCGGCCGGCCCTCCCAGAGAGAGGAAGTGGCATCTCCCGCCGAGTATCCTGCGAGATGCGGCCGATGTCGAAAACATCCGAGAGGCCATCACTTCCTACTTCCCACTCAATGACCTACCTGAGACGCCCTTCCCTGTGGTCTGGGACGCCTTCAAGGCAACGATACGGGGTCATATCACGTCCCTTATGATAGCCAGGGCGCGAGAGGTGCGAGCATTGGAAGACAAGTTGACGGGGGAACTGAGGGAGGCTGAGGCACAAGATCAGAGCGTTTCTACCCAGTAGTCGAGGAGACATTTGGCCAACCTTAGGGGCCAGCTCAGGCTGTTGCGCACCAATAGGGCTGAAACCTCCCTAGTGGCGTTGAAGCAAAAATACAATGAGGGGGGATACAAGGTGGGGAGTATGTTGGCAAGGCGGTTGAAAGCCAGAGCCGCTAAGGCCCACATAGCGAACGTGCAGTTGCGGAATGGGACCAGAGTTGCGACGGCTAGAGCTAAATGCGAAGCCTTCAGGGATTACTATGAGGCCCTCTACACTGAGGAGAGGCCACCTCCTGAGCTCATAGAGGAAGTGGTGGGGAGCTATAGCGGCACGCCGCTCCATCCCCAGTTTTCCCAACTCTTAGAGGAGGCGATCTCACAGGAGGAGATAACTTCTGCGGTGCAGGAGCTACACCTGGGGAAGACGCCTGGACCGGACGGCCTCCCACTGTCCTTTTATCGCGTGTTCCAGGCGCAGTTGGATCCCTACCTGCTCCGGCTATTTAATTCCTTTACGGACGAAAGGGGCCCGTCCCTGGACATGGGGATGGCTGAGATTGCTCTGATACTGAAGACCGGGAAGGATCCGGCTCTGTGCTCATCTTACCGCCCGATTGCTTTATTAAATACCGACTTTAAGATTTACACAAAGATACTGGCGAAACGTCTTGACCCCCACATGCCGGGCTTGATTGATCCCGACCAGGTGGGTTTTATCCGTGGGAGACAGGGGGCTGACAATGTAAGGAAAGTGGCACATCTTGTGGGCAAGGCCCACCATTGGCAGATCCCAGCTTGTCTCCTCTCCCTGGACGCCGAGAAGGCATTCGACCACGTGGACTGGTCCTTCCTCAGGGCGGTCCTTCATAAGATCGGTCTCGGTCCAAAGATGGTCGCTAGAATTATGTCACCCTACATTGCGCCACGGGCCAGGATAAGAGTGAACGGACAACTCACGGAACCATTTACCATAGGCAGGGGAACCAGGCAGGGGTGCCCGCTCTCGCCTCTACTATTTGCCTTGGCGATAGAGCCATTGTCTGACATGATCCGTCGGGCCCCTGGCATACATCGAATCCCGTTAGGTGGTCTAGATCATAAAGTAGCACTCTTTGCCGATGATCTCATCTTGACACTCACGAGACCCCGAGAGTCCCTTCCGGAGCTGCACTCCACGCTTGACCTATTTGAACGCGTCTCTGGTTTAAAAATCAACCATACCAAGTCCTGGGCGCTTAATCTCACCATCCCAAAGCCAGAAATTCCCCACCTGGAACAGATAGCGCCCTACCGCTGGACGACACACCATATCCGATACCTAGGCTTGCAATTGACTCCTTCGCTCGAGGGCTGGACGCACGTCAACTGGAGGGATTGCAGACGAGCGGTTTTGGAGGACCTGCGGAATTGGAAGGCACTTGTGCCATCCTGGATGGGCAGAATAAATGCCATAAAGATGTTCATCCTGCCCAAAATACTATACTTGTTTCAATGCCTACCTTCTCCCATCCCACTGCACAATATAAGAGCCTTGCAAAGGGACTTAACTAATTTTGTTTGGGGAGGTAAGAGGCCCCGCTTCTCGCAGGCACAACCCCTGGCGCCCCGGGACCGGGGGGGGGGGGGGGGCTGGCATGTCCCAATCTGGTGGAGTACTATTGGGCTGCCCATCTCTGCTACATACTTGAGTGGGGTACCACAGAAAGTGAGAAGTTTCAAGTTTAAAATTTGTATAGCGCACTACTCACCCAGAGGGTCTCAAGGCGCTTGAGGGAGGGGGGTACTTTACTTATCGAATATCCAAGTTTTTAGTTGTTTTCTGAAGGAAAGGTGGTTCTGTGTAAGGCGGAGGTGGGTGGGGAGAGAATTCCAGGTCTTGGCCGCTAAGTAGGAGAAGGATCTTCCCTCCATGGTGGATCTTTGGATAGAGCGCGACTGGACATACCATCTGGGACTTGGCGTGGAATCATAGGGCGGGGCGATCTCCGAGCGCCTATGTGGCGGTACCAACAAAAACGGTGCTGGACATTTGGGATCGGGTGGCTGTGCGCCGGGGCCTCACCACCTTTCCCTCACCCCACACCCCAATTGAAGGGAATCTGTGGTTCCCACCGGCCCTTCACACCAGAGCTTTTCGCAGATGGTCTCAAGGCAACTGCAGAGTACTTGCGGACCTCTTTGACGGGGGCGTCTTTAAATTCTTCGCTCACTGTAGGGAGGACTTCCACTTACCACCTGAAGCCGAAATGCAGTATATCCAACTGAGACACTGGGGAATGGGGGATGAGACATATCAGGCGGCCACTCGCGCCTTCACCCCTTTCGAGAAATTGGCTCGCTACTTCCCCGATTCAAAAAGGCCTGGTTTTGAAAATTTATCATATCCTGCAGCACCCCCTGTCGCCGACCTCCCATGGCTACCAGAGCCGATGGCAGTCCCTTTCGAGCACTGACATTACACCAGCTCAATGGCAGCGACTGTGGCACGACATACCCAAGATCTACCGTAGCATCCCGCAGCAAGAAAACGCCTACAAAATGATGACTCAGTGGTACTATACACCGCAGCGCCTCCACAGAATGTTCCCAGCCTCTTCCCCTGTGTGTTGGTGATGTCGGTCTGCGACTGGGGACTTCTTACACATCTGGTGGACCTGCTCATCACTGACCCTCTTCTAGAAGGAGGTCCTGAGCCATACAAAGGGGGTCTGGGGTTTCCTTTGCCTGATGCCGCTAGCACAATTCTACTTGGGATCAAGCCACCTGGGCTTCTGGCGCTCACCCGCAATGACTGGATGGTGGCGCTCCAAATGCTGGGGGAAGCCAGACAGCTCATTGCCCTATACTGGAAGAGAACGGAGGCGCCCCCAGTGGCGGCATGGTTTGTACGCCTCTGGCATGTTCTAACAATGGAGCTCCTCGCGGCTAGACTGCAGGCCCGCGATACTCGCTTTGGCAAAGTATGGCAGCCTCTGGTGAAATACTTATGCAAAATAGAGCACGCGCGCCATATTCCCCCGACGTTGCGAACCCTGCGTCTGCTGGAGGACACTTTGCTCCCTCCATAGAGTGCCCAGAGAGTGTAATGTGAATGTATTGGAGACTGTAGACCTACCCTGCAATAAAACGAGCTGACCTTCCCGCCCTGGGCCCGGCTATTTCTACTCTTCACTCACCCTCTAATCTTCCCTCTTTCCTTCTTCCCTCTCTCTGTTTCCCACTGCTGTTTCTCTCTCTGATGTTACACTACTGTTTGGGCCCGTTTGGTCCTACGAAGTCACCAGTTCTTTTTCCTAGGTTGTACCTGGCCCGTGGGACTGTGCGATCATTGCCAGTGACTGCTAAACATATAGATAGCGCAGACAGCGAAGAAAGGCGCGGCCGGCCCTTTTGGGTAGTAGGCATTCTAGTATGCTTGAAGAACTGCTTCATTATGCGCTCCTACTCTGTATATGTGCAATTCTCACGACTCGGCCGGCCCGGGCAGGGTTGTAGGCTTATCGCTGTGTTTATGTCACTCTCTGAATTACCCCACCTATGGGGCCACAATAAAAAGATTTGAACATAAAAATCGTCTTCTGACTATATATTAGCAGTCTTAATCACATACCACTCTACCGCAAGGTTTCTGATCAGAAACATCTATGTTCCCCCCTCATCTTGTAAAAAATACAAACACAAATATCATGAAATACTGGAGGAGCATTTCATGAAATTTGTGTTTGTTTTCTTTGTATCATATTCTGCCATCACTAAGGATGAAATAGCAAAATTAATAAGAAGTTCTTGCCCCTCTAAAGCTGCTGGCCCAAATGGTATACCTATGGACCTAGTCACACTAGATGTCCCCTTCTGCAGTTTACTACTGGAACAGCTATTTTCCTGAGCCTTCATGACTGGGCTGGATCCAACCTCATGGAATGTTGCAGTAGCTCATCGTGTTTATAAAAGGGGACCCAAGCAAGAACCAGACAGTTATAGACTAATAGCCCTTCTAGACTTTGAAGGGAAGCTATCACCAAGCATTTATTAAATAAACTGGCTAATTGGGCTGCGAAACATCTTTTAATACCACCAACACAAACTGGATTCTGCTCTGGGTCTTCAACTGTTGACAATATTATGACTCTGACCCTTCTTGCAAAAAAGTCATTTAAAAACAAAACAACGTTGTACGCCTGTTTTGTGGAACGTTGTACGCCTGTTTTGTGGATTATTCAACTGCTTTTGACAAAGTGAACAGGCAAAGACTATGGGCAAAACTCAAGAAGTGAAAAATCGACCATAGCTTATTGCATTTCCTTGTCGAATTGCACACTAACACATGGCTGCCGAAAAGGTTAACTACTACAATGTTATGATGTTCAAATTTCGCACTGAGAATGGCCTCAAACAAGGGTGTATTTTGGTCCCCTCATTAATTTCCTTGTATATTGCGGATTTAACTGAGTCTCTGATCTTGGCATTCCACCTAAGCTGTGAGGTACAAGAATATCGCATTTGGCCTTAGCTGATGATTAGGTGATATTGTCACCAACTACAAAAGGTCTATTAACCCCTATTCCGCCGCAGTACTAAGGGGGGAGGGCGGCCGAGCGGCGGGCGCATGCTGGTGACGGAACCGCTCCTTCACCAGAGTCGGTTGCGCTGTGCTTATGACCGAGCGGTTCCGTCATGGCCCCGCCCGCTCAATAGAACGCCCAGCGCAGGCGCGGAATCCGCGCCGCACAGGCGCTTCGGGCTGGCCATGACGGAACCGCTCCGTCATCAGCAGAGCGCCACCGCGGCTGATGATGGAGCGGTTCCGTCATCAGCAGGGGAGGGGTTAAATCATCTAAATACTTTCAACTTGGAGAATAGGCTAAATGCTAATCTGTCAAAAATGAAAATTATGATTTGGGGGAAAAAACCTAAGCCTGTGTTTTGAGTCTTAGGAGATGCTGTGATCTAAACAGTCAATCGATACGATTATCTTGGGACTACATTTGACAGCATGATATCATAGACCAACCATCATGCCATTAGAAAGCAGCTCAAATCAGCAACAGTCGCAAAATCTGTTATACGATTTGCCAACCTGTTCGGCAGGAGAGCAATCAAGCCATCATTGAAAGCACTAAACATGAACTTATTCCATACCTGTTTGATGCATTTCCAGTAGTAAATCATAAGGTTATAGCCAGTCTTGACGAAACATCTATGCTACATATACGCAATCTCTTCCTTCTACGCACTGCCACTCTACACTGTGTTATCAGGCTCTAAATAAATCTAAAATATCTAACGTCACTTCATCACAGAAGCACTCTGAATTATTCCTGTGACTGTGCAAGAGCGTACCCACCCACTTTAAAGTCCTTAATCCATCTGGAACTAAGAAAAACAAAATATAAAGGGCCTTATTTATGAGAAATGACGCATCGCTGCGTGAAAGCAGCAATGCGTCACTTCTCAGTGCGCACTCCTTGCGACATTCCTGATGCGTCATATTTAATGTATGACGCATCATGTCGCAAGGAGTTACAGATACGTCAGTATTGCTGACGTATCTGTAAGCGCAAAAGTGATGCATTGCTGGAGTGTGTCACAAAAGTGACGCAACTCCAGCAATGCGTCCTTTCACATGGGGCAAGCCTCATGTGAAAGGGCCTGCGTCAGTCTTACGCCTGCTGTGAGGCAGGCGAAAGATTTTGACGCAACGGCGTCCTAAAAGTATCGCAGTGAAATCTCATAGATTTCACTGCGTCACTTCTACGACTCTTCCCTGCGTCAATACGCCCTCCTTGCATACATTATACCTGGCGCAGGTATAATGTGGCGCAGGGGTTTACAAAGTGACGCATCTACCTAAAAGCGTCACTTTGTAAATATGGCGCCACAAGGCGTATTTTTTACGCCACTGGTGCATCACAAAAAGTGACGCGGCGTAAAAGTGACGCACAGCCTCATAAATGAGGCCCAACGATTCGAGCTGAATGGTTGATCCTCAAACATAGATCTAGAAACATGACAGCTTCCCAACCTATAGTCACTGGCAAAGTTAGATTGACTGGCCCAGAAAAGTTTACTCCACGCGATTTTAAATTTCAGACAGAGGGACACAGACTTTGCAAGGTCAAATGAATATAATATAATCCCATGGCATTAGTTTTTAACACTTTTGCCTCACAGAGCCAAGAATATCTAGAGTCAAACCTGCCAGGCTATGTTAAAATAAAATTCTAATGTTCAGACTGTTTTATATCCCGATTTACAAATTTGAAAAGAAATGGACTCCAGCTCACAAAGGAAAAACTTTGTTGGTCCTGTGGACCCACAATAGAAACCGTTTTGCACATGTTATGTATTTGCCTCAAAGTCCTGTATTTAAGAAAGATTTATCTAAGAGCGATTTTTATTAAGGCAAAAATAAGATCTACTCGCAGGTATTTACGCTTTTTCACGTTTTTGGAGGGCCATGCAGTTTCCAATTGCTCCTTAGTGTCCTCCACCATCTTACATTGGTCAATTCTAAAACAGGAAATGGTGTGCACGTCATTCTGACAGGCACACGCATGCATGGAAACTCGTGGCTGTGCCTACAGAGAGACGCACCAGCCGCCACTCCATTGTGTCTTTGCTTTTTCTTTTTTCTTTGGCTGATACTGCACAAGATCAGCAAAAACATTTTTGCTGAAGCTGCACAGCATCACCAAACAGTATTGACTAAGCCAATAGGTCCAAAATGCTAAACCTAATAGCTTTGCAAATGGTTGTTGTGCCTGGTTTTTAGCTCGTTTGGAGCACTACCTTCACAGTCACAAAATAAACCACTCGGCAGAGCTGGGTAATCAGTACCTTTTGTACATGTATGTAAATGATTAACTCACTGAAATGCGGGTTACATTGCGAGTGTAAATGCATAAAATACACATATGTGCTGCTGGTGCAACCCACTACCTACTTCAACATTGGAAAACCACAAAGCTACCTCTGCGCAAATGCACCATTGAGAGCCCCTCACTCAAAGGAGACAAAAACACAGAGAGAAAGAACTCCTGGGAAAGAAAGCTATCTTTGCCACAAATTGGGCCTGTCATATAAGGTAACCCATCCATCACCTCCTGTTTGCCTGAGCCCTGGCAATTTGCACGGCCTAAATAAAACAAAAACTATTAGTTTCCGAAATTTTAAAGCTCACAAGTGATGTATGAGATAACATTAAGACGGTAAGGACACAACATGTATATTTAGTGGGGGACTTTGATTAATTGTAGAATCAGATTGGTGTGCGTTACGAGAAAATCAGCCGGCCATGTCCAATCAAAGTTTGCTCAACGATGTGGAACTCAGTCCACAGGGGCTGCGGTGATAATTAAACAAGCATTGGCACAGCCAACTGGTCTCGCCTTTGGGATCTTAGAAGTGTTTAGCCATGCAGCGCATTATCCTGGGTGTAGTGCCATCGACAAAACAGAACACCATGACCTAGAAAGAAGCTGCTGTGATACTTGAGTAATTGGCTTGAGATGGCATTGGTGGAATACGGCTTGTTGTGTCAGGTCTACTGTCTGCACTATTATTTTCATTCTTTAAGAGTAAGAGCAAAACCACTTTTTGAATGTATTTCTCATGTATTGATGGCACTTAGGAGTTATTTTATCACCTGGCTCTGATGTGCCACTATCAGCCTCTCCAAGCTATGCTTTAAATTTTAAGGCATGCCGGAGAACTGGTTATAAACCTCGAAGACGGGCAGCACACATTAGAGGTCGCTCCAGATTTTGCTGGGCCCCCGTGCGGTGCAGCATGAAAGATGCAATTACAATATATAATACAAGCCTTGTGAACACACATGCTGTCCGCAGGCGTGCAACACCCATTGGGCTCAAAGCGCTTCAGCGCTCCCTCCCCGGCGTGTGTGTCAGCTGGGGCTGAGACAGCTTCCCAGGCACACACACAGCCACATCCGAGTACTTCACAGGTGTTTAACCCCTTCGCTGCGGCGGCTATTCCGTCGCAGCGCTAAGGGGGAGGCGGGGCCGCGCGGCGCTCCCATGCTTGTGACAGAAACGCTCCATCACGGCCCGCGGGTGAGCTGTGCTTGTGACCCGCTCTTTAGAACGTCAGCGCAGGCGCGGAATTCGCGCCGCACAGGCGCGGCGAGCGGGCCGTGACGGAACCGTTCCGTCACCAGCACAGCCCACCCGAGGCTCGTGACAGAACGGTTCCGTCACGAGCATGGGAGGGGTTAAAAGACCATTTACTTGCTAACGAGGCTTTGTTGTGTTTTCACCCCTTCTTAGAGCCCCGAAATCTCCTCTCTGCAGATTGCTGGAAGAATCAGCCAACCCCCAAAAAATGTTTAGTAGCCACCTCCTGAATTTGGCTCTAGTTGCGCCTCTGGCTGTCCGCGAGGCAATTCCATTGAACACATGCGAGGTACAGGATAGTGGTGCTGCGCGCACACAGGACCGCATACAAGGGACATGGGGCAATGCTGCTGAGAACACATAGAGCTGGGGCAGTACTGCTGAGCACACACAGCACTGTCATACTGTGCACACTTGGAAACTGATGCTGCTGCTGAGAACACACAGGGCACAGGACAGTACTGCTGAGCACGCAGAGGGCTCTTGTACTGCTGAGCACGCACAGAAAGAGGCAGCGCTGCTGAGCATACACAGGACATGGGGCAGTGCTGCTTAGAACTCACAGGGTCTGGGGCAGTGCTTCTGAGAATGCACAGGGCATGGAGAAGTGTTGCTGAACACAGGGAGGGTGGTGGTGCAGAGCACACGTGAGACATGGGGGAAGTCCTGCTGATCCTGAACGGGGCAGTGCTGCTGAACATGCACACAGCACGGGGCAGTGTGGCGGAGCATGCAAAGAACTTTAGTGTCAAGCAAGCACACACAGGACCCTAGGCAGTGCTGCTGAACACACACAGAGCTGTGGTACTGAGCACATACATGGGTGGGGCAGCAGTGCTGAGCACAAAGAGGGGCATGAGGCGTTGTTGCAGTGCCTGGATGCAGTGGAGTGATGAAGACACACAGAGCAGTGGTTGTGCTAAACACAAGGCTGTGATGCTAAACGGGGCGGTGGGTATGTGCAACCAGCCACCGGTCTTGCATGTATACAAAACCCACCTTCAGCCAGCCTTCCAACTCACCCCTGTGAGGTTCAAGACTAACTGGAGAACAGAGATTGTGAGAAAGTGTAATTGCAGAACAATGGCAGTTGTGAAGAGGTGACCCTTCTATCAAATGCTGCCAGTGCTGCTTCTGTGAGTTCTCCTGTGTGCCTGTGGGGTTTGACACCCATACTAAGTGTGGGGACTGATCACATCAAACCATTGTTTGCTAGAGGTGGGAGCAGACAGAGCGTGCATGAGTTGGACAAATCGAGAAATCGCAATCATGCACTAAGAAAGAATGAGAAGCCCCTTGATAGGGCGTCATCAGTGCTAGAAAATGAATTACGTACGCAAAGAAAAAACATTATGCAGCAACGGCTCCTCCGTTATGGCGGAGAAGCATCTCGCCATCTGCTGAGAGCCAGCAGAGGGAAATGTGAGAAATAAAATGATATTAAAACCATTTTATTATCTTTTTTATTTTTATGGTACTAGAGGCAGCCAAGTCTAGGGTGGGGTGGGCCATGGTGACAGCAGGGGGAGGATGCGTAGTGTACCCTGTAAGTGCGCATGTTGGTAAGGATGGCCAAACCGACATGTGCACTTAGATCTCTCCACCTGAGCTGTGCTGCACAGCCTAGGGGAGAAGAGGCACTGGCTCCCAGGCCCTGAGCGAGCGTTAAATCAGCTCGCTCAGGTCAATCACGGTAGAAGAACACTGAGAAGGCAGTCAGCAGTGGCAGATAAGTACATTTCATTTAATGTTTTTGTTATTTACCTCCAACCCCCATCCCACCACTTGTTATTAATAGCAGCTGCCACTGACATTATGCCATTACCAGACAGTTTCTTCATTCTCTTAAAAAGGGTGTTACAATTATGAGCCACACACACATTGAAAGTAACTAACTCCTGCATGCTTTACGTTTTTTCTATGCTTTTGGATTCAAACATGGCGAAAACATTTTTTTTGGTAGCAGCTCTTCGTCTGCCTGAGTTTTTCTTCTCTGCTCGGGGATGTGGATGCAGTGGCTTGCTGGTGGGGTTGGAGGCCCACATAGCTTCCCTAGGCTGTGGTTGAAGACATGTGTCAGATCTGACCCTATACACACAGGGAAGCTGCATGGCTTTCTGTGGCAGCGGCAGTCGGTGAGAGGATTAACAAGGACGAAACCCATTCACCTGTGGCCAGGAGCAGGAGTGGAAGAGTCGCAATAAAACTGTACTGACCTTTATTGCAGCAGAAGCCGTGGGCATGGTAGGGATGGTTTACAGGGCCGTCGAAGCTCTGAGTGACTGAAAATAGCAGCGCTTATGCTGTGTGAGAATCCTGCCCTTCAAGGGCGCTTACTAAGAAAATGGTTATAGCAGGGATGGGAGAGGAGGGATTTAGCATGGCAAGCTGCTGCAGGCAGGTGGGGGGGACGGCACAGATGAGTGCCAAAGCTGAACACACACAGAGAACACAAGCAAGTAACAATTTTAAAAACAACCAGATAAACAACCAAGACATAAAGATAAAGTATTGGTCCCTGCTCTGTGTCAGGAAACAGAAGAGAAAAAGTAGGGACAAAGCGGAAGGGTTGCCTTTTAGCAAGCAAGGATTTTTAAAGGACACTGAAACAAACATGAAAAGAAGTGGGCGGGCTGTAAGCCCACAGAGTGAATACAGCATGTCTCAAAGAGAGAGCGCATGTGCTGCCGAGGCATGACCAAAAAAATATGAACCAGGAATCTAATTGCATATGTGCTACAGCTTTTCAGTCTGGTCTAAATTGGTATTCCGACAAAATATTGAGTTTAAAATATCGATCTACAAGAATATTGGGTCTTAAATATCCAGACCCCCCAGGATATAACGGCATGGATTAGCAAATTTAGCGGCACAACAATGGAAATTTAGCGGTCAAATATGGAAATTTAGCGGCATTTTTGTGACCCTTTATTTTACTCATAATCATTAATTTTCATCCTTAAATCAATGGAAACTGTTTTAGCAGAGTATTCCACATTGAATAGGCAACCTGGGATATGGAACAGAGGAAGTCAAATCGTGAATCTCTTGCTGAAAAATAAAAAAAAAGGAATGTCCCTAACACGCTTTTATGTTATGATTGATATTGCCGCTATATTCTTACTCGGGACGGTGTTGAGCAGTTAAAATGAGAGTCAGATTTCCTGAAACTTTTTAACCAGTTGTCTTTTGGCGGACCGTTTGCCAGTAGAGGTTTGCAATGGTGTAGTTAATTGAGGCTCTGCTGTCAGAAACCAGGGGTTGAATGAGGTGCGGGAAACTTGAGTCAGGCAGCAGGAAACCCACCTAGTTTGGGAGAGTTTCCAATTTCTGACCTATGATGGCCTTAGTGTTTTGCAAAAATAAATAGGAAATAGCATGCCGTTCAATATAATAGGACACTGCACCACATTTCTTGCTTTTTGGGTTTCATCACATTTTTGCTCCCCAAAACCATGTGTGGTAATTCCATGAATGAAGGTGGTATTAACTGGGCATGTGTCACACTAAAATGTGTAGAAATATGAATAAACTACTGTTTTAGCACAACCACAGCACTCTAAACGAGAAGGTAGTCTTCTCTCTCGCCTCTTCTCCATCTCTCTTTTCACTTTCTGCCTATATCTGGTCCTCATTTTCTCCCCTGCTCTTTAGTATCTCTCTCACCTTCTCCTAACTACAGTTTTCTCTCTTTTCAGAATTGGGAAACGATTTTTCCACAGTACTGTCCCACCTCTCTATTTCCTCCACCCTGTACGCCATTTTCCTCTGTCTCTCACCTCTCCATCCGCTTTGAACTACTCAATTTTCTTTGTAGCACCTTCCTATTCTTTTCGATATCAACTCTTTTTGTTTCACCTGTGAATGTATTTCGCATCTCTTCTCGTTTAAACTTTTTTCCTCACTCTGTTCTTTGTGCACAACCCCCACTCCTTTCTCGAAACATCTTCCTTCTTTTCTCCCTGCCACTAACTACTCTGTTCTACCTCTTTCAGTTTTCTTCACATTACGATTGCAACATTACCTTTGCTTGGGGTCTCATGCGGAGCACAGACCATTTCCGAGTCTTTCCTCCGGCTCTGAGTCTCTTCAGAGATCCAGGGTCGGACTGGCCAATGGTAGGTCAATCGTGCAATGCCCTGTGGGCTAATCTGACAGATCAGTGTATGGGCAGTTTTATGGAGCCGTTTGTGGGCCTGTTTTATGGCTAGGTGGCCTGTTTTTTTATTGTTGATTTCCCTGATATTGCCAAAAACAGTCCCTGCTGCAAACACAAATGCATGCAGTCTCCCATCCCTTGCAAATTCCCATAGAGAGTGTCTTTACAGGTTCAAGATGGGTCTGATTTGCAATTGTGGGCCATTTTCTTTTAGCTATTTGTTTAGTTAATTTTGGTGCCTGGACAAATGTTTGCCCCAGCAGATCTCAGAAGGTCACCAACTCACTCCTTGCTCCTCTGGCAGTCTGTGGAGCTCAATGTGTCGTTAAGCACCCCCTTCGCCCTGGATGCCTCTGTAGATACGGTTCCAGCCCAGAGTGCCCTCCAGGCCATGGCCTGGAACGGGTTCAGTCACTCGGTGGCATCCGGCCAAAGGCCACTGTAGCGGGAGGGATAGCGCATGGGAGGCAGAAGCGGCATGGCTGTCGTCAAAGAAAGCAGCTGGCTTGGGCTAGGGATTGTCAACGGCAAGTTAGTTCAGAAGCAGGTGGGAGCCAAGCAGGTCAAAAGGGGACGTCATTAGTGCATCTCATTTCTGCATTCTGACCTCCGCTCAGCCCATCCCTTCAGGCGCTTGCAGGTGGGCATGATTACGTCCAAAATTACTGCCTTAATATTTGAGTGTTGGAGAGCACAGGAGGCTACACTTACCGCCATTGACGCCGCCACCGAAGCCAGGAGTCACTTACCCTGCAGCTCCCTTGCTGGGAGGACGCCGCCACCGGGGCCAAGAGTCACTTGCAGGGAGAATCGCGCCGCCGCTCCGGGACTACAGTTCCCGGCAGGCACCGCGGCGGCGCGCAACTGTGACGTCGCGCCAGGAGGCGCTTATCAACAGCGCTAGAACTAGCTACGCGGGACGCGGGCGGGATGCCCGGGGCTAAGCCCGGGCAAAGGGCGGACCCTCTGTGGCCCTCCGGGGACCGAGGAGCCGGGCCGGGGCCATACCCTTTCCATCACCGTCCCTTGTCTGCTATTTACTAAAACACGTGAGTGAGAAATAATCGCTTATAAGTTACTTTTGTTCCCCACTTGAGCCTGGAACTATCCCCCATTATGTCCTCCAAACTGGTAACTATGGACAATTTTCTAATCAAAAAGGTTGCGCTAATCAATAGCAACAGAAGGGCGTCCTTGGGATTGGAGCACTCGCCTACAATTACTATTACACCGGAGCTCCCAGTTACTGTCTCTGATACACCTTTGGCAAAGGAACATCCTGCCCCCGCAGGCAAAGTAACTACTGTAATTGCCATGGTCCATGCGGGTCAGCATGATGAGGACTCCCATGTTCAAGCCCCCATAGGGTCAGGTATAGCTTCTTCAGAAATATATGACCCTGTAACAAAAGAATCCCCTAGAAGATTTAAGAAAGCCCGAGTGAGACGAAGGGGGAAGCCAAGGAAAACAAGCCATAAAATTACACAAGGAGGGGGGAGTGAGTTTGGAACTATACCATTATTTTCAGAAATGAGATCATCTAACTTAGGGGGAATAGGTGATGCCACTTCGCCCAAGCGCCCTAGAGATTCCGTGTTGCTTATCGATTTGTCACATTCAGGGATCACAGATAATGTTGACAGCCTTTCTGCTGACCCCATTGTGATAAGCAAACATCTCTTGTCTAGTACACCAACTAGCTTATCCTTATTGGACTTACCTATAGGGAATGATAGTGTCAGATTATCGGGCTCCCCAAAACTTCCTATTGAGTCGTCTCCTAGGTCCCCTACTTCTCCCCTTACTATGAGAAACAGTAAAAAAAAGGGGGGGTGACCCACTGGGTAATCGAGCACAGAAAATAAGGAAAGGGGTAGTTCATTCTCCACAGTCACAAACTGGTCAAACCCTAGTAAGTGAGGAGGCCATGATGGCTAAGATTGTAGAACTTATTAGGGGTGCGACGCAACCACTTCTCGATAAGACCATCATGATGTGTACACATCTAGATAAAATAAAGAAGAAGGTCGAACAGAATTCCCTCCTCTTACTTGACCTGGTAAAGGGGCTAGAAAAAGTTAAGATGAATTCCACAGTAAAAACTAACCCACCTGTAAAATCTAAAGTAACAGCTCCCCCTCCAATACTAGCACCTATAACATCAGCACCTATAACACCAGCACCTGTGCAAAAAAAGAAACCTGTGCAAGAGGGGGTAAGATCGGGTAGCCCTGCGATTACGTTATTAACTCCCACTACGCAATTGGCTACACCCCAACTGGCGGCTCCAGTAACTAAGGAGCAAACATCTAAACCAGGGGGAATCCAAAACCAAGGTGGTAGTAAGGACTTATTAACGACTAAGTCGAGTAATGGGAATGTTTTGGCCATCGTTCCTGAAAAAACGAGTCGTATTATAGACTTAACCCCAGATTCTGCCCCTTATGTTATTGTAATGGCAGGGGTCCCTGAACTGCCGGCAGGTAAATGGGAAGATCATGGAGCATTACGGAACAAGGTTACCTTCTGGCTCCGAGATAACAGACCGTTACCTGCATCAATAAATGGTGAAATTTTAAGTGTAAGGCGTGCCAATTGGGTGGGAGCCAGGCCAAAGGATAGAAATGGTGACGTTATAATCATCAATTTTAAGGATTATAGGGCCGTGAGGCATATTGGGGACTGGTTCGATGCTAGTAGCAGCGCTTCCATCTCCACACATCTTTTATCCTATTTCTATCCATATGCACCGCCAAAAAGCTTTAATAACTGGGGCAGGGACAGGCAGCTATTTAAGAAGCCAGTCCATCAACATCGGGGGTTTGGAAATGTAAGACCATGGGATAGGGTTGGTCCAAGGGGGGTACCACCAATGCTGGGTAGTTCTGCTTATGCAAGTGCCCAAGATCCCTCTATTTACACGCAGAGGCCGGAGGACTTTTATCCCAGAAATCAGCATCAAGTCTATCAATACCCCCCTCTTAGCAATCAATATTCACCATACTTGGAGCCCAACCTCACTCAAGGCAGACCATGGAACAATAGAGGATTGCTTCCACACATGTACAACCTACCAATCCAAAATCGCTTCCAGATTTTCTCTGGTCTGGATGGGGTAGATTGACAGCAAGCTCAGATACCCCGAGAAATTGTGGCTGGGAAAAAACCCTCTCCCCCAGTTCTTCAAGTTCTTACTAGGGGTGGGGTTCTCCCTAATAGTACTGAGGCCCCCATTGAGTCACCTCAAGAATTGCCCACATTATACAAGACCTTCACTCTCGATAGATCGACACCTTGTGACAGTGATACCCTGGAGCAGATGCAATCTATCGTAGGTGATAATAATGGGAGTGGGGAAAAGACAGGAAATGACCCGACACAGGTGAAGAGTGACCTTTGTGCACTGCTGTTCTGGAACATAGCAGGGTTGAGGCAAAAAATTACTAACCCAGCCTGGGAGTCTGTAATAAGTGGCCAGGATATAGTGGCCCTGCAAGAAACATGGACTTAGGACTCAATCCATGTAAATGGTTATAGAACCTTCTTTACCCCAGCTGTTGGAGGCCACTTTGGAAGGGCAAAGGGTGGTTTGACTACGTTTGTTTCAAATCAACTTAAAATTAAACAAGCTCATTGCCATTTACATTCCAATTACTTTCAGCTCATAATTTTAAGAAATTTTAAAGGAGCGAAGGTGATGATTAGTAACTTCTACAATAATGTCCCAAGGGAAGAAATTGTGGTTGTGATGAAGCAGCTCAAGGAGGAAGTTCAGTTAGAGGTAGATAAAAATGACAGAGAACTGGTAATTTTATGGGGGGGGGGGGGGGGGGGGGATTTTAATTGTTCACTTTGTACCAAAGGGAGTCAGGGCCTATGTGGCCTAATGACAGAGAGAGATACGTATCTGACTCACTTCAATCACACTTTGATGGGGGACTTGCTTAACGAATTATTATTCATGTTTGATTTAGGGTTTGCTAATGAATCAGCCCTAAAACCCACACCCTTTGCCCCGACCTTTGTTGGTAGAGGCTTGGTGTCAACCATTGACTTTATTATTTCCTCCAGTAATCTTAATCATAGAGTGGTGGGGGTTACAAATATCCAATTGCCCATAAGTGACCATCTTCCCCAATGCCTTAAGGTAGTAGATTTGTTCCCAGACCCATCTACGGCCGCGCCTCTTCTTGAGGCAGCGGTTGATGTTGTTCTTGGGAGACAAAATGGGTATACACTCAACTGGAGCAAAGTAATCCCCGCAACCTTCTTTAAGGAACTCTGGGAGGCGTGCTCTAATAGTTTTATGATCTGTTTGGGTGATAACTCTAATAACGATCAAATAATTGAGCACTTTGGTATAATAGCTACAAACATAAAAAGTAGCCTAAGGGTGGAGGCAAAACGTAGAGGTAAGGGATCCAAGAGTTGGTTTGATAACGCATGTACCAGGGCGTTGAAAAATCTAAAACAGGCAGTACACAGAAGCCCCAGGGATACAGGTGAAATAAGAGCATGCAGGTCCGCATATAATCAGGCCCTCAAAGTAAGGAAAACTGTGCTAAATAAGGAGGCAATAGATTCACTCTGCGAGGCTTCAAAAACTAAAAATCCTGCCGCATTTTGGAAAGTAATTAACACCCCTTTCCCTTACGAAACCCATACGGCACAAATTGAGATCGCAATAAATGAGGATAATTGGGTAGATCATTTTTCCAATCTTTACAAGGCACAGGATGATACCCACAGCGGAGGTTCTCATATTAGTTTCGATTTACAACCAAGTTTTAATTTGGTTGTAACACTTGATGAGGTATTGCTTGCCTTGAGATCCACCAAAGGCGGCAAGGCAGCTGGGCCTGATGGGATCCCTGCGGACCTATTTAAAGTAAACACTGAAATCTGGGGTCCAATGTTGGTACAACTTTTTAATTAATGGGCCTGAAAGAATCCTGGTTTACCTCTGTTATCGTCCCAATTTACAAGAAGGGGGACAGAAACAGTTGTGCCTGCTACAGGACAATCTCCCTTCTTGATTCATCAATAAAAATTCTGGGACGTATAGTGTTGGCAAGACTCCAAAGCTGGGCGGAGGAAAATGAAATCATGAGTGACTTGCAATTTGGTTTTCAAAAAGGGATTGGTACAATCGAGCAAGGCCTAAATTTAATGCTACTGCAACACAAATATATAAGGATAAAGTCGGAACGCTTGTATTTTACTTTTGTAGACCTTTCATCAGCGTTCGACTGCGTATCACACACCAAATTGTGGGCAATAATGAAAGGTTTGGGAGTGGACAATACCATCATCTGTTTTCTGAGGGAACTCTATAGTGGAGCCACAGCTTCTGTTCGCTACGGTAGGGGGGGCGAATGCTCCAGACAATTCAGTGTGGGCCGTGGGGTGCGGCAAGGTTGCGTATTAGCACCTTTTTTATTCCTCCTTTACATCAATGGGCTTGAGCATCACCTGCTGCAGGAGTGCAGAGATATGCCCAGGGTGGGGAGGAGGGCAATCCCTGCACTCATGTATGCGGATGATGCCGTGCTTATGGCACGTACTCCTCAGGCTCTGCAAAAACTAGTAGTTAGTTTTGAGAATTTTATGCTGAATCTAGACTTACTAGTAAACTGTAGCAAAACTTTCACAATGAACTGTGGTCCAAAATCAGGTAAACCGATTAAACGGATGTTTTTAAACAATGTGCCACTAGATAACACCCCAACCTTTTCTTATCTGGGTATTTTATTCCATGAGTCAGGTTCTTGGACAAGCGCAATTAAGGCTAGAACCCTTTTATTTATGAAAACGATCATGGCCTTAAAGAATTTTGTTAGAAAACTGGGCAGGAAGCCGATAAAAGAAATGCTAACTATATATAAAGCAACATGCTTATCTGTGGCTATGTATGGCTCAGGCTTGTGGGGGTACGCTAATGTTGATCCAATCCAGGTGGTGGAAAACAAATTTTTGAGGGAAGTCCTTGCAGTTCCACAGTGTGCTGCCACATTTAACTGTCACGCTGAACTTGGCCAACCTTACATAACAGACATTATCAAAATTCAACCTATCCTACTGTGGCACAGGGTATGGACCACAAATGAATGCGTTATGAATCGGGCCCTGTTACAGGACACCCTCAGTTTGGATCACGTGGACAGAGCAGAATGGCTGGGATATGTAAAGTGTTTCCTGACTGAGATTGGATGCTATTCTTCCTACTCGGATCCACCTTCAATGGATAGCATTTCTAGGAGTACACTAAAAACCCTTTGCCTGGACCATCTTGAGGAGAAGAGGAAGAGAGCTGAAACCCTGAAACATTCAGTACATTCCCACCTCCTTACTCTTTGTGAGACTAACTCTGTACAGCCATATTTATCCCTGCCCATGACAAACTATGATCGCTTTCTTTTAACTCGTTTTAGATTTTGTATATTTTTTAGATTGGTGTCCTTTCCTAGCATGAACTCATGGAAGCGTATATTGCCCACTTGCCTGTGTGATGGTATGTCACATCAATCAGATATCCATATCCTTTTTTTCTGCAGATTTTATAGTGCCACTCGTAGAAAAATTATCGTCCCTTTCTTAAAAGAAATGAATTTAACCAGATGCCGCCCAGCTTTTTTAGAAGTCCAGAGAATGGATACGGTTTTAACTGTAACTGTGGTTTTAAATTTTTTAAAAAGTGTTTTTAAATTACGGAAACAAATGGTAACTGAAATGGTTTAAATTTTTTCCTACTGGATAATTGTCTATTGATCTCCCTCACGGAACTCACAATTATGAGCTGTAATTACTGTAAATTGTTTTTATGTCTGTTACTTTCATGGTTATTTGTTTTTAACCGAATAAAGTTCTTTGAATCTGAATCTGAGTGTTGTTTCTGCACCAAACATGTTATCGTTGTAGGCAGTGGGCTCCTGCCCATGCCTTGAGTACATCCCGTTAAACTGTGGTGGCAGGGTCCTGTAGCAGAAAACCGAAGTGCATTCACAGAAGTGATTTCGTGGGCACTTTTGTAAAAATTGCGGCATTTTTACAAAAGTGCCGTTTTTGCGGGCACTTTTGTAAAAATCGCGGCATTTTTACAAAAGTGCCGATTTCGCAGCAAACCGCGAAATCCTGGAGGTCTGAATATTGTGACTTAGAAATATCGTTGCCCAAGAATATTGATGTTAAGAATATCGATTTTAAGGTAAGTAATATCGATTTTTAAAATATCGAAGTCATTAATATCCTTTGCAAAAATATAGGAGCTCATTATGATGTTGGTCGGAGTTGCCTCTGACCTACATCGCTGCAATCTCGGGACTTACCTACCTCGGGTGGGCTGTCCCCAGAAAGCAATTACGATGCAACAGCACATGCTGCGGTCTCAAGCTCCCATTTCTCTATGGTAGCCTGATCCCAGGCCGTGTTTCTTTCCGCACCAGGACTCCCAAGACCAGGAGCTTTTGCAGCCAAAGTGCGCTTCAAAAGCACATGCAGCACCGCGGCCGGGGTAGTCGCTAACACCAGATCCCGGGCTGTGTTTCTTCCCGCACCGGGACTCCCAAGACCAGGAGCCTTTGCAGCCACATTGCACTTCAAAAGCGCCCACAGCACTGCGGCAGGTGTAGCTTCCAATGCCCGATCCCCGGCTCTGTTTCTTCCGGCACCGGGACTACCAAGACCAGGAGCCTTTGCAGCCACAGCACACTGCAAAAGTGCCTGCAGCACCGCGGCCAGTGTAGCCGCCAACGCCTGATCCCGGGCTACGTTTCTTCCTGCACTGGGACTTCAAAGACCAGAGCCTTTGCAGCCACTGGGTGCTTCAAAACCGTAGCACGGTGGCGTGGGACGCGTGCAGGGCCTCACCCGGGCAAAGCCTGGGCCAAGGGCTGAACCGTCAATGCCTGTCAGAGCCCGGAGGAGGCTGGGCTGCCCCCCCCCCTCTAATGTGGTTTCTTTGCATATTCTACCAGGGGCTCAACTTTGATTATGGCGAACCAAAAGGCTAAAACGCGCGATCAAGGAACTGAGGTTGTCAACACTTTGGACTCCTTCCTCTCGAGAGCAGTAGACGTGTTATCAAAGGAGATAGAGAGGGCAGAGGGAAGGCTACCTGGAGGAGAGGTGAGCTTACTATCTCTGCAAGTAAACCTCCTTCAACTGCTTGTGATCCGATTTTATCTTAAAATGATTCCCCCAAAAAAACCTCCTTAAGTTCCTTGCTACCAAAAATAACTTCCAAGTCGTTCTTCTCAATGACTGAATAGTTGTGCTCAGCTCCTTTCAATCCATGCAATAAAAACAAAATCGTCCTTATCTGTCCATCAGATCTTCGTAAAAAAATTGCTCCTAAAAGTTTTGGAGTCTTGATAGTGGATGGTTTGTTGATAGTTTATCTTTTATAGTTAGGTTCCTTCCACTCATCGCCAGTGTAAAGATGATGACATAACCAGATGAATTTGTGTCCAAAGAACAGTTTATTGATACGTTTCTCCAAAAGATCCCATCCATCAAGTATCCACCACTGGTCTCCTCTGCTCCTCTCCTTCAGCTTCCAACCATTTGAATCCTAACTAATTCCGCCAATAGCAACAAAGCAGTAGAGACCCCACATTCTCAGCAACCCAACAATTTCAGGATGCCATATGTCTTTGAAAAAGTCACTGTATAGGGTAATCAGCCTAACTCTGAACCCAACTGAAGACATGTCATGGACTTTAGACAATCATCTCAAGCTCATATCAAGCTCAACGCTGTATGTACAATTTATCTGTAACCTATACCTTATGATGTTAAGCGCTCTGATACCCATGGGTCATGTCCGTGCTATAGAAAACTGTTAATAAATAAATAAATAAATAAACTCTGGCACCAGAAGTCCGTTTGAGTACAGCTGATCAAGAATGGCAAGAAAATCAAAGCTTTCATTCTCAACAATGGCTGCTTGAATTTCATTGAGAAAAACAATAAAGTACCTCTGGCTGGATTTGGTCATGCTATTGATGATATCCCTGAAGTCTGTTGCAAGGCTGTAAAAGTAACAAACATTTCCCTACCAGCCTTGTGCAAATGAAAAAAAGAGGAGACATATTCGTTGAATTCTTCCTGGAACACAATAAGTATTTTTGTTAAAAAATATGTTTTACAGTACAACTGTTGGATTAGGCCAAACCATTAGATGGAATGTCTAAATCTAGGTGGGCTGTCCTATGTGATAATCAGTGATTCATTTGGATAAGGAGAGTTGAGCAGTCAACCTATCTGAGGAATTTATTGCATGCCTATCAGTGCTTTAAATGGGCCGGTACTGTCCGGTACGGAGTACCGGCACTTTTCTATTTAGAGAGGGAGAGTACCGGCACTTCTCAAGAGAAATGCTATACTTTTAAGTGGAGAGTATCGGCACTTCTCAGAAACAAGCCGGTACTCTGGTACAGAGTACCTGCACTTCTATTTTTTCATTTCAAGCACTGATGCCTATTATTAGGAATATTAGGCCGTTAACATCACCTTCACCTCCCTGCTCTCCCGCCATCTCTTCCCTGCCCTTCGACCATGTATTGCTAACCCACAGGTATGCTTTTCAGAACATTCTGAGAATTACAGAGTAGGTGAAGGCATCGCAAAACTGTAAACAGAAATGATGATTCAGGGGTTGAGTTTAGGATTTTGGTAAAGTCTGCCTCGGGTGACAGCCAGTGGTGTAAGAAGGTCAGGTGGTACCCAGTGCGGAACATTTCTTGTCACCCACTGCTTGACAAAATAGCAAAAGTATGTGTTTAAAACATATATTTTTTCCTTTTTGTCACCCCCTCAGTGAGGGCCCATACCCAACGCACCCCCCTTCCTACGCCACTGGTGACAGCCATCCTTACCAATAAGAAAACCGTACAAATGCAGCATGATTGAAATCTGTTAAAGTAAACGGGTTGAACAACTTTTAAGGAAATATAAGTTGACTATTCCATAGAGAAGCAAAGCCGATTTTCTCATGCTGAAATAAACACATCTGATCTCCGATTTTTGGCATATAAATGGGTTCAAACGTTGTATTGAAACTTCAAGTACTCAGATCAGATAACATTGCCAAAGGACTATATCGAATGTAAACCTGAATCAATTGATTGGTTATACCATACAAATCGACAGTCTTCAATTAAAAAATAAATAAATACATGTATCCATGCATAGGTTTGGCAGCATTAGAGGCATTTTTACGGGGCGTTCTTTACCATGTATCATAAGTACATTGATTCAGCCCTTTTGGATGGCTGAATGGAAAAAAGCATCCGGTCCTGACATGGATTATGATTCTGAGCATGTTAGGGACTCCAATGTGCTGCAGGGTATGTTTAAAGCATATAGGGCCTCATTACGATGTTATGTTAAACTTTACTTGTATAGCGCACATACACCAGGTTGGTTTCTTGGCGCTGCTCTGAAGAGTTAGACTGAGATGTTACTAGTATGCCTGTTTGAACAGCCATGTTTTTAGCAGTTTGAGGAAGCTCATGAGGTTTGAGCAAAATCTGATCTCAAGTGGCAGGGAGTTCCAGAGTTTGGGGCCTAGGGTGGCAAACCTAGTCCCCCCAGACCGTTTTAGCCTGAAGGATGGTGTGGTCAGGTGCATGTGGGCAGATCGTAGGTTGCGGGTAGGGGTGCATCTGTTGATCGAGCTGTTGATGAATTTTGGGCTTTTACTGTTCAGGGATTTGAAGATTATGCATCCTACCTTGAAGGCACATCTCTGGGGTATTGGAAGCCAGTGTAGTTTCTTGAGAAGAGGAGTGATATGTTGACACCTGTTTTCTTGAAGGATCAGTCTGGCCGCCTGGTTTTGAACCATTTGAAGGCGGTGGGTGAGATAGGCCGGGATGCCAAGGTAGAGAGAGTTGGAATAATCGATGTGGGATATCACCATAGTGAGGACTGCCTGTATTTTTGCTTCCTGAGTGAGGAACCTACTGATTTTTCTTATTTTCCTAAATTCGAAGCAGCATGTTGAGATCACGGACCCAATTTGATTTTTCATGGTGAGGTCTTTATTGATTATGACTCTCAAGGTTTTTGCAGATGTAGAGGGGATGGGGGGCTATCCCAGTTCTTTAGGCCAGAAGTGGGAGCTCCAGGTGTTCAATGCGCCTCCTGTGAGGATCACTTCTGTTTTTTCAGGATTTAATTTGAGGTGGTTGCAGTTCATCCAGTCGCGGATGAACAGCATGGTTCCCTGGAATTCAAGGACGGTGGTAGGGAAATTGTTAATCAACAGTATCAGTTGAAAATCATCTGCATAATTGAAGGTTTGGACTTTCCTTTCTTTTAATGCATGGATCAGGGGGAGGAGGAACAGATTAAATAAATGTGGGGAGAGAGGGGAGCCCTGGGGGACACCACAAGTGTTCTTAATCTTAAGGGCTGTGAGTGAAGTTTCCCAGATGAACCGCTTGCTAACGGTAGGTAAGAAAGGAGTTTATCCATTCAGAGCCGAACCTTGGATTTATGCATCCCTGATACAGTCGACCAAAATGTTATGGTCGACCGTGTCAAAAGCGGCAGAGAGATCCAACAGCACCAGGGCTTGGGGGGAGCCTCCATCCGCTTTCCCTCGCAGAGAGTCCAGGACTGACAATACCACTGATTCTGTGGAGTGAGCTGGGTGGAACCCTGCTTGATGAGGGTCCAGATAATCTGACTGCTCCAGAAAGGTGGAAAGTCTTTTGGCTACGTGGGGTTCGAGTAGTTTGGCCTTATAGGGAAGCAGTAAGATAGGGCGGTAGTTGGTGAGAGTTCCAGGACCTGCTCCTGGCTTCTTCAGGTGGGGGATGACGGCGCCTCTTTGAAGGCATCAGGTACGTATCCCTGGGATAGCGATTTGTTTAGGAGGGTCATGGCTGGTTCTGAGCAGGCTGTAAAGGCTTCCTTTAGAATCCACGGGGGCAGCAATCCCTAGGAGAGCCAGATTTTACTTTGATCAGTAGGTCTGAGAAAACTTCTTGACTTATCATTGGGATTTGTTCTAGCCTTTGTGTGTTTTTTGATTTATTTTGACAGGTGGACTTTGTGCAAATGGGGATGCTTGCTTTAATAGTTTTGATTTTATCAATGAAGAAGTTATTCAGGGAGCCACATAAAGATTGCGAAGGTGTGGTTTTTAAGGTTACTCGGTCAGGGTTAGATAAGTTATTTATTATTGAGAAAATGTCCTTTGATCGGTTTTTGGAGGTGATGATTTTAAGTGAAAAGTATTCGGCCTTTGTGGTCAGAATAATTTTTTTATAAGTTCTAAGGGCTATTAGATAGATGCTTTTGTCGTTAAGTGAGTAATTGCTTCTCCATTTCCTTTCTGCTTGGCGCACAGAAAGCTTTCATTTTTTCAGATCGTCAGAAAACCATTTCTGGGCTTCGTGACGACGTACTCGTTGTATTTTCCTAAGCGGGGCGTGTTTATTACTGGCTGTCAAGAGCCATTCAGACAGATTCTCTTCACTCACATCTGTAGTGGATTGGCTAAGGGGAATTAAGTTGGCCAAAGTTTCGAGGAATTGGGCTTTGTCGATGGTGTTCCAACTCCTAAAGTATCCAGATTCAGGTAGGGGTATTTAAGGTTTAGGAAGGTTATTTATGGAAAATTTTATGAGGTAGTGATTGGACCAGATACAAGGGGTGACGTCTGGATCCGTTTTGGTCAGATTTGAGGACCACAACTGGTTCAGAGTATGTCCCTTGATGTGAGTAGTAGAAGCGATCTGCTGACGGAGTTTTAGCCCCGTAAGCAGATCAGTTAGTTCCGCTGAGTGTGGTCTGCCTGCTGGGTTGTTAGCCCAGTAGTTAAAATCACCAATCAGTAGTATTTTTGCGTGGATAGTTTTGTTGTGTGTCATCTGTTCACTCAGAAGTTGCGGAAATTGAGGCATGCTCTGTGGTGGTCTGTAGGGTATGACACAAACTAGTGGGGCAGAGTCGAACTCTAGTTTAATCACTAGGTTGTCTACTTGTGGTAGGTCGAGGGGGGTAAGTGCTGAGAATTTACGGTCTTGATGTATTATAGCTGCCACTCCCCCTCCTGTTTTTCCCTGGTGGCGGTTTACTTGGAGGATATAATAGTCGCTAAGTAAAGCTGCTAGGATATCAGGGGAGGAGTCGTGTGTTAACCACGTTTCTGTTAACAATGGGAGATCTGTTTTTTCGGTCGCCAGTACGTTATGTATTTCCTGTTGGTGTTTGACCATGGAGCGGGTATTTAAATAGATAGCTGTTAGTGATTGTTCCTTGTTTATGGCCTTCATGTTTGGTCTCTTACTCGTGTGTGTGTGATCACAGGCAAATGAGGATCTTTTTACCATTATCCCGTTCATGGTTATGTTAGCCAGACAGCTCTGGTCAGTTGCTAGTTCATTGGAGAGGAGTGATTTTAGCTTGGTCATGGAGTAGATAGTGTTTAGGGCATATTGGCTTGCCCCTTGCCCAGTCGGCCGCGGACGGGCGCAGATGGGCTTGCCTTTCACGTGCCTTCGGTGCGCCACCGGCCTGCCCGTTGCACGCGTGCCCGCTGCTGGCGCATTTGTATCCCTAGTCAGCCTTAGCCCCTCCCACTCTTCACTGATTGGCGCTCGTGGCGTTTCCACCAGGAAGCGAGTGAGCCGGTGTGACGCCGGGTATCGGCGCTGTGAGTTTGATTCAATGCCGCCCGTTCTTATGTCAGCGCCTGCAGCACAAGCTTCCATTGAGAAATGGATGTTTGTAAACATCCCTGCACCATGTGGTGCCAGCCACACAGTGCAGGGATGTTAATATGGCACCATAGGTGCCCCCCAGGTCCCATAGCCGAAGGCCAGAGGTGATGGGGGCCCTGCTAGGGGACCCAAAATGCTCTTTCTGACAGCCTTACCATGTCGAAAGGCCGACATGGAAAGGCTGAGAAAAACCGACATCGCAATACCGATGGTTGAGCCGAGGCTAGCTCTGCCGTCATTTAAGGGATTACAATTTTGCTCTTCTTCCGACGGGCTCTGTGAGCCTGTCAGAAGAGGAGAGTAAACCCCCATGGGTTTCCCTCCTACCACCACCATCATAATACGGCGGTCAGAGGGAAACCCTGAATGTCGGGCGAAAAGTCTCCAACAGACTGTCGGATGGCTTTCTGCCTGACATTCAAATCGGGCCCATTATTAGGAACAACAGATTAAGAGCACATGAATAATTAAGGAAAAATATTAAAGTATAAAGCAGTGCATTAGAACATTCTTAGCATTTGACTATATGTAGTGATATGCAAATAGTGTAATTACTGCTAATCCTAATACGTGTAAAAGAAATGATGATCTCTTTAAGATTGCAAGCATTGTTAAGAATTTTTTCCACGATTTCTACAAAGAAAGACTAAATTACAAAGTACTATTTAGCTTAAAACAATTTTCAGGAATAAATGTTTGCCTGTGTTTACTGATGCATTGTGTCATAGATACAAAATGAGTAAAACATTTTGACACATGAGGCCCTCTGATCAAATCCTTCTCCCTCGGTCCTCTTGAGATTTTGCTTCGAAAGTTAGGGATGCAATTCTTGTTGCAGTGCTCGCATGCAGTATAGCACCCTGTCTCTGGGCATAGAGTAGCAGCATAGAGTAGCATTGGCGGTTTTGTTATGGGATTGAGGGCCATATTATCAAGCAAGGGCGATACATTATCGCCGCTTTTATCGTCAGGAAACTGCTGCTAAAGCGGCAAAAATGGGCTTGATAATATGCCCTTGTGAATTCCCAGAGAACCCAGGTTCTGGTGTTAACCTGGGCTTATATGGGAATTCTATACAAACGAAATGATGGTGTGGCACACCGAAGGGTTTAGAATGTAATCCAATAGTAAAACGCAATAAGCTTTTTCTTGACTTTTCCGGGCGCCTCAAGAATGTTTCTCTCCCGGCTGGTAAGAGAAAAACTTGGAAACAATATCAAGGGGGGCGTAGGAACATCCCACGCTGAATCTTGAAGAGC
Organism: Lissotriton vulgaris; assembly: GCF_964263255.1. Lineage (NCBI taxonomy): Eukaryota > Metazoa > Chordata > Amphibia > Caudata > Salamandridae > Lissotriton > Lissotriton vulgaris. Next base: position 579,139,439 of record NC_141697.1, read on the forward strand.
ACCAATGGGCCTTGGCCTCAAAATTATCAAACGTTACTTCATTTTAAAGCTGAATATATCTTTATTCCAATTGTATCTTCATAGTTGTATATTTAAACATCATATAATCAACCGTAGATCTGTCATTGGTGTCGACATTTATGTTTCAATCCTTTGTAAATCCCATAGTTAATCCCAATGCATTTCGGGACATAGAGTCCCTTCATCAGGGGATCTATTGAGGAGATAAACATCGTATTAGGGCGGACATAAGAACAGGGCTCATCTAACACACATGTGAGAAAGGAAAAAGAAAGTAAGTGCTCCGCGCAAAAGGTGTGGCGTCACAGACCAAAACCAGGTACTCACTATATAATCCATCCCAAATCGAGGTAGTGAAAACATGCAGGTAGTTAGAACTGATAAAAATCGTGTACAATAAGAAAAAAAATGAAGGTCCTAGCATGCAACTGGAGCTACAAAAATCTTAACACGAGAGAAACGAAAATCGGATTGAATCTAACAGAAGTCTCTGTTAGAATACCCTAGCGATAGTGAATGTGAAAACAAAGTCGCCGACGTGAATATTTGGGGGTGCAGGAGCCAACACAGAATCAGTAAACAATGTTACCGGCGTGAATAATCCCAAGTGCTCAGTGCGCAAAGATTCTGACGGACCCTAAAGTCCGATATAAAATGCCTAGTAGAACTCACCAAAGAGTCGGGCGTGTTGCTAGTGATCAAGCGTTTCCGCGTTCTGTGCGAGTAATGGCGTGCAGGGGCGGGTAATAATGTAAAAAACGGACTAGCGAGAAAAAGACGAGCAAAATAAACAGTGACATAAAAAACGGACTCGGGGGAAAGTGGCATGCAAGGTGGTGGATGACTAGAAAACGGACCATTTAGAGAGGCTGAGACGCCTAACACAAACAAGGGACTTGACATAACAAAACTGTCGGGTAAATTTACAAGTGGGCACAATTCGATCATGGTTGAATGAATGTAAATGATATGGTTTAAACATTATGGAAGAAAAAAGAGTATGATATATATACACAGTAAGAAACAAGTATGTTGAACAAAAAATATACGAGGGTAAGGGAACTGAAGATAAGGAAAGTTCAGAAAAGGGATGTAAAAAGTTGAAGAAAAAAGTTAGGTGAAGATGAGCAAGATAGGTATTAGAAAAGACAGTACTTATAGGAAACAACTGTATTCTGTAAGGTCATTCAAACCAAAAGGTTGACAAGAGTCCAGAATTTTCATCCAAATTAACTCTCGTTGTAACAATCTCTTGTGATTGTCGACTCCCGGTCTCAAGGGGACAACCTCCAGTGCAAGGAATCTCAGCTGACTGATGTTGTGTGAAGCTGATATAAAATGTGCAGCCAATGGGGATTTCGCATTCTGGGTTCTAATGGTACTTTTATGTTCCGTTAAACGGATCTTTAATTTTCTCTCAGTCTTTCCCACATATGGTAAACCACATGGGCATTTTAATAAATACACCAAGTTCATGGAGTCACATGTAGCATTGGTTTTAAGATGTATGACTTTGCCCGTACGTGGATGATTGATGGAATTGCCACTGATTATATTGTGACAGTGACTGCAATTGTGGCATGGTTTCGTTCCAGAAAAAGTATCAACTCTGTGAGGTGGAATGTGTTCTAACATATTCTTTAAGTTCTTTGCTCTTTGGTAGGCAAACAAGGGGGTACTGTTGAAAATTCCTTGGAAGTCAGGTTCTAGTTGTACCATTGACCAATTGTGTAAAATAATTTTTTTGATGTTTGGGCTGTTCGAAGAATATTTCGACACAAATACCGGTCTCTCAAGTTTTTTTTGGCGTGTGCACTGAGACAATAATTCTTCTCTGGTTTTTGTCTTTATGCGTTCTTGAGCAGCTGATAAGATCGTGTCTGGGTATTTTCTGTCTCTGTATTTGTGTAAGATGTTGGTTTCAAATTTTAGGTAATCTTGTGTTTCAGAGCAAATTCTTTTAGCCCGTAGCAATTGGGAGTATGGTAAATGTCTCTTCAAGGAAGATGGATGGCAGCTGGTGTATAGTAAGGCGTTGTTGCGATCCGTTTCTTTGATGTACAAACTGGTTTTTAATCTACCATTGTCGATGGAGACCTGAATGTCTAGAAAGGGCAAACTGTTAGGGTCAATGTTGTGAGTGAACCGTATGTGGTCGTCAACCTGGTTTAGGTAGGTCAGAAACTCAACAATCTCTTCTGGAGCTCCAGACCAAATTAAAAAAATGTCATCAATGTATCTCCAGTAGGTTTGGATTTTGTTGCGCCATTGGGGAATTTCCAGAATGTTATCGATTTCTAGCCGATGCATAAACAGATTAGCGTAGCTCGGCGCTGCGCAATTTCCCATTGCGGTTCCGACTCTACTGTACATGTCTAAAAGAATCATCAATCAGCGTTTACACGCTGGAACATTGGTGAGATACCACAAAGACCAGCGCATCCCGAGAGGGTTACGTATTGCCCTTAAACCGACTCTCTGCAGGAACAACCCGAAGTTCTCGGAACGATGGTACGCTATTTTAAATCGTTGTTCCCTCGACCTAATTCTTCTGATCGTGGAAGAACTTTCCAAGGTCATTTCTGACCTTGAAAAAGAAATAGGTCAAATTCATAACAATCTAGACAAAAACATGAACAAGGATGAACTGGATAAAGCTTTACAAGACATCAATATCCAACTGGACAAATATACAAAAGAGATCAATGACAGGAAGATAAGAAAATACAAAAGAGACACTATGGACTACAAGTTGGGGGAAGTTTATAGTTGGGCTGAGGTTTATGCCCAACGCAGACAACAAAGATCTTCCACAAATCAATCTTCCGATGAAACTTCATCTGAAGGATCTTCCTATCAAAGACGAGGTCCACCACAGCACAAACCTTCTAGAACAACTCCACAAACTGATACTACCAGATCAGAGACTGTGGTTCACTCAGAGGCAAGTATTTCAAAATCTACTCCCACCACTTCTGGTGTGCATTTTTTGGAGAAAGGTCCAGTTACCCACGAAGACTCAGGCGGAGCAGAACCCGCCCCAGAGAAAACAATTATGTCGATAGCTCAGGCAACCAGGAGCAAAACCAACTTGTCATAAACATATCACGAATCCAACTATCATCAAACCAGATGAAGGTTTTACAAAAAGGGACCTCTTTTGTCCCCATATACCACTCTAATGAATTAGAGACTGAAATCAGTTTTTACAAATTCATGCGAAATCTCCGATTACGCCATTTCTTCACTAACGTGAATCCTCCAACGGGCCCTAACATTCAACACGCGTGTAAAGAACTGAAAGCCAAGAGCCAATTTATGGCCCCTGTCAGTCATAAAATACTGGATTCATATGAGACAATAACCCTTAAGGCATTACAAGACCACCACAAAAAGACTCCACCCAAGTTAAAGAACTTCGGTACCAAAGATTACAGGGCTCTACGAGAAATCACCAACAATCAGAACATTACCTGCTGCAGAGCGGACAAAGGAGGAGCATTAGTAATTTTGGACCATGATTACTATCATCTTAGTGTCACAGCCCACGTAAATGATGAGCAACTATACATGAAACTAATTTCTGATCCCACACAAGCATTTTCAAAAATTCTGAAAACCATCCTCGACAAAGCTTCACTCATGGGAACGCTTTCCCAAAAGGATCTAAAATACTTGATTCAACCTAATCCGAAATGTCCCAGCATTCACATGCTGCCCAAAATTCATAAGTGTCTACCACAACCACCTTTCAGACCTATTGTCTCGACGAAAACATCGATCCATGAACCCATCGGGAAATTTGTGGATATGTACCTGCAACCACTTGTAAAAGAAATGTCCACCTATATACGTGATTCCACGGATTTCTTGAACAAGGTGAACAAAGTGACTCTGCTTCCAAACATCAAATATACTCTAGTCACAATTGACGTATGTGCACTATATACATCCATACCCCACAAAAGAGGTATAGACGCACTGGAATCTTTTTTACTACCCCATTCAATAGATGAAGACCTAAAAGTACTCATTTTGGAACTGATGCATTTCATGCTATATCACAGTTACTTTGTTTGGAACAACGATTTCTTTCTCCAAAGAGTCGGAACCGCAATGGGAAATTGCGCAGCGCCGAGCTACGCTAATCTGTTTATGCATCGGCTAGAAATCGATAACATTCTGGAAATTCCCCAATGGCGCAACAAAATCCAAACCTACTGGAGATACATTGATGACATTTTTTTAATTTGGTCTGGAGCTCCAGAAGAGATTGTTGAGTTTCTGACCTACCTAAACCAGGTTGACGACCACATACGGTTCACTCACAACATTGACCCTAACAGTTTGCCCTTTCTAGACATTCAGGTCTCCATCGACAATGGTAGATTAAAAACCAGTTTGTACATCAAAGAAACGGATCGCAACAACGCCTTACTATACACCAGCTGCCATCCATCTCCCTTGAAGAGACATTTACCATACTCCCAATTGCTACGGGCTAAAAGAATTTGCTCTGAAACACAAGATTACCTAAAATTTGAAACCAACATCTTACACAAATACAGAGACAGAAAATACCCAGACACGATCTTATCAGCTGCTCAAGAACGCATAAAGACAAAAACCAGAGAAGAATTATTGTCTCAGTGCACACGCCAAAAAAAACTTGAGAGACCGGTATTTGTGTCGAAATATTCTTCGAACAGCCCAAACATCAAAAAAATTCTTTTACACAATTGGTCAATGGTACAACTAGAACCTGACTTCCAAGGAATTTTCAACAGTACCCCCTTGTTTGCCTACCAAAGAGCAAAGAACTTAAAGAATATGTTAGAACACATTCCACCTCACAGAGTTGATACTTTTTCTGGAACGAAACCATGCCACAATTGCAGTCACTGTCACAATATAATCAGTGGCAATTCCATCAATCATCCACGTACGGGCAAAGTCATACATCTTAAAACCAATGCTACATGTGACTCCATGAACTTGGTGTATTTATTAAAATGCCCATGTGGTTTACCATATGTGGGAAAGACTGAGAGAAAATTAAAGATCCGTTTAACGGAACATAAAAGTACCATTAGAACCCAGAATGCGAAATCCCCATTGGCTGCACATTTTATATCAGCTTCACACAACATCAGTCAGCTGAGATTCCTTGCACTGGAGGTTGTCCCCTTGAGACCGGGAGTCGACAATCACAAGAGATTGTTACAACAAGAGTTAATTTGGATGAAAATTCTGGACTCTTGTCAACCTTTTGGTTTGAATGACCGTACAGAATACAGTTGTTTCCTATAAGTACTGTCTTTTCTAATACCTATCTTGCTCATCTTCACCTAACTATTTTCTTCAACTTTTTACATCCCTTTTCTGAACTTTCCTTATCTTCAGTTCCCTTACCCTCGTATATTTTTTGTTCAACATACTTGTTTCTTACTGTGTATATATATCATACTCTTTTTTCTTCCATAATGTTTAAACCATATCATTTACATTCATTGAACCATGATCGAATTGTGTCCACTTGTAAATTTACCCGACAGTTTTGTTATGTCAAGTCCCTTGTTTGTGTTAGGCGTCTCAGCCTCTCTAAATGGTCCGTTTTCCAGTCATCCACCACCTTGTATGCCACTTTCCCCCGAGTCCGTTTTTTATGTCACTGTTTATTTTGCTCGTCTTTTTCTCGCTAGTCCGTTTTTTACATTATTACCCGCCCCTGCACGCCATTACTCGCACAGAACGCGGAAACGCTTGATCACTAGCAACACGCCCGACTCTTTGGTGAGTTCTACTAGGCATTTTATATCGGACTTTAGGGTCCGTCAGAATCTTTGTGCACTGAGCACTTGGGATTATTCACGCCGGTAACATTGTTTACTGATTCTGTGTTGGCTCCTGCACCCCCAAATATTCACGTCGGCGACTTTGTTTTCACATTCACTATCGCTAGGGTATTCTAACAGAGACTTCTGTTAGATTCAATCCGATTTTCGTTTCTCTCGTGTTAAGATTTTTGTAGCTCCAGTTGCATGCTAGGACCTTCATTTTTTTTCTTATTGTACACGATTTTTATCAGTTCTAACTACCTGCATGTTTTCACTACCTCGATTTGGGATGGATTATATAGTGAGTACCTGGTTTTGGTCTGTGACGCCACACCTTTTGCGCGGAGCACTTACTTTCTTTTTCCTTTCTCACATGTGTGTTAGATGAGCCCTGTTCTTATGTCCGCCCTAATACGATGTTTATCTCCTCAATAGATCCCCTGATGAAGGGACTCTATGTCTTGAAATGCATTGGGATTAACTATGGGATTTACAAAGGATTGAAACATAAATGTCGACACCAATGACAGATCTACGGTTGATTATATGATGTTTAAATATACAACTATGAAGATACAATTGGAATAAAGATATATTCAGCTTTAAAATGAAGTAACGTTTGATAATTTTGAGGCCAAGGCCCATTGGTGCTCTTCAAGATTCAGCGTGGGATGTTCCTACGCCCCCCTTGATATTGCTTATATGGGAATTCACATGGGCATATTATCAAGCCCATTATCGCTGCTTTAGTGGCAGTTTCCTGCCGATAAAAGTGGCGATAATGTATCGCCCTTGCTTGATAATATGGCCCTGAGTATTAATCTGATGCTCAAAGAATAACTGAATCATCAAATGGGAGCCACTCATAGACACAAAACAGTACTTGCAGGTTCTCACCCTCACAACTGTACTTGAAAGTTACTAACAAGCCAAGGACGGCTCCTCCACTATGGCGGAGGAGCGCCACCCCACTGCCGAAAGGCAGCAGAATAAAAATAAAATGATAATAAAACCATGTTATTATCATTTTATTTTTTAATTTCTCCCCAGTCCACCGAGTCAAGTGTGGGGCAGAGTCATCCTCTCTATCTCAGCGTCGTCAGCTAGGGAGGAGGAGGAGTTGTGCACTTTAAGTGAGTATGTCTGTTTGGCCGGCCGTCTTTGGCACTTAGTACTTAGCATATCTCCACCTGGCTATGTTGCACAGCCGGGCGGAGAACCAGTGCAGGCTCCCAGACCCTAACTGAGCAGCATTTCAGCCCGTCCTTGCAGCTCTGCCCTCATTTGAGAGCAGTGTTTTGATTGGGTGGGGACGTAAGCAGGGAAGCACTGAGGCGGCGGAAGCAGAAGAGCACTGAGGCAGTATCCAGCAGCAGCAGTAGGTGACTACTTTTTATGTTTTTTTATTATCACTCCACCACCCTGTAGTATCGTGATAGCCCCCAAGGATTACACAAGACTTGCTTCGTTCAGGTATGTTTATTTCTCTTCGTGGCACAGCTCGTCTTGCGTCCTGCCTCTGGTCCCCTGTCCTTCTGAATGTCCCGCCCCTGCCCCTTGACCGGATGTGGTGTCCGATGTCCCCTCCCCACATCCTTGACCCCAGGGGCCTAGTGCTCGCTGTCTGGGCATGACACACCTCAACAAGTGTTATTGGCAGTAGCCACTACTGTAACAAGCCCATTCCTATCTACATGAATTTGAGTGTATTCGATCACCAGCCTATGGATACAAAGTATGAGACGAGGACCTTTCAAGGTGTTTTCACATGAAGAAACATACCCAGAGTGTTCCAGCATTGTGATTATCAGCATTTACAGAGGCCTACAAAAGGAGCCTGCAATGTCTTATGTTTCAAGTTTATTTTTATTTGCTTTGGTACTCCACTGAGGACCACAAATATTATACAGATAAGATTCAGTTACTACAGCATTTAAAACTTCTCATGTTAGTACAAAGATAAAAAAGGTTTTAAAAATTTATAAAATTTATAACATACTAGTTCATTCGGGGGAGATTTGCATACGATAATCAGTTGCTTTACGGTGATAATACGGCATCTGACATATATGGGGTACAGATGTTTTGCCCTTGCCGCTACTACTTTTGGATTGGGGCATGTGAACAGTAGATGCTCTAAATCTTGCTCCCCGCCATTACATAGGCTGCATAATGTGGTTTCGTTTGGATGCCATTTCGCTGTTATAGTTTGGACGGGTAAAATGCCCAGCCGGAGCAGGATGATTGATCTCCTAGCGCCATGCCTCAGATTAAAATCTATATATTTCTGCGTTTTCTTGAGTACCACTGTTTCCATAATGTTTTTATATAAAGTTAATTTGGCCCAATGCGAGGAGTCAAGTTCAAAGCTAAGTCTTGGGGTATAGCATATCAGAAAAAGTTTCAATTGAGATGGTGTCCAAGTTAGCAGCAGATTAACATTAATATCCGCCAGTTTAAAGGCAATAGACATGTTTTTGAAGAATACATGTTTCGATTAGTCACAGTCAAAGGTCTCTGCTTTGAGCAGGGAGCGAAGAGTCCCATCCTTCGCATGTAGCAGGTTGTATGCCCACCTAATCACGTTGGCGATACCTTTAGAGTAAGAGCTCGTGAGTGAAAGTTCAAGGCGGAGAGCTTGTACTGGAATAGATTGCGATACCTTTAACATTCTCCTTAGTATTTTTCCTTCTTTTAGGTCCAGGAATGACCACTGTTTGATTGGAATGTATTCCAAGGCGTATGATAGAACTGAAGGTATCTTCACACTGTAGACTTTTAGCAGGGAGGAGAAGTGTCTATTTCCAGAGGCCGCGTATAACCTTTGCAGAGCTCCTGCATGTACCTCGGATTTTCTGGACAAGTTTAGAAGCTGTTGATTGTTTTTTAGAGACTTAGTACAGATCCTGCCCAGGTAGGTATACTCCTTAACCTCTTCGACTTTTTCGTCGCCCAGTCTCCAACAGTATTTGCTGCTTTTTTTCCTCCCTGAAAAAGAGACTATTTTTGTTTTGGTTAAATTAGGAATTACAATTTTTTCCTGGGTATACTTATACTGGGCATCCAGATCGCTTTGCAGACCAAAGGGGGTTAGGTCCAATACTATAATATTGTCTGCATATAGTAGGGCATGTATATTTTGAGCTGCTACCTTTGGTGGGAAGCTTCGCACTTGTTGTAGACGCTGCGGCAGATCACTGAGATATAATGAAAACAGCAAGAGGGCAAGGAGACATCCTTGCTTGAGACCGTTTGGCGTCGGGATCGGGTTGGTCAGGCCCTTTTCCCTCCCCATTTGAACTTGACACCATGTGTCTGTGTACAGGGCAATTATAATTCGTAGTAGCTGTTCTGGGATTCCTAATTTCCTCAATTTATTCCATAGCAACGCTCTGTCCACTCGGTCGAACGCTGTTGTAAAGTCAATAAATGCTGCATACACAGGCTGGGATTTAACTACCACATATTTGTCAAGGATAGTTTGTAGCATCGCGATATTGTCTATGACTGAGTGCTTTGGCCTGAAGCCTGCTTGGTAGAGCGGAATCAGTCCCAGTGAGAATGCCCACTTTTTAAGTTGGTCCAGGACCTCTGCAGCAAAGATCTTTCCCGTGGCGTCCAATAGCGCTATTTGTCTATAATTGCCAGGTTGGTGTCTCTGTCCCTTTTTGTGTATTGGTACTACGATGCTCCCCTTCCAAGATTTTGGCATTTCCATTGTCTTGAGAATGAAATTAAAGAGGGGAGAAAGCACCGTACTCCATCCCTTAGGGTCAGCCTGAAGGACCATGATTGGAATTTGATCTGGGCCGGTGGCTCCTGTTGATCTTGCCTTCCTTATGAGCATTTCTGTAGAGAAGGGGGAAGCAGTTCCAATGGGCGAGGGGTTTCCTTCGCAATTACTTGTGGGGTTACTAGACATTTCATAGGTTGTATTTAATTTATACAGCTTGGTTATATATAAATCCCATTCTTTAGGGGGGACTGGGATAGCTTGCAGGGCCTTTTTTGTGCCTGTCTCTTTTGCAGTTAAGGACCAGTAAGTGCGTTGGTTGTACTGCTTTGCTGCTGTCCGCAGGTCGACCCAGTTTTTATCTTCTGCTGTACTTTTTATTCGTTGTTTCTCCCTCTTGAGTTGATTCTTCAATTTGTTGATTTCTGCCTGTCTTGGCATTGAGAGTTCTAGGAACTGTGCTCTTATCAGTTTTTTTTAGCATTTTTGCGGTTGTGGATGACTTAATGGTTTTGTTTCCGTGCTTTGCTGGTACTGCTTGTTGCAATTTGTATTGAAGCATTTGTTTTAGTATCTCAAGAATTGACTCAAAGTTTGTTATTGGGTTGGAGGAGTACTTTATCAGAAGAAGTTGATTAGTGTTTATTAAGGTGGTTATTTTATTGAGCGTAGATGAATTCCAATAGATCCGCTTTTGATTTGTCTTTACCATAACTGTACTGTGCTTAAACATGATATGGCTAGTTGGACATGTGATTGTTTTCCATTGCGTAAGTAATGACTGAATAGCATGGTCGCTTCCCTGGGCAGAGTGAATTCGAAGATGTGAGGCAGTCCCAAATATATCCAAGCTGCAGATCATATAGTCCAGGATTGATAAGGTATTAGTTCCGCGTCTCGTGTAAGATGCAGGAATGTCACCTTCCACGTTCCCGTTTAGAATAGTTCCGTTTAATAGTGGGAGTGATGCTAATAATATTTTCCCCCTTTTATTGACCTTGTTTCTAATCGGGAACAACGGCACTGAAATTTCCAGAGCTTGTTCTTTGTACCAGTTTGCCCATTTTGATATTTCACTATTTGATAGTTTTCCATTAAGGTCGCCCATGATCATATATGGCAAATAGGCTAGGGCTTCTATTATTTGCTGGATACCGTCCAGGATTTCAACAAATAGCCCATCATTTTTTTGTCCAGGTGGAATATATACGTTAAAAAGTAAAACATTTTTTTGCAGATCTGAGGGGTCTGTCCCCAGCCTGATCTTAATACATTGAAAGTGTTTAGATTTTGTAGTGATGATTTCTTGGGCCCAATTATACTCTTCGCTTAGTAGGATAGCTATCCCTCCCTTCGCATGTCCTCGGTCAACTTCCTGCTAAGCATGGGCGGAAAATCCGTTCCGCTCGCGGATTTTGCGGATTTTCGGTAAATTCGCAATCCGCGAGATTCGCGAATCTCCCGCAAAATCCGCAAATCCGCGAGCAGCGGATTTTGCTCGCACTGCTCGCACTGTTCGCGTGAGTTCGCGGCTTCCCAGTACAAATTCGCGCCCCGCGAATAAGTGCAAAATTGCAGAAATACGATCTTAGCAAAACTGAAACTACTTACCAGGTTCAAAAGTTCAGGCTCATCATTAGTAGCCATTTCCTGTAGTGCTTCCTGAGGGGCCCCTCCAGAGTTCAGTTGCCAGTTGCAACTATTATGTGACCCTGCTCTGAACCTCAGAATAGTTACACAAATGCCACAAAGGTCCTGAATTACAGCTAAGGGAGACAAGCAGGAGCCAGGCTGGAAGTTCAAATCCATTAATCAGCCCCTAATTCATTATTGTCAGTTGGGGCAGGGCAGGTGTTGTAACTAATTTTGCAACAATGAAAGCACTTAGCAAGTGCAAAAGATCACTAATGAGGAAGCACTAAGGAAGCAGGTGCCAGCTAAAAAAATATTCTGTGACACATTAATCAGCCCCAAATTAATTCAGGTCACTTGAGGCAGGGAAGGTGTGCTTGCGTTGCCACAATAATGTACACTGACTGGACAACCAGAGGGTGCTGTGATGAAACAGAGGGTGGCATGGGTGGGCCAGAGGGTGGCATGAGTAGTCAGAGAGTGGCAGTGGTGACAGAGAGTGGCAGTGATGAAGAAGAGTGTCCCAAACAGGCTGGACACGTAGAAACATCAAGTTCGCGAAACTTGCGACCCGACAGGTAAGTTCGCAATTTGCGAAAGTGTACAAAACCCTCGCGAACTGGCAGAAACCCGCGCAAACACAAAAAAAAAATCCGCAATTTCGCGAGAATTCGCGGATTTTGCGGATTGCGAGTTCGCAAATCCGCAAAATTCGCGAACGCGAGATTCGCAAAATTCGCCCATGCTTACTTCCTGCGCAGGAATATCATAGGTGAAATACCCATCCTGATGAAAACTTTTTGTTGACCAGGTTTCTTGTAGCGCAATTATAGCGGGTTGATTTTTTGCGAGCTCAATCATTTTTTCTTTTGTTTTCCTTGCTATATTCCAGGATGATATCGATAGGCCATTGTTAAACAGAGTGATTCTTGTTCAGCGCTTGTTTTTTGTTGTTCAGAGTCTCTGCAATCCATAACCATGACTGATCTACTCTTTCTGCATCCTTTTTTTGGGTACTTTGGCTCCAAATTTCCCTTTCTCCGTCCTTTACGGAAATAAATAGATTTTCTGCTGAATCTTCTATGTAATTGGTCATTTTATTTGGCTGATGGGGAATTTTTCGTAATGATCCCTTATGCCGATTTCTCGAGTTACAGTCTGTAGTTTTCTGTACTGAGGTCAAATCGTAGCCCCATTTGTGGAGAGTCTCTTGTTCTTTCAAGATAATTCCAGGCAGCACAGGTGACCAAAATTCTACCATGGCGGTTTTCATGTTTTCTTTATCCGGGAAGGTTACTAAGTTAATTTCTTTTCGTGTTAAGGTTTGTAACGGCAAAATACGTTGCAGGAGATTAATGATTCGGCCTCGATTGAGAGGGGCATCATCTGTGAGAAAGAGCTCTGTTATTTGTAGGTGTGTTGATATTATCTCCTCCTGCGGTGAGTATTTATTTTGATGATCTTCGGGTCCTTTGAAGTAGACTTTTAATGCTGGGCTTGCCGCGTCGTAAAGGAAGTCTTTTGCCCTTGGGTTTAACGCGGAGCTTTGTTGTGGGTTTTTATTTTCAGATTTTACCGTCGAGTTTCGATTTTTTATCTTTGATGGCGTGGGCGATTTTGTACTTTCTTCATTGTCAAGCTGGATGTCAGGGGAAGCAGTTGTCTTCTGGAATTTGAGTTTATGCGCTTTCTTCTTTTTGAATCTTCTCAGCCGCTTTCCCCTTTTTTTCTTTACCTCCACTTGTTTCTTTTTTATATTTTTTCTATTTTGTAAATCCCGCGCGTCCTCGCTATTTAAGTCAATGCTATCCTTTATTTCTTGATCCCCGGCAGGACTAGTCGTGATATGTTTGTTTTTGGTTTCCTAAATATAGGATATTGGTTAGGCTCTCTGTTGTTTTCTTCTTTAAAGTGTTTCCTTAGGGAATATACGATAGTTTCACACTAGTTACTCATAGTTCCCTTGCATGATTTATTCCCTGTTTGTGTTCCAAATTCTCTTTTACCCGGAGCTAGATGAGTACTGGTGGTTTTGATATCACTTGTTGCTTCTTGATTGTTAGCAGATGTTCCTTTTGTTTTTATTGACTCGGTTTGTTCTTTTTTCCTCTTTTCTTCTACTAGGAACTTTAAAATTCCTATTTGCACATCGAGTGTTTGATCCGAATTCTCCAAAATATTGCCTAAATGGGCGAGGACCGAGTCCAGGATTTTTTGCAATGTGAAAAGAGATTTAGACACTGGAGTATAATTGTTTGTTAAGCTGGCAGTCTTAAACATAAAGAGATCTGGTGAATATTCCAGGAGGCCTTCTCGATCCGAGGATTTTAGTAGCGTGCTATTGTGTATGTCATCAGGCTCTATTTGTGGCCCGAGATCCATGTCTCCTCCGTCCTTGGTGATGGTTTCTGGCCGTATGGGGTTATAGTCTGGGCTGTGTTGAATATTTGATAGGCCCAATGCTATTTGGCCAGTTGATTCTATTTCCAGAGGTGAGTCCACAAGCTCCGTTAGAATGGTTTTTTGATCAGCCTTGGGAGTTTTTAGTGTGTGTTCTTTGGGGTGGTCTTGTATAGTTCCCACTTTATCTTCCCCATCCTCCTTTATAGCAGCTACTATAGCTGAGTTTCACAGATTGTTTGCTATTTGTCCATCACTGATTAATGTTGTAAAGTACTTTCTTATTTCAGGGGTTCCTGTTATCCGTCCACTTTTCACCGCTTTATTAGAGGTCTTTCTGATTGCCTCTTCTGTTCCCATTCTTTTCATAAAGATGGTTCGTGATCTCAGTTTCTTGAAGGCCATTTCCCTGCACCGGGACTATTGGTAGTATATTTTCCGATGGTCGGGTGATACTTGGGTTTTACACCGGGCAGAGGATTTGTTTGTCTTCCTTCCTCTGGACTCTGCTCACTAGACTCTGGTTGGTGCCTACCACGTTAGGGTAGCCCCAGCCACTGCCTGTTGCAATGGTTTTCAGTTGCAGCCGTGTGTTTTGTGGTGTTGCGGCGGTGTTATTCTTGCAGTGCTAGACTCCGCGCACACACCTGCACCCCACTTACATCCACTACGCTCCTTCTTTGATTTATTTGGTCCTTGATAGTCGCGCTCGGGCCGACCCACCTCGAGTTATACCGCACCTTAATTGTACACTCGTAGCACCTTAGAGATTTTGGCTATTGGCGATCAGATTTCGAATCGCAATCACAGTCACTGCGACGCAGAGTCAGTAGCGGTGGTCAGTAGCGGGGGTAATGCACTGGGGGGGGGTACTGGGAGATTGTTCGTGAGGGGATCGCAGTCACTCTAGTTCTCTCCTGTCCCCTTCCCCGTAACCCCCAGTGCCACTCTCACCGTCCTGCTGCTGAAGGTCCCAATATACGGTGTACGTGTCCGGTGTACGTTTCCAGCTTCTGGATCCACTGGCTCCTCGGACTTCCTCTGGCGCCTTGGCAAGTGGCTTATGGCTGGGGCTGGATCGACAGGCTGTTGGGATAATGCCTCGCTGAGTGTGGACCCTTTGATATCCTTAGGCAGCCTTGGGTAGCCTCTGCCTCTATCTCGGGGGCCTCTGTCTCGGCCGCCGTCTTACTGGTTCCCCTGGGCGGCTCTGAGGAATGGGGCACAGATGCTCGAGGGGTCGGGGGGCTGCTCGGCTACTTGGCTTGCTGCTCGCCGGGATATCTGCCGGCAATCCGCGCCGCGCCGCGCTGCTCTGAGAGAGGAAGCCACCGAATTTTGTGAGCGGCTCGGAATGGTGCCCAGAGTGGCTCAGCGCTAGTGCCCAGATCTCGGCGGGCTGAAGGCTGCGGGCTGCCGCAGCAGTGCGAATCGTTGCGGGCGGCTCGGCGGGTGGCTCGGTTTGGTTTTTCCAGACGGTCCGCAAGCCTCCCGACTCCCGACTCCAGCTCCTCTCCTCTCCTCTCTGGTCGCGATTCAGACTCGCTGGTTCTGGTTCTGCTCTCATGCGCCACCTAGCAGGGAATCACACTCATCATCTGAAGCACATCATATCCCCAACTTGATAAGTTAGAGTAGGCCTCCTTTTAGTATTTGCATACTTATAATCAGTGCTTATTTTGTTATAATAATATTAAATGTATGTATGTCATTACATTGCATACCAATACCACGTGTGCCATTACAACGTGGGTATTACTACGTGATGTCAATGACAATGACATGCCATTACATCGCAAGATTTAACCACGACCATTACAACGCAAAGGCATGCGTGTTAAAGCTATACTTGGGGTTAAAGTTTGCAAGGTAAATGACTCTACCCTACCCCTGCACAACCCTCCCCCGACCCCCAGTCCTCTTCCTACAATAACACTACACTACTCTGCACAACCACCCAACACTACCCTAAAACACTACACTACACAAATACTACAACACTACCCTAAACCCTAAAACACTACCCTACACAAACACTACAACACTACCCTAAACCCTAAGACACTACCTCCAGCACGACCCTACCCCTACCCCCAATTCGGTCCCTACACTAAAACACTACCCTGCACCACCACCCCCGACACTACCCTAAAATACTACACTACACATACACTACAAATACTACCCTAAACCCTAAAACACTACACTAGACAAACACTATAACACTACCCTAAACCCTAAAACACTACACAACACAATCAATCAATCAATCAATCACAGCATTTATATAGCGCGCTACTCACCCGGAGGGTCTCAAGCCGCTTGGGGAGGGGGGGTCTGCTACTGCTCGAACAGCCAGGTCTTGAGCTGCTTCCTGAAGGCGAGGTGGTCTTGGGTCAGGCGGAGGTGGGTCAGGAGGGAGTTCCATGTCTTGGCGGCGAGGTAGGAGAAGGATATTCCTCCTGTGGTGGCTCTTCGGATGCGGGGGACGGCGGCGAGGGCGTGGTTGGTTGATCGAAGTTGGCGTGTGGGAGTGTAGAAGTTGAGGCGGCTGTTGAGGTATCTTGGGCCTTGGTTGTGTAGGGCTTTGTGTGCATGGGTGAGGAGTCGGAACGTGATTCTCTTGTTGACCGGGAGCCAGTGCAGGTCTCTCAGGTGTCCGGAGATGTGGCTGTGTCGGGGGATGTCCAGGATGAGTCTTGCTGAGGTGTTCTGGATTCGCTGGAGTCTCTTCTGGAGTCTGGCAGTGGTTCCAGCGTAGAGGGCGTTGCCGTAGTCCAGTCGGCTGGTGACGAGGGCCTGGGTGACCGTCTTCCTGGTCTCGGTGGGGATCCACCGGAAGATCTTACGTAGCATGCGCAGGATGTTGAAGCATGACGAGGTGACGGCGTTGACTTGTCTGATCATGGAGAGGGAGGAGTCCAGGATGAAGCCCAGGTTGCGTGCATGGTCCGTTGGTTTGGGTGCGCTGCCCAGGGCGGGGGCCACCAGGAGTCTTCCCAGGCGGAGGGCGAGGATCCCAGGATGAGGACTCCATCTTGTCTGAGTTCAGTTTCAGGCGGCTGTTCTTCATCCACTCGGCTACGTCTTTCATCCCCTCCTGTAGGCTGGCTCTGGCTGTGGCGGGGTCGTTGGTGAGGGAGAGGATCAGCTGGGTGTCGTCGGCGTAAGAGATGATGTTGAGGTTGTGTTGGCATGCGATGGCCGCAAGGGGGCTCATGTAGACATTGAAGAGGGTGGGCTGAGCGAGGAGCCTTGAGGAACGCCGCAGATGACTTTGGTGGCTTCTGATCTGAAGGGGGGGAGGCGGACTCTCTGAGTCCTTCCGGCGAAGAAGGAGATGATCCACTCTAGTGCCTTCTCTTGGATTCCGACGTTGCTGAGGCGCTGCTCTAGGGTGCGGTGGCAGACAGTGTTGAAAGCCGCGGAAAGGTCCAGGAGGATGAGGGCCGCTGTTTCCCCGTTGTCGAGCAGGGCTCGGATGTCATCAGTGGCAGCAATGAGGGCGGTCTCGGTGCTATGGTTGGCCCGGAAGCCGGACTGCGAGTGGTCGAGGGATCCATTCGTCTCGAGGAAAGCGGCCAGCTGCTTGTTGACGGTCTTCTCGATGACTTTGGCCAGAAACGGGAGGAGCGAGATGGGGCGGTAGCTTTTTAGTTCGGTGGGTCCGCTGATGGTTTCTTCAATAGAGCGCTGAGTTCGGCATGCTTCCAGCTCTCCGGGAAGGTCGCTGTGTCGAAGGAGGTGTTGATGATGTCCCGTAGGTGGGGTGCGATGACGGAGTCGGCCTTGTTGAAGACGTGGTGAGGGCAGGGGTCGGTTGGGGATCTGGAGTGGATGGAGTTCATCGTGCGTAGGGTTTCCTCGGTGTTGATCGGGGTCCAGGCGCGGAGGGTGGCGGTGGGGGGTGCAGGTGCTGTCGTGGGGTGTGTCGGCTCTGTGCTGAAGCTGTTGTGTATGTCCGCGATCTTGTTGTGGAAGTAGGAGGCGAGGGAGTTGCAGAGGTCTTGTGATGGGGTGATGTCGTTGGTTCCGGCGCTGGTGTTGGAGAGCTCATTGACGATGTTGAAGAGTTCCTTGCTGTTGTGGGCGTTGTTGTCCAGTCGTTCCTTGAATGCGGTTTTCTTGGTGGTTTGGATCAGTTGGTGGTGTTTCGCGTGGCAAGCTTGAGGGTGGTCATGTTGTCTGGTATTGGGTCTCTGCGCCAGGCTCTCTCGAGGGCTCGGCAGTTCCTGTTGGAGCTCTTGAGTTCGTCTGTGAACCATGGTGCTTTCTTACTGCCGGGGCTGCTAGGCGGGGTCCTCAGTGGGGCGAGGTCGTCAGCGCAGTTGCTGATCCTCTTCGTGAGGTTGTTGGCGGCCTGGCTGGGGTTCGCTGAGCCTGCGGGTGGGTCCTGGCTCAGGGAGGCGGCGAGCTGGTCGGCTGTGATCTTGTTCCAACTTCTGCGTGCAACCTGTTGCTGGTGGTGGTGTATCGTGTTCTTTTTGTTGCTAAAGTGGACGCAGCTGTGGTCCGTCCAGTGGAGTCCGGTGGCGTGGCTGAAGGAGATGTCCTTGCTGGAGGAGAAGACAGGGTCGAGTGTGTGTCCGGCGTAGTGGGTGAGGGGGGTCACCAGCTGCTTGAGACCGAGGGTGGCGAGGTTGTCCAGCGGGGTGGTTGTATTGCGGTCGTTGTTGTTCTCCAGGTGGAAGTTGAGGTCCCCGAGGAGGATGTAGTCAGCGGAGGGGAGAGCGTGCGGGCTGATGAAGTCGGCGATCTCTGCACTGAATTGTGTGCGTGGTTCCGGGGGTCTGTAGATGAGGGTGCCTCTGAGGGTGGTCTTGGGGTCGGTGTGGATCTGGAAGTGCAGGTGTTCCGCGGGTGTAAGCGTGTCATCGGAGTTGCTTGTGACGCGGATGGTGTTCCTGTGGATGATGGCGATGCCTCCTCCGGTCTGGTTGCCGCGGTCCTTCCGGATGATCTTGTAACCATCTGGGATGGCGATGTCGGGCGCTGAGGAGGCGTTCATCCATGTTTCCGTGAGGAAGGCGACGTCTGGTGATGTTGTGTCGAGGAGGTTCCAGAGCTCGACGGCGTGTCTGTGGACGGAGCGGGTGTTGAGCAGGATGCACTTGAGGTGGTTACTGCTGGTTCTTGGCTTGGTGGGTGCGGGTTCGGTGCAGGTCCGGATGCAGGAGAACTTGCAGGAGTGGCAGCTGAAGGGTCCGTGGGTGCGCCTCGGGGTGGCTCGGTAGCATCCAGGGATCCCGCCGGTGTTGAGTGCGATGAGTTCGGGGGCGTTGTAGGACAGTCGGGTCGTCTTCTGTCGGTGGGGGCCAGGGGTCCTGGCACTGGGCGCGGTCCAGGCGCGGACGGGCGCAGACGGGCTTACCTTTGGCGCGCCTTCGGCGCACAATCGGCGCGCCCGCTGCGCATACGCACGGTCGCCATTTATGGCGAAGTGTGAGGGAGGGAGGAGCAGCTGGGAGACGGGAGCGGGGAGGGCACAGAAGGAAAAGGGGGCGTGGCCGCACGCAGGCGGCGGGAAGTGGGGAGCGGGGCGGGGGGCACAGGGACAGAGAGGGAGACGGCACAGAGCAGCAAAAAGGGAAACAGGCAAAAAACACTACAATATTGGGACAGAACAGTAGGATGACAATGCTGAAATACTAAGGAAAACACACAAATATAATTCCGATCATGTTACTACGGCGGGGGGCGGGGTCGTCGGGGCGGGCTCAGCGAGGCTGAGTTCAGCAGCGGGGGAGGACCGCACACGCTACAGCTGGTGGCCGTGCGGCGCGGGGGTGTCCTGAGGGCAGGTCAGACTCACCTGCGCCGCACGGTCGCCATTTATGGCGAAGTGTGAGGGAGGGAGGAGCAGCTGGGAGGCGGGAGCGGGGAGCGCACAGAAGGAAAAGGGGGCGTGGCCGCACGCAGGCGGCGGGAAGCGGGGAGCGGGGCGGGGGGCACAGGGACAGAGAGGGAGACGGCACAGAGCAGCAAAAAGCGAAACAGGCAAAAAACACTACAATATTGGGACAGTACAGTAGGATGACAATGCTGAAATACTAAGGAAAACACACAAATACAATTCCGATCACGTTACTACTGCGGGGGGCGGGGTTGTCGGGCGGGCTCAGCGAGGCTGAGTTCAGCAGCGGGGGAGGACCGCACACGCTACAGCTGGTGGCCGTGCAGCGCGGGGGTGTCCTGAGGGCACAAACACTACAACACAACTCAAAACCCTAAATCACTACACTACACAAACACTACCCTAAAACACTACACAAACACTACAACATTACCCTAAACCCTAAAACACTACACTAACCAAACACTACTACACTACCCTAAACCCTAAAACACTACCCCAAACACGACCCTGCCCCTAGCTCCAGTCCGGACCCTACACTGAAACACTACCCTGCACAACCCTTCGAATTCACCCTTAACCCTAAAACACTACACTACACAAACACTACCCTAAACCCTAAAACACTACACTACACAAACACTACAACACTACCCTAAACCCTAAAACACTACACTACACAAACACTACAACACTACCCTAAACCCTAAAACACTACACTACACAAACACTACAAACCTACCATAAATCACTACACTACACAAACACTACAACACGACCCTAAACCACTACACTATACAAATCAATCAATCAATCAATCATAACACTTGTATAGCGCGCTACTCACCCGGAAGGGTCTCAAGGCGCTTGGGGGAAGGGGGTCGCTACTGCTCGAACAGCCAGGTCTTGAGTTGTCTCCTGAAGGCGAGGTGGTCCTGGGTCAGCCGAAGGTGGATGGGGAGGGAGTTCCATGTCTTGGCCGCCAGGTAGGACTAACAAACACTACAACACTACCCTAAAACCTAAAACACTACATAAACACGACACTACCCTAAACCCTAAAACACTACACTACACAAACATTACAACACTACATCAAGAGTAACCCCCACCCCAAGCACAATCCCCCTTACCTCACTCTCCTCATGGTTCCTCTCTCCTCCGTTAGTGTGGTGGAGGGGGGAGGATGACATCAGTTGCTGCAACAGCTCGGTGTCCTCCATTAATGGCTGCAGCATTCTCAGCCCCTCCCGCCCCCCACCGCCAGGCATCCACACTCCCCCCAACAATCCCTGGCTGCATGCTATTCAAGTGGCTGCTGCAGGGGTTGGCACAATGCAGTCAATGCATTCTGCGAGGGAAAACGCCAACCAAGCACAGTGATTGGTGAACCGGCGCCTTATTCCTGCCTGCTTACGTCGTTGTGAGGAAACAGGCTCAGTTTCTGCACAACGACGTGGATAGCCATTACATTGCCAGCGATGTAATGGTATGTGTAGTAATGGCTATGCGTTGTTACATCATATGTGTTGTAACGCATGCAATGTATGCAATGTAATGGTATTGCGTGGTAAAATCTGAGTTGTTATTGCAGTTTCCCATGATAAATATGGGAAGAGGCCAATAGTTTTTATCAGAAGCCCACTATCAGCACTGCCGAATGTTGGGGTTGCCGAATATCAAGACTTCCTAGTTTGGATTTCTCCTCAAGTCTCGTCTCTTTCTTCCACCACACTAGACTTCCGGCCTTTCTATTTCAGTCTATATTCTTTTTTTCCTCTGCTTTCTCCATTTGTCACTATTTCCTTTCTTTCTCGTCTTCTTTCTTGTCACTTTTCAACCTTTTTCTCTCTTTATCTGGGTCAAAGTCTGATAATGAAAAATAAGCTCTGGTCCTGAAAAAGGAGTGCTGGTGCCCACCACTTGCAACCACAGGCACAAATTAAGCACTGCCCTTTTCTCTAGCTAGAAGTCTAACTAAAACAAACATTTGTATAGACCTATCCTTCTGATCAATGTTAATTGTAAAGTCTTTGGAAATATCTGTGTTACAAGATATCCAGTTTCTGAAATCTCATTCTATTTTCAACTTACCAAGGTTTGTAAAAGGCCAAGTACATGCCTCAGACACTTATAATGTACAGGGCCAGACAGGAAATTAAAACCCGCCAGGGACATTTTTTTCAAACCAGCCCTGCTCCATTTCTCCTCGCTGTCTCATTTCTCTCTTTCCTCTCTGTCCTAAAGTTCACTCTCCTCCATGCATGCTGCAATTACCCGCAGAAGCTGGAGAAAGTGACAGAGGTGGTGGCAGTGTCATTTGCCTTAAAACAGGCCTCCAAGGGCTCCAGCCCACTGGGGAAATGCCTGGTGGAAAAAGTGAGCAGTCAGAACCCGATTATGTAAAATCATTTTGCCTTGTTTGGGATGAAATTGCAATTCCTATTACAGGTTACAGAGAAGTATAACTTTGTAGAATAAGTAGTATTCCAATCTAGTAGTATTTCTTCTTTATTCATGAATGTTTTTCCCTTAAAACATACTCCTTTTACATTATCCCCAAAGTCTGCTAATTTGCTAATGCCATTTGCTTCCATCATGTTTATATTAATTAATTTGGTGGAGTCGCTTCAAGCTCACCTCCCGCTTACTCCCGAGTGTCTAGATGGCAGCCACTGTATAGCTGTTAGGACTGGTGGTGGATCCTTGGCTTGCTGGTGTTCCTGATTTGCCAGTCACCTTTTATTGATGGGCTAGAGTGGGTAGAGATGGATATGCCAAGTAGAGTCAAGTTGGGTTTTTCAGGTGGGGGCTGGCACTATGAAAGTATCACACCCTGCTGTTTGTCTGGCGTGGAAACTGGAAGTACTGGGGGCTCTGGCAATTGGTACAGCAGGAGCCCTCCTGGGGATCAATTTGGCTGCACTGCATTTTGACCATGACAAAGATGTGAGCCAGTAAAGAGACTGCAAGTTCAATGATCCACCTAATGAGTGTGCCTTGCCTACCCAAATGTAAAAGTCGCCCAGATATTCTGCTTTGCCACACAAAGAACAAAAGCAAACAGGAACTAAGAACAAGTCAGATTTCTATTCCTTGTGTCCCTCTTCTTTACAGCAGTGCCCTAAAATTCCAGAGTATTTAATCCCCACCTGGCTTTGCTGACCCAGGGCGGATCATACTCTATGACCTCCCTGAGAATGACCACCAGTGTCCTCCACCATAAGTTGTCAGGCGTGGAATCCAGTTTCAAGGAATGGAAGGTCAACCAAGCAGAGAAGCAGGTTCTAAAGGCGGATCAGAAGTTGGTGACGTTGGAGTGGCAAGTCCGATCATAGGGGGGAGAAGACACGTGACTATCCAGACTTTAGAAGTTGTGCTAAACTGGAGCAGGAAGTGGAGTGTCTGGATAGCATTGCCATTGCATCAAGGATCCGAATTAGGTGATCTTCCAGCCCTTAAGTATAATTTCCCGAGAAACAATGGGGCATATTACCAAGAACCTCGTTAAAATTATCGCCTTTTTAGCAGCAAATGGCGATAATGGGCCTGCTCATATGCGTTATTGAATTCCAATAGAAGCTCAAGTTAGATGTGCAGGACATCTAACCTGGGCTTCTATTGAAATTCTATAATGCATATTAGCAAGCCCATTATCGCCATTTTAGCGGCAGTTTCCTGCCGCTAAAACGACGATAATTTTAACGAGGTTCTTGCTAATATGCTCCAATGTTTTTTATGTTGATTCCGGTGGCGGTCCAGGATTCCAGGCATCTAGGATTCAGACTAGGGTGAAGGATCCAGAGCCTCAGGTGCTGACACTGTCATTGTTGAGATCCCGGTAATCATTGAAAAGGTACATTATCACTAGTGCGGCAACGAAGGTGGACCTTACGTTCTGGGCCTGCATGCTGCTTGTTTTCCTGATCTGAGAAGACTGCCTCGAAGAGTTGTAGGTTGTTAAGTGTAAGCTGTTTAATACAAAGTTTGAGACCTCTCCCTGGTACCCTGCCACACTACATGTGTTTAGAGAGAGTAAGACTTTTTTTAACCCAAAGCCAGTCTGCTGGTGACTTCTTGAACAGTAAAAAGTTTAAGATGGACATCCGTGTCGGGGTCATCACAAGAATGAGGCTGTCGTAGTTTTTTTTCAGAATTTTAGTTTTTCTTTGGACAGCAGTGTGATACTTAGTGCCATTCTATGTGGAAAATTTCCAAGGCATTACATTTGAAAGTTAAAAAATATATATATATTTTCGATATTTTTGAGCTACATACGTGCCAATACATGTAATTAAATTGGTAACCCATCCTGACATCTAGAAGTTTAGAGGTAATTTCTAATTATGCTCCTAATATTGATGGACATCAACGTTCAGATCAAGATGCGTAGAACCCCCACAAGAAATAACATGACTCAGATTTATCAAACCCTATTACACATGCAATGGGTCACATAGCTATAATTCTTTGTAGAGTGTAGGTATTTCCTCGGGGAGGGCCATATAAATGTCTAGGGGCATCCTTTATGAGGTTTTGCCATAGGGCAGCGCCGGAGGCCTTCCTGCTGCGCTGCCCTACGGCAAAAGAAAAGGGCAACAATGCTCTGTATCTATCTGATACGGTGCATTCCTGTCCGTTTCCCCAGCACCGGCGCACAATGGGCTGCCGTGTGCCAATGGAGGCACCTTTGCACCATGTTGCAAGGATGCCTGCATTGCGGGGAGGATTTTTTTTGTGAAGGAAGGGAAACCTTCCTAGACAAAAATAATCCCATGCCTCATTGTGCCTCCCTTACGCATTCCCTGGGGAGGCGTAGGTTTTTTTTTTTGCTCTGCCTCAGATTTTCTATTTCGTGTAAACCTGAGGTAATGTCAAAAAGTCATGGAAGTTGCTGGGAATCCCCCCAGCAACACCCATTGCATGCCCCTTTAACGCATGGTGTCCTAGAATACTGAAATAGCACAGTGAGTCCTCTGTCCTCTGCATATTCAGTTGTACTGTCCTTCAGGGAATACGAGATGACCTCCACTGCTGTCACAGTCGTGGCCGCTCAGTGAGAGACAGTGCAGCCAGCATCAATTGTTTTACTGTTTTTGTGTGCATCCTCTCTGACCACTGATTATAAAGATCCCTGCCTCGCACTTCCAGTTTTCCCTTCTGTCCTCCGACTGGACGCTAGAGTTATCAAAGAGTGGTAAAATAAAAAAAAATGTTGTATGGCTTACCGCAACCTCTCTAGAGGTTGTGACTATCAGGTACTCTAGCTGGGGCAGAGAGCACAACAACAGTGGTGGCTAGTGACATTTGAAATTGGTAAGGCGTAAACGACTTAGGGGCATATTACCAACAACTAGCGATAATTTTTGTCTCTAACTTGTTTAGAGACAAAAATTATCGCCGCACATCGGCGATTTTTATCGCAGATAAACCTTGCTATTAGCAAGGTTTATCGCAAATGCGATAAAAAACGGCCGCAATGCATGAATATCGCTGAAAAGTCAGCGATATTCATGCATTATCGAGCAAATGCTCTTAGCCATGTTATCCACCTCCCATTGGATAACATGGCTAAGAACTGCTCAGGGCAGGTGTTAGCTTTTGGAGATATTCGCGCTTAGCGCTAATATCTCCAAAAGTTGGTAATAGGAGATAGCGATGTTAGGGACTGTTTCCAGTCGCTAACATCTTGGCACGCCCACTTTGCATGTCATTAGTGATAAATATCACTGACATGCAAAGCGGGGCCCAAGATGGTCGCTATCTCCTATTAGCTGTCACTAACTGGTGTTAGCGACAGCTTGGTAATAGGGAGATAATTTTATCTCCGCTTTCTTGGCTTTTAAAGCCAAAAAAGCGGAGATAAACCCCCTTGATAATATGCCCCTTAGTTATGTAAGGGCTCTGAGGGGTAATTCCACGGAATGAAACTCCACCAATTCTGTTCACCCCTACCGTGCATACCAGTTCAATTTTTTCCTTCAGAGCTGTATTAATTTTCACCTGATTTTTACTTAACATGATTTGCGTCAAAAACAAACGATGGTGGTCATTGTGCATGGCTGAATCATTCCGATGTATATATCTAGCAAGGAGGCTTGACTATTTTTAGAGCTTTCTGTTAAATCAGGTGTATCGCGCGCCTGCCATCTGCATACTGGATTCGCCTTTCGTGCAAGTTACTGGCCTGCTGTGTAGGACTTTTAGTGCTTTGCAGAGATTTCGGCTATGCTTTTTGAATAATTCTGAGAGGTGCCTGATTTGGGTGATAAGTACCGCAAATGTGGAAAGGTGGAAAGAAAATACGGGGCGGCTCTAGTGCCTAGGCCGGCTCTCACATCAGCTCCTATCATCATGATCATTAGTTGCAGCGGCTACCAGAGAACAAGTTCAACCAGATCTGATGTGTCAAGGGGTGCTGTGGGATGGACTTTAAGCCACTGGGCTGGCTCTTCCAGTATATCCACCTACTGCAGTGGGCACCAGGGAGAAGCAATTATTTACAACAGATCCCATGCACTGCAATGACCCAGCTCTTAACATCATGTACATTTGCAGCAGAAAACCCCAGGGTGCAGTAATACATTAAACCAAACCTCATGTTCTGAGCGGATATATAAGTCAGGCCTCTGGCCACTAATGTGATTTTCAGCATCATTTACAACAACATGGAGCAGTAATGGATTAAACCAGACCTCCTCCCATGCAAGACTGGAGAGGAGGTGACGGGGACATACAGAACGCCTCATCCTCGACATCCCCTGCCACAGCCACATCACAGCCCACTTGAAAGACCTGCACTGGCTCCCCGTCAACAAGAGGATCACCTTCAAGCTCCTCACCCACGCTCACAAAGCTCTCCACAACACCAGACCAGCGTACCTCAACGAATGACTCACCTTCTACACCCGAACCGCCAGCTTCGCTCTGCTGACCTCGCCCCGTCCCCCGCATCAGTCGAGCGACCGCCGGCGGCAGATTATTCTCCCACCTCGCCACAAAAATCTGGAACACCCTCCCTGACTGACACACATCATCATGCAGAGCAGCAGGTACCAACAAGCAACAATGGCTTAACGCAGATATCATGTCCTCCCAAGACTGTAAAATGGCCAGGGACCCACAATGGGTCAAACCAGGTATGACGATGTGCTAGAAGATGCTTTCCAGGGGATTCAAGGCGTCATGCTAGCGCTTAGCAACATCCACACTCAGCAACAATACGTTAAACAACATCTGAGCTGTTATTTCCCTGTCTAATCCATTCAGCCCACTCTGAGGCTGGAGGACCCTGGTGTGGAGGACAGAGATGAGTTGGGAGGGGGTCTTCTCACAGTAGAATGGACTGGAGTGGGTCTCAGGGTGACAGATGAAGTCGGACCCCTACTTTTTTGGTTAATTTGTTGCATAGTCAGACTTTTATTTGGAGTTTTGTGTTTTTGTTTGTGAATAAGCTTCCTTGAGAAAAAGTAGTTCTAATAAGTGTACTGGCTCCATACGTGTACGCAACACATGTGCAGCATGTGAAACCAAAAACATTGCATTTCTATTATAGGGCATTCATAACCTTTAACATACCATTAGCGCACCAAAACTGAATAAGGGACTGCTTAGTGCTCCTGACCAGAGAAAAGAAATGCAAATCATGAACCACAATATTAAGATCAAACAGCATTTTTAAATGCACGCCGTTTGAAAATGACATTGTATGATCATAGCATAGCAGTATCAAATACGACTTTCTGGAGACCTCTTGAGAGTCTCAGGGCCTTATGTATGAACACATTTTCCTATAGACACAGAATGGGTAAAAACCTTTGATACATCTGGCCCTCAGTTCCCTGAGCCGCATGGATTGCAGATCTATGGGCATACATACTTTGGCATCGATTAGTTAGTTTTAGCCTCACCCCATTATCTAGGCAGCCCATACGCTGACACTGTCAAATTTTTTTTTTTTTTTTTTTTTGTTCTTATATAGCGCTCGACTACCCGGAGGCATCTCGGCGCTTGCCTTGGGAACCCGTCCTGGCTTTTCCCTGTGAGATAGCCCCTAACGGGCATCCCCAAGGTGAAAGCCAGGCATCCCGCCGCGGGGGGCCGTTGTGGAGATTAAGCAAGCTTAATGCCCAGAGTTGCAGAGTGTGAACCCATGATTAGGTCAGGCACCGAAGCGAGAATTATCGAGTCCGTGGACATTTGAGCTCAAGCCCCTGCCGCGTCGGGAATTGAACCCTGGTCCCGGGTCTGACCTCTGCTTCAGGGTCTGCCTGCTCTAACCAGTGAGCCACACTTCTCCCAAATCCATCACAATCAGAGAAATTGTGCATCAGTAAATTTGTTTTACATGTTTTCTTGGTTACCAACGTATAGCATCCCCATGGACACATGAACAGGGACAGCGAGATCTTAATATTAGAGACATATCAAAACATATACCTGCTGAGAACCAATAGGGTGAAACACCAACGGTGGCACTGCAATGAGTCTAGTTTGAGACGAAAGATGGTTTAACTCTTTCTGAATAGGCCAGGGACATTCTATAACTACAAGTACACTATAAGTACAATCAATTACCGCATACCAGAGTGGCTCGTATTTGTCGAAATTAAACCAAGCATACGTTCTGGTAAAAAATAAAACAATGGTCACATTTACGCTGTCTGATTAGGCCGGTTTTAGTCCCTCTGAGTTGTGTATTCTTTCATGAGCCCCAAATCGAATACCTTGAAAGTCTGTGCCTGCTGTCAGAACACCAAAACAAGCAAGCCTTGACTGACTCTCAGGCAGGGCCTCTGCTCTAAGTAAATGCCCATCCAGTAATTTGGACTGAGAAGCAGCTGTTCACTGCAACTCTCTTTCATTCCCTTGTGGTCAACGCCATCACTGGCCAGGGCCGTCTTAACAGCATTATAGGCCCCGGGCAAAGCAGTCTACTGGGCCCTGCCTACACAACCACTCACAGGAATAAAAATGTTTAACGGAAAATGAGTGTTAAATTCTGGTCTGCATGGGGCCCCTATGCCGGTGGGGGCCCGGGGCAACTGCCCAGCATGCCCATGAGTTAAGACAGCATTGTCGCTGGCGCTGCGCACAAAGGGAAGAGAGCAAGAGAAAAAAAGCATTGGCATAGATAATAGGTCTTGCCGTTGGGACCTTATAAGTGTTTAGCCATGCAACAGTTGATTTTGCTGCACCACGGATATTGTGCTGGATAACTAAACACTTATAAGGTCCCAAAGGCAAGACCTATTGGCTATGCCAATGCTTGTTATCCATGTCACCCATTAGCTTGTCAGTTGTGTGTCAAGTATTACCACTTTAACAACTGGGCTGCAACTGCCTCACTTCCTGGGGAATTTTTGACTGAGCTTTTTCCTATTTGGGAGTGGGAGATGGAAGTCACAACGAACATACTTGATACTCACACCTTGCTACCAGCTGGGAGCACATAGTGAGAAAGAAAAATACACTCTGCATATTATTGTGCTTACTCCTAATCATAGACATTTATATAGTACAGATTATAGACAACTGTTTATAGCATTTATTAACAAATGTTTATTACAACCCAATGGAACATATTTAATTAAACTCAGATTAATAAAACATTCAGAACAAACATCAAGAATTCTAGCTTAAACCTTGATCTTTAAGTACAGCTAGTCCTTAACATCCTGTTATTTAAATGTATGATCTGCAAATTCATTAGAGATCTCTGAGACAAACGCATTGACTGAACTATCTTAGATAATCAGGGCACCAAAAGTTCAATTTTTCAGGCTGAAAACTATGCATATTGACTGGTTGGGAAGTTTAAAACAAGGGAAGAGTTTTCCGAATGAAGAATAAAATGTCATAAAGGTATCTCTTAAACAATGCTAATGTTTTTACTGATAAGGACATTTTTTACATATGGCTGTTTATACTGCCAAAACATGCGACATATCCAAGGGTGCGTGTGCAATTATCAATTAAATAAATATGAACATATACAAGTTATCAGTTGATTAAATCCAAAGTACATGTGGATGAATACGGATAAAAGAAGCAAAACTTGAACCCCATACATTGTAAGCTCTTCACACAATATAAATCCATGACTTACAGTTACACAAGATGCTCAGCAAAGTAGCAGGCATATTAATTCCCTAAACTACTTCACAGTGCGCCCAGCCTTTGCCCAGAGATTACAGAGATCTCTTCAGCAAGCCCATTAAACCAACATTGTACTTGTATTGTATACCAAACTTTCTCTGGAGTAGATGCTTTACCCCTAAACTATTATTAAAATAATTCAGCTAGTAACTAATTTAGTGAAATCAGAACCGCTTTACTTTTTTCTTGCCATTAATTCTTTTAGGGGTACAGTTTGTAAAAAAAGAACCCATGGGTATCGGCAGGCAATAGACTGGTTTTTATTGCTGTGATCCTACTCATAATACCCAGCTCTGCATGACTGGCAACCCGTGACCTCCCCTCTCCTCAGTTTCCGTGTGGTGCCACTCCCTGTACCCCTCACCCCACAAAACAATGGTGGTTTCTCAAATACCGGGGTACATTTTAGTTTAATTCATTTTTCTTGCACTGCCCACAACCGGAACAAATGAACGGAAAATAAATAAAGTATAATAGTCCACAGCTAGTGAATCTTCTACAACTTAATGCCTAAAATGAAAGAGTTTCTTTAGCAGCAGTAATAACTCTACGATACATGTGTTCATATAAAGCATAATACAGCTTTGCTTAAAACTAAAAGTATGTGAAGAAAGGGCGTATCTTAAAGGTATGTGACTACGTTTGTAAACACTGCTCTGTTCTGAACACAGCAAAATGGCGCATACAATGAATACGCGGAATATCCAGGAACGTCCCAAACTAGAACATGAAGCACTACGGCTGCCTATAACGCAGGTAAGCACTACCTGTAATTGTAGGCACTGAAGCCAGAACTCTCCCGCAGCAGTGCCCTATACAGGGACAGCACCTGTGCTCTGCTGGGCACCTCCATCTTGCAGGACATGCTCTGAAAGACCCCAAACGGAGCAAAGGACCTTTAAACAAGCCCGGGAGTGGTGCGCGCCGAGTGAGGGGCCAGGGCGGTGGGTGAGAGAAAGGAGGAGTGGGGGTTGGTGAATGAGAGAGGAGGGGATGGTTCAGGGTCTGTGGATGCCTGCTGCGCGGGTGCACGAGAAGGCCGGGGCAGGCAGGCAGCGTGTGCTGGGTTTAGTGCAACGAATGGGTGGGGACTGTCAGACTTCCCCAGACAACGTAGTAACCTGATCTACAACAGATGTCACCAATGCTCGCTCCCGACAGCTGTAGGCCGTGGGAATGAACATTTACAGAGAAGGTGGTACATGCACCCGCCTTTGGCCAATTGCTTGCTGAAAGCCACACGTAAAGGCCAATAAAAAGTGTGGAAAGGAAAAAGCCAACTGCACGAGTTTAGTGAATATCTTGAGAAGTCTGTAGTGATTACAAGAGGCCCTCTGCTTAGAACAGCGCATGCACGCTGCGCTAGGCGAGACCTAAAAATGACCAATAACTGCATGGCTTCAAAATAAAGCCATACAGGGATTTGCCATGCTCGTTGTTCCTCAAACCCCTGCGCTGCCTCGTGTATACAGGTCCACTGCCTGTGTAGAGGTCTGCCATTGTTCTCCTGAGCCAATCCAAACACTGCTCCCTTGCTTAAACTACATGAGAGCAGTGCAAGGATTGGCTGGAGCAGGCAAAACCAGCCCTTCTTTATGAGACTGGGGGCTGTGGTTGTGATCCCCTCAGATTGCTCGCATTGCTCTGGTAGAAATGGCCACAAGTACGCATGTTGGGCTGTCACAGAAGGGCACCAGTTCAACCTGACATGCCCATTTCACTTCAAGGCCACTTCCCTAAAGTGGAGTGGTGTGGCTCACTGGTTAAAGGCGGCAGACCCAGAAGCAGAGTCCGGCCCGGGACCAGGGTTCAATTCCCGATGCGGCAGGGTCGTGAACCAGGGTCAGCGGACTCGATAATTCTCGCCTCGGTGCCTACTCTAACCAGGGATCACACTCAGCAACTCTGGGCATTAGCTTGCCTCATCTCCACAACGGCCCCCCACAAACGCCGGGGATGCCTGGTTTCACCTTGGAGATACCCAGTAGGGAACATCTCACAGGGAAAGCCAGGACGGGTTCCCCAGCTGTCTATAGCGCCAGGACGCCTCCGGGTAGCAGTGCGCTTTACAAGACACACACACACATACACACTAATGTCCCTGCTGTCAATCAAGCCACACCCCATGAGGAAAAGTACCCGGCCTACCCGGTACTAAAATAAGAGCACTGTGGCCAGAAAAAAAGTTTAATTGAACAAAAATAATGTTAAAAATACAGGGGGTCAACGCTCTTTTGCCCCAAAAGAGAAACCGTCCTAACACAGCATGTGTTTTGATTACTATGCCAATGAGCGGTAATTTATAATTCAGGCTTCAGTAGAGCACACACTTGACAGTAGGAGTGTACTTGGCAACCTACTAAAACAGGAAATCGCTGCTTCAGCGCAACTTAGTTTCTACTATGGGGCCAATTGCTAGCACTTCAGTGGGGGAGGAGGAGGTTATCTCAGACTCCAGAGCTGACTTACAAGCCATTTGATGATGCAATGAGTGCAGCACTGTCACAGCCCTCGGCTAAAAGGAACAAACAGCTAGATTCATGAAGCACTTTTGCGGGCGCAAACGGTGCGAATCGCAGAATTCGGACGTTTGCACTCGCAAAAAAGGCATTTGAAATTCATCATTGGGTCATGTACTCGCAATTTGAGAAATCTCAAAAAATTGCAATTTCTCAAATTGCGATCGCATTTAAGGAATCTCAATTTGAGATTCCTTAAATGCTATTCATGACCCAATAAAAAATTGCGAACTCGCTATTTTTTCCCGCTATTTACCGCGAAGTCAGACTTCGTGGTAAATAGCGAAAACTGAGAAATATGCACTTTAGTGCATTTTTCTCAGTTGTATGTTACACACACACATGTCCTTTGGACATGTGTGTGCGCACCATGAGTCTAATTTACATTTCAGGGGTGCTACAGGGTGTCCTGTGGACACCCCTAGCACCCTTGAAATCGCATCCTTATTTGCGATTAGCAAATTGCTAATCGCAAATAAGGAATAACTCCCCATTCAATCCTATGGGCCTTTAGCAAATTGCTAATAGCAAATAAGGAATAACTCCCCATTCATTCCTATGGGCCTTTAGGCCCATAGGATTGAATGGGGAGTTATTCCTTATTTGCGATTAGCAATTTGCTAATCGAAAATAAGGAATGTGTAGGAATCGCAATTTATTTTGCGATTCCTACATGAATCCCGTTTTGCGAGTCTGTAAGAGCGATTCCTTATTATTCGCTATTACAGACTCGCAAAACATGCCGATGATGAATCGGGTTGAAAGCTCTTCCAGAAGATGATAAGTGTAAGGGAATGGGCCATTGGTTGTGTGACCTCCTCAATTAATGGCCCGTTTCCTTACTTTGGTGTCCAGCGGCAGGATG
This sequence comes from Lissotriton vulgaris, assembly GCF_964263255.1. Lineage (NCBI taxonomy): Eukaryota > Metazoa > Chordata > Amphibia > Caudata > Salamandridae > Lissotriton > Lissotriton vulgaris. The sequence continues at coordinate 579,172,458 of NC_141697.1, forward strand.
CATTATATCCAGTTTTAGTATGTACAGATAGCATCTGGTAAGTCCAGTTTTGCCACACACTACCTATGCATTAATGAGCAAATATCGGAGTGCAAGGCTCTGAGAGGGGTTCAAAGGTTTGACTACATGAACTAAAGGTGTGGGAAAGGAAAGTCCCCGGACACATATATGTCATGATGATATTGGGGTTTAATGTTTAAACCATGGTGTTATGACTGGTTTGCAATTACAAATGATGTGATGGAACCTCAACACTACACACACTTAGCCTGTACGAGGAGAGTTCTTCTCTAAATGTTTAGGGAAAACTACTGGCACCCACCCAACTATTTGGGGTTTAGGGGTCGGTCTTGTTCCTTGGGGCCTTGGGCGGGGGGGAAGTAGGAGGTGATTAGGGGGCTCTGAGAAATTCTTGCTCTTGTCAGTGACAGGGGAGATTTCTAGAGAGACACAGTGAATCATTTTTCCACAGAGGTTTTCCCGCCATTGGCACAGGAATAAACCACTAAAAGAGAGGGGTAGGAGGAAACCCCAGAAATAGTGACAACCCTAGGTTTTCCTGCCGGGAGGGTGGGGTGGTCTCTGAAACTTCATCCTGCCTGGGGGTGCAAGATTGTTGTGGTTCCTATAGGTTATCTGGTGTGGAGGGTGAGCTATTCTATGGTGACCCATGGTGTTGGGTGCCCCAAGAAGAGGATGATTCTCAAGATTGGTGGTGTAGCAGTAGCTCCTAGGTACCCTGAGGAGATCTGAGTGGGTATGGTGTATTCCATAGATTCCAGGGTGAGGGTAGTAGTAGACCCTGCAGTGCCAGGGTAGGGTAGGTGACTGCCCACAGAGAGTAAAGGATCTAATCCTAGTTTGTTTTGAACCTGAGGTGGAGACTGTATTGTATAGCCAAGTAACCAATCAGGTAGGTACTGTGGGTTCAGACCTCGGGACGGGGGGGTGCAGGAGACCATGTCTGTTAGGGATTGTGCTCTGAACTGTCAAAGAGGAACAGTATGCAGAGGCTCTGCCTTAGAGGACTCATGGCTGGTGAAGTGGTTTAACTGTTAGGTGCAGCTCGTAGCAAGATACAGAAGGTGGGTCCGCCCACAGTGGCACACCAGGGGGAGGGGTGGGCATATCTTGAGTTAAGGCACCCTTTGCGTCAGTTTTGGTGGGCACTGTCACTTCTGTCCAGGACTCTTGCTCTGAGCTGCCAGTGGGGCATGCTGTGGAGGACTTTACCTTGCAGACTTCTGAAGGGTACCCTGTGGGTTTACCAATTTTAGGGAAGATGTCCTAAGGTGGAAGACGACAGCATGTGCCTACAGGGTCACATGTCAAGTTCAAAGGGTGTGGTCTCTAGAATCCCTAGATGGCCTCCAGCTAGGTTGCTGGGGGTGCTGAGGAGTTGCCTTGAGAGTGGGTGTGGGGGAAGCTGACCCAAGGACCCTACGCTCTCCCAAGAGCCCCAGAGATATAGAGTAAAGTCCTAAAGGAAGGTAGGGCTTGAGGCTCCCAGAGGAGTGGGGTTGATAGTTCCTGGCTGAGAGAGGGTACTTGGTTGAGCAAGCAATCTCCAGGGAGAGAACACCCAGTGACCAGTGAGCTAGGTTCTAGACCTGCCTAGTGTGAAGGTACCAGTGCCAAGGCACAGAACCCTTGCCCAAGAGAGGGAGGTGGATGTAGTGTTGCATGCCCCAGGGTAAGTGTAAGCCTAATTATGCTCAGTCTATGCAGGTGTTAAGTGTCCTAGATGCCTTCCAACTTAGAACAGATAGGGGTCATAGTACAGTCTGGGTTCCCTGCGGGGAAAGGTTGCATCATGGTTGGGTGATTTTGGCGGCAGACAGTTAGCATAAGGTATCTGGGGTAGCAAACAACTAGCGTGTGGTGTGTCTGGACACAGTCGTTCATCACTTGTTATTGCTGACTAGGCAAGAATACCCATGCGTAGTGGCTAATTCTTCTTTTCCTGTAACAAAATGTGTTCTGCCAATGTAACCCTCCTGTTTTTTTTCACTTTTTGATCTCCTGGGTTTTGGTCTTTTACTGTGGGTGAGCCTCACAACTGGTGACTCACTCATGGGAAATACGTGGTAAATAGACTATGCGTGGTTACAACCAGTGCCTACATTTTAAGATAAGGCTGCTGTGACACAGGAATGGTAAGGGGCATTTCGTTGGTTGCACATGAACAAGAGTGCACATGGGTGAGAGCTGCACGTATGAGACTACAGTCATGCACAGTTCTGTAACTTCGCAAAGGTAACCTGGTGCAGAGGCAACTCTACAGGATTAGGAATTGAGTTTGAGTAGGCTTTGTAATGTTAGTCTACACTCATAGGGAGAGTCAGCGTGGTTTACTGTCTTGTCTGCAGTAACACTTTATTATACACATAGGGAGAAATCTGCCTTAGAGTGCAGGTATGCTTCCCTTTAGCCTAGTCCAAACAAAGTGGAACATGTTCGCCAAAATCTAATGTGCAAGTTCCAAGAAGGTATCTGTACAGCATATGGGTCATCCAGAATTTCCATGTTTCTTTGATTCAGCTTAGAATCCGAGCCCAGCCCTTTTGTCTCCACTCTGGGCCAAGTTAATCACATTTCTCTCCGGCAGCAGGAACAAAGGCTTCCCTACTGAAAGGGTTGCATCAACAGTGTTTCGCTCGGGTCCTGAGGAGGAAAGGGGTGAGGAGAAAGGATCTGCATCCACCAATCAGCTGCCACACAGCACCAGAGATGGATCAGCCCAAGCCCATTGAACAAAGGAGCGAGCCCAGCACCTCCTCTGGTTGATAAAACATACACAAATACATGTTTAATGTTTCAACATGGTTTATTAAAAGATGTTTTAACAATGGTTTGAACACTGTTTTATTTAAAAGTATTATTCTCAATGTTTTACACAATGCTTTATTTCAAAATATTCACCATTCTTTATTTAAAAGCATTGCTAAGGCTAGTGGTAATGCATTTACCGAAAGGCTGCAATATTTGATTAATGCGAGCATGTGAAGGCAATGCTTTATACTCTTAGTAAGTGCTAAGGAATTATGAATACTGAAGATAGTAATGAAATGAAGTATTATCACGACGTAATTCTGGTCTTGAAGTAGGCCACACAATACTATGGCCCATTTCCTTACATTGAGGATTCTAAGTCTGGTCCTAGCAGAAGATATATGCAGGGGCCACAACTTCAGGATTTGTTGAAACTTATAAGGGAGATGTTAGGCTTTCCACCTAGAGAAAAACAAGAACATGAGCTTTTCTCCCAATATAAAACCCCAGCAGCAGATGACCTTCCAATTCAATATTTTCTAGCAAAAGGGTATACATTACAATATTTTGAGGAAAAATCCCCATAAATGCCCAAAGTGAGTACAAGATTGGCTACTCTAATGCTAGCACCCTCCCTGCCATTAGAAGAAGCTTCAACATTAGAGGCAAATGAGAATAATCTAGTGACATCTCTACCACCACAACAGAAGCTTCGATTGCAGCTCTGTGCCAAATCTGCCTTAAGTTATGGGAGCTAGAGCATCTCAGAAGTCTTTCATTCTTCGACTCCCTTTTACTAGAGATACGTTATTTTTCTCGCAGCTAGATGACCTAGTCAAGAAAGAAGTAGGGGTGGGCGGAAGTCGCGTAAGGGACTATCGCAGAGAGGCCCGGAGATTGAACCAATCTCTGTGCCTCTCCGCGATATTTCCGTTACGCGACGCCCGCCCGCCTCCAGCCCGCATGCGCATGCTCCCGCGCATGCACAGTTTCCAGATGAAGCCGCGATGGGCAAGGATGCGGCCGCAGTAAGGTAAGTTTTATTTAAGTTTAATTTTAGGCTTTTACATATAATTTAATAAGGCGGGTGGGAGGGCGGCCAACTTCTGTTCCGCCCCCGAATGTGCGGAGATTTGCCACAAATTTCCACCTTCTTTGCGCAAGGGCGGAAGGGCAAATCTCCGCACATTCCGGGAGCGGAACGAAGATGTCCGCCCACCCCTAGAAAGAAGCAGAGGACAAGAAGGTGCTACATCCCTTTAGAGCATTCAATGAAAAAATAAAATTGCTCAAAACGATACTATCAAACTCTTAGAAATAAACAGTCCTTACAGGCTGGGCTCAAGTTTGCGGATCTACGGTAGCTGGAAAGTCCCAATCACAGGAGTTGCAGCCCCAACAACAGCTCCAGCATTACATTTGACAATCAATCTGATGCTGTGGGTGGAAGTATAGGCCTCTTTTTTCGAGAACGGCCGTCTCTGGTATTCAGACAAATGGGTTCTGGATATAGTCAAACGTGACTATCAAATACAAATTCAAATTTCTCCAAAAGAACTGCTCTTTGTGCAAATTCCATTACCCAAAGATCCCTTGAAGAGACAGTCAATCCACCAAGAAGAACAATCAATTTTACAGAAAGGGGCGATAGTTCAAGTACCGTACTATCAGAGAAAAAAGGTTTTTATTGAATACTTTGTCTGATTCAACAACTGGATGGAAAGTATCGCCCTATGTTGGATTTAAAACCCTCAAGAAATTTGTAAATCATATACATTTTAGGATAACAATTCAGCAAGTAATTTCAGCAATCTGAGAAGGAGATTGGCTAATGACTTTTTATTCACAGGATGGTTATTTTGTCATCCATATACACCTGAAGTATCAGACGTTTCTAAGCTTTGAAATATGCAACAAACATTTCCAGCTCAAGCTGTTGCCTTTCAGCCTTTCCTCAACTAGTTGGGTATTCACAAAGGTATTTGCTCCAGTGGTGGCTCATTTGCACTTGTCGGTGATGCACATTTTCCCTACATAGATGATTTGCAGATTCTTTTTCTAAGGCAGAAAAAGATGGTCACCAACCCACCAAAGTGCTATCTTCTCTGGCGTTTCTATTGATCCCAGAAGAACTGCATCTAATCCCATTGCGCCGAGGGTCCCCTCTTCGACTCAACTGAAGCAAGAGCATTTCTTCCTGAGGAAAGACAAATAAACCTGCAGTTTCATCACTGTCAGCTTATACATGCTGAACTCTGCCCCAGCCCAAACATTATTGAAAGTCAAAGGACTATTGTCTTCTTGCACAGCAGTTGTGCCTTGGTCTCGGCACCATTTGAAAGCATTCGTGCAACATATCTATAATGTCGTTATTTCGTCCCCTTACACAGCACACAACGCAGGAGTATGCACAATAGATTTATTGCAATTCAATTGGAAGTCTTCAAAACATAGAGCGCCGAGCGTTTGGGTTACATGCGCTCCGGTCGCCAACTGCCGCTTTTCTCTTTCGCGCTCTTCTCTTATAACGCTGCGCGCTTGTTCCGCTCTCGTCTGGGACGTGGCGCGTCATCGCGTAGCGTCCACAGACTAGAGCGCAACACCACATATCTCCCCCTTTTTATTATTAAACAGAATTATCAAATGCAGTCCAAAGTCTATGCTCCATTCATCTCAAAGTCTTTATATCTCGCCAGCAGCTTTACTCTTCTACCAGAGCGGGTGTTTCTTACCATCGTGTCTCCTCCTGCTCCACTCTCACCACCCATCTCTGCATCCTCCTCGGTTCCCTCTCTCTGTCCGCTTGTGGCAGAGGCGTCCTGACCCTGCTTGGTGTCTGCAGTGGATGTGTCTCTTACTTCATTTTCTCCTGTATTGCCATGCGCTCCGCTCGCACACTCCTCCAGCGTAGGTAATTCTCCTCCTTCATCAATAGGTACTTCTCCTTCCTCCGATTTGGGCCACTTCACAATTTTGTTGACTTTCGCCATGCGGTCTTGGGACCACACCTTCCCATCGCTTAGGAGGGCAGCCCTTCCTCGCACTTCTTTGACCAGTAGCGGCCTGCTATACTTGCTCTCTCCTTTCTTTTGCATAGTTGGTAGCTTGACACGGACCCATTCTCCTTCTTCCAGTTCTGTCTCCTTGGTGTTGCGTCGTCTGTTGTACTGGTCGGCACATATCTTTTGGGCTTTCTCCAGGTTATGCAGCACTACTGCCGGGGACCACTTGCTGGTTATGGTCTTTTCCCTCCACACCATGTTGTCTCTTGTGAACGGGTGTCGGCCCCGCAACACTTGGAATGGACTGTATCCTACCACCGTGGGGGTGATCCTATACGCCCACAGCATGCTCTGTACCTCACGTTCCCAGTCCTTTTCTTGTGAGATTGCTGCCTGGATGGACCCCATCAATACGCGGTTAAACCGCTCGACCTGGCCGTTGCATGCGGGGTGGTAGATGGCTGTGTGTCTCGACTCTATCCCGTTCCTTTTCATGAACCGTGACCATTTTTCAGAAACAAACTGCGGTCCGTTGTCGCTTAGTATGGACTTGGGTATTCCTTCTCTCAGAAACAAAGATGTTAAGAACCTCAGCACTGTCTCAGTGTCCATGGACTCTTGTATGTCGACTTCCGGCCATTTGGAATATTTGTCGATGACCACACATAGGAACTTATTCACCCCCCGGTTGTCTAACACCGGGCCCAGGATGTCTATGGCTAGGTTCTCCCAAGGGTTGAGTGGGTTCTCGAATTTTCCTAGCGCCGGTCTGAGGGGTTTGAGTATCTTGTCTGCCCCTTGGCACTGCTCACACTCTCTCACTTGTCTTTCTATTTGGGCATCCATGCCAGGCCACCAATACATGAGCTTCACTTTCGCCTTTGTCTTCACTATGCCCAGGTGCCCTTCATGCAGCATCTGCAGTAGTGTGGGTATCAGGCCCTCGGTCACTGTCTCAAATTCACTCTGTGCTTCGTGGTCCCACTGGAATTTTGACTTGTCCCTGATGAGTTGACGCATTCTGTGTGTTTTGGTGGCAAAGTGTCTCACAAACTTACTATAGTACTCCGCCATCCCGAGGAAGGACCGCACTTCCTCCTTGGTCGTCGGGGCCTTGGCTTCTCTGATTGCCCTCACGTTCTGCTCTTTGGGAGAGATGCCATGCGTGCCAATTTCATGTCCCAGGTATGTGACGGACTTCCTTCCAATCTTGCACTTGCTCCATTCTGCCGTGAGGCCTTTGTCACGTAAGATCTCCAGGACCCGGGTCAGCTCCGTGTCATGATCTTCCTTGGTGGCTCCCATTACCAGTATGTCGTCTTGGAAATATTGTACCCCTCGTATTTCCTTGAACAACCGATGCATCAACTTTTGAAACACCGCCGCCGCTGAGGCCAGCCCAAAGGGCATGCGTCGAAATTGGTAGCATCCAAACGGCGTGATGAAGGCGGTGTATTTTCTACTCGAGGGATGCAGGTCTATCTGGTGGTACGCCGACGTGAGGTCGATGGTTGAGAAATGGCTGATTCCTTTGGTCTTCGTTAGCATCTCCTCTATCCTGGGTAGGGGAAACTTTTCTATGATGAGACATTTGTTGAGTTCGCGGAGGTCCACGCAGAGACGGACCTTTCCGTTAGGTTTCTTGGCAACCACTAGGGGAGACAACCATTCTGCACTGTCCACCGGTTCTATGATCCCTTGTTTTTCTAGTTTCTGAAGTTCTTGTTGTACGGCTTCACTGGTGGACATGGGAATATTCCTGACCTTATGGACCACAGGTGTCGCCCCTTCTTTGAGAACAATCTTATGGACAAACTTGTCTAGTTTCCCTACCGTTCCTCCGAAGACTTTAGGGTAATTGGATTTCCAGTCGTCACTCTTGGGAATAGGCCATTCGTCTGTTAGAAGAATCTGCTCTTTACCCCCTGGGTTGAGTACGATACCCAAATCGCCGGCGTCTCTCCACCCCAGGACAGACGGGCCCTTCTCGGCTACGTACAATGTACATGTGGCGGATCTCCCTCTGAACTCGAAGTTGAAGTTCCTGCAGCCCACCAGGGGAATGGCATTTTCCGTGTATGAAACTGCTCTGATGTCCGGCTGCCAGAGTTCCTGCCCCACCACGGGCACGAAATCTTCTTCCCATATGGATCTTTGTATGATCGTCCAAGGAGATCCCGAATCAACTGCCACGTGGACCTTGACACCTCCGATGAGCATGTCCGTGCGGGGTTTGTCCCTGCGTTTTCCCGCTACATCGAGGACCTGGCCTTCAATGCATAGTACCATTTCGTCTTCTTCTTGGACTTCCTCCTCGCTCAATTCCGTCGTCGCTGATTCGACGCACTTGACGGTGGACTTGTTGCCCTTCCTGCGGCACACTTTCTCAAAATGGCCGACTAGGCCGCAGAACGCGCATCTGGCGCGAAAGGCTGGACATCGTTTATCTTGGGCTGAGTGCGCTGTGCTGCCGCACCTGTAACACGCAAATTTCTTGTCTCCGGCTGTGCGTACAGGTTGTTTTCCCGACCACTTAGCTTCACGTTTCTGATCCCCGTTCATGTTCTTTTGTTTGATGGTCGCCGGGGCTTCGTCGATTTTGTTGACCATTTGCTTGGGAGCACTATCACGTTTGGCCGCATCAGCACACCTTTTCGACATTTCCGCCTTCTTCACCATGGCTATTACTTCTTTGAGTGACGTCTCGTTTTGTGCCCACAGTTTGTCTTGTACCGATCTGTTGGTGGTATGCATGACTATCTGGTCTTTTATATACTCGTCTTGCCGTGTTCCGTAATCACATGTTATGGCCAGGCGACGTAGAGCAGCTACATAGTCATCTATAGGTTCCCCGGGTTCTTGCTTCCTCTGCTGGAAATTGTAACGATCTATGGAGACACATACTGCTGGGCGGAAGTGGTTGTTCAGGTCGTCTAGCGCGTTTTTGAAAACGTCCGTTTCTGTCGCCTCTCTTTCCTTGGGCTCGATGTTTTTGAACACTCGCACCCCTTCCGGACCCAGGTTATGGAGCAAGAGTCTCTTTTTTCTTGCAGGTGTGTACGCTTCTCCATTTTCGTCTTCTAGCGCTTCTACGTAGTTCTCAAAATACTCCCTCCAATCCTCCCATTTCATTTGGGGTTCCCCTGGTCTGGGTAGGAACGGAATGGGGGCCATTAACGCTGAGGCTTGGTTCGCCATCTTGGCTTCACCTCTGGGAACTTCTGTACGGGCCCTGAGGTCGCGGGATGCGCTGGAGGACTCTGCTCTTGTTGCAGTGTCGCCTTGGCTTCTGGGGCTGCCTGGGGTATTATCCACTACCTCTTGTGAAGGATCGGTGGTTTGCGCCCCCTCCTCTGGCTTTTGGCTGTCGCTTTTAGCTGCCAGCTTGCTGGGTTTCTGGCTTCTTGCCCTTGGGTTGCACTGACCTGCGTCCCGCTGGTGTTGCAACGGCTGTCGCTAGTTCAAGTGCTCTGCTGCCACGCTCTATGCCTGTGCTTCTTGGCTGCTCCTTGGCGGTTCTTCGGCCCCGGACGGAGATGATTCCGGGCTTAGCGTTTGCAATGGCTGTGTTTGGACGGTGGGTGGATCCCAGCCTCGTCGCCAATATAATGTCGTTATTTCGTCCCCTTACACAGCACACAACGCAGGAGTATGCACAATAGATTTATTGCAATTCAATTGGAAGTCTTCAAGACATAGAGCGCCGAGCGTTTGGGTTACATGTGCTCCGGTCGCCAACTGCCGCTTTTCTCTTTCGCGCTCTTCTCTTATAACGCCGCGCGCTTGCGCGCTTGTTCCGCTCTCTTCTGGGACGTGGAGCGTCATCGCGTAGCGTCCACAGACTAGAGCGCAACACCACAATATCTAGTTCACTGTTCCCCAGCTTCCTTGGCCTGCAAGGTGAAATCCATGTTTCTCAACATTTGTTCAGGTCTTTCAGTGGCAGTTGTGTCCTCAGAACCTACAGACAGAGGTTGATAGGATTTGGAGGGTGGAGGAAATAGTCATCCCAATAGCCTCATTTTGACCCAGAAGACCATGGTTTCCATTATTGAAAGAACCAAACTTAGAGCCTCATCTTTTTGTACCTTTCAACAGAGCCCTCTTCAATTTCTTTCCTTGAGGTTCAATTAGATTCGTCAACTGAGACTGAAGGCCTGGAAGTTGAGAGGGCTGGGTTTTAACAGATGGGATGCTCAATAGAAGGCTGATGAAGGGTGTTACCCAGAAACCGGTCCCAGGATGCTTATTTCCGGTTCGGGGAAGACCTGGCTTGGCAGTTCGGGCTGGTCTGATCCCATGAGGCACAGGGTCAGACTGATTTGCATATAGCTGGGTCTGAACTGAGGTGGAGAAGTGAGCTAAAGAATGATGACGGATTCAACCCAGAACTGTGACTGGGGGTGAGTCTCTGAAAAGTTTCAGCTCCCCGTCCATTATCTCCTTGTGTTTGCTATGCTCGATAGAATTAGCATATGATATCCAGGCGGTGATAAAAGATTCCATGTTGGAAGACTATTCTAAACACTGGTTAGCTGCATTATGGCCTTAGGCAGGGGGTGTTTCGCTCCAAGAAATTTGTAGAGCTGCCACATGGGCAAACACTAATGTGATTTGTTTCCTCACTATAAATTGGAGTTGTTTTCTAATGATACTGACAATTTGGGTTACTCTGTTATGGAACCAGCAATGAAGTAATTGTCAAAATACACTTTCCATATCATATAATTGGGTCAACTATTTTTGCTTATGCGCATTCCCACAAGTCAGCATTATGACGAGGAGCACAAAAGTAGGGATAATGAACCAATTGATCGTCTTCATTACACTTAGGATAGTCCTCCTCAGCATAGCAATATCTCAACCTCCCTCCCTTCCTATATACACATTTATATGTGGCTTATATAGAACAGGAAATGCGAGGTAGAGGAGGGATCTTTATGCTCAGTGATTGGCTAAATGTTGTTAACAGAAATAGAAAAAAGCATGATTAGCGTTTCTCTGTCGTGAGGCGGCGGCCTCACAAGTCAACGCTATGATGAGTAGGAGTATCCTAATAGTGATGAACATTACCAGAGCGTAATTGATTCATTTACCATCTGCATGCACACAGTTCAGTACTTAGATGCCCAGTAAGCATGAAAGTCAGCAGGTCAACATTATCATTCATGACGGCCTTGTGTAGAAGTGAAAATTCACTAGAAATGTCAGTCATTGTTGTCCATGGGCCCATCTGATCCTTCTCTCTGTTGCAGGGAGAGGGATGGTGACTGTCTGTTTCTCAAGAGATGTTTTTAAGTAGCCTATGTACAGCTTGTAGGTGGCTGAAGATGTGTGGCATTTCATCTACTGTGAACTTCAGACAGAGAAGATAAAGCCTTATATTGGGCATATTCATCATCATTGACAATTGTTTCTTCACACTACAGAATGATGGTTGTATGCTTAAACCAGGCATTCCTTCACCCTGCAGTCTTTACAATGACCATGTCTGTACCACGCATGCGTTTACAACGCATATCTTTACCACTAATGTCGTTGTAAAGGCATGTTTGGTAAAGGTATATTGTATTGTATTGTAATTGCATTTATATAGCCCTGACGAGGCGTCACAGCGCTTTTTCAGCAAGTAGCACTCTACTTCGGAACACATAAAGGATTAGTGTTGAAATAGTATAGTGAAATATGAAAGTAATTTTAGTGGTGGATAGGTTAGTCATTTATTTAGATTCAGAAGGATAGCGAAAGGATAGAAGTGGGGAAATATGTGTGGTAAAGATCCCACCCCAGGCCCCCCTGCCCTGAGCCCTAAAATTCGGCCCTCCTGCTTTATAATCTATCCACCTCAGCCCAATTAACTACCCTGATCCCCTACCCAGAGCCCTAAAACCCAGCCCCCTAGACGAAAAATCCTACCCCAATCCCAGCACCCCCGACCTGAGCCCTAAAAACTGCCCCAGCCTTGAAACTTCCCCTCCACCCCACCCAGAGCCCTAAAATCGGCCTGTCCTAAAAACTGCCCCAACCCCAGCCCCTCCAACCTGAGCTCTAAAAACACCCCTAAACCCTACCCAGCCATGCCTACCGTATTTTCCGGCGTATAAGACGACTTTTTAACCCCTTAAAATTTTCTGGGAAGTCGGGGGTCGTCTTATACGCCGGATACAAAAATTGGCGGTTTGTTTCACATAGCGCGGACTTCACCCTAAGGTGTCAGACCGCTTCTCAATTGAAAATGGTGGCGCTTAGGGAACTCCAGCACAACAACAAAGAACGTAGGCGATGGTGGCACTGTGCAACAACACAATATCAGCCCGTCGCCAGGCACTGAAAGCGGTCTCGAAAATAAATTACCTGTACAGTTACAGCCCGTCGCCAGCCAGAGGCAACTCAAACGCTGCGCAAGGTTTAAACTAAAACAAATGGCGCCGTGAGCCCTACCTAGACTGCAGCTGCACATCCCCCTGGCAGACGAGGCGCTCCTCCACGTGTGCTGATCTCTCTCTCCTTCCGTAATTCTTACGCTCATCGGAAGGAGAGGAGCGTCAGTACCACATGATGTCCTCAGTCCATGGAGATAGAAAGGGGACTGTAGGACGTTAGGAAGTGGGGGTCGTCTTATACGGCGAATATAGCATGAAACCTACATTTTGTCAATGAAAGTAGGGGGTCGTCTTATACGCCGGGTCGTCTTATACGCCGGAAAATACGGTAACTTTCCACGCCCCGGTTCTTACTGCAGTGTTCCTTCTAGTTCCTCTCCCCGCTAGAACAGCAGCTTGAACGCCTATGCGTGGTTAAGGCATATGCATCATTATGGGAAGCGTTGTTTAGTTTGTGGAGATACAGCACGAGTGCTTAAGGCCGTGTTGTAAAAGCTGTTTCCCCTGTATGACTTCTGAACTTCGAAGACAGTAGTCATAAAATCTATAAAAAGCCACAAGGATGATCTGGCATAGTTAAGGTCTTGTTTCTCTTGGGCCAGGCTAAGCCACACATCTCAGTCATTGACATTCATTAATCTAGTTATAGTCGGTCTTGGTAACGCTCTTGGTATCAGCACTGGAATAAGTGCCCTATGTGCCTTCTCCATTATGAACACCTGCAAGAAGCAGCAGCAGTGCATCAGTGCAGGCTTCTCATCCCACAAGAAGGTAGGACAGCTCACCAGTTATGAACCCACACTCAGGTCAACTCGCTCGCTCAGATTTGCGCCACTTTTACGTCATTTTTAACATGGGGAAAAAAAGAAGCAAAAGTGGCGCTAGGGTCTTGAAAATCTGCCCCTCAGTCTTTTAGTTGCGTGTCAGTGTAGCTGTAGAGCAACGTCCGCTTCCCCACCACCAGCAGCAGGCGGAAAGGAGACCACTAAAAATACAGAAGATAATCCCAAACCTCAGAATCATCATGGTCCTCAATTCATGCCAAACAAACTAGGCCGCGCAACAGTGTAAAAGAGACCCCACTCATCTGCTCTCAGGTGTTAGTTTCCATAATTAGCATTACAGACTGCAGGCAGAGTCCTCCCTTTGCCTGTCTGGTCTAATTATTTCATGTTATGATTGTTGCTGGGGGGCTGGTGTGCGGGCCGATATGGGCACTATGCAGGCGGACCGACTCGTCCCCGCAGGGGACCCTCATAAGAGGGCGGCCCCTTAGTGCCCCCTCCCCAAGATGGCACGCAAGCCAGCCCAGGGTCGCCCCTTCCGGGGGGCGCGTCACTTCCGGCCGGGGGGGGGGGGGGAGGAGGGCGGAAGTATAAATGCTCCCTCCCCCCGTGATGCAGTCTCTTTGGCCGCTTACCCCCTAGATGTTTCCCTCCCTACCACTTACCCGACTTCTTAGGGTGACGGGGGGAGGTTTTGTGTATTCATTTGTTATTTGTGTTGCAGGTGGAGTTACAGGATGGCCCAGAGGCGAAAGGGACGCAGGAGTACCCTATTCAGGAACACAAAGGGTGCTGAGGCCTAATATCCCCAGGAGATCTGTGCGGTGGACCCTGGGGTGCGACGGCTCCCCGTTATCATACGGGCAGTTGGAAACCTGGACAACTGGGGTTCGCTTGAACGCTCTGCCCCTCGTAGGGGGGGGTGTGAGCAAGATGTTGGATAAAGAGTTCACCAGAATTGGGAGGAGCTATTCCTCTCACCACAACTGCAAAGCACCGGCGGGTTAAGGCCGTGATGCTACAAGGCCCATCAGGTAGTAAGCTGCGGGGGGCAGCTTGCCTTTGGATCATCTGTAAGATAACCCACCTTGTTGGCATTGTTATGCTAATAAACCTGCAACAACGTTTTCCCATCAACAATTTGTCTGGTCTAATTATTTCATGTTATAATTGTTGCTGGGGGCTGGTGTGCGGGCTGATATGGGCACTACTCCTGTGCCTGCTGCAGTCAACCTCAGGGAGCTGTGGAAAGTAGTAGAGGCACCAGGGGCAACCCTAGACCTTCAAAACCTGCCTACAAAGGCCCCAGCTCACTGGGAGAAATGCCCAGTGGAAAAAAGCCTGTCTGGCCCTGTTGCCAACAGTTTCTCCTGTGTGGCTCGTATACATGGGTGTGTTGTTTACGCCTCTCTGAGCCAGTGATCCCCTTATCCACATCAGTGAACCTTTGGCTCATCCCGATTCAGACCTCTGCACTGACTATGGTGCACAGCCACTATGTATTGAAATTGCATTTACATAGCACCTATCACCCCTGACGAGACATTGAAGCGCCTGGGAAGCATAAGTCAGGGTCAGGACATTGGTTATTGGAGTTAGTCTTGTGCTCTCAAAGAAACGATTCTATGAATTTACTCCATTTGTTTTAGGTATTTTAATGGCTTAGGTGTGATCATTAGAGTGGGCTATGCGAGAAGCAAACGTGTTATGGAATAAGTAGATAGTTATTAGGATTTAAAAAAAGGTTAAGAATCACAGGCATGAGATTTATGGTAGTTTATATACAGAAGAGATATGTATAAGGGAAGCAGAGGTGCATTCAAAATAAGTGAAGCAAAAAGTAAAAGTTTACTTCAAGGTCAATTTTACATACAGGGTTTTAAGGACTATAGTAGGTGGAGATTTTTTGCTATAGCATGCAATCAGTGGATGTAAACCTGTGGAAAGAAACCGTTTTAAATTCTGCTTTAAATTAATTTTGGGCCATATGTATCAACATTCAGATTTGCGAATCTCAAATAGCGATTTTTTAGAAATCGCTATTTGAGATTTGCAAATTGGTATGTATGTAGAAAATCGATTTTTTTTGGCGATTTCTTAAAATTCCTTAATTGCGATTTGCAAATTGCGAATCGCAATTAAGGAATAATTTCCCATTCATTACTATGGGCCAGGAGGCCCATACAAATGAATGGGAAGGTATTCTCAATTTGCGATTCACAAAAGGACACCCTGTTGCACCCCTGAAATTAGCATGGGTGCACATGTGGCGCACATACATGCCCTAAGGGCATGTATGTGCTTCACATTGCACTTTGAAAAATGCAAAAAAGGGCATTTTTCAAGGATTTCGCAAATTACCACCAACTTGAAGTTGGTGGTAATTTGCGATTCCTTAAGGCCAATTTGCATTTTTTTAATGCTTCTTACATTGCATTTAAGGAATCGCGGCCGCGTTCAGGGAGGCTCTTAGGGGAGCCGTTGTTGTCAGGGGGAGCCCGCTGAGAGCCACAATTCCGTAGTCTATGCGAGGAATGACTAAGGCTTGTACCACAGTTTGGAAGTCCTTGGGTGGTAGGAAGGGTTTGAGTTTTCTCAGAGTGTTGATTTGGAAGTTGGCTCCTTTAGTTGCTATGCTAATATGCTGCTGCATGTCGAGATTGCAGTCCAGTGTGATGCCAAGGGATTTTGCTGATTCCACGATGGTGGGCTGGACATTGAGTTCGGTTAGATGATTGAGCCAGCTAAGCGCATCACACATCTGTCTTCATTGAGTTGCCATCGTACCATGGGTTCGAGTTCTTGGTGGAGACTCTCTTCAGTTGCAAGGGTGCGGCTTCATTGATTATTGTAGATATGGAGTCTAGGTAGAGGTTGGTCAATGAATGCACATCAGAGACGTCCGTCGGGGGAAGAAGGAGACTGCCTGTGTGGGCAGGCAAGGACTTTGGGTTAAGGTTCTTCAGGTCCCTCTTCCAAATCTTGGTTTTGGCAGGTTGCGCCGGGTTAAGTTTGACCTTTTCGTTGATGAAGAAGGTGATGATGTGGTGGTCTGACCAGTCACATGGTTCGATTGTGTCTAGTTGGGTAGAGTCTTCTTTGGCGATGATAAGGTCAATGATAGAGCCTTTTTCATGTGTCGGACCGTTGCAGATTTGGGTGAGGTCAAGCGCGTCGAGGAAAGTCTTTAAGGCTCTTCACCACAGTGTCTTTCTGGTCATTCCAGTGGAGGTTGAAGTCTCCCAAGTAAATTTGATTGAGCTGTCGACCGGCGTTGGTGGATATCGTGTCCATTAGTTGTTGGGAGAAGGTGAAGTTGTCACCGGGTGGGTGGTAAATAACATGAAGGGAGCACACAGGTTTGCCCTCACTAGTAATATCAAGACAGATGAGTTCGCAGGAGGAGAGGGAGGGGGAGGGGCCTTCAGTGACAGCTAGGTTGCTCCTGTAGATGCATGCGATTCCCCCGCCCGTCTTGCCATTCCTGTCGAGTCTAATAATGAGATAGTTGGGGGGGACTAGTATGTCCATTATAGGTGTGGATGCTTCAGTTAGCCACGTTTCAGTCAGAATGGCTAGATCAATGCCCCTTGATAAGATGAGCTCCGCGATGCCAGAGGAGTGTCTCCGGGCCGATCTGCAGTTGAGCAGGATACACTTTAGTCTAGGGGTGAGGAGGGTGGGAGAATGTTCTAAGGAGAGGGGGATATTTTTGAGATTACAGGGGACAGAACTTCTGTCGCTCAGTGTGGGTGGCCTGAGGGGATTTGTGAGAATCGTGGGTATGGGGAGGTGTGTTGTGGGTGAGCGTTTTGTGGGACCTGGGCCATAAGAGCAGAGTAGATTGTGTAAGTCTCGGCCCGAGAGGGTGTTTAGGGTGCGACGGGGACGGCCGGTGGCCTTGCGATCAGGGATAGAGGGCCAGCGCGGGAAGAGAAGGGTGGAACGGTTTGAGGGGCGAATGGAGTCCTTGTTGGGCGGGGAAGTGTAGGGTAGTGGGTGCCTGGGGTGTGTGAGAAGAAGTTCTTTGATGGTGTGGAGCTCTTCCTTGACTTGTAGGAGAGTGGAGATGATCATGTCCAGTGTTGGATTGGGGATGGAATTGGAAGTGAGAGCAGTGGGTGAGTGTTTGAGTCTGGTAATGGGGTAGGAACTGGATCGAATGGGACGGGATGTGTGCGCGATGGAGCAGGGCTCTACGGTCCGAGTGGGTGGGGTAGCGTTCGAAGGATGAGAGAGTTTGTGAACCGGGGGCGGGGATGAGGACAGGGGGCGGTTGATAGCGTGGGTGATGGCGCTTGTGGAAGGCGGTGTAGGTGAGTTGAGGGATGAATGTAGGCTGGAGAAGGAAGGAGTGAAAATAGGGGGGTGAGGGCTAAGAATGGGAGGGGATAAAGGATAAGGGGTTAGGTTGAGGGAGGTGGTGTATTCCGTGAGTCTGGCCGATGGGGTGGGGTAGTGGGGAGTGAGGGTGGGGGGGAGAGAGGGTGAGGGTTGGTCATATCGCGGGGCGCGGGAGGTATGCTCAAGGTGGTGGAGGTGGGTTCTGCGCGACTTGTGTGAGGTGTGGGGTGGGGAGTAAGGAGGGTGGGGGTATTGGGGATGTGTGCAGGGGGGTGATAATCACCAATGCATGAGGGGTGTGGGGAAGTGAGATCGGATGGGTGATTGGTTACAGCAGCATCTGCGACGTTCGCAGAGGTTCTGTGGTGGGGGGTGAGGGGGGTGGGGATAACGGGAGTGAGCGAAGGGGGGTGATCTTCGCAAGTGCATGGGGGAATTTGGGAAATATGAACGGGTGGTATGGAATGGGAAGTATGATCAGGAGGGTGACTGATTACCGCGAATTGGGGAGGGGAGAGCTGTGAGATGTTCCTCAGCTGTGATAGGGTGCGGCTGGTGTATATGGGGGAGAGGTCTATGTCTGTGATTGAGAGGTGTGGGGCAGCTACAGTAGGTCGGTGGGTGACTAAGGTGCAGGGGGTGGAGGGGGAGAGATCTATGTCTGTGATTAAGAAGTGTGGGGTAGCTAAGGAAGGTGGGTGGGTAATTAAGGTGCTGGGGGTAGAGGAGAGGTGCGTGTCGTTTTGGGGCTGAGCTATGTTAGCTGGGGTGTGATTGGAGGCTGTGCGGTTAGGGATGAGAGGACTGGGGGTGCTGTGAGTGGGGGTCCGTGGTTTGGAGAGGTGCTGTTTGAAGGTGGGGAACATGTTGTCTAGTAGTTCCAGGTTCTTGTCTGTGGATTGAATTAGGACAGTCCCGTTATTGTAGATAGTGATGGTGGTTCTGCCTGGGAAGAGTTGAGATGGTGTGATGGAGAGTGTTACGCCATGAGCGGATTTCCTGGTAGTG
Organism: Lissotriton vulgaris; assembly: GCF_964263255.1. NCBI lineage: Eukaryota > Metazoa > Chordata > Amphibia > Caudata > Salamandridae > Lissotriton > Lissotriton vulgaris. The sequence goes on from NC_141697.1 coordinate 579,190,752, forward strand.
GAGACGGTGAGTAAGGTGCAGAACACTTTTCTCCATTGGACTCTTCGTGTGGTGTGGAAGATGATGTCAATATTCATGGATCCATTCACCTGTGAGAAATAGTTGTCGACAAAGGGGGTTTCAGAGTGGGTCCTAAGGAAGTTATGTTTAAAGCGCTTAGAGGCTTTTTTGTTGGGTAATGGTGGTTAGATGATTTTATATGTGTGTTTGCCGATGAGATCCATGTTGGGTAGAGGTAGGCGTAGGAGGGTGTACAATAATGATAACAGGAGCAAAAAACAAGTGCAAACAACAAATTACATGTAACGATAGTGACAATGGTGAGCAGACTGAGTAAATGAGGTAGCAGTCAGAATCAAGAATGACATTAGTGAGCAATCAAAATATATGAGGTAGCAATCGGTACGTCCCAAGAGAAAGTGAACTGGGTGCAGGTTACACAAGTGTATAAAATACAAGTAAAAATATAATAGTGATATACGAGGTAGCATTTACATTAGTGAGCAATCAAAGTACATGAGGTAGCAATCGGTGCGTCACAAAGAGAAAGTGAACTGGGTGCAGGTTATAAGGTGTACAAGATACAAGTAAAAATATAATATAGATAAAATATTGTCTAAACATTAACAGAGGCAAAAACATTGTCTCTAACACAAGAGGTAGTGGATACACATAGGTATGAACTCAAATAAAGAGGTACCAGACTGTGTGTTACACGGGAAAGTGAACAGAGCGCCAGTTACAAAAATGTCTAACATACCGGTAAAGGTATAATACTGCAAAAATGTCAAAAAGACAGGTAGAGGTATAATACTGCAAGAGAGAACAGACATTCTGTCAATAGAGAACATAATACAAGTAAAAATATAGTGTTGCCATACAAGAAGGTAGACACTCTATCAAGGAAGTGGTGTAAACACATGGGTGTAAACCCAAGCTAGCCACCCGAGAGAGAGACTGGGCAAAGATGGCCGCCCCATATGGGGATAAGAGACAGTAGTCCTCTTTTTATTTTTGTAGCTTTGTGAGCAGGGAGGGCAGTTTCATTTTCAAGCTAGCCCAGTTCCTGAGTTGCTGTGAGGGAGTCTTATCTTGAAGGGGCCTCGTGGGCATCTGAAGGCACAGGAGGTGATTTATTGCCTTTCTTTTTAGAACCCCGCCATTTTGAACAAAGGGTTTTGCAAAAGTACAAGCGATGGTCAAAAGAAATACCTTTTTTTTGTCGAGGAGCCTGTGAGTTAGATCTCGCGGGTCCTCTGCGAGAAATTGTGAACCACTTGTTTCAGCATTGGAAATGGGAGGGGAGGGAGGGAAGGGAGGTGGGGGGGGGCGTCCACTGCCGCCCGTGTCCTCCGCGGGGTTTGCAGGTTTCCTGGTGAATTAACCAGCGTCCTCGAGCCCCTCAACAGCCCTCAAGACCGTAGGAATCCTCTGATGTGGGGCGGGGGGTAATTGTGACTGTAGGAACCGGAGAGCTGCTCCCAAGGTCCCGGCGGCAGCCGGTGGGGGGGGACCGCAAGGGGTCACATCCATAGAGGAGGAATCCCCGCTCTTGCCTGCAGGGCGCTCTGAGCCCTAGTGCTGCAACCCCTTCCGTCACACCTGACGGCACTCTGTGTGCCGGACTAGTCTAGGGACTCCACTCCGGTGGTTCTCTGGGCAGCGTCTCCACCCTCCCTCTCACCTCCAGCTTCCGAGGGTCCGATGTAGAGAGGGACAGGCTCAGCCGAGTGAACCTCACCGCGGACCTGCAGCAGGATTCCGGACTACAACGCTGTGCCGGTGGGGGTGCCTCCAGGCGTGCCAGGCGCCTCAGACTGCCAAAGCTTCCAGGCTATTGCAGATACAGATCTCCGACGCCGCTTTCCATGGGGGTGAGGGGGGGTGGTCCGCCAAGCCTCCAGGTTATTTCATAAACAGATCTCCGACGCCACTCTCCATGCAGGGGGTGAGTGGGGGCGGGGGGGGTCCGCCATGACCCGCTTCAGACCCATTTCAGTCCTGGCCCCAAACCCAGCGTCTCCCGATGTGCTCTCCGGTGCTGTAGCTCGACAGTACCTTGGAAATACTTTCCCGAAGTGCCCAGCGTAGTAAATTAATTCAGAGGGTCTAATCAAGCCATATTAAAGAAGATCGCTCTGCAAGAAAAAGACAAGCTTATCTTTGAATGGGTTAACCCAGAATGGGAAGTACATATTTGATAAAAAATAACATGTATTTTGACTAACTGATATGCAGAGGTTTGTAAACAAATATATTGAAAATCTAAAATATACTTAAACTGATATTTGAACGATAGTTTATACTCAGATGTGTAGATTTATAGCTTCCTTTGTGGCACTGGGCGCCTACGTCTGTGACTGTTATGTTATTAGTCAACTGGAGGCATTTTATTAATGTAAAGCTTTTCCTGACACTGCTGTTAGCAACCCTGTCTTATGCTTTGGTTAGAAGGTGCTCAACTGCAATATTGCATTTAAAATATCATGCAGCCAAAACAATGTATACAGCATATACACTATCACTATATCGTGAAGGTAAATATGAACAAGCATTTGCAATGCAATAGGTCTTGCATTTGCAAGAGTTTAAGCTATTGGCATTGTAAATGACAATGCCTTTCTTGATCTGTTTTGATAATTAACAAGGCTCGAGTTTGAGCCCTACGTTATTCAACCTTTATATGGAGCCCCTTGCACGGATTGTGGAATAATACGGGGTAGATATTGTCTCATACACCGATGATACACAATTGGTAATTACCCTATCTCAAAACCAGGCTGAGGCGGCAGCCAATTTCTCCACCTGTCTCACGGCTGTAGCTGAATGGATGAATAACAATTGCCTCCGCCTTAACGGGAACAAAACTGAGCTATTAGTGACCGATAAGGCACCATCAATCTGGTCACCGGTCTGGTGAGATCCAGAGCTTGGACCTATACCCACCCCTTCAGTGCTTGTGAAGGACTTAGGTGTTCTCCTGGACACTAATCTCTCTTTTGGACAGCACATTGGTAGTTTATCAGGCAAATGCTATGGTATTTTGAAAACCATCTGAAAAGTTCTAGATCTCCTTCCCATCAAAGCAAGGAAATCACCGATACACTCCCTAGTCACTCCCCATCTGGACTATGGGAATTCTTTGCTTATTGGTCTGAACAAGAAAAAGATGCAACAACTCCAATTTGTCCAAAATGCGGCAGCCCGACTTATCCTTAATCTGCCCAGAAAGACATCAGGGAAGAGTGCCTTAGCTACTCTTCATTGGCTCCCTATACGGGAACGCATTCTGTTCAAAACGATGTGCATGGCCCACCGCATCGCACATGGTAAAGGCCCTATTTATCTTCAAAAGCTATTGTTCATCTACCGCCCTAAACGCATCTTGAGATCACTTGGAAGCATGCAGTTCCAGGTCCCCCGCATCCATAAATCGCGGATGGGAGGTCGCTCCTTTAGATAGCTAGCCTGCAAACGATGGAATGAACTTCCCATTGAACTCCGGATGGAGCCTTCGGAAGCAAGGTTCTGCCTAAAACTTAAAACGCATCTCTTCCCTAAGAATTAATCTCTGGAGCGATGTTTTCCAACCCCACCTGTTGCCGTTAGCATGAAGTTTTGCCCTCCTTTTGGACTGCATCCATAGCGCGGGGACACACTGATATAGTGTAACCAGGCGCTTTATAATGTCTTTATTATTATTGTTATTATTGTTATTATTATAACAGATAAATAAAAGGCATTGTCATTTAAAATGCCAATAGCTCACACTCTTGTGAATGAGAGACCTATTTCATTTCAAAGAAGCGGCCGCCATTGTCCCGGGCTGCTTGGAAAGTGAAAGCGTGCATGGCGCGCAGAATGTTGCAGGAAAGCATGTCGTGCCTGCATTAGGAGAAACTCAATAAAGAAAATAGTGCTTACAGACTAAATAAGGCATACCGTGTAACAACAGAAGTAAAAGGGCCAGTCTTCATGGGAGATTTCAAATGAAGACATTGCGGTACTAAAGATGGGCTAACAAGCCTATTAACTCATTGAAAGCCAGAATTTACAAAGGACAATGACACAAGCCAATGAAAAATATGGGCAGAGAGTGGGCGGAGCTTCAAGTCCATACTCAAATACAGCATGCCTTGCAGAGCAGCACATGCGCTGTCCAGGCTCGATCTAAAAAGAAAGTATAGTACATTCTTAACTCCACATCTGTTTATCTTGAAGATATATGTGTCTGCGCTATGTAGATGTGGAGTTTAGAACTGAAAATCCATACTTAACTATCTATGCACATTCATGGCATTATATTAGTATTCTGGGTATGATATCTTGGCACCACTCAATACAGTGACATACATCTGGGTGGCCATTACTTGTAATTTTGCATGGCATGATCACTATTGTGACTGTCTTTGATATGGTCCTTGCTGTAACAGTTGTGAAAGTCATTAGTAGTGTGGGACTATTTTCATCGATCAGAAGTTGCTCTTGCTATAGAAAAGGTTGGCGACCCCTGTATTACATAAAACACACATGTAATATAAACGTATGTTATGTAAACACCCACCAAATTAAAATATAACAAGGTAGTTGATAAACACTTTGTAGTGAAGGAGGTCCACTCAGGAAGGTAGTAATTCAAGATGCTTTATTCATAAAGATGACAAGTTGTAAGATACAGGACATCATGTTGATAAGTGGTAGATCAGAGCCCCACCAGGAGCTGCCTGTCAGCTGCTCAGCCCATGACCAACTGTCGCTCTGCCTCTCTCAGTCCCAACATTCCGAGGCATCATCAGACTCCAACATTCCACTGAGACAGAGCACAGGCACTGGCAGAGCAGGGCTGGTAAAACACCTTACAGTATAATATGCAGGATACTACATATCCCCTTTCGTTCAAACAGAAGCATTAAACCACTACGTGAATAACAACTAGCGAGAGAAAACCAAGGAAGAGATAACAAGGAAGAATAGCAGAGGAACAGAAACAACAACAAAGAAAGGTGTAAGCAAAGCAGCGTGAAGAGACATGTGGAAGGAAATGAGGAGTAGGAAGAGAAGAGTAAAGCGGGAACCGATAGAGATAACACCGACTCACGGACATAGAAAAGATGAGGGTAAGATGAGTAATCAGAACATGGAAATACCAAGGGGCAGAAGAACTCACACGCACCAAGGACTAAACCCCAAACACACCCACTGGCCAGGCAGGCAGGAAGGGAAGAAAGAACAAGGCACGATGGAAAACTGACACCAGCCTCCACACAGACACAGGAAAGAGGGAGTAACAGATTTCCTCCGAAACAGGGAAGAAAAGAGTGAAAAAGAACGTAAGAAAGCTAGGAGGCAAAAGACGACAACAAGACGTGTAGATCCAGAAACCAGGGATGGCAATGAGAATTACACCACGAGGAAAACTGGCCGAGTAGGAAAACAGAGAAGAGGCAAAGTAGATACAAACAGTATAACTACAACTTCCCTCCGTTTTCAATAAACAATATAAATGCGATGTAAGAGTAACATTGTGTTATTCAAAACAGCAAAATTACAAAATGTAAGAAGACAATATCAGTCATAAGGACTAAAACCCATGACCGCCCTCTACTCCTATGTAAGAGTGTGAGGAGCACTGTATATGGGACTGAAACCCATGTGACGCCCTATGTAGGGTGACCATCTAAATGTAAATGGGACTGTTACCCATAATACGGTTCTCAGTGTGAGGATACTCGTGTAAACGTAGAAGAGGATAAGACCCTAACTACAGTGCCCGTGTAAGGCTAAAATTTGTATGTTACCTATGTAGGCAAATGTATATGGGCAAATGGGGCTATAACCCATTCCCATCCCTTTATAGGGTAAAATTGTAACCTATGTAGGCAAATGTATATGGGCAAATGGGGCTATAATCCATTCCCATCCCTTTATAGGCTAAAAATAATGTGAACAGGCACATATGTGTGTGGGCAAAAAGGGGAACCACCCATTCCCACTCCTGTGTAGAGAAATATCTTGACATAAATAAAGATGCAAATAATGCACAGTTTTTTCCTCTTATTTTTTTTTTGAGGATGCTAATGGGGCTAGAACCCATAGCTGTCATCTTTCAATATAAAATAATGTGCCATCGTTTTTCACTAAACATATTTTTAAACATTTTAGAAAATAGGTGTGTGTTTCACCTTCGTCCTGTGATACTAACTGGAAAGTCACAGGCATAATACAATTTAACCATGTGTTAAACATCTTTTTCGTTGCTCCTTGAATGTGCCAGAATAAGAACAGCACTCTTAGAAAAGTCCCCATATTAAATAGTTAATTGTGCAAAAATTAAACAGCTCACCAATGCTCGTAAAGTGTCTCTGCAACTAAAATGAAGCATGAATACAACGATGAGTTCCACAGTGTTCTGCCGACGTCCACTGCATGTAAAGATGATGCCACATAAGAAGATAAATCATTGCTCGATTTTTAGCTTGAAGAGCGAAAGGAATTAGGCTCTTATTTCATTCCGGCAAAAGCTGACAATGTCTTTCCTAAAAAAAGATTAAAATGTGCTCCAGGACTTAAGGTGAAAGATTCTTCAAAGATGAAAATAGTGCACGCACTGCACGTAGCTCCGGATGGCTCCTGGCACGTTCCTGCGCTCAAGTCGTGCCTTAGTAGGAAGATGGATGACGTCACAGGGGCTTACTCGGAAATGAAGAGATCTGCGCAGCTCTTCTGAGAGAGGTGAGATGCGCGCGAAATTAAAACGAACGTTTTATGACGGTTAAACTGTCACAGAGCAGGCTGGAAAGAATGTCACTGAATAACAATAAACTGTAGAGAGATTCACATCGGCATATTTATTCTCTGTGGCAATGTGAGGAAAAGTGAATAGTGCGCACTGGGGGCATATGTGTAAAAAAAACTCATTTATTTTTTTGAAGAGGCAGTTAAACCGATGAAGGGACATTTCATGGAGCTGTAGGCAGTCCATCACAGCAAATGTCAAGAACAGATAACCTCAAACGTTGACCCTAACCGTATTTTACAGAGATGCCTTTACAAGCACAAGGCCAACACGATGGATGAGGTGAAAAGTTAATCTTTTAAATGTAGATGTAGCCACCCAGCGCTTCTATGTGCACAGGATCACACCATGCAGGAATAAGGTGCAGAGAATCACACAGCATAATGAATTGAAAAGGCATATAGTTCAGTAGCCACCTTTCATCACTTTAGGTAATCAAAATGGAAGAAAAAGTTGTCTGTAATTTGTAAAAATGCACATGGTAGTGTAGCAGACAGATATGGTAAAGCCAAAGTACATGAAGAGTAGAGATGATTAGCACAGCACGCCTGGGCTAGGGCTGGCCGGTGGTGAGGCCACTGGTGGGGCTAAAAGGCGTAATATTTTGTGCTTACTTGTTTCTTGTTGTCTTCTTTTTCTTTTCTTTGAAGTTTTTGTTTCTTCCTTGCAGGGGTCTTCATTGTACTGTGTAGAAAACACATTTTTCTTCTTCGTAGTTAATTCCTTCTTGTGGTTACCTCTTCTTCTGTAAATTGTGGTAGTTGCCACTGTAGTTTCTTTATTTTGCGCAATCTCCAGGTCTACTTTTAAATCAGGTACCTGAGATTTGCTTGTAGCTGTAGCTGTAGCTGTAGGTTCTTCGTCACCACGTCGCCAAAATATGTAGTGAAGGAGGTCCACTCAGGAAGGTAGTAATTCAAGATGCTTTATTCATAAAGATGACAAGTTGTAAGATACAGGACATCATGTTGATAAGTGGTAGATCAGAGCCCCACCAGGAGCTGCCTGTCAGCTGCTCAGCCCATGACCAACTGTCGCTCTGCCTCTCTCAGTCCCAACATTCCGAGGCATCATCAGACTCCAACGTTCCACTGAGACAGAGCACAGGCACTGGCAGAGCAGGGCTGGTAAAACACCTTACAGTATAATATGCAGGATACTACACACTTTGCAGCAATCATCATAGTAAATATCAGTGCATGTTTATCTGACCCATATACTATCTGGTTCGGTAGGTGCTGTTTCCTGGGCCCATATAAAGAGCATCAGACCCCACAGAACGGACACCATGTTCTGCAGCATGGATGTGACTGAGGTCACCCTGACCCTCCAGTATCCCCCTTGTCTTGTAGGTACACAGCTTTCAGAATCAGAACACGAGTTCTCCCGAAGATGACAATGCTGTCTAGTGTAGGGGATAATATTACATATTATTGGGAGTCCGATGAGCCATCATACTCAGAATATTTGTCAGATAGTGTGAGCAGCCTGAAAGCCACCTCACATTGAGTCATTTCCGAGCCCGACTGACCCCGCCCCCTCTTCAACATCTATTAATGGTACTTGGTTATTCTTCCCTCTGCATGCTCGCTCTGTTCACCTCCCTATTTCCCCCACCACCTTTGTAGTGGTGTAAGTTCTTAATTCAGTGCTGTTTAAACAATTCCTTGATAACAATATTGTTTTTTTTCTCTCCACTGTTCTTCAGATTTGCTAAGTAAAAGAATTACCTTAAAAGAAAAAAAAACATGTTATGATGGCCCTAGTCTCTTATTTGTTTTAAAGATAAACAAAATCGAATTATTTAAATTTCTTCTCTTAGCTTAATTTGGAAAAATCCCCAGGGGCAAACTCAGGGGTCTATTACGATGGCGGCCGGACACCGTAACAGGACCGACCGCCAGAGGTGCTGCGGTCCCACCATGGCAATTCCGAGGCAAATGCCACCCTGGTGGTCGCATCCAGCACATTTTACATTGCGGCAGGCTGTCAGCAGCATCGGCAGCAATGCAAAATAGGCATGTTGTGAATTGGCACACACAAAGTGACAGGCAACGCAAGGTGCATGGCACCTTGTGCATGCCAGTGAAGGGGGGTACCATGGGTACCCCCAAGTGCAGGCATCCACCCCCCCCCCCCACCCCTGGGGACCCGTAAAGGGCCCCCGAAGGCATTCTCTGCATGCCTTTCCATGGCAGAGTCTCCGCCATGGAAAGGCATGTCACCGTAGGCATGCTAATATGGATGGCGGTGCCTGCAAGGCACCGCCACCATATTGTCTGCCTTTTCCGTCCTGCCAATAATCCGACCGGCGGAAAAACGGCGGACGGTCTTTCCATCCACCGCAGTGCCCCTCGCCATACTAATATGGCTGGGGTGAAAAGGGATATTTGGCGGGCGGATCACCACCGCCGGCCTGGCGGTGGTGATCTACCGGGTATCCTAATGGGTCCCTCAATTATAAAACGGACAAACTTCGACTAGATGTCAAGTGGCGTCAAAACAGCCCCATGCTGTGGTGCCACACTAACATCACTGTCTTGTAATACATTTCAGCTTTCATATAGCACTTACTGTTCTTATATAGAGATGCAGAAGCACTTGCCCAAATGGGTTGCAAGCTCCAGGGGTTTTGCATATTGTAATGAGCCTGGATGAGACACTTTATTAAGCGCACCTGTTACCAAAAAGGTTTCCTGGTGCTAGTGGATATAACAGGGGGAGAATATATGGGAAGCGTTTTGGTGCTGTGCATGGGTGTCATGGGGTTGCTCTTATCTTGCCTTGGTTCGGAGCACGTAATAATGTGATGAGAAGAAATGTGAGAGAAAGAGCCTGCACAGTTACATGGACTCCATTCAGGCACATTTAAAGCAACCAGGGTATATACAGCATACGGCGCCCTTCCAGAATTACACAACCACTGGGGCAATATCACAAGTGATGTAACATGTGAGGTCATAAGCAGTGAATTACGGGGGCGCAAGTTATAGTTAGCTCAGCTAACTATAGTTGCTGAATTTCTCTGGGTTTGTACGAGTGACACCTGAGCCTAACTAAAACAGCTTGGTAACCTTTTTTTTGTTCAGTGAATTTCTAAGGTTTTTTAAATGCTAATTCCTAACAATAACATCCCTGTAACCTTGTTTTTATCAGTGAATTTCTATGGTTTTTTGACTAGTAGTCACGTTCGCAGAGTGGGGGAGAAAGGGAGCTGGGCCTTCGACCAGCTCTCAGAAATCCTGCTGTGTAGGACTTATAGGTGGTACCAGGAGGGCTTCTTGGCCCCCAAGATTCCTCAGGAGTAAAGTGGACTTCATCCTCCAATCAGTAGTGCACCACGAGCTGCGTTTGCAGAGTGCTGGAGAAAGGGAATGTGGCTTCCGAAGAACTCTTAGCAATCCTCCTGTGTGGGACTTATTGGACATAACAGGAGGGGTAGTTGGCCCCCAATGATGTCCTTGAGGGCCAAATCCCCCTCCTATTACCTCAAGTAAGTCCCACACAGCAGGATTGCTGAGACCCGATAGGAGGCAATGCCTCCTTTCTCCACCATTCTGCAAATGCACCTCTTGGCGCACTACTTGTAGGGGGATGAAGTTCCCTTGGCTATTGAGGGTCCTTGGGGCTAACTAGCCCTCCTGTTACTTCTAGTAAGACCCACACAGGTAGATTGCTGAGAGGTCATCAGAGGCCATGCCCCCTTTATCCACCACTCTGCAAACGTGTCTCCTGGCCCACTACTCATTGGGGGAAGAAGTCGACTTTAGTCCTGAGGCCCTCAGGAGGCAAGGGCACCTTCATGGTGCCACCAGTAGTGTGCTGAGAGGCACATTTGCAGAGTGGTGGAGAAAGGGGGCGTGATCTCTGACCATCTCTCAGCAATCCCATTGTGTTTCGGCTTAGCAGAGGTAACAGGAGGTCTTGTTGGCCCCTAAGAACCCTCACCAGCCAAGAGGACTTCATCCTCCACAACCAGGATCACAGCAGGAGGCATATTTCAGAGTGGTGGAGAAAGAAGGCGGGGCCTCCGGCGGGATGCCAGATTTATTTTCCTTTTGTTTTTTATATTTTAGGAAGGGGGGGTCGCATGACCCCCTTCCCTGGGCCATTTAGGGCGCTTGGGACCCCACCTCTGGGGCCTAAACCTTTTAAAAAAAAAATTATATAAAAAAATGGGAGGGGGCCGCACTACCCCCTCCTGAGCGGTTCTGGGGACTGGCCTTTTTATATATATTTTTTATAATTCAAAGGGAGGAGGTCACGCTTCCCCCCTCCAGGGCCATTTTGGCCCCAAGGAACCCATCTCCAGAGGCTTACCATTTAAAAAAAATGTTTTATGTTTTTTTTAAAGTGATGGGAGTGTGCAGCCCCCTCTCGAAGCCGATTTCGGCCCGGGGCCCCATTCCCCGGGGCAAGGCCTGTATATATATTTTTTTTACAAAAAGGGGAGGGTGGCACATGTTACCCCTCCCCAGGTAGATTTTAGCCCCAGGACCCCATCCCTTGGGTCCAGGTCATTTCTTTAAAAATAAAATATATATTTTTTTCACTAAAGGGAGAGGGGTGGGTCCGAGCGGCTCCCCTCCAGGGCCATTTTTGGCCCCAGGGACCCCATCCCCTGGGGCAAGGCTACTTTGTTGGGGACCGGAGTGACAGCCTTTAGGCCCCCGCGGTCCTTGCCGTCTCCTCACCTCCTGCGGGAGCCGGCATTGCTTTACACAGAGGGAGCTGGTGACATGCAGCTCCCTGTGTGTAAAAGCAAAGTGCTCTGTTTTGAGCAAGCAAGAGCAAAATGCTCTCGCTCAAAGTGGAGCTCTGTTTGCTGTGGCATGGCGTTGAGCAGTGCTCCCGCCATGCCATAGCAAACTGCAAGGACCTAGGAGTGGGCACCCCAAGACATTGCAGGAGTCGACGCTGGGGAATGGTGTTCCCCAGGGCATGTAGGGCTCCTGTAGGGGGCTCTCCGCCCCCCCCCTCTTTTTTCAAAATCTGCCCCAGGGAGGGGTGGTCCCCGGGGCAGCAGGGAAGGCCCTATGGAATCCCCCGCATGACTTACAATAAAAAAACTGCGTGCCTTGGGGAGATGGCAGTCCCCGAGGCCCCCCACATAATTTTAAGTAGCCCCCCAGAGGTGGCGGTCCACGGGACGGGGGTCCGTGATGGCTCCCTCATAATTGCAATTAGCCCCATGGAGGTGGCGGTCCCTGGGGTTTTTAATAGCCTGAGGAGAGGCTGGGCCCTGTGCGCCCCTCCTATATTTAGCATTTGCCCCTGAGACCTAACCCTCCCGGGGGTTATTGTAAAGCAAGCGTTGGATGCAGCGCCTACTTTTTTTTTACTGTTGCTGCGCATTTCTGGATCTACTCGGGGTCCATGGCAACATTTAAAAACAATGCTTTTTACTCCTGGCAGGGTCCCTCATGGACCCTCCCCACCATATCTGAGGTGTCAGAGTAATCCTACCCTTCCACCTTTTCCTTTTTATATACTTTTTTCTGGGACTCGACTTCAAGTCAAGTCCTAAGATGGCTGCCAACACTTACTAGTTGAAATGTAGACAGCCAATCAAATTTTTGTTGGATTTGTGAGTCCACGGCAAGGACTCACGTCCCCAGATAGATATATTTTTTAAAGATGGATATTCCAAAAACTACTGAAAGGATTTACACCAAATAACCAAACTCACGCTTTCTGGACCAACACCTAGCTTTCTTTCTACTACATTTGGTGTAATTCCGTTCAGCAATACGGGCTGTAGCCGTGTTCAAAAAATGAAAAATCCCCATAGACTTAACATGGGGAAAACTCATTTGGGACCCCCTTTTAACACAGCAGTCGAACTGAGGGGTCTATTACGATGGTCGGCGGATCAGGAAATGGGACCACCCGCTATGTGTGCGGCGGTCCCGAACATACAATTAGGATGCACCCGCCACACTGGCGGGCGCATCCCGCATTTTAACATTGCAGTGGGTGGTGCTTTCAGCAGCACCCGCTGCAACACTAAAAGTGCATTTGTGCATGCAAATGCAGGGGGTACCATAGGTACCCCCCATGTGCACCCAGCACCCCCCAACACTGTGGGGGCCTGTAATGAGCCCCCACATGCAGGCTCTGCATGCCCTTCTATGGCAGCAACACTGCCATTGAAAGGCACATCACCGCCTGCATCCTGATATGGATGGCGGTGTCTTACAGACACCGCCACCATATCAATCTCCTTTTCCGCCTGGTCACCTGTATGACCAGCGGAAAACCGGCGGACGGTCTTTCTGTCTGCCGGGGTCCCCCCGCCATCCTAATATGGCGGGGGTAAATGGGTGGTGGGCGGAGAATAATGGCGGGCGGTGGCGATCCGCCAGACATTATAATGGACCCTTAAAAAGGGGACGTTTTGGGAACATTTTGTGGGGATTCGACAAGCAGTGCCAAAGTTATTGGCAAAAGAAAAACTCTTTTCCTATGAAAACTTTGATCCTAACTTTAACTGCCTATTTATTAGCTATCACCAATAGGTATTTTATATATATATATATATATATAAATATATATGCTTCCAAACAGTTCCATTTTACTGGGGGCCCCGACCCTGCAGGGCGGGCTCTTGAAACAGGAATGGAAATCCTGTCACTGTGATCCTTCACAAACGAGCAACAAAAGAGCCCAACTTCGAATTATGAAGAAGCAGACTTTTATTCGTCATCGCGCTGCAGCATACATCACACTCATAGTCCTTACGCGTTTCAGCATAGTTTGCCTTGTTCACAGGTGAGTGTTGTTATTAACACCAAGTGGTCACGTGCCCATAGCCTGTTATTTGACTGCAGGCACCAGAATGCACCAGGTAGGTATCCTTACGTGAACACTGGCCAGTCTGCTGTAATAGCGTTTTTTATTCCAATGTCACAATTATTTTCGCCTTCCCAAATGGTGAGATGAGAAGCCACGCCCACTTAGGGCAGTGTCAGTCAATTTAAATAAATGGTTGTTCGCAGATATGAGTGTGTTTGCACTTACTTTCAAGACCCCATGATGAAGAGGCGGAGTGGCTTCGAAACGCGTCGGGAAATGGCAGATTTATGAGGAGAATGGGCGCAGAGCTACGAGAGGCCGACAAGCCGGATGGCAGGAGTGCCGAGTGTGACCCTCGAGAGCACAAGAGCTTTTTGTTAATGTATATATATATATATATATATATATATATATATATATATATATATATATATATATACACATATATATATATATATATATATATAACCACACAAAAAGTCTCCTGTATGGAGCCCCCGACCCTTCAGGGCGGCCTCTTACAACGGGCACGGAGAAACCCGTCCAATCCACAAAAGCAGCAAACTAAAAGAGGCCCAATACTGGGGAAAGAAGCTTTATTCGAGGTCATGCGGCATCAGAAAGCTTCCCATAATCCAACATGTTTCGGCGGGTGGGCCTTGATCACGGAAGGAAGCCAACCACCAAGTGCGTCAATGCGCTCAATTTAAATGTTTTAATCACGTGACTCAATAAGTCTCTATGTACCACAATGCATCTGGGACATAAAGTGTCAAGCTGATTTCAAATTCGTTTTCATTTTACATTTTACATTTTCGTGGCTCATTCAGTGCCGAGCTCGCTGCTTGTCACCAGTGCATTCAAATTCAAAAATAATGTGCAGTCTCGTGAATGTCTATCACAGCAAATGCTCGATGTTTAAGGACTCCGTCCAAAACTCCAGTCCCCAGCACGATCTGTGTGGAAGTTCTCCACACACAATCCCTTCCAGCGCCGAACTCCGACTTGCAAATAGCATACCTCAGTGGGTGCACAGTCCGGTGAGTGGGTCATGCTCCATTATTTAACATCCACACAAAAAGTCTCCTGTATGGAGCCCCCGACCCTTCAGTATATATATATATATATTGAAGCTCCAAACCTCACAAGCAGTGAAGAGACCGCACTCTGTTAGGGGTGAAACTCAGTACTTTACTCACAGAGAAAAACGAACATGACATGTTTCGGCTCGCACCTTTTTCCAACTGTTTATACAAATGGATGCTCTGCCATATTATATATTTACATCAGCCATGCATTTCCGATTCACCATCTGCATAAAAATCAACAGCGGACTGTTATTTCACAGTCCGTGAGCGCCATCTTTGAGTGGTGAAATGTCCCATGATTACAAAATTCATTAATAGGAACCATGTTAGACTATCATGTATCCATGATATAATTCATCAACGATTCATTCACTAATGTACATGCATTGATGCAAGAAGAATATTCATACTTAATACATGATGCCGACTCGGCCTGTTATAACTCGACATGAGCAAATTACATGGGACATTATAGTTGATCCACACAATTGAGCTCTATATGAGCAAATTTAATTCGATCAAAGATACTCCACCATTATATTGACGGCACACAATGTAAACAACCTCCAATGGTAATCAAACAGTGGCATCTCATGCCTTCTTTGCATGTTAACACTCATTTATTAAAATTAAGCCATGGATGGACTATGGATTGATATAAACCATTCTTAATCAAATCAATGTTCTAATGAACAGTTAAATAATAAACAAATCACAAAATCAGATGTATTATAAGGAAAAAGAAGAACGAACTAACACATGTAATACATATGATACAGTGCCTAGATTTCAGAGTGGCATATTTTGTTAGAGAACCCCCCAGAATTTTACATAACTTTCATGATTTTAGTTATTGCAACACAGATATAAATTCGAGTCAACAGATATGCAGTAAATATTCAGTTTATCACAAGTGGATAGCCAACTCTTCTTCTGTATTTAGGCCTGTTGGAGGTTTTGTTTTTAGGTCAACGATGAATCTTGAATCTAGTCTGCGTAGCTTAAGTTCCCTATTCCCTCCTCTGTTATGGGCTGGGACATGGTCCAGATAGTAGGATCTAAGTAGATTCCTATTACTTTGATGAAATCTCGCAAAATGTCTTGGCACAGGGTAAGTTAAGTCACATTCTCAATGGTCCTGGCATTTTCTAGTATTTTGTGTTTGGTTGGGTGGATAGTGCTACCTATATACTGCATATTGCAGGGGCAGACTAGACAGTGAATACAAAAACGTGTATTGCATGTTAAAAATTTATTGATAGCTCTAGGTTGTGTAAGTCCAGGGATTTTATATGATAAGGTTTTGGGACTGTTCTTGCACGCCTTGCATTTAGTGCAATATCAGAGGTGCAACAAGACCGGAACTTCGGGGGAGGCTAGAGCTAAACAATGTTGGGGCTAGCATTTCACACATTGGGATCTGCGACAGCATTTGAATACATGTTTGTAAGGCAAATAGTTTCGGGTTTAATGCGCTAACGCATGAAAAAGACATATGTCCATACCTGTTCTTTCTTGCAGTAGCATATTAAAGTCAGATCTTTTGTCTTTATTAGTGCATTCCCCTGAGACACCAAGCACTGTTGGAGTTCAGAGAGTGTCCACCAGACCTGCGGCAATCAGATGTCTGCAAGATGGTTGGTACCAAGCGAGTCCTCTGCATGTCAGAAATCATGGCACTGAAGGCTTACTGAAGCATTAGTGTAGGTTTAAAGTTTCCATGGGTTCTTATTGTCCTGGTGTCATTGTTCTTGCTGTTTGAAAATAAAGTAAGCTCTGTGCGTGTTCAAAGGATAGGGAAGAAAGAGGTGGGTTGAGGTGCTCGGGAGATCAGTGATGTTTTGTTGTTGTTTGTGAAAAATTACTTTGCTTATTTGTCTATGCTGAACTGATCCTGGTGTGATATTCAAACACTGGGACACGTACAGCAACGCCTACACTGTTGTCTGCTTTCATTCAAAGCAGCACCAGTCAGACGAGGAGGGGCATTTTTTGTTTAGTTTCAGCTCCTTCTGTGCCAAAGATAATTGCCGAAGTTAAGGGTCCGTTAGGCTTCCTTTTGTTCCAATCTGATCATGGCTGGGTGCAGCCTGGAGTCTCACTCTTAGGGGTCTATTCCGATATCGCTAGAAGGCCTACGAATCTGATTTGGCTTAACAGTTCCGATTCTTAGCCCTTGTTTCCGACCGAATCGTACACAGGTCTGAACGACCAAGTACGATGCGAAGATCACGTACGCGCCGAGGAAATCATTTCTGAACGTGATCATGCCCATACGACTCGTTTGAAGGCGAATCGAGCCGCTCAATGGAGCCGGATTCCGACCGAGCGAGTACGATGCATGATTCAGACAGCCGCTTCACCTCGGTCTCAGCGAGACAAAACGGCTGTCAGAAGTGGTGCACAGACAAAGGGACAGAACATCAACGTCAAGAATATCGGTGACCAGAATATCGACATGAAGGTAAGAAATATCGTTTTTGTTAATATCGAAGTCAGTAATATTGTTTATTAAAATATTGTTGCTAATAATATCGATGTTTATATTAGTTTTATGTATTTATGTAAATATTTTAAATGTATGTTTTCTATATTTTTGTTTAATTATTGTATTTTGTTTTTAAATATATGTATTACATTTTTAGAAGTTATTACTTTTTATCGTAAATTTTGCGTTTTAGCTCTGTAGCGGGATTTGGGTTTATATGAGAATAGGGTGGGAAGTAATTTAATTATAGTAAATGTAATAATAATATTTAGAAATGATTCATATTTTTAATTAAATTATGCATTTTTATTCCATAGCGGGTTGTGGGTTTAGAGGGGGATAGGGTGGAAAGTAATTAAATTATAATTAATTCGTTAATATTTTTTAATGATTTACATTTATATATTTAATATTTTATATTGTTAATTGTAATTAATTTATTATGAATTAGTTATTAATTGGTTGTTAATTATTATTAATCATTTTGTAAATATCTCTATTGTGTTATCCTTTTAGGGGTGGGTTGTGGGTTTATAGGGGAATAGGGTGAGAAGTAATTTAATTATAATTAATTCATATTTCTATTAATAATTAAGGGGGTCATTAGGATGTCAGGCGGATTACCTCCGCCAGGCTGGCGGTAGCCACCGCCGGCGTGGTGGAGGCAATCCGCCCGACATCCACTGCCCAATTCCCCCCCTCCATATTAGGATGACAGGGGGACCACGGCGGTGTAAAACACCGCCCGCCTGTTTTCCGCCCCAGTCGCCTTGCGGCCGGGGCGGAAATTGTTTAATATGGTGGCGGTGTCTGTTAGACACCGCCAGCCATATTATAATGGGCAAATTAACATGCCTTTCCGTGGGGGCAATGCCGCCACGGAAAGGCAGGCGGTCTTCACTCTGGGGGCCACCTGTGGGCCCCCAGAGTGAAGGAGAATGGGGGGGTGCACACGGGGGGGTACCTGTGGTACCCCCCCACATTTACATAATCAAAGCGGCAGGCACCGCGCAGTGCCTGCCGCTTTGGTTATGCAAATGCTGCATGCCATTTTCAGTATTGTGGCGGGCGGTGCAGAGAGCACCGCTCGCCACAATACTGAAAATACAGGATGTGCCCGCCACTGTGGCGGGCACATCCTAATTCCCCCTACGGGACCCCCGCACTTATGGTGGGCGGTCCCGTTCTCGGTTAGGGTGTCCGCCCGCCATCCTAATGAGCCCCTAAGTATTTATTATGTTATATTGTTAATTGTGGTAAATAATTTTGTATTAATTTGTTACTAATTGTTTGTTAATTATTAATAATTAATTGGTAAACATGTAACTTGTGGTTTTTTTTTAAGGAGCGTGTTGTGGGTTTATAGGGGAGTGGGATTGGAAAGAATTTATTAATAATGTATTTATTTACATGTTTAATTATTTAATATTTATTTATTTAAATATGTATATTGTAAATTGTGGTAAATAATATATTGTTAATTATGTATTAATGGGTTATTAATAATTATTAATTAATTATTATGTTATTCATGTGATTTCTTTAAGAGCGGGTTGTGTGTTGATAGGGGAGTAGGCTGGGAAGCAATTTAATTTCTATATTTAAAAAACAAAAATGTATTGTAAAATAGTTTTACATTTATTTATACTGTTAATTGTGCGAATTAAATTATTATTCATTGTTTTTAAATTGTTTGTCAATTTTAAATACATAATTAATTATTAAATAATTATGTTAATAGTGTTATGTTTTACAACATTGGTTGTGTCATTTATAGGGGAATATGGTGGAAGGTAATTATTTTTACATTAATTAATTGTTTGTTAATTATATTTTATTATTTAACTGGAGTGGGAATAGTAAATTATTCCTCTCCACTATCCAGCACTTTCCCTACTGTTGCACTCTCTGGAGTGGAAATAGTAATTTTTACCCCTACGCTATCCAATACTTTCCCTACTGTTGCACTCTATGGAGTGGGAATAGTAATTTTTACCCCTACTCTATCCAACACTTTCCCTACTGTTGCACTCAACGGAGTGGAAAAAGTAATTTTCACCCCTCCGCTATCCACACTTTCACTATTGTTGCATTCACTGGAGTGGGAATAGTAATGTTTACCCCTCAGCTATCCAACACTTTCCCTACTGTTGCACTCTGTGGAGTGGGAATAGTAATTGTTACCCCTACGCTATCCAACACTTTCCCTACTGTTGCACCCACTAGAGTGGGAATAGTAATTTTTACCCCTCTGCTACCCACACTTTCGCTACTGTTGCACTCACTGGAGTGGGAATAGTAATGTTTACCCCTACACTATCCAACACTTTCCCTACTGTTGCTCACTCTGGAGTGGAAATAGTAATTTTTACCCCTCTGCTATCCAACACTTTCCCTACTGTTGCACCCACTAGAGTGGGAATAGTAATTTTTACCCCTACGCTATCCAATACTTTCTCTACTGTTGCACTCACTGTAGTGGGAATAGTCATTTTTACCCCTCCGCTATCCAATATTTTCTCTACTGTTTCAGTTAATGTAGTGTAAACTGTAATTTAAAAAGATACAAAATAATTTAATATTTAAATTTATTATATATATATATATTATATTTGTATTTTTTGTTATTGTATGTGTATATGTATGTATTTATAATGGTTTATATAATTCGAACAATGTATAATTTATTAAAATAAGTATTTATTAATATTATTAAGAAAATATATATATTATATTTTATATCTATGAATGTTTAATTTTGTATTGATGTTATATGTAATACTTATATTTTTTTTAATTTTCCAATAATTTAAACTATTTTTTTACTTTCCCTACTGTTGCACTCTCTTATTTTTTTATTTATTTTATGGAGTTTGTAGAGCGCGCAGCTACCCCCGAGGGGGTGTCCCGGCGCTAAAATCCAGGGGTACCCAAGTGAAAGGGGAGGTGAAAAAGAAGGAGATGAAGGGGAGACTAGAGTCCGGAGAAAAGCCAGGTTTTAAGTTTGGCTCGGAAGATGGTTTCAGAGGGACAGAACCTCAGCTCAAGCGGAAGGGAGTTCCAAAGTCTGGCAGCAATGACACCGAAACCTCTGCCACCGGTTCTGGACAGTCTGAAACGGGGCGAGATCAGGAGGCGGAGGTCATTGGATCTCAAGGATCTGGTGGAGCGGGATATCGAGACCCGATTTTGCAGGTAAGTAGGACCGAAGTTGTTGACGGCTCGATAGGTAAGAGTGAGGACCTTAAACTGGATGCGGCTAGCTACAGGGAGCCAATGGAGTTTCCTCCGGTATGCAGAGACAGATTGACGGTACGGGATATTACCGATCAGTCTGGCTGCAGCATTCTGGACAATCTGCAGCCGACCAATCAGGTACTGGGGAGCCCCTGCATAGAGGCTATTGGCATAGTCCAAGTGGGACGTGATAAGGGCCTGGGTGACTGTGCGGCGGGAATCCATGGGGAGGTAAGGAAGAATCTTTCTTATCATGCGTAGTTTCATGAAGCAGGCGGAAGTAACTTTTTTGATCTGAGTTTTACATGACAGGGAGTCATCAAATTGGAAACCAAGGTTCCGTGCCGAGTGAACCGGGGATGGGGCAGGATCAAGAGCCGTAGGCCACCACCAAGAAGAGGGGATAGAGGTTTTCTGATTAAAAAACAGAACCTCTGTTTTATCTGCGTTCAATCTAAGGTGGTTCGTAGTCATCCAGCCACTGATGTTATGGAGGCATTGGCGAAAGTTGAGAAATGCGGAGTCCGAGTGGTCCCGAAAGGAAAACACCAGCTGTGTGTCGTCAGCGTAAGAGACCACCCTGACTCCGTAAGATTCCACCACGTCCGCCAAGGGGGCCAGATAGACGTTGAAGAACAGGGGGCTTAGGGCGGAGCCCTGCGGCACCCCACAAGATAGAGGTTTTTTCTCTGACTTAAAAGGGCTAACCAGTACCCTTTGACTTCTGGATGAGAGGAAGGACTCGATCCAGCCGAGGGCAGTGCCACCGATGCCTATCTGCTTAAGACGATCCAGGAGGATGGAGTGAGAGACCGTGTCGAATGCCGCGGACAGGTCGAGGAGAACCAGCATGGCCTCCTCGCCCCTGTCCACGCACTCCCGGATGGTCTCAGACACCTCCAGCAGGGCCGTCTCGGTACTGAATCCTGCTCTGAAACCGGATTGGGATCCATGAAGCAGAGAGTGGTCTTCCAAATAGTCCGTAAGTTGGAGCTGTACGGCTTTCTCCAGGACCTTGGCGGGTTTAGGAAGAAGGGAAATGGGACGGTAGTTGGAAAAGACAGCGGGGTCTGCGTCTGCCTTTTTCAGAATGGGGATCACCAATGCCTCCTTCCAGGTGGTTGGGAAGAAGCCATGGTGAAGGGAGGCATTCCAGACGGAGAGGAAAGGGCAGGCCAGTGAAGGCGCCAGTTCTCCCATGATTTTAGCGGGGATCGGATCGGAGGGGGCACCAGATTTACAGCCGATGAGTAGTCTAATAGCCTCGTCTTGGCTGAGTTTATTGAATGCCAGGAAGGATGGAGACTCCGGGGGACTGATAGGGGAGGATGGAGTGACAGACTCTGTGGGGAAGGAGACACAGAGTTTGTTAATTTTTTCCACTACTATTCCCACTCTCTGGAGTGGGAATAGTAATTTTCAACCCTCCGCTATCCAATTCTTTCCCTACTGTTGCACCCACTGGAGTGGGAATAGTAATTTTTACCCTTACGCTATCCAATACTTTCTCTACTATTGCACCCACTGTAGTGGGAATAGTAATTTTTACCCCTCCACTATACAATATTTTCTCTACTGTTTCAGTCATTGTAGTGTAAAATGTATTTTCAAAAGATTAAAAAGTATTTTAATATTGTAATTTATTATATATATTTTATTTGTATTTTTATGTTATTGGTGTGTGTATTTATATGTATTTATAATTTTTTATATATTTCTAACAATTTATAATTGATTAAAATAAGTATGTATTAATATAAATAAGTAAATATATATTATTTTTTTATATATATGTATATTTATTTTGTTTTTACGTTATATGTACTACTTATAATTTTAACATTTTCTAATAATTCTAACTATTTGTTTTATTATACCTATTATTTCCTTTATTTTCCATTATTTTTTAAACATAAAACCCCCCGATATTTTTAACAACAATATTTTAGACAACAATATTTTTTGCCCGTTATTTTTGTACTTACTATTATGTAGATAGGACTTTGATATTCTGGACAACGATATTTTAGTACCTCGATATTTTTGATGTCGATATTCTGTCAGTGATCCGTCGGAAGCGTACTTTGTGGGGCTGTAGCAGGCCCCCCTTCACCTGTGGCCCTCCGGATGTGTCAAGGGGGGTGCCCATGGGTCCCCCGATCCAAGCATGCACAGTGTGGCGGTTACCATGGGGTGTCCTCCACAGGGTGTATGTTTTTCCCCACCCACCCCTTTTTTGCTATGAGAGCTTGTGTACGCTTCTGTATGCATGTTCCCGTAGACTTCAATGGGAGTCAGAGCGAATCGAGTCCGTATGCTTACGAAGCATCGAACTCGCTCGCTCGGAGCCCTTGAGCACATTTCCGGACGAAATCAGAATCGGGCCCATAGATGTAAATGGAAAAGAGGGGAAAAAAAGTCTCACAGCTTGTTATCACTTCACAAGTGTTTAACAGAGGCATGCTTTTGACTTTGTTTGGTCCTTGTATATAAGAGAAATGAATGCACTGTAAGTATGTCAGATGTGATGGTCTGTCCCAGCATTTGCACAAACAACAGCGTAAATACCACTATTTTATTTCTTTTATAGCGCTACTCATCTCAGTACAGCGAGAGCGCTTTGTACAAGTTGTTTGTTGCACAAAACAGTGAAGGTTTCCAGGTATAGAGGACACCTGTCCTTAACCCCTTCAATGCTCATGACGAGAAATCACTACTTATAACTATGCCAGTCCCCTTCAAGTGTCACCTGTGACTCACTTTCTTATAATTCCAGATCAATATTAATAATAATTCCAGATTTTTAAAGCGCAACTTATCACCCCTAAGGGTATCCAGGCACAGTGGCGGCTCCTCCGCTAAGGCAGAGGTGCGTCACCCCACTACTTGTTTAGCAGTGTAATATAAAAATAAAATGATAATAACAAGAAGTTATCATTTTATTTTTCTTAGCGGGACTCCGACTCCAGCCAGGTCGGGCGGGGCAGGGCTGGCTCCCCCACGTGAGAGGGAGCAGGAGTGGTTTACACCCCCTCGCTTAGTGCGTATGATGACTTGGTCCAAACAGTCACGGCATGTTCTCCACTGGACTGTGTTGCACAGCCCAGTGGAGAACATGCTCAGCCTCCCAGTTACTGCCTGAACAGCCATTTCATCTGCTCAGACCAATCCTGCAGCGTTGTGATTGGCTGATAGAGTTCGGGAGAATTGGGTGCTTCGGGTGCTCTGCGAGGACTACGGGAGAGATGTACAGAGGCGGCAAAGAAGGTAAGTTAATTTTGTATTTCTATATCATGCCTCCCACCTCCTGCCCCCCTTCCCTGTACAGAGGCAGCCGCCACTGTCCAGGCGCCGGGGGCTATCAGGGAGATTAAGTGAACTATTGCGCAGAGTCACATGATGGTAAGCTGAGCCGCCGCCAGCGATCGAACCGTAAGCCCCACGCTTTGGAGTCAGCTGCTCTGGCCGCTGCACCACAGCTCTTTCTCCTTAGTCTTTCACTGTGTCTGACCACGGATGATTTCACTTTGCCAATAACACTACATCCATCAACAAATATCAGGCATGTAGAAAGAAAGATTGGATCTAGAGGACATCACGCTGGGCAGCTGCAGCAGGCTTTAAAGTGTCTCAAGCCATATTGCTCAAAACGAGCAGAGAAGGTAGGCACAGTGGGTCCAGGATGCCTTTAAAACAACATCCGAGGCACAGCTAAGGTTGCTAGGTCTGTCCACCAGTTTGTATTTTCAACAAAAAGGAGGAACTGTGAGTTTTTTAAATTAGGTCCTGCACCGTGCTCCTGAAAGTCAGTAGGTCAAGTGGGGATGCAGGGGCATATTATCAAGGGGGTTTATCTCTGCTTTTTTGGCTTTAAAAGCTAAGAAAGCGGAGATAAAATTATCTCCCTATTACCTAGCTGTCGCTAACACCAGTTAGCGACAGCTAGTAGGAGATAGCGACCATCTTGTGCCTCACTTTGCATGTCAGTGACATTTATCACTAATGACTTGCAAAGTGGGCGTGCCAAGATGTTAGCGACTGGAAACAGTTGCTAACATCGCTATCTCCTATTACCAACTTTTGGAGATATTCGCGCTAAGCGCGAATATCTCCAAAAGCTAACACCTGCCCTGAGCAGTTCTTAGCCATGTTATCCAATGCGAGGTGGATACCATGACTAAGAGCATTAGCTCGGTAATGCATGAATATCGCTGACTTTTCAGCGATATTCATGCATTGCGGACGATTTTTATCGCATTTGCGATAAACCTTGGTAATACCAAGGTTTATCTGCGATAAAAATAGCCGCAGCTCAGCGGTAAATTTTTGTCTCTAACCAAGCAATAGCGATAATTATCGCTATTGCTTGGTAATATGCCCCGCATTTCCTGAGAAAAGGAGAGAGGGGAGTGCCCAGGTCTCTAATGAATGCCCTCACACACCCCGAAGGATGTCATGCTTCATCATTGGGCTGTGCTCCTCTTCGGGCCGGCACTGCAATGCCCGACAGGCACCCGTGAAGGGGATCTTTGCCGGAGATCTTTTTTAGAGACAGCCGTTGGGTGCGTGGGGGTATGTGGTCAAGGTATTGAGTTGAGAGTGAAAAGTGGGTTAAAATAGGTCTAGTACTGCCCTGTATGGAACACATTTTTATTCTGGGGGTGTACTAACCTAACTAAAATAGGTGGACCCTGTCTGAAGGCTATGGCCCTACAGGGTCAAGATAGTGCAAGTGGTTGACATGTTTCTCACCTACAGCCCCTAACGGGTCAATCGGCGATTCTTCAGGACCGGTGTATTGTTAAAAAGGGAAATGAGAAAGGTCTTTCTAACTCTAACACTACTGCAAGACCGGTGCTGAATATCGTTTTTGTCACCTGTGTTGCTCTTGAAATTCCAGGTTTGAGGTCTCACTGGATTGGTGAGACCTGAAAGGGTAGTAAATACAGTTATTAAATACCACTCTTGTCGTTTTTACCAGAGTGAGTCCTAGATTGCAGTATAGTTATAAAGTGCGCTGTTCCCATGCTCAACTTGATGTCACCAGTGGTAAACAGTGGGAGTGCACTTAGGTAAAGTGAATTTTAAAAACAAGTTTTGATTATAAACACATCACGGCGTATTGTATCAAGGTGTCCTGAAGCCCCGTGTGGCAGTGCGATCATCTGGGCTAATGTGATTCTTATAATCGGGAAGTGATGGGCGTACTAGATTTCGTAGTGGAGGCCATTTAAAACAGCGTTGGTTATATCATTAGTTTCAAACAGGGAGGGTCAAGTGCAGTGTGAATCATTGTGCAACTATTTCTGGAGTGCATTAGGAGGCGGTAAGAGGACAGTGCAACAGTGCATCGTAGTTGGTAAATGCTGTGCTAATAACCAAAACCAAACATAGTGACATAAAATGCAACAAGCTAATGCTTTTGCACTACCTGACTCACCCCTGAAATTGAGGTCAGGTGCTGACGAGTTAAGCCAAACGAGCACTTTGTTGCTCGATTCTGTTGGGAGTAAATTAAACACAGGTGGGTAGCCGCATATATGTAAAAACATAGGTTATCCACTCTTACCGGCTTTTCGATCGTAGTGTGGAGTTCTTTCTTGGAGGCAAAGTAATACTTACAAGCAGGGCCGGTTCTATGATTTGCGAGGCCCTGGGCCAAAAGGGAATGCGCGAGGTCCCTCTAATTAACTAAAGGGAATGCGCGAGGCCCATCTAATTTACTAAAGTGACCCCTTGCCAGGAAACCATTCAGAGACACCGAAGGAGACCCATTGTACAGGATTTTAGTGCCCCCCAGTTTTAACTTTCATCCCCCAAGAATTGCTTGTGGGCTGAGACTTAACACTGTGGGGGCGCTAAAATCCTGTACAATGGGCCTTCCGTAGTGTCTCTCAATGGGTCTCCTTGCAATTGGGACAAGGGGAAGCGTCTCCTCCCCTAGGCCTCCAGACACCATCCCTGAGAGGCCCAGTGAGGGAACACCTCCCATAGACCCTAAATGCATACTGGCTATACCCAGTATGCATTTTTATAAACCCTTCCAATGGTAGTTCTCTAGCGTGAGCCAGGACTCCTAAGACTTTCTTTCTAGAAGTTCGCAATTTGGAGATACACCCATGTCATATGTAGAAATCTTGATATCCTCATGGTTTGTAATCACGTGCAAGACCTTCTGACTGTGTTCCGTGATCTCAGACAAAAAGCAGACAAGCAATTTAGGAAATGTTTTCAAATGTTCAAACAATGGCAGAAAGATTAAACATCGAACTTTGCGTTCCCAGACAGTGTAGCCGGCAAGTATTTCCTTCTAATTTTGTTTCCTCTTCTGTGGAAGAATACTATCTGCAGTCTATCTATGTGTCATGCATGGAGTCTATCATCACATCATTAGAAATCCGGTTTGGCAATGAAAAAAAGAACAATTTGAGTATGTTCTCACTTTACCCAAAACACATCAAAATGACACTTAAGCAATACAAATGCCATATTGCAAACATCAGAGAAATGTATGACATTGAAAACCTGGAAGCCGAAGCCGTCATGTAGTTTGAGATCTGGTCAACGAAGAATGAGCAGGTGGACAATACATTTCTGGATTTGCTAAACCACACACATTTATTTCCATCAGTCCAGCAAACAATTCTCATTGCTCTCACATAACCAGTAACCACTTGCACTGTGGAAAGGTCTTGAAGCACAATGAGAAGGGTGAAAACCTGGTTGAGGTCGACAATGGCAGATGATCGCTTATTTGGTTTGTGCATGATGAGCATGCATCGAGAAAAAATTGATGAAGACAAACAACAGCTGATTGAAAAAATAATTTATAAATTTGCACAAGACTACTATGTTTACAGTTCTTATTTTTAGATCACTAACCAGTGAATAAAAACTGTATAAAACTACTCATTGAAAAATGTGATTGTTAAATTTCAGCAAGAGTGTATATGTTTGTAGTTCCTAACTTGCAACAGTTATCCGGGTGAATTTTGTAGTTTTTATTTTCAAATTTGGTTGAGAACAGTTGTTATTTTATTTGAGTTAATATTTTTGATTTTATTTATTTTAATATATTTAAGTTAATACATTTCCAAAATAAATACATTTGTCATATATTTTAATTGTCATTATGTCTGTGCAAGTTAACACCAAATGCAGATTCTACGTGTTTTTCTTATAATTTAGTTACAGTGTGGTGATAATGTGTGTCTGAATAATGTGGTGTATTCAGTAGTGGTGACATAAAAACAGATTAGAAAATGCTAATCAGACAATGGCAGTTTGATCCTTCCATTAAGCTTTTGCATCAGGTTTCTCAACCTTTTCATGCTTGCGCTTTTTCACCTTTGGCCAGGAACAGCTCCTGCCTGCAGCTCTGCTTTTTTTATGCCAACTACTACAAGGTATGATAGCTACCAAAGGCCCCAAAAGAAAGAGATGGCTGTGGCACAACAACCCTATGGTGTAAGGGAACATATGCGGCCTGATTCCTGCGCCCCATGGCTCCTCCTGCACCTCAGTGTTTCTTGTGCCCCATCTGGCACACATCATGTCAGAGGATGGATAACGTTAAAATGTTGCACCCCCACTGCCTGCTGGAAAAATTGCTGCAATGTCCGTGGATATTTGTTAGCATTGGATGCAAGTTATAGTTACCTAAGGGCACGAGTTGTAGCTGCTTGAGATAACTCTAACTATAACTGCTAAATTACTATGGTTTTGTGTGTGTAAAATCTGAACCTAACTATAACGTCCATGTAACTTTTTTAGTACATTTCTTTTTTTTTAAAACAAATTTTATTGATAGATCACATTGAAATCGCAGAGCTCTGTTCCCCAGATGCAAATGGCAACCATTTGAATGTACATAACGCATTGTAATCCTTCATGTTTTTTTACATAAAAAAAGTATAAAATGAATGCAATTAACCACCCTCCCTCCGCCCCCCCCCAACACCCTTCCCACCCCCAACCCTCCCGGATCCCTCCCCCCCGACACGGTTCCATACAATGTTAGCAATTTGTGTACACATAGCCACTGGCACAGCACGCTCAAACATCCAGTACTGGGTCCTGTTCCGGAGGAGGCTCAAGCCAGATGCCCCTGAAATCAGCCCAACGTTTCCAGATTTTATAATGTTTCCGAGGGGAACCCCGGGCAAGAAACATGGGCTTCTCCATCCCCATACAAAAATTAAGCCCCCTCTTCCACGCCACCAACGTCGGAGCCCTCGGGTCCTTCCATGCCTTCGCTATATCTCTTTTGGCAATTGTGAGACCCAGTAACAACAAATGCCTCTTGTAGAGGTTACCCCCCACTCCATCCAACACATGCAATAGTCCCAGGTGCGGCGTGCGGGGGAGCACCCATCCAAGGACTTCATCCAGGCCATTGCAGACCCCATTCCAGAACCTGTCTAATTGGCCACAACTCCACACTGTGTGAAAGAAAGTACCCTCCTCACATCCACACCTAGTACAGATCGGGGATGCAATGAGGCCCGCCTGCCACAGCATCCGCCGAGTGTAATATACCCTGTGCAAGTATTTAAATTGGATCAACCTCAGGCGGACAGAAATGGCCGCTCCTCTGGGGCCCGCCAGTGCCTCATTCCAGTCCTCCTCTTCTAGCGCCCCCACATCAGCCTCCCAGGTCACCTTTAGTTTCTGCAAATCGGAAGAGCAATGTATAATCAGGGATTGGTATATTCGTGATACTTTTTTGGTCTCAATATCCCCCATAAACACCCGAGCCTCCAGCGGACTAAATTCGGGGAGAGATGTCAATCCCCCTATATATGGGGTAATGGAATGTCGGAATTGTAAATAGCGAAAGAACAGAGCGCGGGGCATATGGTATTCTGCACTCAAGTCCTGGAACGACTTAAGCGACGTCCCCGCCATGACATCTCTCAGTCTAGAGATTCCGATATCATCCCACCCCGCAAAACCCTGAAGGGCTGCCAGGTCGGGACGGTGGCCATTTTGCCAGAGAGTAGTTTCTTCAGTCAAGGTCTGCCACCAGCCCATGCGCTGCTGGGCTTGCTGCCAAACATCAAATACTACCTGCATCACTGACGGCAGTGCCCTACGCCTCTGCGTTGCATATAGCAACGTATGGAGCGTGTGGGGCTCCATAAGGAACCGCTCCAGCCCATAGGCCGGGTCCCCCCTGTCTCCATACCACCATTCATTCAGTACGAGGAGATGGGAGGCTGGATAATATGAGCGAACATCAGAGGTCGCCAAACCCCCACCATATGTCGATTGGAAGCATGTGCGAAGCGCTACGCGGATCGCGCCATCCACCCATAGGAATTGTCCCAGAGTCCAGTCTACTTGCTTAAAACATGAGGGTGAGATAGGATAGGGATGATTTTTCAACTGATAAAGCAGTCTGGGCAGGGCCACCATTTTAAAGATGGCCGACCTACCATAGATTGTCAGTGGCATGCGGGACCATACTTTGATATCAGCTTGGGTGTGCTCCCAAAGTGGCGCCACATTGCGCTCCCAGGATACAGCAGGGATCTGTACCGACAGGATTTTCGGACCAGATGGGATCAGCTCCTGAGAGCCCCTCTAACCCAGCCGGAACGTAACCACCTCCCTCCTCAGGACCATCTATCCAGGCACCTGGGTACCTACCTGAGGATGGGGAACTCGCAATATACAAGCATAGGTTTTCTACAATATCCTATTCACACCAACTAGTCTCGCGGCCACTTAGGCCCAGACTAATCTACCCCGGGGCAGGTCTGATTATATACTCCCACACACTGATCTCCCTCAGTGCTCACTCGACACGCAATCCAGCGTGTCTACACACATGGGCCTGCAGTCCCAGTGCTCTCATTCACACACGGTCCGCAATCCGGCAGACCTACACACCCCTCTGACTTAGGTGCTCTCATTCACACACGGTCCGCAATCCATCCGGCAGACCTACACACCCCTCTGTCTTAGGTGCTCTCATTCACACACGGTCCGCAATCCGGCAGACCTACACACTGACCACAATCAGTGCTCTCACTAACGCCACTTACCAATGACGACCACTTTCCTATGAATACCTTCAGCTCTCTGTCTCTCTATGTTGGGAAGTCTCTCTCTCTATTCACTAAGGGCTCGCTACTACAATAATATTATGGGATGGCCGAATTACTTAGTGTCAACAATTCCCTAGCTCAAGGGCTCCTTGTTCTCCCTACTTGTTCAGACTTACCGGATCAGGGGCAGCATCTGTTCTGGCTGTAACATCTGACTAGAAGAAAAGGTTACCTGTTCTCTGAAATAGAAGACACTGTTTGCAGGAGTAAAAACGCTCTCTATCATAAGAAAACAACACACTAGTTCACTAAGAACTGGGGTCTCTTTATTGTAACAATGATGAAATACACATACATAAATCTGTGGGGTCTCTATGACTAACAGGAACTTTAACACACCGCTGAAAGAAAAGGATTAGACATACAGTACAAGGTTATCTGCGGGGTAACAGGAACTTTTAACACACCGCTGAAAGAAAAGGATTAGACATACAATAGCCTAGGGAATAAGGACAAGATTAAGGTGTAATTGTAAAGGGGACTAGTTTAGACTACCTCACCTATTAGAAGGAAGATTTCTCTCTGACTCTGGTGGGATCAGGGCTCTCTCTGTCTCTGGTGGGATCAGGGCTCTCTCTGTCTCTCCCTCCGTCACCACAGCACCACGCCTCTGGTTAAATTGCTCCAGCTGACAGCCTTAGCTCCTCCATCTGCTCTCTCTTCAGCTTCAGCAATCATCTGCCTTCTTTCTCCATTCCAGAACTGCACTGCATTCTGCAGCTCCAGCAGACATCCTGCTCTCTCCTCTGCAAGAACCAAACTGCACTGACCACTCCTCCTCTCCTGCAGTTCGCTAATATGGATTCCTCTCCCCTCATGGAAATTTCCAACAGAGGGCTGCCTCCCACCGAATTCCTGTGCTAGCTCCAGAGCTCTTTACGCAACCGCAGTGGCCAGCTGCTTGTTACGTCTGGGCCCAAGAGACAAACACATTCCTCGGATAAGAAGCAGTCCTGACTGGTTTTCCTCTAGCAGTCAACAACCTTAACTATAAACTTTACCTTTACCCCTGAAGCCTCTCAGCTCCATCAAAATGGAGTCCCTCTAGTTCTGGGCCCTGTACGCCTGAGAAGGATGAAATAACCCTTAGCTCTATCAGAGTACCTACATAAACCATAATATAAAGTCAGGACCACAGGATCCAACCTCTACTATAAGCAATAATGACAGGCCAAAGCCAATAGGCAATAGATGGCCTCTTCTAGGTCTGGAAGAAAGGGCTTAAAAGGGCCAACACAAGCTAGGAATACGTATCCTAGATGTGAGCAAGATTAAAGTCTATATCACTGCCAACTAGGGCCAAAAAGCCTGTCTATACATTCCACCCTTAGACTTTATCTCGCGAACATCTATAAACAACAACGTCCAAGTAAACAAACATCAACATAATCTATCAACAAAACCAAAAACCAAAAAAGTCTCTAAAATGAATGACAACTTAAGGAAATTCCACCTGAGGGAATACAAATCTAACAACTAACTGAAAACAAATCAAAGCACCCTTGACCTGAATGCTGAAACATATCTAAGATTTGATCTGAGAATAACAGAAACCAACCAAAGCATCCTCAAACCAAATGTGCCTCAACTTCTAGTGATAACTGATGAAATCTAGTGATATAGGGACTTATTTGTTGAATGAAAACAGCAAGGGGCCTAAATGGGGCCTACCTACTTCGGTCAACTTAAGAACTAAATGTGCTTCAACTTCTAATGATAAAACAACAAAGGGCCTAAATGAGGCCTACCTACTATGGACAACTTAAACTAATGATAACTCATGAAATCTATTGGTGTAGGGCCATGTTTGTGGAATAAAAATAACAATGGGCCTAAATGAGGCCTACCTACTTTGGTCAACTTAGGAAAAAAAATTGGTGAAATCTGAGAGATAAACATGACAAACGGTTCTCAAGGTCTGGGCAAACATTAATAATAAATGTAGGACATAGCCATACTAAAAGACACACCTCCCAGGACAACTGAAAGTCTAGGGTAACCACCCTTGGATCAATCAAAGTGAAAGTGTAATAACAGGAAAATAAAGATAACCCCATTCCTACAAAATAGCTGGTGTAGCACTATGCATATTAGGTAATGAATCAAATAAATGTATCTAAATGTGGTGCATATCTAAAAGACACAATATCACAAAACAGTTAGCACCTAGTTTCTCACTGTATCACACTGTGGAACACATGTGTGCACCACCATTTGAAAAATTAAAATTTTTCCGAATCGATCTTTCATTGGCAAAAACTGTTTTGCAGAAAACAGGAAAACTATAAAAGGTGAAAGATAAACCATTGTAAAATATTATAGCAGACTACGAGCAAAATTTATAAAAAAAAGTTCAGTCATGTGACACTGCATAAACTTTAAAACATGAACAGGACGGGAATCATTTCGTATGGGGCCTGTTCGTGGTGATTGCAAAGAAAAACATGGGAATAATGCAGGCCAAGGAATTACATAACAAAATCCTTTTGTGGGAAATGTTATCATAATGTGTTCTTTTAGAATAATTTTTTTTTAAAAGATGACTATTGGCTTTGTCAGCCAACTGCAGGTCGTAAGTCAAATATCAAGAGTTCAGAGTTCTTTTAGCATAATTTTGGGGTTCAAGGCAGTCAATTTTGGGACATCAGTGTAGGTCACCACCCTGCATCTTCATCTGTATCCGGTACCAAGGAAGCACTTCTTCCGCCGTTCATCCACCACCATTCCGGTCTGGTCTGGTTCCATCTTCCATAACAAACTAACATAAAAAAATGAAAACAAAAAAGTAAAATAATAAAGGGAGTGGGAGGGGGGTGGGCCGACGCACACACCAAACACCCCAAACCCAGCAACCTAGAACGAGAAAACCAGTATCATTAATCTAGCAAGAATACATTTTCCATTTAAAAAGCACCCCAAGTGCTTTTCATTGTCGAAAGAAATATCTTAATGAATTAAAAACATTATTCTAAAGTCAAGAAATAATTAAAATCATATACTTTGAAATTTGTTTGGGCAAAATCTAATTTTTTCATACACAGCCAGAAGGGCTGGGGCTAAGCAATACCCAAATCCTCTGTGAGACAGCCCCTCCCTTCAGAAAGATGTTCATGCTCAGAGTTTTGAATCCGCCCCAAAAAAAAAAAAACACGCAGAAGCCAGGCTACAGTGTGAAGTAATTTGAATCACTGCCAAGTGCTGATCTCATTGCAGGAGCAAGGCGCTGCCAAGCACTCGGTTCAAGCATCTCTAGTCTCTAATCAGGGAAGCCTACCCAGGCCTACTGTATTAAACTAACTCCAAGGGCCAAGAGTCTGCCAACTATTCTGCATGTACAAGGATCCCTTATCTGAAGGCAATGAAGCTGTCTGCGCCGACAGCAAGGAAGAGCGACTTGACCCCTCCCTTACATAAACATTTCTTTCGCGGAAGAAATTGGAGGTTGGCCAATGATAACAAGACAGGCACTGCTCGGCGCTCCTAGAGGGAAAGTCCCTCCCTTCACAAAACAGCTCTTCTCTGAGAGCCAGGCGAATTCAAGGTCAAAAACACATTCCCTGGAAGTCAAAACAACTCTGTTCCCATGAGAACCACTGTTCTCAAACTAGCTAAATTAAATTGAAAACTTGACGAAAAGCATCCTAATATTAATAATTAATAAGGGCATATATTTTTTGTAACTAAGTGACATGCAAGCATTTGAAAATAATTCAGTACTGCTACTAGCTGCAAAGGGAAAAATATTAGCAAACACATCACAGTTAAGTGTTGGAAAATAACATGTGAAACACCATAATTTTGCATTGCAGGCCAGATTCATCAGTTTTTTCAAATAGTCATTTTTCTAACTGAGTGGGTACACTCCTACATATCAGAAACATTTGCATTTGAAAAATGTTCAGCTTGCATTGGAAAAATAATAATGAGAACACATTTGTTTTAAAAACACACGGTTGCATTTCACTAATTAAGAGCACATGTTACCATGCACTGTTGGGCAAGAGTAATTATTCACAATCTGTGATCATTCCAAAACATCGGTTGGCATATTTCTTTCGAGATGGAAAACCCTCAACGAAAGAATTAATGAAAACAGCCCGTAGCGTAAGCATGAGCGAATTTTGCGGATCTCGCGTTCGCGAATTTTGCGGATTTGCGGATTCGCAATCCGCAAAATCCGCGAATTCCCGCGAATTTGCGGATTTTTTTTTTTTGTGTTCGCCCGTGTTTCTGCCAGTTCGCGAGGGTTTTGTACACTTTCGCAAATTGCGAACTTACCTGTCGGGTCGCAAGTTTCGCGAACTTGTTGTTTCTACGTGTCCAGCCTGTTTGGGACACTCTTCTTCATCACTGCCACTCTCTGTCACCACTGCCACTCTCTGACTACTCATGCCACCCTCTGGCCCACCCATGCCACCCTCTGTTTCATCACCACACCCTCTGGTTGTCCAGTGTACATTATTTTCGGCAAAGCAAATCACACCTTCCCTGCCTCAAGTGACCTGAATTAATTTGGGGCTGATTAATGTGTCACAGAATATTTTTTTAGCTGGCACCTGCTTCCTTAGTGCGCCCTGATTAGTGATCTTTTGCACTTGCTAAGTGCTTTCATTGTTGCAAAATTAGTTACAACACCTGCCCTGCCCCAACTGACAATAATGAATTAGGGGCTGATTAATGGATTTTAACTTCCAGCCTGGCTCCTGCTTGTCTCCCTTAGCTGTAATTCAGGACCTTTGTGGCATATGTGTAACTATTCTGAGGTTCAGAGCAGGGTCACATAATAGTTTCAACTGGCAACTGAACTCTGGAGGGGCCCCTCAGGAAGCACTACAGGAAATGGCTACTAATGATGAGCCTGAACTTTTGAACCTGGTAAGTAGTTACTTTCAGTTTTGCTAAGATCGTATTTCTGCAATTTTGCACTTATTCGCGGGGCGCGAACTCACGCGAACTCACGCGAACAGTGCGAGCAGTGAGAGCAAAATCCGCTGCTCGCGGATTTGCGGATTTTGCGGGAGATTCGCAAATCTCGCGGATTGCGGATTTCCCGAAAATCCGCAAAATCCGCGAGCGGAACGGATTTTCCGCCCATGCCTACCGTAGCGTGCACTCTAACTGGGCCATCTTTTTAATCATTCACTCATTTTAAATCATGCATTCAAAAATAATTCTCCACACGTCTGTGGATGCATATTAAGTAGCACATTTAAAAGAACACAGCTCCCTCCGTGCAAACCCTTATCTCAATCCAACTGGTTGATTTATAACTTACCGACCTCTAAGGGTCAGACACATGAAACATCAGTTCCAAGGCAAACCCACACAAATTCGTAGACGCATTTCAAAAAGAATGTTAAATGAACACAGCCCTACGCTCAGCACAAGATGTTACCTTTCCGTCAACAAGCTGACAAAGCACATAGGCAGACCCAGCAACCAATGAAAGTCAAATCAAACCATCATTCATCAAAACACTCACTGACTTATAGTGTCAGCTCAAATAACCATGCATGTTAAACAGCATGTTAAAATAAATACTGCCTTCACAATTCAAGATATTAACCCTTTGGCAGCTCAAACACAACCATTCCCCAATGTCAGCAGTACATGGGAAATTCAAGAACTTATCACTCCACGTTTTCACATAACACGTACGCACATCTTCAAAACGTTATCCCCAAGCACCTGAAAGAGATCCAGCTCTCTCCTGCCTAACGTAATGATAACATGCCCTGTCCAAGCCATAACCATATGGCGCTATTCACAAGCCATATGTACAAGAAAGTCAACAAGTTCAAAAAATGACAAGCTCTTCACAAGGAATATATTCAAGGCGCAATTCACAAGGAACACAGCAAGTGAAAATGAGAACATGCTCCTCACAAGCCACAATTACATGGCGCTATTTACAAGCCATATTTACAAGGAGCTATTTACAAGGAACTCCACAAGTCATAGTACATTGAACACATTTCACATTGCACAGCATAAGCAGATGCAGCAAGCAATTTAATGGGTAATTTAAAAGCATTTTTCACACACATTTGTACAATTGGATCATCACAAAGATGTTACTGGCTCCCTCATGTAATGTCATCCTTCAACCCTGACAGGTCAAACACCAAGATGAAAAGCATTTCTTCCACCCTGCATAAGCCAAATGCCATGATGTACTGCAATCTCCTCACACTGCAACTGTTCAAGCCCATAGGTCACACAGGCTTCATAAACTGCAAGACTACGCCAGATGGAACTGGCGATCAGGGCACTCCTCCACAACATATGGGAAACTATCCAAGCACATGGCCAGGTCACACAGGTTTCGTAAACTGTTCGTAGACGCCAGATGTACCGACAGGATTTTCGGACCAGATGGGATCAGCTCCTGAGAGCCCCTCTAACCCAGCCGGAACTTAACCACCTCCCTTCTCAGGACCATCTATCCAGGCACCTGGGTACCTTCCTGAGGATGGGGAACTCGCAATATACAAGCATAGGTTTTCTACAATATCCTATTCACACCAACTAGTCTCGCGGCCACTTAGGCCCAGACTAATCTACCCCGGGGCAGGTCTGATTATATACTCTCACACACTGATCTCCCTCAGTGCTCACTCGACACGCAATCCAGCGTGTCTACACACATGAGCCTGCAGTCCCAGTGCTCTCATTCACACACGGTCCGCAATCCGGCAGACCTACACACCCCTCTATCTTAGGTGCTCTCATTCACACACGGTCCGCAATCCGGCAGACCTACACACCCCTCTGTCTTAGGTGCTCTCATTCACACACGGTCCGCAATCCGGCAGACCTACACACTGACCACAATCAGTGCTCTCACTAACGCCACTTACCAATGACGACCACTTTCCTATGAATACCTTCAGCTCTCTGTCTCTCTATGTTGGGAAGTCTCTCTCTCTATTCACTAAGGGCTCGCTACTACAATAATATTATGGGATGGCCGAATTACTTAGTGTCAACAATTCCCTAGCTCAAGGGCTCCTTGTTCTCCCTACTTGTTCAGACTTACCGGATCAGGGGCAGCATCTGTTCTGGCTGTAACATCTGACTAGAAGAAAAGGTTACCTGTTCTCTGAAATAGAAGACACTGTTTGCAGGAGTAAAAACGCTCTCTATCATAAGAAAACAACACACTAGTTCACTAAGAACTGGGGTCTCTTTATTGTAACAATGATGAAATACACATACATAAATCTGTGAAAGAAAAGGATTAGACATACAGTACAATGTTATCTGTGGGGTAACAGGAACTTTTAACACACCGCTGAAAGAAAAGGATTAGACATACAATAGCCTAGGGAATAAGGACAAGATTAAGGTGTAATTGTAAAGGGGACTAGTTTAGACTACCTCACCTATTAGAAGGAAGATTTCTCTCTGACTCTGGTGGGATCAGGGCTCTCTCTGTCTCTGGTGGGATCAGGGCTCTCTCTGTCTCTCCCTCCGTCACCACAGCACCACGCCTCTGGTTCAATTGCTCCAGCTGACAGCCTTAGCTCCTCCATCTGCTCTCTCTTCAGCTTCAGCAATCATCTGCCCTCTTTCTCCATTCCAGAACTGCACTGCATTCTGCAGCTCCAGCAGACATCCTGCTCTCTCCTCTGCAAGAACCAAACTGCACTGACCACTCCTCCTCTCCTGCAGTTCGCTAATATGGATTCCTCTCCCCTCATGGAAATTTCCAACAGAGGGCTGCCTCCCACCGAATTCCTGTGCTAGCTCCAGAGCTCTTTACGCAACCGCAGTGGCCAGCTGCTTGTTACGTCTGGGCCCAAGAGACAAACACATTCCTCGGATAAGAAGCAGTCCTGACTGGTTTTCCTCTAGCAGTCAACAACCTTAACTATAAACTTTACCTTTACCCCTGAAGCCTCTCAGCTCCATCAAAATGGAGTCCCTCTAGTTCTGGGCCCTGTACGCCTGAGAAGGATGAAATAACCCTTAGCTCTGTCAGAGTACCTACATAAACCATAATATAAAGTCAGGACCACAGGATCCAACCTCTACTATAAGCAATAATGACAGGCCAAAGCCAATAGGCAATAGATGGCCTCTTCTAGGTCTGGAAGAAAGGGCTTAAAAGGGCCAACACAAGCTAGGAATACGTATCCTAGATGTGAGCAAGATTAAAGTCTATATCACTGCCAACTAGGGCCAAAAAGCCTGTCTATACAGGATCTCAGACAGGAACACCCGAAGGTATTTAATGCCACCTACTGCGATCTGAAGGGCCGACTCCCAGTCTCCAACTGCCGGGCCATCCCCCAGCACCCAAAGGGTAGACTTGCGCGGGTTAACATACAGGCCCGACGTCTCGCCGAAAATTTGTAGGATACGCATAAGGCAGGGCCCGACCGATTAAGGTTCGTTAAGAAGAACCGGACATCGTCCGCATAGAGTGCGATTCTATCTGACAGACCGGGCTCCCACTCAAACCCCCGCATCTGCGCATCCATCCGGACCCACACAGCTAACGGCTCCATGGCCAAGGCAAATAAGTAGGGCGAGAGGGGGCAGCCCTGCCTGGTTCCCTCCCTATAGCGAAGCTCGGGGACGACACCCCCGCAACACAAACTGAGCCCGTCAGATCTGTGTATAGCAACCGCACATGGACACGAAAACAGGTCCCAGATTCAGTCGGGACAGGAGCGAGAACAGATATATCCAGCTAAGCAAATCAAACGCCCTGTCTATGTCGGCCGCTCCCCAGTGGAGCGAATCGCCGCCATCACAACATGAGCCCGCCTAATGTTATGCTGCGGGGCATGAATCCAGCCTGGTCCGGGTGTATGAGATCAGTAATGTATGGCAGCAACTGATTGGCCAACGCCTTGGCCAAAACCTTGGCGTCCACGTTCAAAAGGGAGATTGGATGATACGAAGCATGTTGCTCCGGGGGCCGACCAGGTTTGTGAAATACCACAACCACGCCTGGGTATAACCATAGCGTTGGAAGCTGAGGATTTTGTTACCTAAAAGATGAGTCTCCTGTAGCATTACCACATCCGCCCCCGCACGCTTGGCCTGCTTCAAGACCGCCCTTGCTTAATCTTGTCCAATACCCCCCTCACATTCCAACTGAGGACACGAAGTGTGCCTCTGGGCCCAGCGGCCCCATCTTCCGGGCCCAACATCAACAACCTCTCGTATCAACAAGCCACCGTGCGCGCCATGTATAGACACACTCAGGCACCACTGTGACATCACTAGGACCGTGCATCCCCCCCACCTCAACATCAAACATTCCCCCATGACCCCTACCCCCTCCCACCCCATACCTCAAAGAACAATGAAGTACCTGTCGCGGTATAGCAGAGTCTCCACCCCCAACTCGAGGTCGACGACCCTCCACCCCAATGGATCCCCATAACACTACCCATCCCCCCAAACAACCGTCAACTACCCTGAACTCTGGGAATACGCCCGCCCTTAGTACCCCCCCCCCCCCCACCCCACATGTGCCCCACATCTACATCATCACTATAGACTCAAATGTCTCTGATGGTTGTTCCCTATAGCCTCAGAAATACACTGCGGGAAGATCTCCATCTTATTAGTCACCACAGAAGTATACTTTCACATTCTATATAGAACCTATCACACCAACATAAAAGATTATACCAAAGGCTTCTAATACAGTTTTCAAGAAAATCCACAATTATCGCAAATGGAGAAAATTTAAGGTTCTTTTAATTTCAAAGGCTTTCCCTCAGTCCAGCCAACACGTGTTTCGTCGCTTGGGCGGAAACCCACGACTTCATCAGGGCTGGGAAAAGATACAATACAAAACATATATTGGAGTTGCGAGATACAAATTATCTCATGATCATAAAATATGCATCCAGTTATCCCATATACATGAGAAAGCAAGTAGGAGATTACATGCAATATAATGTCATACATTGGGAGAGGAAGAAGGGGGGTATGGGAGTATAGGTCATCTCCCATAGAGAAGCAGCTAGAGATAACTCCAATTAGAGCTATGCAAACGAAAGTAGAAACCCCACAGTTCGTGATAGTTCCACTAGCATATATTGTGCATATGATATAATATAGGCAATTTATTTGTGCTCACCCCAGTTATCGTCAACCTGATTTGTGCGTATATACGTGATTAATAGTGCCGGGTCACCTAAGTCATTTCAATTCGTGTATTACAATCGGTGATCTATTAAAGCCAGTAAGATGCTGAGTAAGAAAATACTCAGGCTTACCTGATGTCAAGTTCTTCTAGAATTATCTGCCTAAAATGATCAATTTATACAAGATCTTGAATTTATTATTTGCTCCACATGGTGTCTCAACTTAATGCCAACATTACCATAATATTCTGAAACCATGCCAGTAGTCAAAGACATACCTTCTGGCTGGTTATATTTCCGGCCCAGCCTTATGTGGCGTGGGCAATCCTTTCTTGTTGGATCTTGGTCTGTATTATCGCGGACGCTAAAATTACAAGAATGAATATATTTTAGACTAGTCCAGTCTATTAAGGCCACATCTATATAATTTGCGTTTTGCCACTATCTTTTGCCACTTCCTTCTCGGCCTCCGTGATGCACAGCATTTCGCAGGTCTTGGCGCAGCAGCGTGACATCTGCCCCCACTGCCCCTCTCTTCGCATCCAACATGTCCCTGGGCTGGGTTATCGCCACCATTAGTGCTGCATTGTCCGGTCCTGGGGCCTGAGGGCCCCCAGAGGCTCCAGCTCCTCCACTCGCCCCGTGTATTTGTCGATGGGGCCCTGTTTCGGGGCCCCTCCACCACTCCCGCCCCTGGTCATGGCGGGCTGCAACCGGGAACCCCGCCCCTGGGTCTGCTGTTTGTGCCCCGGTAGGTCTTCCTCTCTGGTGTCGGGGGGTCGCCAGTCTGCACCTGGACTGGCCTCGAGCGGAGGTGAGCGCCCCTATTTGCCGATGCCACTCCGACGACCAGGAGGACCGGCAGTGCCCTTCACCCCACACAGTCTCTGGACCCCCGATGCTGCGCCGTTGCCCCGTCTGACCGCCGAATGGGGGGGGAGCCGCCGGCCCAAGCATCCCCAGCCTGGCCGCGATGGCCCAATATAGGATCCCTGGGGCAGGCGTAGTGCAACAGCCGCCGTCGCTGGCCTGCTGCCCCGCTTGTCCCCACGCACCAGTCTTCAGGAGCCCGGTCTTCTCCTCAAGCTCTCCGAGGGCCCTCAGCCCCATTGATCAGAGGACCCGTGCTCCGCACACCCTTGGGACCCCCGCCAATGTTCAAAACCAGGGCTCAGGAGGGGCCTGGCACGTGCTGATGAGGCTCTCCAGATGACTCTCTGGCCGCAGGATGATTCTCCCAACGTCTTCACCCTCCGTGCGGGCCCGGACCCCCCTTCACCGGTGCAGGCAATCGGCGGTCAACCGGGCTCTCCAGACCCCTCGGGATGGGCTCCCCGTCTGCCCCCGGCCCCACCGCGGCCAGACCCAGCAGCCGAGGCAGCTGCCGCCTGTCTCCCAGTGCCCGCTGCTCCCCGGGGCACTTGTTGAATACCCCAGCCAGGGGGGGGGGGGAGGGGGGGAACATGCCTCCTTACTTGTGGCCCTGCGGGACCTGCCGTCATCTGGGGTATGCACCCCACACACCGGCACCCAGGATCGCCTTCATGGGGGATCGCCAAAATCGAGGCCCCGGCTTCGCCGGGAATAGCAGGCCGCACCACCTGGCCGTCCGCCAAAGGCCGCCCCACCGCCTCCGGGTCCAGTCACCCTCGATCATCCGGCAGGGCCCAGGCCTTTTCCAGGTGCCCAGACCTTAAGGGCTCCCCCTCTGCCACCAACACTCCTGCCGCACTCTACCGCCGGGGTGCTCGAAACTCGAGCTCCCCGGCTGCACCGGCTGATGTAGGCCTCGCCGCTCCGATGGCTGCACCACAGCCCCTGTAGCACTCCGGCGGCCAAAACACCACACACCGCCTGCCGCTGCTTTCCGCTCCCTTTCAGCACCTCTGGGGCACAGCGAGGCAAGGGGGAACAAGGATAATTGGCAGGATAATGAATCGGCGGGACAGAGCTCTCTCAGGCTGCGTCCGCCATGATGGCTCTCTTGGCCACGCCCCCCTTTTAGTACATTTCTAAGATTTCTTTAAACTCTATTTCCTAACCATAATGTCCCAGTAATCTTTGTTTTTTTTCAGTGAATTTCTACGTATTTATTAATGTAAAGTTATATTTAATTACCATACGTTAATTAACCACTGCCAACCCAGCGCATGCAGCCTACCCCACACCATCCCCCAGGGCCCACCACTGTAATTATAAGGGGGTCACACTGCCCCCTCCCTATGCCGATTTCAGCCTGGGGGACCCCATATCCCGGGCCCAACCATACTATAAACAGGGAGGGGGCATGCAGGCCCCCTCCCCAGGCCAATTCTGGCCCAGGGGACCTATTCTCCTGGGCCTGGCCATTTTGTAAACAGGGAGGGGGCCACAGCCCCCACTCCCCAGACCGATTGCGGCCCCGGAGACCCCATCCGTAAGCACCAAGCATTCTTTGTATATGGGGAGGGGGATACACAACCTCCCTCTCCTGACTGAATTCAGGCCCAATGACCCTATGCCCTGGACCCAGCCTACTAAGGGTGGGTGCCCTTGTGCCCACCCATGGCACCCACCATGTTCTTATTGGGGGCTGTGGGGAGCCACTAAGCCCCCGCAACTCCAGTCGGTTCCCTGCCTCCAGCCTCAAAATGCTGCTCCCTGCAGGTGGGAGCAAGAATAAGATCTGTTTCCCTGCCCGCAGTGATGCAGGCAGGGAAACAGATCTACAATCCACTCCCAGCTGGCCTATTTTTTCGCCCATGCTTTTTGGGACTTGGACTGACTTCCACATCCCAGGATGGCTGCCACCACTTCCTGGATGAAGTGGTGGCAGCTAATCTGATCTCACCATAAGATCTTTACAACAACTTGCACTAGGGGGCGCTCAGGTATTGGTAATAAATTCCAACACCTTCTCTACTGTTGTGAAAACTGGAGTGGAAATAGTAATTAATACTATTCCCAAGTCCAGTGCGCCCCCTAACGCATGTCGTTTTAATGACTTGCGATGTAAATGCATTGCGTACTAACAACACAGTCGTTGTAACAACCGCGGTGTAATGGTAGCGCAATGCAATGACAGTGTTGTAAACACTGTTTTCCATCCATCACAGTGCCTACGGGCATGCACTGCAGTTTGCTGGTGTTGGGGCCTGACACCGTTGTAATTGTATGCAATGTTATAGCATGCGTTGTAACATGCTGTATTCTGATAGAACTCATGTGCAAGTGCCCTCTGTTTCCCAGCCAAGTGCAGAACAGGAAGCAATGTTTGGTGGTCTTGAGGCATCAATGCTGCATTTTCAGTGCCTGCAGCACATACAAATAAAAGTGGTGAACCATAAATTGTATAACATTCAGCATGCTATGTCTCTGGGATTCAGTACAGTGGCCAGTAAAATAGACAGGCTAACTGATCACATTAAGAAACTATGCACACAGTTGGCAGAGGACAATAGCAACCAAAGTTTCAGAGAGAGGAGCAGTGTTGTGCATATGGCTGCCTTAACAAGGTCATTGGACGTCTTCCACCTCAGCCTTATCCAAGCACACTTTGACACTAAAGGCTGAAATCGGGCTCTTCGGTAGGGATGTGACAAGGGGCCTTGGCCTGATTACCACTGCAGAGGAGGCCATACAGAGAGCATAATTAGAAAGTGGGGGTGTTGACCCCCAAACTGATAGTGATGTTAGGCAGCAGCTTCTCTGCCACTGATGTCCCGAGTGCTGCGATGCAGTAGTAGCTGTACTCCCACACCTCCACCTGATAATGCCTTCCATACTGGAAGCACACAAAAGAGGAAATTGAGGGTTAGGGATTCTGGAAGGTAATTTTTTGTTTAATGTGAGGTTGGTGACGTAACCAACCAACATGTTGAGGTACATTGCATATGTTGATGTGCAAAACTGAATATTTTGAAACAGCTTTCTGACACCTGACAATAAAGGTTTGTTCACATGCATCATTCA
Organism: Lissotriton vulgaris; assembly: GCF_964263255.1. Taxonomy (NCBI): domain Eukaryota; kingdom Metazoa; phylum Chordata; class Amphibia; order Caudata; family Salamandridae; genus Lissotriton; species Lissotriton vulgaris. The sequence goes on from NC_141697.1 coordinate 579,235,331, forward strand.
AACTATTGTGTAAACATGTTCAATAATCATGTTGATATGACCACGACTGACCTTGCATAGTAATGTGTGGCAGTGTTGTCCATGCGTCTCCTCTCCTCTCCTCCCCTCTGCTGCTCTACTCTCCTCTTTTGGCAGCTGAACAGGGGGTTCGGGTGTTCATCCTCAGAATCAGACATGGCAATGGTCCAGGCCTCTGCTGCAGGCAATTTTGTTTTGTATGGAAAAAGGTGCTACCATCTTACAGACAATCTCTGGCTCATGTTGCAGGGCACCCCCACTTTTGTGCAGGAAGCAAAACCTGTCTTTAAGCAGAACAAATGTGTGCTCTATCATAGTTCTATCACACTAACTTCTACCAAATGCATTGGTATTTTGTGTACCAACCTTTGTATTAATACGTTGGTTCACAAAATACAGCTTCATAGTGGGTCGCAATTCAAACCACAATATCTATATTTATGAGGTAGATCTAAAATTGCGGCCCACTATGATTAGCCACAATCACAGGCATGGTGGCCAGACCACCATGTCTGTGATTCCTTTTAAATAAAGCAATATATATATTTAAGAAATACAGGCTGAGAAATATAGATACATATTTTGCAGCCTGCATGGCTTAATGGAAAACGCGAGGCGTTTAAAAAAAGAGTTACACAAACTTTGTTTATGTGTAGGCAGTGGTCCTATTAATGACAATATTCACGAAAGGGGAGGAGTTTCTAGGGACCTCCTACTCGTTTGTGTTGGCTTACCATCTCCTTTGAGTTGGTACTACAATATTAATGTTTACAACAGGATTTTGATTTCAAAACATTAATAAGTACCATAATCAGATCAACAAGATTCATGTGATTGTACAGCTTCAGCTGACGTACCATAAAAATACCATAAAGAGCTATACCTACCAATAGCCCCAATACCATTACCACATAACCAGCCAGTTGGCAGTGAAGAAAGTTCAATCGTTTATTAAGCAAAATACTCTATAGAGGAACCTCTCAAACCTTCACCCATCAGGTGCGCAGAGAAGACTGCTGGTTTACATTCAAAACTACACATATATACTTTCAGTTCAACACAAGAAGTCACCGTAAATGGAAAAATACCACTTGGCTCTTGGGCCCGAGGAAGGACCATACATGACGCACATGATTAGTTCAAAGCCTTGCTAAGTTAATATTGGGGAGGTCAGGAGGGGTGACTCCCTTCCGTCCTGGTGCCCGGAAGAGTAGGCACGGCACCTCCAGGAATGTGCTTATCGCACCCAAATTCAGATGCAACCTTGAGTCCCAGGACAGAGGGAGAACAGTTTACTTTCAGCTGCTCTCAGTAACTCAAATGAACTGTTACCGGTCAACTACTGGAGAGTAACACGTGATCACAACTGGTGTTTGACACAGGCAGAGAAAAGATGGCGTCTGTATGATTCTCGGCCTACTCTATTAGGATAGAACAAACGGACAGAATAAACCTTTTCCTACTAGGTAAAGCAGATAGAGGTTATGCAATGTGCATATTAAGCGCAAGAGATATATGTAGATACATCATGCTAACACAATATATATGTCTGATACTCCTCATGTAATCTAACTTTTATCCCTCACAGCTTCTTCCGTATAATTATGGATTTGTCGCATTTGGCACATAATCCTTCATCTGCTGCATAATCTGCAGATTTTATCCCCCAAAATTATTTTTTGCTCAAATGGATTAAAAGTTACAAAACATGTGGTGACATGCATTTCCGCGCAATGGAAGGCCCTTCAAAAAAGTTGATTAGTCATCTTTCAGTTACTTATTGCTGCATTTAGTTGTTAAATTGGTACTAATGAGGTGAAATCTTTGTCCATATAGTGTTTCCATGAGTAAAATGAAAAAATAACGAAGTAATTCTATCTCGAAATGTGCCACATTATGCATCGTAATTTGCCTTTTCTTGGCGCATAGTTTTGTCAAAGCTGCTGCATTACTTGGTCCTCCCCTGCCACATAATTCCGGAGGCTCTAATCATAAAGAATCAGCATTTGGAAGAGACGCCCATAAGACACCACTTCCAAATCGCGATTCCTAATGGTTTTCTAACCCCATTTAATGTTTCAAAAAACGTTTCCAAAGCTTTAAATGGATTTCGAACATTTAAAAAAGGGTTTTTCCTGATCACATATGCACATACAGCTGTAATGGAGTGCACTTCAGAGTCAAGATCCGATGTGCCTGGGATCCTGGGTTACTCCTTTATTTTTATATTTTTAACCAACAAATGTTCATATTACATATGTTTATACCCAAAAATTAATACAAAAGTGAAATATTGCCTAAGCTAGCCGGATTGGCATTGTTAAAGCTTGTGGTATTTTTTCCTCATTGTGTAAATAATATAGGGCCTCATGACGATGTCAGTCGGAAAGCAATCTGACGGACTTCTTGTCGGAATTGGTTCCGCCCGACTTGTGTTTGGTGAGTCTGACCGACCGATTATGGTGGTTTCCGAACACCTTTTGGAAAGTCTCCCATTGACTTCAATGGGAGCCTGTGTTCCAAACGACAACACAGGCTCCCTTTGAAAAAAGGGGTGGTTGCAGAAAACCTTGCACCCTGTTGCAGAGACCCCATAGTGCCTGCTACACTGTGCATGGTTTTAAAGGGGGGTCCTTGGGTACTCCCACGGGCCCGAACCAGAGGCCTTAGGGTGAAGGGAGGCCCCGCTATGGGCCCCCAAAGTTAGTTTCCGACAGCCGTTCCGTGTCAGACATTCCGATTCAGAAAGGCTGTCCGAATCCAAAATCGTAATACGTCAGTCAGAAACACGGTCTGTAGAGCTGTACAATTATGCTCCGATAACTCAGAGTCTCCGAATGCCCGTCGGAACCGATTCGGACTGACCGAATGGTTACCTTTCCATCGTAATTGGTTGGTCGGAAACACAGGTTCCGACACGGTTTAGAAAACCAGACTGGCGTTCGGCGCCTTTCCAACCGACATCGTAATGAGGACCTTAATTGTGAAATGGTAATGTAGTAATGGCTTATAGAACGTAGGAACTGAGAGATTAGGAGGTGATTATGATGAATACCAATATTTAGTCAGAGATTTAAAGAATACATGTAAGTTTAAAATCGGCAGTATTGTAGAAAGACATGGATTCTTTCCAAGAACACAACTACCAGGGAAGAGTGTTGAATAACACATTTAAGGATCTCTGTGATGAGGTAATCAGGGGTCCATTGATAAACTGCATACATAATAAGAAAAGGAGATTTGCTGAGTGTGAAAAAAAGTCAATAGTAAAAGTTAAAAAAATACAATATACTACCATATAGGTGAAGGAATTTAATTTTAAGGACAGTAGTGACAAGTAGAAAGAACAACTGTGGTGAGATCTCTTAATGTTATCGGCCAAAGTAAAAATGTGGTGAATACAGTTGAAAAGTGCAAAGGCTTGGTGCTATAAAAGTTGAAAAGAAGTATCAGAAGAGAATATAGAATGCTATTGATGTGGAATTTTGACATGTCAGACTATGTCAAATAGTTGTCTTACAGTAAAAAGAATGGTTAAAAATAAAAAAAATCGGACAATATTCTTGAGTATGAAAAAACAATGTTATGATTGGATGCAGTGTGAATATTAGAATAGCAAAAGACATCACTAGTGATGATGAAGAGGTACTAATTCTCAATATGCATGAAGGAGTAGACAAGCAACGGAATGCCATAGAGTTTTGGTGTAGTGCCACTGGGCCTATTTACTTTTTCCAATTAATCACTTAATGTTACGCCTCAGGTTCATTTACTTGGTCCTCCGATGGATCCTGAATCGTGCGAGAGGGTTCGGATATAGGGGATCCTATCCATTTATTCAATGAGGACCAGGAATTGGGTAGATGACCAACAAAGTCATTAACAGATTCATATGTATAACTATCAAAACTAAGCTATACAAGTGTAGAATTATCACAGCTAGACCAAATCTCCTGAAGAAATTACCAATAATTCAGTTAGAGTTTTGCAGAATAGTAACATTAGAATCTGCTGTCCAGAAATCTCTCTATTAGAATTCCCATCCCTCATTAATGTTCAATTGGAGTGCACAATCAATAATTTGAGACAAATCATGGAGAGACAGAAACATGATTTAGTTAAGGTTAGAGTTATCAGTAATTTAAGAAGAGCAAATGCATTAATATCAAGCATTGAAATTTAGGAGTGCAGAATAATCAAATTAATCCCTTGAGTGCCATCAATTACCAAAGCTCTGGAAGAATTCAGGAAGGGAAAGAACCATATCAGCTCAAAGGTTCTCTCCCTAGAGGGAAAGAAGTCCAGGAATAGTCTATGATTCAGCCACAGGAAAGCCAATAGAGTCAGCAAGGAAAAAATAAATGATGTGTCTCTCAGTCTGCAAGAAAGAGCCAAAGAGTGTTGTTGTGTTCTTTTTGTCACATCAATGTATAATATAATCTTCAAGGTCCGGGTGACACCTCCTGGACATCTCTTCTGGTCCGACCACTCAGTCCATTGGCCAGTTCGTATAGGGCAATGGTCAATCAACAAATGTTTTAATGCCCCGCCCCTGCCCAGTGAGAGAACAAAAAGCAGCGGGCCCCCCTCAAAACTTTTCACAATCATTCTATGAAATTGCCAATGTTTAAATATGTCTAGACTTATTTAAACATTGTAGTTAAGTTATGTTACCATTTTAAAAATGCAATCAAATACTATCTTTTGATACCTTTTTCCAGCCAGGAAATTAATAACAAATTATGTTAATGATGGCCCATTACAGAGCCGCTCACTGACGTTTGTTTTTTCTGCTGAAAACAAAGCACTGTTATCAGCATAATGCTTCTTTTGGCACAAGCCTGGCACCCCCCCTCCTCCCCCAGGATTACTTGAGGCCCCCCTAGGGGTGCCAGCTTCCCGGTTTGAAGACCCCTGGTATAGGGTGACTGGCATAAAGAAGAAACATATTATAGCAAAAAGGTGGTGATCATCACGTAAACTGTCAAACCATCCAGTATGTATAATTTCCAAACAATAGTCTCTTTGCAAAAGCACAAGTGAGTTCCAGAAGGCAGTTTCTCATGGCAGATGTTCCCAAAGTTACAAATTTGTTGCAAGCAGTCCTAGTATGTGCAGCGGAACTCTCCCTAAGAACACAATTTCACTTCACGTTATAAGTTTACAAAGCCTTTTCATGAGAACAGAGTCAAGCAAAGTAAGGAAAATGCAGGCCTAAACTGAATTTAGTTCATGAAATACAGAATATAAAATAATGGAAATATACATTTATTTTAGTTTGTAAGACATTATATATTTTTCCTTTCACCTTATTTACACTCATAAAGCATTTTGGTTTCATTTTAAATTAGCATTTCTAACCTACCACTGTGTAAAATTATTTCAATACATAAAATATTAATATTGTTTCTAGTAATTCTCATTAGTTCATATATAAAAGGTTTGAAGCATTTAGTGTTAGTATAAAAGGGCAGCACCCTTTTCTCTTTTCTCACTTGGTGCACATTTTCACGTATGCAAATATTGAGTTTACACATGAAACCTCTCAATATTACAAGTAAATATTTCTAAACTATGTTAGATTTCAATAATTCCCCACACACATCATTATCTTGATAAAAATGATTAGAAATCCTATAACCTCTAAATACATCACATTTAGCCTTCTTATTGACACATAAGATTAGCAACTGAAACAGGTTAAACTATGAACCTATATTACTTAGTGTATATGCTCCCATCTACTTCTACAATTAACCTGCATGCTTTTATGATGCAGTAACCAAGTCTTTTCATGATCTGTTTCTCATGATTCTTCAACATGTAGGTAGCACAGTTGATGCACGTTTGAAATTTTTCTCTCAGAAGTGTCAAAATCGGTTTTATGTGTCAGCTAAAGGGATTCATCACCACCCCCTTTTCTGAATAGCTAAAGGGATTCAGCAGTTTAACTGCTTTATAAGTATAAATCCTCCAAAGTGTAAGGGTGGAGTTAATTGTTTGAACACAGTATTGTGGGCTAATTTGTGTTCACCATAAACTTTAATCAAACACTCATACGACAAAGCCAATAGGTTTCGCCCATGGGCGAGGTATTGACCTTGCCAATCTGACAGAGGTGCACAACAGGAGGACGGAGGGGATAGTCACCAGGACACAACATCTGTTAAAGAAAGTTCAATAAAGCAGCCAACACTAGGTGCATAATAGCACTTTTTTTTCTTTGTAGCAGTTGGTGTGAGGGGAATAAGCAACATGAACGGGGTACAGGAAGGAAGGAAGAAAAGTCAAGGGTGGTGGGAGGGGAAGAATCAAAATGGAAAAGGGTCGGATGGGAAGAAGGCACACAGACAGAGGTGGAATCAGAAAAAGCAACATGAAGGGGAGCAAGAAATACAGACAGAGCTGTAGGAGGACTAACAAGAAATAAAAAAATAGTACCTCAAACACAAGGCCCCTAATTGAGATGAAGCAGTCAGTATGTTGTATTCTTAAATGTTAATTTAAGAATAGGTATGTGTTACTTTAAATATAAGATTCTATGTGATGTTCCACTGTTGCTATGTTCTATGACATAGCTGTATTCACCTAACCAGATGTAAGCAGACAGCAGTGGGATTGCCACTGTTACCTCTGTGCTCTCATAATAAATACTTAAATATCTTCATTTGGATTTCACAGATTGATTATTCAGTTTACAAAAAATGGTGATGATGTCTTTGAAGAAATGAAGAAGTAAGATGAGCACAGAGTGAACTTTGCAGTTCTAGTGGCACAGGAGAACCTGTATATGTGTGCAAGGAGTATTCTGTAAGGATTTACAGTAAAATGGATTAATTAAAAGTCATTTCCAAGATCTACTTTGTCAAATTAAAGACTACGTTACCGCTTGGATTTGCATAAAACGCTACGCAACATAAATAGTCATGGTACCAGCTTCATCTTCTTTACAAAATGGAAAAAGAAAAGAAGGTATGAGACTGTACCCAGATTTAGTGTTGTGTCGTAATCTTAACAAAGAGGCTGCTTCTTACAAAGACGTTAACTGTAATAGCGATAGCGGTGAAATCTTGGAAACGTTGACTGAAAGGGTAATAACTGTAACATTTTTGAAGTGTTTGAAAGGATTAATTTGCAGTTTGTACTCCGGTCAATGCTGAAAATTTGAGAATTCAAAACTTAATTCGGTGTCTGAGATTTATTTGGAGGCGCAAAGAGACGTTGACATCGACGATAACGTCATCGTTAATACATTTTAAAAATATACGTGTGAGTGCAAGTACCTGTTTATCTGGACACATGGGGACGGCTTTCAGTGATGTTTGAAGATTCTTCACAGCTAACGTAGCAACGCATCACGTGTAAAGAGTTTGTGCAGTACGTCTTACAGCGTAGCACGTCATTGGCAGACATTTTGTTTATTCATAGTTGCTAAGGCAACCAACCCAAGCCAACGCTGCCTACGCAACAATAAATAACCAGTAAAGGTATTAACGGGATGCACTCTACAACTTAAATACTTGATCGGTAGTAGTTTTATTTAATATCGTCTGGCAAGCTACTCCATTTGAATATATCAGCGAATAGTGGTTATCTTCATCAATGAAGCATTATTGTTTTGAACAAAGAAAGAATGCAACGCATTACAATACAGTGGCATTGTTCAAGACATATTAATATTGGGAAGAAGGAACTTTGGTTTAAGCACCATCTGAATGCAATTTTGTGAATAGTATTTCAAACTGTGGTACACTTCTATTTCAATTAGAAATAAAAGTTTTTTGTTTTAATCTGTACCTCCTTTTGTTATATACTACTTAGTTTATATAACAATAGTCTTAGTTTACGTAACAATAGTCCTAAAAATTTTTGATTGTTTGCAAAACTAGTAAGCACATAGTATACTATACTTATAATTATGGAGGGCAATACAGTGATACCACCACCCTTATTTCTCCAACAACCAGGTGACCCTCACATTGAGTGTGATGAATGGCTAGATGTTTTTGAAAACAATATAATAGCTGTGGATGGTAAAGATTTCAGTGCTCAAAGAAAGAAAGCGTTATTATTAAGCACGTTAGGAAAGGAAGGACAACATGCTTTTAGATTTCTACCCACAGGTATGGATGCTGATGGTAGGGTAATTAGCAATGTGTGTAACGAAGCGAAAGCAAGACTAAGGAAACAATATGCAAAAGAAATAAATATAGTAATGTGTAGACATTAATTCTATACACAACCTCAGAGGTGTGATGAGACCATAGACCAGTTTGTCACACGGTTACCTGTGATGTCCCTCAAGTGTCAATTTGGTGCTATGAGGGATGAAATGATAGAGATCAACTGATAGTGCAATGTTGCAATAAAAAATGCAGGAAAGGTTGTGGGCTGCAAAGAACCCCACCCTAAGCAATGCAATTGACATAGTTAAAGTTGTTGAGCAGTCAGAAACATGCATGAAAGAGATGGAAAAGAAAACAAGAGCAACTAGTGTGAGTAGTGTAGGGCAGGAAGAGGTTGCTGCAATAAGTTCTAACAAGAATAGTGAAAATAATGGAAAGAAAGTAATTCCTAGTGGGAGGAACAACAACAATTCTGGAACAAATTTGGAACAGAATAGGATACAGGAAAAAATGTGTACCAGATGTGGTAGTATATATGCATTAGATAAACTATGTAAGAAATGTGGTCGAAAAGGTCATTTTTGCAAAATGTGTAGTTCTAACTATAAATCGAAAGTATCAGTTGTTCACAGTCAGGTGAACAATGAAACTTCAACATGTGTAATAGAAGTGGCTAACAAGATATTATGTGTTGAGGAAGATGATGTAACAATGACACCTGGTAGAAGAACTAGACCTAAAGCTATGTTTACAATCATTGGTAAGGAAACTGAATTAATGGTAGATTCAGGGTCATTTTGGATGATCATTCCACAGTCAGTATTTAAACAAAACTGGCCAAATATAAAATTACTTCCCAAAGATATAAACCCGGGAGGATACCAGGGTGAGAACATTGACACTATGGGATACATGTTAAGTAGTATACATTTTCAAGGGAGAAATGTGGAAGGCAAAGTTTATGTGACTCGTAGTGGTCCACCGATATTAGGGTGGGCACACCAATACGATTTGCATATAATTATAAATCCTAGAGCAAGTCAACAAGTTATGGTTGTAGATGAAATGACTACTGAGACGATTGTGGATAGCATGGGTAATTTATTTGAAGAACGAATAGGCGAACTAAAAGGATATGTCCACAAGATAATACTTACACCTAACGCAATTCCTATGCAACATAAGGTTCGGAAAGTGCCCATTATTGCCAGACAAGAGGTTAAACGAATGCTGGATGATATGGTTGTGCAAGGGATTATTGAACAAATTGAGACATCTAGTTGGATTTCTCCAGTTGTGATCACGAGCAAACCTGATGGTAGTTTTAGTTCTGTGTGGACTTGCGCACCCTAAATCAGAATATAGTGGTTGATTATTTTCCTCTACCCAATATCAACGTATTGATTTTGTTATTAAAAGGGGAAAACATTTTTTCAAAACTTGATTTATGAAGTGCGTATCACCAAATTAAATTACAGAATGACTCTAAACAACTTACGGCATTCATCACTACAGAGGGCATATTCCAATTCACAAGAATGCAGTTCGGACTGGCGTCAGCTGGTGATACAATGGAACGTCATAATCTGGTGTTAACCCCTTCGCAGCTGGGCAAATTCCCATGCTGTGCTGGGGGGCGCGCACAGCGCCCCTGTGCTCATGACGAGGTCAGCTCGTCATGAGCCACGGTGGTCGTGTGCTCATGACGAGCTGAGCTCGTCATGACCACACACGTTTCTTTAGAACGTTCGCACAGCAGGGGAATTAGCCCAGCGTGCGAGCGTTCTAAAGGTCATGACGAGCTCAGCTCGTCATGAGCACACGAGCACACGAGCACCGTGGCTCATGACGAGCTGAGCTCGTCATGAGATTCGAAGGGGTTAAGGGAAGTCCTGAGTAAGATGGATGATGCAGGACTAACACTCAAGAAAGAAAAATTTAAATTTGCAGTTGAAGAAGTTGAATATTTGGGTCATACATTATCTGCCAATGGAATTAAGCCAAAGCGTGATCTATTAGAAGCTTTAAAGAAGGCTCCAGCACCAGTAGACAAAGACCAGCGTAGATCTTTTTTAGGTCTCGAGTTTTATTCGAAATTTGTATGCAACTTTGCAGAGAACACTAAATGTATCAAGATGCTCCTCAGAAAGGGTCATAAGTTTGTATGGTCTAAAGAACAACAAGAGACTTTTGACCAGATAAAAAAAGAAATATGTGATGCTAATATTCTGATTCCATTTGACACAGATTTGAAATCAATTCTCACGGTAGATGCTAGTGCGGTGGGAATTGGAGCTGTTCTAGCACAAATGCATCCCAGGGAGTAAAACTGTGGCATTTGCTTCAAGGTCATTAACTATTTCTGAAATAAATTATTCGGTAAAAGAGAAGGAAGCTTTAGCTGCAGCGTGGGGGGTTGAATACTTCCGCATGTACTTGTGGGGTTTCCCCTTCATGTTACAGACAGATCACAAACCTCTCATCAAAATATTAAGTCCCGGAGGTGCGAATAACGGTTCTTCACGTTTGGCCAGGCTTGCTGCACACCTTCAAGAGTATTTGTATAAAGTAGAATACTTAGCAGGATGGAAAAATTGCCAAGCGACTGGATTGTCCAGGTTACCCTTACCTTGGAATGAAGTTGATAAAATAAATGTTGAGTCTTTCCAATCTGAAAGTGCGGTTGCTACGATTGGTGAGCTAGTTAAACTGTGTAGAGGTGCTACTAGTCTAGTCTAGTCTGGATACTTGTATTGCGCATCATATCACATCCCAAGGGAGTCTCATGGCGCATGCGGACGATCCCGAGGTGGGAGAATGAGCCAGAAGATGGAACTAGCAGTTTTTTGCGGAAGCTCATAAGTTCTGGTGTTGTGCGTAGGCTTAGAGGCAGTTCGTTCCATAGGGATGGTGCCATGAAAGAGAAGGCACAACCGCCATTTCTGGCAGTTTGAACTCTGAGCTGCGTGAGCTGTGACTTAGTGCTTCAGAAAAAAAACAATGGATAGTAAGCATGGCTAAAGATGAAATGTTAAAAATAGTGAGAGACCTTTTCTGAAGGTTCTGGAAGATTTATCCATTTTTGATGATGGTATAAATATAATTATGAAAGAAGACAAAATTATTCTTCCACAAGATCTTAAGTTTACTCTTTTTAAGCTATCCCACGAAAGTCATATGGGTCAATCACTAACTAAGAAAAGAGTAAGGGAACACTTTTGGTGGCCTGCTATGGACCAACAAGTTTCAGAATGGGTTGAGAGGTGTGCTGAGTGTGTAGAAAGTGAAAAGAGGTTGAAAGTTGGGAGTCAATTGGAATTGGGAAAGATCGAAGATCCAGGCTTACCATGGCATACGGTGTGCTTGGACTTTATTGGCCCTTTTTCTGGCATTAGTGGTGATCTTAGATTTGGTGTAGTCATGGTGGATGTCATGTCCAAATGATTAATAGTGAACTTTGTCAAAGAAATTACTACAAAGAGTACTATAAAGATTTTATCTGAAGTCTTCAGTGAAAAAGGTTTCCCCATTAAGTTAATTACAGATAACGGCACACAATTAATTTCTAATGAAATGACTACATTTCTAAAATCTTGTGCCATTGTACATTCCAATAAGAAAATGGGGTATCACCCAGCAAGGCCACAGGACCTGGGTATCAAATGGTACAGTTATGAAATGGTCCTAGACTTCTGTTCATAAGTTTATACAGATAATCAATCAAAGAAACTTTTTTATATATACGTCATAGGACTTAATCTTAAAATAAAGAAAAACACATGTAAAAAGCCAAATGCATTTCAAATCTAAAACAAAGAAATAGTACCCATAATTAATTCAGAAAAACAACTTTGCATAGAGATATATTATTTCTCAATTTATTATACAATAATATACACGTATTCATTAAAACAAATACATTTGAGAAAATCTAAAGGATGCTGCCAGGTGCAGTAGAAAGTGCAAAAGTGGTGCTCAAGTGATAGGAAAAAGGAAAAACTGAATTCTAAAGAAAAAGTCAATAATTCCTGAAAAAACAGGTACAAATCCCTTCGTAGGAGCCTGACCCACGTAATGATCAAATGCGTTATTTAAGGAAAGGGGAAAGGCAGAAGGGGTTCAGGCTTCATAATATGGGGGGAATTGTCGACGTTTCGACCCTTGCGCATTGGTGGGAGGATCAACACCTCAGCTACGGGTCTTCCTCAGGACAGGGAATGGGAGGGAACCTGGGAGAAACCAAATAGAGAGTCAAACACATGTGAATAATATTTAAAAATTCTTTAAGGCGTCACCCATTGAATGGGTTAGGGTACCTTACCTATACATATAATGGTAGACACAGCACCCTAATCAAGGAGGTTGGCCACCTGAAGGATAAAAAGAAACGCATAAGGCTAAGAGCCCACATACTAAATAAGGGCACAAAACAAAATGTTCTAAAATCATGATTTATCATGAAAGAACAAAAATGGGGGGCAACTCACCAATAAATGGTGTGCTCCAACCTTCAATATGATGAAAAAACGATCACTGTCCTTTAATGACGTGAGAATGTAAGAGGTATTGAATCCAAAGATTCTGAAAAAAACACAAAAACCTGTAAGCGCACAGGTTACATATTCCAAATGACAAAACATACAACATTACAAACATAATGAAACCCCTAGTGCCTCACTCACCCGTTCAATGAGACTCAGTGAATAAAGCCCAAACAAAGTTGAGGGTCATTGGAAAAGAGCCCAGTGTTTGTTAATTTCCAAAACACCGCTAGTCTACGAGTCCTGGCTTGGTTCTGAAAAAATAAATAAAGTAAAACGAGCCCAAATTTAGTTACTTGTTCCCACGAGTGTTCTGAGTAAATATCGAAGTGCTAGGTAAAGCAACTCCCGCTGCCGATAAAATACTGCTCACCTTGCTTAAACTGAAGTTATTTCATCAAAGTATTTACTCGCGTTCGAAAAGCGAGCACACCGCAAGTCTACCGGCTTGTTCACCACACAGCTGCCTCACGCGTAAGCTTTCAAGGGAAGGCTAGCACATTCGACTTTGTAAAGTAAAACCCTCCATTTAAAAAAAGAAGTCCCTTACTTAAAGCCAGGATAATCGGCACGCCTACCGTGAGTGAGAAAAGGAGTCCGAAAAGAAATAAAAGCACATAGATGACAGGAGACAGTCTAACTCCATATAATATACAAATACAAAACGCCAATGGTCATATAAACACACATATATCTAATACCATACATTCCAATAAATTATTTCAGTATAACAAATACTAAAAGACCAAGCATTTTGAAATAGGCATATTTACAAGAGGACATCTCCCCTAGAAATTAACTAAATATATAGGGGTCCAGTAACAAAAATAAAATAAACAGTTAATCAGGCAAAATAAATCAGAAAAACATTATGCATCAGAACCTAACCACATTTACCATAGTCATAGTATCCCATAATATCGTATGTGTGCATACCATGTCTCCAGGTGTAAGAGAATTCTTGCAGAAACATCCAGTATGTAGTCATAATCATATTTGTCATAGTTATAGTATAACAGATAATCGTATAGTATATACCATGGCTCCTGATATAGAAGAATTCTTACAGAATAAAATTACGGCCAGTTCCTGAGGTTGCGTAGGAATTGCAGCAAGAACATTGATTTTTCACAGAATCATCCGTATTGATGGAACGTCTTTTAGATAGGGATACCCCAGGAGCCTACTTAAAAAAGCAAGAAAGCGAGCATGATTTTGCCTTAGGGAGTGTCTCCTAGAACCTAAACCAGTGCAAGAACAGCCTAATGCAAGATTGATCTGTGTCACTCCGTTTTTAGATTTGAAATGCATTTGGCTTTTTACATGTGTTTTAAGTCCTATGAAGTATATATACAAAAAGTTTCTTTGATTGATTATCTGTATAAACTTATGAACAGAAGTCTAGGACCATTTCATAACTGTACCATTGTACATTCCAAAACATCATTATACACCCCACAGGGAAATGGTATTGTTGAGAGGGCAAATCACATGGTGAAGGGGGCGATTCAGATGGCAATAGCTAGCAGGAACGATGTCAGGAACATGGTGAATGATTTAGTATAGGCTTACCGGATGACTGAAAACACTGTTTCTGGAAAGATTCCATTTGTGGTTATGAGAGGACGTTCTGCTGGTACAAAACTAAACCCTGTATGGTTAAAAGGCTGTCTAGGTCTAGCAAATCTCAAGTGTGATAAAGGAGAGGATAACAAAATCACCATGCATAAGTCAAATATAAAACCAAATGATTGGGTTAAGGTTATACCTGGTTGTATCAGTACTGGATTTACCAAATTTCGTGGACCATACAAGGTAAACAGTGTTCACAATAGACACATTACTCTTTATAATTGTGAAAAATGGAATATGAGGAGAGTTGCACTGTATAAAAAAGGAAATTTAGATGATGTGAGTGTAGGAGTGAGATTGAAGGAGGATTAAATCCTCACCTTTTCATGTCTGAGGATGATACCATAGAGAGTCCATCTAGCATGATGCCAACTAATAGTGGAGATAATATTTCCAACAGCGTAAGGTACCAAAGATCAAGAGTTCCTTCCAGATATCTTGATGATTACGTTTGTAGGGATTTTTAGATCTCAAAGTCGTATTTGACTATTGTGAATCAATTAATGGTTGGTCAGTATTTCCAACATTGCTTGATTTTATTAAGAAAGATATTTCTTTACATACATTGTATATTATTTTTGCCTTATCATTTTGCTGTTATAGTTTATTAATTTAGTTATACTAATATCTTAAAGTAATAAAGGAGAAGGATGTGTTGTATTCTTAAATGTTAATTTAAGAATAGGTATGTGTTACTTTAAATATATGATTCTATGTGATGTTCCACTGTTGCTATGTTCTATGACATAGTTGTATTCACCTAACCAGATGAAAGCTGACTGCAGTGGGATTGCCACTGTTACCTCTGTGCTCTCATAATAAATGCTTAAATATCTTCACTTGGATTTCACTGATTGATTATTCAGTTTACAACACAGTACTTGATCCATGCTCCAGCTGAAAGAAGAGGAAGTGGATCCGGCTGCTGCTGCCCAATTAGCAGCAAAGTTGAGGGGGGTGGGAGGGGAAGAAGCAAAACAGAAAAGGGTGGGAGGGGAAGAAGGCACAAAGAACAAAGGTGGAATCAGAAAAAGCAACATAGAGGGGAGGAGAACAAGCAATACAGACAGGGCGGTAGGAGGACAAGCAAGCAATCAAAAAATAGTACCTCAATCACAAGGCCCCTAATTGAGATGAAGCAGTCAGTACTTGATCTGTGCTCCAGCTGAAAGAAGAGGAAGTGAATTCGGCTGCTGCTGCCCAATTAGAAGGTAGCAAATGAAAATGACTATGATGCCCATGAATGGTGAGCAATGGGCAGGCTCCAAGTTCCTTGAAGAACACAATATCTCTTGTAAGCCAGAGTGCACGCACTGGCGCACCCTCACGCAGGCAAGACCTAATAGCTAAACTACAGCCTGCAGATTTATTGGAGTCATTTTATTCCTCTTCGAGAAGCTGGAGACTGACCTGTTTCTAGGTGAAAACTAGCCTCTGAAGTTAATTGCCAACTTTCTGAAAGTACTAGAGTCCCTGGAAATGTAAGCCTTACTTTAGCTTCTGGAGCTAATAATTAACAGTATCGTGCAGCAGTGATACATTTACTTGTTCAGACATGTATTAGCAAGGAAAAGGCCAGCCACCACAGTGCCCAAAAGTCGCTCATATGTGACGTCATTTAAGCCTCAAGTTGCCAGCTGAATCTCAAAACACCCTGTCATTTCATCTGATCTAGGTACCTTGCCATGTGATGCAATCTCCTGTGATAAGGCCAACCTCTTGGCCTGTGATTTCCTGTGAATCTTTCAGTATGCCAATTAGCGTTTTTTTAAACCTGAGAAAGCCTTCTTTTTGATCACAGAATGTTAGCAAGTATGTGACAGATCCCAAGTCATTTATTTGTAAAACACGCTGTCGCTGTACAAGTGGTCTCACAGCGTCTCATAGCGCTATGCTTTTTGTCAGCTGAGTTGATGGGAGCCATCTTGAAAATAAATTTGGCGTGCATTCTTGCGGAATTAGGTTTATATATCTTTTTTGTAGTTTTATAAAGCGCAAACTCGACCTGAAGGTATTGGAGTGCTTTACATGAGCATCAGTTATATTACACAAGGACTCATTCATTTTTTGGTAGGCACAAGGAGATTAAATGATTTGTCCAGAATCACAGGATGTTGAGCCGATGCCGACACTCGAACCTGGTTCCCCAGCTCCAAAGTCGGCAGCTCATCTGTCAGCAAGCCTCTATGACTTCTGCAGACAGAGAACCCAGGAGTCTTTCCATAATATGCAACGACACCGTAGAAGACACACCACCGGACCCGTAACATTTCTGCACTATACACAAGCACTGCTCTAGCTCAGAACAGACATGTCTCTAGGCAACAAACAGAAGATATTTCACACGAAAAAAATAATAATAATGCTTCACATAATGCAGCCAAGAACTAACTTATTACCAACCACAAAAACAAGGTAAAGTAGTTTGACATTTACAATCACCGTGTACGTAGGTACTGTAAAGACATCATCCAGAGCTGTGACATTTCTATATACTGCACAAACACGACATCCCTGATACCGCTGCCCTTCAGTGCACCAAGTCACTAGAGTGGACAAAGCCCTTTTCTACATAAAGACAGAGAGGATACAACAATGCAGTGACATTTCTACACATCGTATAGATCTACAAGACAGCTTATAACTAGGGTTTCTATATGGGCAGTTACAGCATAAAATAACAGTTTATTGTGAAATGTCAACAGTCTGGTCAAGATTGGACAGACCCTACACCAACTCATGACAACAGGGACAAGAGTTAAGGCCTCATTTAGTGTTTGGAGGGACCTGAGCATTGGCAAAGCAATGAGGTCTGGACTATGGACGAGCTATTGACTTTGACAGTCAGATAAAGGTGAACAGTGAGAGAATGAAAGAGATAGTCACTGGGACGGTAACATTTTTTAAAAAGCGCTATGAAGTGGTCAGTGCTGGCCACGTCGTATTACTTTTTTTCCTTATAGCAGATGGAGTGAGGGGAATAAGCAACACGGACGATGTTGGGAGGAGAAGAAGCAAAATCGAGGGGGGTGCGAGGGCGAGAAGCAAAACAGACAGGGGATTGGGAGGAAAAGAAGCCACATGGATGGGGTGGAAGGAGAAGAAGCAAAACAAACAGGGCCGTGTGCCACTGCCACCTCCCTTCTGCCCTTCATGGTCCGTTGTGCTGCAACTGCCCCTCCTGTCTGTTCGGTATGGTCAGCTTGCTGCCCTTGCCTCTTACCCCTCTGCTCTCTGTTGTCCATGTGCATGGCCCTGTCTCCCCCTTATTGCTTTCAATGGTACGCTGTGCTGCACTGACCTCCCGCGTGCTCTGTGTGGTGTATTATGCTGCTGCAATCCCTGGCTTTTGCCCTGTAAGACCAGTTTGGTGCCCCTGCCCACCTCCCTTCTGCTCTCGATTGTCCAGGTCCATGTACCTATCCCCTTTTTCCTGCCCTCTGTGGTCCAATGGACCATACATGCCAACATTTTGAACTTGGTAAGAGAGAGATTTTGAAACACAATATCTTTGGAATTGATTTTCCCCATTGACTTACATTGAAAAAAGG
Organism: Lissotriton vulgaris; assembly: GCF_964263255.1. Lineage (NCBI taxonomy): Eukaryota > Metazoa > Chordata > Amphibia > Caudata > Salamandridae > Lissotriton > Lissotriton vulgaris. Next base: position 579,253,199 of record NC_141697.1, read on the forward strand.
AGATTTTAGGCAGGAGATGACTAAAATAAAGCTTTGTTATCTATAAATCATCGTCAGTCTCCAGCCTGAATCCCGTCTGTTGCCATTTATGGTTGTACTGTCACTGCATTTCCCCTCTGCCCTCAATGGTCTGTTTTTGCCAAAACCTCTCTTTCTTGCCTGTCCCACATTGTTGGTTTATTGCTCCTGCCCCCTTTTCCCTTGCCCTCCATGATCCGTTGCGCTGCCCCAGCTCCTCTCATCTACCCAGCATGGTCAACTTGCTGCCTCTGCCCCCCCCTCCCTGCCCTCAATTGTCTGAGTCCATGCCCCTTACCTCTGCCTCCCTACAGCGTGCTAATGAGCAACTAGATTACATTCTGTATTTATCACTAAAGTTTGGCATGCATTAAGTCATCTTGATGTAATCAAAACTGTAATACCTAAAGCATTTCTTTAAGAAATTATAAATATGAGGGGCGTCTTTTCCCATTGGAATTATGGTTAGAGCTCTAAAAAACGAAAATGTGCAAACATTTTCTGAGTTCTCCAATAGCAACAAAGCGCTTTTAATTTTGTGGCCATGTTTTTTTTTTATCCAGTTGATCACTTGATTCTTTGTTGCACTTTGGGGACAGGATGTGGTAATACGGGTAGAGTTGCCCACTTTGCAACTGGGGAACCAGGTTCAAGTTTTGGTGGTGGCTCAACATTCAGTAATTCTTGGCAAATCACTTAATCTCCCATGCCTAAAGCCAAAATGAATGTGCCCTTGTGTAATGTAACTGATGCATACATGCCAACATTTGAGAAGAGGAAAGCTGGAGATTAAAAAAAAATCATCTGTATAATATATTTCTCCCATTGACTGACATTGAGGGTGAGGCATTCATTGAGTCAATAAATGTTCCCACCCGTCAGGAGCATGGAGAAAGCACTATAGAAATCAGATAGAGTGTGACAAAAATGCTATGCACCGGCCTGCAGAAGCAGGTTACTGGCAGTGCATACTCTGAGTCACACAAGACCAGTCCATGTCGGCAGAAGCCCATTAAAAAATCTGGTTTTGGCAAGCCAGAATCATGAGACGGAGACTAACCTTGAAATCGGTAGGCACCGGCCTGAATCAGGAGGGTTGGCATGTATGCTGATGCTCATGTCAAGCACTCCAGTGCCATCGGGTCAAGTCTGTGCTATATAAAACTGCACACTTCAGTCACTGGGCTATACTTGGTCTACACTTGGGAGATATTTGTGCTAACTTTGGGCTCTTTTGTCTCTGGTGGCCATCTTGGGAAACATTTTTGTAATGAAGGTCCCTTATTTACTACATTATCCTTAGTAGGAATGCTTTCCATTTCCCACTTCAATTCCATCAAGATGACGTTCAGATTTGCAACCCTTTTGGCATTCTTTCAGAATGTTAGCACTCTAGTTGCTCATTAGAAAACTGTGGTAAAGCTACTGATCGCCAGGGAGTTAACTTGAATCTACTGCTGGTGTTGAAAGGGCATGTTTCAGTCTGAATGTCTGAATGTTTTAATGAAAAAGAAGAGGAATATATCTGAGAACTCATGAAAATGTGCCCTTTCTACAGCACTAACCATACTTTTTATGACAAATTGAACCTCCTTGTTTTGTTCCTTACCAATGTTTTAGGTTTTACCAGTTTGATTTAATCAAGATGACTTCAGGTGTGCCACACCTTTGTCATAAGTAAGAAGGTCGGCATTCTAGTTGTTCTTTAGAACACTCTGAGAGGCTGTAGTAGAACACAGGGGAGTCAACTGGCAGGCTGCTCCTGATGGAAGTACATGTTTTACTGAGAATATCAGACTTTATTCTCACATGGCAGAGAAAGATAGTGTGAATTCACAGGGAATATGCTCTTCTTTTAGCTTCTGGAGCATCTTCCATAACCTGTATGATAAAATCATGAAAAACAATTTTCTCTCAAACATGATTCATGAAATCCCAGCAGGTCAGCATTTGTCACAGGATAACATAACCTTAGAACACATCACAATTCCTCAAATTAGTATGGAACTACCAACAAATGATTTATATTGCAACTAAAATCCGTTATCACTCTTTACATTGCTCCTTTTTGTGGCCCTCAAAACCTGCCATTCACTACAATGCATTTCAATAGGGACCGTGTCCTTGAGTCCTGTAATGGCTGCCACAGCATGTTTTCCATGTTGTGGCCAGCCAATAAAGGGGGGGGAGTCTGTATTACCCCCCTTGCCACACATGCTTGTTGGGGTTAGGGTGTTCTCACTCTGCCCCTTACATATTTTTTTTAATTATTTTACAGGACACAGGGACCAAGTTTCTGAGTCTTGTAATGGCTGCCAAAACATATTGTTCAGGTTGAAGCCCTCTTATAATTGGCCAATCAAAGCATTTTTGGACACCAGCTGCCTAAATATATAATTATTTGTGACCAGTAGTTTCTCCGAAAACTACTGAACGGATTTACACCAAATCACAAGAAGCACAATCTGTGGAGCAAGATCTAGCTTCCTGCCACATTTGGTGTGATTCAGTTAAACGGTTTCTGTTGTAGCCCCTGTCTTAAGTCTATGGGAAATGCATGGGGATTTTATGTTTTGGGACCCCCCTTTTTTCTTAGCCCCCCACTTGGCGGATCTCCCCGAAACTTTTCAGGAAGGACCTGAGGTGGATGAATTTTTGTTTGGGAAAGTTGTGTGAAAATTGGTGTAACAGGGCCAAAGTTATTAGCAAACCAAAAAGCAGTCTTTCTATGGAGAAGCAAACCTAACTATACCTAGTGGTGACTGCCAGTAAGTAATATATATTGCAGACATAGAACAAGTGGCATACCAGACAGATGCTGGTTACTTTATTATGCACAAGCAAAAATGGGTTTCACCTAACCCAACCTGTGTTTAAAACAAAAATACATTGTTAATTACACATCTTGTCCATAATTGAACCTTCTGAAATGAACATATAAGATATTTCCCGGAAACTTTTGTACTTGCATAAATAGAAGCAAATGCTCTTCCATCCTAAAATCAAGGACATAAAAGAAATTTCTTTGGCTGTAGCCAATGTAATCATATCTCCCTAAATATATGGATCAGGATCACGATCGGTATAGCTCCTCACGCTTAGAGTATGACAAGTATCCCCTGTTGTATATATATATGTGTGCCGCTTCCTCGAAGGTACAATAAAGAAAGATTGCTCACTGCACCTGAGGTCTCCTTCCTTCTTCCTGCGCAGCGGTCTCCAGCATTTGGGCTCCGGGCGAGAGGTAGCTGAGGATTGTTTCATATATATATATATATATATATATATATATATATATATATATATATATATATATATATATATATATATATATATATATATATATATATATATATTTATATGTATTTATATATACATATATAAAGACCAGATTTTGACCGATATCGCTGAGCTGTAACTGTAGGAGACACGAGTCATATTTGTTTCAAGATATATCAAATTTGTAAGGAGCCATTAGCAAATGTATATTTGTACGTACTGCAGGACTTAATATAATGAACATAATCCCGCTCAACAGGAAATGTTACGGCACAATAACATACATTGTTCCTCACTCAAGTGAATAAAAGTCACATATGTGCAATAGCAGATGTGAATGTGAAATACGTCAAAGAAGACACAGGTTATAGTCCAATGTATTATCAAATATCCTCCTAATAATGCTACAACTAGACCTCGAGAATGACTGCAAATCAATCATTCTACTATGTCAGGTTTCTCAAATATGATCCAGACCACATTGAAGGGCAGGGGGCACACTACTGGTATTGTGAGGGCAAATTTCTAAACCTTTAGTGCTGAAACAAGAATTATTTAATTCTAATGTTCCTGCATCATGTATATACCCCTCGATTCTAACAAATTGCCAATAGGTTCTATATTCATATTGGAAGTTCAGATGTCATTAGCAAATATTTCATAGTGTCATCGACCAAGGCCATGAGTCCCTGTAGCAACCAATCTATGCATATAAAGGATATCTCTATAACACAAAGTCATACATACAAGGGCAAGTGCCCATAGTTCCAACAATCACTTAGATCAATTAGTCTAATAGCAAAATAATGTAATCACGAGCAGTCAGAAGTTAAAACTATCATTCATCTTCCTGAATATCTGAACCAGGCTACCTACTAGTATACATGCCCATTGTAAGCCCTTCGAAGTGAGAGATCTTATGTTATCAGAGACCTATATTACTGAAATACCTACTTAAGACATCTGTGTCATCATATGCATGAAAAATAAAACTGTGATATAAAAATGTGAGAAAATGAGTGACAGAATACGTTCATACCAAATCATATATGTTTAAATAAATGCACAGTGAATGGTAATTAATATTTGCATAGAAAAACTATTATGTATTGGAAATCTAAATTCAATGATTGTTGCCAATTCTTCACCGCTGTTCAAGCCATACAGTATTTTTGTATTCAAATCAATTATGCAGCGTGACTCAAGAATACATAGCTGTTTTTATCTGTCACCCCCTTTAATTTGTTTCAATCTACAGTGAATACCAAAAAATCTCAGCTCTTCACTGTTCCCATTGTGTTTCACTTGGAAATGCCTTGCCACAAATAAATATACAGATCTATCTTGTTTTTCCATTCCAGGTAGCGTACTCTTTTTGAATGAAACTGTTTCTACACGCTTTGCACGACGTACACTTAAAAAAGGCCCCTCGTTCACCCAGCCATAAAGTAGATACGGTAGCTTCTGGTAAGCTGTGCACTAGCATATACTTGATGGATCTGGACCTTCTGTACGTGATGGAGGGGAAGTACCCACAGTGGTTCCTATTATAGGATCTGCTTTTATCAGGCCTCAATGTTTATTTGAGAATGGCTCTTAGTCTGTAAGACTTCTTGTTATATGTGGTAGTTAATCTAGGTGTTTCATTAGTATGTTGTTTCTTTTTCGGGTTATCCTTGAATAAAACATATTCCTGTCTAATACCTTTCATCTTTCGTTTGCTTCTAATAGTGCTTTAGAGGAGTAAACTCGCTCTTTGAATCTATGTGTCATGTTGTCTTGTTCCCTTGTAGAAATCTTTATGCACTGCAATTGCATTGTGCTCTTAGAAATTCTTAGTAGGGAACACTGCAAATTAGTGAGGCAGGATGGTGACTTTGAGTATGCAATACACTATTTCTGGCAGTTTCACTTTTAAACAGGGAAGTAGTTAATTTGTTGTTTTGGAAGGTGACTGCAACATTCTAGGTATTCACAATATGTTTTACTAATCTTATCTGTAAAACTAAGGGGGTCATTACGATGACGGAAGGACCGCCACCGCCAGCCGTGTGGTGGCGGGCCCTCCACGATTGGAAATAAATTTTCCCTCCGCCACATTACGATGGTGGGGGAAATCACTTTCCGACCGTTGCGGTCGCAAAGACTGCCCGTCACGCTTGTACCGATGGCCTGGAGGAGCGGTCAGCATGCCTAAAATTGTGGCGGTGCCTAGCAGGCACCATTTACCAAATTACTATGCTGGCTGTAGCCAGCCTTTCCACTGCGGCGAAACCGCCATGGAAAGGCTGGTGGGGATTGATTTTGGGGGTCTGTTGCGGGCCCCCTTTGTGTTGTTGGGGGGAGGTGGTTGCGCACTGGGGGGGTACCCATGGTACCCCCCCTGCACTGAGTGAAAGGCATCGCTTGGTGCCTGCCACATAGTGCAGGGAAAGAAACTAAATGCATTTTTACTTGCTGCGGTGGTCCCGCATTTGAAATTCCAATGCGACCACCACCGTGGCTGTGTCATCTTGCATGTTTCCATTGTGGCAGGTGCTGCTGGCTGCAGCACCCGCAGCAAGTAAAAATGCATTTAGTGCCTTTCCCTACACTACGTGGCAGGCACCAAGTGATTCCTGCAGCCAACCACGTATGCTGGCAGGCTACTGAAAATCTAAATAAAAAAGATTTCTCACCTGCATACCTTGGTCAGCTCTCGCTTCTTTTCCTGTGGTGTCCCAGGCAAACGGGGGGACATCTGGATTGTTGAAACGAGTCTTCAGGCATTTCTTCGACCGGCACTACTTCTCCGGTTTTGGAGCCGACCCCTCCTTTGATGTGTGGCAGAGCGGCAGGAAGTAATTCCTTTCGGTGACCCAGAAGTTTTCTTTGACTCCAGTGCGGAGTAGCTGTTTTAGCCCCCGGACCACTCCTAGTGTCCCCGTATCCGAGAACGAGACCAGCACTGTGAGATGGACGTCCCTGCATCAGCCGAGGTACTCGCTGCGGAGGGAGTTTACTGCATGCGGATTGTCCGGTGAAGGAGTTTGCGGACGACGGACAGGGTCATTGTGGCAGCTGTTCGTTTTTCCAGTGAGTAACCATTTGTGTTTACTACTAAGCGCCATGTCAGCAGACGCCTTGAGAAGCAGGGAAGAGGCGGCATTAGACCTCTTTGATGACTCCCCGGCTGGGGAGTCTAATGCAAATTTACATACAGAGACTGTGCGAGAGGGGGGTTCGAACCCCCTCGACAATTTAAAAAAACTGGAAAAGCTGATGAAAAGGGAGCAGGCAAAATGGTGGGAGTACCACTCTCTGAGCAGATACATACTGGTGGGACGAATCCCTCGAGGCTTAAGGATCATGCTGGCACCCAGCTATGAGCAGCCGGACCCTAACATGCTCAGAGAATGGGCGGAATGTAACTTAGATTCCTCACGTAAGCTGGTCACCATCTTAGTCAAGTATGCGGAGAGTGACCGCGCTGCGTTACAGGAACAAGTAGAGGAGTTAAACATTGAGATTAACACCTTGGAATCAGGGGCTACGGCGGAGTGCGCCAAACTCAGAGAAGACATGTTGGCCAGGCTGAGCAAGGAGGAGGAAATAATCAAAAAGAGGAAAGCTAACTGTGAGTTACCATGGACATGGTGACAACCAATGTGGAAGTTTGATATCTTGAACCCAGTTACGAGTTGTTTAGAAAAACTAATAATAATAAAAAATAAAAAAAAGTTAGACCCATAACTCATCCGACATGTGAACTGATTTCTACCAAGTACCCTTGATAATGTTACGCCGCTGGACCCAGAGGTTGTCGGCTCAAAGGCAATGTATTAATCCTTCAGTGTTGGTGTACATGTACAAATGTTGCGGCCGGCCCCCGGGGTTGTAGGCCTTAAAGCTGTGTTTTTCTCTCAAAGAGTGTACAATAAAGGTCTTTAAAAAAAAAAAAGAGGAAAGCTTACAAATTTCTTTTTTTTTATTTCCGTAATTTTTTTTATTGGATAACAAATATATGTTTACATGGAGCATGGAATATACATGAGTGGAGGGAGAGAAAGGAGAGAGAGAATGAAAGGAAAGAAAGATAAAGGCGCCGGGGGGGGGGGGGGGGGATTGGGGAGTGTGGCCATCAGCCTTCCTTGTCTTTGCAATAGTTCAGTCTTTGCAATGGTTCGATAGATCGGCTAGTTCGAGTAGCAACGCGATAAAACGGACTACCAACAGAGACGTATTTTCGCCTTTGCAAGGAAATTAGATGCCATTAAAGCTTCTAAAAAGGAGTTTGGTCCTGGGGTGCAGGGGTAGCTGGACCAATTGAAATATGAACAATAAAGAATTTGCTGGCCCCCACTTGGATTTTTGTCTCAAATTTTAAGAATACACAAACAAAGAAATTATCTTCTGCTTGTGGGGGTATTTTATTTAAACCCTTTAGAATTTTATCAAGTTTCTTTATATATTTTCATGGGTTAGAAAGATACTTATATACAACATTTATACATATATACAACTATTATACAACAAACATATATACAAATATGGACAGTTTATGTACAATCTTCTTTTTCAAAAGCAACGATTTCACAAATAATAACTCTTTGCGAAATATTTCTCGCTTATAATTACCACAAAATGAAATAGTAACAAAAAAGGCAACCAAATTATTTTAAGAAAGGTCAATATCAACTTTGGAGAAAAAGTCAAAGTGATAAACAATAAATTCTTGTTCACTTTCTTTTAGTGCCTGCCGACGCGTTTCGAATCTGGAGTTAAATTACAGATTCTCATCAGGGCTCTTTCATTGTGGGTAATCTGAATAAAGAATGCAAAAGAAGATCATTCAGTAACTAGATCTAGGTAGAAATGACTTATTTTCCCCTTTCAAAAATGGATGTCACTGAGCATGTTACCTTAAGCTGTGGGCGACGCGGTCCCGCGGGTCCAATAAATGTAACAAAGCTAGTGAATTCCTGGGTCTTTTAATGTAACTGTAGACCTAATGTACGGAGTAAGGGATATTTTTACTATTTCATCAAGGAACAGCAAAGCCAGCCTGTTTCTCAGACAAAAAGGCGATCAATCCATACCTATAATGGTGTAGTCAGCGTGAGGGGGTTCGTTTGTTCTGATTTCGCTCTTCGCACACACACGGGGATTCCAAAAATACTCTGCAAAGTACAAAGAATAGTGCTCCTGAAAGCCCATTCTTTTTATTATTAACATTCTAATGGGCAAAATCCTCAAAAAAACAGGACATACCTGTATTGTTTTCTTTAACTGCAGAGATCGTGTTTTGATCTTCTCCGATCTGGCACGCCTCTATTATTTCAATTCCGCCGCGTGGGACAGTAATTCGGCGTCCTCCGCGGTGTTGGAGACAGCGTGTCGAGTCGCGCTGTAAGCCTACATTGGAATTGTTTAGATTTAGTGGGAGCAAAACTAGGGAATCACGAGAAATCGGTCTCCCCCACCCACACTCACCTTCCTCTTACTGTGGCTTCCTCTAGCAGCAAACCTTCCACCATTACGGAGGCCATGTTTGGCTCTTCCACTATATTAAGCCGCCGCTAAGCATTATGGTACCAGTAGTTTGACAATCGTTGTGGAGATTGCAAGTGCCTTACAGCCTAGAAATCTCTGACAACGAATTCAAGCCTGTTTGTGGACTATTACATTTTAAAATCAAGTAAGCCTCCTTCCTCAGCAACACTTGTTCTATGTTAATGCCGGGTTTAGTTTGATTCATACTGAATAGGACAGTCCACTGGAATTCATTATCCGCATGATTGCTCTCAATGAAGTGTTGGACCAGGGGTGCAGTCAGAACTTTATTTTTAAGGCATGATCTATGTGTTGTCATGCGTGCATTAACTTGTTGGGTCGTCTTTCCTATGTACACTTTGGGGCAAGGGCAAACAATTGCGTACACAACATTTTTGGTCCTGCAGTTAGAAAAGCCGGTATGTGGCCAAATGATATTTGCGTGTTGGAAGGTTTTACCCTCAATGGTTGAATCACATGCCACGCAATTGCCACATCTGTGGTGGCCTTCAATGGGCTTTAGTCCCCATTGTGCTAGCAAATCACTTTTGGGTTTAGTTAGCCTTATGTCTGCGCGGACAATCTGTTGTCCAATACTTTGATTTTTCCTATACGCAAAAATGGGGCGTGGAAAAGGCACTTCAAGTTCTTCAAGAAGGTGCCAATGTTTGAGGACCATTTGTCTTATGTTGTGTGTTTCTGCACAAAAGGTGGTGACACACACCAGATTTTCCAGGTCACGTTTTACTTTGGTTTCAAAGAGGCCCTCTCTGGGAGTGTAGCGTGCTCTCTTGTATGAATGTTTTAATAACTTTCTGGGGTAACCCCTTTGTCCCATTTCCTCACAGAAGTTCTGGCCATGATGGTCAAACTGCTTTATTTCTGAACAATTTCTTCTAATTCGAAGAAGTTGTCCATATGGAACGTTCGCCCTTAGATTTCTTGGATGCGAACTCCTGTGGTGGAGGATGGCATTTTTGTTGTTTGCTTTCTTGTGTAAGGAGGAACTCAATCTACCGTCCACATTTGATATTTCGACATCCAAAAATGCCATTTTCAAATTACTAGAGTCCACAGAGAACTTAATGTCCTTATGTCTAGCATTAAGCCAATGGTGAAAGTTGGTCAACTCGGTGTGGCTCCCCTGCCACAGGAGCCACACGTCGTCGATATATCTGTACCAGTGAATTATATGGTGTTTAAAGGGATTGTTTTCCTCCACGTATTTTTTCTCGTACTCGGCCATGAACAATACGGCCATCTCAGGCGCATAAGGGCACCCCATCGCGGTGCCCTTAATTTGCATAAAAAAATCGTCATGAAAGCGAAAGTAATTTCTTTTCAGTGTGACTTCCGCTAGTTTGAGGATGAAGGACGTAGGGACTCTATGAGGTCTTTCTCTAGAGTCCAGATAGAGTTCTATCACTTCTAACGCCTCATCCTGTGGGATCTGCGTGTAAAGTGACGTAACGTCCATAGTCACCATGAGTTGGGTCGTTTGATCGAACAGGGTTCCCTCAACTTTTGTCAAAAAATCAGTTTTATCTCTTAAATACGCATTCACTTTGGCCACGAATGGCTTTAGGAAAAAATCAACGTATTTAGACAAGGGCTCAAGACACGATTCACACCCCGAAACTATTGGACGTCCCGGGGGGTTGGCTAAGTCTTTGTCATTTTGGGCAAAAAATATGCCACTGGGGTTCTTGGGAACTTTTTCATTAGAAACTCCCCCTCTTTGGGGCCCAAAAACCCACTCTCCTTTCCCATTTGGACAATGTTCAGAATTGAAGCCTGAATTTGTTGGAGCGGGTCTACTTTTAACTTTCTATACCATTCCAGGTTATTGACTTGAGAAAGTCCTTCGGCTAGATATTTTTCTCTGGGCCAAATCACAACAGCACCGCCTTTGTCGGCCTGTTTTATTACTACTGAAGAATCTTCTTTAAGAGTCTTCAGTGCGGCCTGTTGTCCTTTAGTGATGTTATGTTGTGCAAACTTTTTCTTGTTTTCCAGTTTATTACCCACAATGAAAGAGCCCTGATGAGAATCTGTAATTTAACTCCAGATTCGAAACTCGTCGGCAGGCACTAAAAGAAAGTGAACAAGAATTTATTGTTTATCACTTTGACTTTTTCTCCAAAGTTGATATTGACCTTTCTTAAAATAATGTGGTTGCCTTTTTTGTTACTATTTCATTTTGTGGTAATTATAAGTGAGAAATATTTCGCAAAGAGTTATTATTTGTGAAATCGTTGCCTTTGAAAAAGAAGATTGTACATAAACTGTCCATATTTGTATATATGTTTGTTGTATAATAGTTGTATATATGTATAAATGTTGTATATAAGTATCTTTCTCACCCATGAAAATATATAAAGAAACTTGATAAAATTCTAAAGGGTTTAAATAAAATACCCCCACAAGCAGAAGATAATTTCTTTGTTTGTGTATTCTTAAAATTTGAGACAAAAATCCAAGTGGGGGCCAGCAAATTCTTTATTGTTCATATTTCAATTGGTCCAGCTACCCCTGCACCCCAGGACCAAACTCCTTTTCTTTACAAACTGTTGAGCGGGTGTATACCCGCGAGAGTTGTAAGATTCTCTCAATGATGTAGGTTCATTTCTGAATTAACAGCAGGGAGTGACATCTTGTCCCTCCTAAGTTATGGGAGAGAAAGATACTTTATCATTTTCAGAGAGCCATATTCAAAACCTGTTGGCCACTTCCCCCTTTGCAGATGTCACATTAAGCTCTTCAGCTCAACATCAGAACGAAACAGATAAACTGACTAGACTTCGGAAAAAGCACATTCGCACTGAACTTCACGGACATTTTCTTCTGACGCACCTAAGGGGTGGGACCATCCCATGGGGTCTTCAGGTTAAGAATGTCCCAGTGATTTTCACTGAAGATACAGATTATAAAAAAGGTTTCAGCTGCATAAACACGAAGTGCAGCAGGGACCTGATGGTCCATACTATTGAAACCGCGCAGAGACTATGTGCCAAGGAATTACAGGAAATTGAGGATCTAGCGCAAGCGATCAGGGACAGCCAGGTGATTCCGGACTCTAAGGCTCTCTTAGAGAAACTAGATAAAGAAATTCAGACCTTCAAAGACAATACCATAAACAGCAAAACTGCCCAGTACGAACGGGATTCTAAATCTTTCACGCTAGAGAGGGCTTATCCCTTTTTTAAAAGACGATTATTATTCTCAAACGGAATCTCGTGGAGCACTTTCTCATTTTCAAGGGAGGTCACGAAACTGGTTTAAAACTTTTTCAGAAACCTCATCTTCTGAATCCCCGGGTTCAGACGCAAGAGGTAATAATAATAAAAAACAAACTCCTTTTTTAGAGAAAGGCCAACAGTCAAAAGTACGATTCAAAACACCATGGGAGATGAGAACTCTGAGAAACTTCTACAAGTCATAGGAGGCTCTTCCACTATAGTTAACCTTTCCACTAGGACATTATCAAAAGATGAAGAATCTGTCCTCAATTTGGGTCTTAAATGTGTACCTTCTAGGCAGACAGATTTCACCAAAATCAAACTGGAAACAATAGAATTCTGCCGCAAGATCAGACTCAAAGCTTTCTTCGCCAATCAACCACCTAATACCACCACTGAGACCACAGGCCTACGGAACAAATCTTCATTTGTTCCCAGTCAAAACATCCCCAAACAGATATATGCCTTTGAGCAAATCATGTTGTCATCTATCAATAAACTGGAAAACAAGAAAAAGTTTGTACAACATAACATCACTAAAGGACAACAGGCCGCACTGAAGACTCTTAAAGAAGATTCTTCAGTAGTAATAAAACAGGCCGACAAAGGCTGTGCTGTTGTGATTTGGCCCGGAGAAAAATATCTAGCCGAAGGACTTTCTCAAGTCAATAACCTGAAATGGTATAGAAAGTTGAAAGAAACCCGCTACAACAAATTCAGGCTTCAATTCTGAACATTGTCCAAATGGGAAAGGAGAGTGGGTTTTTGGGCCCCAAAGAGGGGGAGTTTCTAATGAAAAAAAGTTCCCAAGAACCCCAGTGGCATATTTTTTGCCCAAAATACACAAAGACTTAGCCAACCCCCCGGGACGTCCAATAGTCTCGGGGTGTGAATCGTGTCTTGAGCCCTTGTCTAAATACGTTGATTTTTTCCTAAAGCCATTCGTGGCCAAAGTGAATGCGTATTTAAGAGATACAACTGATTTTTTGACAAAAGTTGAGGGAACCCTGTTCGATCAAACCACCCAACTCATGGTGACTATGGACGTTACGTCACTTTACACGCAGATCCCACAGGATGATGCGTTAGAAGTGATAGAACTCTATCTGGACTCTAGAGAAAGACCTCATAGAGTCCCTACGTCCTTCATCCTCAAACTAGCGGAAGTCACACTGAAAAGAAATTACTTTCGCTTTAATGACGATTTTTTTATGCAAATTAAGGGCACCGCGATGGGGTGCCCTTATGTGCCTGAGATGGCCGTATTGTTCATGGCCCAGTACGAGAAAAAATACGTGGAGGAAACCAATCCCTTTAAACACCATATAATTCACTGGTACAGATATATCGACAACGTGTGGCTCCTGTGGCAGGGGAGCCACACCGAGTTGACCAACTTTCACCATTGGCCTAATGCTAGACATAAGGACATTAAGTTCTCTGTGGACTCTAGTAATTTGAAAATGACATTTTTGGATGTCGAAATATCAAATGTGGACGGTAGATTGAGTTCCTCCTTACACAAGAAAGCAACCGACAAAAATGCCATCCTCCACTACAGGAGTTCGCATCCAAGAAATCTAAGGGCGAACGTTCCATATGGACAACTTCTTCGAATTAGAAGAAATTGTTCAGAAATAAAGCAGTTTGACCATCATGGCCAGAACTTCTGTGAGGAAATGGGACAAAGGGGTTACCCCAGAAAGTTATTAAAACATTCATACAAGAGAGCACGCTACACTCCCAGAGAGCGCCTCTTTGAAACCAAAGTAAAACGTGACCTGGAAAATCTGGTGTGTGTCACCACCTTTGTGCAGAAACACACAACATAAGACAAATGGTCCTCAAACATTGGCACCTTCTTGAAGAACTTGAAGTGCCTTTTCCACGCCCCATTTTTGCGTATAGGAAAAATCAAAGTATTGGACAACAGATTGTCCGCGCAGACATAAGGCTAACTAAACCCAAAAGTGATTTGCTAGCACAATGGGGACTAAAGCCCATTGAAGGCCACCACAGATGTGGCAATTGCGTGGCATGTGATTCGACCATTGAGGGTAAAACCTTCCAACACGCAAATATCATTTGGCCACATACCGGCTTTTCTAACTGCAGGACCAAAAATGTTGTGTACGCAATTGTTTGCCCTTGCCCCAAAGTGTACATAGGAAAGACGACCCAACAAGTTAATGCACGCATGACACAACATAGATCACGCCTTAAAAATAAAGTTCTGACTACACCCCTGGTCCAACATCTCATTGAGAGCAATCATGCGGATAATGAATTCCAGTGGACTGTCCTATTCAGTATGAATCAAACTAAACCCGGCATTAACATAGAACAAGTGTTGCTGAGGAAGGAGGCGTACTTGATTTTAAATTTTAATAGTGCACAAACAAGCTTGAATTCGTTGTCAGAGATTTCTAGGCTGTAAGGCACTTGCAATCTCCACAACGATTGTCAAACTACTGGTACCATAATGCTTAGCGGCGGCTTAATATAGTGGAAGAGCCAAACATGGCCTCCGTAATGGTGGAAGGTTTGCTGCTAGAGGAAGCCACAGTAAGAGGAAGGTGAGTGTGGGTGGGGGAGACCGATTTCTCGTGATTCCCTAGTTTTGCTCCCATTAAATCTAAACAATCCCAATGTAGGCTTACAGCGCGACTCGACGCGCTGTCTCCAACACCGCGGAGGACGCCGAATTACTGTCCCACGCGGCGGAATTGAAATAATAGAGGCGTGCCAGATCGGAGAAGATCAAAACACGATCTCTGCAGTTAAAGAAAACAATACAGGTATGTCCTGTTTTTTTGAGGATTTTGCCCATTAGAATGTTAATAATAAAAAGAATGGGCTTTCAGGAGCACTATTCTTTGTACTTTGCAGAGTATTTTTGGAATCCCCGTGTGTGTGCGAAGAGCGAAATCAGAACAAACGAACCCCCTCACGCTGACTACACCATTATAGGTATGGATTGATCGCCTTTTTGTCTGAGAAACAGGCTGGCTTTGCTGTTCCTTGATGAAATAGTAAAAATATCCCTTACTCCGTACATTAGGTCTACAGTTACATTAAAAGACCCAGGAATTCACTAGCTTTGTTACATTTATTGGACCCGCGGGACCGCGTCGCCCACAGCTTAAGGTAACATGCTCAGTGACATCCATTTTTGAAAGGGGAAAATAAGTCATTTCTACCTAGATCTAGTTACTGAATGATCTTCTTTTGCATTCTTTATTCAGATTACCCACAATGAAAGAGCCCTGATGAGAATCTGTAATTTAACTCCAGATTCGAAACGCGTCGGCAGGCACTAAAAGAAAGTGAACAAGAATTTATTGTTTATCACTTTGACTTTTTCTCCAAAGTTGATATTGACCTTTCTTAAAATAATTTGGTTGCCTTTTTTGTTACTATTTCATTTTGTGGTAATTATAAGTGAGAAATATTTCGCAAAGAGTTATTATTTGTGAAATCGTTGCTTTTGAAAAAGAAGATTGTACATAAACTGTCCATATTTGTATATATGTTTGTTGTATAATAGTTGTATATATGTATAAATGTTGTCTATAAGTATCTTTCTCACCCTTGAAAATATATAAAGAAACTTGATAAAATTCTAAAGGGTTTAAATAAAATACCCCCACAAGCAGAAGATAATTTCTTTGTTTGTGTATTCTTAAAATTTGAGACAAAAATCCAAGCTGGGGCCAGCAAATTCTTTATTGTTCATATTAAAGCTTCTAAAGGCACTCCAGGTCTTCCATCAGCTTTGGCCAATACTAGCTCTGCACCAGCGTCGCATTTGTTGTCTTCCACTTCTGATTTAAGTTCTCTGCCTGACAGTGAGTCGGACACGGAACTAACCAGAAATGACCCTCGATTGGGGTTTACCAGGTTCTCGTTGGGGCAGGCGGTGGACTGCCTCCGCCAGGACAGACGAGATACTCTGCGTCCCAGAAGACCCAATCAGAGCGACGCAAAAGGATAAACAAAAAGCGCCAAAAACGCCGCACAGCAGGTTTTAAAAGAAAAACCTAAGAAAAGAATTATTCCAACAAAAAATGGAACCAAAAGAAGTAAGTCCATCCTATAACAACAAAAGCCATGATCCATGTGGCTCCTCTGTTATCAATCTCACCAATGTTACACTCAACACTGCTGATCTGAGAACTCTTTCGCTAGGACTAACATTCAGTCCTGCGAGTGACTTCAATTATGCAAAGACCAGGATTGATCTTTACAAATACACTCGCAAGTTGAAAAATGCTTTAAACAATCATGTTATGTTCTATATGGTACATTGAGGGTTATAGCAACCCAATGTGGGTTGCAACTGCCAATCCACGGCAAAATTGGAGTATTACTTTTAATGCCGACAATATTATCTTTGATGTGGGATTAGTACCTTCAGAAGGCAGAAAGAGTTCCCTGCCCGAGGTGACCGACGAATAATTTCTACCAGCAGTCTTTTTTCTCCCCCACTTTATGGCATATAAAAAATTACGTTCACGGACAAAAGAATGGGCACTCAGCAGAACTCACGGAATCGTCCAGGCAAAGCCGCCCATATCGAACTCCTCTCTGGACCAATAGTCTCCCCTAAATGCACAAATTCACCAGAGCGAAGCCCAATATAAAGGAACTGACAAAACAGAGAAAAGTAATTCTTCTCTACAAAATATCAAAGCTTGTGACGGAGATCCGTCTGATGACACCACCACTTTAACATCTTCAAACATAACATCAGTAAAAGATGAGGACCGCAAAGTATGCGTTGATCTCTCTCTTTGTCTCAATGATCAAAAGTCTTTTCAAATTGCAGAGACAGACTTTACCTTACCAGACATAAAAATCAACAAATCATTATTCCAAAGGGCTGATAAAGCTACAACAATAGCAGAGTCCCCGGGACTGTTAAATAGTACTCCACAGAGATTCTTCGCTTTACAAGAGAATTATTCGCATCTATCAGAATTACCTTTCCTAAAAAAATTGTACTCATCTAACAGCCGACAATCAGTGTCAGAATCGCTAATGACTCTCCAAAAGGTCTTGGAGTCGGTGCTACAGCTTTTAGGGAATATGATGGAAAACTCCGATCAGATGTTGGATACCCAAATCGGAATGCTCCAATATCTTGTTAATAAGAAAAGGAAAAATCAGCAACTGACCCAGCAAATCTCACCACTGCAACCCTATGGAGAGGAGAAAGGAATAGCGGCCACCCTAAAGAGAAACTCTGATCCAATTAAAAAAAGGAAAAGCAACTCAAACGATATGGACGTCAAAAAAACAAAAGACTAAAACATCTGAAAATGGAGCAATATATTCTCATAGAAAGTTATTTAAAGAGCCAAACAAGAAAAAACGTTTGTATCAAAGCAATTCCTTTCTACCCAATCTTCTACCAATGCGGAACAAAGGACCCACTCCAAACTACAAAAACTGAGACAATAAAAAAAAAATTGACAACAAAGAGTGAATTCTTACCAACTGAGCCCCTGGACCCAATATTAATAAAAAAAGGAAAAAAGGATAAGAAAAGCTTTGTGAAAAGATTCTAAAAAAATATATAGAAGAAGAATCACGAAAAAAAAGCACAAAAGTTAAAATTTTCGAAGCATTTAACTCAGCAAAGTAAATCCTTGGAAAAGGTACTTTCTCCAAGTCCAGATAACAGACTGCATGAGGTCAAACTTAGTGACCAAGATCTTATGGAGAAAGTAAGTCATAAACAACTAAATCCTCTCTCTGCAAAATTCTCTATGCATGGTCACCATATAGAGCATCCAGTGACACTCTGTGCCAAAAACAAAGACATGTCCTTGGAGGTAACAAGTCCCACGGCATACCAGAGCCAATCATGCTTTCTGTAATTTTCTGATTTATTTCCCTCAGGAAATGATCCATTAAACCGAGGAAGAATAGTGAATCTAATTCGTAAGATCCCACAGTTAAAGGCGATAACAAGTTCCGAAATAAAATTAGTAGTGTTTCCGTTAAAGCCTAAAAGTACGGTGGCTATTGTGGAATTCCGGTTGTGTGTTATCCCACAAATAATCATAAACGAAAGTGTGATCCTTCACAAAAATGGCTACGATGCAGCCATAGTAAACAAAAGGGGAATCCGACCAAAGGGCATACCAGAGGAAACGAACACTATCAAAACACATCTTCTTGACAAGAACACCTGCAGCACCAAAGGTTCTACAACTATCCCTAATGAAAACTTTACTGTTTTATTAGAGAACAGCCAGAGAGTAATCAGGAATAAATACAAAGTCCAGCAGGAGAGACCCCCAACGGATCACCACTGGTCCTGGATCCCGGAGACCCTAAATAGTCATAAGCAGGGAAGGGAAACTAAACTCTCTTTTTAATAGCAGATTGTCCATAGCATCATGGAATATAGCAGGAAAAAACAAAGAGAAAATGGCGTCAATTTTGGAAGATTCCCCGGCATTGGTCGCTCTTCAAGAGACATGGACAACAAAGCCATTTAATCAAAAAGACTACTTTGTCTATGAAATAGCAGCAGAACCGGTGGTTCGGGGTCATGCCAAAGGAGGCTTAGCAATCTTGGTCCATGAGGACTTCTTCTGGGATCAGGAAGTAATTCCCATGGAACAAAGAAATATCCAATCCTTAAAGGTCAACTGATCTAATAATTTTCAACGCTTACATTCCACCAGGTTCCTTGAATTACGCTATTTTGGTCAAAATATTGGAAGATATAGAAAGGGTAGTGGAAGAGAGAAATATCCCTTCTGCTTTCCTCATAGGAGACTTCAATGGTAAAATATCCAATGACCTTATAGACAAATGGGAACACGAAGAACAAGCAGAAGCTCTATCAATCCCTACCCCACTATTTCCATCTGGTATCAAAGCAGATAAACGATGAAAAATCTTACTATCTTCCCTCTCCATAATAAACGGGTTCATCCTAAACGGACGTATAGAAGAAGACATTCCGGCATCCTTCACAAGAAAAGGTACTCTTACTGCTTGTATATTAGACTATATAATCTGTAGTCTAGTTCTGCTTGACAGGATTGTAAAATTAATTATAACATTTTATCAAGGAAGTGATCAAAGCCATATTAAGACTTGAAACCGAAATAATACTGCAACGCACATCTCTGGCACCTATTATGCGTGCACAAAGTTCAGTACTTGTGAACCACACCCAAAGCAGAATATTATGGGCATCCACTGCTTTTAATAAAATCAACTATGCAATTGACAAGGCAAAAGTATTACAATGTATGTCTTCCTTTGACCCAATAGAAATTTTTGAAATAGTCCTCAATAACCTATTGCACGCTCTACAGGCAAATTTAAAAATCCAGAGGAACAGAGCCGCAATTCAAATAAGAAAGACCTCAGACATAAGAGCCACTGCATTAAATAAATTAATTCATATGGAATTTCAAAACCATTCTATGACGAGAGCATCGGAAATAAAACAACTAAAAAGACAGCGGAGGAAGGAAAAAGAAAAATTGCTATATTCGCAGCAGGACAAAAACTGGGTCGAAATTCAAACTGCAGCAAATCAAAATAACCCCGTCTGTACTGGAGTTTAATAGCCAAACAAACAGGATCAAAGAAATCTCTGCAAGCAACACCAGTTCCCCCAAAGGAATGGGGAAAATTCCTACGTAATCTATACAAATCAAAGGGGAACCAAGAAAATCTGAATTTTGCACTATGTAGGCAGACGGAAAATGAATGCAATATTTCTTCTCCTGTGGCCAGTCAAATTGAGTTCCATATAAAGAAAGCAAGATCATCTGCGGCAATGGGCCCGGACCAAATTCCGATGAAGGCACTACAAAGTAACTCTGTGGAATGGAGCAAATTCCTAGTCCCATTATTCTCACACTGCTACGATATTGGGAAAATTCCCAAATTATGGAATGGGAGTATAGTCATCCCATCTATAAAAAAGGATCCCGGCTGTTTCCAGGCAACTACCGACAGATAGACTTGTTGGACGCAATAGGGAAGATCTTCGCAGAAAGCGTCCTGGACCACCTCAAAGATTGGGCTTTTTCTTCCAGAGCGATCCCTCTAAATCAGGCAGGATTCAGGCAGAAACATTCAGTAACAGACAACATAGCGGTTCTACAGACTATCATCGACAAATACATAACACTGAAACCGCAGGTCGTGTGCGCGGTATTTGTCGACTTTTCAACCGCATTGATAGAGTGGACAGACCAACACTCTGGAAGAAACTTAGAAATCTGAGAATCCCGGATACTCTTCTCTAACTTATAATTTCATTGCACTCAGAAATGTGGTGCCAAGTACAACTGGGACGAGAGAAGAGTCTAACCAGCCGAATCGCAACATCAAACGGTCTCAGTTAAGGCTGCCTTCTGGCTCCCCTACTTTTTTCACTATACCCTAGTGATCTTCCAGACAGTTTTCTACAGGTTATACATTTCCCCCCAAAGATAGCATCTCATAGCATACACACCATGATGTACGCCAATGACATTGTAATCTTTGATCTTACCCCTTTCGGATTACAAAGGAATCTAGAGGTACTAAATAGATATACAGAGAAACATTTTCTGGTTCCAAACATATCCAAAACAAAATTAGTCCCCCTTAGAGGGATAAAACATTACACAACTTATAACTGGACACTAGGAGGAGAAACGCTAGAAGTGGTAAAAGAATATACGTATTTGGGTCGGATTTTTAATCAATCACTAGGGAACTCTAGCCACCTGAAGCTTCTAAGTCAAAAAGCAGATATTCATGTGGGTGCCCCCAACGATTATATTCCTCTTATGGACAACGACATTTTCATCCCTTACTTCAGGTTTACAGCTCTAAGATCCCCCCAATTCTATTGTATGCTCTGGAATATATTCCAATTGCCCAGTGGCATTAAATTCAAACAAAAGAAGGGAAAATCCTCCTTAAACTGGCTAAGGTCCAAAATGCTGTTCCTGCCCAAGCTCTGCGTTTAGAATTCTCCTTCGTCAGTTCCTTTGCCAGAGCAATTACAAATCTATTAAGATGGGCATACAATCTTCTACACGCAGACCAAGGCACTTTAAGATTCTTACTGAAAAAAAGGACATTTGAGACCGATTTTACGAAATATACTCTAAGCCAGAATTTGATGATTGCTTTCAAATTATCTAATTGCACAATCGAACTTTTGAATTCATGGACTTACGCCCAATTGAAGCTCTTTCTGAAACATCTGAACCCAAGGATTAGTTACGATCTCGATATCTTGCACTGTTTCAATTTACATCATTATCAACATTATGCAGAAGCCATTTTTTACAAACAGGTTTAACAATATATCTGTTTCTCGTTGTGGCATGGAATTCGGCGGTGCATTATATTACTGCGGCTTGGGTTACTCCCTTTTAAATCACTGACTTTTAAATGGTCCAATAAAGATCAGGTCTCCAGCAATTGTGATCTATGCAATGGTGGTGTGCAAAATCTAAAGCATGTATTGCTGGTTTGCCCAAACCCGATAATAGTTGAGGCAAGAAGGCGCTATTTAAAACCAATACAATATAGATATAATACTGCATCTGTGCAAAATTTGATCACGCTTTTAAACTCTCCCCCAGATGAATTTGTATGTTATAATTTGTTTAAAAGTTTAAAATCTTTTTTACATTTGTATTGATTGTTTTATGTGTATAGTAACAGAAACTGTTTTACATGGAATTTGTTGTTCTCAGTAGAGAACTAAATCAAATAAATTGAACTTGAACTTAAAGAGGCAGTATTTCACTAATTCAAAGGTTGGACTCACTTTACTTAACTGAATGTCAGCTAAATGAATTTTGTTATGAACTACAGAAAAATGTTTTAAACAATCATGTTATGTTCTATATGGTACATTGAGAATTATAGCAACCCAATGTGGGTTGCAACTGCAACTGAGTGTTAAATATATATACCTAGATGTATTGGTGAATCAGTGGGTGTATGAGTGACTTTGGTTGACTGAGTGGATGCGTGACTGACCATATAAGTGAGTGTCTCAGTGAATGTATGGATGAGTGACTGGTTGTGTGAATATATCTGTCTGTCAGTTGATCTCTGAGTGGGTGTATGAGTGTGTTAGTGGATATGTGAATGGCTATATGGGTGATTGGTTGACTATCTCTATGGTTATCTGGGTGTCTGTGTGGGTGAGTAGGTGTCTGATTGCCGTTATGCATGTGTAAGTCAGTGCCTGTATGTGGCAGTGAATGTGTGTGTGTGAGAAGCTTTATGGGTGAGTGAGTGTCTGTAAGGCTGTGTCGGTGATTGAGTGCTTGTGTCAGTATGGGTCAGTAACTGTGTATGTGAAAGGCAGTATAGGTGAGTGACTGGGTATATGAGTGACTATGCGTGAGTGAGTGAATGTGAAAGTGGCTATATGGATGAGTACATGCTTCTGTCAGTGACTGTATAGGTGAATGAGTATGTGTTACTATTTGTATGAGCAAGTACGTGTATGTGTATGTAACTCTTTGGGTTAGTACATACCTGTATGGTTGACTGTATGGGTGAGTGTGTATGTGTGTGAGTAGTTCTATGGGTGACTCACTCAGTGTGTGAGTGCCTGTATGGGTATATGAGTGTATATGTCAATGGCTGTATTGGTGACTGAGCGAGTGTATGAGTGGCAGTATGGGTGAGCAAGTAGATAAGTGTAGATCTATGAATTGGTGAGTGGATGTGTAAGTACTGGTATGGCTCTGTCAATGGGTTTGTGAATGGTTGTGTGGGAGTGGCAGTGGGTGTTTAAAAGATTATATAGGGTTGTGAGTGAGTGCGTCCGAGATGATGTGGAGGATGTCATCACTGATGTCATCAGTGATGTCACTTGAGATGTCATCAGTGATGTCACTGACCATCTCATGAGTGATGTAATATGTGAGGTTATAAGCAGTGCATAGCGGGGCACAAGTTATAGTTAAATCAGGTAACTATAATGGCAGAATTTCTCTGGTTTTGTACAAGTGAAATGTCAGCCTAACTAAAACGTCCCTGTAACCTTTGTTTTTTTTTTGTGAATTTCTTAAGGTTTTCTAAATTCTATTTGCTAACTATACCCTCCCAGTAATTTTTGTATTTTGGGGAGAATTTATATATTTTTTTAATTCTATTTGCTAACTATAACATCCCTGTAACCGATGTTTTTTTGTGAATTTCAAGTTTTTTTTTACTAACAGTCACTTTTGTAGAGTGGTGGAGAAAGTGGGCTGGGCCTCCAACCAGCTCTCAGGAATTCCACTGAGTAAGACTTACAGGATTTACCAGGAGGGTCTCTTGGCCCCCACAGTCCCCCTGGAGCCAATGGGACTTTATCCCCCAACTAGTAGTGCGCTGGGAGGCACATTTGCAGAGTGGTGGAGAAGGGAGATGTGGCCTCTAACAAATTCTC
Source organism: Lissotriton vulgaris (assembly GCF_964263255.1). Lineage (NCBI taxonomy): Eukaryota > Metazoa > Chordata > Amphibia > Caudata > Salamandridae > Lissotriton > Lissotriton vulgaris. The sequence goes on from NC_141697.1 coordinate 579,276,698, forward strand.
AGCAATCCTGCTGTGTGGGACTTACTGGAGGTAACAGCAGGGGTAGTTGGTCCCCAAGGATGTCGTTGGGGGCCAACTGCCCCTCCTTTTACCTCCAGTAAGTCCCTTACAGCAGGATTGCTGAGTTCTGATAGCAGATAGCAGGCCGTGCCCCCTGTCTCCACCACTCTGTAAATGGGCCTCCTCGGGCACTTCTGCTTGGGGGATGAAGGCCACTTTAATCCTGAGGCCCTCAGGACATAAGGGGACCTCATCGCCCCACCAGCAGTGCTCTGAGAGGTGCATTTGCAGAGTGGTGGGAAAAGGGGCATGGTCTCTGACCACCTCTATGCAATCCCACTGTGTGGGGCTTACTGGAGGTAACAGCTGGGCTAGTTGGCCCCTAAGGACCACCAGCAGGAAAGAGGACTTCATCTCCCCAACCAAGAGCGCTCCAGAAGGTGCAATTGCCGAGTAGTGAAGAAAGGGGTGGGGCCTCCGGTGAGTTGATGGCTTCGTTTTTTTTTCTTTTTTATATTTTACAAAGGGGGCTGTGTGGCTCCCCCTGCCTTCCCTTTTGGAACCCGGGGACCCATCCCCCTGGGTCTGACCCTTTTGAAAAAAAATGAAAATAAAAAAGCGTGGGGGCTGCGCAGCCCTCCTCCTGATGCCGATTTCGGTCCCAGGCCCCCCTGCCCAGGACCTGGCCTTTGCGCTTTTTTAAAACCAAAAAAGATAGGGGAGGCCGAGCGGCCCACCTCTTGGGCCATTTTTGACCCCGGGACCCCATCCCCTGGGGCATAGCCATCTCCTTGGGGCCCGCGGGGGGAGCCTGAAAGGCCCACGCGGTCCCCGCAGGCCCCAGCCTTCCACAGGAGCTGGCATTGCTTTTTATCCCCAGGTAGCTGCAAAGATGCAGCTCCCTGGGGGTAAAAAGCAAAGTGCTCCACTTTGAACAAGTACGGCCAAAATGCTCTCGCTTGATCAAAGTGGAGCACTTGTTTGCTATGGGTTGGCGGGAGCACTGCTCCCGCCATCCCATAGCAAACTGCAATGTCCTGGGGGTGGGCACCCCGGGACACTGCTGGAGCTGGCCCTGGGGAGTGGTGGTCCCCATGGCCATTTACGGCTCCAGGAGGGGGACCACGCTGGCCCTATCCCATTTTTAACATAGCCACAAGAAAGTGGGGGTCCCCGTATTTTTGTATAGTAGCCCTGGGAAGGAGGTGGTCCACGGGGATGCATGGGAGGTCCGGAGCCCCCCACACATCTTATTTCAGAATAACCCTGGGGGTGGCGGTCCCCCGGGCTGCGGGGGGGGGTCTGCGTGCCCCCTGTATTTGAAAAAAACAGCCCTGGGGTGGTGCAGGAGGAGGCTGCCATGCTGCTGCTCCGCTCCCTCACCGCCAAAGCTCACCGCTGGTAGCTTGCCTGATTACAAGTATCTTTGTAGTCTGGCGATGGTTCTTTGGCTTTGACACGGCGGTGCCTTTCAAAAAAGCACCGCAATGGGAACTTCAAAGGCCGTTCCGGCTCGGCATGGACTGTTAAGTCCATGCCGCGCTGGAATATCGGATGCATGCACACATGGGGAAACAACATGTGCCCCCCCCTGCATAAATCCCTAGGCCCAGAGGCACAAGGGTGCCCTCGTTTCCTCCCCAACTCCCTTTTGACGGCAGGCACACCGTCATGAAAAGTGAGGCGGGGAGGAAACTCATAACATGCTTGGCGCCACGCCATCGCCCCGGATTGCGAATCCTCAGCGGTTGCACTAGTCCCCTCATGGTCAGACTGCTGCACACATAATTTGGTGGTTGGCCCACTGGTGCAGTGGTTTACGACCGCACCTCCACCACAGGTTCGGCGGTCCCATGGGCCGCTGAACTCGTAATAAGGCCCTGGGTCTGGAAGATTTTCCTCATGCAGTGTTGTGCTTCCAGGCAAGCAGCTCTGTCCCGGCTTGTGAGCTGAGGGATCCCTTGACTAGTGATGGCTGGAGCAGATTGTAGGTGCTATTCTACAAAAAGTATTCCATCTGGAACTCGACCGGCTCCTTAGGAAAACTTTAAGGGGGACCACTGGTACGCTGCGGTATGGCACACCCCCTGTTATGGGTGGAAACAGATAGTGACCCTTTTTTTTATATAACCCTCACCCACTCTAGTAGTGGCATGCTTTGTCGTCGGGTTCAACCCGACTCCTAAAGGTCAGTGTCAGCTCAGTCATATTCCAGGGAGCACTTATGAAGAGAGGGTGTATGGGGGCGTTGCTTTAAAGATAACATTCCTCACCCACTTTAAAAGTATCCTTCATTAGTGGAGTGGGAGGGAAGAGTAAAAATATATATGTAAGGGTGTAAGGATGTGATGGTCCTATGACCAAAGAACACCACTATGTTTCAGCCCTGTTCTACTGGCCTCTATGAGATCCTGGGCTTTTGTCATGGTGGGTAGTGAAGAGGTCACTCCTCCAATGACGTGATTAATGTGTGTTATTATAGATAGCATGCAATTATCATGCATAATATATAAAGATATACCCTGCGCTGTTGATAATTACCTGTAACGAAAAAAAAGTACTGTGTACATGCCATGAAGTGCAGATACTGCCATGCCAGGTACAGAAATCTGGAATATCGATTCATACCAATATAGTCCCACAAAGTTCATTCACTATTTTAACTCATAAGGGCATGTATTTAGAGGATCATGCCCCACTTGGTGATCCCAATTATACACACATGCATGCATTCATCATTGCGTTTTTACAGCCACTAATGTTGTGAAACTGTTATTTGTCATGTATACAACTAGTACGGTTATATCTATAGTAATTTGACGGCTACATCATATTTCCAGACCTTACTCTTCATGGGGGCCATGCCTCTCTTTAACACTGGGCAGTCTACCATGCTTAATTACCAAGTTAAAAATATATATTAAAAGTAGAAGTGAACCCACTCACCCAAATAAAGTGGGGCATGTGTTCCCACAGGGGCATGAGAGGGAGGCCTTGTAGTCACACTCTATAGAGCGGAGGGCGGGACAATTTAAATAACAATTAAATATTGCAAAATAAAAGGTTGATTCCCCCTCATCGAGGCAAGTCATAGGTAGAGTACAGAGAGTCTTGCTACAGGTGCTGAAAGGTTTTAGAACAAACGTACTTCATCAAATGTCCCATCCCTTCTGGAAACCTACATTCGGCTCAACTCCCCTGCTTGCAGTGGGCGGCTGATTAGGGCTGTGTGCGTTAAATACCCATTAGAAAAGGTCCAATGAGCTGATCGGTGCACGTCAGCTGCCTCGCTTTCAAAAGGCGCTCCACCCATGGGTACTAGCAGGGCGCCCATACGTCGAAGGCAGGAGCTCGTCTGAGGGTAGGGGCCGGGTTCGGTATGCATGGTTACACTCTGGAGCTAGCAAAACTGGCACTGACGGAGAACTTTTTTATCCTCAAAAGACAGATTTATCTACAATGCCACAGCTTGTTCCAATGGTTTGTCACCATTTCAAACTCAGACGTACTGTATTGAGTGTAAGATTTGCAACAAGGCATCCATTAGGCATTCTGTCACAACATTAGAAAGGTAAACCGCATTACAGTAGGCAAACCAAAACGCTAGGTCTCATAAGAGGGCCTAACAGGGATTGTGACAGTGTAAATCTTTGATCTCCACAATTTGTCAGGGGGTACCCAACACCACAACTGTAGCTTATTACAGTAAACTGTGGGATTCCACATAACACAATATCTCTCTGCAGAATTTCATACAGCAGATTATTACACAAAATGTGTTGATCATTATTTGGATACAGCCGAGGAAATGACAGGGTTATTTAGAAAAATGTAGACTGCTGAGCGTATTTCTGTGAAGTTAAGCGATTGTGAATGCAGTGATCATGAAACCTTTGGATCCGAAAGACAGAATTATTGTGGTAGTTTTTGCTAGTGGGTACGAACTGAACAGAGCTTAAGGAAGAGCAGTAAGCATGCCTCATGTTGCCTTGCTTCTGCTTCATGGCGGCAGCCATGTTGGGTAGGAGGAAGAAGATGGAAGCTTTATCTGTGACGTTGTTGTATGGTGTTTTAGGACCCAAGTGAAATGTTCCCAATTCATGCCCTTATATAGGTACAATTCACATTGTCCTAATATAGGCATAGAAATCATACCCATATTTAGACATAGCCCATGCAGTCCAAATACAGGCATGGCTACTTCGACCCGTACTAAAAAGTCACAACGATTTCTTGGGAAAACAGCTTAAGCAGTCAGGGACATCCCCTTGCTTGAATATTGATTTGTCCAAGAACTCATGGAGATTTTCAAAGAACTACCATTCCCTTGGGGATCTTTACTGACGTTATTATGCCCGCCTTTACGTCAAACTAGGCACCTTTAAGGTATAAATATGCCTTCACTTGCTCTAGCAAACACACAGTGGTTTGGAGCAGTTCGACTATCTACTTGCCCGACGCAGCTCGCTACAGCAAGTGCCGAAGGAAGCCGACCCTCCAGCTGACGCACTGATCAAGAGGCTGTCTTTCTCTCACTGAGAATCCAGCTCCAGTGTTTCCAAGCTCCCCTTGCGGGGTGTTGGGAAATCGAGTTCGAGACAGAGATACCAGACCTCCTTCATTCTAAACTAAGGTATGGATCTGATTAGACCCTAAGAGAAATCTTGGATAGATTCTTTGCAAAGAAACTAAACCTATGCTAAACCACACCACACTTACTTCTTCCCTCGTACTAGACTTAGGTTAGGTACATTGGGGTAGGCGTATTTTAGAAGCACCAGTTGAGTACTTTTAGCCATTGTTATTTATGTATGTATTCTTGTGGCTTAGAAACCAAACAATGATTTTACAATATTATTTTATAAAACTATTCTTGCTTTACGCATTATATTTCATAGCCTGCATTACGATTGTAGCAGTTCACTTTACTTGCATGAGAAAGAAGACTGTTCAATAAATCCTTTTATTGAAAACGCCCAGCTCTCTATTTTCTCTGCAACTCTGTAGAAACGAAGCATGCACGATTGACTGAGTAAAATATCTATCTATTGTTTCCACGACTCTGAAGATACGTTTTATTCTTGGGGAAACAAAGTTGTCATGTTTATGCGGTTGTCAGAAACTAATCCCTTCTTGTGAATTCGTGAAAGTTTCTAGTGACCTCTGAGCTAGCTGGCACTCACAATTAAGTTTAATGTATTCGATAGAGACCTAGTCGACCTCAGTCCTACATCAATTCTATAGGATATATTATTCCAATGCGCAGAGTCTATTGGGAATATAGGAACTACACAACAACGTGTGGTACATCTAAGAGTGGTAAGAGCAGCTGCTCTTCTGAGATGAGGCAGAAATGATACAAGGCAAGTGAGGCCTGTTATGCTCTCTTGTACCCCTACACAGAGATCTGAGAAAGGAATCAAACACTATCAAATCTGCAGCCAAAGATGTGGAGAAGAAGTATGCGGGTCTGGCCAATAGTGGAGAAGTGTGGCTCAATGATTAGAGCGGCAGACCCTGAACTAGAGGTCTGGCCCGGGACCAGGGTTCAATTCCCCGCCTCGGCGTGTCTTGGGCTCAAAATTCCACGGACCTGATATTTCTCGCCTCTGTGCCTATTCCAATCATGGAGTCCCACTCTGCAACTCTGGGCAATAGCTTGCTTAATCTCCACAATGGCCCCCACAATGCTAAGGATGCCTGGCCCCCACCTTGGGGGTGCCCAGGAGTGGACGCCTCACAGGGAAAGCCAGGATGGGTTCCACAGCGGTATTCGTACAAGCGCCTTGAGACCCTTGCGGGAGAGTAGTGCGCTATACAAGTATCAATTTACATTTACATAAAGTGCTTCCTGTAGAATCGTTTGATTCTCTGCATTGTATGTGCTTGTGCATCTAGAACAGGGGTCTTCAAACTGGGGACTGGCCCCCCTAGGGGGGCCTCAAATGATACCGGGGGTTTCCAGGCTTTGGCCAAAAAAAGCATTATGCTTATAACAGTGTTGGTGTCAGCAGAAAATTATTACCAGCAGTAAGCCGCTCTGTAATGGGCCATCACTAACATCTTTAGTAATTTACTAGCAGCCCGTCCGGACCTTGTCCGGGAGCAATCAGGCTTCCCGGACCCCCGCCCGCCCCGACATTGTGCAGCAGCCCGGCCCCCCCGCCCGCCCTGACATTGTCAAGCAGCTCGGGCCCCTGCCCGCCGCGTCCCCCGCGAGCAATCAGGCTTCCCGGACCCCCGCCCGCCCCGACATTGTGCAGCAGCCCGGCCCCCTGCCCGCCCTGACATTGTCAAGCAGCTCGGGTCCCTGCCCGCCCCGTCCACCGCCTGCCCAGATCCCCGCCTGCCCAGAGCCTTACCTCAGCCACCGCTCCTCCCTCGCGCTCCTCATTTCACCGCTCCGCCGCTCCTAGCCGCTTACCGCTCCTCCCGCCTGTCCGCAGGTCCTCACCGCCATGCCGCCGTTCGTCACTACTCCTCCCCGCGCCATGTCTGCCGCTCCTCTCCCGCTCCTGCACGCCGCTCCTCCCCGCGCTCCTGATGTCACCACGCAGGTCGTGGCCGGCGCTCCTTGCAAGGGACTACTTTTTTTATCGGCAATTTTTTAAATAACGTTTATTTTTTTGATTTATATAGCCTATGTCCATCTGCACACCCTGACGATTACAATGATGTATCGGATGTGTGGATTGGCGCTGTGGTTCCCGAGTTTACCCGCCTCAAAGGTGCAAAGTTCTTCCTTTATTATAGTAGTATAGATAACCTGGCTGGGAAAAGGTGTCAAAAGGGAAGGGATTCCAAACATGCTTCAAACCCCCCACCCCCCATTTCTAATAATCACACCGTGGACACTTTTACACATTAGTATCGCCTGCCTGACCAGAATAGTATGTTTGCCAGTCATGTATTTTATTGTAATTTTAAAACGGTAACAGAACTTAACTGCAGTGTTTAAATAAGTCTAAACCTAGTGAAACATTGCCAGTTTAATAGAATAACTGTGAAAAGAATTTGGGGGGGCCGGTGATTTTTTTTTTCATTGAGGGCCGTGGCATTAAAAAGTTTGAAGATCAAGGATCTAGAAGAAATTATCATGGGGATAAACAACTTGCATAGGAGTACCCACTTCAGAATCCTGGGTATACAAGCAGAGGTGTGGCTTCCATTGGTGCAGTAGGTACAGTGGTCTCTGGGACCACAGACGTGAGGGGCCCACTAAACCCTGATTATTGCTGTATTTTATAATTAGGGCTCTCGGTTTTATGGCAGTTATTTTTTTAACATTTCCGTCTTTATTTATCCATATTTAGTTTTTTGCCTATTTTATCTGTATTTATCCATATTTATTTCGTGTTTTGCGTAAAAATGAAGTTGTAAAACTGTACATTTCCATATTTATTTAACTGATTGACATGCACTCTTACTTTAATGTCTGTTGTGTTTTAGCTATTCGAGATGCCAAATATTACATAAGAATACATCCACTGGTAAATATAAGCATTATACCACAAATGTATGTTGACATATGCCATTATTTAAAGACATTTCATCCTGTTTTTTTCATTTCCCATGCTGTCAGCTCTTCAGCTTTTGGCTATAATTAATGAAAGACAGCACGAAAGTTCGCCCAAAGAAGCACCATTTTCTGTCTTTATCCGCCTTAAAAAATAAATGCAGACAGAGACACACATTATGTTCGGTCTGTATTTAACTGTAAAAATCCGCAAAAAAGGAAAAAAGGGAGATTTCTTTATAATTCGAGCACCAGCTGAGGGGCAGGGGGGCATTTCCTTCCTTGTTCTAGGGCCTATGACACCCTAGCTAGCTACTGGATCCCAGGTGACAGAAAATGAGACCCTTTCTAGCAGAATCACTGAAACATTGTCTGAGCTGCTTGGCCGATCACAGTGCTCGATATAATAGTGACAGCCTTCCAGCTATCCCACAAGCTGGGACAATCCAGGGAATCTGCCAAAAGTACGCTATTAGTGGTGTTCAGTTCTGTGAATCTAAAGGGTCAGGTTTTAAGGACAGCTTTACAGAAGAAAGTGGAGCTGTGGGGTGAGAAGTCTTTTTGGGCTAGATGTACAAAGATCTGAGCAGTGATTCCTAATTGTGTTTTTTTGTGAATCGCAATTAGGAAATCGCTATTCGTGATGAATGAAACTCTGTTAAGTTTCATTAGTGATTCATAGCAGGTCGCAAATAGACCTACCTCATGAATATTAACGAGGTAGGTCGCAATTTGTGACCCACTAAAATGTACTGCCATCAAAGGCATGGTTGCCTGCTGGGGTCAGCAGACCACCTTGTCTTTGAATGCTTTTAAATTCAGCAATATTTGTTAGGTCTCACCTACACAGCGCGCATGCGCTGCTTAGGAGGAGACCTTTAGGAATCGATTCACTTTTTGGGCCCAAAACGCTTTGCATTGCTTTCAATGGCAACGCGTGCACATTTGGCGATTCCCTTGCAGAGCGAGCTTTGAAACAATCTGTTTGTAATTACCTTGCAACCAGATGGTGCCCCTGCTTGCTCCCACAAGGGAAACGCTTTGTGTGCTCTCTGCCGCACTCCCCCACCCCGCCCCCTCAGCTGCATTCCTCGCATCCCATGGTGTTTTGCCTGCAGGAGCCAGCAGTGCCTCTTTGTTTACATAGAAAGGGTCAGCTTGCCTGCATTACTAAGTATATTGTATGTGTTTTAATTAATCACCCAATAAAGTATTAAACATGAACATGCAGCTGTGTGGCCTAAAAACTGATCCTGGGACCTGAGCATTTTGATGTACTGCTCTACCTCTATACCTCTCCCTCTACCTCTCTACCTCTCTACCCCTACCTCTCTACCTCACTCTCTACCTCTACCTCGCTCTGCCTCTCTACCTCTCCCTCTATACATCTCTACCTCTCGCTACCTCTCTATCTCTCTACATCTCTCTACCTCTCTCCACCTCTCTCTCTACCTCTCTCTCTCTACCTCTCTTTCTCTCTCTAGCTCTCTACATCTACACCCCTCTACCTCTCTACCTCTCTGTACCTCTTTACCTCTCTATCTCTTCCTCTCCACCTCTCTCTCTCTACCTCTCTCTCTACATCTCTCTCTACCTCTCTCTACCTTCCTCTCGCTACCTCTCTACCTCTCTCTACCTTTCTCTCGCTACCTCTCTCTACCTCTCTTTACCTCTCTCTACCTCTACCTCTCTACACCTCTCTACCTCTCTCTACCTCTCTACCTTTCCACCTCTTTACCTCTCTCTCTACCTCTCTCTATGCCTCTCTTTACCTCTCTCTTTACCTCTCACTCTCTACCTCTCTCTCTATACCTCTCTCTACCTCTTTCTACCTCTCTCTACCTCTCTAACTCTCCCTCTACCACTCTCCCTACCTCTCTCTCTACCTCTCTAACTCTCCTCTACCTCTCTCTCTACCTCTCTCTCTCTACCTCTCTCTACCTACCTCTCTACCTCTCTCTCTACCCCTCTCTCTCTCTCTCTCTACCTCTCTTTCTACCTCTCTCTCTCTACCTCTCTCTCTACCTCTCTCTCTCTCTCTCTCTACCTCTCTCTCTACTTCTCTCTCTACCTCTCTCTCTACCTCTCCCTCTCTACCTCTCTCTCTCTCTATCTTCTACCTCTCTACCTCTCTCTCTCTACCTCTCTACCTCTCTACGTCTACTTCTCTGCCTCTACCTCTCTCTACTTCTCTCTATCTCTCTCTCTACCTCTCTCTCTCTACCTATCTATCTCTCTCTACCTCTCTCTCTCTACCTCTCTCTACCTCTCTACCGCTCTCTACCTCTCTCTCTGCCTCTCTCTACTTCTCTAGCTCTCTCTCTACCTCTCTCTCTATCTCTCTCTACATCTCTACCTCTCTACCTCTCCCTCTCCACCTCTCCCTCTACCTCTCTCTCTCTACCTCTCTACACCTCTCTACTTCTCTCTACCCCTCTACCTCTCTACCTCTCTCTCTACCTCTCTCTCTACCTCTCTCTCTCTACCTCTTTCTCTACCTCTCTCTCTACCTCTCTCTCTCGACCTCTACCTCTCTACCTCTCTACCTCTCTCTACCTCTCTCTGCCTCTCTTCCTCTCTATCTCTCTCTACCTCTCTCTCTCTACCTCTCTCTACCTCTCGCTCTCTCTATCTCTCTACCTCTCTCTCTACCTCTCTCTCTACCTCTCTCTCTATCTCTCTCTCTACCTCTCTCCCCTCACTCTACCTCTCTACCTCTCTACCTTTCTCTCTACCTCTCTCTCTCTCTCTCTACCTCTCTACCTCTATCTCTACCTCTCTACCGCTCTCTCTCTTTATACCTCTATCTACCTCTCTACCTCTCCACCTCTCTCTACCTCTCTACCTCTCTCTCTACCTCTTTCTACCTCTGTACCTCTCTCTCTCTACTGCTACCTATCTATCTCTCCCTCTCTACCTCTCTCTCTCGACCTCTCTCTCTCTACCTCTCTATACCTATTTACCTCTCTGTACCTCTCTACCTCTCTCTCTACCTTTCTCTCTCTACATCTCTACCTCTCTCTCTCCACCTCTCTCTACCTCTCTACTTCTCTACCTCTACTTCTCTACCTCTCTACCTCACTACCTCTCTCTCTCTCCACCTCTCTCTACCTCTCTACTTCTCTAACTCTACTTCTCTACCTCACTACCTCTCTCTCTCTACCTCTCTCTAGCTTTCTACCTCTCTCTCTACCTCTACCTACCTCTCTACCCCTACATGCCTTTACCTCTCTGCCTCTCTCTACCTCTTTCTCTCCCCCTCTCTATCTCTCTATCTACCTCTTTCTCTAGCTCTCTCTCTACCTCTACCTACCTCTCTCTGCCTCTCCCTACCTCTCTACCTCTCTCTCTCTACCTCTCCCTCTACCTCTCTACCTCTATACTTCTCTCTACCTCTCTCAACCTCTCTCTACCTCTCTACACCTATCTACCTCTCTACACCTCTCTACCTCTCTACGCCTCTCTACCTCTCTCTACCTCTCTACATCTCTCTACCTCTCTCTACCTCTCTACCTCTCTCTACCTCTCTCTACCTCTCTCTACCTCTCTACCTCTCGCTCCACCTCTCTCTCTACCTCTACCTCTCTCTCTCTCTACCTCTCTCTCTCTACCTATCTTCCTTTCTACCTCTCTCTACTGCTTTACCTCTCTCTACCTCTCTACCTCTCTCTCTACCTCTCTCTCTACCTCTCTACCTCCCTAACTCTACCTTGCTCCCTCTCTCTCTCTACCTCTCTCTACCTCTCCCAACCTCTCTACTTCTCTACACCCCTCTACCTCTACCTCGTTCCCTCTCTCTACACCTCTCTTTTTACCTCTCTCTCTACCTCTCTACCTCTCTCTACCTCTCTCTGACTCATCCTCTCTACCTCTACCTCTCTACCTATCTCTATCTCTCTCTGCTTCTCTGTACCTCTCTCTACCTCTCTACACCTCTCTACCCCTCTCTAGCTCTCTCTACCTCTCTACCTATCTACCTCTGTCTACCTCTCTACCTCTCTACTTCTCTCGAAGATGGCTGCAGCGTCTACATGGGATGCGGTGGACTAAGTGGCAGCCGGAGACTGAAAGCACTGTTTGTTCTTTAAAAAAAGAAAACAAGCATTGGCATAGCCAATAGGTCTCCCCTTTGGGACCTTATATGTGTTTAGTTAGCTAGTACAATATCCTTGGTGCTACAACATCAAGAGTATAACATCAAACACGTATAAGGTCCCAAAGGCAAGACCTATTGGCTATGCCAATGCTTGTTTTTAAATGCAGCCCGTTTTCCTTACTAGAAAACAGGCTGCGTTTAAAAAGAAAAAAATGAAACTTTGAAGATTCATTAGGTCGAGCATTCGAGACGTCTTGCATATACTTTAGTATATAGTTATATGTGTATGTACTTTGTGGGCTCTGGAGATCAGCCCTAGGACTTGTCTGCTTCCGCTTAGAGACTTTTTCTGTTCAACTGCATCTATTGAACTGTCTTAATAAAAAACGACCAGTAGAGGTCAGTAAAATACCAGAAGTGCTTTCTACTTGTTCTACTGCCTCTATTTAACTGTCTTGATAGAAAACGACCGATAGAGGTCAGTAAAATGCCAGAATTGCTTTCTGCTGAGGGACTTTCTTTTTAGGTCTCGACCTAAAGCTTTGCTTTAGCACTGCTTGTTTGTCGAGATTTCTAGTAAGCGGTCCGAAAAGTCTGCCAAAACTGCAGATTAGACACAGTTCATGTGATGTATGCGCGTGCACAAACCAGCCACGTCACAAACCACCTTTTGTCTGTGCCTCGCATCAGACTTCAAAGGCTTCCACTCCCCCTCTCTCCCCATCAGCATTTTTATGTACCTCGCATCAGACTTTAAAGGCTGCCGCTCCCCCACTGCCCCCCATCAGATGTTCTTACGAGCTACATCCCTTTCTTTCACACTCTGTCACATCCTTAGCTGAGCTTCACCTCACCTCACCACTTCCTCTGCCCTGCCCCACCCACCTCCTCTGCCCACCCTGCCCACTTCCCTCCCTAAAATATCTTCCTAGCTCCCTGTTTCCTCTCTCGCTTCCTTCTTTAATATTGCCCTCCCACCCAATAGCAGCATGTCCCTGGTTGCTTTCCACCGTCGCTGCTTCCGCCCGGCCACCACCCTCCTACATAAACACAGCGTTTCACTTATTAGATAGGCCCCGTCACAAATGCTTTGTTGTGACAAACTGAACTCTCAGCACACACGGAGTGAGCCTGTTTGTCAACAGTCCTGCTGTGAAACTTGCCTCAGTTTCTGTCCGCTGCCTATCTTCGGTTTTCTGCTCACTGCCTCCGAGCTCCAAAACTGTAGCATGGCGTCCTCATACTAGTTCCGAGCTGCCTCTCTGCAAGCCCGCAGATCCTTTTTATTGGGGGAGCCCTACCATGCCCAGAACAATTGCCTGGTAAGTAAAACTTCTAAAAAGGCAAAGTTAAGCAGGTCCGATACGCAAGTACAGAAAGTCAGTGTTCAATTAATTTCACACAAAAATGCAAGCTATGTGCAGTGCGTTCTTTAACCCAGCTGACATTCTCAAATCACAGCCTCGTCTCTCACGATGGCGCTCGGGGGGGCTGCTAAGTAAGTCTACTGTAATAGAAGCATACTGCCCCACTGCAAGTAAATACTCCACATAAGCAGACAAATGTCACATGCCTGGTATTGCAATTTGATGGAAACACGCAGCCGTCACCATTCGTGAAAATAAGTTATGTAAAGCAAATTCAGTGGGTCTGCAAACATCCACATTCACTTTTTGAGACAAGCAGCTTGCCCTCTACGGATTACTTCCTTATTTTACTGTTGACTCTTTTCTTTCACTCTTCAGTGTCACACAGGGGCTGCACTGCACTAGCCGTAGTGCACCATGTCTGAGCTCTTTCAGCTGCAGCTGAATCATTGTGGTGTCCATCAAAGGGGGTGTCTGGGTAGCACATAAATGCTCTTTTCATTCTTCTTTTCCATTTTTTTCCTATCTTGTTACCTTCACTAGTAAAACACCTGCTCCCCCCACCAAATCACCAGTCCATTTCCCTTCTTTCCCACAACTCCCCTACATACCATTTTTTTTTAAGCAGAGTTCACTTGCCAGGCTTCCCTTCCCTATTCCCTATCGCCTTTGTGTTTATTCCTTCAGAGCATTTTGCACCAAGTTGTGGACCGCATTGTGAAACCACTATGCATTGCATTTGCCTGCTGTCTCCTTTATATTGCACAATAGCTTTTGTTTTAACTCCACCCTCCAACTCCACCCTCCAACTCCAACCTCCAACTCCACCCTCCAACTCCAACTCCACCCTTCAACTCCACTCTCCAACTCCAACTCCAACTCCACTCTCCAACTCCAACTCCACTCTCCAACTCCAACTCCACCCTCCAACTCCACTCTCCAACTCTAACTCCAACTCCACCCTCCAACTCCAACTCCACCCTCCAACTCCAACTCCACCCTCCAACTCCACCCTCCAACTCCAACTCCACCCTCCAACTCCAACTCCACTCTCCAACTCCACTCTCCAACTCCAACTCCACCCTCCAACTCCACTCTCCAACTCTAACTCCAACTCCACCCTCCAACTCCAACTCCACCCTCCAACTCCACCCTCCAACTCCACCCTCCAACTCCAACTCCACCCTCCAACTCCAACTCCACCCTCCAACTCCATTCTCCAACTCCACTCTCCAACTCCAACTCCACCCTCCAACTCCACTCTCCAACTCTAACTCCAACTCCACCCTCCAACTCCACTCTCCAACTCTAACTCCAACTCCACCCTCCAACTCCACCCTCCACTCCAACTCCACCCTCCATGTCGTGTATCACAGAGGTCCCAGGCAGAGGTCACCGTTCCCCAGGAGCGAAGCTAATGTCTCTACCTTTCCCAAAAGTACAACCCTCACCGTGTCACAAAGGAACACACAAGAGAGGATAAATAACCTCAGAAAATGGAGAGACCAAGGAAAGATGATACCCCAAGTTCGTCTGTCAGCATGCTGGAGGAATGTTCAAGTCAGGAACAGATAGGAGCTCTGCATAAAGAAGGAATAGGACAAAAAAACAAACAAAATTACTGGGAATTCTTACACATACACTTTAAATACTCTCTACACTAACCATGAAGTTAGTGTGATTGTGTGCCATCCCATCCTTACTTGTGTTTTGACGGTCCAAAAGGGGTGTCTTAAGGAAACTATTCCTTGGTCTCCAAAAATAAAGCTGCAAAGGAGAACTTCCTGTAGTTCGACAGAAAAAGTAATAACAAGTTGTACGTGGTTTTCTTTAGTATTCAAGCAGCACAGTAAAGTTTTCCAGAATGGGAATTGATTAGGAGATTGGTATCTTTTACATTCTTGCCGCGTAGGAGGTTCGAGGATTATTAGAGTTAAGGAACTTGTCAAAACACACGTAATTCTTGGTGCACTGTGCGGGGTAGTTCAATCCACAAAACACGATGAGCCGACAATGTTCAGACAAAAGAAAAGATGAACGCGTCCTCGCGTTTACTCTGGGAAAGTGAAAACCTCCAAATGGGCAGATGATGCAGCGCGCTACAGCGCTAAACACTGTGGCCTTTTGAATTCAGCACGGGTTGGTGCTGGGAATCTGGGAACACAGCTGCTGTAGAGTGCAGGGTCACCCCCAATAATCACGCTCACTCTGCTGTGCTTTCAATGCTTTATTATCTTTAGTCTTCCCTATAGAGCGCCGAGCCTATCCTGCTCGTACCGACTCCTTTGCGCCAATGCCCTCGGGGTGCGCGCGCAGCTCAATATGGCACCGGCACGTCACGCTCTGACGTGACGTGCAAACACTAGACTGCGTCTCTACATATCTCCCCTTTTTTATCAATATAACCATTATTTACTTATAGTCCACTGTTCATATCATAGTCTCTAAATCTGGCGGGCCTGATCACCGCTCTACCCCTTTGGGTCAGTCTTACCGGGGTCTTGGGGGTGCCTTCTTCACTCCTTCCTGTACTCACTGGCACTGCGGGGATTCTTTCCTCTTTGCTCAAACTTTCTCCCGCCGTTTGCTCCTGATCACCTTCTCCGTTGGTCTCTGGGTCTGTCTCTGACTGGCCTTGCTGGTCACTATCCTGTCCCTCATCTTCTATGTCCATTCCGCCATGGTCCCAGTTCAAAACCTTGTTGCAACTCGCCATGCGGTCCTGCGACCATACATTTCCATCACTTAGTAGGGCCGCTCTGCTCATGATTTCCTGTACCTGCATGGGCTCACTGTACTTGCTTTCTCCTTTTTTCTGCAATGTGGGCAGCTTTACACGTACCCATTCTCCCTTTTCTAATCCGGTGTTCTTCACGTTTCTCCTGTTATTATAGTGTTTAGTGTAGATTGCTTGTGCTTTCTCCAAGTTCGCTCTCACCACCGCCGGGGACCATTCACTTGTTATCGTTTTCTCCTTCCACACTCTGTTGTCTTGGGTGAATGGTTCGCGTCCTCTCAGTATCTGGAAGGGACTGTATCCTGTGCTTGTTGGGGTGATTCTGTATGCCCACATCATGTGCCATATTTCCACTTCCCAATCCTTGTTGTCCGATATTGCCGCTTGTACCGCCCCCATTACCACTCTGTTAAAACGCTCTACTAGTCCGTTCCCGGCGGGGTGGTAGATGGATGTGTGTCTCGTCAAAATGCCGTTCCTTTGCATGAAATTGTTCAATTTCTCTGATCGGAATTGGGGCCCATTGTCACTGAGAATGGCCTTTGGAATTCCTTCCCTCACAAACGTATCCGCCAAGAACTTTATGACCGTCTCTGCATCCATGGTTTCTTCTATTTTTTGTTCCGGCCACTTCGAATACCTGTCCACCAAGACACACACGTACTTCTGGACCCCTCGGGTGTCCAGAATCGGGCCCAATATGTCCACTGACAGCTCTTCCCATGGGTTTTTTGGGTGGTCAAAAGTTCCCATTGCAGGGCGTAGGGGTTTGAGAACCTTGTCGGCGCCTTGGCATCGAGTGTAGTTTCTGACGTGCCTCTCAGCTCTCAGATCCATTCCTGGCCACCAGTAGTCTTGTCTGGCCCTCAGTCTTAGTTTGCTTATGCCTAGGTGTCCTTCGTGGAGCAGGTCCAAAAGTCTACCGATGATGTTAGACGGGGGAATCACCTTTTCCCCCCTGTGTACGAATATGCCCCTGTCGTCCATCGACAGCTCTTCTCTGATCTCGAAGTAGGGTCTTAGGTCTCCTTTGATCAACCTCTTGTCAGGCCAACCTTGGGTGATGTGCGCTTTTACTTCCTTTAGGGATTGGTCTTCCTCATACGCTTGTTTCCACTCTTGGAGGCTGATGGTGGACTCTTGGTCGGCTGTGAGCGCCACCCATTCTTCTGTTGCTGTCTTGTCCTCCTCACTCGGTTCCATGGCCGCCGCCCTGCTCAAGTAGTCTGCCACTCTGTTCTTGCTTCCGGGGATATATTACACATCATACCTAAATTCCAGGAGTTTCAGCGACATCTTGGAGATCCGGGGGGTTGCTTCTGCGTGTCCGCTTGACGTCAGTACCTTCAGTAAAGGCTTGTGGTCTGTTCTTAGTTTGAACCGGTTGCCCCATAAGAACTGTCTGAATCTGGTTGTGGCCCACACCACCGCCAACATCTCCTTTTCTATCACGCTGTACTTCTGTTCTGTGTCGCTCAGCGTGCGTGATGCGAAACTAATTGTGTCCATTTGCCCTTGTCCTCAGTCTTGCATGAGGATGGCGCCTAGCCCTTTGTCGCTGGCGTCCGTGGTTAACACTGTTTCCCCTTGCGGATCGTATCCTTGGAGCGGGATTGCTCCCACTATCTCTTTCTTGATCACCTCGAACTCTCCTTGGGCCTCCTCTGACCAGTGGAATTCTGTGTTTTCTCGTGTCAGTTGCCTCATATGGTGAGTTTTGGAGGCGAAGTGCTGGACGAATTTTCCGTAGTATTCTGCCATGCCGATGAAAGATCTGACTTCATCTTTGGTGGTCGGAGGGGGCGCCTCACATATAGCTTTCACGTTGTCTGCCTTTGGGGTCACTCCTCGTACTCCAATCTCGTGCCCCAGGTACGTCACTGACTCCATCCCTATCCGGCACTTAGACCACTCCGGCGTGAGGCCTTTCCGTTCCAGGATGCGCAGCACCTCCCCCAGCTTCATATCGTGGTCGTGTTTGTCCTGTCCCATCACTAAGATGTCGTCCTGGAAATATTGGACTCCCCTGGTGTTTTGAAAGAGTTGGTGCATCAATTTTTGAAATACTGCTGCCGCAGAGGCCAGCCCAAATGGCAGGCGGCGGAATTGATAGCATCCGAATGGGGTGATGAACGACGTGAGACGGCGGCTTTCCGGGTGTAGTGCGATTTGGTGGTATGCAGAGGTCAAGTCGATGGTGGAGTACCATTTGACGCCCCTGGTGCTGGCTAGCATCTCCTCTATCCTGGGTAGGGGAAATCTTTCCACCACAATGTTCTTGTTTAGCTCACGCAGGTCGACACATAGCCTGACCTTGCCGGTGGGTTTCTTAACTACTACCAAGGGCGCGAGCCACTCCGCGCACGTGATGGGCTCGATGATCCCCTTCCTTTCCAGGTCCTGGAGTTCCTCCCGCACTGCTTCACGTACTGCTAATGGGACGTTCCTTGCTTTATGGGCGACTGGTACTGCGTTTTCCTTTAGAATGATCTTGTGTGCGAACTTTTCCAGCTTGCCCACTGTCCCACCAAATACCTTGGGGAACCCATTCTTCCACTTGTCTTTGTCCGGCCAATCTTCGGGTTCTGTCAGCAGTATTTGTTCCTTGCCTCCTGGGTCTAGCTTGATCCCTAGGTCTCCTTGGTCTAACCAACCCAGAACTGAGGGACCTTTCTCCGATACATAGAGTTTGCAGACGGCGACTCGGCCGCGGAATTCAAAGTTTAGGGGTCTGAACCCTGCCATGGGAATGCGGTCCCCATTGTAGGTGACTGGACCAATGTCGAGCTTTTCCAGTTCTGGGCCTAGGTGCGGCGCAAATTTTTCTTCCCATACAGCTCTCTGGACGATGGTGTATGGTGATCCGGTGTCAGCCACCACGCTGATCGTGATGCCTCCTATCGTCATTTCGAGGACGGATTTCATCGTTCTCTTGCCGTCAATGCTTAGGACTTGCCCATCTTCACCCTGCATTTGGTCGTATATACAAAGCACCGTGACGACCTCCTCTTCCTCGGCTGTATCTTCCTGGTCGTCTTTGTTGTGGCCTACGTATTTAACCATGCTCTTGGAGGCTTTTTTCCTGCACACCTTCTCGTAGTGTCCTATGATGCCACAGTATAAGCATTTGGCGCGAAATGCCGGGCACTTCCTGTCGTGTGCCTCGTGCGACCAGCTTCCGCATCTGTAACATGCCTTCTTGTTTCCTCCTCCTTGCTTCCCTTGGTGACTCGCGTTGCCGTATCCCTTGCCTTGCCCCTTGTCTCCTGTCTTCCTGTTTTGGAATTCTTTGCGGGGCTCTTCTGTACCAATTCTATTCACCATGGTGCTAGGCGCGGCCTCTTTCTTCGTCGCATCTACACACCTTCTTGCCAACTCCGCCCTTTTGACGATGACCATTACGTCTTTTAAGGTGGTGTCTCCGCTGGCCCATAGTTTGTCTTGCACAGACGTGCACGTGGTGTGCATTATCACCTGGTCCTTGATGAATTCTTCCTCCCAGTTGTCGTATTTGCACGTGGCCGCGAGACGCCTCAGTGTCGCCACATACTTTTCTATTGTCTCTCCCTGGCGCTGCTTCCTTTGTTGAAAGTTGAATCTATCCACTGACACACACACTGCCGGCCTGAAGTGTTCATTGAGGTCATCTATTGCATGTGCGTATACGTCGTCGTCAGTGCTTGCTCTTTGCTTCGGCACCAGGCTTTTATATACTCTCAGCCCTTCTGGGCCTAAGTTCAACAGTAGGATTTGTTTCTTTCTCGAGGGTTTGAAAACTTCTTCATTTTCGTCTTCTAAGACTCCAATGAAGTTGTCAATGTATTCCCTCCAGTCCTCCCATCAGTGGTTCTCCCGGTCTGGGTAAGAACTGCACTGGCGCCGTCGCGTATCCTGCCTGCACACTCATTCTTTCGCTCTTGATCTGGGGTTGCGCGCTTGCTTGGCCTCGAGGGTTCCCTGGTGTACTGTCTTGCTCTTCCTTGCCGATGTGGGTCTGGGGACTACCTGCGTCAGCCCCCTCGCGCTTTGGTGAGGTATCCAGCGCGCTCCTCTAGACCTCAAAGTTGTGCCTGGTCTTGGCGCGCTTTTCCTGCCACCCGGGGTCTGTCCCTTGCAGTGGTGACCTTCCTGTGCCTCAGGGCGTTCTGGGGCTCTGCCGCGCTCTATAGGGTAGCTGCTGGGTAAGCGGCGTCTTCCTCGGCCCTCTGGTTCTCTGGGCGCTGTGGTTCTGCCTGGCATGTGCTGCTCTGCCACCGGTGTCTTGCTGGTTCCCTCGGTGTGGTTTCTCACTGTGGGGGGTAGGGGGTCTGGCATCCCACCCTCGTCGCCATTGTAGAGTGCAGGGTCACTCCCAATAATCACGCTCACTCTGCTGTGCTTCCAATGCTTTATTATCTTTAGTCTTCCCTATAGAGCGCCGAGCCTATCCTGCTCGTACCGACTCCTTCGCGCCAATGCCCTCGGGGTGCGCGCGCAGCTCAATATGGCACCGGCACGTCACGCTCTGACGTGACGTGCAAACACTAGACTGCGTCTCTACAGCTGCTTTTAATAATAAAAGCCGAGGAAACTTGTCAGGGAAGATATTAGCGCTGGGCGCGCGCAGGTTCCAAAAATTAGCATACAGCAGATCAAAAACCTCCAAAGTACAACACACGAAATCCAGGAAGGCTCGACCAGGTTGACACAGACTCAATCACGGTATCCAACAAGGGATTAGCGAGGAAAGCCAAGTACTGCACGCTTGCACCTGGAGACTTAAGAACCTGCCTGTTAGACGGACCGGGAGGGTCGGCCGAGATTACGGGGAGAGGTCTCCAGGGAGAGCCGTCTCCAACGACTGTACAGATAAGTAACTTCCCCCCCACAGACAGACACCACACAGGAGTGAAGGTTAACGAGACTTTATATGCAATTCTTAGGTTACGTTGGTATGATACAAGGAGGTCTGGACTCAGGGGTCCCCTCGATTCGAGTCTTTGGTTGAGGAAAGGGGTAGCGGGACAGTCTTAGTTACCAGTGAGTTCAAAATAGCTCTCAATCCTCGAGCTCGGCGTTCTTGATGATCGGGCCGTGGAGGAGCCAAGCAGGTCCCGAGATGGATGAAGGAAGGACGACGGTCCGCGGCGGAGCCTGCAGGTCCCGGTGAAAGATGACGGTTACAACGGTCCGCGGCCACGCCAGCAGATCCGGACGACGGTGAAGGATGAAGGTTACGACGGCTGTGGCAGCGCCAACAGGCCGGACGATGAAGGTTACGACGGCTGTGGCAGCGCCAACAGGCAGGACGATGGTGCACAGGACAGAGCTACGGCAGCGCCAGTAGTCCGTCCAGGATGAGTTCCTCTTTACGTCTCTCGACTCCAAGATACAACTGCCTTCCTGCTCTGGAGCTGCCCCAGTTATAGGGCTGGCGTGCTTTGATGTCCGGACCCTCGCACTTGGAGGTCGGGAGGTCCGGGATGAGGGAGTCCAGACACCCAGCAGGGGGGTGGAGCCAGCGCCCGGGGAGGCGATGGGCGAGCGGCACTTGGTGGGGGAGAGCCATCGACACCTCCTTCTCCCATTGACTTGCCAAGTAGCCCGCTCACCTCCTGGGTGGATGGTGGTGCCGGGATGTCTGAGGCCTGGCCAGGCCCAGGGTTGAGGTCGGCCGGGGGCCAGGCGGCCACGTGGTGAAGTGTCCAAGATGGCGGCCCGGGCTGGGCGCGTGGGCCGGCAGTGGATCGGGCCCATGAGGTCGACATGCTCGAGGGCAGGGGTCCCTGAGGGGACGGAGGACGTACAATGGTGGTGTGGGGTGCTTGTGTGACCGGGCTCGGGCCGGGTCGAGCCGGGGGAGAGCGGCCCTTCGTGTGGCCTGTCCAACATGCGTCCCCCCCAGCTGAAGGCGGGGAGAGTCACCCATCCTCTTGGGGACTCTCTTCGTCGAGGCGGAAAAATCGGGACAGGCCATCCGCGTTGGCGTGGTCGGACCCAGGCCGGTGTTCGACGGTGAAGTCCATACCCTGCAAGGATATGGACCAGCGTAGCAACTTGGGGTTTTCCCCCCGCATGTGCATCAGCCACTGCAGGGGTCGGTGGTCGGTCTGCACCCGAAAGTGGGTGCCGAAAAGGTAGGGCCGGAGCTTCTTGAGGGCCCATACCACAGCGAAGGCTTCCCTCTCTATGGTGCTCCAGCGTTGTTCCCTTGGTAGGAGTCTCCGGCTGATGAAGGCCACCGGTTGATCAAGGCCCTCGGTGTTCACTTGGGACAGGACCGCCCCAATGCCCTGGTCGGAGGCGTCCGTCTGGACGACGAACTCCCGGCTGTAGTCTGGGGCCTGGAGCACAGGAGCGGAACACATGGCGGCCTTCAATTGTTCGAATGCCGCTTGACACTCTGGGGTCCAGTTCACCTTCTTGGGCTGATTTTTTGACGTGAGCTCGGTGAGGGGGCCCACTATGGTACCATAGTCTTTCACGAACCTTCGGTAATAGCCCGTGAGGCCCAGGAAGGCTCGTACCTCGGTTTGGGTGATAGGGGGCTGCCAGTCCTGGATGGCGGCAATTTTCAGTTGTAGAGGGGCCACTAGGCCGCTTCCCACCTGGTGTCCGAGGTAGGTCACAGACCCTTGTCCAATTTGACACTTGCTGGCCTTGATCGTGAGGCCAGCTCGCTGAAGGGCTTGCAGTACTGCTCGGAGGTGGTGGAGGTGCTCGGTCCAATGGTGGCTGTACACAGCGATGTCGTCTAGGTAGGCGGCACTGAACCCTTCGAGCCCCGCCAGGACCTGATTGACGAGCCGTTGGAAAGTCGCTGGGGCATTCTTCATACCGAAGGGCATGACCGTAAAATGGTAATGGCCATCGGGGGTGGAGAAGGCAGAACGTTCTTGTGCTCGGGGTGTGAGGCCGATCTGCCAATAACCTGCTGTCAGGTCGAAGATGCTAAGGTAGCGGGCAGCTCCCATTCGGTCGACCAGTTCATCTGCCCGGGGGATGGGATGTGCGTCCGTTCTGGTGACTTCATTCAGGCCCCGGTAGTCGACGCAGAACCGGAGTTCTGGTGTGGTTCCGGGGGCGGCTGCTTTGGGGACCAGTACGACCGGGCTGGCCCATGGGCTGTCTGAGGGCTCGATGACCCCGAGCGTGAGCATCTTAGCCACTTCCGCCTGGATGCAGGCCCGTACCCGATCAGGTACGCGGTAGGCCCGGTGGCGGATAGGAGGGCTGTCTCCGGTATCTACATCGTGCACACACCAGGAAGTGACACCTGGGGTGAGGGAGAACAGATTGGCGAACCGTGACAGGAGGGCTTGGCACTCTTGGCGTTGTTCTCTGGTGAGGGTCTCCGAGAGTCGGACCCCATCTACGGAGCCGTCTTGCTCCTGGGTCCGCAGGAGGTCAGGGAGAGGCTCGGAGTCGTCTTCAACCCCATTGTCCGTGGCCATCAATAGGCTGAGTTCTGTTCGTGCAAAGTGGGGTTTCAGTCTGTTGGTGTGGAGGACTCGGAGGGGGTTCCGGGAGGACTCCATATCGATCAGATAGGTGGCAGGACCCTTGCGCTCGATCACCTTGAAGGGCCCCGTCCATTTGTCTTGGAGAGCGCATGGCTCCGTGGGGGACATGACCCATACCTGTTGTCCCGGTTCGAATTCAATGGATGAGGCGTTCTGGTCATACCATTTTTTCATGTCCTCTTGACTGGCCTCTAGGTTGGCTTTTGCTAGGTCTCTGAACCGCCGGGACTGGTTGCGGAGGGTGAGGAGGTACCGGAAGACATCCGGAGGGTTCTTGGTCGGAGGCATCTCCCAGCCTTCTTTGATCAGGCTGAGCGGCCCCCGCACTGGGTGCCCATAGAGCAGTTCGAATGGGCTGAAGCCTAGGGATTTCTGTGGGACCTCTCGGTAGGCGAAGAGGAGGCACGGCAGCAGCACGTCCCACTGGCGACGGAGGGGCTCTTCCAATCCCCCGATCATTCCTTTCAGCGTGCGGTTGAACCGCTCAACAAGTCCGTTCCCTTGGGGGTGATAGGGGGTCGTGAAGCGGTAGGTGACCCCACACTGTTGCCAGAGAGATTTCATGTATTTAGAGATAAAGTTCGTGCCTCTGTCGCTGACGACTTCTCGGGGGAACCCCACACGGGAGAAGATCCCCATCAGGGCCCGGCCGACCACTGGGGCTGTCACGGTCCGGAGAGGAACAGCCTCAGGGTAGCGGGTGGCGTGGTCCACTAGCACCAGAATGAAGCGATGTCCTTGTTTTGTACGCGGGTCCAGGGGTCCCACAATGTCTATTCCGACCCTCTCAAATGGGGTCGTGACTACTGGAAAAGGTTGCAAGGGGGCTTTTAGTTTGCGGCCGCTCTTCCCACTGGCTTGGCACGTGGGGCAAGATCGGCAATGCTGGTGCACATCGTTCCTCATTTTGGGCCAGAAGAAGTGGGTCACTAGGCGACTGTAAGTTTTATCTTGTCCTAGGTGCCCTGCTAGGGGGACATCGTGGGCCAGGTTTAACAGGAAGTCTCTAAAGCAGAGGGGCACTACTAGTACTCGGTTGGCCCCCAGTTCGGCGATTCGTTGCTCGCTGTATAACAGATCATTGTCCCAGTAGACCCAATGAGTTCCGGAGGTGTCCCCTGCGCTTTGGGCGAGCGCTTGTTGGCGGAGTCCCTCAAGGGAGGGACAGGTCTTCTGTTCCTGGCGAAATTGTTCTTGTGTGGGTCCCCCCTCTTGGGCCCACTGGTCAAGGTTAGCGAGGTCGGAAGGTTGAGCCGGTTCGAGGGGGGTGTCCTGGTCGGGGGTTTCGGCTGGGGCGACCGGAGGCGGTGGCGCCGGCCATTCTGGTTCTTCCGGGTGATGGTTGGCACGGGCGGCCATGGACCGGGTGGTGACGCACGCCCAGTCCGGGACGCCCAACATCCCCAAGTGTTCTTTTCGCTCCACAGCGGCCCACGGGGAGCTCTCCAGGTCATTCCCGAGGAGGCAGTCCACGGGGGCGTCGTCTCGGACCGTCACCTTCAACATGCCGGAGACCCCTCCCCACTCAAAAGGGACGCAGGCCATCCGACACAGACTTTCCGAGTTGTCGGCTGAGCGTACAGGGCAGAGAATGTTCGGTAGATATTGTTCTGGGGTCACCAGGTGGCAGCGGACGGCTGTCACACTGGCCCCGGTGTCCCGAAGGGCCTCGGCCCGTTGTCCATTGATGCTCACCCATTGGCTGTACTTCTGGGTGTTAGCGGGTAGGGGGACCCGCGGGACCATGTCTCTTCCCCCTAAGCACGCGAGAGTCATGGCGGCTGGCTCCCACTCTGGATACTCTTGTTCGTCTGTTTCTTGTTCCTCGGAGATCTGTTCTTCCCCTAGTGCTGCGGCGGCCACATGGCGGGGTTTTGGACTCTGATACTGCGGGCAGTTTGGGTCGTTTGCATAGTGGCCGACTCGTTGGCATCGGTGACACGTGACGTTTGCTCTGTACC
Source organism: Lissotriton vulgaris (assembly GCF_964263255.1). Taxonomy (NCBI): domain Eukaryota; kingdom Metazoa; phylum Chordata; class Amphibia; order Caudata; family Salamandridae; genus Lissotriton; species Lissotriton vulgaris. The sequence continues at coordinate 579,301,877 of NC_141697.1, forward strand.
CTGGTCGCGCCGGGGTGCTGCCCCGGTTGGCCGGGGGGGTGGTGCTGGTAACGGGGGCGGCCGGAGTGTTGTCTCTTCCCCGCCCTGGGCCTCCTCCTCCTCTGGGTCGGTGGTGACCATTGTTGTTCCTGTTTTGCTCGTAGGACCCATTCCGGCCCACTCTGGTGATCTCCCACCGGTCAGCTTCGGCTGCGAGCTGCCGGGGATCGGTTAACTTGCTGTCGAGGAGGTGTTGGCGTAGTTCAATGAAGCAATTGTTGGACAGATGCTCCCATACCATTAGATTGAACAGTTGCTCGTAGGTCGTGACGTTGTTCCCTTTGATCCAGCCTTCGAAAGCTCGGCTAAAGTACGTTACATAGTCCACCCAAGTTGTACCCGGGATGCGTGTGCAGTCTCTGAACCTCTGACGGTACATCTCGGGCGTGAGGCCATAGCGGGTGAGAAGGGCTGCTTTCATATGGTCGTAGGAGGTCATCTGGTGGTCTGGGAGCTGTAACAGGGTATCGCGGCCCTCATTGAGGAATCTGCCCCATAGGCCGGCTCCCCAATCGTTTCTATCGATCCGGTGCGCAGTCATAGCGATTTCATAAGCCTTAAACCATTGCTGGATATCGTCCTCTCGAAAATATTCTCGGACAACATCCTTGGGGATGTGTACTTTTTTCTCCGTGGTCCCGGGGGTGTGTGGTCCCTCAGGCACCCCCAACTCTTTATTCTGCTTGCGCAGGTTGATCTCGGCTAGGTTCCGTTCGTGCTCGTACGCTAGTTTCTTTTCCTCGAGCTCCCTTTGTCTCTGTTTCTCCTCTCTTTCTTCTCGGATACGTAGGTGCTCTAAGTTTATCTTTTGTTCGGCCAACTTGAGTTCTACGTCCATCTTGAGTCGGGCCATTTCTAGCTCGTGTAGTCGGGTTTTTTCTCTTTCTTGGATCTCGTCTGGCGAGAGACCGGTTCTTTGCCCTTCAGGGGCCGTGTTGCTTTTTTTCGCGGTGCTTTGCTCAGGAGCTTCGGTATCCCCGGTCTCTGCCCAAGATTCTAGGGCATGCTTAAAATCGTCCTTGGTGCTTAGTCCGGTGGTAGCGATACCTAGTTCAATGCAGAACTGCTTTAGTTCACGATGGCTGTACTCCTCTAGTTTTTCCATTTGGAACTTCTCAGTTGATCCGCTCTCTTTAGTTGTCATTGTGGTTCGTTGTGGGGTGAGCTACTCTCTGTACGTATGCGGTGATTCGGATCGCGCCGCTGGCCACCAATGTTAGACGGACCGGGAGGGTCGGCCGAGATTACGGGGAGAGGTCTCCAGGGAGAGCCGTCTCCAACGACTGTACAGATAAGTAACTTCCCCCCCACAGACAGACACCACACAGGAGTGAAGGTTAACGAGACTTTATATGCAATTCTTAGGTTACGTTGGTATGATACAAGGAGGTCTGGACTCAGGGGTCCCCTCGATTCGAGTCTTTGGTTGAGGAAAGGGGTAGCGGGACAGTCTTAGTTACCAGTGAGTTCAAAATAGCTCTCAATCCTCGAGCTCGGCGTTCTTGATGATCGGGCCGTGGAGGAGCCAAGCAGGTCCCGAGATGGATGAAGGAAGGACGACGGTCCGCGGCGGAGCCTGCAGGTCCCGGTGAAAGATGACGGTTACAACGGTCCGCGGCCACGCCAGCAGATCCGGACGACGGTGAAGGATGAAGGTTACGACGGCTGTGGCAGCGCCAACAGGCCGGACGATGAAGGTTACGACGGCTGTGGCAGCGCCAACAGGCAGGACGATGGTGCACAGGACAGAGCTACGGCAGCGCCAGTAGTCCGTCCAGGATGAGTTCCTCTTTACGTCTCTCGACTCCAAGATACAACTGCCTTCCTGCTCTGGAGCTGCCCCAGTTATAGGGCTGGCGTGCTTTGATGTCCGGACCCTCGCACTTGGAGGTCGGGAGGTCCGGGATGAGGGAGTCCAGACACCCAGCAGGGGGGTGGAGCCAGCGCCCGGGGAGGCGATGGGCGAGCGGCACTTGGTGGGGGAGAGCCATCGACACCTCCTTCTCCCATTGACTTGCCAAGTAGCCCGCTCACCTCCTGGGTGGATGGTGGTGCCGGGATGTCTGAGGCCTGGCCAGGCCCAGGGTTGAGGTCGGCCGGGGGCCAGGCGGCCACGTGGTGAAGTGTCCAAGATGGCGGCCCGGGCTGGGCGCGTGGGCCGGCAGTGGATCGGGCCCATGAGGTCGACATGCTCGAGGGCAGGGGTCCCTGAGGGGACGGAGGACGTACAATGGTGGTGTGGGGTGCTTGTGTGACCGGGCTCGGGCCGGGTCGAGCCGGGGGAGAGCGGCCCTTCGTGTGGCCTGTCCAACACTGCCCATCAGCTGATCGGTCCCAAAGCAGTATGGGACAGCACACAACCCATCTCCTTTGCAGTGCGTTCTGGGTCCTGTAGTAAAATCAGGGGTTTAGGTAGCTCTAGTCCTAACACTCCAACTCCACCCTCCAACTCCAACTCCACCCTCCAACTCCACCCTCCAACTCCACCCTCCAGCTCCACCCTCGAACTCCAGCTCCACCCTCCAACTCCACCCTCCAACTCCAACTTCCAACTCCAACTCCACCCTCCAACTCCACCCTCCAATTCCAACTCCACCCTCCAGCTCCAACTCCACCCTCCAACTCCAACTCCACCGTCCAACTCCACTCTCCAACTCCAACTTCACTCTCCAACTCCAACTCCACTCTCCAACTTCAACTCCACCCTCCAACTCCACCCTCCAACTCCACCCTCCAACTCCACCCTCCAACTCCACCCTCCAACTCCAACCTCCAACTCCAACTCCACCCTCCAACTCCACTCTCCAACTCCACCCTCCAACTCCACTCTCCAACTCCACTCTCCAACTCACCCTCCAACTCCAACCCCACCCTCCAACTCCAACTCCACTCTCCAACTCCACTCTCCAACTCCACTCTCCAACTCCACTCTCCAACTCCAACTCCACTCTCCAACCCCAACTCCACCCTCCAACTCCACCATCCAACTCCACCATCCAACTCCAACTCCACCCTCCAACTCCACCCTCCAACTCCACTCTCAAACTCCACTCTCCAACTCCACTCTGCAACTCACCCTCCAACTCCACCTTCCAACTCCAACTCCACCCTCCAACTCCAACTCCACCCTCCAACTCCACCCACCAACTCCACCCTCCAACTCCACCCTCCAACTCCAACTCCACCCTCCAACGCCACCCTCCATCACTCAGGAACACCACCACATCACTCAGGAACACCACCATATCACTCAGGGACACCACCACATCACTCAGGGGCAACACCACATCACTCAGTGGCACCACTCAGGGGCACCACCACATCACTCTAGGGCACCACCACATCACTCAGGGGCACCACTCGGGGGCATCACCACATCACTCGGGGACACCACCACATCACTCAGGAACACCACCACATCACTCGAGAACACCACCACATCACTCAGGGACACCACCACATCACACAGGGGCACCACCACATCACTCGGGGACACCACCACATCACTCAGGGACACCACCACATCAATTGGAGACACCACCACATCACTCGGGTACACCACCACATCACTCTGGGCACCACCACATCACTCAGGGGCACCACTCAGGGGCACCACCACATCACTCGGGGACACCACCACATCACTCGGGGACACCACCACATCTCTCTGGGACACCACCACATCACTAGGGGACACCACCACATCAATTGGAGACACCACCACATCACTCGGGTACACCACCACATCACTCTGGGCACCACCACATCACTCAGGGGCACCACTCAGGGGCACCACCACATCACTCGGGGACACCACCACATCACTCGGGGACACCACCACATCACTCTGGGACACCATCACATCACTCGGGGACACCACCACATCACTCTGGGACACCACCACATCACTCTGGGACACCACCACTTCACTCTGGGACACCACCACTTCACTCGGGGACACCACCACATCACTCAGGGACACCACCACATCACACAGGGGCACCACCACATCACTCGGGGACACCACCACATCACTCAGGGACACCACCACATCAATTGGAGACACCACCACATCACTCGGGTACACCACCACATCACTCTGGGCACCACCACATCACTCAGGGGCACCACTCAGGGGCACCACCACATCACTCGGGGACACCACCACATCACTCGGGGACACCACCACATCTCTCTGGGACACCACCACATCACTAGGGGACACCACCACATCAATTGGAGACACCACCACATCACTCGGGTACACCACCACATCACTCTGGGCACCACCACATCACTCAGGGGCACCACTCAGGGGCACCACCACATCACTCGGGGACACCACCACATCACTCGGGGACACCACCACATCACTCTGGGACACCATCACATCACTCGGGGACACCACCACATCACTCTGGGACACCACCACATCACTCTGGGACACCACCACTTCACTCTGGGACACCACCACTTCACTCGGGGACACCACCACATCACTCTGGGACACCACCACATTACTCTGGGACACCACCACATCACTCTAATACACCACCACGTCACTCTAATACACCACCACATCACTCAGCCCAACCACATCATCACTCAGCACCACAACAGCACTGTCCTTGCTTGCTACCAACAAGCATTGCCTTAGCCAATAGGACTCGCATTAGGAAAGTGTAGGCTATTGGCTTTGTGAATAACGATGCTATTGATTTATATATTTTCAAAGCCAACACACATTAAAAAAATGTGTCATTTAAAATACCAATAGCTCACACTTTCCTAACGCGAGACCTATTGCATTGCAAATGCTTGTTTTATTTTTCTGGCAACTGCCTCTATTTACCTTTCTTGATCGAAAACGACCAGCAGGTCAGTAAAATACCAGAATCACTTAAGCATGCTCTAGTTTCCAGTCCATAGAAATTGTCTTCCACAAGCACCTGTAGACAATAATAATTTGTTCACATCTTGTATTTTCAGTGATATGACCACTGAAGGCCCTGATTTTATATTAAAAAACAGAGCTTTGGACTATACCATTTCCCGCTGAAAGGCAATATTTCTCTCCATGTGTTCCCATACCTGGCATGTCACGCAGTTTGATGCATGCTTTCCCTCCATGTTAACGAACAGTAGATGTTTCAGCACCCAGGCTAATGTGCTGCATCGCTAAATACTTATAAGGTCCCATAGGCAAGACTGATTGCATTGAAAATTCTTGTTTTTTAAGAGGAGGCAGCAGTCCATGGGACTACTGCCTGCTCTTAAAAATATTTTCCAACCATTCTCAAAAGGGGAATGGGTCCCTTTGAGACCCCTTCCCATTTGCGAATGAGCTACCACCATTTTTTAAATGGAGGTAAATTCTGAATGTTTGGCGATGCATTTTGGTCGCAAAACATTTGTACGTACAATTTCAATTCGATATTATGAAAAGACAACCTCAACACACCCCTTCCAAATACCGAATCGCAACTTGGGCTTTCTACATCCCAAAAAGCATTTTTGCTGTGGCAAACAGCATGATACAGAGAATCGGGCTGTTTGTAACCACAAAAATGCTTCGTACATCCATAGGGTGACCAGACGCCCCAGATTTGTCCGAACAGTCCCGGTTTGTGAAGGACTACCGCGGCGTCCTGACCCTTTCTTTAAAATGAAAAAAGGCCCCGGTTTTTAAGGGAGGCGTGGTGATGGGGAGGGCATTTTCGCCATGTAAGCTACATGCATGGTTTGGTCGGCCCCAGAGGGCTGACCAAGCAGTCAGGGCTGTAGCATTGGGCTAGCCACTCCTCCTCTGCCCTCGAGCCGACCTGCCCACCTGCCCGCCCCCAACCAAACCTTTCTGATTTCTCGCAGTTCAAGAAGCAGAAACATAAAATGGTATTTGCAGGGCTGTAAGTGGGGTGAAAAAACTGGGGGTCTCTCAAAGGGGCGTGGCCAATGTAATTAGGGGCGTGGCTTAACACATAAGCTTAAAAGTCTGTGGTTAGCATAGTGTGCCGCCCGACTTGTATTTTGCTGTTTCTGTCATTACATCTAGATATAAGATACAAGTAACAAAATACCTACAACAAGTCAGGACTATCGTCTTTGTCAATGGTTGTTAGTTGCATAAGACAAATAAGCAGCAACTAGGCTGGCATAGAAAGTGAAAAAGCTTCCACTTAGAGCCCTGGTGACAACACAACAATGATGCTATTCCTGACCTTCAAAAAGATAAGTGGCAATATGCGCTGTTCAATAGGGCACCCGCACTCGTACCAGCGCTCGGAGTCGTGTGTTTAAAAAAGCAGACACAAGAGATGTAAAAAGCAAGGATTTCCCTTCCCTTTAGGTCGTGCCGGAACTTCTCCACTAGTGCGAAGTGAGCAGTGTGAGCAGCGCACATCGTGCCTGCTGTCACTGAAGTCTGAAAAACAACAGACCACCTGTGCCAGGGCACAAAACAGAGCCCGATAGAGACCCGTTTTGAGGCCCCTTTTAAAAAACTGCCGGTGCTCAGACCCCTTGAGACCCGGCCCACTTAAAGCCCTGGGTATTTGTAATACAATTTTATGTTTCTGCTTCTTGCACTGCAAGAAAGCAGTGGGGCGGCGCTCCTCCGCCCACATGGAGGAGCCGCCCCCGCCCCTGCTTGGTTATGTGCTTAGTGTGGGTGCAGCTTTCAATTGTGATTCTTCTGCCATTCTTGTCCTAGCTGTTGCCTCCACTTGCTGTCCATTAGACCGTTGTTGTTTGCTGCCTGGGCCTGCTTAATGTGTGACTTCTACCACTTTCCTGTGTTTATTGTAGCTTCTGTCTGTTTTGCTGGAGCTATTTAGTGTGTGTGTTAGGCCTATGCTTTCTGAAGCTGCTGTCTGTGTTTGTTTAGAATTCTGTGTGGCCTTCTTTCCCAGCTGGAGGCAGCCCTTGCTGCTCTGCCTGCAGTGGAGGAGGAGGAGGAGGAGGGAGGGCGACTGGCTGCAGTGAAGGCCTCTGTGCTTCTCTGACCTTGCATTCACAGAGAGGAGGTCGGGGGCTTAGGGAGGGGCAACCACGTGATCGATTTATTTCCAGCTCAGTGACAACAGTTCCAGAGGTTTCCGATTCCCACGAGGGCGGCCCGGCTCAGGCAGTGGACTGGCCTCTCCTTGCGCCACCACTGCAGTCTTCTGGCTTCTCTAATAAGCCAGTGCCACTGCTCCGGTATCTATCTGCCCCATCGGGACGCGGCACGAGTACTGATGTCTCCTGGCAGTCCACGCTGCATAGGTTGCTCCTGTACTTCACGCTCCAGTGCGCATGCTCAGATAGGAGCCTACCCCAGCACTGCCCTGCCCCTTCAGCCACTGACTGAGCTGTGCACCGACCCCCGTCAGTGGCGTAGCCAGTGCGTCGTGCGCCCGAGCTACAAAGGAAATGCCCCCCCTCCCCCCAACATGTTGCAGGTACTGTGAAGTACAGCATCAATCTGGGTTCAGTGGGCCCTCAGGCCTGTGCGCACCGGTGTCATTGCTTTCGCCCTTGGCTCTCAGGCCTGCAGCCACTACAGTGCTCTGTTAACCCCCACAGCGTCCTTTCCCGCAATAAATGTCCCCGAGTACCAGGCAATTTCTGTATCGCTCAACCTGCCCTCGACTGTGCAATTCCCATGCACAACTGCAAAGTGACCTCCTGTCACTATGCGTGGGGGACGGGGTGTTTTGGTTCATTCAAGTGGGAGATTTGGGGGGGGGGGGGGGGGGGTCGGGAAAACGTATTGTGCGCATTGACTTCTATTAGGCACGGGGCAATTTAATTTTTGGCTTAAAAAAATGGGGAGTCCCTCACCTGTATCAGATCTGTTGAACGTACATTTAATGCATAGGGTGACATTTTCCGCAGTTCACAACTTGTTAGCTAAGAGCCAATGATGACTGAAGGTATGGCACATGGCACGGGGCCACCGTGCTTTGGCAGCCATGGCCAAGGCCCTGCACCTGCCTCGGCAGTGCGCACGTGATCCCACTGCTGTCCCAGATCCATAAATCTATGCCAGCAAATAACACAGACAGGCTCCAGTGCCCGCCTCGTGCCTCAGGGCTTGTGCTGTGGCCAGCCTCGTGACACATTACTGGTGGGGATGGCGGGTTCTTCACTCACATGAATGCCTGCTTTGTGTACTCGAGCCTCACCCTCGGGCGCCTCTCCCCCTCTTCTTCTCTTCCTTTCTTCTATCACTCCTCTCCATTTCCCTCTCTCATTTCTGCGTTCCATTGTTTTCCGTGTTTAATACCCTTTCTACATCTGTATCTCTCATTCAGTCACGCGTACCGTCTCCTGACTGAGTTCCTGCCTTTTCTCTCTCTCTTCACTCCATCCTCCGTTCTACCATCTCCCTGCCCTCTGTGGGTCCCTTTTATGCAACGTCATCGGAGCCCCTATACAGATCCTATATTCTACATTTTATTTTGTTCTACCTTCCATCTCTCGGATCAATATTCCCGCTCTTCTCTACGTTACCTCTTCTCCCTTCCCCCCCCCCCCCCCCCTCTCTAGTTCCGGTCTCAAGTCTCTATGCCTGCCTCAATCTGACTTCCTTTCCTAGAATCTCTATATCGCTCTCTCGTTTCCTTTTCCTCTTCCCATTTTCTCAGACTCTCTAGCGTCGCGTCACCGTGCCCGGGGCCTGATTCACAAACGTGTCTCTCGCTGCACCCTTATCCGTTTTCACATTCTCTCCTGTTTATCTCAATTCCCGCCTCTCCTCTCCCTTCCTCCAGTCCCTCTTCTAGACTCCCCCTCCCTCCTCTGCACGTGTGAACAGCAAGTCACGAACTGAGGAGAGGAGCTGTTTGTGCCTGCCTTGGGGGATGGGCAGTGCGCGTGGTCTGGTATTAAAGGCAGTCGTGCAGGAGGGAAACGGAGAGTATGTGCGGGGGAAGAGAACAGGGTGGATGAGTGTAAAGCAGTGTGTGTGGAGAAGAAGGGAGAGTGTGAGGTGTGTGTGCAATAGGGAAGGAAGTGGCGGTGTGAATTATGGGCAGAGGAGTACAGTCTGTTGAGGCTGAGTACAGCAGTATCATACATGCCAATAGGTCTGGTTTCGGCGGGAGACTCCCGGGTTTTGATGTCAAAATGGCTTATTTTTAGCTGTTTATTTATTTATTTATTTTATTTTTAGAGTTTTCTATAGCGCAAACTTGAACCGATTAGGTTATCAGAGCGCTTTACATAGCACAAGTTTCGTTACATGTTAACACAGCAGTTTACATAGAATCAGTTACGTTGCACATTTCAGTAACTTGAACCGAATAGGTTATCAAAGCGCTTTAAATAAAACAGCATTCGATGTCCAGTGCCCTCCTCCGCCGTGTAGCGGGGGACCACTTCAAGCCCTCCGAAGTCGTCGAGCTGTCGGGACTAGGCTCCTGGAATGTCCAGTGCCCTCCTCCACCGTGTAGCGGGGGACCTCTTCCAGCCCTTCGAAATCGTCGACCTGTCGGGACTAGGCTCCTGGAATTTCAGCTGTCCCTTTACAACTACTTTGTTTGAAGTCATGACGGAGGTTTCAATCCCAGCAGCAACCAAGTAAGCTCTCTGTCTCCAAGTTTCTCTCCGCGCTTGATGATAGTCTAGTATTATGGATTTAGGTGGCTCGCACTGGTCATGTCACGTGACAAACTTCAGGAAACCTCGTTGTTTTGAAAGATTTTCTCAAGGCCATAGATTCCCCAGCACAATTTTTCCATCTTAATTCTAATGCGTGGAAATAGCAGGATTGGTTAACCCTGTAAGTCCTGTGGAGGGAGGATGTGTGCTTTAATCCCCTCTATCTCCCAGGCAGATAGGGAATACAGAGATGTTTTTTCAGTGCTGTGACCCAACTTGGGCGCCATTTGGGGGTCAGGCAGAATGATGTTCGTCTGGGTCCGTGTTGGTTCGGCTGCTTTTCCCATTTCTGACCTCGTTCTGCTCTTGGTGGTGGGTCCAGGGCGATGCGGGGGGCTCCGCCGTCCTTAGTGGGGATCTCGTAGGGCCCTCAGCAGGAGATTTCGCGCTAAAAGGCAAAAGTCCGGCCTGTCCCGGGTGCCGCCATCTTAGGGTCAGGCAGCTGGGGGGAAACAGATGTCGCTGGGTGGCCCCCGCCCGCCGGCATGCGATACCTCCTCACCGCTATCGTGAACGGGAGCAGCAATCTTTCTTCCGGTCCCAGCGTCTGGGTTCCAGCTTCCCCAGTGCTGCCGCCAGCCTCGAAGGGTCCCCTTACTGCCTGACGCCAGCCTCGACAGTCGCGGGCGCCATCTTGTCGCCTGCAGATCTCACGAGCAGGGAGAGAGGTAAGAACCCCAATTTTCGGCCCTTCTAGGCCCTTCTAGGCTCCGTCGACCCTCTTAAAAGGGGCACCGGACCTTCATGCGCAGACTGTGGCGCTGGGTTCCAGGATTGCTGGCCAGGATCGATGTTTATGGAGGGCGACCGCAGAGGAGCTCCGGGGCTCGCCTCCCTCTACATGCTTAGCCCCGCCCAGCTGTGGGCCTGAAATTGCCTGGTTCTATATAAGTAATGGGGTAAATGCATCACCCCCCCCCCCCACACACACACACACACACAATTGTTTTTTCAAAATCTCCCATTCAGTTTTGTGATTTGGCATGATTGAAGCAGCGCAATTTTGACTCCACCATTACACAACATAGAAATGCAATTAAATACGCGCATTTAACATCATAGCCACTGTGTGCCTTAACTTTATTAACATGTGTGAAGCATTTGAACACATTGCTGAAATTTATTCAATGTAGAGACTAGAGATTTATACACATGTGCACTAATGTTCAATTTAAACATGTAATCATGTATTTCTTGTTCACGTTTTACACTTACACTTCAAGTTATATTTCCATATGTAACTATACTCTTTTACTCACATTTTACATTTATTCCTAAAGTTACACTTGTGAATGTATGTATTCGAAATGCACATTTAATGCTTAACTAAAGTTAGCCGACCACAGGCCTCAGTTGAAATGCATTTTACTTTTCCAGCATGTTTTCTCTTTTGCTTGCAGGTTTAACATCATGATCTTCCTTAGCTGGAGAAAGGCTTATTGTCTGTATAAGACTGCGGATAGAGAGGACTGGAGGGAAACTTGGCAGTGAAAGGGGATGGTCGAAAAAGGACTTCTGTTCGTAATGTACCAGGAAGTCAACATGTTCAAGGTTGGGAAGCGCAGTCTCAATCAACGCAATGTAAACCAGAAGCAATGTTACGGATACACTCCAGTAGTGACTTGATTGGTCCCTTGTGGTGTGAAGGTGATAAGAACATTTCTAAATCTCCTGTTACTTTAGTGTTCCCACAGTTAGAGTTAGGAGAGATTCCTTTTAGACTTCGAGTGGTACAGAACTCTCTGCTTGCCCTATTCTTGCAAGTGTGAAGCTTTATGCTAAACACTTTTCCTTTTTCCAAAGACTTCTACCAAAGGCTGATCATGCTGACAAGTCTATGCTCCAGATTTAGGGTAGCTTCTTGGATGTTTAGCTACTGAGGCAAAGGGAGTTAGTGTATTCCATTCTAGACTTGCCCAAACCCAGCACTTGCCTTTAAAGCCCATGTCCTTATTCAGAGGATCAGCAATGTCCCAGCGGTTTGGAAAAAGTTGTAAGAGTGAGTATTAATAGGGTTGCGCGTTCTAACTGTTAATATCAAGCTTGCAGTATTTTGCTGAGATTGCGGGGTGTGATGAGATGATGTTTTAGTTTTGATATAGATGTTAATGTGCTTAATGCTGGGTAGTTGAAGTTATCGGGCTGGACATAGCCTAAGATCCGGGGATAGAAATATACACGTGTGGAATACACTGTATTGTAAATTATCTGCTAGGGTTTGTGGTGCTAGTGATGAGGTACCATCAGGTGCACAAATGAGATAGGGACATATACCTTTGTGCGAGAGGAAGGTAAGGTTGGTGTAGCAGATTCTGTTTGTGCAAAGGAGAAGCTGCATTTATCAGGGTGATTTTGACTGGTTGAGGTTTCACTTATGTGTGTGTCTGAGTAGGTCGGAAAGTGTCACTCCGGACCATTTCATGTGTGATTGAGTACTTTGATTTCTATAGAAGAGCAGACAAAAGTTATTTGTTGAAATGCTTCATGTTTTTGTTTTGGCTTTCTTAGTTTTGAGAAAAGAGAGAATTCCTGAAAATTGTAAATGAGGGTAAGCCGCTGCGAGGGGTGAGAACTACGTTATTGTGTGCCGTGCTGAGATTGGACGGTATGCGTTTGTGCTGCGCTGTTATTGGTTGATTACATCACAGTGTGTCGCACTGCTATTGGTTGTTGACGAGGAACAAGAATTGTGGGGAAAAAAAATATTCTATGGTTTGAAACAAGAATCCTACTTGTGATTGTTGTTATTACTGCTGGTAAATTACATTTTTCAAGGCTGTATGAGATTTGACTAGTGCAGATGTGAGAGCCCCTTTTAGAGAAGGAGAAGAGGCGCGGCAGGTCATTATATGGCCATAAATGTGGGGCTTGACATGTGTATTTGGCTGAGTCAACGGCATTAGATCACTGAAAAAGAAAGGTGATTTGATGTTTCCACTCTATGGCACATTTAATGGAGAATTATTGAAAATCTGAGATGGGTATTGTACGAGATGAAGTCACCTCCTAGATCCGCACATTACGAGCAACTTTCTGTAAGGATCCAAGTGCTGTTTCCGCAGGAGTGCCAGTAACCGAAGACAAGCCCAACCCGTCCCCCCTACACCTATTGAGTCTATCAAACTCTAGAACACAATGGTGATATGGAGGGAAAGGAGGGAACAAAACATGGAAAGGAAGGGGGAAGAGGTTTCTTGGACAGGACAATTCAGCAGGTAGGACACAGGTGCTAAAAGAAAAGATTTGGGTTAATATGCAACAAGAGAGAGAGACACAACAAAATAAGGCTATTCTACATAGATTTACCTAAGGAGTTCTTGAAGTCTCCTAGAACACTGGTTACTACAACTTGCACACAGGAGTATTCAAGGGACTGGACCACAAACTAAAATAACTCTAGGCAGCCTAAATAGGTAAAGAAAAAGATGTGTAAATAGTGTGACTAATCAAGGCTTATTCAGACTAGCACTACAGTACAGGTCTTACCCTATCTTGATCTGCTCTGTCAGAGGAGGTAATAAGATCCTAGAATTGTTCCGCAAGCTTGCGTGTTCTGAAAACATATAAAACAGAATAAGCTTACAGTTGTTTTTATATGGAAGTATATAAAAAATTGCGCAAAGCGCTTTTACCAGTTCTTCAAGCTTTCATGACTGTGACGGGTGCCAGGATCCAAAACCTCATGGATGTCCAAGAACGGGTGGACAATGAAATAAGGGGAAAGATAAAAATGACACGACGCGGACCACAGCTACCACAATGCCTCAGGAGCAGTCGACCCACCTGCCCAACCCAAGTCCGGCCAACCGACGGAACGAGACTCCGGCTGGCGGGCGGAACCGGGAGAAATGGCACGGTCAACCCTCGGGAGCAGTGGAGAAGATAGCCGGCACCGAGCAATAGCAACAATGAGGGATATTCGGAGTCCGCCCTGGAAACTAAGGACGGAGGAGAACTTTGGGAGTATCGAAGCACTGCACCGAGCAGCGAATTACGGGGGAGACAAGGTGCTCCAAGGGGAGCGCAAACAGAGAGGAATACCTGACCAGAATCAACTAAGGTATTCTGTAACAAAAGCAACACAGAGGTACACGAACAGAGAGTGAGCGCGGCGAGGCAGAAGTGACGCGACGCAAGGTCGAACACTAGAACGGGAAGCGCCACACCTAGGGGAAGTCAGGCTTTTGAGGTTGCCTGGGTTCCACACACATGCGCTGTGTGTGGCGGCCATCTTTCCTGAGGGATTGGAACTGACAATCGTGACACTTTATTCCAAGAAGAAATGGGAAAACAAAAAAAAAATAAAACATGGGTGGGTCTCCTCAACAGGAACACACAGAGAGAAAATACAATTTGAGAAACCGTGACAATATTAGGAAGCCTGACAGGTATCAGAATACCAATACACATTCCTCTAGTTCCTTTCAGGAGTCTTCCAAAAAACGTTCAGAAAGCGAGGGACGGTCAGAGCAAAGATCGGAAGAGCGAGTCAAGCCAAAAAGGGAGATATATCACACTTCGGGCTACATCATTACACAGGAGGACAAACAAAAGAGTCCTAAACCTCAATTTAAAAAGAAGAAGGTAGCCAGGATTGAAATTAGAAATGCCCAGGCTGCTGAGGACTCTGCTTCTGAACGGGGTATGAGCAGTGAGGATGCTAGACGGTGTGGCAGAAGTCACAATAGCTCACTGTAACCTGATGGATTATCTGGCAGCGGTAGAGCAGAGTGAGCATATCATAGTGGAATCACATGAATCAAAGTAAAGTGTCCCACATCGTTTATACGAAAAAAATGTTCCAAATGGAGTGGCACATGACCAGGCAAGTGAAGAGTCTCTTTAGGGAGAACCTGGCATATGACTATAACATTCTTTCGGCTGAAAAAGATTTCCCCCTTGAGATCGTAATGGAGTGCCCAATGGGGAAGACGTAATTTTTCCTGCTTTCTCTGACCTTGTACCAGAATCAGTTAAAAATTGATACGCGCAGGAGTGGGCATTAGTGCTAGCTCCTACACTTTACCACAATCATGTTGGGTGGGACGATGAACCACCTCACCACTAAATCTCATTCAAATCCATTACTCAACCACAGAGACAGTACCCAATAAAGCATGAATCAAAGAAATAAGTCAGGGAGATCCTAGATCAACTTGAGTACCAGGGTGTGATAGAGAACTGCACCTCATCCATAAATAATCCTTTATTTACCATAATGAAATCCGATAATTCTTATAGTCTAGTCTTAGACTACAGACATTTAAACACTCCACACATACATTTGTAGTACAAAATGCACATAGTGCCGCACTAATGAATAACATAGTGCAGAAAAAACACAAAACAATACTAGATATCTCAAATTGATTTTTTTGCCAAATTTAGCACCAGGGAGCAGATATTTGACAGCATTCTCGGCTCTCTGGTTCTCAGAGCCAATTTTATCGATTACCACAGGGGTATAAGAACAGCCCTAGGCTGTTTTTGGCCAGGGTAACAGAGTCACTTAAAAATGTTGATAAGGAGGCATTGTCCTATGTAGATGATATCTATCTGACGGTCAATGAATTAATGTAACACTTGGCTAGAGTGAAACACGTAATCCTTGAGTTCGCTCAGGTAAGTTACAAATTTAATACAAAAAAATCAAAAACTGTCCACCTCACTATCCTATTTCTAGGATATGAGTTGTCAAGTGAAGGCAAAAGCCTGGCAGCACATTTTTTATTCAATTCAATTCAAAATCTTTATTCGATTGTAGGTTTTACAATCATAAAAGTACAATTTATAAGCACACATTTAAAAACATTACAAACAGTTCATTTCAAATGACAAATAATGACACAGTATACAGTACAATACATCAGACGGTATGAGCATGGGCAATATATCGTTAAAAATATAAATAACTGTGTTCTTAAAAAGCACCTAAAATCTTTGCAGCGTGATTAGCCATCCATGCTTTTCCTAAAGCAGATGGCTTTTTAAAAAAAGTTACGTACAAATAAAGTGCAATCGCTATTCAGTAGTTGTAAGTAGTAAAGTGCAGGTTTAATTTGTGTGAATCTCAATTTTTTAAGGCACGGTTTAAGATATAATTTCCGTGGGGTGGAATAATAGGGGCAGATAAAAAGGAAGTGTGCCAGATCTTGAGGAGACTTTCCGTCGCAGCCACAAGCTGGCAACACTTTGCCCCGTTGAGCCCCACTTGGAACTGCCAGTAGAAGATGATAGAGATCAAAGCGGAACCTTGTTAACAGAAACCGTTCATAGCTTGACATAGGCCATGTCAGGTAAGTTTCCATTCGTGAACATGTTTTTAATAATAGGTGTTTCCTAACACTGACCTTCTGTATCTCGACCTCTTCTCTGTCAGTACATCTTAACAGTAGTATGGCATTCTTAACCGAATTCACATCAGATTTTGTAATTGAGTTTGGGGCATGGAACAGATCCTGGCGATCAATTGCCGTTAGACTGTCCTTTATGTACTTCACCCACAGTACTTTAAACCTCCCATCTAGCTGTAAGGATTCTTTCAATAGGGCATGTGTTAATGGAATGTCGTTATTCAGCCAGCAGTTCAACCAACATATGACAGGGCTTACTGCTATTCTGTCGCCTAAGTAGGGGATCCCCAGCTCCTCGTGTACAGAATAGTTCCCAATACCCCTGGGCAGTCTCAGAATCTTTTTTAAGAAGTTATTTTCTGTAACCTCTAGGTCTTTAATCTTACGATAGCCCCAGAGCTCACTCCCATAGCAGGCAACAGCAACGCTTTTTGCCTGGTACAGTTTAAGCAATGCGGCCGTCGGGCAATTGCCGATTTTTTTTGCAAAGCCAAGAATGGCCGCATTGACCCTTGTTGTTTCTCCCTTCTTCTTAGAGACTGCTGGACCCCATGATAACTTGTGATCTAGCAGGACCCCGAGGTAAGAGAAGGAGTCGGTTGATGGAATTTTCTCCCCATTTATGCTGAAATAGTCAGTTTTCCGGACACCCTTGCCTGCTTTCATAACGTAGGACTTAGAGTTATTTATGCTTAAGCCACGTGACTCCATGAATTTGTAGAAGGAGTTTAATAGTTTCTGGAGACCGATTGCTGTTCTAGAAATAAGAACAGCATCGTCGGCGTAAAGTAATACAGGTACCCCTTTGCGCTCAACTAAGGGGTAATCTGCTTCTACGTTTAAAAGAAATTCCTCCAGTTCATTTATGTATAGGTTAAATAGGAATGGCGCCAAAATGCAGCCTTGTCGAACACCCCGGTTTATTTTAAATTCGTCCGTTACATTAAGATCTTGGGAGTAACGACGTTCGCTCTTGTATCTGTATGCAGATCAGCGAGGAAGTTGACAAGGTTCCTCTCTACACCCATTCTCAGCAAAGTAGCCCATAGTAGGCTTCTGTCTACACAGTCAAAAGCGGACGACAGGTCCATAAATGCCATGTAGACAGTGCCTTGTCTCGCCAGTGTATATTTGCTTAGAATAAGGTATAGGTTCAGGCACTGCGTAATGGTCGAATGACCTGGTCTGAACCCGTATTGTATGGGTGAAAGGATGTTATTATTTTTAGCCCATGTAGATAACCTATTAAGAATTACACCCCCCACCACTTTAACTACTGAATTTATTAAGGAGATTGGCCTGTAACATAACGGGCTGCTGCGATCGCCCTTCTTAAAAACGGGGACTATAGTCGAGAGACCCCATATTCTTGGGCATCCAGTTGCATTTATTACAGCCGTGAGAACTGGAGCCCAAAAAGGGATGCTGGACTTAAACAGGTCCGGCGGCAATCCATCCGGACCCGGGGCCTTGTTGCTGGTTAGACCCTGTATTCCCCTAACAGTCTCTTGTACTGTGAAACACAGTGGAGTCGCAGTTGGAGTTAAAAAATCATAGTCTTCCCGATGCTCATTACTCTTAAAAATTGTGCTGAAATGGGACACCCACTCCCCCTCTGGGATGTTTGTTCCAAGGGCTGTGTCGTTTGGGTTATCAAACAAAGGTTTGTTGATTATTTGCCAAAACTTGCTGCTGTTCCCCAACACTGATGGGTCTAAAAGGGATTCAATAACGTTGGCCTTAATTTCCTTTTTTCTAATGGCTATTGCTTTTCTGTAAGCCAAACGGAGATTTTTTATCAGTTCACAATCTCTGGGTTTAGTTTTTAATGCGTGTTTCAGGTCCCTACTTGCCTTTGAGCAATTATGATCAAACCATTTGGAATTTTTCTCACTATGACCCTTCGTTGGCGCTGTGAGCATGGAGCCAATTTTGGTAACCAGCCCCTCAAACCTGGGCAAAATGTTCGAGGGGGTTGAATCAGATGATAAGCAAACAAACAGCTCCTCTTCACATGCGCTGGTTATTTTGGTATACAGGGTATCTTGGTTTATCATTGACCATTTAATGCGACGCCTGCCATTTACGCACCTTAGCGTGCCATGATCAATGCGTGACTGTCGTTTTGTAAATAATGGTCCGCCCAAGTTTATGACAAGGGGGTTATGATCACTGTATACACTAGTGAGGATAGTAAAGTGCGAGACCCATTGAACAAGATCTGGAGATATTAATATATGATCAATGAAGGATCCCTGCCCGTGTCCTTTGAAGGTTGGGGTGTCAAAATTTTTTGTATCGGGAACCAACGACATAGCTACAGTCAAATTGTTTTCATTCACTAAGTCGTTTAAGTTCTTGCCGCCCCTAGTGTGGGAGAAGTGAAAACCTTCCTCAATGTTACACCCTAAGGACCCCATTGGCGTACTAGCTGGATTACCACATGGTTGGACATTAAAATCACCTACTATCAGCAAGTACCGTGATACAGTGTGAACATTTTTGCTCAATATATCAATTAGGGAGGCAATATTACATACTTCATTACTACTGTTAGCATTATAAAAGTTAACCAGTGTCAGCACATTCTTGCCGTTTTTTATGTCAATCTTCTGTATATTCAAATTAACATTGTGGCAGTTACTTATATTGCAGCGCAGGCCTAGGTTAATAAGGATGGCCAGGCCACCCTTAGCTCTGTCCCTAGTCGAGGCGACCGCTGGAATAGGCACACAATGCTAAATTTTCTGATGAATGTTAGCCATACTGGGTCTCGTAACTTATTTGCCAAGCCTGCAATATTCCATGAGATTAAGTTTACACAGTCTTCGGGTGCAGGACAAGTAACAGACTCTCTGGTAATTGGGGTAGATGTTGGAGTAGGCAACACTGCGCCTGTAACCGCCAGACCCGCGGTGCTCATTGCAACTGACTCCCGATGCTCAGCGATAGAGACAGATGCCCCGTACTGGGTGTGAGAGTTCTCGATTTTAGATGGAGAATCCATAGTTAACAATAGTGTACTGGGGTGGTTTTCGTGGTTACCTGCTGTGCTTTCTGCCTTATCGACACCACTTTCGGTGTCACCATTTACTGGCCTTGTATCTAGTAGGAGCGTTGAAGACACCTCAATTTCCCCAGAGAACACTGTGGGTGATACTTTAGGGAAACTACTATTTTTGTCAGCAATTGTTATAGCAGTGTGTGTATCTTTTTCACAGCGACAACACCCCATCTTATCATGTGACCTTATAGTGCATGAAGCACTTACACCTCCCCCCGTAGCTTCTGCACTCCTTAAGCATCAGTCGCATTCCTCCAGGCCGCTAAGGTCCTCAAACCTGTTAGAGAGCTCTAAGGGCGTAAATGGTAACAAGTTTGACATATTCCCATTAAATCCTATTTTATGATTAAAAGGTATAGTGTTCCACCCATGTATAACTGGTGGTGGAGCCAGATGGTGCATGTATACAGGATTCAGAGCAGACTCAATATTGAGGAATTGGGAGGTGGTGAAGGTATTGTTATTATGGTATTGTGGGGGGAAGACAGTGGATCTGGGGTAAAAGTACGTCAGGGGGCGTGGTACTATGCAGTTCTTTTCATTGCCGTATGGCCAATTCAAGATATGATGTACAGCTTTTCTGTCTCTAAAGTTTATAACCACAACATCACCGCCAATGTCCTTCGCTCTACCCCCCAACCAAGACAGGCGCCGGACATGGACTGTCTCTCCATTTATCGCGATGGGTTTAGGTCTATAAAGAGAGAGCCAATGCGTTATTTTGTTTTTTAGTTGTGAGTATCCCTCTCTTTTACCATTAGGCAGTCCCGGGACCCCAGTGAGTATAACCACGTACGGTAATGCTTCTGGGGGGAGTTCTGTAGGTGGTATCCTAGACTGGCCCCCTCTACCCCAGTTATTCTCCTTCCCTTCGGGTCTAGGGAGTCTATCCGGGAGAGTGCTAGGCTCCCTGGTTGGAATGTTGGCGGAAGTAGCTGTGTTACTAGATGATATTGAAGTGGTAGGTCTACCCTGGACAACAGTTGGAGCTGTTGGTAAAGAATTATTACAGGTATTGCCGCCATGTGCTTTCGGGGCCACATTCAAGGGATTAGGGGCAGCTAAGGTTGCTGCTGCTGCCTGGCTATTGCCTGTAATGGGTTTAGATGGTGTGGGACCCACAGTGTTTTTTAGGAGGGATTGGGTTGTTGAGATAACTTGTTGATGTTGTACTTTAGATTGACCTTGTGAACGTACAAAATTCCCTAACACAGTCAAGTCCCCCTCAATTTTGCCTAGTCTTAACTCCATCCCCTTAAATCTTTCTGCCAATGCGAGCATGTAGCTACGTATAATCAACTCAATATTGTCCAGAAGTGACTTGGGGGTGGCAGATTGCGAGTCGTCCTCCATCTGGATGTGAGTAGTGTCTAATTCTATAGTTGCTTGAGCTATAGATGTCGGGGGAATAGGACTGACTGTTATGACTTGGTTGGTATCAGGAGCTCCCATTGGTGTTATAGTAACAGTGTTCATCTTTTTACCAAACTCAGTGTGACTTATTTTGGGCTTATTCACAGTTGTTGTTTTCCTTCTTCTTTTAGAAGGAGGGGGCCCATGCATTTTTTGTGTCACTAGCCTCGAGTTTTTGCCTCTTACAACTTTACCAGGCCTTATTGTAGGAGATATCAAGATCTTAGAAGTATTAATAAGGTCATTGGTCACAGTTGGTATGGTTTGTTGGGTTTGGGTGGGTGACACTGCTGGGGCTAAACATTCTTGAAGGAGCAAGGGTACACTGGCAGTCAGTGAGGTGTTGTCTGCTGGGGTGCTGATCAAATCATCGTCCAGAGAAACAGACATTATGGGTTCTGAGAATGTTCTGTTTTTGATGCGCTCTATAGAGCGACGGCGATCTGCCCTCCTCTCAGCTAACATAAGCTCCTTATTGCCTTCTACAGCTGGTTTGAGAAAGTAATCGTCCAGTGTTCGATTAGAGATATTTTTGTCCGACCCCACAAGAGCAGGGCTTGTAGCCGCAGTTGCCATTCAGCGATGGAGAGTAGTGGCAAACTAGATAAAAAACAGAGACTGTGACTTACGTAATCCTCGTACCAGGACCTCTGGCCCAGCCCAGCCTCTTCTGGCCGAAGAGGGCCGTAGAGGGCCCGCCCTTTGCCCGGGCTTCGCCCGGCGTCCCGCGAGACGGGGGTGACAGCAATTTAATGCGCCTCCTGGCGCGCGAAAGACGCGGAATGCGTCCCCTTGGAATCCTGGGGAATGTAGTTTGTAGTTCACCCAGTCCCGCTCAGCACTCCACTCGGCGGCCCGACCTGAAGGTATTGCAGGGGTCAGGCGGCGGGAGGCAGTGGGAGGCGGGTGTTTACGGACACAGGGTGTAGAGGTTAGAGTTCCTCTCTCGTGGGCCAAGGGTTTGCCTGCAGCCGGGCGCTTTCTGCATGAATCTTTTTAGAAAAAAGTGCACTGCTCCAACCTCCAACGGCTCTGAAAAGACTCCAATCCATTTTAGGATTTTTAGATTTTGGCAGGACATACATTTTGGATTACGCAGAAAGGGCAAAACCTTTCTATGACTTAATTAGACCTGATTTTTTAGTACATCATTGGACACAGGAACATACAGATATTTTACGTTCCGTATAAGCTAACATGATAGCTTCTAAACATTTACACATACGTGTTGACACAACAAACCTGGTGATCAGCATAGTCGCTAGACCAACCGGTCACACCTACATCCCTTTCAATGAAGGTAATACAGTAACTATTGCGTACAAATAAAATTTGCACACAAACGCAAAACTGCGTTTTGCATCCACTGAGAAAATACAGCGGTACAGACTGCTGTTGTGAGAGAGCACTAGCACGGGGAAATGTATAAATGTTGTGACCCCGGTACCAACCTTAGAGGACGTTACGAAGGCGAGCATTCCAAATGCTAAAAGTTTACATCCAAGATGGATTCAATGGGCTAACTCTCTCACTGCAACGGATGTTGATTACAAATTCAACTCTACATTACAAACACAAGCATTTTTGCAGTCCAAAAACAGAGTATCTTCTGCCGAATGAAATCATGCCTCTAGATCGATATGAATGCATCATTTATTCTGATGGTTCTGCCCAGCCTGCCGTAGAAATGAAACAGCAATATTCCGCGGCATGCACAATTGTTAAAGGGCACATGCATGATGAAAAGTTCCGTCCTTTGACAACACACAACAGCGCAGCTGGTGGAACTCAAAGGTCTGGCACTCCAAAATACGGATCGTGAGTTCTCCACACTTATTGTGTGTGATCATTTTACTGTGTCCAGTCGTATAATGAATATTTTTATTTTTTATTTTTTTAAAAACCTTTATTTATGAATGCACAGAACACAGCGTCTGCCTACAACCCCCGCAGGGCCGGCCGCTATGACATGAACGGATGGTTGAAAAGTAAATTTGGAGACAGTACGTTGTTAAAGCAATCTCTCAAGACTACATTATCGGATGGAACATAGCACCATACCAAATAGGATAGGGAAGGTTTAATTTTATAATTTTGTCGAAAAGAACAACAACACACAAACACATGGTATCATAATGGCAAGGGTCGCAGGAGGGGGGGGCAGGGGGGAAAGAACGCTAATAAATAAAGGAGCACAGATGGCGAGGGGGGGCGAGCACGGGGGAGAAAGCAAAGGCTATACTGGAAATTGGAAAAGGAGCGTCAATCATGGAGAAGAGGGGAGAGGAACCTCATAGTCTAGTGGAGGGGAGCAAATGTCGCCGCGGTACGAATTCCACTGAGCCCAGACCCTGGACCATTTCTTGGGACGCCCCCGCGCCTCATTCACAGTTTTTTCTCGGAACATGCACCAGTCCATGTTCTCTTTCCAGGCACTGAGCAATGGCAATCTAGGGGAGCCCCAGAGCTGCGCTATATCTCTCTTTGCGACCATGTTGCCCAGAGTAACCCAAAGTGTCTGGGCAGCATTGCAATCCGACGGTTCCCACACATTGAGCAGGCAACGTCGTGCTTCGGGAAGGAGGGGGATCCCGATGACACGACCCATAACATCATGCACTCTAGACCAAAAGGCTGCGATCATCGGGCATTCCCACAGAACATGAAGGAAGGTACCATCCATACCACATCCACGCCTGCACCATCCATCCGAAACCAAACCCATTCGTACCAGACGCATTCCGGTCAAATACACACGGTGGAGGATCTTCAGCTGGACGAAACGAAGCCGAGCCGGGATGGCCACCTCTTTAGGGGAGGATACAGCTGACTGCCAGTCCTCATCATCGAGTTCGAGCCCATCAGCCGTCCAGGAAGCACGAAGTTTTTCAAGTTGGTCAGCCCTGTTGTTGACAAGCTTTTTGTATATTAGGGAAATAGTGCTATCGGGGACATGGCCGTCTAAAACACGATCCTCCAAAGGGGAGGACTGCGGGATGTCGGTACCAAAGGGAAAGACGGAGGACAGGGCATGTCGAACCTGCATATATCGGAAGTGCTCCCTGTCATCGAGCTGGTATTCCAATTTCAATACCTCAAAGGATTTCACAGTGCCCCATGCCCACAGATCCTCCACCTTACTGATCCCAATCATGTCCCACTTCTCAAATCCTTTCGTCTTCCACAGATTACCCAACCGATCCGAGTCATACAATGGCGTCATACGCGTTAGCCTACCACCCCAGCCCGTGGCCACAGTAGCATCTCTCCACGCCCGCACTGCACACTTCGTCGGGCCTTTAAGGAGTCGAAAGGGTGACTTTGAGTACAGAGCCCTATTAAAGTTGCCACCGGGCAATAATAGTTTATCCAGAGCAAAGGCGGGAGCAGGCTCCGAAGCGTACGTCGCATGGTTGATAGCGCTCAGGTGTGAGGCCCAGTAATAGCATCTAATATCCGGCAACGCAATACCACCATCATACCATGAGAGGGTGAGCTTGGACAAGGCAATACGGGCACGACCATCCCAAATCAGTTGTCGCTGTAAACTCTCAACCTCACGGAAGTAGCGAGCAGGGACAGGATCGAAAAAATTCTGCAGGGCGTAAAGAAACCGGGGGAGCGACATCATTTTAAAGAGTGCTGCTCGGCCCAATGGGGATAGGGGCAATTCACGCCACCGTCGCACGTCCTGCTTGAGTCTGCGGAGCGGAGCATACAAGTTCCGCTCATAGCGGACCGAAGAGACCATAGAGACATAGATCCCCAAATACTTGAAGCCGTCAGTCGCTACCAATATGGGAAACCTGCGAGGCAGAGGCGGCAGCGCCCCGGCTATAACGTAAACACAGGACTTGGTCCAGTTGATGACTAATCCCGAGTTCTTGCCAAAGGACGTAAGAACGTCGAAGAGGACGTTAAGCGACTTTTGAGGGGAAGTAAGATAAAGAAGGATGTCATCCGCGTACAAGGAGACGCGATCCTCAAGATCTGGAGACCATCGGATCCCCTTGATAGAGGGCTCCCACCGAAGCCACGCAGCAAGGGGCTCAAGCGCCAATGCGAATAGAAGCGGGGAGAGCGGACAACCCTGACGAGTGCCACGGCCTAAGGGGAAGGGGTCAGAGCATCTACCATTTACCACAACCTGAGCCAATGGTCGTTCGTAAAGGAGCCTGACCCATGCGATGAAGTTAGGACCAAAGCCAAACTTAGCGAGAGCCGCCCAGAGATAGGGCCATTCGATCGTGTCGAAAGCCATAGTAGCGTCTAAGGAGGCGACCACTGCCGGCTCGGCGAGAATTGGAGCCCTCGCGAGAACACTGTGGAGCCTACGCAGGTTAAGGGCCGTGTTCCTATGCGGGATGAAACCGGATTGATCCGGATGGATCAAGTCGCAAATCACCTTCAGCAACCGATTGGCCAGAACCTTGGCCAGGATTTTGGGTTCCGCGTTCAGCAGAGAGATGGGGCGGTAGGAGGTGCAGCGGTCACGAGGCTTGCCATCCTTATAAATGACCACTATGGTAGCTAGGCGCTGCTCGAGGGGGAGGCTTCCAGCCTCAACCGCCTCGAGAAACATGTTGCGCAGATGGGCGGCCATCTTGTCCGGACAAAGTTTGTAAAGTTCAATGGGCAGCCCATTTGGGCCCATCGCCTTTCCCGAGCGTAAAGATCGGATAGCTAGGGCAATCTCATCAACGGTGAAAGGGGCCTCCAGAACAAGACCATCTTCATCTGAAACAGTAGGCAGGGCGATATCTCGCAGTAGCAGCCTGGAATCAGCCTCATCTCGATCACTAACAGGCGTATAAACCTTCCGGAAGTGGTCCACAAAGCAATCAACAATTTCACCAGGGTCGGAGACACTCTCACCGGATTCGCGAACAATGACAGGCACAACACGACTCGCTCGTTCAGCCTTATCCAGCCATGCCAGGAGCTTGCTAGCTTTATCACCCACATCATACAGTCGGCCTAGTTGATTCGCTCGCATCAATTTAGCAGCATCAGTGACACAAGCTTTGTAGTCAGCTTGTTTTAGTTCCAGAGTGTGCAACAATGCAGGCGTGTCATCCCCACCCAACTCACTTTCAAGCGCAGTGATCTCAGTTTCAAGAGCCAGAACAGCCTCCCTCTTTACCCTATGCTCAGCAGCAATGAGTGATAGAGCGGAACCCCTGATAACCGTCTTGAAGGCCTCCCAAAGAACAGTAGGGGAGGTGACCGAGCCCACATTCTCATCAAAGTAACAATCTATTGCCTTCACCAAATCTGAGCGGAGCCGGGGGCTTCGGAAATGCCAGGAAGGGACCGGGGGGATCCTGTTACCAAGTAGACCACCCACAGAAATCTTAATCATCAAGGGGGAATGGTCCGAGATACCCCGGGGAAGATGTCGTACCTCCCGGACAGTGGACAGAGTGGAAGCTAACATAAAGAAATAATCGATACGAGAGAGGCTGCCATGCGCACCAGAGTGAAAAGTATACTGCAGGAGTGTAGGGTGTAGTGAGCGCCAAACATCCACCAGGCCAAAAGTATCAGCCATCTCAGTGAGCCACATCTGGGACGGCAGCAGGACCCTAGGGGGAAGCCGATCACATTCACCAGACATAACAGAGTTGAAGTCCCCGCCCAAGATTAACAATCCATCAGGAAGGCCAAGAAGAGTCCTGCCAAGATCAGCATAGGTGGTAGCCTGCAGCCCCGGGGGAATATAAACAACAACCAGCACAATCTGTTTACCCTCCCACCTCCCGGAGACAGCAGCATACCGCCCACGGTCGTCAAGGATAACCTCGTCAATAGCAAGAGCTAGGGAGGACTTTACCATGATACCCACACCCCGGGACCCAGAGGTGAAACCAGCATGTGCGACCAGGCGGTAACCCCGGCGGTCGAGGGCCTTACACGCATTTCCGATTAAGTGGGTCTCCTGAAGGAACACAACATCAGGGGCATGGCGCCTCAAAAATTGTAACACAATGCCCCGCTTGATCCTGTCACCCAACCCGTTGACGTTCCAAGAGAGAACCCGCATTTCACCCCCCCCATTGCGGCAAAGGCAATCCACCCCAATCCCCCTCCACAACCCCAAGTTCGGAATAATTGCAATCAATGAAATACCATGAAAAATGAAACATAACAAACAAAACGAAACACAACCAAGTCCCCAGGAACCAACCCCCAAACAGAAACCCGTTACAACACCCCCCTCCCTGCACCCCTGCTGACTAAAAAGCCACCCCCAACTGCAGTGTGCCTGTCGCCCCATCTGATCTACACAAAGAACCCCCCGAGGAGGAAGGGAGAAATCACCCGTTCCCGCACCGCCACGGGCATAAACATAGAGCACACAGTTAATTTACTCTGTACAGTACGTAGTCTCAATCCGGACCTCCGGGGGCCCATATTACTCCTGGGCCGTTGCACCACCTTCCGCACCACCAGGGCCACCGCTCTCAGAGTCATCTGTCGGCAACGAGTCCAACCAGTCAGCAGCACGCTCCGGCTGATCAAAAAAGTAGGCACGTTCTCTAAACTCAATCCGCAGTCGGGCTGGAAACAACATGGCGTACTTCAGTCCCCGGTCTCTCAGGCGACGCTTCACTCCGAGAAATCCAGATCGTTGTCGTTGCACTTGGGGAGTGAAATCAGGATAGATGGAGATAGAGTTATTGTCATATTTCAACGGGCCGTGTTTACGGGCGGCCTGTAGGATAACGTCTCTATCTCGATAGTGAAATAGCCTTGCAATGATAGGCCTCGGCGGGCCTCCTGGTTTCACTTGTCCTCCTGGAAAACGATAGGCGCGCTCTACGGCAAAGAACTTACTGAGTCCAACCGGAGCAAGTTTAGCAACGATAAGTTCTTCGACCAATAAATCGATCGAGGCAGCACCATCACTTTCCGGCACTCCAACTAGGCGTATGTTGTTCCGCCTGGCCCTGTTGTCGTAGTCCTCCATACGTTTAAGCAGCAGATCATGCGAGGCACGCAGATTCCCAATCTCAGATTGCGCCTCCGCCATGTCTGTCACCAGGCTCGACGGCTTCAGGTCTAGTGCCTTCACCCTCTCGTTCGTTTCGGCTAGATCGGCCAGAATAAGAGTAACATCCACAGCCACCGTGTCTATCTTGGACACGATGGCTTCGTATTGCTGACTCATATCGGCCTTAAGTCCAGAGATGGCAGCCAACAGGTCTTGGAGCGATACTTCAGAAGAAGACGACATGTCCGTTTGAGGTCCTTCCACGCCCACGCTGGTGACACCGGGGGAGCCTCTCGGCTGGGTGTAGCGTTCGATCATATTGGACTGGATCGACCCCCCCCCCGGGTTACAGTCTTCCTGCGTTTTTCGGCCTCAGGTTTTGTCGCCATGTTGCAATCAGTGGCGGCCGAGAACCCAACAGGGGCAGTGGGACGGAGAAAAATCCAGAAACTCCGAAGTATAGTTCGAATAGGGACTACCGCGGGCCTCCTTGCCAGCCCAAGGATGGAAAGTATGCACTGTGAGGGCAGCAGGCGAAGACAGAGTAGGAGGAGACAGAGACAATGAGGCCGGAAACCGAAAGTGAAAGTGGTACACCACCGGTGGGCCAGATGTCAGGCAGCCGTTGTTGTTGCATTACAGCTCGGCCATAGCAGGCAGCCGAGTCCCCGGTTGCCTCCGTGGGCAGGCCAGAAAGTTGAGGACGACAGAAAAATGGTCCCCGAGGTCCGATTTCGACCAAAAAAGGATCGTCAGCATCAGTGAGAGTAGCACTTCAAAAGCCCGTCGAAATGATCAGGATAGATGTAGGATAGATAAAGAAGGGCGGCGCGGGTCTCGGGAGCTCTCTGCTCACGCGACCATCTTGGATGCCCGCGTAGCTCCTCCTCCGTATAATGAATATTTGTACTATTGGTGACAGAATGGATTTAGAGATTCTAAAGGTTGCACAGTAAAGCACAAGATACTTTGGGAACAGGTGAAAGAAGGCCTGTCACTGGCTCATGTTAGTCATACATTGTGTCATTAATGTGTTGGCGTTCACGTTGAAGGGGATTCAATGGCAGATGAAGCCGCTAAGGCAACAGTTCATACTGCTGCCATTGCTGCAATAACTCGCTCAAATACGAGAACAGATGGTACAACTATGGTGGCAGTTAATGCAACGCGCAGTGAAACATCCCTGAAAAAATTATTTTCACTCAAGTGCTCCTACAAGTTAGACGCACAAAACGTTCCATATGCTCAGATTCCAGGAATGGGGGATAGAATAATACCAAACATTGATCGCAGATTAGGACTGATACTAGCTGCACATGAGGTCCCGGGTTCCGCTCAATCAGGCATTACTGCAACAGTTTCATTACTGAAGTAGAGCTATTGGTGGCCGGGTCTATCAAAATAGACCAAGGGCTTTGTCCTTAAATGCAACATCTGCCCGCAGATGAAGGTCTCCACTGTGGCACGTCCAGCATAGACACCTTTATTGATTTCAGACAAGCCCTTGGCTTGTGTGTATTTGGATCACTGCGGCCCCTTACAATCCGATGGGGCCTACAAGTACATCTTGGTGGCAGTAGATTCATGCTCCAGATTCCAGTGGGTTTGGCCACAGTTCTTGGCTGGCGCTCAAACGGGAATAAAGGAATTGGGAGTCTTCATCTGGACATATGCAATTGGCACCCCACATTCTGACCAGGGTCTCACGTTTAGCTCTCGGGCTGATAAAGAAGACATGGGAAGTTTGGGTGTGGCCTTGCGGTACTCCTCCCCCTACCACCCTGAGGGAAATTCGGTGGTTGAGAGGAAAAATCATGACTTAAAGCAGTCCTTAACAGCAAGGGTATTAGGCTTGGACAGCAGTTGGGTCAATCACCCATATGGAGTCCAGAGGGCACTTAACAAAATGCCAAGAAAATCCCTAGGAGGTCATACTCCTTATGAACTCTATTTTGGTGTGAGAATGTGGATACCAGACCTCGATAGTATCATACCATTTGACATCAATTAACATTTGGCTGTTTTACAGGAACTCAATGAATTACGGGCTTTACAAAGCAACATCCATGTAAGATGCCCCGCCACTGGGCAAGTAAAGGTAGTGTCCGCAAGATCTGCCTGGGTCCCGAAGACTGGGGACCTGGCCAGAGAAAAAATAGTGGTCAAGAAAGAATTTGGGCCATCCTACAGAGTGCCTGTACCTGTCCTGACTGTTGAAGGTACCAGAACTGTACTTCTTCCGCCCTTGCCAGTCGCAGAGACAGGAGGTTTGTCTCTATTGATCTGATCAAACCACACTATGTGGCCGTTTCTCAACAGTAGGCCTTGTGGCTCCTGAGTAGCTGCCGCACTGCTCTCACTACAGTACAGGAAGTTCAGATGGAAGCTTTAATAATGACAGATGATTCCACCCTCAAAAGAGAAGCTGTAAACAACAATTAAATGATACTTCTCCCTGTTGAAACACCTACAACTGTACAATCAATAGGTACAGAAATCTCAATTTAAAAAATGACGACAGCTATGTGAACATGCCACAGATCGCATCATCTCCCATTTCTACAAAACCTGCTGAGCTTGCAAGAAGAGACCGGACGGCATCGAGCTACTGTGCGGATTATGATGACTCCTCATCGGATTCAAGTGAAAGCTATAAGTATATGCTCTCTATTTTTGGCTGAAAAAGACATACTTTATTGTTCTATTGAAACATCTCTGGATTACAATTGAATTACTTTTCCTGATCCTCTGGATTGGTTTGGTGACTGTCTTTTTCCTCCTTCTGAATGGACATTATCTCCCAGAATGCTCCGCAGTACATCTTGTAAATTTGGTTCTCAAACCATATGCATCATCACACCGTGAACTAAGAGACCTGTCCCGGGTAAATATTACCATTGTTCCAGTTCCTGAAAGAATAGTGTGGGACAGGGTATCGTATGATGTGTATGGTCCTACTGAACTTTTGCATATCCCTTATTTGCTTAGAATTTCCTTAAATTATATCATCACCTCTATTACTTTCTCTGATGATTGAGACATTGAAACTGCACAATATGCTTGCAGATCTTGACCAATCAGCTACATTTTTAAATGATAAATTGTATGAAGGTACATCTAATTATGGAGAAATGTTCTGTTATCAATATTATGGTCACCATTTTTAATACAAAGCTAGTGTCCCACGTGCTGCTTATATTTATACACAATGGGAACACTGCCCAACACTGCCGATAGTTAGGTCAAAGACATTTGCAGAAAAGTTTGCTTATTTTTCAGGTTTTGACACATCAGACCCAACCTCGTATTATTATAGGCTTGTACCTACCTACAAAAATGTGCCTGGGAGACTAAAGATTGGCAGGTTCAGGGCTATTTGATACTGAATGATCAAGGTTGTTGTGCAGTGGAACCAGGCATCACTTTTATGGGGATGCTTAATTCTATTGTCACTTATTGCACACTGTTTACACCTGCCCTGGAGTTAGGGAGGCAACGCTATGGCCTTCAATAAATGTTCCTGACATACAGTTTGATTCTCCGAGCAAACTGAAAGCCATGCTTTTTCAAAAGGATGTGGCCTTAACTTCAGCCAGTGAAACGTTTGATCTCCAAGTTGCAAGGTCCTTGTCTAAGATACAAACAGCACTCCATACTAACTTCCCGCTGCATTTTAGGGAGCTGGTCCACTGTATCTTTAACATGTCTGATATGGAAGGCACTTTTTAAAAATGTATTGGCACTGGTTTGGTTTGCAGCTTTCAGACGATTTTTTGAGTTATATCATCTTTCATACATTCTGTGTTGAGAAGCATTTTTGGAGGGCTCCCGTTTGTCCTGCTACTTGTGGCGGGAGTACTGATTTTATTCTTTCTGCTCCACAATGGATGTCTCAGTTCAACCCAGAATGGAGACAGCACTGCTTGCGCTGCTTTGCCGAGAGCACATGGTACACTGCTATGGCACACCTCGGCTTCAGGAACTGAACGAGCATTGGTTCTTATCCTTCTGGCATGTCTAGCTTGATTGCACACAACTTGTCTTCCGCTGTCTGTTTTGCAGCCACATATGCGTCCTGGATATATGTTTTGGATTACAATTGGTTGTGCCACTGGACATTGAAGTACTGATGACCTCACTAAAGGCTCATGTGTATTGTTGTCCCCAGTGTATTCCATTGATGATGAATGCATTTTTAGAGCCCCCAAGTGATGCTTCAGCTCCTAGTGATGTGAACAGCGGGTCTGTGGAAAACGTATGGGCTACAACGCCTCCCTCACTGGCTGCTGCGGGAACTGTATGGAATCACCTTTGCTCCATAAGCCTTCTTCGAGGTACGCCTATGGGAACGTCATCTGCGGTTGTGGACTACTCTAATGTTATGTCTTCCTCTCGGAACACATAGACAAGTGACTTTTTCGTGTGGAAACAATTTGGCCTATTTTTTAATCAAATTGAACCAAAACTGCTTTTTAGTTTCTTTTTCCATTCAACATGACTTTCTAAGTGCTTTGGATCTCAAATGGTCTAATGCCTTAAAGGCTTTTTAAATTAATATTTTACAGAAGAGCTTACTTTTAAATGCTTTTAAGAGTAGTCTTTTAACGTTGTTAAAATGGTCTGCTCGCTGTTTAGATATTGACCCTTAGTATGGAGTTGGTGTTATATTCCTGGGTTAGGCCCTTGTAGCGAAGCAGCTTATTTCTTACAATGTCCTCACAGTAAAATTTATCTGTGAATGTTTGCACATATTTGCGTGCATAACAATGTTGGATTTTTTTCCCTGAAACTAAACTTGTTTACACATATAGATTTGCACAACATTATCACAATGCTCTTAACATCAAGTACAAGGTCTCTTTTAACACTATGTACAAATGTCATGTCTATCCTCATCCAAGGGGTGACAGGGCTATCTACATATCCATAACATCACTAATCTATACGCACATCTATTATAAAAGATGAGCATCATAGAACTATCAGCCATATTCATCAACATGAATTGCGCTCACAAATGGCCAGATTCTGAGAATCTGGCCGTTTGCGAGTGCGATTTTTGCATTTGGGATTCATCATCCCAAATGCAAAAATCGCTATTACCGAAATCGCATATTTGCGAGGAATTGGATTTAAGGAATCTCTAATAGAGATTCCTTAAATCCAATTCATCAACCAATTGTAAATTGCGAATTCGCAATATTTGGTCGCAATTTACCACCAAGTCTGACTTGGTGGTAAATTGCGAAAAAAGAGTAAAAAGCACTTTAGTGCATTTTTTTCTTTTGCATGTTACACACACACATGTCCTCTGGAATGTGTGTGCGCAACACCTGTTCAAATGTGCATTTGAGGGGTGCTACAGGGTGTCCTTTGGACACCCCTGGCACCCTTCAAATTGCAATCTTATTTGCGATTAGCAAATTGCTAATCGCAAATAAGGAATACTCCCCATTCATTCCTATGGGCCTTTTGGCCCATAGGAATGAATGGGGAGTTTTTCCTTATTTGCGATTAGCAATTTGCTAATCGCAAATAAGGAATCAGTAGGAATCGCAATAAATTTTGCTAATCCTACATGAATCCCGTTTTGCGAGTCCTTAATAGCGAATCGCTATAATTCGCTATTAGGGCCTCGCAAAACAGGAGATTGATGAATCAGGCTGTATATCCTCTATTTAGGATTTTGGTGCTCGTAATCACTTTTATCCGCTTCTGTCTATTAATCAATGCAGCACACGCATTTTATACAAGAACTAACAGCCCGTTCCGACGTTGTCCGGGTATGAATTGCTGCCGGCCAGTAGTATATTGTTTTGTAGGATGTCGTTTTGCTAGCATTTCTTATCTGTGACAGGCCTGTGAAACGCTCCGATTCACAGTGCACTGCTGATGCACTTAAGAGTTCGCGTTCAGTAGTGTGTGAACTTGAGTTTCCCTACATTATTTTTCCTTGCAATATTATATAGTGCCAACTCGACGACATGGCATGAGCAAAATTTACATTACAGAAGAACACATTCATTTGTGGTAGGCACGGGGAGACTAAGCGATTTGCCTGGAATCACAGGATGTTGAGCTGATGCCGAGATTCGAACATAGCTCCCCAGCTCTAAATTTCGCAATTCCAGAACTTGTGGCGGGAGGTGTGTCTAAAAGTGTATGTCGGTGCTGGCCATCAATGAGGGAGACCTGTGCATTTTTCAAATGGGTGGTGAAAAAATATGAGTATGTTGCTGGAGATGTGGGCCGCCGTGCCACCAATGTACTTACTGGGGGAGGATAAACACTTATTATTCCGCAACTTTCTTTCCGCATGCCATCACTCCACATACTTTCATAACGAAAGTACCACCATGACTCCGCAATACCATTATAACGCATGGCATTACATTTTATATGCTTTTATATGCTTTTACCACGCATACATTTACAACGAAATTAATGGTAAAAGCATGTTTTTTAAAAATGTTTGGATGAGGTAAATATGGGTATAGGGGTATATGTTTTGGGGTACTGAGGTATATGTTTTGGGGTGTTTCGGTATTTTAAGGGTTCAGATATAGTTTTGGGTTATGGGGTACAGGGGTAGTTTTAGGGTTTAGGGATAGGTATGGGTTTTGGGGTACAGGGGTATTTTTAGGGTTCAGGGGTAGGTTTGGGTTTTGAGGTACAGGGGTATTCATAGAGTTCAGGGCTAGGTTTGTGTTATGGGGTACAGGGGTATTTTTACGGTTTAGGGA
Source organism: Lissotriton vulgaris (assembly GCF_964263255.1). NCBI lineage: Eukaryota > Metazoa > Chordata > Amphibia > Caudata > Salamandridae > Lissotriton > Lissotriton vulgaris. Next base: position 579,336,125 of record NC_141697.1, read on the forward strand.
TAGGTTTGGGTTTTGGGGTACAGGATATATTTATAGGGTTAAGATGGGTTAGTGTTTAAGGGTGTTGGGGTATTTTAAGGAGTAAGGGTGGGTTATGATTATGGGGTGCAAGGGTATTTAAAGGGAGCAGGGTGGGATTAGCACACGATATGAGACATGGCATGAAGGGCAGAACGTACCAAACGCCCCCAGCATTTGTCAGGCCCCCAGGACACGCCCACAGCACAACGCAGACACGCCCACAAGGGACTACTTTGCTAGCACTGTTCTTTTACCTTTTAAATGTATATGGTGGGCGTCTGCATAGCCTATGTCCTTCTGCTGCAACTGCCCTTTCCAACGTTGTATTGGGTGTTGTGATTGGTGCTGTGGTTCGTGAGATTACCCGCCTCAAAGGTTTGGGCTCTCTCTTTATTATATTAGTATAGATATCGTTGGTTCAATAAACTTAACGTCCCACAGTGTATTCTCTGTATACTTCTCTGAGAATAAGTGAGCATGAGTGACTGAGAGAAAGGTTCTGTACTGTTTCCACGATCCCTGAAGGGGCCAGGGTTGTCACGTTCATGTTTGCCAGAAGCCATTTGCTCCCTGATAAGGTTAGGACGGCTTATGGTGGCACAGTGAGATAGCTGGTCTATTGGCCAACAGATTCTGTGGGGGTGTCCGGAATCAATCTAGGCACTAAGCCTCTAGTTCATGTTGTCCAGCAAATATGCACATCCTACGGATAAGTAGCAACTACACGACAGTCGCAGAGGGGATTCATGACGTCGCCACGATCCCCAAAATGAAATGGCGCACATGTATTGAGATTGCTGGAGGCATTGCAATAGCCTACCAATAATGCTGTCATTAAGTGTTTTGCCCATTGAAGCGGAGATGACCATGTGTCAGTTGGCAAATGGGAGGCTGATAAAGGTGAACAATATGGTGCTCATGGGGCTTGAACATTTGATGCTGAATATGTAAATGATTCTGAAGATGAGACCAATTACAACCTTTTGTTTACAACGCTGATACCTGGGAGGAAGTGAAAAGGTTTCAGGAGGAAGTCCCAGAGGCAGAACAGCAGGGCTGGGTCAGAGCAGGTTGTGTCAAAAGAGAATAAATATGATATTTATGTTTCAACAGATGGAAGACCTGTATTGCCAGATAGCTTGCCTTCCCCAATGGCTAGACATTTTCGTGGTCACTCACATGTTAGGAGGGTTGCAATGGTCCAATTGTTTCAACAGAACTGGTTTAACCCCCAATTTAGATTAATAGCTGAAGGATTGAGTCACAGATGTGTTGTTTGCCAACAGATGAACATAGGGAAAAGAACCACAGTGACACTGAGCCATATGGGAAGATCAAAAGGACCATTCAACAGGTTGCAGCAGGGCATCATTGAAATGCCTGTGTGCAACGGGTTAAGATATATCCTGGGGATTGTGTGTATCTTCTTGCATTGGGTTGAAACATACCCGACTAGAAGAAATTATAGTCTCACAGTAGCTTAGTTGTTGTTGAGGGAACTGTTGGACTTGGCCCTTTTTGCAGGGTCATCCCTGAACTTTTTGCCTTCCTCCTAGCCTTTTTTCTGACATGGTGTTGGTGGTTCTAGAATTCTGGGCACTTTAGCACTGCTGTCCAGTATAAAGTACGTGCGCTCTCTGTGGTAAACATGGTAAGATTGGTCTACACATGTTTGGCATATTTAATTTACCTGTCAGCCCCTTGTAAAGCTGTATCTCAGGTACCCAGGACCAGTAAATTAAATGCTACTGGTGGGCTTTCAGCACTGATGGCGCCACCCACCGAAGTTGCCTTTCAAACCTGTCTCAGGCCTCTGCCATTGCAGGGCCTATGCGCGCAGTGTTACTGCCGCTGTGACGTGACACCTAAAGTGTGTGCCATGTCTGTGACCCCCCTTTTACGGCATGTCAGTCACCCCTAAGGTAGGCCCTAGCTAGTCCTTTGGGCAGGGTGCATTGCTGGTAAAAGGTAGGACATGTACCTTAAGTGCGTGACATGTCCTGGTAGTGACAAACAGCCATTTTGGTTTCTCACTGCTGTGAGGCTGCCCTCTCATAGGGATGCATTGGGGATTCCCAGATACGTGTTTCAGTGGCAATTCCTGATATGAGAGGAGCAGCATGGTAAAGTTTAGTGTGCCTGAACTCAGAATCTGAAGATGCATCTTTAAGTGAAGGTGATTTTTACATTCTGTGTTTGAAAATACCACTTTTAGAAAGTAGGTATTTTCTTGCTCAATCATCCTGTGTGCCTCTGCTGGAATGTGGATTGCCTGTCTGGGTTTTGGATGACCAAAGGCTGGGGAGCCGGTGTGGCTCCAGATAGTCTAGGTGGGTCCAGAAAGGGCTGAATAGGCCTGGGCTGCAATTGGGGAAGTGGGAGGAGAATTCCTTGCACATCAAAGGGCCTGGTCTGCCTCTGACCACGCCGTCTCCACCTCCTGTCAGGAAGTCACACCAGAGAAGGCAGAACTGGTTCTGGCAGGGCACACAAGGAATAGGGGGGAGAAAGAGGTTAAACCAGACTAGGTCGGCCTCCAGTCAGTATCAGAAAATCAGGAACCCACTTTGAAGGGTTCAGAGACCTAGTTGGTGTGTGTGGTTACTGGCAATTTTGTCAGTGTGTACCAAAATGAGAAAGAAAAATTTCTTTCTAGAGTCCCCTCACTCACCGGGGTTTCCCCACGGTGACATGCTTCATCATTGGGGCCATCCCAGTTCTCTACGAAAAGGGGCGTGCTGCGACTAGCGAACTACGCAGGAGCACTAATTTGGGCTTGATCAGTGTTCTGTGGTCGACATGTTTCAAGCTCCCCAAGCTTTTCATCAGGACCATACAGGGTCCAGCCCTGTATTTTCCACTCCTTTATTTAAATAAATAGGTTGTGTTTCAAAATTATTTGTTGTACTATATACAGCGCATAGAACACTGATCAAGGCCAAATTTAAGGTTAGAATACAGTGTTACCCCATTTTAACATACCAAACTAGGAGCAGAATAAATTGTTGAGGCCCACTAGCACGGTATTTTTAATCACACACCCACTCCACCACCACAACACTTTACACCACACATAGTCGTTTCACAAAATAGTGCTCCTGCGTAGTTCGCTAGTCGCAGCACGCCCCTTTTCGTAGAGAAATGGGATGGCCCCAATGATGAAGCATGTCACCGTGGGGAAACCCCGGTGAGTGAGGGGACTCTAGAAAGAAATTTTTCTTTCTCATTTTGGTACACACTGACAAAATTGCCAGTAACCACACACACCAACTAGGTCTCTGAACCCTTCAAAGTGGGTTCCTGATTCTGGCAGGGCACAGACATTCTCTGCCTAGGAGATCAAAGGATTGGGAGTATAAGTACTGGGGCTGTGACCCCATGAGATGTGCTTCCTTGTGCTTACTTGGACTTGCGGTCGGCAGGCTGCCAGCCTGTTAGGAGGAACCGCCACTGGGATTGGCCTGCTGCCCTGCTTGGCAGCAGAGGGGTCTGCTGACCAAGGAGCCCCAGCGTGCCGGCCTGCCTGCTGTTACTTTGCCCAGCCTTGTGCCCCTGGAACTTTGCCATAGCGCCTTATGGGCTCTATCTTTCTCTCCCAGGACATGGAGAGTGCTGGGGCTCTGCAGCGCTGAGCTACGACTTATTTAGAGGGAATCCCGATGTGGGGATTCCCTCTAAACCTTGATGCCTGGGAAGCGGGAGCCCACCCCACGTTTGTGCATCTGAAAGCGGGTGCCTACCCTATGTAGTTGTGCTCCTGAGGAGCGGGAGTCTACACCGAGGTTTGCAGAAGAAGCGAGAGCCCACCCCGCATGGGTGGTGGAGTGAAAGCCCACAAAGGAGCGTGAGGAGAGGCCAGTGGGAAGCCGAATCGACGGAGGCTTCGCTTCATGAAGTGAGGGGCTGAGGAACACTGTTGATGCCTTCCCACTGCCACAAGCTTGGCCAGAGGAGCACTGGTGAGGGGGCTCCATGAAGCCTTGTGGGTGCTGGGAGCAGCACCAGAGTCCAGGAATTCACCAGGCGGGAGCCTACCCCGCTCTGGTGAATTCCTGGGGAAACTGGGGACTTCGCTCCAGTTCCTGTGTGCGCGGGAAATGGTGTGGCTACCAGCGGAGACCGGAGGAATCTGCAGAGGCCCCAGTGAGAGGGGGCCGGTCGGGTGCATGTTTGGTGCCGAGTGAAGTGCACCTTGAGGAGCCCAATGACCGAAGCTCCCTGAGACACTATTAATCCCTGTGCTGGTTTCTTTTGGGGGCAGTTTTGGTTCCCTAGGTCCCGGAGTGGCACCGGAGAGGCACTATGGTGCCAGGTCTACTTTCTACAGCTACAGCGCAGAAGCGTGGGCAGCTACACCAACGGGGCATTTTTGGGCCAGGGAGCCCCGGAGGGGGCTCCAGAGGCACGGGTAGTGCCAGTGCTCATTTGGCCTGTTTTTACTTCACAGCTGCCCGCAAGAGCACGGGCAGCTGCAAAGTAGAGCAAATTATCTTCAGATTCCCAGTGGGGGCTCAGGAGGCATGGCAGTGCCAAGGCGATTCTACAGCTGCACCGCAGAAGCGCGGGCAGCTGCAACATGGGGTCATTTTGTTGGCTTGATGAGAACGGGGTGAGACACATCCCATGCCCCCCAGCAGATTGCACTCAGTGGTTTGCTGCATTGGCAGCCAAGGGGCCAGTAGAAGGCCCCAGTTATGCCCTGACATTTGGGACAGAGGGCATTTAAGCCCCAGTAAAAGGCCAGTTGGCCTGGTGGTCATTTTGGTGACATGGGTAGGGCACAAGTTTCTACAAGGTTTGTGTAATGTGTTTAGCCTAATCTGATTGTTGCTAAACGTGATTTATGCACCATGACTATTGCATAATGTGTTTATGATTGTGATGCCTGTGGCATAATGTGTTTATGTCTACAGAGGTTGCATAAGGTGTTTATGCTGAAGATGGTTATGCATAATGTGTCTTATGCCTAATTTGATGCAGACATAATGTGTTTATGTTGCAGGTGATGATGCTAAGTACAGTATGGTACCAGTAGTTACTGGTTGTGTTTTACAATTGCTACTAGTGCTTTCTAAAGGTTCTGACAGTGATCCGATTGGCCCTGTCTTGTGTATATGATGCCCTGTGAATATTGCCTAGTGCCAGTTTGCACAGTGTATATGTGTGGTTATGATTCTAATGTGTTTTGGATAATACAAAGGCTATTTTTTTTATATAACCTTGTGTGGAGTCTCTTTTGTAGTGTGTCTAGTGTGTTGCTGCTGTGTTTGTGTTGCGCAAACGCTTTACACATTGCCTCTGGGATAAGCCGGACTGCTCATGCCAAGCTACCAAGGGGGTGAGCAGGGGTTATCTTCAGCGTGTAATTCCCTTGCCCTGACTAGAGTGGTGGTTTCTGCCTGGCTTAGGTGCAACTTAAGCCGTAGCCAACCAGAAATCCCACTTCTAACAGGAACTCATATTCAGATTCAGTTTTCCACCTTCACTGGAGGGAGACCGAGAAACTCATTTCAACAATGAGGTCCTGTAAATGTTGTGTGCATCATTGCAAGTGGAGCAAAGACTAAATTGCCCTTATCGCCCTCTGAGGTTGCAGGCATAGTCAAGCAGGTGAATGGAATGTTGAAATCCAGATTTGCCAAATGTGTGCTTCCACATCTCTGAAATGGCCTGATGCTTTGATCCTTGTGTTAATGAGTCTATGCAGCATTCCTGATCGGGGGACAGTAATGTCCCAGGATTAAATCATCATGGGTCGAGCAATGAGTCAGCCATCAGTACCTGTAAATACGCTTGTGAACATTACCATATGATAGAAATTATACTAGCTGTTGGGATGCATTCTGTGTCTCACCAGGTTGGAGCTGGTACCGGTCCACCTCATCAGGAGCAGTGACTGCGTCTTGGTGAAGAAACATGTTCAAAAAACGTTCCTGGAACCTCAATGTTGTGGTCCATACCAAGTCATACTTGTCACGAACACTGCTGTTAAGTGTGGAGGTCTCCCCAACCGAATTCAGTACCGCCCCCAAAAGTGCAAGCTGAATCTGAAAGGCAGCGGGAAGGGGTTGAAAAAGTTACATAAAATCAGAGAGAACCGGAAACAGCACATCCTCAGACAGAGGGGGTTCTTGGTGAGTTGACATCTGAGGTTGAGACAGAAGAGTTGTTGGAAGGCGGTGACCCCAGGGGTCAAGAAGACTCTCCTAACCCCCTGGAACCTCCTCTCCCACAATTACTGCCGAGTCTTATCGAGGGGGGAGTCCCCACCGGGGAGGACTGATCGTACACACTGTCGACACACCACACTTATGAACGGACACTACACCGTGATTCTTTATCAAGAAAGACTTTATCAAGATTAAAGTAAAGAGCAATACTCAGCGATCGAGGGATCGCGAAAGTCTCGTAACGAGGGATCGGGGAAGCGGGACAGTCTTAGGAGGCCAGCTGGCACGCCACGTACCCGGCGCACAGTTCTCAATCCTCGAACTGGGGGATACGGGGGCTGGCGATGGGACTTGCTGTCCTACTCACTTCTGGTTCAAGGTGGTCGTGAGGGTAGCGTCGATGGTCCAGCCGGACCAGAGAGTTCGTCAAGCCGCGACGAGGTCAGCAGGGCTTGGGCAGGAGTACTCCGTCGTACTCGTAAGCAGATGGAGCCGCGACAGCGTCAGCAGGGCTCCGATGTTCAGGTCTTGTGCTTCAAGAGGGAGCCGTGACAGCGTCAGCAGGGCTCCGGTGGTTCCGTTCCATAGGTTCTAGGGTGAGCCGCGACGACGTCAGCAGGGCTCGGTGGGTCAGAGTCTGTTCTCCTCAAAGTCAGCCGCGATCAGATCAGCAGGGCTTTCTTGTCCAAGATACAACTGCCGATTAGGTGGAAGGCAGGCTGTCTTATAGTCGTCGAGCTCTTTGATGTCCGGACCCTCATAGGCAGGAGGCCGGAGGTCCGAGGGCCAGGCGCCTGATCGTCTTGGCGGTTGGTTCTTTGATGCTTTGGACCATGCGCCCATGGAATCCAGACGCCCATCAGGGCCTGGAGCCTGCTCACTAGGAGGCCCAAGGTGCCATCGAAACCAGCCCCCAGGGACAGTTCAGAGGTGTGAGGGAAACCAGTCCCTCGGAAGGGGGCCGGAGGTGTGATGGAAGTCTTGGTTTCGGGTACTTGGTGAGTCGTTCACCCCCCGGGTGGATCTGGGTGCGCCTGACGCGCAGGCTTAGCTGCAGCCAGGAGAGGCCAGGGCTGCCGAAAGGAAAGAAGGCGGCCGGCCGGGGTGGCCAAACATGGAGTCTGATGGTCACGTGCACGGGTGCAGGCACGCGGTCTGGGGATCGTCTCAGGTCCAGTGTAGGAGTGTCATGTACAGTTCTGGGTGGACGGGAATCAGTTCCACCTGTAGATCTGGGGCTGCGGAGATCAGCGAGGACCACGCCACGAGGCCGGGTCCAACAAGAGTCTTGACTTGTGGCGCTGACTGAGGCAGATTCAGACAATGACGAAGGACCTAGTGCTGTGGTATGCTGAGTGGGAGCTGGAGACGGTTGACCAAAAGGGCATGAGAGATAGAGACTGAATCTTGACAGTAGAATAGTGCCCCACTGTATCCCAGAGGATGCTGATGATTCTGGTCCAAGTGTAAAACAGCTGATAGCTTCTTTAAATCCATTTTAACGTTATATACTGCATATGCTTATTGGAACAATTTAACTTGTTCCCTGATTGATGTTGAGAAGATGTTTGATTCTGTAGAAGACAGGAGAAGAGCAATGGATGCTCGTTGGAAAACAGGGTGGGTTCAAAGATATAGAAGTCAGTGGGCTAAAGATTCATTAAGAAAAATAACAATATGTCCTTTGGTTGGCAAATACTGAGAGAACTCTTAATTCACTCACTTAAATCACACGCATTCAATCATGGAGAATACAGTACCAATTGAAAAAGCAGTGTGCCGGTACAGAAGAAAAATATTACAAATGTTAGGTATCAATTTAGTAAAAACATATAAAACAATTGTATCAAATTAAAATACAGTTAATCATACATAGTATATTTATGTTCAAAACCAAAAAAAAATGACACAATAAATAAACAAATGAACAGACTCAAATAACAAAGACAATTAGACAAGAATATTAAAAAGAGACTACACTTTGTCATAAAGGGACCATATCCGTATGAGGTAATGTTGGGGCTGGACCCTGGTGTACAAAAAACAATCAATATCTAGTGCGGCAGCCCACTGTGCAGATTATGGTTCTATTGTGTTGACTCAATGGTATTATCTGCTTCAACTCAATAGAAGCATAATACGCACAGTGGGCAAGCCCCATGTGAAAGGGCCTGCGTCAGTCTTATGCCTGGTGTGAGGCAGGCGTAAGATATTGACGCGTTTGCACCCTAGAATTGGTGCAGTGAAATCTCTTATCACTTCAACAAGGCTTACTTACGTGGGAACGCCCATCCTGCATACATTGTACCTGACGCAGGTATAATGTAGCGCAGGGATCTAAAAAGTGGGGCATCTGCTTAGATGCGTCACTTCGTAAATAGGGCGCAACAGGAGGTATGTTTTACGCAGCCGTTGCGTCACAAAAAGTGACGCATCGGAAGCGCAAAACTGTTGCAAGGTCTCATAAATAAGGCCCTGATTGTCTTTTGTACAACATGGTCCACCCCCAATGTTACCTCATACGGATATGGTCCCTTTATGACAAAGTGTAGTATTTTTAATACTCTCGTCTAATTGTCTTTTTTTATTGAGTCTGTTCATTTGTTTATATATAGTGTGATGTTTTTTGATTTTGAACATAAATATACTATGTATGATTAACTTTTTTTCCCACAACATATTTTATTCATTTTGGAAGGTACAAAGTGGGCAGAGCCATGCAAAAACATTACATATCATGCAAAAGACATACAGTACCTGATTGTAACATTCAAAAACAACTTGGCCCGCAGAACACCAGGCCGAAGAGGTAACAAACAACACCAAACCCACCTAGAGTGTCGTAATTGCGTGTTGCTGAAAACATGTCTGTTAGCGGTCAGTTTTGTCGGACCATGGTAGTGGAAAATGACCCATGTTTTACCCAGTTGGATTATGAAAGTCAGAATGTAGTAATGGGGGTAAGTCAATGCTCCTATATATATCGCCCAGCGATACCAGATTTTTCTGTGCTTCTGTGGGCATCACCTCACCTGAAAGACCACAATTTCAGCAACCCCTACACCTATCCATTGCCTTCTTTCACCCTGCTATGCTAGGTGGGGCTGTTGCTTTCCATTTCTGTGTTAAGCCCAAAAAACAGAAAGTGCTAGTTGTAGAGGTTCCCCTGATCTCTTCTGTACTATGAAGGAGCAGCAGTCTGGGGTCGAGTGGGATGGTCCAGGCCAGCACCCTGCCCAGACAGGAGGTCACCTGTTTCAAAAATGGTTGTATCACCATACAGCTCCATACCGTATGGAGGAAAGAGCCCTCCTTGCTAGTGCAACAAAGGCATTGAGGGGACTGGATAGCTCCCATCTTCCATAGCCGGGAACAGATGTAATATATCCAGTGGAGGTACTTAGACTGAATGAGGCGGTAGCATGAGGAAACGGCTGCATATCGAGGACTGGCTAGGGCAGGGGTACTCATAGTACGGCTCGCGGGGCGCCAGCGGCCCGGCAAGCCTTCCCTGGCGGCCCGCGGACCTTGCACACATCCTACCGGTTTTTTTATTTTAAAAGAGTGTCAGCAAATACAGCCGGTTGGACTCTGAGAGATTCTGCTCTCTGTGGGCTGGGCGGTGTTCCGGTAATAGTCAGAGTGGAGATGCAGGGGCGCTAAGGAGAGGTGAAACACAACAAAGCCTCATTTGCAAGTTAATGGTCTTTAAAAGACATTTGAAGTACTCGGTTGCGGCTCTGTGTGTGCCCGGGGAAGCTGTCTGAGACAGGCTGCCAAACTGCGGGGGGGGGGGTCTGGGAAGGGGGGAGGGGGTGGAGTGGGAGGGGGGGAGAGGGGACGGGGGAATTTGCTGAAGCCCTTTCGGCCAGGGTCTGGGCTGGCGTGGGTGCACACTGCACACTTACAAGTGCAGGAATGCCAAAAATGATTCCTCAAACCGTGACCATGCCACGAACATGTCACTAAAATAGCTCACCTCACAAAGCAAGCACGTGTACATGGGCATTCAAAATTGTAAATTTTTATGATTGGAATAATGAGGCTACGAAACTCAAAGCACAATACATTTTAGGTGGTCACAATTCAGTTCATCACGAGAGGAATCAGGAATGTCGTGCAACTTCACATAAGGCAGCTTTGTGTTAGTTCTCCGTCATGGGAGGGCCTCAACCTAGAAATGAATGTTGCTGAACACTTGGTAAGATCACACACAGCCCTACTAAGTATTTTCAATTTGTGAGATATGCTAAAAGTATTTTTTTTTTAATGAACTAAATTACGATTTTGACAGCATATGCCCACAAAGTACATAGATACTGAAGGGGAATCATACATTTCCCTGTACTTTTATGGTTCACAACCAAGCATACCTCTCTACAGGACTGTTGCTGCTTACCATGGTACTCATAGTGCGGCCGGCAGGCCTTCCTTGGCGGCCCACTGACCTTGCAGTTAATGTACCCATGGCCCTCCAGAAACCCACTTTTACCAGTGACAGAAGAGAGTGGAGAGAGAGAGAGAGTGGAGATAGTGGAGAGAGAGAGAGAGAGAGAGAGAGAGAGAGAGAGAGAGAGAGAGATAGAGAGTGAGAGTGGAGAGAGAGAGAGAGGAGAGATAGAGAGGAGAGAGAGAGTGGAGGGAGAGAGGAGAGAGAGAGTGGAGAGAGAGAGTGGAGAGAGAGAGGTTAGAAGAGAGTGGAGAGAGAGAGAGAGAGAGAGAGAGAGAGAGGGAGAGAGAGTAGAGAGAGAGAGTGGAGATACAGAGTGGAGAGAGGAGAGAGAGAATGGAGAGAGAGAGGAGAGAAGAGAGTGGAGCGGAGAGAGAGAGAGATGAAGAGAGAGAGAGAGTGGAGGGAGAAAGAGAGAGATGAGAGAGAGAGTGGAGAGAAAGAGAGGAGAGAGAGAGTGGAGAGAGAGTTGAGAGAGAGAGAGTGGAGAGAGAGTGGAGAGGAGAGAGAGACGAAGAGAGAGAGAGTGGAGAGAGAGGAGAGAAGGAAGAGTAGAGAAAGGGAGAGAGAGATAGTGTGGAGAGAAAAAAAGGAGAGAGAGAGTGGAGAGAGAGAGTAGAGAGAGTGGAGAGAGAGTGAAAGGTTGGTGAGAGAGAGTGGAGAGAGACTTACTGACTAAGAGAGCGATAATGATTTACTGAGAGAGAGAGACTGACTGACTGAGAGACTGACTGACAGAGAGAGAGAGACTGACAGATAGGCTGACTAAGAAAGACTGACTGACTAAGAGAGACTGACTGACTAAGAGAGAGGGACTGACTAAGAGAGAGAGACTGACTGACTGCAAGAGTGATTTACTAAGAGAGAGAGACTGACAGAGAGAGAGAGACTGACTAACGGAGAGAGAGACTGACTGACGGAGAGAGAGAGACTGACTGACGGAGAGAGAGACTGACTGAGAAAGACTGACTGACTGAGAGACTGACTGACTGAGAGTGACTGACTGACAGAGAGACTGATTGAGAAATAATAATAATAATAATAATAAGCCATTTATAAAGCGCCTGGCTACACAAAAAACAGTGTGCCCCCGCGCTAACTGCTGATAGATTTTCGGGAGGCAGATGTTTAGTAAGCCATAGGGAGAGTTTACATGATAGGGAACATAAACGTTTTAAGTTTTCCCCCGAATCTTAATTCGGATGGTTCCATCCGAAGATGGAGCAGAAGTTCGTTCCACTGTTTAGAGGCCAGGTACCTAAAGGAACAACCGCCCATCCTGGCCCTGAAAATACGGGGAGGTTTAAACAGCATCGCGCCAGATGATCTTAGGTTCCAAGTGGGGCAGTGTGTAGTGAGGAGGTTCTTTAGATAATCAGGGCCCTTGCCCTGGGCGATGCGATGCGCATTTCACAGGGCTTTGAATTTAATCCGCTCCCTTACTGGAAGCCAGTGGAGCTTGGCCAGAGCGGCCTTCCCAGAAGCTCTGCGCGGAAGCCCAAGCACGAGGCGTGCGGCAGCATTCTGCACACACTGAAGTTGGTGAAGGCCCTTCTGACTCAGCCCAATCAGCAGGGCGTTCCCATAATCAAGGTGCGAAGTCACCAGAGCGTGGACAATGGTTTTTCTGGCTCCGGTAGGGAGGAGGTCTAAAACTTTCCGAAGAACCTTCAGTATGCCAAAGCACCTCCCAGTCACCCTGCTAACATGGGCCTTGTAAGAAAGATCAGAATCCAGTATTACACAGAGATTTCTTGCCGACTCCACAGGAATGGGGGGACTCCCTAATTCAGTGGGCCACCACATGCGAGACCATGCTGATGTTGCTTTCCCAACCACCAGTAGTTCTGTTTTTTCGCCATTAAGGCGGAGGCAGTTGTTGTTGATCCATGCCACTACTGCTGACATACAGTTCGAAAAGTTGGTGGCGTCTTCTCTGCGGTCGGGTGTAAGCTTAAACATCAGCTGGGTGTCGTCAGCATAGCTTACAATGCCCACCCCAAATGCCTCCACTACGTGAGCCAGGGGTTCCATATAGATATTGAACAGGGTAGGGCTCAAACTTGAGCCCTGAGGAACCCCATGGCTTACTTTCCAGAGGGAGGATTTGAAGGGTGGGCAGTGCAACTGAAAACTTCTATTGGCCAAAAAGGATCGTAACCAAGCAAGCGCTGATCCTGTCACCCCCATCTCTGAAAGACGAGACAGCAGCGTTGTGTGAAGCACGGTGTCAAACGCTGCACTCAGATCTAATAAAACCAACGCTGCTGTCTCACCTTCATCCACTATCTGCCTAAGGCACTCGGAATACAAGGCGGCCGACTCTGTTGAGTAGCCAGTTCTAAATCCCGATTGTGAGGGATGGAGGAGGGCTTCCTCCTCCAAATATTCCATGAGTTGCTTGTTAGCTACCTTTTCAACAATTTTTGTACAGAAGGGAAGAAGGGAGATGGGGCGGAGGTTTTAGAGTTGAGAGATGTGAATATTGGGTTTCTTTTTTAGAGGGATAACCTGAACTGTTTTCCACGCCTCGAGTACGTGACATTCCTGAAAAGACAGTGTCACCATGTGACTAATGTGGTCAATTAATATGCTCTCCATGACTCCCTTGCACCGAGCCGGTGGGCACGCGTCGCAGGGGGAGCCAGATTGTATACTTTTGACAATGCATAATAGTTCTTGTCTTTCAGGTGTTTTAAAGCATGTAAGGTGAGATTTCTTTGTGGAAACGTCTCTTATATCCCCATGGTTACTTAAGAGATCGTTGCTATCTTTAAAGGTGGCATTAATTTTGTCAACCTTATCCACAAAGAAATCAGCTACAAGATCACACATCTCAGTAGAGTAGGTATCTTGAGCTTCGAGTCTAGATGGGGCCGTAAGTTCTTTGTAAATGCTGAAGAGTTCTCGGGTGGGGTTATCTGCTAGCTCAATTCTACTCTTGAAGTAGATACTTTTCTCCAGTCTGAGACTGAGAGAGACTGACATAGAGAGTGACTGATAGAGAGAGAGTAACTGACTGACAGAGAGACTGACAGACTAGCTGACTGACTAAGAGAGACTGACTCACAGAGAGAGAGATTGACTGATTGAGAGAGGCAGACTGACTAAGAGAGAGACTGACTGACTGGCAGAGAGACTGATTGACTGACAAAGAGAGACTGACTGACTGGCTGAGGGAGAGAGACTGACAGACTGAGAGAGAGAGTGACTAAGAGAGAGAGACTGACTGACTGAGAGACTGACTGACTAAGAGTGAGACTGACTGGGACAGAGAGACTGACTGACTAGGAGAGAGAGAGAGACTGACTGCGAGAGAGAGACTGAGAGAGACTGACTGACAGAGAGAGAGAGAGAGACTGACAGATAGGCTGACCAAGAAAGACTGACTAACTAAGAGAGACTGACTGACTAAGAGAGAGAGACTGACTAAGAGAGAGAGACTGACTAAGAGAGACTGACTGACTGCAAGAGTGATTTACTAAGAGAGAGAGACTGACTGATATAGAGAGAGACTGACAGAGAGAGAGAGAGAGACTGACAGACAGAGAGACTGACAGAGAGAGAGAGACTGACTGACGGAGAGAGAGAGACTGACTGACTGAGAGAGAGAGACTGACTAACTGGGAGAGACACTTACTGACAGAGAGAGTGACTAAGAGAGAGAGACTGACTGACTAAGAGGGAGACTGACTGGGACTGAGATACTAACTGACTAGGAGAGAGAGACTGACTGCGAGAGAGAGAGACTGACTGAGAGACTGACTGAGAGAGAGAGACTGACTGAGAGAGAGAGACTGACTGAGAGAGACTGACTGACTGAGAGAGACTGACTGACAGAGAGAGACTGACAGAGAGAGTGACTGATAGAGAGAGAGTAACTGACAGAGAGAATGACTGACAGAGAGAGAGAGACTGACTGACTAGGAGAGAGAGACTGATTGAGAGAGACTGACTAAGAAAGACTGAGAGAGACTGACATAGAGAGTGACTGATAGAGAGAGAGCAACTGACTGACAGAGAGACTGATAGACTAGCTGACTGACTAAGAGAGACTGACTGACAGAGAGAGATTGACTGACCTACTGAGAGAGACTTACTGACTGACTGAGAGAGAGAGAGAAAGAGAGAGAGAGAGAGAGAGAGAGAGAGAGAGAGAGAGAAGAATGACTGACTGGGAGAGACAGAGACTGACTGACTGAGAGAGACAGAGAGATAGACTGGCCTCAGCAGTCATGGAGTTTGCTCCAGGAATAAAAAGTAAACCCTAGGAGTTCTCTTCGCTTTCTGCAGTTTTTGGTCCATGCCTTTCCACCATTGCGTTTGCAAGACATTACAGGCTCTTGCGGGGCTAAGGATGGGCCAAAAGTAACCCTGTGACAGAATTGGGGTAAAGTGTGTATGAAGCTATGCAATGCCTGTTAAGATTGCATTGTCTACTTTTTAGGTCGAAGGCCTAAAAGGCTGCGCTTGCGCAGTCTTAGGCATGAGATTTAATGATTCTTAGTAGCGCAGAAGGTCCCGCCTCCCTGCCCTCTCTCTCCTTCATTGGCTGGCTTCCTAAACGGAGGCCAGCCATTGGAGGAGAGATCCGTCACTTCAAACAAGCCCCGTCTTTTTCGGATTTGGGGGCGTGATTTTTTGCATTCTTTAGCCCTGTGACGTCGTCCGTCACTCAGGACCACAAAACCACGCCCCCAATTCCGAAAAATTTCAAAAGCTTGTGGCTGCCATTTTAAGTCTCCTTAACCCCTTCCAGGCTCATGACGAGCTGGGCTCGTCATGGTGTAGCCTCCTCAAACACTGATGACGAGCCCAGCTCGTCATGAACAATGGGTTTTACAAAATATCAGCATGGGTGCAGAATTCCACTAGCACGCATGTGGTTAAGATGAGGTAGGCTGCTGTCCTCGTTTACCGCTGTCTTTTTCCTGCCCCCCCTCCCGCTGTTCGTCTCTGTTTCCGCCCTCCTCCCGCTGATTAGGTCAGCCCGTTCTATTCTTCCCCGCCGTGTCTTTTTCCCGCCCCCTCCCGCTGTCCGTGTTTGTTCCCGCCCTCCTCCCGCTGATTAGGTCGGCCCGTTCTATTCTTCCCCGCCGTGTCTTTTTCCCGCCCCCCTCCCGCTGTCCGTCTCTGTTTCCGCCCTCCTCCCGCTTGTAATCTAATCCGCTGTGAATCTCTGCCCCCCCCCCCCTCAATGGCTGACGCCCCGTGCTTGCAATCCCGCGCCCCTTCTCATGACCCCGCTCCCACCCCTACAGATCGGATCCATATGCCTCTGCCTTCAGCCCGCGTTCGGGAAGGATGGTGCTGGAAGGATGGTGCTCGAGGAGCCCTAGACTCTTCCCTCACTCGAACACCACGAGAGACTGCAGAGAACGAGGAACGTGAAGCCAGACACTGCAGCGACCTGAAGGAAGAGTCAAGAGACAACACCCACTGGACGGCAGTGGGTGCACCCTCCTTGGAGAGGACAGACCGCACCGCTCGAGGTAGGGGAGAGACTGCAGACGCCGTGACTCCTTCACGCCATTGCCAAGGTGAGAGGCTCGCGTGATCCATGGGGGGGTGGGGGTGGGTGGGGGTGGTGGGTGAACTCCTCATTCAGAGCCATCGAGCACCGGATTATGAATGGATTTGGGAGGAAGGACCCCCCATCCCCTTTGCATGCACACCCTGGGGGCAGGCAGGCTGCGCCAACGGCCCGTCTGCAGAGGGACAGCGCCTATTCTGCCCATGGTAAGTAAGGCCTTGTAGCACTTGTAGTCTGCGCACAGCAACAATGCCTCCTCCCGGGGCGTAATTAGGTGTGTCTGGGACAAATGTCAAGGTAGCCGACGGCATTAACAGTTCGTTAGGGCCCTGTGTGTACTGCACGAGTGCAGGGCATGCCCGTGCGGCACACAGTATTTTTGGTACCATGACGGGCCTTCTTCTTGGCGCCTTCCCTACGCTTCCTTTTGTGTCTGAGTTCAGCCGCAGTGCTGACTCCGTACAGCTTGCCCGCCAGGACCAAGTATTCAGGTTTACACAGGGCGGGTTTGAGTACTCTGGCGTTTTTCAAGCCCTCAAAAATCCACCTAAAGCCCTTTTACCCTCCCCCAGTAAAGTTCGCTTGCACCAACTCACACAAAGCGCGTGTCACTCACCCCAAACACACCTAAAGCGCTATCGCTTTCACCAAATCCATGCAAAGCGCCGCGAAGCAATGCGCTTTTACTTTAGGAAACGCACGCGATCATGGCGTGGTTTTGGCTGGTTTATTTTCTCATTTGTGTTTAAAGATGTCCTACTTGAAACTATATGCGTCTCCATGGCTTCCATTCTATTTTATTTTTTAATTCGTCGAAATGTTGTGTTTATTTTGTTTTGTACCATTGAGACAACAGGGGTCTGTAACCGTTCTTATCAAAAACGTCTCCCTGACCTTGGAGAGATGAAAGGCATACCAGCCCTGCAGACTTTGCGCCTGCGTCCATAAGGCCGTCCTTACCCACTGAGTTGCCTTGCCGCCTAATCCACTATGGTCCGACTGGCTGCATGCAGGCTGGCCGCTTTATCCTCGTTAAAAAGAATGAGGTGGGCTGTAGGGTTATGGGCGCACATGTGGGATTTATGGGCCAGGCCTGCACGGTATCAACCCGAGAGGAGGAGGCTGGGCACAAAAATGAAGACAGGAAATGATTGTAGGGTTTTAGCCTGGGTCGAACGTGTGAATCGGGGTCCCCATAAAAGCTGGGTAACAGACGAGGCGGGGTCTAGCGGAGCTTGAGAGCAGCAGTTTGTAGTGATAGGAGAGGGGGTGCAGTGTGCCTCTATGGGGATGGGAAACAAAAAGCATATTTTTTTGTAGTCCATGTTGCATAAAGCAATTTGAATTTGAACCAGAGAATTGAGGAAACCAATTGCGACACTATTGCAAACATGTTTTATAAAAATGTAGGATGTAACTCTTGCTTAGAAATTGTGAGCTTGTTGTAGATTTAATTAAAACACGTTCTAGAATAATAGCCTTTCCACAAAAAAAAACGCAGTTTCCTCTTATATTTTCAGTCTGAGACAGCGCAAAGTGATTATGCCCCAAACTCGGCCGCATGGTCCCCGGTCATTCACCTCATCATTGTGGTAAATGGCCTTTAAGAAGCAGAAATAGTGCCCCCGGGGTGGTTACATGAAGTGGGTTTGCCCACTTCGTGCATGGTTCAAAGTCTTATGGAACGTCACTTTTACCTACTGACCGTGCCAATGGAATTATGCGTCACGGGAGGAACATATTGTGCAGCAAGTGCCTAAACTATTTGGTCAACAGGAGGATTATGCTGCTTAATGTGGCACATTTTGTGGTAGAATCGATTCATTCTCTGTTCTGCTGTTTTCTTGCATGTTAACCCTGTCTGAACTTGTTCCGCATCTGTATTATCAGTTTTACACCCAAATGCAGCAATAAGCAAAGGTTTCCCGCCAACTTTTGGCTAGAGAGTTCCTTGTGCAGCAACAGCTGTTGTCACATTTTTTGTAAATGTTGGTCCGTTTGAGCGTTTTTGTTAAAATCTATGCAGTGGGTGATGTATTATGTGGTAAATGCGAAAATCCATAATTATGCGGAAAATACCGAGCCCTAAAATGATTGCCGCCTTGTAATCTTCAGTTCTCAGAGCCCAGGTCTCCCTCCTCACAACTCTTGCTCCACAGCCTTCACTCGAGCTGGAGTGCAGTGCAGCAGCCGGCACATACCTTGAGGGTCTGCAATGTGGCACAGCAGCCAGCACGACCCCAGGGTCTGTAGTATGACGCAGGAGCTGACACACAGGGGTAGCACAGAGGGCAGGCCTGTGGGTCTGTAGTATGACGCAGGCACACACTGGTAAGCACAGAGAGCAGGTCTGTATGTTTGTGGTGTGGCGCAGCTGCATGCACAGGCGGCAGGCCCGAGGGTCTGGTGTTGTTCACCAGCAGGTACACACGGGTAGACGCAGAGGGCAGGCAGGCCTGTGGGTCTGTAGTATGACGCAGGGTCTGTAGTGATTCAGGAGCAGGCTCTCACTGGTAGGCGCAGACGGCCATGCCCGCTGGTCTGGATGTGGCACAGCAGCAGGCACACACGTGGCCTCCTCGTCGTATCTGGGCAGTGTCATTGCGGGGTGAGGTCATGTCTCGGAAACGGGTACCCGCCCCCCCCCCCCTCCGCATCGGGTGAACGACCACCAAACAGTGTACACACGTGCCTGTACTTCCCCTGGCCCACATAGCGCCTCTCTGATGAATTCACCTCCCCCGGCCCCAAACTGCCCCGCCTCCTTTCGAGTGTGATTTTTTATTTAAGTCCTTTCCTCGTGGGAGGCAGAAATGACCCAAAATGTATCACTGAAAGGAACGCAAATAAAGTGACTGAAAAACACACTGCATTTGTCATTAATGGTTGCAAATGTTCTTTTCAATAACAAGCTGCGAGTCGACTCCCTGTGTCCATGCATGTGCTTCAGAGAGCTGTCTCGGTGTTGTACATCACAGGCAGTGGTGCAGGAGCAAGGTGATGGGGTCTCGGTGTATAGGGGCACACAACAGTAAGATCAGCTAATGAGCGCTGTGGAATGGGTTGTGAGTAACTTGTCCATGCACGCGCTGGAGGGAGATGCCTGTGTCCTGTACGTGACACAGGCAGGGGAGCAGGAGTAAAGTGTTGGGGTCTCGGTGTATAGAAGGTACACAGCGGTATTGTCAGGTTATGAGACCGGAGGTGGCCGGGAGGCTCGGGAGTGTGAACCCGGACTCTAATCCAAAATGCCATGGTTTGTGTGGGGCTCTATGTGAGTGTGTGTGTGACTCTCTGTGTGTGGGTGGCTCTGTGTCCACGAATACTCTCTACTACTCTCTAATGCTCACCTATTGCCATTGCAAATGACAATACCATTTATTTATGTTTAAAAAAAATATATATGAAAAAAAATGTCATGAGCAATGCCAATAGCTCTACCTTTAATAATGCCGAGACCATTGCATTGTAAATGCTTGTTTAAACAGGGTTGATTTTTTTTTACTCTAGTCCCACCCCCCACTGCCCCTGCCCACTGCTGACCCCACCCTTACCAGTGCGGCCCTCGGCCACAAACTACACTGTCATTTTGGCCCCCGACAGAAAGTTTGTGAGTACCCATGGGCTAGGGCCTCGGTCCAGTCGTTGTCTGTCAAGGTCGGCAAATTGACCTCCCATGCTGCCCTAGTCTTATGTATTGTGTTATGTGTGTGAGTAGTCTGGTGAATTTGTTTGAACTTGTGTGCCCCAATGTCTCCAATTAGTAAATGGCCTTCTAATGGGTGCAACTCTGAAAGTGCCTCCAGATGGCAGATGTGAAGGCTAAAGCATGTCGAGAATTTGCTACAATTGTTTTATATGCTTTTAAAAAATGGATACATAACATTTCTAATATTTTTCTTGTGTACTGGCACACTGCTTTTTCAATTGATACTGTATCCCCCATGATTGAATGTATGTGATTTAGGTGAGTGAATGAGTAAGAGTTCTCTCAGTATTTGCCAACCTAAGGATATATTGTTATTTTTCTAGATTGAACCCTAGTCCTTTGGTGCACAAAGCGTCCCTCTAATTTTTTCAAGAGTAAAGATCAATTAAAACACCAAGAGTCAGGAGTCATGCCTTCACTAACTTTAGACATGTGAAAACTATGTAAGTGTAAGCTAAAATCTGCAATTAACACAGAAAATATGAGAAGGAGTGATTGTGATTACATTTTTGACTGTGATGGGAATTGAACATTATTCATGGGAGTACAAGATCCTGTTATGCCTGGAGTTTATTATGTTTGTGGGGATCAAGCATATTTTACATTGCCCCAAGGTTAGTACAGCATTTGTTATTTGGCAATAGCCATCCCGAAGATTTATCATGTACAGCATTTAGATGATCCTATATGGAGTTCACATGTCAGAACCAAAAGAAGCAGTAGTGGTGCTGAGATACCAGGAGATATATTTGGTGCACTGATTCCTTCTGACTGAGTAGTTCTGAATGATTTTAAAATTAGAACGTTGTCCACTATAGTTGATATGTTTTTTAATAGAACTGAAAGTTAATTGTTAGCTGTGGATACTGAAATTATAGCTATAAGATCTACTGTAATGCAGAAGCGCCTTGCATTATACATCCTTCTCACAAAGGAGGGTCGAGTCTGCAAGATGTTGAAGGTTCAACAGTGTTACACCTACATGCCTGATAAGAGTGAAGGGTTGAAGAGAGATACATTAAGAACCTTACAGACTTAAAGGGAGATATATAATAAATGAAAGTTCCAAGTGCATGAGAAGTAATTGGAAATTGATTTGCTGCAGTAGGCAATTGGTTTGGGTTTGAAAATCTTGAAAGTGAAATAGTTTACTTCATTTTCAGACCCCTTGTGATAATGGCCCTTTGTGCAACATGTCTGTTTGTAATCTTTAAAGGGTATAAGTGTATAAAAGCGAAGATAAAAGTGTAACAGGAAAGAAGAGTAATAAATAGAAAAAAGAAAGGATGTGTAACTAGAGGAGAATAAGTGTAGATTTTATGATGAAATAAATTACCCAGAAAACTCTAAACATAAAATGGTGAAAACCTCAGGATTTTGAGTTGATCTCATCTGATTCATATGTAGTTTGTGATGGCTAACATCACCATCAGAGGGGCGTTTGGAGCAGCTTAATTTAGACTCCATGCTTATGTCACAAAAATGCAATTATATATGTGCATTTGATATTATATTCACGGTGTGCGTTAACTTTATTTACATATGTGAAGCATTTAAACACGTTACTGAAATGTATCCACTGTAGAAAACACATTTGTATATGTGTGCCCTAATGTTCAGTTTAAACATAAAATCATGTATTTCTTGTTCATGTTTTACACTTCAAGTTCTATTTGTATGTGTAAACATGTGCTCTTTTACTCACATTTCACATTTATTCCTAAAGTTATATGTGTACATCTATAACCATGTATTAGAAATGCACATTAAGTGCTTAACTAAAGTTAGCCTGACTACAGGCCTCAGTTGCAGTGCATTTTGCTTTGCCAGCATGTTTTCTCTTTTCCTTGCAGGTTTATTATCATGATTTTTGTTAGCTAGAGAAAGGCTTCTTGTCTGTATTTGACTGCTGATAGAGGCCTGGAGGGAAACTTGGCAGTGAACGAGGAGAAATAATTGTTGAAAGAGGCCTTCTGTTCATGTGCCAGGATTCAAGTTGCTCAAGGTTGGCAACTGCAGTCTCAGTTTGATACGATGTGTAACAGAAGAGTTGCAGATGCACTCAAGTAGTGTCTTAATTGGACCCTGGTGGTGTGAAGGAGATAAGAACGTGTCTGAATCTCCTGTTACTTTTAAATTGGTGTTCTTCCACTTAAGAGTTCAGAGAGATTCCTTATAGACTTTGAGAGGTACAGACCTCACTTCTTGCCCTATTCTTGCATGTGTGAAGCTTTATGCTAAACACTTATTTCTTTTCCTAAGACTTCTACTGGTCTGATCATGCTGACACCTTCTATGCTACCGATTTAGAGACCCTTGCTAGATGCCCCTAAATTAGAATTACGTTTAAAAGAGAGAAGAGAAGTTTCTCTATGGAACACCTATTTGTTTTAATCTGTGTTTATTAAATTGTGAATATCGCATTTCGATATGTCATTCTATTGTGCCTTAACCTAATGAGATATTTCAGCTTACCTATTGTATTGCTGCATTTACTGGATTTCGTTTTGGTTTGTAAGTATACTGGATTAATTGACAATACAAAATAAAATCCTTTCACTATATTCAGCAATTCCTGGTCCTTATTGTGGAGTCACATGGCCTTCACGAGTTAGAAATGTATTGTTGATGTTTTCTCCCTTTCAATGCTTCATGTCAGCTAACAAAGGTCCATACAACTAATGGGGATACATCTTTGATGACTTGAATAAGAGATTACGCTGTAAGGCCCAGGGCTCCATCACGTGTATGCAGTATGTGTGAGAAAAGGATCTGGCCTGTACGAAGGCAAGAGGCAATTTTATGTGTTGGTGAGAGGATTGTGTATGTTGGGAGTGTGTGTTAGTGGATGTATGTGGTAGAAAGACATTGTGTGGGAAGGCATAGTCTGTGTGGGGTGAAAGGGCACTATGTGTGGAACACAGGAAAGGATGTGTGTATGTGAGGAGAAGAGACAGTGTATCTGGGAAGGAGAACAGTGTATGAGGGTAGTGAGGGCAGTGTGTGTGAGGGAGAGCAGTATACGAACTTAGGCAGTATGTGTGGAGGAGGACGGTGCACATTGTGTGGAGGAGGACCATGTATGTGTGTGTGTGTGTGTGTGTGAGGTAGGGCAGTGTATGTTCAAGGAAAGGTAGTGTATGGGGAAGGGAAAGACAGTGTAGGAGGGAGAGCAGCCAGTATAGGAGAAGTGAAACAGTGTATTTGTGGTGGGAGAGTGGAGGGAGTTTTGAGGGGAGAGTATATGTATTAGATGAGCAGTGTTTGAGGGGCAGAGTCTTTTGTGTAAGAGTTCACAGATATTGTGGAGCAGAATGGGAGTAAAGCTAGAGTGGTATTGCTTAGGAGTCTCTGAAGTAGGTGTGTGTGGCACAAAGGAAATTGTGTGGAAGAGGTATCATAGCCACATTATTCTTTGAAAACCAGAGAAAGTCACCAATCAATTAAATGCAAAATACAGGTCTTTATTGGCATGACAAGTCAGACAAGTGTTGACAAAGTAATTTCATAAAATATATAACATTTTTCATTTTGCACAGAAGTGTTAGTTTCAGACATCAGGATTTTTTGACATCCAAGAGTTTTGCACTTCGTCTTTTTAGGTCGAAGCCTACCAGACAATGTATTTGTTTGATTGCTAAAGATTTCTTGGGGGACATTCTGAAATCTGACCAAGGAATGCATTCCGACCATAGCTTAGCATTGGCTTTGTAATTCACATTTTCTGCTTTCTATTTGCTGACTTTATTTATTTTATATTGTCCAGCATGTCTTTTCCCTCCCGTGGAGCATAGCCTGTTTACCACCTCTCTGACCCACTTCTTGTATTCTTCCACAGGGGCTCACTTTCTGTAAACAGGCCTTAAAATGTTGTTCTTATCTCGACACATTTGATGTGCATTCAAAGAAGGATGGTCAAATGTCAGACTATGTCTTCTGAGCGGGCTAGGTATTGACTTTTCTTTCTCTGACTTCAAAGTGAGAGGATTTATGTGACAATCTGGGGGTGTGAAAGGAAAGGATTTTTTCTAACACATGACAAAATGTAAATGTCCGTAAATTAACTGTGTAAATATTTCAGAGTATATCAGAATCAGTAATGCACAAACAAAGCACATTTTTTTGTAATTCTGAAGTGTGATGGAAACGTATATTTTAATATGATCAATACAAATCAGTACAATATGTGATACCATTTCCTGACATTATCAGTTTTGCACTGTATAGTTTTATCAGTAAAACTGTATGTCTGTGCAAATGCAATGGTCATTCCAATTGAAAATGTGTTGTCTGTAATTGCAGTGCACTACCACACCATGCATACTCGACTCTGTGCCACTCTACTCCACTCTTTGTCCCTATACTCTACGCCACTCCACCCCACACCACTCCACAACACTTACACAACTGTACTCCACTCTACACCACTCTTCTCCAATCAACACCACTGTACTCTACTCCTCTCTACATCGCTCTACTCCACTCTACACTGCTCTACTATACTCCACTCTATGCCACTCTACTCTGCTCAACTGTACACCACCCTACTCTACTCCACTCTATTCTACTCTATGTCACTCGACTCTGCGACACTCCTCCACGACACTCTACGCCACTCTACTCTATGCCACTCTACTCCACTTTAAACCATGGGTGAACTTTGTAACAGTTGATTACAATATGGGTTTCTGTATTTAGTACACACTGGATATCGTGCCAGTGCAGCACTCCCCTTATCAGTACTGGAAGGTACCACTAACACACTAGGAGTAAATGCCGCATTTTTAGTGGAAGTTGGCACACTTTATAGGGTCTATTAAAACGGATCCACATCTGTTATCTAAGAAAGGCTGGCCTTTTTATGGCAGGGAATGAGACGTTTGTATCAGTACAGAAAATAATACCATCATTATAAGCAACTGCCGTAAAAGTGAGACCAACAGTCATTGATTCACCAACATCAACAATGCAAGCTCCTAATAAAAAGGATTGCATCTTTAATTCTAACACATTACACAAGCTAAGTGCAGTGAGCCTCCAAGTAATCAAAAGCATACGTATAGTTTTGATATACTATACTCCGAAATATGGGTTACTGCAAAACCATTAAGCAGTGCAAAACATTTTGCAAATTCTTTGCGTAAAACCAGACCAAACATCCTTTTATCTATAAATCAGCCGAGCTTCTACAGGCACAAAACGAATGCTCTGCTCCATATGTAGCAGTTAAAGGGAGCTTCTGAATTTAAGTCTTTGCATGCATATATCAAAACAGCAAGTGACCCACCAGCCAAATAGCAGAAATATAGTCATTATTATTACCCATTCCAGCATGGCTGTTCAGAG
This sequence comes from Lissotriton vulgaris, assembly GCF_964263255.1. Taxonomy (NCBI): domain Eukaryota; kingdom Metazoa; phylum Chordata; class Amphibia; order Caudata; family Salamandridae; genus Lissotriton; species Lissotriton vulgaris. The sequence goes on from NC_141697.1 coordinate 579,361,354, forward strand.
CTGTTGCTCCGTGAAAGCCCTGCGCTCAACAACCTAGCATGGTGCTTTATTGCTCCAAAACCAACAGGAGAAACGTACTCCCGGCAACCGAGTACCGGGAGCGTCTGCTGATGTCGGCGCCACTCCACTAAAATGCGCTGTTGCGGTTTAATCAGCAAAAATTCACCAGATAATCAAGCCTCAAAATGGCTCCTGAACCAGAGTGAACTCGCTCTAATTGAGTAACAGAGCGGGGGACGCATAATCAAGACTGCGGGAGACTACGTCGAGGAGCAGTGAGACCCTGAACTTGGCTGCGGGCAGCTGTTGAGCACTGGGGACCCAGGGAGACGTAGGCGGCCCGAGTGACACCTGATCCCCAGAGAACTGAGCGCCAGGGCAGGAACTCGAGCAGGAAGCCAGAGAGAAAGGTGAGAGTGAGGGGGCAGCGTAGGTAGCTCAACACCGACTACAAAAATGCAAGCACCTCGTAGTGCTGAGAGTTTTCAATTCAAGGCAAGAAAGACACTGGAGGCACCCCTCCTGACCCGCTAATGGCAGCTGTCCCTTCCACTGCTGGATATTCTCGACATCCCATGCCCACCTGATGACTTTCAGACCTTGGCTCTGTCCCCTTACCGATCCACTGCTTAGCTTACACCCACATTTCCTTTTGGGCTACTGAGAATAATGGGGACCAACCAAATTCAAACTTCAAGGTTTCATTCCCCTTGCCTGACCTCAAGATGGTCTCCTCAGTGAGACCCTCCTCGATGCTCTGTCTTTCCTGGTCTAAAATCATGGGTCAGCGTCTGGATTCTGATCAGCCCTCACCTGACCCTGTTCCTAGTCACCCTCCAGGACCCCGCTACAGAGCCCAGTCAAATGTAAGATTCCTTTTAAGATCTAATGGGAGTCTGTCCCTTCCCTCCCTACTAAGCGCCATCATACTCAGCACACCCTTGGTTTGGAATGGATAAGGGTCCAAGGATGCCTGACCTCAACATGGCCGACAATGAGGACTTCTTCCTACTTGCTGAACTTTTTCTTACTCAACCCTTTCAGGACTGTATAACACAAGTCCTGTGCACACGTTATAATGAGTAAATCAAGCACGTTTTTATCCTTTTGGATGAACAAAAAAGAGCATTAGTCTTAGGTAATGAGACAAGTTAGGCACAAGTGGAAAGTTTCTTTCAGATGTATTAAGCCTTCCTGTTCTGGAAGGGTGATATCAACACAAAAAACCATCCGACACGTGTTTCGTCAAGCAAGCCAAAAGCTTGTGACTCTTCAGGGCTGTGGGCGGTATAAGTAAACCATTATTGTATGGCCGGTGATAATTCCAACCCGGCATTGACAGGAAAAATAGAAGAGTTGTAAGTTAAGGGTCTAAAAAGGGAAGGAAAAAACAGGCGGGTACATCCGTCTTGAATGGCTATCTGTATGCAGAAGCCGTGTGGTGATAGCGGTGTTCTTCCGTGGTGCGGGAGAACGCTCTTTTTTGTTCATCCAAAAGGATAAAAACTTGCTTGATTTACTCATTATAACGTGTGCACAGGACTTGTGTTGTATCTTTAGTGTTTGGCCCTTGCCAACCCCTACAGAGGTTTTCGGGTCTCCTCTGCCCTTGTTGCACCGTTCCTACTTTGTTAATTTTACCCACACCTTCCGCTACCAGCACAGGCGCCACCATTTCTTGTACACTCCAAAACCCTGCATCAAACCCACAACCCTTTCAGGACTGTGCCTGACCTCAAGAGGACTTCTCGAATTATTTCGGAACATGGCTCCCCCCGCACTACTCTGACAATCCCTGAGTACACATGACCTCTTTCCTGACAGCGGAGTCCGAGCATTATGGCCGACGACCGGTGGAGCTGCTCAGTTCAGCTAATGAGGAGATCGGACTTGGTTCACCCCCTGACCGTCACCTGCCCAGCCTGACCTTGGGCACAGTTTCTCCCCTTCTCCCTGTCTCGCCCACCCTCCCCCTCATGGTATTTCTGCCGCTCTGCTTTTGCCTTGCCTCCTTTCTATCCACCTGTCTGACCGATACCCGTTGGAGCTTCCTCAAGAGCTATAGGGGAGATTGGCCTTGGACTACCTCCCTGGCCATCACCTACCCATTCGGTCTTTGGGCTGACTTTACCTCTGTCTCTTATTCCATCTTCCCCCTCGTTCTCTCCCTTCTCACTCCCCCTCCCCTGTCTACTGGTCTCTCCTTATCTCCCATTAATGTGTCTCATATATTTGATGTAACGTGTAATTGTTATTTTTGTTGTAACTTTGTTGACCTTATGTAAAGCGCTCTGATACCTACGGGTCTAGCCAGCGCTATATAAAACTCTTTAAATAAATAAATAAATAAATAAACAAGTTCCCACTCTGATTATTTCAGATTTCGGCTTCCCTGTTCAAGGATTTAATGTCTGCTTAAGACACGGGTAGCAAAATGATTACAGAGACTTGGCTGGAAAGCAACTGAAGCCAAGAAAATTGGGAAGAGATGGGTCTATTGATGAATAATCAATTTCAAATGCATGTCCAGCCTACGTGACCACTTCAGAGTGGAGGTCCACGCTCTACAGTGAACACTTGAGCTGCAAGGTTGCTAACAAAAATTGACCCAGATAGCATATTGGTGAAACAGCCAACCATAAAAGCATATAGCCAAAAGCATACCCCCATTTAAGTACAAGTATACTTTGATTTGAGGATTTACCTCCTGCATCTATCCATAGCAGTGAGGACTGATGCATTAAAAAAGGCACTAGCTTACTATGGTAGGGGACAAAGATCTACCTTCAACCTACATTGGTGCTTGCACAACCTTAACACTGGTGCAGCAAAGGTATTTTGTTGGCCGAAGACACTGAAGCGGACTTCAGACCTATTGTCGTAGGTAACCTTGCATCAACATTGATAGTAGAAGCACATTTGGTTTCTCTTAGTATCACTAAAACAAAGTTTCGCTTTTAATAAGAACATCTAAAAGACTCCATTAATAAAACAATATACAATGTAATACAATATACAGTGCTGTTCGGTTTACTCCCATTTCAAAGTTAGAATCGTGGAGGTCTGTCTGACCTGACTGATGAACTTAGCCCTTTGCCTTCCAACTCCCGGGTAGGCATGAGCGGATTTTGCGGATTGGCAATCCGCGAATTTGCGGATTTGCAAACTCGCAATCCGCAAAATCCGCGAATTCCCGCGAATTTGCGGATTTTTTTTTTTTTTTGTGTTCGCCCGTGTTTCTGCCAGTTCGCGAGGGTTTTTACAATTTCGCAATTTGCGAACTTACCTGTCGGGTCGCAAGTTTTGCGAACTTGTTGTTTCTACGTGTCCAACCTGTTTGGGACACTCTTCTTCATCACTGCCACTCTCTGTCACCACTGCCACTCTCTGACTACTCATGCCACCCTCTGGCCCACCCATGCCACCCTCTGTTTCATCACCACACCCTCTGGTTGTCCAGTGTACATTATTTTCGGCAAAGCAAAGCACACCTTCCCTGCCTCAAGTGACCTGAATTAATTTGGGGCTGATTAATGTGTCACAGAATATTTTTTTAGCTGGCACCTGCTTCCTTAGTGCGCCCTGATTAGTGATCTTTTGCACTTGCTAAGTGCTTTCATTGTTGCAAAATTAGTTACAACACCTGCCCTGCCCCAACTGACAATAATGAATTAGGGGCTGATTAATGGATTTTAACTTCCAGCCTGGCTCCTGCTTGTCTCCCTTAGCTGTAATTCATGACCTTTGTGGCATATGTGTAACTATTCTGAGGTTCAGAGCAGGGTCACATAATAGTTTCAACTGGCAACTGAACTCTGGAGGGGCCCCTCAGGAAGCACTACAGGAAATGGCTACTAATGATGTGCCTGAACTTTTGAACCTGGTAAGTAGTTACTTTCAGTTTTGCTTAGATCGTATTTCTGCAATTTCGCACTTATTTGTGGGGCGCGTACTCACGCGAACAGTGCGATCAGTGCGAGCAAAATCCGCTGCTCGCGGATTTGCGGATTTTGCAGGAAATTCGCAAATCTCGCGGATTGCGGATTTCCCGAAAATCCGCAAAATCCGCGAGCGGAACGGATTTTCCGCCCATGCCTACTCCCGGGTCCCCCTACGGAGACCTTTGTACCTTTGGCACCTTGGGTTGTGGATTGTTGGTCTGGTCCATCTGCTGCCACCAATCAAGGCGATTTAATCCCAAGCTAGCCCACCACAACTGTGGAGCAAACTTTGACTTCAAGTTTTCGATGAGTCTGAAAAGTATTTATTTCGCAAGTAGGACAGGGGATTCCCCTTGACACGTGCACTAGGACTACCACCCTGACAAAGTGCAACATACAAATATCGTTGCTGTAAATCTGACTTGATTGACAAGTAGTTACATTTAATGTAACTTATGGCCATGTGGCAACTTTAGTAAGTAGCCGCTTTGTTGTCCAGAGTTTTCCAGTGACTGATTACAGTTGCTGGCCACAAGTCTGCTTTCTCCCCTCCTTGGAAGAGATGTGAATGACGCAGGAAACAACACAAACAACCTCCCTTTGGGAGAAGTAGGACTTCTCCCTGGCAGGAAGGCGAAACAGGGTGTGAACTCAAAAGGAGAGCCTCAAATGGGAAGCTGCATTTGAAGGGTAAATTGAATACACACACGAGAAAGGGTGCTTTTTTGCTGTTATGGACAGGTTGGCGTCGAGGATTGAGAGGTGAAAACTGTTGTCAGACTGGTTTTCCCATGGACGTGTAGCCCCCAGGTAGCCACACTTCTCTGGTGGCCTAGGGAGCTCTACCCTCCAAGAGGAGGGTTCTGCCATCTTGGGAGTGGGCACAATATTGCATTCTGGGATAGCTAGAGGCCACACTTCACAGGAAGTCATCACTAAGCGGGCGGAGACATAGTAGCATACTGGTTAACAGTCACCACATCCTCTGAGGGCACTAGCTGGTCATCAAATTGGCACCCAGGCCTCATATCACGCCTGTACTAAAGAAGGATTGCCCTACTGTTCCCTGGAACCAGCAAACAGAGCCTGCACCGAGACTGGACTGTACTGCTGCTCCTTTGGCAAGCAAAGAGAGTACTGTGCCTATGGTGTCCTGCTCGGGGGAAAGTCGTCCTTGAGCCCCGGTCTCAGAAAGTTGGTAGCCAAGAACACCTGACTGCTGCTGACCGCCGGGGAGACCGAGTCCAGATCCTCAAAAGTTGCACCCTAGTCTGCTAGACCAGGGAGAGTCATTTGAGTGCAGTTTTGTTGCCCCAAGTAGGATGTTATCACTAGTTAAAGGGAACCGCTGCTTTTGCTGGAACCAGAGACCAGTAGACCAGAGGAAACAGTTTTTTGGCTGGGCGTCACCCATACTTCAAGGGACATTGACACCTGAGGCAAAGGTCACCCTACAGTGAACCAAGGAGTAGCCCCAGGAAGAACCTTGTCACAAAATCAGCATCCTTTAGCATCTTTAGAATCCTGTATCCCTTGCGTCAGAACCACCCCTTATAAGTCTATGGTGGTTAACCCATAGAGCCTGGAACTGGACTGGAGATTGCTTTAACTGTGAGGTAGCTGTCCAACCAAGCCTCGCTGGCCTCTGTTACCTGCCTGAGTTGGTTGCCCATAGCGGGCGAAGTAGTAGTTTACAACTTTATAAAACTTTTCCAAAGTTTGACTGCGGGCATGGCCCACTGCAATGATATATTGTGTTGAATGAAAAAGTGGTGATTTATTGTTTCTTTAAAATTTCATATATCTGGAATCCTTCAGTGGATTATTATTGTTGATGTGCCATTTTAAAGATAAAAATATAAACTATTTTTATAAATTGGTGTTAGATTTCTATTGTGTCTTGTTCCCTTCTTTTTAGACTGTTTTGGTACCTTTTTCATACTTTTTATAGTGGGTTTTCAATGTTGATAGTTAACATCAGAAATTTCACCGACAGACAGATCATTAAAAATGTGACATAATCCGAAATTGCATACTTCCAGATTCAATCTCAAGTATTCTTGCCACTCCTACTCTCCCCCAGAGTCAACCTAAGGGTTTTTGTGGCCTATACCAGAAATACCTGGTGGGAAAGGAGACTGGGGAGACAGGATGTTGATTGCATGCTTTTTGCCGCCTGTATGTATTCTCCATTCTATTGCTGTACCTTCACTGTGATTCATAGTTGTGACATTGCCCTCGTTCTATTCTCCACACATATGTATTGTTTTGTCATACTCCACCAAGTCAGAATGTGACTAATATTTTCTGATATTAAATAAAATAAAATAAATAAAAAGTATTCATGCCAATTACCAAACTTTGCTATCTCAGGTATGCACACAATTCCATCAGTTCCCTCATATTTTCCCATGCTTTTTACACATACCCTGGGCTTTTTAGACCAAATCCACTGCCTTAGCGCAGAAATCCATGTCTCTCGTCCATTCCTTCACTGTGAAGGCCTCTCCATCCCTCCAATGTTATGTGAAGTCTCTCTTGGCCATCAAGAATCCCATGGCTACAAACAATCAGGTGCAGATAGGACCCCTCCCCTTCTGCATCAAGCTCAAAATTGCTTCTCGGGGATCGGGGGAACCAATCTGCCGATCACTTCTCCCAGTATGGAACATACAGGTTTCCAGTAATGCTGTATGATTGGACATGACTAAATCACATGAAAGAAATCCCCTTCTGCCTCCTGATATCTAGTGCAGCTTGATGTTTGAGGTCTCCCCATTTGCCAAAGACGTTTTGGAGCATTGTCACACCTGTATAAATATTTTAATTGGATGAGCCGCAGTTACGAGGACACCGCCGGGCACCATGTGGCCATCAACGCCTCTCTCCAGCCATCATCATTCAACCTCACCACGGCCTGTTCCGATCTCTACCGGAGTTGTGAAAGATGGTCAGGAGTATTGATGTGTGCCATCGATTGAACAAATCTGAGAAATTCCTTTCTTCTCCAATGTGGACAATATTAGGGTATTTTCTCTCCAATTTGGACAATATTAGCTTATTGTCTCTTGTCTAATTTTACACCATAAACTGCCAGGGTGTGCGCAGCTAAAGGTGCCGATAAAACCATGAGGCATGTAGTGAGAACTTTGCCTGTAAGTCGTGAAAGGATTTTATAGGATTATGTGACCACACATCCTCCAGTGTCGAAATGATCAGGTCCCAATGTCTAAAGCCCTGTAGAGGCCCCATCTGTGGCTGCCATTAAGGCGTACTGACACCTGATGAAGGGCAGTGTAGTGTTCCAACATAGAAAAGGCACCTTAGTAACTTCGGGTAGGGAGTTGGGGATCTTACCCCGTATAGTATATGGAACAGTTAATGGCTTTCTATCCAGGGAAGCTCCAATTTCTGGGTATCCAGCCGGTCGTCATGAAGCAAGTCGTTAATTGGAATCAACTGTGCCACGCAATAGTAAAGTTGTATACCCATCCCAGAACGGCCTGGAATGGAGAGCGGCAGCACTTTGCAAACGAGACCCACAATACCGCCCCTGCCCACTAGAAACCAGAAAACTCTGACTGTAAGTCCATAAAAAAATCACTATTGGAAATAATGTGGGTAGTTTTGGAATACATACAACACGTGGGGGAGATTCACCATTTGAAACAGTGCACCTTAACCCATCAGAGAGAGGTCCAGGTGCTCCCAGGACTGGAACGTATACTTCACGTCCCTTAGCAAGGTAGCAATGTTCAATTCCTAGCTTCTAGTATGAGAGGTGGTTATTTCCATGCCCTTATGCCTTAAATCAGGGGTCTCCAAACCGGTCCTGGAGGGCCGGATCCATGCCAGATTTTTAAAATAACTACATGTATCTCAATGGGGATATCCAGAAAATCTGGCATGGATCCGGCCCTCCGGGACCGGTTTGGAGACCCCTGCCTTAAATAGTCACTTTCAACCTGCATCTGTGGGATAGTCAAAGTTGTGGGAATGTCCCCTGCAATAGGGAAATATGTTGATTTCTGCCAGTTCACTCACAGACCTGAGGCATCACCTTAAATTGTAAGGATATCCATCAGCCTTGGTAGCAACATGCCTGATTCTTGTGTATAGAGCAACATGTCATCTGCGTATAGTGATATTCTGTCCTCCTTTCCCTGAGCTGGGCATCCATATGGACCCGTCCTGCCAGGGGTTCTATCATCTGTGTAAATAGTAAGGGTGAGAGAGGGATCCTTGCCTAGTGCCCTTCTCTGTTGGAATGAGAGCTGATCACCCTCACCTGTGCTCACAACTGTGTACAGAGATTGGCAACATAACGTTAAAAGCAGGGTCCAAAATTCATTCTAGATAGCTTGTAATGCATGAAGGGCCAGTTGACAATGTCAAATGCTTTCTCTAAATCTAGGGAATGCAGTGCTGCCGAATCTTGCAACGCCTGTGCCCTCACAAGGATGAAGTCATCTAAGACAGTGCCGGTGCTTCTATGTAGCATAAATCTATACTGGTCCTCATTAATCATAGATCATATTATTTTATGCAGTTTAAGGACCATGATTTTCACTTGGAGTTTAGCCTCTATGTTATTTAAGGAAATTGGATGTTATGAGGTGCAAAGTTCTGGGGATTTAGGTGGTTTAAATAAAAACACTATTATCACCCCTATCAGCACATATGACAGCTGTGAGTGCTCATATGCCTCATGGAACATCACAGCTAGATGGGGTGTCATTAAAGAGGCATACTTTTTAAAGACCTTAGCCAGTAGGCCATTGGAGCCTGGGGTTTTTCCAGGTGCAATAGCTGCTGTGGCTTCTCGTATTTCCTCCTCTATGATCGGGTGGTCTAGTTCTGCCCCCTGTCAACCAGGGTCAGGGCGCATAGAGAAAAGTCCCTAATAATGGGGTTATGGACCTCCTTTCAAGGGAGCTATCTTTATATATACAATTCTCAATAGAAAGTGACAAAACTAAGGGTGGGCGTAAAATCCGTTTCGCGGGCGAATTTGCGGATTTTCCACGATTTCGCGATCCGCGAATCTCGCGAAATCGCGGTAAAATCCGCGAATCAGCGGGGACGAATTTTCAGCCAAGCAAGGGTTACAGCAGCAGGTGCAAAAGTTGAACCTAATTTCTTTGTAACCTTTTACAAAAGGGTTACAAACAAATTAACTTCAACTTGGACACCTGCTGCTAATTGCTTCCTGGCGCCTCGTTGCCTACTTGCAACCATTCTCTGACCCTGCACTGACCCTTGAAGCAGGGTCAGAGAATAGTTACAAGTAGGCAACGAGGCACCTGTCCAAGGAATTAAACCTCATTAGGAAGCACTTACAGATATAAAAAACAGGAAGAAGGGAGAGGATGGCGAATACAACCATTTTGAGTTGTCAGGAGGGGTCAAACTAAAAGAGACCTTTACAGCACAATTTTCATATGCATTTTGCTAAAAATAAAAAGCTGTATGTTCTGTAGGGGCAACTCAGGAATCTGGCCCTTCAGAGATCCGGCCTCTCTTTCTTTCTCTCGTTCTCTCTCTCTCTCCCTCTCTCTTTCTCTCTCTATCTATCTATCTTTCTATCTATCTATCTATCTATCTATCTATCTATCTATCTATCTATCTATCTATCTATCTATCTATCTATCTCTCTCTCCCTCTCCCATAAACGACTGCATGGGTAACTTCGCTATGCAAGCGGCTCGCGAAGACGCAAAAATCCCCGCAAACACGCAAAAAACCCAGCGAACACGCAAAAAACCCTGCGAACACACACACAAAAAAAAATCCGCGAATTCGCAAATCCACAAATCCGCGGATCGCGAATTCGCAAAATTCGCCCATGCTTAGACAAAACGTTTTCAGGTGACTTGCCTTCGTCATCCTGGACACCTGAGACAATCGTTGAGCCATACTACCTATTTGCAAGCCAGTACAACATTTTCCCTGCCTTGTCTGCCTATTCGTACACTCTACTTTGTAAGTACAACCATCCCATCTGTGCTTGTGCCCAAGAGTTTTTGTTTTAGTTTCAATCTGGCCTGGTGTGGTAGACGCTCTCAGTCTGGAGTTAGTGGGACCATTTCCTTCCCCTCTAGCTGCTGAGTCTGCCCCTCTAGATCCAATATATCCTTCCTCCTACCTGCCTCTTACCCCCATTATAGGTCATGGCAGAGCCACGCATTACTATCTTTAAGGCTTCCTAGATGGTTGTGGCTGCGGAGATGGAGAGTAAATTGAGTTGGAAGTATTTGACTACCCTCTCCCTCAGATATTCAGCTGTGTCATTATCTAACAACCACAAGGCGGTTAATCAACAGGTGCATTTTATGTTTATTTGTATGAGGGAGTTGTTTAAAAGGGCCCGAAGGAGGATGAACGCCGCTGCCACTGCTTGGCGTTCCACTAACGGGACAAGTAAGTAGTCAATTCGGGAGTGTCTGGCATGTACTGGGGAGTGATATGTGAATTGTCGAGTGGTCCTATGGCTTACATGCTAATTGTCAGTTAGCTCAGTTGTCGATTCCAAATCCATCTCCGGGGGTTTTGGGCCCACCGTAGTCCCCATGCCGTTGATCGTCTTTCTATACTTTCTGGGGTGATATCAGTGTTGTGTGCGTCGTCGCTGCTCATTCAGGGCCGACCCAGGTCACCACACCCAGGCTTCTGCCACGACCATCCCGGAAACCCTAGGTTGCTCCTCCACCAACGCTTAAGCCTGTTCCGGTGTTTCAAAGAAGTGCGCCATGTCATGGAACAAGACCCTTAATTTAGCTGGAAATAGGAATATGTAGTGCATAGCCCATAGCTTTCAATTTCACCTTCAACTGATCAAAGGATCGTCTTTGTCGCTATGCCAATTGTGTTTAATAACGGAACAGAATGTTTATAGATTCATGTTTAAGCTTTCCCTTCAAACGAGCTGTACGCACTACAGTGTCATGGTGTCTATTGTTAAGAAAACGGTTCCCCGGGAGGCAGGGCGGGCCAAAGGCCCTGTGTGCTCTCTTGATCAGAAAACAGTTAGAGAACCACGCATCCTGGTGATGTTGCTTTAGCCTTTGCTCCAGGAATTCAGTTTGGTCATCCCCCTCTGTTCCCTCGGAAAAACCCACAAATCTCAAGTTATTGTGGCGGAACCACCCCTCCGCATCCTCAACTCAACACACAATTCCAAATTAGTGTTTCTGAGTTTGTGGAGATCAGTTCGCATGACTGCCAGTTCTTCCTCCAGGTGTACCCTTCTGCCTCAGTGATTCAGTCAAACACTTGGCGGAGTTCCTGTTGTGGTAAGTAAAAAATGTTACCTACTGAGCCAATCTGGTATTCTAGGGCCTGTCTGGTGTCCTTAATTACTTGGAGGGTCTGGGTCCCGGGGTTGGGTCGATGGGCGCCATCTTGCCTTGGGCTGTGTAGGCTTTTGCACGGGCGCCATCTTGGAGCGTCTCTTCACTCGTGGTGCCATTCGCCTCGCCTATTTAAAGTTGTCCTTTCCCGCACAGCGGGAACGCGCAGTGGGACGCCGTCGCTTAGCCGGAGTCATGCCTGAGTCCTGCCCATCTGCGCCTCGGACGCGCTGGGCGCAGCGGGCTCCTGTTGTTTTGGAGAGGTGGTCGCGGCATTCCTTGCTATGTTCGCGTATTCCAGCGAAACTCTACGGGACATAGGACGCTCGACTGTAAGTTGCAGTCTTCCTCCTTTACATCCTTTAGCTGGCCCCTATCATTGTGCCTGCGGCAGGTGGACTTTGGATTCTCCAACCTCGATCTTTCAGGAAAATCCTACGGTTGCTCCTGGCAGCAATCGCCCCGAGCATGCCCTCCGTATCTTCAGTCTTAATGCCAGGTCTTTGGTGCAGCATCATCAGGACGTGTTTGACCTGATCCAGGAAGAGGCCCCGGACATCGTGGCCATCACAGAGACGTGGCTGAAGGACGACGATGCGGCTATTATCAATCTGGCATTCCCCTCTGACTTTTCTGTCTTTACCCTCAATCGGTCATCCCAGGGGAGGGGGCATTGCTCTTGCCATGCTTTCCAGTCTCACTTGCAGCTGGTCTGGTCTGACCATTGTGGGGTGTGAGAGTGCGGTGTTTAAGATCCTGGTAACCCCACATTTTTCACTCTCAGGGATGGTGGTCTATCGCCCCCCTGGCAGTGATGTGGCGTTTAGAGCTGCCTTCCCCGATGTTGTCAGTTCCTTGGCAGTAGGTTGTCCCAACTTTTCCATCTTGGGAGACCTTAACTTACACTTCGATAATCTCAGCATCCCTACGGTAAGCGGTCTCCTTGCTGACCTGGAGGCCCTCCAGCTTGTGCAATTGGTTCGGCAGCCTACTCATACAGGTGGCCATACTTTAGATCCGTTCTTTACCAACCTGGCAGACGCTTCTGTCACCGCCGTTACTCCCCTTGGCTGGACGGACCACTCTTTGGTTGCCATCTGTACCCCCTTGCCGGGAATGATTACCACTCTCCCTGCAAAGTTGGTCGCGAGGCGGCATTGGAGTAAATTACGGCTAGAGGATTTACATCGTGTCCTCGCCGCGGAGCCATTAGAACCTCTGGTAACTGTTGACACAGGTTACGATAGGTTCTGCTCCTGGATCTCCAAGGCGCTTGACGCCCTTATCCCTATCACCGCTTGTAAGATCAGCTCCAGGGATTCAAGCCCGTGGTACGATGGCGCCTTACGTACACTCAAGGGTAGTTGTAGGCGAGCGGAGAGGGCTTGGCGTAAGGCGTACGATAATGGGAAAAAAGCAATTTGTCTCGCCTCCGTCAAAACTTACCATCGGGCTGTTTGCCGAGCCCGGGCAGCTTACTACGCTGCTGAATTCGGTAACAGCTCCAACCCCTCCAAAACCATCTTCAAAGTGATGAAGGATCTTTTAGCAAAGCGAGCCTGTGCTCCTACGACTGGCTCCACCACTCACTGTGAGGCTCTTGCTTTGATCTTTCTGGAAAAGGTCCAAAACATCTATAAGACTTTTCCCTATATAGGGCCTCCAGTTGAGTCTCCAATCAACATCCTTGGAGACACCACTTTGCACGTGCTGCCCCCGTTGTCATCTGAGGGGTTTGACCTCTTGGCTTAGCAGGTTAAATCAGGGTCCCCCGCTGATCCGCTCAAACCGACTTTTTTTAGAGATCAGTCGTTTGTGGGCCGGGCCGTGGTACACTCCTTGATTAACATCTCGTTGGAGTCGGGCATGGTACCCGCCAGCTGGAAGCGGGCGGTGGTTTCTCCCATCTTAAAGAAGCCTTCGCTGGATCCAGAGAAACCCGAAAACTATCGACCTATCTCCTTGCTCCCGTGGCCGACCAAAGTGTTGGAGGCCCATGTCAACAAAGTTCTTTCGGCCCACCTAATCCATGCTAACATCTTGGATCCCACCCAGAACGGGTTCGGTGCCGGCCACAGCACGGAGACCGCCCTTCTCTCCATGGCTGAACATCTTCGCACGGTGATGGATGCGGGGCAGACAGCGGCGCTCGTGTTATTACATCTGAGCGCCGCGTTTGACACTGTCTCGCATCCTATCCTGTTGCATCACCTGGAGGAGATTGGGCTGGGTGGCCCTGCCCTCCAGTGGTTCCGGTCTTTCCTAGACGATCGTTTCTTTAGCGTTGCCATCCCACCGTTCCAGTCCCAATTCCATCCTTTGAAACAGGGGGTGCCACAAGGTTCCTCGCTGAGTCCCACGCTGTTTAATCTATACGTGAGACCGCTGGCGGAGGTCGTCAAGCAATGGGGCATGACCATTGTCTCATATGCCGACGACACTCAGCTAGCGGTTACGATCAGCGGGGATGCGGACAGGGATGCCCCCAGGTTTCAGAGTGGACTTAGAGCGGTGGCGAGCTGGATGAAGAACAACTGTCTCCAGCTCAACGCAAAGAAAACGGAGATCATGATCGTCAGTAGGAGATCGGAACTATGGGGGGACAGGTGGTGGCCCGCGGAGCTGGGGCCGGCCCCCATTCCGGTCACAGAATTAAAGAACCTAGGAGTATGGATGGATCCTGCACTCAGTTTTGTGGGTCATACGAAGAGAACCGCGGCCTGTTGCTTTGGTATCCTACGGTCGCTGCGTCCTGTCCTGAAGTTTTTCGACCATCGTACCAGGCAGCTGATAGTCCAGGCTACAGTGCTATCTCGCCTGGACTATGCCAGCTCGCTTCTGGTAGGGACCAATTCAGCGGAGGTTACCCGCCTCCAACGCGTCCAGAATGCCGCGGCGAGAGCCATTGTTGGCTTACCTCGTACATGTTCCGTCTCCGGCACATTGAGATCACTGCATTGGCTGCCTATCAGGGCAAGAATCCAGTTTAAAGTGCTGTGTCTGGTGTTCAAGATTTTGAGGGGTGTGGGTCCTCAAATTCTTGCGGACCTTTTGTCCTGGTATGTGCCTACCCGGTCCTTGAGATCGTTGGGTCAAGCACTTACAGTGATCCCCCGATACAGGCTGTGTCGAGTTGGTGGCCGATCCTTCCGGGTCAGAGCGGCCGAGCTCTGGAACTCCCTTCCAGTAGAGATGCGGTTACTAGATGATCTTTTAGTTTTCCGTAGAGTTTTAAAAACTTTTCTGTTTTAATAAATTGCCTTTATCTTTCCTTCTGTTGTGTTCCCTGTAGGTGTTGCATATTACCTGCCATGCGCCAGGACGCCCCTTAGCTGGGGCAGCTGTGCGCAATACAAATGTATGTAACATAACATAACATAACATATCAGTGGCGTTCCTTGTATCCAGCTCCTCCCCAGGGCCATTACTGCTCCCCTTCCCCCGTTTCTAGTCTCCAGCCCTCAGTAGCTCTATGGTAAATTTGTCCACTTTAGTTTGTTTGCATGGGGCCAACATCTTAAACTTTGTCATCCTGGGCGTAAGGTGATGGGAGAGGTGGGGTTTCAAACAAATGGAAGAATAGAGCTCCCCAGGGAGATCCCGCCCTGGACCCACCAGCCCTGTTACTGGGCAGCACGTGCAGCCTTCAGTCCATCTACAAGAGTCCAGTCGCTACCTTCCTGGTGTATGCTCCAGATGTTGCACAGGATGTCCAAGCCTGAGACATCGACTTTCAGCCCCCCCAGTCACCACACTCATTCCGCACCCCTCAGGCTCTCCACTTAGGACTATGGCAAGCAGGTGGAGGACTCCCCTTGCATTCCAACCATGTTTCTTGTAAGCATCAGGAAGGGGAGAAGAGAGATGAATCCGCCAGGCCCCAAATCCGGGCAGCACTCGCAGCCCGACCAGTTCCTCCAGGCCCGGAATCCACTCCAGTCATGGAGAAGCCATAGGCGCCTCTCTTTGATGTGGGTTCCCGGGGATTGCACTGGTGTCTCCTCACTTCCCACCGGGGGCCTCCCTCGTGGGTCACCACAGTCCACAGAGGCACTGGTAGGCCTGCGCAGGGCCGCCGCCCAGAATATAGGGGAAAAAGAACACTCATTGCCGCCAAGTTTGGGTCCCAGATCCCAGCCGTTGGACTCCAGGCAGGAAGCATGACCCGGTGTCACTGACGTTGGTGGTCCTCTTCTCTGGGTCCCCAGTATGCTGGGGAAGGTTCAGGGAAGCAGCCTTCCCATCCATGTGGCCAAAGTGCACTCCTCCAGCATGTGACCGGGGCTGCGCCAATTCACACTCACCGCCTCTGAGCTGTCAGCCAGCCCGAGCCTAGCACCCAAGGCAGTTGTGAGGCCAAGATCAGAGCAGATGCGTTCATGTCAGTCAGGATAATGTCGGATTAGCGGGCTCTCAGTCCGCAGCTCAAGGGAACACGTCTGCCATCTTGGAGCTCTGGTGACACCGCCTCTTTTGGTACTTCTTAATGCTTAACACATCTTCCTTTGATAAAGCCTGACTACTCAGATCCACAGATACACAGGGTTGAGCTACGGGTTTTCAAGTTAATCTGACTGGACCCAGTACATATAGTGAGGTTAATAACACAGAGAGGTTTCACAACCACACCATATAATAAACCACTTTCCTCACAACTGCTTTTACCCATTGATCGCTTATTGATTGGGATACAATTCAGATGTGCTAGAGTGAGTTTTGGGGCAGGATGGACAGAATGCAGATTAGTGTTTGTATCTTCCTTTTTGTTCACAGTAGATATGTGGTGATTTATGGATCGATGTGCGTCTTCTTCTCGGGAAGAAGAGAGTAAGAAGATAGATAGCGTGGATAACGTGTCTGTGGTCCAATTTATATGGACATCCTTACTCTCAGGCAGTCACTGTCCTGCTCAAAGAAACTTAGCAAAGATTTGGTAGGGTTGTTGTGAGAGGTTGAGTGTGAATTTTTGTTTGCCTGGAAGAAAGATGTTAGTAGACAATTCTGGTGTGGCTTATGCTGTGGTGTCTTTGGGCCATGCTGTGTTGGAGGGAAGGTGATGCATAGTTTGAAACATTTGTGTCGATAGTGTTTTTTTTAAGTCTGTTGAAGGGGGTTGGATTGTGTGATAGAGGTGAAGGAAGAGCAGAGGGTCTAATATTTGTGCTTTAAATTCAGCAATTGATAATAGGCAAGAGAGTGTGACTTTGTGGAGAGATGTGCTGTGTGGTCCAGTGGGAGTGTTTGACAAGGAGTATGACTGGGACTGACTGCTATAATGTAGAAAGCTTGAAGAAGGATCAGAGTTGGCATGGGTGAGGAAAGTTGGGAGTATGGTTTAGCAAGTTTGTTTTGGTTACTGTATTTGTGATAGTTAATGTTCAAGAGTGAGGAAAATGCTGATTATCTGATTTTGGACAAGCAACAATTTGGCTGCGCAAGAATTGGAGATGTCTGTGATGCAAATTAGTTGTCAGTTGTGGTTGTGTGAAATTGTTATAAAGTTACCTTAGTATACCTGTAGTAGCCATTGCCATTTTGTAGCTAGTCCTTACATTATATCAATCTGCACTGCTTCTTGCACGTAAAGCCTTAATCTGGCATTGGGATCAATTATTTTGTAGCTTGCTCAGCTCTGAAAGTGTCCATTTTTGTATAATATCAAAGGTCAAATGTGTACAATCCCAGGTTTGTCTCTGCACCTGCATACCCATTTGTGTTTCAGTTTCCCCATGTGATCTCCACTGGAGCCCTGTGTAGTATAAAAAGGTATACATTTATCCTGTATACATGTGTGCGTTAGTGTTTATGCTCACTGTGTACTAGGGGATGCTCTGTGGCCCATTCCTATAAACCCCAGATTGTTTTACTTTTTCTTAATAAACATTTTCAGGCTTTGTGTTGAAGTGTGAGCAGATTTCTTGATAAATCGGATGGATATGTTTGGGGATTCCTTTGTGATTTTGAGGGCGGTGAGATCCCTAAATGAGGTGAAGAGGAAGGATTAAGTGGGTGGTGGTTACCCTCTCTGTAAATCAGGTTAGAATCAAGCATAGATGGAGGAGATTGGTGTGGAGACAGGAGAGATGGTGGTGTGTGAGAGGAGAGTAGAATCTGGTGGAGGGAAGGTGGAGGATGAGGGCAATTGAAGGTGGATGACATATTAGTGATAAGGCTGGCAAGTAAAGGTGGGTGTATAATTGGAAGGTGAAATGGAAGAGAGGAGAAGTGGGGGGTCAGATGTGGAGTAGGAGTGTGTAGAGACAAGTTAGAAACAGAAAGGGTTATAGACAGAGCAAAAGGTGTTAGGGTTGGAGGGAGTAGGAGAGAAGACAGAAAGTGAGAGGGAGCATATAAGCGTGTTGGGAAGTTGATGCGGCATGGATGTGGCTATTTGAAGAGGGATGATGCAGGCCTGCCCTAGCCGCGGGTGTGTATGCTATCTACTTCAACTGATCACCGAGGGACATATATATACATTATGCTAAAAGAGAAAGAGTGTATCCAAGAGAAGCTAGTCCCCCTCTTGAAAGAGTCTCTACTTGAGGGAAACTCAGGAGCAATTATTCCCACCCTGATGAAAGGGGTACATATACCTACACTACACCTAGGAGCAACTATCCTCTCCCTATGAAAAGGAGGAGATGTGTGGACTATTCACAGGAGTGACTATCCCGTGACTGATAAGAATTTCATGTCTGTTGGCTACACACAGGAGCAAGACAAATCTCCACCCTTCTAAGACAGATTTATATACTGTGTCTAGAAGCAAGTATTCCACTTGGCTGATGGAGTATGTATATATGTGTTGGTTATACCTAGAGATATTTATGTCCAGCATCTGAAAAGCTAAAATAGACTGATTGCTTAGTCCTAGATTAACCCAGCGGCTCGAAAAGGGAATATATAGGTGTGATCTGAAAAAGAGCTTTGCCTGTTTTGTCGATGGAGTTTTGCAGTGTATAAATGGGCAAAGAGGGCTCTGTGTACCAATGAGAAGCATCGGTATATAAGATTCAAGCAAGAAAATAGTGTTTGCTGGGAAGGGGCATTCTGTGAAATAGCAGTGTTTATCGAAAAGAGGCAAGAGGAAAGGACGTGGGTGCACTAGAGGGCAGGCTATGTGGGGTGGAGACATTTTTAAGTATGTCTAAAACAGTATATCCAAAGAAATAGTTAGCGGTGGCAGAGAAGGCTTCATTTTTTAATGGGTTGAAAATAAGGGCCAAATCTGTGACCTCCCATGGCAGTTTTGATGTTGAGTGCAGCCTCTGTGACGTGGTAAAGAGGGAGCTTGTGATCTAGAGCCTTCAGCCTTTTCCCAGAGCCATCAGATGTGAAGCTGTCTGATGTTTGATGGTCTGCAAGTGCCAGACATTAGCGCTGCAGTTTTCAGCAGCCTACTGAGGATAGGCCTTTGCCCTGCATGAAGCCTCTGTTGCTTGGATGAGATCCAGTGAAGATCAGTCTCAAAGGCCTTCATTACAAGTGGTCTCTTAAATCCGTTGTGTTTTCAACCCCCATCAGAAATATGAGATAAGTAGATCAGTGGATCCCTTTATTTTCACCCAGAGATTCCAGCTGCTTCAAAAAAAAACAAGCATTGGCAAACCTACACAGGATCTATTGACTACGTATATTTTTTTAAAGACGTGTAACACAGCAGCCTGAGCTGCAGTACAACATTGGTTAAAGTCAAGAAAAAAAAGTGCTATGACGCTGCCAGCCTTGACTGTGTCATACTAAAATCTTTCATTTTAAAGCCATGTTGCACAGCAGCCCACTCTGCTGTGCAATGCGTTCAAAAAGTAGTGGGGGGGCAACACAGGGGCCAGGGGAAAGGGGCAGCAAAAGCAATAACAGAGAACAGGAGGAGCGGGTAAAGGGAAAACAAAACGAGGAAGATGCAGGGAGGAGTGAGGTAATACCAGATGGGGGATTGAGAGGTGGAAAAAGAAATAGTACCTCAATCATGTCAAGAGCAGCGGATGGGCACTGATTAAGCTGAATCATTTTGTGCTGGGTCCGTGCTCCACACAAAGGAACGGAAGTGACGCTTGGCCTGAGTGAGCCAATAAGGAGGCTGCAAAGAAGACTGACATTGAAGCCAACAAATAATAAGCAATGGGCAGGGCCCTATGCTCTTTATTGTAAATAATAGTGTCTCGGCAAGCAAGAGTGTATGAAGCATATGGGCTGCCGCAGCCTCGACCTAAAAATTAGTAATTAACAGAATAAGACTCGGGATTACTGGTTCCCCAGTAATTCCTCATTTCTTAGCGGACTCTCAGAGTCCAACTCATATAGGTTGGATTTTCCCCATCCCTGGTGTTATCCAGAGCTTGAAATGAAACAATAGAAGTGCAGGTACCCTCTACCAGAGTACCTGTTGTTTCTGAAAAGTGCCACTAGTGCCCTCAGCCTTCGAGCTGGGCGCACCCTTCCAGTGCCACGGGGTGGGAGCTGTGTGTGGCCTCAGGTTCCATTCGTCATCTAGACACTCCCAGGGCGTCGGAACTCTGAGATGCGCGTGGCGTCAGGCAGGGAGCGCGCGATCTTGAATGGCCAGCATCTCCCCGGTGCCTGAAGGTTTCAAGCTGCCCTGCTGCCTCGTGCGTCCACGCGCCCCGGAGCTGCCAGCGTCATCCCCAGTACACGAGATGTGGCCGCGAGCAGCCTCCCAGTCCCGTTGCTCGGAGAGCTCGAGCTGTCTACTGTCTACTGCAGTCTGGCGCCGTTTGCTGCGGAAGAGGACATTGAAATATGAAGCTGCCTGTGGCCTGCGGGGAGGTGAAATTGGAGCTGTGCTCCGCCTCCTGGGACACATGATCTGCAGCTTCGGGTGGGGGAAGGGGTGTCATGGGGTTTGTGTTGCCTGGAGCCTCACGGGGACCTTAGATCTGGAGCTGTGGTCACTGTTCAAGGCCCATTAGACGAGGATAGTGACAATACATACTGGGCATCAAAATAGAAGTGGCCAGCATTAGCGAAGCGAACACTTAAAATGTGCCCCACATTTGCAAATCGGGGCAGTTCTGAATTTGTAAACACATAGGGGCTTATTAACAAGTCCCTTGCGCCGCCACTTTTAACATACGAAAAAGTGATGTACCTGAGGCGCAAGGGCTTGTAAATAAACCCCATAATGTGTGGGTGCTCTGCAAGGTAAGGAAGACTGCTTTTGCAGGCAATGTTTGTGGTAATAGTAGGGAACTCAACAGTAATAACTTGGCCATGAGACAATAAAACAGGCCACAAAAAACCAAACACCGACCTGTCAGCGCAGCCTTACTGGAACTGTCCACTTGTCCAGTAGGCAAGTTCAACCCTGTGAAATGTTTTGAAAGCAGCCCAATTTTTCTTTTTGCGTGTGATGCATCGAACAAGCCTGCTTCTGTGGGTTGCATGCATGTGTAAAAGAGATGTTCCCCCACGTAAACTGGTGTTACTTTGATCCAATTTGGTGGCACTCAGTTTATCAACTCTGAAAGGATGAAATGCTGATTTGGCCGTGCTGGGATTCATACTTATTGCATGTAAGTTACACAAACAAACGTCAGCAGCAAGCGCCTGGCTCACAGCATTCATTAAAACCTGTATTCATTGAAGCATCCATTCCATCGACTCTAGCACCTCAACTGAATGGACAACGGTCACTAGAGGGGAGAGCACTGCGTGGGGTTTGAATGCATAAAGAAATGAGTGCAGGGGCAGGGTAAACTGTAATTCCATTAAAGCCCTAAAAGACATTGAAACCACCCTGGACACTGGTTAATTCTTGCCTGCTGTATTTAAGCTTCATGCTGAAAATGGCTGACTACCTGCTAGCACTCAGAGGCGGCCTTGCTGTTCAAATACAAGACAAAAAGAGCTTTGGGCTTCACAGAGGGTGGGAAAGCGCCAAGTAATGCCAATATAATACAATAAATAAATAATACGTGTAGTCTTCTCGGTGGCCTCGAGATTTTGAGTCGTGTGACGTATGAGAGTCCCATAAAATCTACGGGTGCCCCCCAAGGACATGGTATCTGGTTATGCGCGTGCTGTTCACAACATCAGAAGCAGCCAGGAGTCTCCTGGGCCACAGAGCTGGAGCGGCATCCTTGGGAAAACATGTGATGTGATCAGGCTCTGAGCTAAGCCTGGAAGCGGGCGGGGCGAGGGTGGGAGGAAATCTAGAGACCGGAAGGGAGAGGAGGAGGAGGGAAAGAGGCTAGAAATATAGGACCCACGTGGCACGCAATTATGCACTGGATACAGGCTATATGTTGCACCCAGGCGTGCAACGCCCATTGGGCTCAAAGGCCTTCAGCCTCCCCTGCTGTCCCCCACCCTTGTCGTGTGTGTCAGCCAGGAGGGCAACTGGAGACAAAATTCGGGGGGGCTGAGAAATATTTCAGGGGGGGGCTAATTGTTCCAACTATAGACAGAGTGGCTGTAAGAAGGGGAACACACAACAAAAGTCTAATTTACAAGTAAATGGTCTTTTAAAGACCTGTTAAGTACTCGGGTGCGGCTGTAATTTGATACTCGCCAGCCCGCGAAGCTGTCTCCACCCGGGCTGACACACACGACAGGGGGGGGCTGAAGCCCCATGAGCCCAATGGGTGTTGCGCGCCTGGTGTCAGCCAGGGCTGAGACTACTTTCTGGGCACACACACAGCCGCACCGAGTACTTCACAGGTCTTTAACTTGATAATGATGCTTGTTGTACTTTCACCCCTTCTTAGAGCAATCTTCACTCAGCCTATTGCAGGATGATTTATCCCCCTCCCTTGAAATTTGTATTAGGCCCCCCATCCCCCGAAATTTCACTCTAGTTGCGCCTCTGGTTGCACCTGTGCAGTCTCAAGGCAAATGCCATGGGCATTTTTCCACTGAAGTCTAGCAGAATAACAGACAATTGCAAACCCAAAAGGTTATGAGCCCCATCCATCAAACCAAAATCCGGTCGCAAACGGTTGCAACCAGTATTTTTGCATTTGGGATGATTCAAACCAAATGCAAAAATCGCTACTTAAGGAATCGCTAAAATTGTGATTACTTAAATTGTGATTGTATTTAAGGAATCGCAAATTGCAATTCATTAAATGCAATGCATTAAGCAAAAAAAAATTACGATTTCGCTATTAAGAATCGCAAACCACCATCAAACTAAAGTTGATGGTAATTTACTGTTGCTTTGAAAAATACACTAAAGTGCATTTTTCAAAGTCACATTTTACACCCGCACATGCCCTTGGGGCATGTTGTGCGCAACATGTGGGAAAAGGGAATTTCAGGGGTGCAACAGCGTATCCTTTTGGAACCCTTGCACCCTTGAAATTGCATGCGCAATTTGCGAGTACTTATGGAGTACTAGCAAATTGCGCATGCAATTCCCATTGATTTCCGTGGGCCTCTAGGAATGAATGGGAATCAATTCCTTAATTGAAACTTCCAATTTGCGAGTCGCAATTAAGGAATTTTAAGGAATCACATTTTTTGCGTGATTCCTACATGAATTGCATTTTGCGATTTCTAAATAGCAAATCTGTAAAATTAGCTATTTAGAAATCGCAAAATGCGGGCTTGATGCATTTGGACCTTTGCCTTTGTGTCTATTTTTTGGCTTTGCCAATACTTTTGTGAAAATGCTGTAGAACATTTGTAAAAAAAAAAAACATTTTTGCCGATGCTGTGAAGCACCAGAAAATACATTACTAAGGGCCAGACATACAACCCTTTCATTTAGCACCTCGCAATTTGCGACACTTTGCGAGTTGCAAATTGCGAGATGCTAAATGAAATGTGCAATTGCGTTATTGCACTGTTTTGCGATTCCCAATGGGGTTGCAAATTGTGAGGCTCATTAATATTAATGAGCCTCTCGCAATTTGCAAGCACATTGGGAATACCAGCCCACCCAGGGATGTGGGCCGGCTGGGCTCAGCAGACCACCATATCTGGGACTGCTTTTTAGGTCTCGCCTGGCAAAAGCAGCGCATGCCCTGCACTCGCCATGGAGAGCACCTTTTGTAATCTATTCAGCCAAAGCTGAATGCACGCACGCCTGCATGGACAAACATGGCTGCTCTTGCCATTTTTCCATAGCAGACAGCATGCGCGAGTCCGTAGGGACTGTGGACAATCCCAAGCCATTTTGTTGCTATAGCAACGAAAATGCCGCTTCGCTCATAGCTCCGAACCAGCGCGCACCTTGCAGTTCCCCCTGGGCACAAGCAGGCATCCACTTCTGTCTTTTTGCTGACCTGCAGTTCCCCGGGGCACAAGCAGGAATCCAATACTGTTTGTTTGCACATCAGCCTTCACAGAGTACAGATTGAGAAACTGCTGGCAGCACCGGGCCTTGTAGTTGTTGACTGTGTTCATTCAGAATGTTTGTAGTGCACTTTGTAGATCGCGTTAGGCACACTGCTCTTCGGCGCTCTCATCTCTATTCTTCTGTTTTACTCGAGTTAGTATCACAAAATGTTCTCCCTGCACCAGGATGCACGAAGCTTCCTTTAAGGTCATGTTTACTAACCTGCCATATGGTGATTGCAAGCACACACTGCCGGATGGCGCATAGGCTCATCTCCAAGAAAGTAAACAGCTTTTACTTCTTAATTGAAACGCCTGTTTGACCTATCACACTTTTGATTTATTTGTCTTTTTTTTAATTTAAGAAAGCTTTATTTGTATTTTCAAGCTGACTTGGTAGCCTAGTTACTTTTTGTGTAAGGCCCTCCTTTATTGAAAGTGCAGTTGTGTGAGCTACACATATTTGCAGCAGTTCAGTTCCGTACAAATAGCCATATGTCAGGCTGCAGCTTACTGTTGGTGTGTCAGTCCTGAGATCTGTAGCCTCTTGGCCGGGTGTGTTATATTTGTGCAGACTCACTTTTACTGTGTGATTCGTCGAGGTAGTTGGTATGCAGCACTGACACAAATCACATATGGGCCACCTGGCTTCAAGACGCCTCTTTGCCTACCAGCAGCTCAAAAATGGAAAATTCCCCATCATTGGTGTTATCCAGTGCTTGAAATGAAACAATAGAAGTGCAGGTACTCTCTACCAGAGTACCTGCTGTTTCTGAAAAGTGCCAGTACTCTCCAATTAACCTCATCAGCGCGGCGCAGATTCCTGAGCTGTGCTGAACGTTCTAATGAGCCTATGGGCTCATGACGGAATGGTTCCGTCATGAGCACAGGCCAACCGATGCTCATGACGGAACCGTTCCGTCAATAGCATCGAAGGGGTTAAAGGTACTCCAACTCTTGTGTTAAAATTGCCAAGCAGAATCAGCTTGTCTGTGCAGTGCACCAACGATAGCAGGGCATCTAATTCTTCATAGAATTTCTCCCTTGCATTCTCAGGGTTGGTCATTGTGGAAGCGTATGCGCTGATCAAAGTGGCTTGCCTTCCATTTTGAAATGGGTACTGCATTGCCATGAGTTGGTCATTGACACCCTTGGGTATGCTGACAAGTTTCCAAACAAGACACTTTTCGATGGTGAAGCCAACTCCTGAGGCCAACAACTCTGCTCTGAATGCTAGTACAGAGTCTGAAACGCAAGCAAGTATGAATAGATGTTCGTCTGCACACAGCAACTTCGGTCTCTCCATCAACATCAAGAAGACTGAGGTTATCTTTTAGCCAGTTCCCCATGTCCATACACAGAACCATCCATCACTGTAAACAGCAGAGACTATATGCAGTGGACCACTTCATGTACCTGGGCAGAACGCTTTCCTGAGCAGTGTTAATCGATGCTGAAGTAAACTGCCGAATTGCAAAAGCCAGCTCTGCCTTTGGCAGATTGCGCTCCAACATTTGGGAATGTCGAGCGATCAGCCTACCAATGCAGCTGAAGGTCTACCAAGCAGTGGGAGTGTGGACTGTCTACCGGAGTCATGCATGATGACTCCATCACTTCTACATTTCCGGTCTGGGGAAGATTCTGAGAACCAGATGGCACGACAAAGTTCTGGATACTGAAGTCTTTTCCAAAGCCAATCTGCTATCAGTTTATACACTGCTGATGAAAGCCTAGACCAGATGCTCTGGGTATGTTGTCAGATGAGGGCAACACCAAACAGCTCTTCTATGGAGAACTCACCCAGGCAAAGCACTCCGGACAAAAGAAGCAGTTAAAGGACACGCTCAAGGCCTCCAGGAAGTAGTTCGAGATCAATGCCGCCACCTGAGAAACACTCGTACTGAACTGTCCAGCATGGTGCTGCCTCATTCACAAAGGCTGCCAAACCTCAGAGATGAGGTGTACTGCTGTGGCTCAAAGAAAGTTTGATCCTCATAAGTCCATAGCTGGTCTCTCTTACCTGGCAATGTCATCACATCTGCCTGATGTGTGACAGTACATTATATCACCAAATTGGACTACTCAGTCAGCTAATGCACAGAGCCTGGTCAATCAATCATTAAGATGTCCGTCGCTCAAGTTGTTAAGTATGTGTTCTACCGGCTTTCTTGTACTAAATAATTTCCTCATCTATTGTAAAGTGCTCTGATATCCGCAAGGATCTTGTTCGCGCTCTATAAAACTTTCAAATAAAATAAATTAAATAAGTGCTGGTACTCCTCTTCAACATAAAAGTGTGCGGGTACTCCCTACCGGACAGTACCGGCCCATTTAAAGCACTGGAGTTACCAGTACCGGTAGTATCGGAAACTCGGGCGTGTGGAAATTACGGCCCAATTACTGGGACACTCATAGAGAGGGCATTAGTGCCCTCAGCCCTGGAACTGGACGCACCCTTCCAGTGCCCCGGGATGGGAGCTGTGTGTGGCCTCAGGTTCCATTCGATCTAGACACTCCCAGGGCATCGGAATTCTGAGATGTGCGTGGTTTCGGGGAGGGAGTGATGGAGCTGGGATTCGCGTGCAAGCGCCCTGCTCTCATACAAAACCCTTGCCTAAATCGTATAATCATATTAACACTATTGTTCGTCATTTATTAAGTGTTTTCCCAAACACGCGGGTGTCCCCAGGATGCTTGCTTGTATGTCTTTTCTCATACTAACGAAGCTTGCACTAAAATCGGCTGCTTCGCTGAAATTCAGTCTGCGCATGCGTCGGTCATACCCATGTGATGTGACGCACTCGCATTCTGGAGGGAGTTTGTGCTCATGCGCACTGTTGCAAACAAGGCCGCTTGTCTCTCACCATGCTCTCCGCTTGCTACCGCTGCTTCAGCCTATCTGTCTTTTCGCACTAAACAATAATGCTATAGTCATTATAAAATAAGGGTTGGTTAGTATTTTATCATGGTATACAGTGTAATCGTTTTATATGTGATTTTAATTCGTTCTCGCTTACTTTTCATGTACCGCGTCTCTGGGGCTGGGAAATCGGGAGCAGAGCCATACTTGAAGCTCTGCTGGGCACAGTCACATGACAGGAGAGAAAACACCATTGCGCAGAAGCTGAAACAAGCCAGCTGGCTCCTGAAGCACAATGCGCCTGAGAAACTTCTCTGGGAAAGCAGAATCTTACCTTGGACGCTGCAACTCTGTTGCTACCTATTGTGAACTGTACTATACTGCTGTATTCTATGCATGGGAACGTGAACCCAGGGGGCGGGTAGGAAAATTTTAATATTTGAGATGAGAAAATTGAATTCTAGGAGGTGGTAATGACCGCACCACCTCTTCTGACCAATCATAATGTGAGAAACTGTCACTTGCAACATTAGTGGGTGGTCTAAGAGCCCCCAAACCAGTATAATTGCCCTAGTTTAGCTTAGGAAAATTGTCCGACTTGTCCGAGTAGCAGACCTGTCACTGACCCTACGAACTCTATAGGTGCTCAATCTGAAGTGCTGCGGAGCACTCTGTCCATACTTTCCACAAACTCCTAAGGGGTGGAAATAATCCTAAGTGCTGGCGAAGCACTTTGCTGGGAATTCGAAAAACCCAATCGGGGTTACTGGCGGATTACTTGCAGAGAGGGGTAACGCTGGCGTTGCTTCTGAAGCTGTGGGTGTTGGTCGTACCTTGGTGAGCCCAGTCCTGATCCCAAATCCTGAGGGGTATCCTGTCCTTACTGTCCGTGAGCTGTACCTGCTCGCATTCTGGCATTCCTTCCTGAGGGTCCTTGTCCCCGTCCTTCCAACTGACCCGTGGCCAGGGTTAGTCTTCTCTCAGACCTAGGTAAATATTAACCTGTGGGTTTGCGTCTCTCTCTCTTCCTCTCCTCTCTCTATTTTCTTAATAAAGCACTCTTGCCTGTGATATTGCTCTATCACCTTGAGAACGAGTTATATGCAATTGTTTTAGAATTGTTCCACTTCTCTCCCCTCCCTTAGAAAATTACCAACTGTTATATTGTACTAGTATGTTCCAATTTTCCCTTACCTTTAGCCTGATTGCGGTGAAATTAGCAAGAATAGTTTAAAGCACTTAGGTTAAGTACGTGTTCTAGGTCCCATCCACATCCTATGTTCTAGTATAAAGTTGCAGTGACTAGTTTTGTTCTAAAAATTCCTACCTTTTAGTCTTCCCATATACCCAAATGGTCTTAGCATTAATCTATAGCTATTTTATGGTGTTGATTTTGATGTTAGACGCATTATTCTGCCTATCACTTATTGCCTTGTCATATTCTCTTTGCACTTTCTATAAAGTTTTAAACATCCTCAGGTGTCTGTGGTCATTTTACAGAAATTGTGGATAAGTATTGTACTGATTATAAGGAGTATCTGATCTCAGGCCTGTCTGCTATTTCCCTGTTAGCTCCAGATCTGTCATAAGAATTGTGCCTGTGGTAAGTCAGGTGCATGGTAAGCAGAGGTGAAACCAAACCTTAATTACTCATAGCAGCGTGCAGGAGGAGAAATCAAATAGTCCTCTCCTGGTTCACCCAAATTATTAGTGTGGTGTTTGGAAAATTCGCTCGCCAGGGCCCAGTGCGTGTAAAGAATTGGTAACCCAGGTGACCCGGGAGAACTGCGCGCTCTATCAGTAATTTTCTGGTAGCCAGAGGATGGTTTGGACTAGTTAGATTAGGTAGACAGGATAGGTCATAAAC
Organism: Lissotriton vulgaris; assembly: GCF_964263255.1. Taxonomy (NCBI): domain Eukaryota; kingdom Metazoa; phylum Chordata; class Amphibia; order Caudata; family Salamandridae; genus Lissotriton; species Lissotriton vulgaris. The sequence goes on from NC_141697.1 coordinate 579,389,671, forward strand.
AAACCGTGAAAATAAAATGTGCTGCTGATTTTCTATTGTATTGGTTCAAATATTTTGAAATGTTTTAAGGATTTATATGTAAATGTATATGATTTTTGCATTGCTGCTATAAATGTTATATTAACCAGTGTTTGTGAATGTTCAGTGTAGTCCGAATCCCCGGGGAAGTATTTAGCTAACGGTGAGCAGAATCCGGTTAGCTGTTGAAGTCACTAGGTTTGAGGTATTAGTGCAGGGTTAAGGAGAACTGGAAGCACTAATTAGGACCTTTTGTTTTCTGGAGTGAATGATAGCTACGAGTCCTTTATAAAACTTTCATTGCGATATCACCTAGTAAGGGTTGCATACGGAATGAGTAGTAGGGTCTCCGAGGCTTGTCTGGTAAGTAAGATAGTTCGCTGGTGAAATCCTGGCTCAGTACATATCCCCGACTAAGGTGGATGAGTCAGAAGAATAACGGGTTCTATGTTACTAGTGTGAAGGGACAGGCAAAGAAGTCTATCCAGAGTGAATGAAAAGTAGACAGAAGTGGTTTACTAGTAGTGAAAGAAAAGTCTTTTCTCTCTTTAGAACACTCAGACATAGTGGCAAACGTTGTGTGTTGTTGACTAAAACGTGCACTTGCACTTTAGAGAGAGTAAAAAGTTTCCGTTACCTTGTGAAGGAGGGAGTCAGTCGGAGAGCTGCTCTGACGTCACTCCGTGCCGCGCTGGCATTGGTCAAGACAGCGGGTGTGTAGTGGAGCTGAATTTGTAAAGGAGGGGTGAGTGCCGAAGCGTGAGACTCTGTCTTGCGAAAAGGCCGCGCACCCATTGGTCAAGGGTGTTTGTATTCTCTGACCTGATTGGGTAGTGCGAAATAAAAGTCGCGCTAGCATTGGAAGCACAAAGGTAAACAAAATTAATCAAGCCGAGTTAGAAGCGAGTCTGGAGAGTTGTATGTGGTATCCAGATTTCATACCGAATCCAAAGTACCTAGGATTTCATAAGGAGCAGCTTATACGAGGTAGACCGCACATGATGTATGGAGTAAAGAGGAAACTGTCCTTCTCTGACAAAATAAAGAATTTTTTCAAAACTGACAAGCCCATTAGAACGAGGGAAGGCGTGCTCATTCCCCCGCCAAATACCCCTGCTTCTTTCATGCTGTTTGATAAAGGGTACCACACTTGTGTCTGGTTAGAAAATTGGGCAAAGTATACTGTAGATGACGGAGTCCTAGCATTTCCTGTTGAAGGCACATTTAATGGTCGGATTCTGTTTAACTTAAGGACCCGCATGAATGAATTACACCCTAGACCTAGGTTGACACAGTACGAAGCTCTGGAGGAATGGGAGATTGAGGCTGCAGAGCGAGATAAACCCCGGATGGATAAGGGAGTGAGTAAATGGTATCCGAGGGTTCAAGCGCAGACCAAAGAGCAGAAAATGAAACAGTGGAGGCAATCTATGTTGACTGAAGGGCTATTCCCTATGATGGGGGTATTGGAAGAGAGAAAAGGAAAATGTAAAGACAAGACCCATCACCTAATGCCCATAGGGGACTCAGAAGATGAGCACCTGGAAGATTTGTTAATGAAAAATCCACCTCCATATGTTGCAGAGTCAGAGCCTATGCATTCTCCAAATCCCTTTGCCAAATATCCAAGATGTGGGAGGGATAGTGATACAGATGGAACAGGTACAGACAGTAAAGCCAGTGAGGGGGATGGGTTTTGCAGACCTAGATCCACAGTCCCAAATTATCAGCCGTTCGGAGAAGGTCCACCCCGATTGGTCACTCCAACTGCCCCAAGTATTTATCCTTCCTTGGTACCTCAGGTATTGCATGGCAATTCTGCAGAAAGGGGGTTGCAGGAAAAAGAGAAAGAAGCCCTGGCTAAACAGCGAGAGGATTTAGTTCGAACCATTGCCCAGATACATCCCCATCCTGATTCCCTGACTATTCCAGTAACTATTGGTCCAGCTATTCCACTGTATAGAAATGACCTGACTAGTCCCCATCCTCCTGTTATCACCCCAATACTGCCTACTCCTAGCATCCCGACCCCGAGGAAGGAAGTATTCATAGATGAGGATCAGGAAAGTGAGTGTGAATCTGTGGTTTTGATGGATTTGCCCATAAGAGAGTCTAGAACTGGTATATCGGGGGCAAGTGAGGAAATATAAATTTTATGGTCAAGTTGTGTTCCCTAGCGCGTACCCCACCGACTCCATGTACCAGCTTAAAGTGCATGTAACTTCCCTCCTGTGTCAGCTATGAAGACGCCAATACATTTGCGTCCAACGTTAATATGTCCTCTTTCAGATCCATTAAATGGTCCGTTCCTAAGTATGCCATGCCACCGTCTTTTTGTAGTGTACTTTACATGTTTTCCTGCTCTGGCGGAGTAGGCCCTGAATTTCTGCCATCGAGCCTCTTTTCTGGCTTTTGACTCTGACAGCCTCTGCCCAGGCTGCCTTTGTACCCGTGAACTCTGACTTACTTCCAGCGCGGCCCCTCGCGCTCAGCTCAGCCTGCTTTCTGCCAAGACTGACTATAACCTTCGAGTTATCTGTTCCGCTCCTCGAAGAATGCATTCCTGCCTACTAGTTTCAGTAAACATCCTCTCCAGCTGCAGAGCCAAAGGGCCAACCTGTCTCGGTGCAAGTAATTCATAGCTTCTGTTACCATGCTTCCATGGAAGGCCCCGTGCCCCCACGCTTCTCATGCAGACACTCAGGCGCATATACACGCATTTACAGTCAGTATAGAATAGCTTCTGCCCTAGAGACCTTTCTGTCCAGATAATATGGTTCCCAAACATCAGATATCAGATATGATAAAAGTACAAGTTGATCTGACATGCCAGACTTCTGTCTCTTTCCGTCAGTGGAAATGTCAAGTCCCCTGCACCCCTCCAATCACCCGTCATGCAGCTGCGCGCGCATCCAAGCTTCCGATTTCGGCTGACATTGCAACATTTCTGTTAGTGCCACCCCTTTGTGACACCTACCTGTGACGTTTTCTAGCACACACCTCCAGTTCACGCCTAGTCCACGCCTTCTGATTATGTACTAGTAACACGTGAATACTGTTATCTTGTCTTCTCTCAGCTGTTACGCCTACTATACCATTTTCTTATGACATGAATTAAGTATATAAGCTATGTACTGTCAATAAAATGTAGCGCGCTCTTACTATCCCTTCTTCCACCCCAGTGGTGGGAAGAACATGATATCTTGGTCATGACCATTCCTTTTTTGGAATAAAACCCCTTAGAAACTCTAACACCACGGACTCTGGTTTCTTTCTTTCCGATTGAGTTATTATTGATTAAGTACTTACCTGCATAGAAATTAAGAGAGTAAATTAATTATTTACGTCATTTTGGCGCCCGAATAGGGACCCCTCCCCCACCTCACGCGCCGGTTGGTGCGTTGCAAGCTATGTCCCCTGCCATCAGTTAGATGGAACCTACGCGTACCGGCAGGATTTCCTGCATCTCCCTCTGACCCACGGAGGTGACGAAGACTGCGATCAGTACCCAGACGAGGCGGTGAGGAGTGCGGAGGATCCCGACCAGAGCCTAGCCGAAAGAAGCAAGGTCCGAGGTGTCAAGAGGCCCACCAGTTTTCCGAAGTTTTCCGAAGTTTTCCGAAGTCGAGCCGAGTCGAGTCCAGTCCAGTCGAGTTTTCCGAGGCCTTCTGTTTCCGTGCTTCCCGGTGAGTACCATTGCTGGGACGTATCTAGACGGGTTTGGGTACACAAGTCCGGTCTGCACTGTTTTTAGGCAGTGTATCTGTACTGTTTAGCAGTATATCTAGTATTCTGAATTTCTGAATTCCTGCACTGTTACACCAGTGTATCTGTACTGTTTAGCAGTACATCCAGTATAGAGGGTAGTCATCTATGTCTCAAATGTCTTTTCATGTGATTAATGTCGTGGTATGAATGTGAACGTTTTAATGTGCATTATTGTGTTTCTTGTATAAACTAGCTGTATCCAGTATTAGGTAGTAAGGATCGAGCATTCAGTAATAAGTAAACAAGATGCCGTTTTTCAACAAGTTAAAGCAGATAGGAACTAGGAAAGGGATACTAGAGGAAGAAATTCCTATCCCCCCTAGGGACACTCCAGGCAACTTTATGTACCACAAACACGGCATAGATGCCATATTATATCTAGACTTATGGGCCGACTATACTAAACACCTAGACGAAAGACACAGATGGCCTGTTACCGGAACATGGGATGCCGAGTGCATCATGAAGGTAGAAGAAGTATTATGGAAAAAGAAAGCTAGACAATCTCAGAAAGACGCCATAGAATTTTGGCGTAAGGAATCACATAAGCGTGCTGAGAAAGCACTCCGTAGAGAAGACAGACTCAAAGAATCAGAAAAAGCCCAAGAAAACGAATTAGTTACTGAAGGGATCAGAGTAAAAACAGAACAAATAGACCGTGCCCGAAACAATCTCGTAAACGGTATGTATCTCGCGGCTGAGGGTTCACCTGAGGCCCTATCAGAAATACCGAAAAACTTACCACCGCCATTAGTTCCAACTAAAGTAATGCATAAGACTACTAAAGACATATTCCTAAATTCCTATCTAGAGGATGTAGCACCAGCTTACACCAATCTGCCTGTTCGTGCCTTGCCTCCTGACAGGGACGGGGGTGGCACTCCGCCCCCAGATCGTGTTCCGCCGGTACCGCGACAGACCTCCCCCGTTCCGCCAGCCCCGCCACTTCCCGCACCCAAAATTGACCTACCGAAACAACGTCTACCTGATCCTACAAAACGACAAATTCAAGTTCAGATACAGACTCCACAGGGAGATAATGCCCAAGCATCCACTTCAGGAGGTGCGACCGCGGGTCTTCGGACCCCGCCATTAACACCCAGATTCAATCTCAGGGACATGCAGAGTCCTCTCACGTTCAGGTCACCCCGCCTTGATGCATTAAAAGAAAACATTTCAGTTTGCAGATATGATCCAGTACCCGGAAAAGACGATCTTATGATATTGGCATCACTACGGTTAAGATCTGCCACTGATATCTTGCTATGCTATGTAGGGATGAAGGACCGTCTAGATAGAATATATGAGTTTGTTCAGACAGGGAAAGACCCTGACAGTATCAAGGATGCCATGGAGAAACAGAAAGTTGACGTTCAAGCACAGATACTACGCTTTTTCATAAATTGCCTAATAAGAGAACGAGACAGGCCCGGAACAGATCAAAGTGAATTAGATGCACTGAACAAGTGGGGTCAAAATATAGCTGAAGGAAAACATGACAAGGGGGCTTGCATAGCCAGTATGTACAAGAAAATTAGAAAAGCAGTGATAACAGTACACCAGAAAGAAAAAGCTTCCTCCGAGGAGGAAGAAGAACTTGAAGAACCAGAAAGGACTACAGATACTATAGCGTATGTAGGTAAGGGAACTTACCTTAGGAAAGGCATCCGTCCGGAAAACAAGAGAGTTTTTCTCTCTGCTTTAACAAATCCGAACTCTTCTGAACATCAGTTCCAGGAGACTGATAAAAGACTACGAGAAAGAATGGGGTACCATGTACTGAATTCGATGGATGAACAAGAACTAGCCCGGTCAGCCATATTATGGGCCGAAAATCCAGACATATACAATGATGACACCTTAGCACAGACGTTTCTGAACCTTTCCCCAGACGAACAGAAATTAGCAGGTGTATACATGATACAGCACCTCCTCACTAAATACAGAAACCAACACTCCGATCCAGGTCCCTTACACGAAACATTAGAAGCACTACTCATGGATAGATGGAGAGGTTTCAGTACCAAGTTAATACAAATAATTATAGAACAACGACATAGATATAACACTTTCATAAGTTCTGAATATGTTCCCGCTCCGCCCCCAGAAAGGAAAACGTATCATATGCAATGCGGGAGTGGCATTGAAAGTCAGAACCCCTTACGAGAAGTACACCCAGTTATGGGTGCGGATCACGCCTTGAAACGTGTATATGTACACACGCCACTGACTAAGTTAGAACTGTTAGAAATGAAGAAACTAGTCCCGAGCCATGATAAAGACCCTGCAGGTTTTCACAGAGAGCTTAAAGACATGTTACTGATGGGGGATTACACGTATGATGATATTATGAAAATGTTAAAGGTACTGCTGCCCACGGGCATCTACGAGAAACTAAAAGAAAAGGAATGGGAGGTGGGAGAGAAAAAGATTGTGTGGGCAGAAATAGAAGACGAAGAAAGCAAACGTGTCCCAGGGGTAGGCCTTGGGGACAGAACTAAAGCATTACCAGGTTTAATAGTACAGGTCCTGCCAAGATTATTGACAACTAGAAAGGAAGATTGGGACGCCATCTCGTCCTGTAAACAGAAACATGATGAAGATACTAGTGACTTCTATTCAAGATTCGAGAAATGTTTCATTATTAATAGTGGCCTAAAACCAAGTAGCGAATCATATCCGCACCTTTTTGTATCAAAATTAGTCGAGAACTCCCTACCATTAGTTAAAAACAGAGTGTACAAAGTTGAAAGTACTTGGCAGGCAAATACGCCATCCCAGATGTTACAAATGTTACAATACCATCAGAATAGAATTAGAGAAGAACAGGATCAGGAACAGAAACGTATGAAAGACACAAAGATGAAAATGTTAGTAGCTCAGATGGTCCCAGCCGACGGTCAAAGGAAGGGTGGGACCCAGACAAGTCACACTACAGCTCCCGTTAAAGGAACGTGCAATTACTGCAAGCAGCCAGGTCACTACGTACATGAATGTCCCGTTCTGAAACATAACATAGCAACAGGGAAAACTAAAGAAAGACCGCATCCACCTAGACAAGATCAGGTCCAGCAACAGACCTCACAGAATGCACAGCACATGCAGAATACACAGCCTATGCACGCCCCATCTCATACAGCCCAGACAGTAGCAGTACCACAGCCCATTGCCGCGACTCAGCAAGTTTCACAACAGATGTACCAGTATGCCCAATCTGCATATCCAGATTACCCCCGATATACATGAAATAGCCTAGAGAGGGAATTTGGCTTGCCTCTTATTGAAATTCCTGTAGATCAAGAAGGTCCTTATGTACACAGTCAAGTATTGGGAAAAGACAGAAAGTTTTTAATTGACACAGGGGCAAGCCGCACCACAATCAGCCATAATGAAGTCCCAGGGGCACCCCTCTCAGGCTCACAGAATGTTTCCCTTGGTTTTTCAGGACAGCCTATTGTAAATGAAGTATCGGAACCAGTACCGTTGGCTGTGGGTCCATTATCACGAGTTACAGATTTGTTACTTACGAACTCATGCCCAGAAAATCTGTTAGGAATTAAAACACTGAAGGCTCTAGGAGCTATAATCTGCTGTTCCCCGGAGGGAGTTAGACTCTTTCTACGGGATTTCAAGGGTCATTATGTGTTGCGAGAATTCGATGTCAGGTTGAAAAATGTAGCAGATTACTTGTGGGCAAAAGGCCCAACTGATGTAGGTTGTATGCATATCACACCATACCGTGTAACACTCAAGACAGGAGTTGTTCTACCCCGAATCAGACAATACAAGTTACCGCCTGATGCTGTAGTGGCTTTACTGGAAATCATTGAAGAGCTCATTGCCCAAGGAGTGGTCGTAGAGACCGACTCCAATATCTGTAATTCACCCATCATTCCAATTCTTAAACGTACTGATCCCAATGCACCGCCAGTATATCGGCTGGTGATTGACCTTCGAGAACTTAACAAATGTATTGTACCACAGTACCCTGTGGTCCCCGATATCTCTTCCCTATTGACTGCTATTGATTCAGAAGCAACGTTCTTTACTGTAATTGATCTCAAGAACGCTTTCTTCAGTGTACCCATTGATCCGGAGAGCCAATATCTCTTCGGATTCAGTTTAAATGGACGAAGTTTCAAATTTTCCCGCGCACCTCAAGGATTCGCAGAAAGCCCCAGCATCTATAGTCAAGCACTAAAAAGACAACTAGATTGTATTCAAATGCCAGTTAACACCGCTTTACTGCAATACGTCGATGATCTACTGATCACCGCACGAAGTGAGCCCGAATGTGAGCAAGCATCATTGACAGTTTTACATTTCCTGGCAGACAAGGGACACAAGGTGTCTCCTTCGAAGCTACAATTCTGTGTTCAGCAAGTTGTGTACTTGGGTCACTTGCTGTCCAAAGTGGGGAGACAGCTCACTCCCGATCGCATTCAGTTAATTGTAAATATGCCACGACCCCAGACACAAAAGGAAGTGCGGGCCTTCATAGGCCTCACCTCGTACTGCAGACAATGGATTCCTCAATATGCATTTCTAGCTAAACCACTCATCCAGTTAACGACGCAGGAGGCAGCAACTTCGACTGCCCTCCCTTGGACTCAGGAACATACACAAGCCTTTGAGGAATTAAAGAAAGCATTATGCCAAGCACCAGTTTTAGCGACACCATGTTACAGCAAACCGTTTACACTTTTTGTTACAGAACGTGATGGTCCAGCATTGTCTGTCCTCACTCAAGATCAAGATCAAGCTGGTTCACATAAGCCTTGCGCTTATTTTTCAAGTACATTGGACTCAGCAGCCCAGGCACTCCCTGCGTGCTTAAAGTCAGTAGCAGCAACAGCGTTAGCAATAAGACAGAGCGACTCAATTGTTTTAGGACATCAGTTAACAGTACAAGTTCCACACTCTGTAGAGGTTCTTTTAAATAGAACCCAGACTCAACACTTGACCATAGCACGACTGACAGGTTACGAATTAACGCGATTCCAGCCACACATAGAAATCAGACGCTGCAGCATCCTGAACCCCGCAACACTATTACCTACAAATATGACAGATCCAGCCCCGCATGATTGCATAGAGATCATTAATGCAGTAACAAAGCCCCGACGAGACTTAACAGATGTTCCACTGACAAATCCAGACCTGACACTTTATGTGGACGGTTCATGTATGAGAACAAGCACAGGAGAATTAGTGGCCGCATATGCAGTGACCACTGAAACCGAAGTTAAAGAAACACATCGTATTGACACAGTGTCTGCTCAAGCGGCAGAGCTCATTGCTCTGACCCGAGCCTGTATACTAGCCAAGAACAGAAATGTCAACATATACACTGATTCCCGTTATGCGTTCGGAGTTGTACACGACTTCGGCATGTTATGGCAAGAAAGAGGTTTCTTGACCTCTCATGGTGCCAAGATCCAACACGGTCCCCTCATTCAAGCACTGTTAGAAGCATGGTGCCAAGATCCAACACGGTCCCCTCATTCAAGCACTGTTAGAAGCAATACATCTGCCTTCAGGCATATCCGTCATGAAGTGTAAAGCACATACTAAAGTCACAGATTCTGTTTTCCAGGGTAACGACCTGGCAGACCAGACAGCAAAACATACAGCATTGACTCACACTCAGACAACTAACATGACAAAGACAACAGGACCGACAAATTGCATGACAGTCAGGGATCCCGCACTAGATGTTATCGATATTCAGACACATGCTACCTCAGAAGAAATAAAGAAATGGATTGAACTAGGAGGGATCCAGACAGATCAAGGTTGTGTACTTGGGTCACTTGCTGTCCAAAGTGGGGAGACAGCTCACTCCCGATCGCATTCAGTTAATTGTAAATATGCCACGACCCCAGACACAAAAGGAAGTGCGGGCCTTCATAGGCCTCACCTCGTACTGCAGACAATGGATTCCTCAATATGCATTTCTAGCTAAACCACTCATCCAGTTAACGACGCAGGAGGCAGCAACTTCAACTGCCCTCCCTTGGACTCAGGAACATACACAAGCCTTTGAGGAATTAAAGAAAGCATTATGCCAAGCACCAGTTTTAGCGACACCATGTTACAGCAAACCGTTTACACTTTTTGTTACAGAACGTGATGGTACAGCATTGTCTGTCCTCACTCAAGATCAAGCTGGTTCAGATAAGCCTTGCGCTTATTTTTCAAGTACATTGGACTCAGTAGCCCAGGCACTCCCTGCGTGCTTAAAGTCAGTAGCAGCAACAGCGTTAGCAATAAGACAGAGCGACTCAATTGTTTTAGGACATCAGTTAACAGTACAAGTTCCACACTCTGTAGAGGTTCTTTTAAATAGAACCCAGACTCAACACTTGACCATAGCACGACTGACAGGTTACGAATTAACGCTATTCCAGCCACACATAGAAATCAGACGCTGCAGCATCCTGAACCCCGCAACACTATTACCTACAAATATGACAGATCCAGCCCCGCATGATTGCATAGAGATCATTAATGCAGTAACAAAGCCCCGACGAGACTTAACAGATGTTCCACTGACAAATCCAGACCTGACACTTTATGTGGACGGTTCATGTATGAGAACAAGCACAGGAGAATTAGTGGCCGCATATGCAGTGACCACTGAAACCGAAGTTAAAGAAACACATCGTATTGACACACTGTCTGCTCAAGCGGCAGAGCTCATTGCTCTGACCCGAGCCTGTATACTAGCCAAGAACAGAAATGTCAACATATACACTGATTCCCGTTATGCGTTCGGAGTTGTACACAACTTCGGCATGTTATGGCAAGAAAGAGGTTTCTTGACCTCTCATGGTGCCAAGATCCAACACGGTCCCCTCATTCAAGCACTGTTAGAAGCAATACATCTGCCTTCAGGCATATCCGTCATGAAGTGTAAAGCACATACTAAAGTCACAGATTCTGTTTCCCAGGGTAACGACCTGGCAGACCAGACAGCAAAACATACAGCATTGACTCACACTCAGACAACTAACATGACAAAGACAACAGGACCGACAAATTGCATGACAGTCAGGGATCCCGCACTAGATGTTATCGATATTCAGACACATGCTACCTCAGAAGAAATAAAGAAATGGATTGAACTAGGAGGGATCCAGACAGATCAAGGTTGGATGACGAAGGGAAAATCTACATGGTTTCTCCCTGACTCTATGGTTCAAGTCATGATTAATACAGCACATAGTCCAGCACATCTAGGAGAGAAAGCGATGTTAAACAGTTTGCAAAATCTCTGGAACAATAAACACTTACGAGCAGCAGCAAAACAGAAAGTGCGTACTTGCATGATCTGTTGTCAGTTCAATCCAGGTAAAAGCGTCCCTGTAGAGCAAGGTGGATTTCATCCTCCCGATCACCCTTTTGAAGTCCTCCAGATGGATTATATCCAGATGGACCGTTGTCGAGGATTTAAATATGTCCTCGTAGTTGTTTGTGCTCTGTCCCGTTGGACCGAAGCATATCCAGTCCCAGACTATACTGCTCCGACCACTGCCAAGCAGTTGGTTCGTGAATTCTTCCCACGGTACGGCTTGCCTCGTGTCGTGTACTCAGATAACGGTCAGCCATTCTCATCCGCATTAATGAAAGAAGTTTCTTTATTGCTAGGATACCAGTGGAAATTCCATTGTGTCCGACACCCCGAAGCCGCAGGCCTTGTAGAGAGGCATAATCAGACACTAAAGACACGCCTTGCAAAAATATGTCAGGAGAAAGGGGTCGACTGGATAGTCGCCCTGCCAGTGGCACTATTCTATATGAGAATGGTTGCCCATTCGAGATCAGGGCTATCCCCGTACGAAGTGGTTTTTGGGAGACCACCGAATATGTGGGGGACGCCCATTCCGAAAAAAATTACTGATGTTGATTGTAACATGTTGACAGATTACCTTGCCTCCTTGATGTCTGCACTCCAATCATGTCGTTCACAGGTTGCCGCAGCCTTCCCCGACAACACTGATGTAAAGCCACATGAGGTCCGTCCTGGGGACCTAGTATTGGTATGCAATTTTGATAGAAAGAGTCCGCTGGAGGCCCGCTGGAAATCGCCGAAGACCGTCCTTCTCACCACGAGGACCGCCGTGAAGATCGAAGGGAGAAAGGGGTGGGTGCATACGAGTCATGTGAAAAAATTCCATGAACTGAAACCAGACCGAGACTCGTCCACCCCCACCAAAGACTGTGTTGAGCCAAAAGACTTTACAGTATCTGAACGAGAAAAAACTCCCCAAGAGGAGTATAAATTAAAACTCCGATCTAGCAAGTCAGACAGTTTAATTGTTTAAGTCCTCCCCTAGGTGAATCGGTTAAATAGTTTCTGACATGTATCCCCTAGATCGAGATAGAGAGAGAGAGAGACGAATTAAGAAACATGCATATTGTAAATCACTGCGTAGTCACTGTATAGTGACACTATTAATCATGTTTATTCTGAGTATTCTAATTATTGTTGCTAGCATCTTACTACCTATCTACTACCCTATTTTAAAGCGTGAACAATCTGCTTACAATGTTTCTGCTGAACATACTTTTAGCGAGTTACCTCCACACGAACTCTCCTACAGACTTGCGCTGCGTAACAACACTTTCATTAGTATGCTACATCATTCCCATCAGACTAACAATGCTACAAACTGCTGGATATGTGGCCGACTCCCTCCCTACCAGAATTACAAGGGAGCTCTGCCCCTCTTTCCGTACCCGTTCACTCACAATGGCTCCTGCGGTGCATGGTTTAAAATAATTAATTCCTTAGATCCTGATATTGCTGTTTTCGATGGGGGCTGGGTTTGGGGAAACCTGAACCTGGTCCTGCTCGACGTCTGTTACCCTGATAAGGAGGGACTCCCCACTAGAATAGGAACTGATCTAGAAAATGAAGTATATGGATTAGGTAATTATACAATTAGCCTCATGATTCTCACTGTTGAAGCGGAAGCTGCACCAGTTCTACCCATTATGTCAGTATTACCAGTTACTGGTGAATTATGTATCAGGAAGAAAGGTTCAGTACACTTAGGTCATAGTAAATGCACTACTGTGATCGAATTCAGTGATCATGGAAAATCGTCCTTCAAAGCTATCCGTCATTCTTATTTTGTTTGTGGTCATACCGCATACATACGCCTGCCTCCAGATTGGGATGGTACCTGTTACATTGCATTCCTTCTGCCACCTGTCTTCCTAGCTCCTCCTGATTACCACAGAAATACAAATCTAGTAAAGAATAGACCCAGAAGAGATATCCCACTTGTCGACTACACAGAAACGGCATGGGAACAGTATACCGATTTTAATAAAGGATTCTTTTTCTTTTTAGGACCTGTTCAAAATAGTAAACTAATACGCAGATTAACTAGAACACTTGAAGCAGTAGTAAATGAAACTGCCTCCGCCCTAGGTAACTTAACCGAAGAGCAGTCCGCCATGCGGGTTGTTGTCCTTCAGAATCGTCTTGTTATTGACGTCATCTTGGCAGATAGAGGTGGAGCCTGTAAGGTCATCGGGTCAAGTTGCTGTGTTTTCATACCACAAAACGCACCATCTGTATATCAAGCTATTACACGTCTCCATAAAATTGCAAATCAGATACATCAGAATCCAGGCACCTGGACTTGGTCCGGATGGTTCTGGACAACGTTAACGGCTTGGGGATGGAAGATCCTATCCTTCCTAGGCATTGGCCTAGTCCTAGTATTCAGTTGCTGCCTGTGCCTGCAGTGTGGGCCAGCGATTTGTGGACTGTGTGCCACCTCTTGTATTGAACATTCCAGTTTTTTCTCAAAACGTAAAAGAAAGAAAGAAGAACAAATGATGTTACAAGAACAAACTGATCGATTCATGAGGATCGACATATCATGAAGGGACCGTAGGGAACAAGGAGGGAATGAGGAAATATAAATTTTATGGTCAAGTTGTGTTCCCTAGCGCGTACCCCACCGACTCCATGTACCAGCTTAAAGTGCATGTAACTTCCCTCCTGTGTCAGCTATGAAGACGCCAATACATTTGCGTCCAACGTTAATATGTCCTCTTTCAGATCCACCCTGAATGGATTAAATGGTCCGTTCCTAAGTATGCCATGCCACCGTCTTTTTGTAGTGTACTTTACATGTTTTCCTGCTCTGGCGGAGTAGGCCCTGAATTTCTGCCATCGAGCCTCTTTTCTGGCTTTTGACTCTGACAGCCTCTGCCCAGGCTGCCTCTGTACCCGTGAACTCTGACTTACTTCCAGCGCGGCCCCTCGCGCTCAGCTCAGCCTGCTTTCTGCCAAGACTGACTATAACCTTCGAGTTATCTGTTCCGCTCCTCGAAGAATGCATTCCTGCCTACTAGTTTCAGTAAACATCCTCTCCAGCTGCAGAGCCAAAGGGCCGACCTGTCTCTGTGCAAGTAATTCATAGCTTCTGTTACCATGCTTCCATGGAAGGCCCCGTGCCCCCACGCTTCTCATGCAGACACTCAGGCGCATATACACGCATTTACAGTCAGTATAGAATAGCTTCTGCCCTAGAGACCTTTCTGTCCAGATAATATGGTTCCCAAACATCAGATATCAGATATGATAAAAGTACAAGTTGATCTGACATGCCAGACTTCTGTCTCTTTCCGTCAGTGGAAATGTCAAGTCCCCTGCACCCCTCCAATCACCCGTTATGCAGCTGCGCGCGCATCCAAGCTTCCGATTTCTGCTGACATTGCAACATTTCTGTTAGTGCCACCCCTTTGTGACACCTACCTGTGACGTTTTCTAGCACACACCTCCAGTTCACGCCTAGTCCACGCCTTCTGATTACGTACTAGTAACACGTGAATACTGTTATCTTGTCTTCTCTCAGCTGTTACGCCTACTATACCATTTTCTTATGACATGAATTAAGTATATAAGCTATGTACTGTCAATAAAATGTAGCGCGCTCTTACTATCCCTTCTTCCACCCCAGTGGTGGGAAGAACATGATATCTTGGTCATGACCATTCCTTTTTTGGAATAAAACCCCTTAGAAACTCTAACACCACGGACTCTGGTTTCTTTCTTTCCGATTGAGTTATTATTGATTAAGTACTTACCTGCATAGAAATTAAGAGAGTAAATTAATTATTTACGTCACATGAAGCCAGACAAGACCAAAGGAGGTGTTGATTGAGGGTGCATCCGGGGTTAGGAGTGCCACCGTAGTTTCCCCAGAAGAATTGGACAGATGGACAAAGGAGCTAGAGAAGGAGACCACTCCCCAACCTAAAGCATTAGAAATATATAAATTAAGGATAGAAGTAGAAGAAATGATGGCTGGGAATGTAGGAGTTGAGCGCCTAAGCTCGTACAATGAAGAAGAATTACTGTTTATCAGCAAAAACCTTACCCGGAGTGCTAGGTTGCTACATGAAAGGATAATGGATACTGCCACAGAAATGGGAATTGATGTTAGTCGCTTCTGCAGAAATGGGGCGAGGTGGGAAAATGGAGAACCCGGTGGGCAAAGAAAAGGGAAGACAGCAGGGCTAAGTCACAGGCTTCAGAATTCGTGTTAAAGGAAGTAACACCAACAGAAAAATTGTGCCCTATGAGAGAGGTCCCGGGAGGAAAATATGTCCATGTCCCTTGGTCCAGACAGGATATTGTGTCATTTACAAATGACTTCCCGAAATTACGTGAGAAGCCAGTTGACTGGTACAGGCAGGTAGAACGCTTCATAAAAGTTCAGAAATGCCTCTTGAAAGACCTGGATGGGTTTTTCGACATTGTGGTCCCTGTAGATTTGTGGACCGACTGTAAAATTGAAATTGATTGGCCCAGTGAGGAATTCCCCAGAGATGAGAAAACAGGCGCTCCAGCACCTGAAGTAATGAGGAAGTATGAGCAAGTCATACAATACCTCAAGAAAAAGGTGCCCGCAAAGGAGACAGATTGGACCCGAATAGATAGAACCACCCAGGAACGTGATGAAACGGTGCATTCATTTTATGAAAGGTTACTACAGGTATTCAAAACTTACAGTGGTATCGATAACGTAGACATGAAAGACATGACCCATTTCAGTTACAGATTTGTGCTAGGATTAAGACCTGAAATTTCACAATGGATTCGAGATAATAAAATCAGTTGGCAGGGAAAGCCCATAGATGATGTCCTAAAATATGCAAAATACTGCGAAGATGAAATCGAAAATAAAAAGAAAGCCCTCAAGGAAAAAGTGATGTGGGCACAGGTGAAATTAGCTGAACAGCAGAAAAAACAGTTAAGTAAATTGACTTCTAGTAATAATGCTCAGAATGCCATTGCTGGGGGAGGAGGAAAGCCCCGAGCTAAAATGAGTCGGGAAGAAGCCATGAAAAAGTTTCCGTGCCATGGGTGCGGCCAGATAGGGCATTGGCGAGACGAGTGTCCACACCTGCAGGCCGGTAATGCCCCTGTAAATGGTTTAAATCCACAGGTGCCGAAAGAGGGGACAAGAAAGAACCAGCAACAGGTAAAATTACCCCCCGTACCTCGCGCTCCTAGACAGAATTTTAAGAATCAGGGTCAGCAGAATGAGAGGGCGGAAGTATGGGAAGTTGAGAGTGAAAGAAACGCAATCATTCCACAGTACTTGCTAAATGATACCTTCCTCTGTGAAGATCAAGATTGACGGGGCCTGAGAGGGGAGGATGAGGAGTGCGTGCTTGGCGCCTCCTTACCGGTAGACCAGACTGGACCATACATTGAAGGAAAGGTTGAGGGAAAAGACGTCACCTTTCTGTTGGACACTGGTGCTACCAGATCTACTGTAAGAACAGTGGATGTTCCTAACCTACCCCTCTCGGGAGAAGCGATCCAAGTAGTGGGCGTCTCAAATCAAATAATAAGTACTCCAGTAACTGAACCAATGGAAGTTTCTATAGGAAATTTCAAAGAAATGCACAGATTTGTGGTCTGTGATTCCAGTCCTGTGAACCTGCTAGGACGTGATTTGTTGTGCAAGATGCATTGTACCATCTATTGCACACCAAAAGGCGTCGAAATTCAGACACCCGATGAAGATGGTTTGTACAAGCTGATGTTAGTCAGACAAGATTCTGATATTAAACCTTTAACAGTTGAGGATTTACCTGAAGAGCTCCAGTTAAGAGTAGTTCCAGAGGTGTGGGATTTCACCGGGAAGGATGTAGGTTTAATGGCAAATGTGGACCCAGTTAAGATAGCAATAAAAACAAATGCTGTATACCCCAAAACCAGACAGTACAAAATGAGTGCAGAAGTAAAAGCTGGAGTAGCGACTGAAATTACCCGGCTACTCGAAGCAGAGATAATAGAGGAAGTAATGAGCAGCCCCTGTAATTCACCAATCATTGGGATCAAAAAGCCTAGTGGAAAGTACCGGGTGGTGCAAGATTTACGCAAGGTAAACCAAATTGTTGTGCCGTGCTGCCCTATTGTGCCCAACCCTGCCGTGATACTATATCAGATTCCCTGGAATGCAGAATGGTTCACTGTCATCGACCTGTGCCATGCATTCTTCTCCATCCCATTGCATCCAGAAAGCAAGTTCCTTTTCAGTTTTGAATTTGACAGCCATATCTATGTCTGGAATCGTGTCCCCCAGGGGTACACCGAAAGTCCATCGATTTTCAACCAGATATTAAAAAAGTGCCTTGAATCCCTAGTGCTGCCAAGAGAGTCTGTTTTGGTGCAGTACATAGATGACCTGTTAGTGGCATCTAAAACCCAAAATGACTGCGTCACTGACACCATTGCCTTGTTGAATCACCTAGGAAAGGGAGGACATAAAGTGTCACCTGACAAGCTACAATTTTGTAAAAATTCAGTGAAATATCTGGGGCACCAGATCGAAAAAGGAATCAGGAAAGTTACTACCGAAAGAATCAAAATAATTAAAGCAATGGAACTGCCCAGAACTCAGAAGGAGGTGAGAATGTTCTTGGGAGTTGTGGGTTACTGCAGACAATGAATTGTAGGATTCGCAGCTCTAGCCAGACCCCTGATAAATATGACAAAGAAAGGCGTAGAAGACCCCGTCAGTTGGGACAGTGAGAGCATGAACGCTTGGGTGACTTTGAGAAACTGTCTATGTTCTGCTCCTGCATTGGGTATGCCTGACTACACCAAGCCCTTTGAGCTATTCTGTGACACAAGAGAGAATTGTGCTCTTTCAGTCCTGACCCAGGAGCACGGACTAATTAGAAGACCAGTGGCCTATTTTTCGGCCACCCTAGATCCGGTGGCTGCTGGATTACCTGGATGCTTGAAAGCAGTTGCTGCTACTTGCGTCAGTCTGGAACAGAGTGAGAACATTGTCATGGGACATCACGTCACTGTATATGTTCCTCATTCTGTTGTCATCCTACTGACTAGAACTAAGACCCAGTACCTCACACCTAGTCGGCTGACTAAGTATGAGAGAATTTTGATTGGTGCCGAAAATGTCACTATTTCCCGGTGCAATGTCCTAAACCCTGCGACATTGTTACCTATCCCTCTGGATGTAGAAATTGAAGAGGAAGGGGAGCATAATTGCATCGATCTAACTGAGTTCAGTACCAAGCCCCGTCCTGACATCCGTGAAATAGCGTTACTTGATGGGGATAAAACAATGTTCGTGGATGGCTCGTGCTTAAGACATGAGAGTGGGAGCCTGAGTGCTGCCTATGCTGTGGTTACATTGACAGAAACCATAGAAGCATCTTACATGAGCGAGGTGAAATCTGCACAAGTGGCAGAGCTCATCGCGTTAACCAGAGCATGTAAGAGGGGTAAGAACAAGAGAATAACTGTTTACACAGACAGCCAGTATTGTTTTGGGGTTGTTCATGACTTCGGCCAGTTGTGGCTGCAAAGAGAATTCATGACGTCCTCAGGCACCCCTATCAGAAATGGAAAGGTGGTGCATAACTTACTGGAAGCTATCCAATTGCCCAAAGAATTGGCTGTGGTCAAGTGTGCGGCTCACAAATCTGGAAATGATGATGTGACTGCCGGTAATAGGTACGCTGACCAAATTGCACAGTTTTGTGCCCGATACCATATGTCACTCCAAATTGCGCTGTGGGATGGAACCAGCTGCCAACTTATGTTGTTTGAGAATGTGTCAACGTGGGAGGAATTAAAGGATTTGCAACAGGCAGTAGACAGACAAGAGAAAGGAAGGTGGGCAGAAGAGGGGTGCAAGCTGAGAGATGATGGTGTGGTGGTAAACTCGACTGAGGTGCCTGTATTGCCTGACAGCCTGATAGACCCCATGATCAGAATGATACATGAGCCAACACATATGGGAAGGGACGCAATGTGTCGGGTGTTTGACAAGGTGTTCTGTAATTCAAAGTTCAGGAACCAGGCGGAAAGGCTTTGCCAGAGGTGCCTAGTGTGTCAGCAATTTAATGCAGGAAAGAGTACTGTAGTGGAACAAAGTACTATTGGAAAGGCAGTAGGTCCCTTTGTCAGAATGCAAGCAGACTTCATAACAATGCCTAAATGTAAAGGGTATAGATATATCCTAGTCATAGTTTGCCTATTCTCCAGGTGGGTGGAAGCATATCCAGCGAAGAAAAATGATGCTCTCACCACAGCCAAATTATTGCTTAGGGAGTTGATACCTAGGTACGGAATTCCAGAGACAATCGAAACGGACCAAGATGGGCATTTTGCCAACGATGTCCTATTGGAACTCTGTAAAGCATTCAAAATGAAGCAAAGACTGCACTGTGCCTACCATCCAGAGGCTTCTGGGGTAGTAGAGCAAATAAATGGCACCCTGAAATCCAGACTGGCCAAAATGTGTGATTCCACAAAAATGAACTGGATAGAGGCTTTACCCCTTGTGCTGATGAGTTTGAGAAGTATCCCGAACAGAAAAACTGGCCTAAGTCCCCATGAAGTGTTGATGGGAAGAGTGATGCGACAGGCTTGGGTACCCGGACACAAACTGCTAAGCATTTCTGATGATATGGTATTAGAATACTGCAAGCAGCTGGGTGACCAAGTGCGTTCTCTCTCTCAGCAGATTGGAGAGACTGAAGACGAGTGGCCAAAGACTCCGGCACATAAACTGCAACCAGGAGATTGGGTGGCGTTAAAGAAACACACCCGGAGCAGTTGCCTGAAACCAAGGTGGGGAAAGCCACGACAAGTGATCCTCGTCACTACAACTGCTGTAAAGTGTGCTGGTGTACCGAAGTGGATCCACGCCAGCCACACAAAGCGGGTGTCTGGAGAAAACGCGACTGGAGCTGAAGGCAGCACAGCTGAAGAAGTTTCCGAGGAGGAAAGTCCGGAGCTAGCTGACATTGAACTGCCGAGTACAAGTCGAGACGTTGAATGGTACCCCGCCGACGACCCGGTACATGACCGAATACGAACCAGGAAATATTCCTATTTAGACAGTGAGTGGGATAGTCCAGGTGAGTTAGAAATAGAGGAAGAAGGTCAGGTCAACGAAAATCACAACACACCTGATCAGGACGTAGGCCAAGTAGGGTCAGATCAAGGCATCGAAACTCCTCTTGAAACTCCAGAAATTGGAGAGGGACAGTTAGAAATTAGAGCTGACGTTCATGCAGAAGAAAGCGAAGAGATCGAAGAGCATGAACAGGAACAGATAGAATTAGATCAAAGTGCTCAGACAACGGAAACAACAGTAACCAGAAGTAAAAAGAAAGTACGATTTGAATCTGAGCAGGGACAGACTAGGGACCAGGCAGAAGAAATAGACGAAAGACCTGGAACAAGTCAGACAGGCAGGGAAACAGAGGTGCCACATCAAAAAGTAAAAAGAGTGCACGAAGAAGGCCAAGTTTCATCAACGACTGGGAGGCACGGAGGCAGAAGTGCACCCCGGTACGTCAAGAGACTGAGGCTCAGACTAAAGACAGTCGAAGAAAAACTGAAAGACAGAAAAAGGGCTGAAAGTGAAAGAAAGGCAGCCCAAGGAAAATCGCTAAGAAAGAGCGACAGATTAAAGAAACAGAACCGACTGTATCGGAGCCCTGAGTGGACGTACTTTGTGTTGGAGGAAATTGACGAGCCTCACCACAGTGGCAACAGTGACGAAGAGTCCATCGCTGATCGGAGTTCTGACGAAGACCCTCCTTGAGAGAACCCTGAAGTGAGCCTTTGGTGCAAAGAAACGAAGAGGGGTAGCAAAAGCCACCTGTAAGCTAAAAATGTCTGATCCGAATGTCTCTGGAAGATCCCGGTGTGGGTGTCTTAAAACCTGTTGTAAAATATGCGTGTGTAGTATAGCAATGTTAATAGTAATGTGGATAGGACTAACAATTTTTCTACCTTTTATGATAAGCAAAAATCCCAACTTGTCCCCTACTGAACCCGAAGCAGTAGACGTAGGGGTTGTACAGACTGCAGAAACACCACGAAGCCTAGAAAGACGCGACAAACGAGTAGGACTGACACACACACGACCTAATTTAGAAGCATCAGATGAGGATGGACTACACTTTCACAAAATGAGAAACAAGACGCATTTAAATGTTTTTGCTAACTTGTTAGTGCATTATGTAGAAGCTATGGAAATAGAGGACTGTTATGTCTGCATGAAGCTACCAACATCAGTGGCTGAAGGTGTGACATATCACCATCTACCTTTAACCTATGGAATTTCCTGTAGCATATTAGCTAGCTTGTTTTATAGGAGCACTTTGCAGTATTATTATTCAAATGCTGACGTAGTATTTTCTGAACTTCCTATTAGAGGACACTTGAACCGTGTACATATTAAAAGTGACGTAACCCGTTATATGGGAGAATATTTTCTGACTATAGGTAACATAGATTTAGATGAAGCAAGACAAGCTAATCTGACCTGTTCTCTGCAAGAACAGGAAAAGATGTTCATAAAGATGGCAGACAGAAGGAGAGAAAAGTTTCAGAAGAAGGCAAATGACGAAAAGGATAGAGTCCCTAGGTGGGCTGAGCACTTGGATAACACCTCGCAAGGCGAAGCTAGTCCTGCCTTGTTGCTGGATTTTGAACGAAAGGGGAAACTTTGTATCCACAGGGAAAAGACAGAGTACTATAACAATGTATTCATCGGTTCCAGCGAGTGTGAACATAATTACAAGGTAATTGGAGGTTGGGGTTTCAAAAATGGGTCAGAACCTGTGTTTCCCGGAATATATTATATATGTGGGAACAAGGCTTATTTCAAATTGCCGGATCACTGGTATGGAAGCTGCTACTTTGGCATTGTTTTCCCGAAAATATACCATGTGAACAATGCAGCTGGAAGCGATGAAGAGACTAATGGCTTAGTGCGTAGTAAACGCGAAAGTGTAGGTGAAATTATAGGTGATATTTTTAGTGCACTGATACCTGGAATGGGGGTAGTTCTGAACACCCATAGAATCTGTAAATTGTCTACAGTTGTGGACCGGTTATCAACGGACACTGCTGCTGGATTCCTGCTGGTCAATACTGAAATGGTTGCGATCAGATCAATGGTTTTGCAAAATCGTCTTGCCCTTGACACCCTATTAGCAAAAGAGGGCGGAGTCTGTAGAATGCTGAAAGCGCAACATTGTTGCACCTACATTCCTGATAAAAGTATCGAACTAAAGCAATATGTGAAAAACATAACTAATTTGGAAAAGGAACTCAAACCATTGGAGGTTGACAGTGCTTGGACGAGACTGACTGGAGGTCTCTCCTCTATAGGTAGTTGGTTTACTAACCTAGGTAGAAGTCTTTTGTGGAAAATACTGATGCCAATAGTTATAATAGGTGTAATTGTATTGATCATTTTTATCTGCTGCAAATGCCAGAAGTGCAAAAAGAAATATACTGTACATAAGAGGGGGGTGAAAAGAAATATTGATGATTTAGAATTAGAGGAGTTAAAGAGTGAAATTTACAAAAAGGTGAAAAATCACCACTCTCATAGAGAAGCTGCAAGAAAACTCAACGATAAATTTGTTGAAATCCAGATGAGTGATATGGATGAATGAGAAAAGTTGGCATCTGTTTCCTTCTATGTGGTGATGATAGTAAATATCATCAAAGAGGGGATTGATGGAGCTGGGATTCGCGTGCAAACGCCCTGCTCTCATACAAAACCCTTGCCTAAATCGTATAATCATATTAACACTATTGTTCGTCATTTATTAAGTGTTTTCCCAAACACGCGGGTGTCCCCAGGATGCTTGCTTGTATGTCTTTTCTCATACTAACGAAGCTTGCACTAAAATCGGCTGCTTCGCTGAAATTCAGTCTGCGCATGCGTCGGTCATACCCATGTGATGTGACGCACTCGCATTCTGGAGGGAGTTTGTGCTCATGCGCACTGTTGCAAACATGGCCGCTTGTCTCTCACCATGCTCTCCGCTTGCTACCGCTGCTTCAGCCTATCTGTCTTTTCGCACTAAACAATAATGCTATAGTCATTATAAAATAAGGGTTGGTTAGTATTTTATCATGGTATACAGTGTAATCGTTTTATATGTGATTTTAATTCGTTCTCGCTTACTTTTCATGTACCGCGTCTCTGGGGCTGGGAAATCGGGAGCAGAGCCATACTTGAAGCTCTGCTGGGCACAGTCACATGACAGGAGAGAAAACACCATTGCGCAGAAGCTGAAACAAGCCAGCTGGCTCCTGAAGCACAATGCGCCTGAGAAACTTCTCTGGGAAAGCAGAATCTTACCTTGGACGCTGCAACTCTGTTGCTACCTATTGTGAACTGTACTATACTGCTGTATTCTATGCATGGGAACGTGAACCCAGGGGGCGGGTAGGAAAATTTTAATATTTGAGATGAGAAAATTGAATTCTAGGAGGTGGTAATGACCGCACCACCTCTTCTGACCAATCATAATGTGAGAAACTGTCACTTGCAACATTAGTGGGTGGTCTAAGAGCCCCCAAACCAGTATAATTGCCCTAGTTTAGCTTAGGAAAATTGTCCCACTTGTCCGAGTAGCAGACCTGTCACTGACCCTACGAACTCTATAGGTGCTCAATCTGAAGTGCTGCGGAGCACTCTGTCCATACTTTCCACAAACTCCTAAGGGGTGGAAATAATCCTAAGTGCTGGCGAAGCACTTTGCTGGGAATTCGAAAAACCCAATCGGGGTTACTGGCGGATTACTTGCAGAGAGGGGTAACGCTGGCGTTGCTTCTGAAGCTGTGGGTGTTGGTCGTACCTTGGTGAGCCCAGTCCTGATCCCAAATCCTGAGGGGTATCCTGTCCTTACTGTCCGTGAGCTGTACCTGCTCGCATTCTGGCATTCCTTCCTGAGGGTCCTTGTCCCCGTCCTTCCAACTGACCCGTGGCCAGGGTTAGTCTTCTCTCAGACCTAGGTAAATATTAACCTGTGGGTTTGCGTCTCTCTCTCTTCCTCTCCTCTCTCTATTTTCTTAATAAAGCACTCTTGCCTGTGATATTGCTCTATCACCTTGAGAACGAGTTATATGCAATTGTTTTAGAATTGTTCCACTTCTCTCCCCTCCCTTAGAAAATTACCAACTGTTATATTGTACTAGTATGTTCCAATTTTCCCTTACCTTTAGCCTGATTGCGGTGAAATTAGCAAGAATAGTTTAAAGCACTTAGGTTAAGTACGTGTTCTAGGTCCCATCCACATCCTATGTTCTAGTATAAAGTTGCAGTGACTAGTTTTGTTCTAAAAATTCCTACCTTTTAGTCTTCCCATATACCCAAATGGTCTTAGCATTAATCTATAGCTATTTTATTGTGTTGATTTTGATGTTAGACGCATTATTCTGCCTATCACTTATTGCCTTGTCATATTCTCTTTGAACTTTCTATAAAGTTTTAAACATCCTCAGGTGTCTGTGGTCATTTTACAGAAATTGTGGATAAGTATTGTACTGATTATAAGGAGTATCTGATCTCAGGCCTGTCTGCTATTTCCCTGTTAGCTCCAGATCTGTCATAAGAATTGTGCCTGTGGTAAGTCAGGTGCATGGTAAGCAGAGGTGAAACCAAACCTTAATTACTCATAGCAGCGTGCAGGAGGAGAAATCAAATAGTCCTCTCCTGGTTCACCCAAATTATTAGTGTGGTGTTTGGAAAATTCGCTCGCCAGGGCCCAGTGTGTGTAAAGAATTGGTAACCCAGGTGACCCGGGAGAACTGCGCGCTCTATCAGGAGCGCGTGATCTTGAATGGCCAGCATCTCCCCGGTGCCCGAAGGTTTCAAGCTGCCTCGTGCGTCCACGCGCCCCAGAGCTGCCAGCATCATCCCCACTACACAAGATCCGGCCGCGAGCAGCCTCCCAGTCCCGTTGCTCGGAGAGCTCGATGCGGGCCCCGGGGAAAGCAGGTCGGCAGACCAGTCTTTTCCCCGGGGTATTCGCACGATAGGACGGGCGGGCTGGAAGTTAGGTAGGGGGTGGGATTAGGGGGTGGGGGGGTTAGGAGGTTACTTAAGGGGACAGGAGGGAAAGCACTTCCTCTTCCTGTCCCTAGTGCTTCAGGGATTAGGTTAGTTTGTGGGTGTGTGT
This sequence comes from Lissotriton vulgaris, assembly GCF_964263255.1. NCBI lineage: Eukaryota > Metazoa > Chordata > Amphibia > Caudata > Salamandridae > Lissotriton > Lissotriton vulgaris. The sequence goes on from NC_141697.1 coordinate 579,414,970, forward strand.
TGTAGTTAGTGTTGGCGGGGTTGCATTTTGGTCGAAGCGCGTCGCCACTGGTGCCCCGGTGTGCGGCGTATTGCGAAATCCGACGGCAGTGATTTCGTCGAGGTGAGGTTGTGGAGCGCTGCGGGAGTCGTTATGACAATGCCCGATGCAGCGGCGGTGCGGGCGGCCCTACAGGTGCTCGGCCGGGCTGGGAGGGCCGACCTCCTCCAGCCCGGCGTTCTAGATCAGGCATGGGTCGGGATGGCCCGACCACAGAGAGCTGCTTCTGCGGGGGTTTTTGCAGCAGTTACCGCATGTTTGGACGAACCCCAAGGGGCTCGAGGAGCTGGAGCAGGGCGGGGGAGGCGCAAGAGAGAACAGGAGGGCCCCAAACGCGGAGGGAGGCGGCTGAGCTTCCCTGCTCGCGGAGAAGACATTAGTGTGGTGCTGGGTGGGGAGGGTGACCCTGGGGAGGGGCTCAGGGACCACGTGCAGCCTGCAGGGGACACTCAGTTGGTTTTAGTCCCATTACCTCCCCTGGTTGGGCAGTCAGGAGGGGGGGGGGGGCAGCTAGTAGATTATGGGGAGAGCAGTGAGGGCAAAGGGGTGGAGGACCTGGGGGACTGGGAGCAGGTGGCTGGAGAGGATTTCGCCCTTATGCTGACAGAAGGGGAGTCTGGGGAGGAGGAAATGGGCCTTGCAGGGGGACAGCCAGTGCAGCCAGTGGATCTTTCAAAGGGTAAGAAGGGTGTGGTCAAGGCGCAGGGGTCCAAGGGCAAGGGACCACGGAAGGCACAGCAGGCAGGGGGAGTGGGGTCTGGGAAAGGGGCACCTACGGTGCCCCCGCAAGGGAAGGGTCCCTTTGGGGACATAGGAGAGGCAAGGGTCATGGTACGCTAGGTGGGAGCTCATGTCTGCTGAGGAGCGGATTCACGACCAGCGTCGCATTATTGAGGAGACGGAGAGTGAATGGCAGCGTTTATGTGCTGCTAGAGAGGCGAAGGTGGGTGGGGTGCCAGGGGGCAATGGGGCCCCGGCACCTGCGCATGGGGGAGATCTGCCACTGGCCCGGAGGTGAGGGTTCCTGGGGCGGTTGGGGAGTGGGTCTGGGTAGAGGGGTCAGGGACTGCCTTGGCGGCACAGAGACCTGGTGGCACTGGGACCTCCGTGGGCGCATACGGCTCGGGGGGGGGGGGGGGGGGGGGTGAGTACTGGCCGGCAGGTGCAGCTGGCAGAGGCCGGGGTGGGCCGGCGAGGCGCAAGACGGCTTCCAAACGCTGGGACGAAGCAGCAGGGGGGTCCGCGGCGGCCTGCCCTCCACCGAGGGCGCGGGCACGGGTGATGTTGGAATGCGAGTTTGTGCCTGGAGTGAAAGGGAAAGGTGCGAAGAGGGTGGTGACTGAGGTGCATGAGTTGATGGAGGATGAGGTGTTGGACTATGATGATGAAGAGGATGAGTTGGAGGAAGGTGAGGTGAGAGAGGCTGTGAGTTGGGGGAAGGGTAGAGTGGCAATGGACAAGCCGGGAGTTTTCCCGGAGGCACAGGCTGGCGCCAGTCGGGCCAGCAGAGGGGCTGTGAAACCGGCGGACGCACGGAGGACTGAACGGGACGCCCCTGCAACTTTATCAGGTGAGGGCGCTTGGTGGGACACTTGGGGGGGATGGGGCGAAAGGAGGGAGGAAGAAGACCTGCCGGTCGGTGGGTGTGGGGGACGGTGGGATTGATGGTAAGAAGCAGGTTGTGACGGCCAGTGCACAGACGGACAAGTCAGAGGATGATGGGGGAAAGGATAATGGGGTTGAGAAAGCTCGGAAGAAGTTACCGTACATGGGAATGGCTATGCCCTCGGGTCTCATTTATCTGAGAAGACGAAGGCGTGGATTTGGAAACATGAATATGTTTATGTTTTTAAGGTCTTGCACAGAGAGATTCAGTCGAAGGAAGGGTCTAAGGAGGAGGAGTGGGAGTTTACCAGGAGGCCGAGAGCGCCGGTGACGATGGAGAATTGGACGTCGGCCTTTTGATTTATGCGAGTATCTATTGTGAGAAGCACGCAGATAGGGCGATTGCGCTATTTAAGTATATGGATGTGATTCGGAAGGCGCAGTTGCATTTTGGTGGTTTTGGCTGGTTGAGCTATGACGAGGAGTTCAGGGCCAGGATTAGTGTTAACCCGGACAAGCCGTGGGGGGATGTTGACCAAGAACTCTGGGTTCAGTGGATGTCATCGACGCAGACGGCGGCTTCTACGCATATGGCCAGTGGTCTTCCGGTCACCTATCGGTCCTTTCAGTCGCGCCCCGCCCAATCTGGGAGCTCAGGCGGTGTGGTCAGGGGCAGCCGTACAGCAGTAAAAGCTGGGATCCACTGGGATCTGCTGGGGCTTCAACAAGGGATTCTGCAATCGACCTTCCTGTAAATTCAAACATGAGTGTTCCAAGTGGGGGGGACGTCACGCGGTCATGCAATGCCTCACGCTGGCTACACCCTCAGAGTAGTGGAAGATTGCAAGAGGCAGGGGACAGGTTGGGCCGAAGGGCCCATACTCCAGTTAGGGTGGAGGCCATGTGTCCATGGCTCTCCCGGTATCCTGATAGAGAGGCTGAGGTGAGACTGTACTGGGGGTTTGTGGAGGGCTTTCAGATTGGCTATCAGGGACCGAGGGAGCAGCGTTGGGCGGAGAACCTGCGGTCGGCCAGAGAATTGCCGGAGGTGGTGGCGGAAAAATTGGAGAAGGAGGTTTTGGAAGGCAGGATCGCGGGTCAGTTCGAGGAGTGGCCGATGTCGGATCTCATGGTTTCCCCTTTGGGGTGGTGCCCAAGAAGGAGCTGGGGGAGTTCAGGTTGATCCATCATCTGTCGTGGCCGGAGGGAGGTTCTGTGAATGACTTTATCGCGGAGGAGGACTCTAGGGTCTTGTATGCGTCGGTGGATGATGCCATTGGTTTGGTGCGTGCATGCGGGGTGGGGGCTGAGTTGGCCAAGTGTGACATCAAGTCGGCCTTTCGCCTCCTTCCCATTCATCCGGCGGATTTTTCCCTGTTGGGGATGCAACTTGAAGGGGCCATTTTCGTTGACATGGTGTTGCCAATGGGTTGTGCGGTTTCTTGCTCGCTCTTTGAGACCTTCAGTTCCTTTTTGCAGTGGGCTTTTGTGGACCGCAGTGGGCACCGGCAGGTGTCTCACTATTTGGATGATTTCTTGTTTGTTGGATTGGGTCAGACGGGAGAGTGTGGAAAGGCCTTGGGCCAATTTCAGCAGATGTCGCAAGAGTTTGGGGTGCCTTTGGCGCCGGAGAAGACGGAAGGGCATAGTTGCTGTATTACCTTCTTAGGGATCGAACTGGACTCAGTGGCTTGGCAGGCGAGGTTGCCGTTGCAGAAGGTGGCGGAGATGCAGGAGGTTTTGAGACAGGTGCTCGTTGCTCGCAAGATTGAGTTGAGGTTGGTACAGCGTTTGGTGGGACTGTTGAACTTTGCTTGCAGGGTGGTGAGGGCTGGGAGGACGTTTTGTAGACGCCTCGGCATGGCCATGTCGGGGGCGATTCTCCCTCATCACAGGGTCATGGTCACGCTGGGAGTGCGGTCTGACTTGTGGGTCTGGTTGGTGTTCCTGGAGGACTTCAATGGTGTTTCCTTGGACTTTGCGCGGGACAGGATGGTGTGGCAGGTACAACTCTACTCGGATGCGGCGGGAGCGGCTGGTTTTGGGGTTTTCTGGGACAGCCGTTGGTGTGCAGAGCAGTGGCCGGCTCACTGGCTGTGCCAGGCAGGAGCATTGCCTTCCTGGAATTCTTCCCGCTGTTTGGGGCCCGGATTTCCAGAACAGGTCGGTGTTGTTTCACGTGGACAACATGACAGTCGTGGACTTGGTGAACAATCAGAGAGCAAAAGACCTGCGAGAACTGCGCTTGCTGCGAAGTTTCATGCTGCTGTGTTTGCGTTTCAATGTGCTTTTTCGCGCGCAACATGTGCCTGGCGTAAGTAATGAAATTGCGGATGCGTTATCTCGTTCGCAGTGGCAGCGCTTCAGGAAGCTGGCTTCGGGAGCGGAGACTTGCAAGACCAAGGTGCCGGAGGGTATCTTGGTGTGGGGGGAATGAGAGCAGTGGGTTTGGTTGAAAGATCTATAGCTGAGTCCACTAGGCGTGCATACAGGTTGGCGTGGTCTTTTTGGGTTGGAGGAAAGGTGCTTGGAGGATGCCCAAGGATGCATGCGGGCAGGGGTGGTGCGTTTCGTACTGGACTGCATGGACAACGATTGCCGGCAAGTTGGCAGGCGTTTCCTTTTACAGCATGGTCTATATGGGTTTTGATCCGGCTAGGACGGATCTGCTGAGTCGTATGTTGAAAGGTTGGGGACGTGTGAGGGTGGGGGGGGGAGTTGTCTCGTGAGGCGATTACATTTGAATTGTTGGACAGGATTTTGGGAGAGTTACCGTTTTGCTGTTATGACAGGGATGAAGTGGCGTTGTTCCGTTTATGCATGGTGTGGATGTTCTTTGGGGCGTTTCGGGTGTCAGAGTTGTTGGGGGCTCGCGGGGCGCCAGGGCGGGTGTTTGCAGATGTGCGGTTGGATGGGGCCCGGCTGGGCATTTGGTTGGGACGTTCCAAGATGGACAAGGTTGGTCGTGGTAAATGGGTGTGGTTGGCAGAGAGCGGTTGTGCAGACGTGTGCCCGGTGCGTGAGTGGCCAGGGTTCTGTGGACGAGTGCAGAGGTCGGATGGTGAGATCTTCGTGCGTAATTCCATGAGGCGTTTGACGTCCTTCCAGTTGCTGGCAGTGTTGAGATTGGCTTTGCGGAGGCTTGGCAGGGATCCGGCGCGTTTTGGCACGCACTCGTTTCGAATTGGGGCAGCTACGGCCGCGGCAGGTTTAGGCTGGTCATGGGAGGAGATTCGGCGGATTGGTCGCTGGAGGTCGCAATGCTGTGAACGCTATGTGCGCAAGTAGAGTGGGGGTGCGGGCTAGCCTTGGCGGCTGCGGTAGTTGTTTCCACCTTGTTTTGCTGTGGTACTAATCTCGTTCTCTTTATAGGTTGCGTTCGGGTGCCAGGGGCCAAGACGGTCACCTGGATCGTGGGATACTCTTTTGTACACTGGGCCTCAAAATATGCGGACAGGCAGGTATATGGTCGTAGCCTTGGCCTGAGGAGCAGTCATCATGAGGTCCATTGGTGGGGTAAGAGTGGAATGAGATGGGGCGAATTGTTACCATGGCTCACGAAGAAAGTATCACAGCTGGGCTGCCCGGACATGCTGGTTCTCTACTTGGGGGAAAATGACTTAGTGAAACAGTCTGGGTGTCCTTATTACACTTGATTCAGAGGGACTTGGAGGCAATGAGGAGCAATCTGGCTGGCGCCTGTATTGTTTGGACTGAGTTCATACCACGACGGATATGGAGGGGTGCTCTTAAGCCTGCGGCAGTTGAAAGGGCCCGCCGAAAATTGAACAGGGCCATGAGACTCTTTTGTGCTGATCATGGGGTTAAAGTGCTGGCTCATGTCGGGCTCAGACTGGAGGAGCCCCTTCTCTTTCGCGACGATGGTGTGCACCTTTCGTACATGGGAAATGCGTACTATCTTATGGAACTACGGGACTTGATCAGTGTTAGACGGGGACCTGGAGGGTCGGCCGAGGACAGGGGGAGAGGCCTCCGGTGAGGGCCGTCTCCAGCGATCGTACAGACAAGTAACTTCCCCCCCCACAGATGGACATCACACAAGGATGAGGTCAACACTCTTTATATACGATTCTTAAAGCAGGGTATCAACGGTACAGTGAGGTCGGGACACAAGGGTCCTCTCAATTCTAGTCTCTGAGGGGGAAAAGGGTAGCGGGACAGTCTTGGTACTGGTCTGGTACGGGGTGGCAAGATGGGTAGCTCACAATCCTCGAGCTCGGAGTTCGGGAAGGTCGGGCCGCGGCAGCGCCAGCCGGCTAGGATGACAAGTCTCACTTGAGAAGGGCCGCAGCAGCGCCAGCAGGCAGGAGTGATGGTTCACAAGGATGGGCCACGGCAACGCCAGCAGGTCCCGACGAAGGTGTAGATTGCAGAGGGCCGCGGCAGCGCCAGCAGGCAGGAACGATGGTTCACAAGGATGGGCCGCGGCAGCGCCAGCAGGTCCCGACGAAGGTGTGGGTTGCAGAGGGCCGTGGCAGCGCCAGCAGGCAGGAACGATGGTTCACAAGGATTGGCCGCGGCAGCGCCAGCAGGTCCCGACGAAGGTGTAGGTTGCAGAGGGCCGCAGCAGCGCCAGCAGGCAGGATCGATGATTCACAAGGCAGGGCTGCGGCAGCGCCAGCAGTCCGTCAAGGATGAGTTCTTCAAGGTGTCTCTCGACTCCAGGATACAACTGCCTTCCTGCTCTGGAGCTGCCCCAGTTATAGGTCTGTTCTCCTTTGATGTCCGGACCCTCGCACTTGGAGGTCGGGAGGTCCGGGATGAGGGAGTCCAGACACCCAGCAGGGGGGTGGAGCCAGCGCCCGGGGAGGCTGGGGGCGATCGGCACCTGGCGGGGGAGAGCCATCGACACTCCTTTCTCCCATTGACCTGCCAAGTGGTCTCTTCACCTCCTGGGTGGATGATGGTGCCTCGATGTCGGGGCCTGGCCAGGCCCAGGGTTGGGGTCGAGCTGAGGCCACGCGGCCTCGTGGTGCAGTGTCCAAGATGGCGGCAGAGCAGGGGCATTGCTGCTGAAGGTGGCCCGGCCGGCCGATGTCGTGGTGTTCGGGAGCAGGCGTCCCGTTGGGGACGGGTTGCAGGTTGCTTCTGTGGGTTGTCGGGGTGGTTCTTCTGATGACACCGGGAGAGCCGGTGTTCGGTTCTTCCTATGCGGGGAGGGAGCGGCCCGTGCACGAGGCCTGTCCAACATGCGTCCCCCCCAGCTGAAGGCAGGGAGAGTCACCCATCTTCTTGGGTACTCTCCTCGCCGAGGCGGAAAAAGCGTGACAGGCCGTCCGCGTTGGCGTGGTCTTGGCCAGGGCGATGCTCCACAGTGAAGTCCATCCCCTGCAGGGAGATGGACCATCGCAACAGTTTTGGGTTCTCCCCCCGCATCTGCATCAGCCACTGCAGGGGTCTATGGTCTGTTTGTACCCTGAAATGGGTACCGAAGAGGTAGGGCCGGAGTTTCTTGAGGGCCCATACTACTGCGAAGGCCTCCCGCTCGATGGTGCTCCAGCGCTGCTCTCGGGCCAGCAGGCGTCGGCTGATGAAGGCCACCGGTTGATCGACTCCCTCAGTGTTGAGTTGCGAGAGTACTGCCCCAACGCCATGATCTGAGGCGTCCGTCTGGACGATGAATTCCCGGCTGTAGTCGGGGGCCTGGAGCACGGGGGCGGTGCACATGGCGGCCTTCAACTTCTCGAAGGCCGCTTGGCAGTCCGGAGTCCAGTTGACGGTTTTGGGGTTTTTCTTGGAGGTGAGTTCTGTGAGGGGCCCCACGATGCTACCATAGTCTTTTACAAACCGCCGGTAGTATCCGTGAGCCCTAGGAAGGCTCGGACCTCGGTTTGGGTGACAGGAGGTTGCCAGGACTGGATGGCGGCGATCTTGAGCTGAAGGGGGGCCACCAGACCGCTCCCCACTTGGTGTCCGAGATAGGTCACGGACCCCTGGCCGATCTGACATTTGCTGGCTTTGATGGTGAGGCCGGCCCGCTGGAGGGCGTGCAGGACTTCTCGGAGGTGGTGAAGGTGGTCGGTCCAGTGACGACTGTACACAGCGATATCGTCCAGGTAGGCGGCGCTGAATTCTTCGAGGCCCGCCAATACCTGGTTCACGAGTCGTTGGAAAGTAACTGGGGAGTTTTTCATGCCGAATGGCATCACGTTGAAGTGGTAGTGGCCATCCGGGGTGGAGAAGGCGGATCGCTCTTGGGCTCTGGGGGTGAGGCCGATCTGCCAGTAGCCCGCTGTTAGGTCGAAGATGCTCAGGTAGCGGGCGGCCCCCATGCAGTCAATCAGCTCATCCGCCCGGAGGATGGGGTGAGCGTTGGTTCGGGTAACAGCGTTCAGGCCCGATAGTCTACACAGAACCGGAGCTCGGGGGCGACGCCCGGGGCGGCAGCCTTGGGGACCAGTACGACTGGGCTGGCCCAGGGGCTGTCAGAGGGCTTGATCACTCCTAGCGCCAGCATTTTGGAGACTTCTTCCTGGATGCAGGTGCGCACCCTATCGGGCACTTGGTACACCCTGTGTCGAATAGGCGGACTATCCCTAGTGTCTACGTCATGAAGGCACCAGGGGGTGACCCCTGGGGTGAGGGAGAACAGGTCCGAAAATTGTAGCAGGAGAGCCCGGCAGTCTTGGTGTTGATCCGGGGACAAGGCCTCGGAGAGTCTGACCCCTTCCACGGAGCCATCTTTTTCACGGGTCCTCAGTAGGTCCGGGAGGGGCTCGGAGTCTTCTTCCGTTCCACTATCTGTTGCCATTAGTAGGCTGAGCTCCGAGCGTACGAAGTGGGGTTTGAGTCTGTTTGCGTGGAGGACTCAGAGCGGGTTCCGAGGGGACTCCATGTCTATCAGGTAGGTGACAGGGCCCTTGCGCTCTATCACCTTGAAGGGTCCTGTCCACTTGTCTTGCAGGGCACAAGGTTCGACTGGAGACATCACCCACACTTGTTGGCCTGGTTCGAACTCGATGGAGGAGGCATGTTGATCGTACCATTTCTTCATGTCCTCCTGACTGGCCTCAAGGTTGGCTTTGGCGAGTTCCCTGAATCGCCGGGTCTGGTTGCGGAGGGTCAGGAGATACTTGTACACGTCCGGAGGGGTCTTCTGGGGGGCCATCTCCCATCCTTCCTTGACCAGGCTGAGGGGGCCCCGGACGGGGTGTCCGTACAGGAGCTCGAATGGGCTGAAGCCGAGGGATTTCTGGGGAACTTCTCGATAGGCGAAGAGGAGGCACGGGAGCAGCACGTCCCATTGGCGACGTAGGGGTTCTTCCAGGCCCATGATCATTCCCTTGACGGTACGGTTAAACCGCTCGTCCAGTCCGTTTCCTTGTGGGTGATAAGGGGTCGTGAAGCGGTAGGTGACCCCACACTGTTGCCAGAGAGACCTCATGTACTTTGAGATAAAGTTCGTGCCCCTGTCGCTGACGACCTCCCGGGGGAAGCCCACTCGAGAGAAGATCCCCATCAGGGCTCGGCCCACCACGGGTGCTGTCACAGTCCGAAGAGGAATGGCCTTGGGGTACCGGGTGGCGTGGTCCACCAGGACTAGGATGAACCGGTGCCCCTGGGCCGTTCGGGGGTCTAGGGGCCCCACAATGTCTATTCCCACCCGTTCGAACGGGGTGGTGACGACGGGGAAGGGTTGCAAGGGTGCTTTAATCTTTCGGCCGCTCTTCCCGCTGGCCTGGCAGGTGGGGCAGGCCCGGCAGTGGTTGGAAACATCATTTCGCATTTTGGGCCAGTAAAAGTGTGTTACCAGGCGGTTGTAAGTTTTGTCTTGCCCCAAGTGTCCGGCAAGGGGGACATCGTGTGCTAAGTTCAAAAGGAAGTTCCTGAAGCGGAGGGGCACCACCAGCACCCGACTGGCCCCCAGCTCCGCAATTCTTTGCTCGCTGTAGAGCAGATCATTGTCCCAATAAATCCAGTGGGCCCCCGCGGTGTCTCCTGCGCTCTGGGCGAGGGCTTGCTGCCTGAGTCCCTCGAGGGAGGGACAGGTCTTCTGTTCTTGTCGGAATTGTTCCTGGGTGGGACCACCTTCCTGTCGCCACTGGGCCAGTTCTGGAAGGTCCTGGAGTTGCACGGGCTCTTCTCCGTTTTGTTCTGGGGGGTTGGCACTTGGGGCGTCTCCCTCCGGGATGATCGGGGGAGGAGGCTCTGGCCATTCGGTTTCTTCGGGACTGGAGATGGCGCGGGCGGCCATGGACCGGGTCGTTATGCAGGCCCATTCAGGGAGGCCCAACATCCCCAGGTGCTCTCTTCTTTCGACGGCCGCCCAGGGGGAGCTTTCGAGGTCGTTCCCCAGGAGGCAGTCCACGGGGGCATCATCGCGGACAGTCACCTTCAGCATTCCGGACACTCCTCCCCACTCGAAGGGGACGCAGGCCATCCGACACAAGCTTTCTGAGTTGTCGGCTGATCGGACGGGGCAAAGGACGTTTGGCAGGATCTGCTCTGGGGTTACCAGATGACAGCGGACCGCTGTCACACTGGCCCCGGTGTCGCGTAGGGCTTCGGCCTTGCGCCCATTTATGCTTACCCACTGGCTGTATTTTCTCGTATTGGCGGGTAGGGGAGCCTGCGGAATCAAGTCTCTCTCCCCTAGGCAGACCAGGGACATGGCGGCTGGTTCCCACTCGGGCTGTTCCTGTTCGTATTCTTCATAATCCTCTGGGGCTTGCTCTTCTCCCAGGGCGGCGGCAGCGACCTGGCGAGGTATAGGATTCTGGTTCTTTGGGCAATTAGGGTCGTTGGCATAGTGGCCGGTCCGCTGGCACCGATGGCAAGTAACGTTGGCTCTGAACCCCGGACGCATCGGGGGGTTTCCCCTGCCGGCCGGGGGCGGGGTGTTGCTGGCGGGAGCCGCTGGGGCGGCGTCTCGGCCCCGCCCCTGGCCTCCTCCTCCTCGGGGGCGATGGGGACCTTGGTTGGTTCTGTTTGGCTCGCTGGGCCCACTTCGGGAAACTCGAGTGCTTTCCCACCGGTCACCTTCTGCGGCGAGCTGCCGAGGTTCAGTCAGTTTACTGTCGAGGAGGTGCTGCCTGAGCTCGACGAAGCAGTTGTTGGAGAGGTGCTCCCACACAATGAGGTTAAAGAGTTGCTCGTAGGTGGTTACCTGGCTGCCCTTGATCCACCCCTCGATTGCTCTGCTGAAAAAGTTCACGTACTCCACCCAAGTTGTACCCGGGATCCGTTTGCAGTCGCGGAACCGCTGGCGGTACATCTCGGGCGTGAGTCCGTATCGAGTGAGGAGGGCTGCCTTCATGTGGTCGTAGGACGTCATCTGATGGTCCGGCAGTTGCAGCAGGGCGTCGCGCCCCTCGTTGACGAACCTCCCCCATAACCCGGCTCCCCAGTCACTTCGGGAAATCCGGTGGGAGGTCATGGCTATCTCGTAGGCCTTGAACCACTGCTGGATATCGTCATTCCTATAATATTCTCGGACGACATCCTTGGGGATGTGGACTTTAGGGTCTGCAGGGCCAGGAGTGTGCGGGCGCTCGGGCACCCCGAGGTCTTTATTTTGTTTCCGAAGCTCTATTTCTGCTAGGTTGCGCTCATGTTCGTAGGCCAGTTTTTTCTCTTCTAGCTCTCTCTGTTTTTGCTTCTCTTCCCGCTCCTCTCGGAGCCGCAAGTGTTCCAATGTTATCTTCTGTTCTGCCAATTTCAGTTCTCCGTCCAACCGAAGTCGTGCCAACTCTAATTCATGGAGTCTGCTTTTCTCTCGTTCTCGGATCTCCTCCGGGGAGAGACCCGATCTCCTTCCTTCTGCCGGAGTGGTGCTTGTTTCTGGCGTCTCGATGTTTTGGTTTTGGGGTACGGTCGTACCCGTCTCTGCCCAAGATTCTAGGGCCTTTTTGAAGTCGTCTTTCGTGCTCAGTCCTGTGGTAGCAATGCCTAGTTCTATGCAGAACTGCTTTAGTTCTCTGTGGTTATACTCTTCTAATTTCTCCATCTGGAATTTTTCCGTGGATCCGCTCTCTTTGGTTGTCATTGTGGTTGAGCCGTGGGGTGAGTTACTCTCTGTACGATTACGCGTTGGTTCGGATCGCGCCGCTGGCCACCAATGTTAGACGGGGACCTGGAGGGTCGGCCGAGGACAGGGGGAGAGGCCTCCGGTGAGGGCCGTCTCCAGCGATCGTACAGACAAGTAACTCCCCCCCCCCACAGATGGACACCACACAAGGATGAGGTCAACACTCTTTATATACGATTCTTAAAGCAGGGTATCAACGGTACAGTGAGGTCGGGACACGAGGGTCCTCTCAATTCTAGTCTCTGAGGGGGAAAAGGGTAGCGGGACAGTCTTGGTACCGGTCTGGTACGGGGTGGCAAGATGGGTAGCTCACAATCCTCGAGCTCGGAGTTCGGGAAGGTCGGGCCGCGGCAGCGCCAGCCGGCTAGGATGACAAGTCTCACTTGAGAAGGGCCGCGGCAGCGCCAGCAGGCAGGAGTGATGGTTCACAAGGATGGGCCGCGGCAACGCCAGCAGGTCCCGACGAAGGTGTAGATTGCAGAGGGCCGCGGCAGCGCCAGCAGGCAGGAACGATGGTTCACAAGGATGGGCCGCGGCAGCGCCAGCAGGTCCCGACGAAGGTGTGGGTTGCAGAGGGCCGCGGCAGCGCCAGCAGGCAGGAACGATGGTTCACAAGGATGGGCCGCGGCAGCGCCAGCAGGTCCCGACGAAGGTGTAGGTTGCAGAGGGCCGCAGCAGCGCCAGCAGGCAGGATCGATGATTCACAAGGCAGGGCTGCGGCAGCGCCAGCAGTCCGTCAAGGATGAGTTCTTCAAGGTGTCTCTCGACTCCAGGATACAACTGCCTTCCTGCTCTGGAGCTGCCCCAGTTATAGGTCTGTTCTCCTTTGATGTCCGGACCCTCGCACTTGGAGGTCGGGAGGTCCGGGATGAGGGAGTCCAGACACCCAGCAGGGGGGTGGAGCCAGCGCCCGGGGAGGCTGGGGGCGATCGGCACCTGGCGGGGGGAGAGCCATCGACACTCCTTTCTCCCATTGACCTGCCAAGTGGTCTCTTCACCTCCTGGGTGGATGGTGGTGCCTCGATGTCGGGGCCTGGCCAGGCCCAGGGTTGGGGTCGAGCTGAGGCCACGCGGCCTCGTGGTGCAGTGTCCAAGATGGCAGCGGAGCCGGGGCATTGCTGCTGAAGGTGGCCCGGCCGGCCGATGTCGTGGTGTTCGGGAGCAGGCGTCCCGTTGGGGACGGGTTGCAGGTTGCTTCTGTGGGTTGTCGGGGTGGTTCTTCTGGTGACACCGGGAGAGCCGGTGTTTGGTTCTTCCTATGCGGGGAGGGAGCGGCCCGTGCACGAGGCCTGTCCAACAATCAGTTTTTTGTGGAATGAGCCGATATGGTGTAGGCGTGACTGAGTACGAAAGGTGCACGATTGTTGGGGCAGGTAACCGCCCTCCGGGGGTTCCCTGGATGGCGGGACCTGGGAGGGGTGGGGAGTCCATGACGGGCAGAATCACCCTTCCGGGGAGGGGGTTACAGGTGCAGGATGGGGGTGTGGTAGACGGGAGTGCAATGGATGGAGATGATAGAGGAGTTTGGAAGTGAAAAGGGGAAGTGAATGGTATACGTGAAGAGGTCGTGGTGTGAATTGGGAGTGGCTATTGGAATACGTGAGTGGATGATCGTTGAGAGGCAGGATGTTTGGGGGGATTGTTAATTGTTAATGACGTTATGTTAATTTTGACTGTCATGCCTGTCCTAATAAAATGGCCTTTACGCTAACTGATGGGTGGAGTGGTTATTTGGCGATGTGGGCCCCGAGGAAAGCAGGTCGGCAGACCAGTCTTTTCCCCGGGGTATTCGCGCGATAGGACGGGCGGGCAGGAAGTTAGGTAGGGGGTGGGCTTAGGGGGTGGGGGGTTTAGGAGGTTACTTAAGGGGACAGGAGGGGAAGGACTTCCTCTTCCTGTCCCCAGTGCCTCAGGGATTAGGTTAGTTTGTCCGCCCACCCACCCTACAAGGTTGAAAGGAGTGGAGATGGGGGCGTTTTTTTTGTTCAACAACGTCTTGAGGCAAGCCAGTTTAGGACAGGATGGCATGGGGGAATGTTTGCGGGACCTGGGAGGGGTGGGGAGTCCATGACAGGCAGAATCACCCTTCCGGGGAGGGGTTACAGGTGCAGGATGGTGGTGTGGTAGACGGGAGTGCGATGGATGGAGATGATGGAGGAGTTTGGAAGTGAAAAGGGGAAGTGATTGGTATACGTGAAGAGGTTGTGTTGTGAATTGGGAGTGGCTATTGGAGTACATGAGTGGATGATGGTTGAGAGGCAGGATGTTTGGGGGGATTGTTAATTGTTAATGACGTTATGTTAATTTTGGCTGTCATGCCTGTCCTAATAAAATGGCCTTTTACGCTAACTGATGCGTGGAGTGGTTATTGCGCGAGCTGTCTACTGTCTACTACAGTCTGGCGCCGTTTGCTGCGGAAGAGGACATTGAAATATGAAGGTGCCTGTGGCCTGCAGGGAGGTGAAATTGGAGCTGTGCTCTGCCTCCTGGGATACATGATCTGCAGCTTCGGGCGGGGGAGGGGTGTCATGGGGTTTGTGTTGCCTGGAACCTCACAGAGACCTTAGATCTGGAGCTGTGGTCACTGTTCAAGGCCCATTAGACGAGGACACCATTAGCGAATCGAACACTTAAAATGTGCCCCACATTTGCAAATCGGGGCAGTTCTGAATTTGTAAACACACAGGGGCTTATTTACAAGTCCCTTGCGCCGCCACTGCGTCACTTTTAACATACGAAAAAGTGATGTACCTGAGGCGCAAGGGCTTGTAAATAAACCCCATAATGTGTGGGTGCTCCGCAAGGTAAGGAAGACTGCTATTGCAGGCAATGTTTGTTTTAATAGTAGGGAACTCAACAGTAATAACTTGGCCATGAGACCATAAAACAGGCCACAAACAACCAAACACCGACCTGTCAGCGCAGCCTTACAGGAACTGTCCACTTGTCCAGCAGGCCAGTCCAACCCTGTGAAATTTTTTGAAAGCAGCCCAATTTTTCTTTCTGCTTGTGATGTGTCGAATAAGCCTGCTTCTGTGAGTTGCATGCATGTGTGAAAGAGATGTTCTCCCACGTAAACTGGTGTTACTTTTATCCAATTTGGTGGCACTCAGTTTATCAACTCTGAAATGATGAAATGCTGATTTGGCCTTGCTGGAATTCATACTTATTGCATGGAAGTTACACAAACAAACGTCAGCAGCAAGCGCCTGGCTCACAGCATTCATTAAAACCTGTATTCATTGAAGCATCCATTCCATCGACTCTAGCACCTCAACTGAATGGACGGCGGTCACTAGAGGGGAGAGCACGGAGTGGGGTTTGAATGCATAAAGAAATGAGTGCAGGGGCAGGGTAAACTGTAATTCCATTAAAGCCCTAAAAGACATTGACACCACCTTGGACACTGGTTAATTCTTCCGCTTAGCAGCCTGCTGTATTTAAGCTTACTGTTGAAAATGGCTGACTACCTGCCAGAGGCGCAACTAGAATCAAATTTCGGGGGAGAGGGGGGGGGGGGGATAAGAGAAAATTTTCGTGGGGCTGAATCTTTAGGCAACCGGCAGAGTCGAGCTGCAGGGGCTCCTAGAAGGGGTGAAACAACAACAAAGCCCCATTAACATGCACATGACCTGTGAAGTGCTCGGTGCGGCTGTGAGCGGGCCCGGGAAGTGTCTCATCCCGGGCTGCCACACACGGTGGGGGCTGAAGCCCTTTGAGGCCAATGGGTGTTGCGCACCTGCTATCTGCTAGCACTCAGAGGCAACCTTGCTGTTAAAATACAAGAAAAAAAGAGCTTTGGGCCGCACAGAGGATGGGGAAGCGCCAAGAAATGTCAATATAATACAATAACTAAATAATACGTGTAGTCTTCTCGGTGGCCTCGAGATTTGAGTTGTGTGACGTCTGAGAGTCCCATAAAATCTACGATTGCCCCCCAAGGACATGGTATCTGGTTGTGCGCGTGCTGTTCACAACATCAGAAGCAGCCTGGAGTCTCCTGGGCCACAGAGCTGGAGCGGCATCCTTGGGAAAACATGTGATCAGGCTCTTGTCTAAGCCTGGAAGCGGGCGGGGTGAGGGTGGGAGACCGGGGAGGGAGAGTGGAAGGGAAAGAGGCTAGAAATATAGGACCCACGTGGCAGGCAATTAAGCACTGGATTCAGGCTATGTTGCACCCAGGCGCGCAACGCCCATTGGGCTCAAAGGCCTTATTTTTATTTTATTTTTATTTATTTA
This sequence comes from Lissotriton vulgaris, assembly GCF_964263255.1. Lineage (NCBI taxonomy): Eukaryota > Metazoa > Chordata > Amphibia > Caudata > Salamandridae > Lissotriton > Lissotriton vulgaris. The sequence goes on from NC_141697.1 coordinate 579,430,901, forward strand.
ATGCATTTTTGGGAGGGAGGAGTGGGGGGAGTGAGCAGACCAACAGACCGTTATTGTGTGTGAAAAATGCCGCTTTATTGAAACAGGTGCACATTAATAAATTAAAACCTCGGCCAATGCCTTACAAAACTAATCCTCACTAAATAGCACACTTCCTCAAACCCCAATCACCACCCCCACCCCTAAAACGTCATCAACCCCGCCCCCACCTGTACATTACATCATTAAAAATCCAAACAATGCAAAACCCCGCATAATCATTTCAACTTATCCAATTCCCCAAACCATAACACACACTCCCCGGGTTGCCCTCAAACAACTCTTGCTCCCCCAACCTATGGAACCGCCCTAACAAATTATCCTACCCAACTCCCCCTGACAATGCCACAACTAAACAAATGCCAACCACAATCATGCTAAGCCTGGCAAAAACTACTAACCCCCGCCACCCAGAAAGCGGGGCGGGGGGGAAGAAATACACCCCCCCTTTCTGCCCCCCAAACCAATGAAAAAACTAACAGAAACAAAAGGTAACCTAGCTAGCAAATTCCTGAATCTTCAAACAACGTGACAAAACCTCTCTCTACTCCAGAAGATACAAATCCATACCTATCCTTAAAGATGAACACCATTGCTACGAAAAAACTCTACTGTGTCATACGGAATATCACCATGAGTCACTCGACCAAAACCCAAGCCTCTACAAAATCTGGAAACTTCAAGGTTGACCTTCTTACGCGCCCTATCGATCGCCTTGGGCTTGTTCGCACCTCTCCAAGACCTCAGCGGAACCAACTCTGTCCACAGGACATGGCAACCTGACACTGCTGTTTCAAAGGAGAAAAATCTTTCTTCATTGCCCTCAAAGGAACCACACCCTTGACCCCGCACAGATCATTTTCCCCCAAATGGATAACCAACACATCCGGGCAGTGGCCCCCGACCAACCAAGAATTAAGAGCAGGAATTAACTCCTTCCAAAGCATGCCCCCCTTTGCCTTTCCACATTACATTGAACAAACGCTCGTTAAAACCTAGCATAGAACCAAAGTAGCTATTGCATGCTTGAACATGTGCCCGTTTCACGAAGGAATGCCCCACAATCCGTATGGTCAAAGCCGCTGAGCGGGGGCCAGCCACGGAACCTGAAAAGAGAAAAGCAGTATCAGATTTAAAGCAAAGAGGATGACGCAAGCGCCTCCCCTGCTTCAACTCTCACATAGCGCTGTAAACAGTTAGATGACCAACACCCCAAGTGCATGATGTCCTGTCTTGACCAACCCCTATTATGAGCTTCTGTCGCTGCCCCAATCCTAAAAGAGTGGGTACCAAATTTTTTATCATCTAAACCGATACTCCGCAAAGCTTTGCGTAGCACCATGCGTAATTGATAGTCTGTGACCCTAGAACCATCTGCATGCTGAAATACACAAGCCTCCAGGGCCCCCCCCGAAACCACCCACCAACGCCAAGCCCACTGTAAAGGGCATGTCCCGGAAGGGGAGGACGTCTCCAACCAAACACCTTTTCCTTTGCCTCTTTGGTCAGTTTTTGATCGAGATAGCCAGATATGAACACCTTTTTCTGATAGATGAACGTCCCCCCACAACCCCCCTGCTTAACTTAGAACCTAAGAACTCCGAAACTCGAAAAGCACCGAAAAACATCCAAACCATCAGCGTTGAAAAAAGGCACGGTTCAAACTCATCCCTGCAGATACTCGGCAATGCTTCTAAAACTCGAGCCAAATTCTGCCATGACAAGAGGCTCCTAACAGACTGCTACCCTCCCCGCTCCAGTGACCAACCTTCCAACATTCTCTTCCCCACCTCCCCAGCAGAGGGAGAGTAACCCCAAAGAAGCTTGCCCATGAAAGAAATGCCAGCTAACTTTCCTGCTATGGTAACTCTGGATAGGCCTTTGTCCATCAAATCAAGGATAAACTGAACAACATCTTCTGATCGCCTTCAGCCAGGTTCACGCCTGCAGGCCCGGATGCCAAAAATTCTCTCCAAGCCAGTTCATATGCAGCCTGAGTAGACGAAGACAGCAAACCTACCACCAACTGTATGACCCTGTGTCGCCTACATACCATAAGTGTTCCAGCATGGGGGTCAGTGTCCTGTCCGCCTCCGAGGCCAGCTCATGGAATATCTCCCACTGCGAACGAGACAAAGCATCCGCAATGTCATTGTCCACACCAGGAATGTGTAAGGTCCTAAAGCTGATGTCATACCTAAGGCAACCCAACACAAAGACTCTTAGCAGTTTCAAGATCTGTGTGTCCCTGGCCGACTGTCTATTGATGATGTCTACTACAGCCAAGTTGTCGATCCGAAAAAGAACCTTTTTGTGAGCCAACTCCTGCCCCCACAGTGTCAATACTACCACCACTGGAAACAGTTCTAAGATGGCAATACTCCTGCCCCCATTTTTCCACCGTTCAGGCCACTTTTCCGCACACCACTTGCCCTTCCAAAACCAGCCAAAACCGCCACTGCCCGCTGCATCAGATAAAATCTGGATATCCCATACCCAGTCCTCCTCCCTGTACAAAGGAACTCCAGTGCAGAAAGGCAACGCACATACGCAGATCCTCCTTGACCCCTGCTGATAAGCGCACATGGTGATGAGACAAGTGATGACCGGATAGCGCCCTACCCAGGCGCCTGCAAAAGGTTCTCCCCGCTCTGACCACTCTACATGCTAAATTAAGATGGCCCAACAGAACCCTCACTTCTTTGACTGTTACCTTTGTTTTTGCCAACATTGACTCCAAGAGCTCCAGCATTTTCACCTTTTTGTCAACTGCCGTGAATCAATCTCAATTCCCAAAAAAGACATGGTCGCGCAAGGACCCATTGTCTTTTCTGGTGCCAATGGTACTTCAAAAATTTCCATAAGCTTTTGGAATGTGTCCAGGGCTGCCTGACACTCTGAGGAATCCGGGGATCCAACGAAAAAGAAATCATCTAAATAATGTGTCACTAACTCATGGCCAGAATGTTGTGTGAAAAACCATTGTAGAAAAGTGCTAAAAGTTTCAAAAAGAGCGCAGGACATCGAACAACCCATTGGCAATGCCTTGTCCACGTACCACTTCCCATCGAAATGGATCCCCAGAAGATTCCAATCTTCAGGATGGACTGGAAGCAATCTAAATGCAGATTTTATGTCGCATTTTGCCATTTCTGCTGAAGGGCCTGCTGACATCACTAGTGACATAGCCACATCCACTGAAGAATAAGACACAGAGGCTGCCTCCTCATCAATGAAGTCATTAACTGAGGACCCCTCCGGCCATGACAAGTGTTGGATTAATCTGTGCTGCCCTGCTTCTTTTTTGGGAACCACTCCAATTGGTGAGATGATCAAGTCATCCAAAGGCCAATCATCAAAAGGACCTGCCATCCTTCCCTCCCACACTTACTTATTTAGTTTATCCTGTACCACTGCCTTGTGTTCGTCAGCCGATTTCAAATTCTTGGACCAGCGCCGCAGCTGCGGCCCTGAATAACCAAGTCGGAACCCTTCTTGAAAACCCCCCAGTAAAATCTGTTGTGCTCTAGCATCCCCATACCCCCCAAAACCTACGGCCAACTGTTCCAAATTAACCGAAGTATGAGCCTTTGGGCCCAACTCCTGGGTTGTTTTTCCCTCCCCTATTTGACTGAGCTTGCTGAGAGGGGCTTGAAGCGCTAGTACTCTGCTGTGGCCACTGCTGGCCGCCTGAAGTCCGTGGCCACCAACATTTAACCAAGGGGTGCCTTTTGCCACACTGTGAGCATTCATGACGAAATCTGCAGTATTCTCTAGTACACACACCTTTGTTGAAGTCCCAGCATGCTCCCACCCCAGTCTGTGTGGCTGTTGTACTTCCCACCCCTCCCCGGGTGGGCTTTCCCTGAAAGGGCTGGTAAACTAACGGTATGCCACTAGAAGTGAAAATTGTCTTACCACCGGCCGAGGCACCCATCGTATGTTGCCATAAATCCGTATCTAATTCTCTCCACTTAGACTCGGGGTCCCAGGCCATCCGAGCCCTAAACTCCTCATCATATTGGGCCCATACAAAACCACTACCCGTTATCTGTGCTTTTCTAATAACATCCATGTACTTAAATATAGCTACGCAGCGCTCTGGGAACTTTCCACAATATACGCTAGCGTATATAAAAAATGCTGCCGTCCAATTCTCAATTGTTAGGGGGACTTTTGGGCGCTTAGCCAACTCATATTCTTTCTCTTTTGAACCCTCTTTAGAACGTACTTCCATGTGTAGTAATTTCAAGATTTCAACATACTCACCTTTCCAAATCCTGTCTTTTGTAGATAACATCAAATGAGCCCCTAGAGGCTTTGTTACACGCATATAGGGTCATTTTTTAATTTTCAGCTCCTTGCTATGTAAAGTGTCTGTAACTATTTCAACTGCCTCAGTGTTCATGCCACTCTCAACTTGGCGCCCAAAGTTCCATCCCCTTCACCCGTGCCTACCCCTTGATCCCTAACGTAACGTCCTTTGTACAATTTGCCTTCAACCCCCCCAGCAACTGCCTCCCCCCTGTCCCCACAGACACCATGTTTGGTTTGACCCGTGGTTCAGAAAGCTCACCTGAGCGTAACAAGGGGTCTTGACCCAGCCTCGATCTCCATGCCATTTGTTCCACATTGTCCACCATCCGAGGAACCCTCACCGAGGGGCCGCGCTCCCGACCTGGTCCGGACACCAACGCCATCTTTGGTCGCAACACCACCGGTGCATGTAAAAGACTACGAGAAACATGAAATTGCCCCCCCAGTCACATTATCACGCAGCTCGCCTCTTCTGGGCTATCGTCATCATAGTCTAAAACCAAAGACTCCTCCATTTGGGGAGGGCCTGACACCAGCATCCTCTTATGAGTCTTCCTGGATCCTGCAAGACCTGTATGGGCCTTACCAACCCCTTCCTGTACACTTGGCGGGGGAGCCGACTGTACCCGTCGGTACTCCCCCAAACGTTGACCACTCCTATGTAGATTGTCAGCTGTCCAGTCTATCCGTTGAGTCTGAAGAGATGTTGGGGCCAGTGAGGTCGCGCCAGACCTACATTTGCTGACCGCGCCGGGATCCCCCGTCAGTACGGAATGTGCCACGCTAGGCTCCACTCTCCCTTCTCCTCGGCGCCATTGGGCTGCACTTCGCCATACCGAGTCCGCCGCTCCATGTCGCTCCCTAATCTGTAAAGAAAAAGGCTGGGCTGATGTGCCGGGTCCCTTACTCCCAAAAACTCCCAACTCCTCAATCTCACCTGCAACATATCCACCGGACCACGTACCCTTCGCCTGCTCACCACGCTGAAAATCTGAACCCCTTGCCTTAAAAGAGACACTACGAGGAGGGGGAAGGCTCTCCCACCTCCTCACCACTACTCCGATCTAACATTGCCTGCACCCCGGCCGATGCCGGACCCAAAACCTGATATCTCCGCTCCCCACTCTCTTTAAGTGCCAAATCCTGAGCCCCCCTACCTTCAATCCTGGAAAATCCAAATTGCCTCCAAAGCTGTCCTGTTGACCAAACCCCATGCCACTCTTACCAAAACCAGCCTCTCGAACCCCTTCTGCCCAAGAAGGAAAAACATCAAGCCCCTCCCAGGACCTAGCCAACACACCATGTCTCTTAACTCCCACCTGAAACGGTGAACATGTATCAGCCCTAAAAGCATCCGCCGGAGCAGCCTTATCCGAGGACAAAGAATTAGCGGGGGGCAAAATGCCTGACTCCTGAACCTGCACCTCCAAATAGTAACCCCCCCACCCCCCCACCTGTGCCCACTCTCCCTCACCCACTGAGCCACTGTGCACCAATACCACTTCACCTTTATTTGAACCCTGGGGCGAAAACAGAAAGGGGCTAAAAGGCACAAAACTCCCTCGAACGACACCTTCCCCCACCTCCTGCATCTCAACATCCAAAATGTTATCATCGCGCCCCAACAAAAGAAGGACGAGCCGGCGTCTGAAAGCCAGCCCCCTCCTCCTCCCTCACAATCACACAACTTTGATGTAGCCTATCAGAGGGAGGGAAGATTAAATCATCCTGTCCCTCCCAGGCAACCACTACCGCCTGGGAAAACACAGACGCCGGAGAGCTCAAACTGTGTACAGCCGCCACCCCCCCTCCCATCGGCGACTCCTGCGCACACAACGCAAAGGCAGAGACAGAGTGCCTCTTGCCCCCACGCTTTCCCCCTCGCTTCCCCCGCTGCACGGGGGCCAAAACCGCTCTCACAGGAGCCGCTGGAACGTGAGACAACTCCGGCGGCTCTTCACTATCAGCAGCCATATCTTCTGACGGCCTCACGGCCCCCACAGACCGGCCAGCACTGTCGACCAGCCTGCAAACCTCAAAACGCAGAGATTTAACCCCCAGCGCCGCCTTCTTAATGCGAGAGCGGCCCGCTCACTTACCAGGTCAGTCTTCGAGCGCTTAGGCGTCAAACAGGCTGCCACCACCGCGCCACTCCAGCTGAGGCCGGGACAGCCCAGCACCATCGCCAAGCACCAAATCTAATCGTCCCGCCTCACTAAGAAGCCTAATGGCTTCAAGAACTCTATAATCTTACGCTGCCATACTGCACAAAACCAACGCGAACTACCAAATTTTCCCTGATAATTTTTTTTTCCGCAAACAACCTCCCGGCCACCAGGTCACCAAGCCTAAAATGGTGGCCGGGAGGAGGAGCCCAAAGTATTTATGTTTGGGCTCCATTTAGTCGGAAAAAGAAGCCCAATGGTCGGGTACCCCCCCAAGCCCCCCTTATAAAGCGCAGACTTTACCCGAAGGTGTCAGAGCGCTGTACAATAGAACCAGTTAGTTACCTGAGAGAAATGGTACAAAATAGAACGTCACAAAAATCAACAGGAGAGGTAAAGTAAAACCACAAAGGCAATCACAAAATATCAGACACAGCAATCAAGGGTGGGGAAGAAATAAGATGTTACACATTTACAATGGTGAACTAACTTCCTGGAGGGGTCTGAGAATGAGGGTATTAGTTCTGAAAGCCACCCCCTGCTGTCCCGTTCCCGTCTTCCCTCCCCTCCCCCCCCCCCCTCCATCGTGTGTGTCAGCCAGGGCTGAAACTACTTCCCGGATACACACAGCTGCACAGAGTACTTCACAGGTCTTTAACCCCTTCCATGCTGATGCCGGCCGTCATGCATCACGGTGCTTGTGTGCTGATGACGGCTAGGGGCCGTCATGAACCCGCCCACTCAATAAATGTTCCGCACAGGCGCAGAATCGCGCCCAAGGGGTTAAAAGACCATTTACTTGGTAATGAGGCTTTGTTGTACTTTCACCCCTTCTTAGAGCCCCTGCATCTTCACTCAGCTGATAGTAGGAAGAATTAGACCCCCCCCCGAAATTTGTATTAGGCCCCCCATGCGCCCCCCATCCCCTGAAATTTCACTAGTTGCACCTCTGGTTGCACCTGAGCAGTCTCACGGCAAATGCTATGTGACTTTTTCCACTGAAGACTAGCAGTATAGCACACATTGGCAAACCCAAAAGGTTTTGAGCCCCATGCATCAAACCAAAATCTGGTCGCAAACGGTTGCGACCGGTATTTTTGCATTTGAGATGCATCATCCCAAATGCAAAAAATTCTATTTAAGGAATCGCTAAAATTGCGATTACTTAAATTGCGATTGCATTTAAGGAATCGCAAATTGCAATTCATTAAGCAAAAAATTATTACGATTTCGCTATTAAGAATCGCAAACTACCATCAAACTCAAGTTGATGGTAATTTGCTATTGCTTTGAAAAATGCACTAAAGCGCATTTTTCAAAGTCACATTTTACACCTGCACATGCCCTTGGGCCATGTTGTGCGCAACAAATGGGAAAAGGGAATTTCAGGGGCGCAACAGGGTATCATTTTGGAACCCTTGCACCCTTAAAATTGCATGCTCAATTTGAGAGTACTTATGGAGTACTAGCAAATTGTGCATACAATTCCCATTGATTCTTGTGGTCCTCTAGAAATGAATGGGAATCCATTCCTTAATTGAGAGTCGCAATTTGCTAGTCACAATTAAGGAATTTTAAGGAATCACATTTTTTTTTGCGATTCCTACATGAATTGCATTTTGCGATTTCTAAATAGCAAACCAGTAAAATTTGCTATTTAGAAATCGCAAAACCCAGGCTTGATGCATGTGGCCCTTTGTCTGGGGTCTATTTTTTGGCTTTGCCAATACTTTTGAGACAATGCCGTACAACATTTGTAGAAAAAAAACAAAAAAGATTTTTGTCGATGCTGTGAAGCACCAGCAAATACATTACTACAACCCTTTCATTTAGCGCCTCGCAATTTGCGACACTTTGCAAGTTGAAAATTGCGGGACGCTAAATGAAATGTACAACAGCGTTATTACACTGTTTAGCGAATCCTAATGGGGTCGCAAATTGCGAGGCTCATTAATATTAATGAGCCTCTCGCAATTTGCGAGCACATTGGGAATGCCAGCCCTCCCCAGGATGGTGGCCTGCTGGGCTCAGCAGACCACCATGTCTGGGACTGCTTTTTAGGTCTCGCCTGGCGAAAGCAGCGCAAGCGCTGCACTCGCCATGGTGAGCACCTTTTGTAATCAAATCAGCCAAAGACGAATGAACGTGCTCCTGCATGGACAAACATGGCTGCTCTTGCCATTTGTCTACAGCATACAGCATCTGCGTGTCCGTAGGGACTGTGGACAGTCCCCCACCATTTTGTTGCTATAACAACGAAAATGCCGCTTCGCTCATAGCTCCGAACCAACGCGCACCCTGCAGTTCCCCCGGGGCACAAGCAGGCATCCACTTCTGTCTTGTTGCTGACCTGCAGTTCCCCGGGGCACAAGCAGGCATCCACTTCCGTCTTATTGCACATCAGCCTTCACAGAGTACAGATTGAGAAACTGCTGGCAGCACCGGGACTCGTAGTTGTTGACTGCGTTCATCAGAATGTTTGTAGAGCACTTTGTAGATCGCCTTAGGAACGCTGCTCTTCGGCGCTCTCATCTCTATTCTTCTGTTTTACTAGATCACAAAATGTTCTCCAGGATGCACAAAGCTTTCTTTAAGGTCATGTTTACCAAGCTGCCATATGGTGATTGCTATTTACAACAAGGGGTGGTGAGGGACAGAGTCTCTGAATTAAGCAGAAAGCTCTCACCCAGTCAAGAGATCAGGGCTAGATCCAACACCGTTTTTTAGCTCACTGCACCATCCCAGTTTCAGAACCTGGCTGTATGCAAATTAGTCTGTTCCTGTCCCAGTGCATGATGGGAACAGGGCAAACCAAACTACAAAAGCCAATTCTTACACTGGGAAGGAAACAAGCTCCCGGGGACCGGTTTCTGGCATTACAGCCGTCTTCGGCCCGGTTTGCTTGAATCCTGATGGTGCAATGAGCAAGGGTCTCACATCTGAGAATACCCTTCCACGCTTAGGGTGGACAAAAATATTTACAACAAGGGGTGGTGAGGGACAGAGTCTCTGAATTAAGCAGAAAGCTCTCACCCAGTCAAGAGATCAGGGCTAGATCCAACACCGTTTTTTAGCTCACTGCACCATCCCAGTTTCAGAACCTGGCTGTATGCAAATTAGTCTGTTCCTGTCCCAGTGCATGATGGGAACAGGGCAAACCAAACTACAAAAGCCAATTCTTACACTGGGAAGGAAACAAGCTCCCGGGGACCGGTTTCTGGCATTACAGCCGTCTTCGGCCCGGTTTGCTTGAATCCTGATGGTGCAATGAGCAAGGGTCTCACATCTGAGAATACCCTTCCACGCTTAGGGTGGACAAAAATATTTACAACAAGGGGTGGTGAGGGACAGAGTCTCTGAATTAAGCAGAAAGCTCTCACCCAGTCAAGAGATCAGGGCTAGATCCAACACCGTTTTTTAGCTCACTGCACCATCCCAGTTTCAGAACCTGGCTGTATGCAAATTAGTCTGTTCCTGTCCCAGTGCATGATGGGAACAGGGCAAACCAAACTACAAAAGCCAATTCTTACACTGGGAAGGAAACAAGCTCCCGGGGACCGGTTTCTGGCATTACAGCCGTCTTCGGCCCGGTTTGCTTGAATCCTGATGGTGCAATGAGCAAGGGTCTCACATCTGAGAATACCCTTCCACGCTTAGGGTGGACAAAAATATTTACAACAAGGGGTGGTGAGGGACAGAGTCTCTGAATTAAGCAGAAAGCTCTCACCCAGTCAAGAGATCAGGGCTAGATCCAACACCGTTTTTTAGCTCACTGCACCATCCCAGTTTCAGAACCTGGCTGTATGCAAATTAGTCTGTTCCTGTCCCAGTGCATGATGGGAACAGGGCAAACCAAACTACAAAAGCCAATTCTTACACTGGGAAGGAAACAAGCTCCCGGGGACTGGTTTCTGGCATTACAGCCGTCTTCGGCCCGGTTTGCTTGAATCCTGATGGTGCAATGAGCAAGGGTCTCACATCTGAGAATACCCTTCCACGCTTAGGGTGGACAAAAATATTTACAACAAGGGGTGGTGAGGGACAGAGTCTCAGAATTAAGCAGAAAGCTCTCACCCAGTCAAGAGATCAGGGCTAGATCCAACACCGTTTTTTAGCTCACTGCACCATCCCAGTTTCAGAACCTGGCTGTATGCAAATTAGTCTGTTCCTGTCCCAGTGCATGATGGGAACAGGGCAAACCAAACTACAAAAGCCAATTCTTACACTGGGAAGGAAACAAGCTCCCGGGGACCGGTTTCTGGCATTACAGCCGTCTTCGGCCCGGTTTGCTTGAATCCTGATGGTGCAATGAGCAAGGGTCTCACATCTGAGAATACCCTTCCACGCTTAGGGTGGACAAAAATATTTACAACAAGGGGTGGTGAGGGACAGAGTCTCTGAATTAAGCAGAAAGCTCTCACCCAGTCAAGAGATCAGGGCAAGATCCAACACCGTTTTTTAGCTCACTGCACCATCCCAGTTTCAGAACCTGGCTGTATGCAAATTAGTCTGTTCCTGTCCCAGTGCATGAAGGGAACAGGGCAAACCAAACTACAAAAGCCAATTCTTACACTGGGAAGGAAACAAGCTCCCGGGGACCGGTTTCTGGCATTACAGCCGTCTTCGGCCCGGTTTGCTTGAATCCTGATGGTGCAATGAGCAAGGGTCTCACATCTGAGAATACCCTTCCACGCTTAGGGTGGACAAAAATATTTACAACAAGGGGTGGTGAGGGACAGAGTCTCTGAATTAAGCAGAAAGCTCTCACCCAGTCAAGAGATCAGGGCTAGATCCAACACCGTTTTTTAGCTCACTGCACCATCCCAGTTTCAGAACCTGGCTGTATGCAAATTAGTCTGTTCCTGTCCCAGTGCATGATGGGAACAGGACAAACCAAACTACAAAAGCCAATTCTTACACTGGGAAGGAAACAAGCTCCCGGGGACCGGTTTCTGGCATTACAGCCGTCTTCGGCCCGGTTTGCTTGAATCCTGATGGTGCAATGAGCAAGGGTCTCACATCTGAGAATACCCTTCCACGCTTAGGGTGGACACAAATATTTACAACAAGGGGTGGTGAGGGACAGAGTCTCTGAATTAAGCAGAAAGCTCTCACCCAGTCAAGAGATCAGGGCTAGATCCAACACCGTTTTTTAGCTCACTGCACCATCCCAGTTTCAGAACCTGGCTGTATGCAAATTAGTCTGTTCCTGTCCCAGTGCATGATGGGAACAGAGCAAACCAAACTACAAAAGCCAATTCTTACACTGGGAAGGAAACAAGCTCCCGGGGACCGGTTTCTGGCATTACAGCCGTCTTCGGCCCGGTTTGCTTGAATCCTGATGGTGCAATGAGCAAGGGTCTCACATCTGAGAATACCCTTCCACGCTTAGGGTGGACAAAAATATTTACAACAAGGGGTGGTGAGGGACAGAGTCTCTGAATTAAGCAGAAAGCTCTCACCCAGTCAAGAGATCAGGGCTAGATCCAACACCGTTTTTTAGCTCACTGCACCATCCCAGTTTCAGAACCTGGCTGTATGCAAATTAGTCTGTTCCTGTCCCAGTGCATGATGGGAACAGGGCAAACCAAACTACAAAAGCCAATTCTTACACTGGGAAGGAAACAAGCTCCCGGGGACCGGTTTCTGGCATTACAGCCGTCTTCGGCCCGGTTTGCTTGAATCCTGATGGTGCAATGAGCAAGGGTCTCACATCTGAGAATACCCTTCCACGCTTAGGGTGGACAAAAATATTTACAACAAGGGGTGGTGAGGGACAGAGTCTCTGAATTAAGCAGAAAGCTCTCACCCAGTCAAGAGATCAGGGCTAGATCCAACACCGTTTTTTAGCTCACTGCACCATCCCAGTTTCAGAACCTGGCTGTATGCAAATTAGTCTGTTCCTGTCCCAGTGCATGATGGGAACAGGGCAAACCAAACTACAAAAGCCAATTCTTACACTGGGAAGGAAACAAGCTCCCGGGGACCGGTTTCTGGCATTACAGCCGTCTTCGGCCCGGTTTGCTTGAATCCTGATGGTGCAATGAGCAAGGGTCTCACATCTGAGAATACCCTTCCACGCTTAGGGTGGACAAAAATATTTACAACAAGGGGTGGTGAGGGACAGAGTCTCTGAATTAAGCAGAAAGCTCTCACCCAGTCAAGAGATCAGGGCTAGATCCAACACCGTTTTTTAGCTCACTGCACCATCCCAGTTTCAGAACCTGGCTGTATGCAAATTAGTCTGTTCCTGTCCCAGTGCATGATGGGAACAGGGCAAACCAAACTACAAAAGCCAATTCTTACACTGGGAAGGAAACAAGCTCCCGGGGACCGGTTTCTGGCATTACAGCCGTCTTCGGCCCGGTTTGCTTGAATCCTGATGGTGCAATGAGCAAGGGTCTCACATCTGAGAATACCCTTCCACGCTTAGGGTGGACAAAAATATTTACAACAAGGGGTGGTGAGGGACAGAGTCTCAGAATTAAGCAGAAAGCTCTCACCCAGTCAAGAGATCAGGGCTAGATCCAACACCGTTTTTTAGCTCACTGCACCATCCCAGTTTCAGAACCTGGCTGTATGCAAATTAGTCTGTTCCTGTCCCAGTGCATGATGGGAACAGGGCAAACCAAACTACAAAAGCCAATTCTTACACTGGGAAGGAAACAAGCTCCCGGGGACCGGTTTCTGGCATTACAGCCGTCTTCGGCCCGGTTTGCTTGAATCCTGATGGTGCAATGAGCAAGGGTCTCACATCTGAGAATACCCTTCCACGCTTAGGGTGGACAAAAATATTTACAACAAGGGGTGGTGAGGGACAGAGTCTCTGAATTAAGCAGAAAGCTCTCACCCAGTCAAGAGATCAGGGCTAGATCTAACACCGTTTTTTAGCTCACTGCACCATCCCAGTTTCAGAACCTGGCTGTATGCAAATTAGTCTGTTCCTGTCCCAGTGCATGATGGGAACAGGGCAAACCAAACTACAAAAGCCAATTCTTACACTGGGAAGGAAACAAGCTCCCGGGGACCGGTTTCTGGCATTACAGCCGTCTTCGGCCCGGTTTGCTTGAATCCTGATGGTGCAATGAGCAAGGGTCTCACATCTGAGAATACCCTTCCACGCTTAGGGTGGACAAAAATATTTACAACAAGGGGTGGTGAGGGACAGAGTCTCTGAATTAAGCAGAAAGCTCTCACCCAGTCAAGAGATCAGGGCTAGATCCAACACCGTTTTTTAGCTCACTGCACCATCCCAGTTTCAGAACCTGGCTGTATGCAAATTAGTCTGTTCCTGTCCCAGTGCATGATGGGAACAGGGCAAACCAAACTACAAAAGCCAATTCTTACACTGGGAAGGAAACAAGCTCCCGGGGACCGGTTTCTGGCATTACAGCCGTCTTCGGCCCGGTTTGCTTGAATCCTGATGGTGCAATGAGCAAGGGTCTCACATCTGAGAATACCCTTCCACGCTTAGGGTGGACAAAAATATTTACAACAAGGGGTGGTGAGGGACAGAGTCTCTGAATTAAGCAGAAAGCTCTCACCCAGTCAAGAGATCAGGGCTAGATCCAACACCGTTTTTTAGCTCACTGCACCATCCCAGTTTCAGAACCTGGCTGTATGCAAATTAGTCTGTTCCTGTCCCAGTGCATGATGGGAACAGGGCAAACCAAACTACAAAAGCCAATTCTTACACTGGGAAGGAAACAAGCTCCCGGGGACTGGTTTCTGGCATTACAGCCGTCTTCGGCCCGGTTTGCTTGAATCCTGATGGTGCAATGAGCAAGGGTCTCACATCTGAGAATACCCTTCCACGCTTAGGGTGGACAAAAATATTTACAACAAGGGGTGGTGAGGGACAGAGTCTCAGAATTAAGCAGAAAGCTCTCACCCAGTCAAGAGATCAGGGCAAGATCCAACACCGTTTTTTAGCTCACTGCACCATCCCAGTTTCAGAACCTGGCTGTATGCAAATTAGTCTGTTCCTGTCCCAGTGCATGATGGGAACAGGGCAAACCAAACTACAAAAGCCAATTCTTACACTGGGAAGGAAACAAGCTCCCGGGGACCGGTTTCTGGCATTACAGCCGTCTTCGGCCCGGTTTGCTTGAATCCTGATGGTGCAATGAGCAAGGGTCTCACATCTGAGAATACCCTTCCACGCTTAGGGTGGACAAAAATATTTACAACAAGGGGTGGTGAGGGACAGAGTCTCTGAATTAAGCAGAAAGCTCTCACCCAGTCAAGAGATCAGGGCTAGATCCAACACCGTTTTTTAGCTCACTGCACCATCCCAGTTTCAGAACCTGGCTGTATGCAAATTAGTCTGTTCCTGTCCCAGTGCATGAAGGGAACAGGGCAAACCAAACTACAAAAGCCAATTCTTACACTGGGAAGGAAACAAGCTCCCGGGGACCGGTTTCTGGCATTACAGCCGTCTTCGGCCCGGTTTGCTTGAATCCTGATGGTGCAATGAGCAAGGGTCTCACATCTGAGAATACCCTTCCACGCTTAGGGTGGACAAAAATATTTACAACAAGGGGTGGTGAGGGACAGAGTCTCTGAATTAAGCAGAAAGCTCTCACCCAGTCAAGAGATCAGGGCTAGATCCAACACCGTTTTTTAGCTCACTGCACCATCCCAGTTTCAGAACCTGGCTGTATGCAAATTAGTCTGTTCCTGTCCCAGTGCATGATGGGAACAGGACAAACCAAACTACAAAAGCCAATTCTTACACTGGGAAGGAAACAAGCTCCCTGGGACCGGTTTCTGGCATTACAGCCGTCTTCGGCCCGGTTTGCTTGAATCCTGATGGTGCAATGAGCAAGGGTCTCACATCTGAGAATACCCTTCCACGCTTAGGGTGGACACAAATATTTACAACAAGGGGTGGTGAGGGATAGAGTCTCTGAATTAAGCAGAAAGCTCTCACCCAGTCAAGAGATCAGGGCTAGATCCAACACCGTTTTTTAGCTCACTGCACCATCCCAGTTTCAGAACCTGGCTGTATGCAAATTAGTCTGTTCCTGTCCCAGTGCATGATGGGAACAGGGCAAACCAAACTACAAAAGCCAATTCTTACACTGGGAAGGAAACAAGCTCCCGGGGACCGGTTTCTGGCATTACAGCCGTCTTCGGCCCGGTTTGCTTGAATCCTGATGGTGCAATGAGCAAGGGTCTCACATCTGAGAATACCCTTCCACGCTTAGGGTGGACACAAATATTTACAACAAGGGGTGGTGAGGGATAGAGTCTCTGAATTAAGCAGAAAGCTCTCACCCAGTCAAGAGATCAGGGCTAGATCCAACACCGTTTTTTAGCTCACTGCACCATCCCAGTTTCAGAACCTGGCTGTATGCAAATTAGTCTGTTCCTGTCCCAGTGCATGATGGGAACAGGGCAAACCAAACTACAAAAGCCAATTCTTACACTGGGAAGGAAACAAGCTCCCGGGGACCGGTTTCTGGCATTACAGCCGTCTTCGGCCCGGTTTGCTTGAATCCTGATGGTGCAATGAGCAAGGGTCTCACATCTGAGAATACCCTTCCACGCTTAGGGTGGACAAAAATATTTACAACAAGGGGTGGTGAGGGACAGAGTCTCTGAATTAAGCAGAAAGCTCTCACCCAGTCAAGAGATCAGGGCTAGATCCAACACCGTTTTTTAGCTCACTGCACCATCCCAGTTTCAGAACCTGGCTGTATGCAAATTAGTCTGTTCCTGTCCCAGTGCATGATGGGAACAGGGCAAACCAAACTACAAAAGCCAATTCTTACACTGGGAAGGAAACAAGCTCCCGGGGACCGGTTTCTGGCATTACAGCCGTCTTCGGCCCGGTTTGCTTGAATCCTGATGGTGCAATGAGCAAGGGTCTCACATCTGAGAATACCCTTCCACGCTTAGGGTGGACAAAAATATTTACAACAAGGGGTGGTGAGGGACAGAGTCTCTGAATTAAGCAGAAAGCTCTCACCCAGTCAAGAGATCAGGGCTAGATCCAACACCGTTTTTTAGCTCACTGCACCATCCCAGTTTCAGAACCTGGCTGTATGCAAATTAGTCTGTTCCTGTCCCAGTGCATGATGGGAACAGGGCAAACCAAACTACAAAAGCCAATTCTTACACTGGGAAGGAAACAAGCTCCCGGGGACCGGTTTCTGGCATTACAGCCGTCTTCGGCCCGGTTTGCTTGAATCCTGATGGTGCAATGAGCAAGGGTCTCACATCTGAGAATACCCTTCCACGCTTAGGGTGGACAAAAATATTTACAACAAGGGGTGGTGAGGGACAGAGTCTCTGAATTAAGCAGAAAGCTCTCACCCAGTCAAGAGATCAGGGCTAGATCCAACACCGTTTTTTAGCTCACTGCACCATCCCAGTTTCAGAACCTGGCTGTATGCAAATTAGTCTGTTCCTGTCCCAGTGCATGATGGGAACAGGGCAAACCAAACTACAAAAGCCAATTCTTACACTGGGAAGGAAACAAGCTCCCGGGGACCGGTTTCTGGCATTACAGCCGTCTTCGGCCCGGTTTGCTTGAATCCTGATGGTGCAATGAGCAAGGGTCTCACATCTGAGAATACCCTTCCACGCTTAGGGTGGACAAAAATATTTACAACAAGGGGTGGTGAGGGACAGAGTCTCTGAATTAAGCAGAAAGCTCTCACCCAGTCAAGAGATCAGGGCTAGATCCAACACCGTTTTTTAGCTCACTGCACCATCCCAGTTTCAGAACCTGGCTGTATGCAAATTAGTCTGTTCCTGTCCCAGTGCATGATGGGAACAGGACAAACCAAACTACAAAAGCCAATTCTTACACTGGGAAGGAAACAAGCTCCCGGGGACCGGTTTCTGGCATTACAGCCGTCTTCGGCCCGGTTTGCTTGAATCCTGATGGTGCAATGAGCAAGGGTCTCACATCTGAGAATACCCTTCCACGCTTAGGGTGGACACAAATATTTACAACAAGGGGTGGTGAGGGATAGAGTCTCTGAATTAAGCAGAAAGCTCTCACCCAGTCAAGAGATCAGGGCTAGATCCAACACCGTTTTTTAGCTCACTGCACCATCCCAGTTTCAGAACCTGGCTGTATGCAAATTAGTCTGTTCCTGTCCCAGTGCATGATGGGAACAGGGCAAACCAAACTACAAAAGCCAATTCTTACACTGGGAAGGAAACAAGCTCCCGGGGACCGGTTTCTGGCATTACAGCCGTCTTCGGCCCGGTTTGCTTGAATCCTGATGGTGCAATGAGCAAGGGTCTCACATCTGAGAATACCCTTCCACGCTTAGGGTGGACACAAATATTTACAACAAGGGGTGGTGAGGGATAGAGTCTCTGAATTAAGCAGAAAGCTCTCACCCAGTCAAGAGATCAGGGCTAGATCCAACACCGTTTTTTAGCTCACTGCACCATCCCAGTTTCAGAACCTGGCTGTATGCGAATTAGTCTGTTCCTGTCCCAGTGCATGATGGGAACAGGGCAAACCAAACTACAAAAGCCAATTCTTACACTGGGAAGGAAACAAGCTCCCGGGGACCGGTTTCTGGCATTACAGCCGTCTTCGGCCCGGTTTGCTTGAATCCTGATGGTGCAATGAGCAAGGGTCTCACATCTGAGAATACCCTTCCACGCTTAGGGTGGACAAAAATATTTACAACAAGGGGTGGTGAGGGACAGAGTCTCTGAATTAAGCAGAAAGCTCTCACCCAGTCAAGAGATCAGGGCTAGATCCAACACCGTTTTTTAGCTCACTGCACCATCCCAGTTTCAGAACCTGGCTGTATGCAAATTAGTCTGTTCCTGTCCCAGTGCATGATGGGAACAGGGCAAACCAAACTACAAAAGCCAATTCTTACACTGGGAAGGAAACAAGCTCCCGGGGACCGGTTTCTGGCATTACAGCCGTCTTCGGCCCGGTTTGCTTGAATCCTGATGGTGCAATGAGCAAGGGTCTCACATCTGAGAATACCCTTCCACGCTTAGGGTGGACAAAAATATTTACAACAAGGGGTGGTGAGGGACAGAGTCTCTGAATTAAGCAGAAAGCTCTCACCCAGTCAAGAGATCAGGGCTAGATCCAACACCGTTTTTTAGCTCACTGCACCATCCCAGTTTCAGAACCTGGCTGTATGCAAATTAGTCTGTTCCTGTCCCAGTGCATGATGGGAACAGGGCAAACCAAACTACAAAAGCCAATTCTTACACTGGGAAGGAAACAAGCTCCCGGGGACCGGTTTCTGGCATTACAGCCGTCTTCGGCCCGGTTTGCTTGAATCCTGATGGTGCAATGAGCAAGGGTCTCACATCTGAGAATACCCTTCCACGCTTAGGGTGGACAAAAATATTTACAACAAGGGGTGGTGAGGGACAGAGTCTCTGAATTAAGCAGAAAGCTCTCACCCAGTCAAGAGATCAGGGCTAGATCCAACACCGTTTTTTAGCTCACTGCACCATCCCAGTTTCAGAACCTGGCTGTATGCAAATTAGTCTGTTCCTGTCCCAGTGCATGATGGGAACAGGGCAAACCAAACTACAAAAGCCAATTCTTACACTGGGAAGGAAACAAGCTCCCGGGGACCGGTTTCTGGCATTACAGCCGTCTTCGGCCCGGTTTGCTTGAATCCTGATGGTGCAATGAGCAAGGGTCTCACATCTGAGAATACCCTTCCACGCTTAGGGTGGACAAAAATATTTACAACAAGGGGTGGTGAGGGACAGAGTCTCTGAATTAAGCAGAAAGCTCTCACCCAGTCAAGAGATCAGGGCTAGATCCAACACCGTTTTTTAGCTCACTGCACCATCCCAGTTTCAGAACCTGGCTGTATGCAAATTAGTCTGTTCCTGTCCCAGTGCATGATGGGAACAGGGCAAACCAAACTACAAAAGCCAATTCTTACACTGGGAAGGAAACAAGCTCCCGGGGACTGGTTTCTGGCATTACAGCCGTCTTCGGCCCGGTTTGCTTGAATCCTGATGGTGCAATGAGCAAGGGTCTCACATCTGAGAATACCCTTCCACGCTTAGGGTGGACAAAAATATTTACAACAAGGGGTGGTGAGGGACAGAGTCTCAGAATTAAGCAGAAAGCTCTCACCCAGTCAAGAGATCAGGGCAAGATCCAACACCGTTTTTTAGCTCACTGCACCATCCCAGTTTCAGAACCTGGCTGTATGCAAATTAGTCTGTTCCTGTCCCAGTGCATGATGGGAACAGGGCAAACCAAACTACAAAAGCCAATTCTTACACTGGGAAGGAAACAAGCTCCCGGGGACCGGTTTCTGGCATTACAGCCGTCTTCGGCCCGGTTTGCTTGAATCCTGATGGTGCAATGAGCAAGGGTCTCACATCTGAGAATACCCTTCCACGCTTAGGGTGGACAAAAATATTTACAACAAGGGGTGGTGAGGGACAGAGTCTCTGAATTAAGCAGAAAGCTCTCACCCAGTCAAGAGATCAGGGCTAGATCCAACACCGTTTTTTAGCTCACTGCACCATCCCAGTTTCAGAACCTGGCTGTATGCAAATTAGTCTGTTCCTGTCCCAGTGCATGAAGGGAACAGGGCAAACCAAACTACAAAAGCCAATTCTTACACTGGGAAGGAAACAAGCTCCCGGGGACCGGTTTCTGGCATTACAGCCGTCTTCGGCCCGGTTTGCTTGAATCCTGATGGTGCAATGAGCAAGGGTCTCACATCTGAGAATACCCTTCCACGCTTAGGGTGGACAAAAATATTTACAACAAGGGGTGGTGAGGGACAGAGTCTCTGAATTAAGCAGAAAGCTCTCACCCAGTCAAGAGATCAGGGCTAGATCCAACACCGTTTTTTAGCTCACTGCACCATCCCAGTTTCAGAACCTGGCTGTATGCAAATTAGTCTGTTCCTGTCCCAGTGCATGATGGGAACAGGACAAACCAAACTACAAAAGCCAATTCTTACACTGGGAAGGAAACAAGCTCCCGGGGACCGGTTTCTGGCATTACAGCTGTCTTCGGCCCGGTTTGCTTGAATCCTGATGGTGCAATGAGCAAGGGTCTCACATCTGAGAATACCCTTCCACGCTTAGGGTGGACACAAATATTTACAACAAGGGGTGGTGAGGGATAGAGTCTCTGAATTAAGCAGAAAGCTCTCACCCAGTCAAGAGATCAGGGCTAGATCCAACACCGTTTTTTAGCTCACTGCACCATCCCAGTTTCAGAACCTGGCTGTATGCAAATTAGTCTGTTCCTGTCCCAGTGCATGATGGGAACAGGGCAAACCAAACTACAAAAGCCAATTCTTACACTGGGAAGGAAACAAGCTCCCGGGGACCGGTTTCTGGCATTACAGCCGTCTTCGGCCCGGTTTGCTTGAATCCTGATGGTGCAATGAGCAAGGGTCTCTCATCTGAGAATACCCTTCCACGCTTAGGGTGGACACAAATATTTACAACAAGGGGTGGTGAGGGATAGAGTCTCTGAATTAAGCAGAAAGCTCTCACCCAGTCAAGAGATCAGGGCTAGATCCAACACCGTTTTTTAGCTCACTGCACCATCCCAGTTTCAGAACCTGGCTGTATGCAAATTAGTCTGTTCCTGTCCCAGTGCATGATGGGAACAGGGCAAACCAAACTACAAAAGCCAATTCTTACACTGGGAAGGAAACAAGCTCCCGGGGACCGGTTTCTGGCATTACAGCCGTCTTCGGCCCGGTTTGCTTGAATCCTGATGGTGCAATGAGCAAGGGTCTCACATCTGAGAATACCCTTCCACGCTTAGGGTGGACAAAAATATTTACAACAAGGGGTGGTGAGGGACAGAGTCTCTGAATTAAGCAGAAAGCTCTCACCCAGTCAAGAGATCAGGGCTAGATCCAACACCGTTTTTTAGCTCACTGCACCATCCCAGTTTCAGAACCTGGCTGTATGCAAATTAGTCTGTTCCTGTCCCAGTGCATGATGGGAACAGGGCAAACCAAACTACAAAAGCCAATTCTTACACTGGGAAGGAAACAAGCTCCCGGGGACCGGTTTCTGGCATTACAGCCGTCTTCGGCCCGGTTTGCTTGAATCCTGATGGTGCAATGAGCAAGGGTCTCACATCTGAGAATACCCTTCCACGCTTAGGGTGGACAAAAATATTTACAACAAGGGGTGGTGAGGGACAGAGTCTCTGAATTAAGCAGAAAGCTCTCACCCAGTCAAGAGATCAGGGCTAGATCCAACACCGTTTTTTAGCTCACTGCACCATCCCAGTTTCAGAACCTGGCTGTATGCAAATTAGTCTGTTCCTGTCCCAGTGCATGATGGGAACAGGGCAAACCAAACTACAAAAGCCAATTCTTACACTGGGAAGGAAACAAGCTCCCGGGGACCGGTTTCTGGCATTACAGCCGTCTTCGGCCCGGTTTGCTTGAATCCTGATGGTGCAATGAGCAAGGGTCTCACATCTGAGAATACCCTTCCACGCTTAGGGTGGACAAAAATATTTACAACAAGGGGTGGTGAGGGACAGAGTCTCTGAATTAAGCAGAAAGCTCTCACCCAGTCAAGAGATCAGGGCTAGATCCAACACCGTTTTTTAGCTCACTGCACCATCCCAGTTTCAGAACCTGGCTGTATGCAAATTAGTCTGTTCCCGTCTCAGACATGAGTCCCTTTCTCACTGCTCCATCAGGATTCAAGCAAGCCGGGCCGAAGAAGGCTGAAATGCCAGAAACCGGTCCCCGGTAGCTTGTCTCCTTTCTGGTGAAGAATTGGCTTGGTAGTTTAGTCTGCCCTGTTCCCATGATGCACTGGGCCAGGGACAGACTGATTTGCATATAGCCAGGTTCTGAGCTGGGATGGGGCAGTGAGATAAATAACGGTGATGGATCAAGCCCTGATCTTTGGACTGGGTAAGAGTGGTCTGTTTAACTCATACACTATGTTCATCACCACCCCCTTTTTAGGTTTTGCCTCGCCAAAAAGATGCGCTCTGCGCATCTTTTTCGCGCAGGCGAAAACCTGATGAGAACTGTAGTGTGGCTTTGGGTCGGCCCTCGTCATTCATTGGCTGGCTCCATAAATGGAGCCTAGCCATTGGACGAGGGGCCTGTCCGTCAATGCCGAACCAGACACGGGGGTGTTCCCGACATTCTTTGGCTTTTGCCGACGTCACGCGACGCCGGGAACGCCCCCGAATCTGTCCCGGCATTGAGCCGGCACCCTTTCCTGCTTGCGTGAGTGCTTTGCCGTCCGTGTCCCCTCCCGCCCCCCCGTAGAGTCCGTAGCTCCCTTAGTGTGCGAGACCACACCGCTCCTCCTCTTCACTGTATCTGACCCCTGCCGAAAAACCTTACTGTGTCTGTAGTTCTGCTGCGAGACCTCACACTGGCGTCCTTTTCAGAGCTCGCCCCAGGGCGTTAAACTGCCGCAACGTGCTCTACCGCCCCGTAGGCCCTAGACTTGTCCGCCGAATCCAGGCGCCGCTGCCGTCTTTGGGGGCCCAGGTTCGCGCCGCCTTGCTCAGCCGTTCTGTCTGTCTGTGGTTCCTCCCGCAGCTGCGTCCAGTGTGACCGCAGGGAGACTCCCGTTCTTTGAGGCGTCCACCCTCTCTCCCGCAGTGGGAAGACTCCCGATGATGCCGTCTGCGTGGTGCCCCTGGAGTGTTCCACCAGATACAGCCCCCTCCCCCCGTCGTCCATCGCCTCAGTGCCTCCGGGGCTCCACGCCAGCTCAGTCATGCGCCTGGACAATGTCTTTCACCCGCTTCTGCACTCAGCTGCACCGCCGGGCTCCTGGGTCAGATCTTCAGGCCTAGCTTTGTCGGGCCGTGTGGTACCCCCGAGGCGCAGCTCCGGCGATCTGGCTCTCGCGGTTAGGGCTGCTCAGCTGACTGTCCCGTCCCGTTGCTCCCACAGTGATATCGGGTTCTAGGCGGCTGTACTCCCTCAGTGCCTCTGGGTCCCTCACACCAGCTCAATTGTGCGTCTGGACCATATCGCTCACCCGCTTCGGCACTTGGCTCCTGCGTCCGATCTTCCTGCCTAGCTTGTGTCGCGCCGTGCTTTGCCCCCGGGGCGCAGCTCTGGGTGTCGGCGGTCGGCCGCTGTGCCTCTCTCCCTATGCTGTTGTCTGCTGCCGCGTCTTGGTGGTGTAGTCTGGCTCTCGCGGCTGGGGCTGCTCGGGTGTCTGTTCTGGCCCTTACCTCTCTGCTGGTTACGCGCCCCTCGCCGCCATCTTGGGCCTTACTGCCCCCGTGTTTCCAGGTTCTAGGCGGCTGTATTCCTGTGTCGGTCCTCCAGTGGCGTCTAGACCTTCCGCCGGCTATTTACCCCGAAATCGGGACTTTTCAGGCAATTCCTAACGTCTGCTTCAGATCATCTCTCCGGAGCGGAGATGTGAGTCTTTACCGGCCATGCTGTTGGCAACGCCACCCCCAATGAATCTACTTTTGAGGCATAAAATGTGTGAACCATGTTCTAACGATATGAAGTGTAACCTGAAGAGGTTTTAAAAGCCCCCATGTCCAAAGAATTCCCATAAAGTAACGGGATTTAATTGGAGGCTGGGCCACCATTTTCTTACTGTGGATGGGCAAGAGATGCGAGATTTCTAAGATCCTGAAGCAGAACGTGATCTGCTGGCCAGTGGGAATTTTGAAATTAAAAATAACATTTGAATTAAGGGTCTGTATACATTTTGTGGCTCAAGATAATTGGGCTGTCAGCTTGTGGGTGTCTTTTGCACGTGTGTGCCCCTGTTGTCTGCTTGTGCCTCTGTGTGCCCCTGTTGTCTGCTTGTGCCTCTGTGTGCCCCTGTTGCCTGCTTGTGCCTCTGTGTGCCCCTGTTGCCTGCTTGTGCCTCTGTGTGCCCCTGCTTGTGCCTCTGTGTGCCCCTGTTGTCTGCTTGTGCCTCTGTGTGCCCCTGTTGTCTGCTTGTGCCTCTGTGTGCCCCTGTTGCCTGCTTGTGCCTCTGTGTGCCCCTGTTGCCTGCTTGTGCCTCTGTGTGCCCCTGCTTGTGCCTCTGTGTGCCCCTGTTGCCTGCTTGTGCCTCTCCTCTGTGTGCCCCTGTTGCCTGCTTGTGCCTCTGTGTGCCCCTGTTGCCTGCTTGTGCCTCTGTGTGCCCCTGTTGCCTGCTTGTGCCTCTGTGTGCCCCTGTTGCCTGCTTGTGCCTCTGTGTGCCCCTGTTGCCTGCTTGTGCCTCTGTGTGCCCCTGTTGCCTGCTTGTGCCTCCGTCTGCCCCTGTTGCCTGCTTGTGCCTCCGTCTGCCCCTGTTGCCTGCTTGTGCTGTTGGTGTCTGTGTGGCTGTGTGTGTAGGAAGCTTTGTGTGGCTGTGTGTGTGGAGGGCTCTGTGTGGCTGTGTGTGTGGGGGGCTCTGTGTGGCTGTGTGTGCGGGGCTCTGTGTGTGGGTGTGTGTGGGGCGGCTCTGTGTGTGAGAGAGAGAGATTTGTTTAAATACCAGGATAATTGCCGGCAGCAGCACCCTTGCCGTGTAATGCCTTGTACTACATCTGTGTTAGCAGTCGCCTCAGGCTGTTGTTTTTTTTTATGCAGGGGACGGGATTTGATCATGCCCATTACGCCGTATTGCTTTTCAAAGGCAACTGTTGCAGAGCCAAGTGGGCTGTTGAAAATTGTGTTTTCTCCACCTGCCCCTGTTGCCTGCTTGTGCCTCCGTTTTCGTGCCCCTGTTGCCTGCTTGTGCCCCTGTTGCCCGCTTGTGCCTCCTTGTGCCCCTGTTGCCCGCTTGTGCCTCTGTGTGCCCCTGTTGTCTGCTTGTGCCTCTGTGTGCCCCTGTTGCCTGCTTGTGCCTCTGTGGGCCCCTGTTGCCTGCTTGTGCCTCTGTGGGCCCCTGTTGCCTGCTTGTGCCTCTGTGTGCCCCTGTTGCCTGCTTGTGCCTCCGTCTGCCCCTGTTGCCTGCTTGTGCCTCCGTCTGCCCCTGTTGCCTGCTTGTGCTGTGTTGGTGTGTGTGGAGGGCTCTGTGTGGCTGTGTGTGTAGGAAGCTTTGTGTGGCTGTGTGTGTGGAGGGCTCTGTGTGGCTGTGTGTGTGGGGGGCTCTGTGTGGCTGTGTGTGTGGGGGGCTGTGTGTGCGGGGCTCTGTGTGGGGGTGTGTGTGGGGCGGCTCTGTGTGTGTTTGTGTGTGTCATTTGCGATAGATAAAGCTAGTGGCATTGTAAATGACAATGCCATTTATTTATGTTAAAAAAACATAAATAAAAATAATGTCAAGAGCAATGGCAATAGCTCTAACTTTAACAAAGGCAAAACCATTGCATTGTAAATGCTTGTTGTATATGGTGATTGCAGCACACACTGCCTGATGGCGCACAGGCTCCTCTCCAAGAAAGTAAACAGCTTTTACTTCTTAATTGAAACGCCTGTTCGACCTATCACACTTTTGATTCGTTTGTCTTTTTTTTAATTTAAGAAAGCTTTATTTTGAGTGAGGAGCTACGCGGGCGTCCAAGATGGTCACGTAAGCAGAGGGCTCCCGGGACCCGCGCCGCCCTCTCACGACTATCCTCGAAATATCCTGGTTATTATTATGGGCTTTTGAAGATCTACTCTTGCTGACTCCACTATCCTTTCAAAAATTGAATTTGGATGTCGGGAGCCGATTTTACGTCAACTTCATCTTTCTGGCCCACCCCGCTCGAGACCGGGGACTCTGCTGCTTCGGTGGGCCGAGGAGTAAGTTAACAACAACGGCCTTAGGGACATCTTCCCAGTCGGCCTCATTGTCGCTTTCAGGTTCGATTTCTCCTCGACCCCTTGAGTGACTATTTTACGAGCGGATCGGCTCCCAATTCGGTGCAGCTCTGACCCGCTGTGTTGGCCTGCCATATCTCTCTACCCTCGACTTATCCCTCGATTTGCATTCTGCCGTTTTGGCCTAAAATTCTGATTCGGTATCCCACCAGCACCGGCCATTTTCACCAGGTCCAGAGGGCCCCTTCGGGGCACAGCTTCCAATATGGCTTCCAAACCTGAGTTCGAGAGGCGCAAGACGAAGACGCCGATCCGTGGGGGACCTACTCAGACTAATGTTATGGACCGCTATACACAACCGAAGGGTTCCCCCGGCAGTACCGGCAGTACTCTTGCAGACCCCAGGACGGACTCTACTGCGCCATCGGAGGTTTCTCTCCAGGACCTAATGAGTGCCATTACTGGGATGAAAGCTGATATGGGACAACAGTATGAGGCTCTTGCCTCCAAGATCGATACTGTGGCTGTCGATGTTACACTTATCAGAGCGGATCTGGCCAAGACTAATGAGAGGGTCAAGGCTTTGGATTTTAAGACCTCCAGTCTTATCAGTGATATGGCGAACGCACAGTCGGAAATTGGCAATCTACGATCGTCGCACGACTTGATGGCCCGACGACTGGACGAATATGAAAATAGGGCCCGGCGAAACAACATGTATGTATGTATGTATAAACCATTTTATAATGCGCTCTGTTACTTGGGAGTATCCTGGTGCGAAGGGGACCAGCAGAGAAGGACCGACAGAAAATCAGCTTATGCCACACTCCTGAATAGATGAGTTTTCAGACTTTTTTAAAACTGGGCAATGTTGAGTGGAGCGCAGGTGGAGGGGGAGAGCGTTCCAGGCTCGGGCAGCCACGACAGCTATGGACTGGCCCCCTAGTCTAGTTCGCTTAAAGCGCGGGAGAGTCATTTTAAATAAAGAGGATGATCTGAGAGCTCGTGTGGGGGTGTAGAGAACAAATCCCCTCTTCAGGTAGGTAGGTCCCTGATCATGCGTTGCTCTAAACGAGAGTACCAAAGATTTAAACAGGATGCGCTGCGACACTGGTAGCCAATGGAGGCTGCACAGCTGGGAGCGAACGCTCTGCCATCTCGGGACATTAAATAAAAGACGGACAGCGGCGTTCTGAATCACCTGCAAACGTCTAACTAAGTACGCGGTGATGCCGCTAAACAGAGCGTTTGCATAATCCAGGCTTGCCAAGATGAGAGCTCGGGCAACAGTCTCCCTTGCCTCTCTAGGAAGCAATGGAAAGAATCTCCGTAGCATTCTCAAAGTAGCAAAGCATGTCCCCGAAAGTTTCTTAATGTGGTCCTCAAATCTTAGGTCCTCTCCAAACCATATGCCAAGATTTTTTGCCGGGCCACCCATCACCTTTGGACAGGGAATATTCGGGGGCCACAGCGAGTCTTTGAAGTCGGAAGGGAAAGAACCATAAAAGAGGACCTCGGATTTGTCCTCATTACATTTCAGTTGTGCCATAGATAGCCAGCGAAAGACTGAGGACAAACAAAGCTGCACTACAGAAGTATCCAGATGATCATCCGGCCAGGTGAACAGCAACTGCGTGTCATCCGCATATCCTATGATCTTAGCCCCGTACTGTTCCGCTCGACATATCAGAGGAGTGATATAAATGTTGAACAGTAGGGGACTAAGAGTGGATCCCTGTGGGACTCCAGTGATAAGTGGTTTAGGCTGTGAGGCATGAGGCGGTAACTAGACCTGTTGAGTTCTGTCCGCCAAAAAGGAGGACAGCCAGGCCAGGGCATCCCCCCCAATGCCAACAGCAGACAGCCTGGCGAGGAGGAGCTCGTGGGGGACGGTATCGAATGCGGCAGAGAGGTCCAGTTAAATAAGGACCGCTCTGCCGCCTCCGTCCAAACACTCCCGAACCGACTCCGCCATCTGAACCAGTGCTGTCTCTGTGCTATAGGCTGCTCTAAAGCCTGATTGAGCTGGATGTAGAGCATTGGAGGTCTCCACAAAACTCTCCAATTGCCGGAAGACCACTTTCTCACATATTTTGGCCAGCGCTGGCAGGAGGGATATTGGACGATAGTTTCCAAGAGTATTAACGTCTAGCCCAGATTTTTTCAGAAGTGATAGTAGCTTTGCCTGCTTCCAGCCAAGAGGAACTTCAGCCAAAGATAGAGAAAGATTCACTATCTGGGTGACCTCACTGC